>NC_090445.1:1391708340-1393074882 GCF_031143425.1 Pleurodeles waltl
AAAAAGTGTTGAAGACTCAAGCAGTCATTTTGAGGGTCAAGGTCCCCAAATCCAACGGGAGACAGGTTCTGATCTCGAAGCAGCTGAAAAATATGTTTCTTTGGAGGATTTCAAAATGATTAATCTTCAAATGATAATTATGTTGCTGCCAAAGAATGAATTCTTAGCGCTGTTAGGTCTTCAGGGTGGATACTTTCTCATCCCTGTTCATCCTTCTAATCAGCAATTCCTCTGATATGCGATGGAAAATCAACATTTTCTGTTTCAGGACCTGAACCTTTACTCTAGCAACATCTTCCAATGTTTCACCAAGGTACTTCTCCTGTTGTTACTTACCTTCAATTGTGTGGTATTACAGTTTTCCCATATCGTGATGACTGGTTATTAGCTCCTTGCTCTTTTTGGAAGCTCAAGAAAACATTGAATTGGTGCTCAGAGTTCTCCATTGAATGGGTTTTATTGTCACCCCTTAGAAGCCCAGTCTTCACTCATCGCAGGAGATGTTTATTGAAGCTCAACTCACCACCCTCTTGGGTCATGTGTTCCTACCTGTAATAAGAATTGAACAATTCAGTACAAGATCATGCAACCCTTAAGTTAGTCTAGTGCAATAGCAAGAGTGTGGCTAAAAGTGCAAGGGTTCCTAGCAGCTATGACAGCATTTGTCCCTTGGGCACAATACCATCTGAAGCCTCAGGTGAACCATATTGTAAGTTGGTGATCTCCAAGCACGCAAGACTACGAAGCCCTTATGTCTATCACTCCCGAAATATTTCTGGATTTGAGTTGGTGGCTGCTAGAGGAAAACGTATTGAAAGGAGTCCCACTGCAGTATCCTGCACCACTACATTTAAGTACAGAGGCCAGTCTTTCAGGTTTGTGGCAACACTGTGTGCAATGGATATTAAAGAGTCCTGGTCACAGGAGGAAGCCCTCCTTTCCTCCAATTGGAGGGAGTTGTTGGCACTATCACTAGCATTGCAGGCTTTTGCCCCCCGGTTGGAGAGAGGGAATGTCTTAGCAAGAACAGGCAATCAGGTCACAAGATACTACCTCAATTGCCAAGGTGGGACAAACTGTAGGGATTTGAATCCTTTCCTGGACCTTTGTCTGGGCAAACATTCCTGTCCTGGCACTGGGAGAGGTTTACATCTGGGATCATTTGAACTTCTGGGCAGACAGCCTCAGTGAGAATCTTCTATCTTCAGTGCGTTAACCAGCTGTCAATCCGGAAGTTAATTCGAAAATCTACCCATTTCAGATCTCCTTAGATGGGTCTGTTTGCATCTCCCCATACCGCAATGCTTCCAGTCTTCTGCTCGGATGAAGCATGCCCTCAGGTTTGGGCTTTGGATGCCCTGTTGGCCTCAAGGAGTTCTTTATGACCTCTCACTGATTCCCTTCCTCCCGATGTGATGTCAGAAGATTCATGAAGAGAGAACCATGATACTTCTGATAGCTTCTTTCTGGCCACTGCATCCGTGTTTTCTGCATTAATGCCTATGTCCAGAGGAATGTTTCTAATTCTCTCAATTCGCCCTCTGACCCTTCAGTCCCCACTCTTCACGGTACCACAACTGTCAGCGCAGGTTGATGACTTGGTTCTTGAAAGAGTAGGACTGGAACTGGTTGGTTGTTCCCAGTCAGATGCTATGGATATTCAGGCTCCGAGAAGGCTAAAACTGATTTTCTCGTGATGATCACCTCAGGTAAAAGGGTGAGGGAATTAGCAGCTCCGGTAACAACTTTCCCTTATTTGAGATTTTTTTCTGATTGGATGGTTATTAGACTTGATCAGACGTTTGCCATAAAGTTCAATCTCATTTTCATGTGGCACAAAAAAAAATTATTCTCATTTTTTCTGACTCTCCTTTCGAAGTTCTATCCCTTCTGGATGGTAAGGGTGTTGATCTTTTATTTGGACTGGATAAAAGACCTTAGATCATCTTCATTGCCTTTTATCCCTTATGGTTCAGCCAACAGGAGCAAAAGCACACACATAAGAAAGTGACTCAAGCAAGCTATTTCTCAAGCCAATAAATCAGTGGGGAGTGTGGGGCCTTCTCACACCCGGGGTCGTCTAGCTAGGGCAGTTCTGATGTCTTGTGCAGATATAGGTGGTGCCTCTCTACAAGAAATATGTCCAGCATCAATAGGTCTTCACAACTTACGTTTGTATAGCATTACGGGCTGTATTTGTCATATTCTTAAAATGTTAATTTCGGCTCTGCAGTCTCATTTACAGTAATAAAATAATTGTTGAAATTGGTATTAAATTCATTTAATTTCAGCACATCTGTTGTCAGTGCAATTTTGTTAACTTGGTATATCCGCAAACTGTAAGGACCAGGATGAGGAGAATGGAGATTAGGTGTTAATGATTCAGTTTCCGGTAATCAACATTACCCTGATTCAGAGTTCTCCTTGTCCAAGTCCAAAACCCTCCATCCCTCCTTTCTGCACCTCTATTCAAACTCCGTTTAATATACAAGAAGAGGTGGAGGGAGGATCATTTAGACATAGGTAATAGACATGGAAGAAGTTAATGTCTGCAGTAGGACCTTGGACCTTAAGGTATGATTAATCTCTCTGTCAGAGGTGTGATCCCTTCAAACTATAAGGACTGGGAAGACAAGGACACCGAATCAGGGTAATGAAGATTACCAGTAATTGAAGCATTCTCTCATTACTTCTCTTACCATTGGCTCATATAAGTCTTCCGCCTGCGTTGCCCCTCTTCGTGTTTCTCTGAAGTCTGTTGTTTATCTTCTTTCCCTGTGGAACCTCTCACTACTGCTTATGTATCTGGTCCGTTGCCCACTCCAGTTTCTTTTTGCCTCTCTTCACAGGCTAAGTTTGAGCTGATCACGTCTGAGTCCTCGTACATTCACAGTCTCTCCATCGCTGTGGACCACTTCCTTAACTCGCCAGACCTGCACGAGTGCCTGGGAGCCCAGGAAAAGCAGTGGCTCTTCTCCAAACTACCCGAGGTGAAGGATGTTAGTGAAAGGCAAGTACTCCACCGATCGCCATGCTCTCTAATTTTCCTGTCCATCACTACACTGTAGCAGGACAATTAATGGCCTGAAGGAAGTTAGGCTTGCAATAGCTGTCTTTGTACCATGAAATGAAGAGTATTCTGGCAGGCAACTCTTAAAGTGTCTCAAAATAGGGGACTAATTTATGCAGCTGGGGTTAACAAATATGCAGTAAAATAAAGGCAAATTATGTAGCAAGACGAGGCAGATTATATAGCATTTTATGTGATACATTCAGTGGCATTGCGCTCAAGCCATTATTATCACATTTTAACAAGCATTGCTGCAGTGTAATCCCAGTGTAATCCCAGTACTATGGAAAAGACCGCTTTCTTTACACAGAAAACTATATACTGTAAGCAGATCATATCAAAATGTTATTTATTAAGAATTAGTTATTTTTCTTTACAAGAGAGAAGTAATGCTATTTCCTTTGTACCCAACATTAAATATTTGACGTTAGTTCTTAGTGTTGCAGAGGAACTGCATCAGTAATTCTACACCTAGATTTAGAAATAACACTGGGATGGGTAATTCCAGGAAGGGAAATTAGAGGGCCAGTAGGGGATGTCATCTGAGAAATAAGGAATCACTGCAGAAATCTATATTTCCTCCTTGTGGTTTGCACATTTTAGCCTTTTTTTGCCGCAGCACACATGTCGCCCTTTTGACTCCTGCTGAAATGTGATAGGGGTAAAGTAAACGAGGGCATTACACATAACCCCAAATAGACCATGAACACTCGGTCCCGACGGAATCAGGACTACCGTCAATTCAATTATTGAGGCCTTAGTGTATAAAATGCACACTGTTGAACCTAGAAGACACCAGCCTGCAAGTGTTCACTACGTGTAATAAAAAGTAAGCCTCTATTATTTTGCACGTCCCAGTTAAGCTCTAAAACTTAAGTTTAGTGTGTACCCCGTATTCACATTATATGATCTTTGGTAGCAGCACTTTTCATTAATAATCGTCCTTGCAAAAGAGTGTAGCACGTTTCAGGCTGTGTAGCACAATAGTGTTAAAATCAGCAAATTCAATTTTGAAGGGGATGGTGAGGTATAAGGCAAGTCAAATGGAAAACGCAGCGGAATCTAAGTTGTCTAATTACAGTGGCCTGTATCAGAGGCCTCCATTTACTCATAAACAACATTATGAGCGCTTCTCTTTAGTGAGTAATGAAGCCACGGAGTAGGTTCCAGTGTATAGCACCAAGTATATTCTTGCTCTAGCGTTAATTCTATTGCTGAATGTTTCCTTGGGAAAACATGCAGCACGTGTGAGTCACACTTGGTGCTTCACTGCGTGGCCCGTAATATTCTCAATGCTGTGGCCCTGCAGACCTTACTGCCTTTTCACCAAATTCGGTATGAAAATTCGCTTGAACATGCGCCTTCCCCCCCCCCCCCCTCCATTTTGTTCCTCAAGGGAGAGCCACTCTAACCTTACTAATGCCTGTTAGGCCCGCTTTCTTTGCTTGCTCTTTAAGTAAGATTTGCCCACGACTTTTACGCTCAACCACTTTGAAAAGTCTCTGCCACTGCTGGACAGTAAAACCAATACAAGAATAAACACCAACCTTGCTGTTTTTTTTGTTATTTTCACCCTTTCTTTAACAGTAGAAATACAAATGGACGAACTACGACACCCTACTAAATTGGAGAACAAAAGCTCCCTACAGATTACATTTGCATTAGGTGTCCTCTAGGTTTTTGTACCCATTTTAGACACTACTTTTGGAAATGGGGAATTAAGTATGCAAGCAGTACCTGTCTTATTTAGTGCATATTGTTTCCTAGTCGTGTTTACCATTTCTATGTATGTGTTAACAATTACCTAAAACTGTTTGTAAAAAATGAGTGCAAAACAAGTGAGCACACATAGTGCTTCACCTGTATTTGGAGCATTGCTCAAACGAATACAGCAAGCTTTATCGATGTCAGTAGGTCTGGCTTATGAAATCAGTTTCAAGCCAGAACTAAAAGTGAATTTAGGTTAACAACTACTCTCCTCCGATTTATGCTGCTGCCAGATAAAAACACTAAAATGATCGACTTACTTAAGACACTTTAATAGCATTACAGTGGCATGTGTGTGCTCCTGAAAGTTCAGGCAGAGGCGGCTGGTAACGAAAAAAATTATCAGCATGTTTTTTGTGGAAACACACAACTTCAGTCTAATCCAAACATGGACTCCTGGCTTCCAATATGTGGGCGGAGCCAAAGCCCCTCTGCTGGTGATTATCCTACATTTGACTGGTGACAGCTATGCTTTCAAGCTAGACCACAAAAACCTTTTGTGCCCAATTTTAGCACCACGCCAATCTATCTAGAAGGCCAAAGGCATAGGCTTAAATATAAGAGACATAACTTTAAATCATTAAATGATTGCTTCTTTATTAAATGACAGTGGATTAGTGGCTGCATTATCCACTTTTGTAATGTTAAAGAAAGGAACTACTTAGTGTAAAAGTAAATCCTAAACAACAAAGTATGGATATGATATAATTCAAGTATTGCTTATGTGTGGTAGTAAAAGTCAGATCTACTATTTTCAGGTACAGTGACGGGAGCTGGTTTACATAGTGGGGTTCTTATTTTCTGTTAGAACGTTCAGTGTGAATTATGGTATCAGTGATCTGTACTGAGGTCACAGTACGTGTCTTTGCTGAACCCAGCTATCTCACCATCCCAGCCTTGAGTGAATTATGGTCCTCACAATCATCCAGTGATGAGATATTAAAGTTGTTTTGCCCCCTCCTGTAGTTTGATCTTTCTTTTTAATTTGATTTTCTGTTTCATAAAGCCTTTTTTTCACGTCATGCACGTATCAACCCACTCTCCTTCACTCCACTATCAACCCAAGATATAGAGATTGTCTGCTATCCCATCATACAACCAAGAGACCCAAGTTGTAATCACTGACTCCTCTTTTCATCAAACGGTGCAGTCTTAAACAAAAATCAGTTTCAAACCCTGTGCCTCAGGTACCTTGTGCCTAAAAGGAATGCTTTACAAAATAAACAACCTATCAGTATGGGGACCAGCATAAAATACTGGTTATTACCTTTCATTCCATCTTGACATTGTCCTCCCTTTGCTGGAGAAAAAGATGACATTTCTTTCTTTTATGCAAATGTGTGCTGATGTGTGGCTTAATATACTCTTCATTGTTTGCTGCTACTGTCTCCAAAGAGAAATTTATTAGCAGGCACCAACTGTGTTTATTTTATCCATAACTCAAGTTCAATTGGGTTTATTAGCTCCTGAGCACCGCAATCTTTATTTTGCACCATTGAAACTGGCAGCATTTTCCAGTCTTGATTTCGGAAAAGAAGAATACATTATTCAAGCCTATGCGAACCTCCCCAAAAAGTGTGTATGTATATATATATGTGTGTATATATATATATATATATATATATATGTATGTGTGTGTGTGTGTGTGTATATATATATATTAATCCATTTAGCAATTTCAGAGTGCTCCACACATAATTATGGCATCCCGACTCTTGCCATTCAGTTTCTGATTTCATGAACATGAAGCGTTTGTAACTCAAATGGATCTAGAATTACTAAGACCACTGTATATGGAGCGCAAAGTTAACTGTCATAGATCATGCAGTGATTGATTTATTGCTATCTTAAAGAGGCGACATGCCTTGATAGTGTTAAAATCCCGAGCTGATCTTCTAGGGAACAAGTTTCACCTGCAGCAAGACATAAATACCTTAACTATGTATGCAATTCAAAGGTTTGGAAAGAATCATGAAAATATTTTGCTTAGCTGTGCTGTTTGTACAGAATCATGGGTACCTGACAGACAAGCTCAGAGCAGCAGTTAGTTCACGAGAGCAGTAACTGACAACTATTTGTTGGGATCTAACCTATGTGTATGCTCTAAACATAATGTTACTTATTAGAATTATAGACATTTAGGACTGCTTTCTTCTGACTTCTATATTGTTCATGCTTCACAAAAACTGTGTTACTCTGGGTTGTCAAAACATTGGTGTACATAAACGGGTTTTTCTGTGATTCTTTTCAAGACAAGAATATTGACTGTTGGTGAATAATATTTTGAAAATAATTTGGCAAATGTGTAGAGTTTTATGCTAAGAAACTTGTGTATTTCCTTTAGAATTGGGTTTCCTTTAGTATTAATATTAGGTAAAACGTTAGTATGCTAGACTATAATGTCACAGTACGTATTTTTTCTCACTGACTAAGCTCAATAATTTACCTTTACTTGATGCATAATATGCCATTCTTTGCCACAAAATGTAATCCACCTTGATCTTAATTTGGTCCTTTACTGCTATCTGGTCAGTTCTAGCAGCCTTCTGACTATTGATGTTTTTAATTGCTCTTTGTTGTTTTTTTCCAATAATATGACAGACGTGTATATAACATAGTACATAGCATTTCACGTCTACCCGTGTGAGTAGGTTAGGTAGTTCATAGCATTTTGCATAAAACATGAATAAACGTAACATAAAATCAAACAGTCGTAAACTTGTTCAAGTTCTTACTCCTTTCTGTATGATAATAAAGCGGTGATGAGGAGCTGGTGCTGATTGCACCCAAGTGTGAGTACATCCTGTGCCCTTCTGATTTAAATGATCTAAGTGGCAGAAGATTCTTATATGTAATGAACGTGGTGCCACCGCCTGCATCCACCATGTATGTATGTTACATCTTTGCGGGCATATAATTCATAGTAGGCCACTCTCAGCCCTCTTGTACGGAATGGAGTTTGGGTTTCCTCTTCAAGGGGTATGGCACTTTAGTTTCATTTGTACTATTAGCATACTATTGCCCCAATCAAAATCTGTGGCTACTCTTCTTGTATCCCTTTCTTTGTCCATGATAGCTGACCTCTCTACCTCTGTCTTCTAAGATCAGAAAGCCATACCTTTGTCTTTGATGTATCCTTCCATTTCCAATCCATGGCTATTCTGCACTTTGCATACAGAAAGAACAGGTCTACGAATCTGTATATGACCTTCGATCTTTTTGATTTGCATAAGTGACCCAGCAGAAGTGGCGTGGTGTGCCTTCCGATTTCTTTTATCTATTATCGTTGATATAAGGGTTACTATAACACCCTAACATTGTTTTATCACCGGCAATTTCAAGACAAAACAAGTGTTGCAAATCAGACACAGATCAATCACAACTGAGGAAGTCGTCCGTCGCTCCCAGGTACATCATTCCCATATTGTCTGGGAAAAATATATCTTATGCATGTAATTGAACTGTATAAGCTTCAGTTGAGCATTTCTTAAATCTTTTTGGGTGTACTTTATTATCCTGATCACACACTGACTGAATATTAAATAGATCATCCAATGGGCTATAATCACCAATCTTGCTTTTCCAATTTTCTTGATCTCAGACGTTATAAAGGCTCAGCAAAACCAATTCAGTAGTTGTCACTTATAGACTTGACCCAACACCCAAACTAGTCATCTGCCAAGACTTACCACTATTAATCTTAGACAGTAGCCCCACTTTGCTCCATTGCATCCCTTCATGGCAGTTTTTGATCACACTCTGCTCAGTGGTGTTGGGAACATGGATAGTGCTGTGTAAACATGACTGAGAACACGTCAAATGAAATCTGAGATAGACATATCTTTTGCCCAAGAACATTTTTACTTAGTTAAGATTGTCAAGTCCCTTGCTCTCTTTGGCTCTTGGGAAGTCTCTCTCGTCTTCCAATCAGTAATATCGTTACATGACTCTGTGCCAGAAAACCTTGAGGTTGTGCGATATTTAGGAGCTAAGTGTTTTTTTCTCCCCTGGACAGGTTCTTGCTGGATTTGGAGGAGAGGCTGGAGGAAGACGTTCTGTGTTTTGATGTCTGTGACATTGTTCTCAACCACTGCCCAGAATTTCGCCGGGTCTACCTTCCTTATGTCACCAACCAGGCCTACCAGGAGCAGACCTACCAGCGTCTCCTGTATGTATGGGGTCTGCTGCATCGACAGTCTTATTTAACTTGCTGTATGTCTATCAGTCTGCCGGCCAACACATGTGTGATAGTTCTTGAAAATGCCAACACTTCACTTGTAGCCCCTTAAACTATGTGCGTTTTGTTAGGTCCTCCAGCAGTTGTTTGAGGTTGTGCTGGTTACGTTGCAGAAATGTCAGATCCCTGCATGATGAATCACCACGTGTGCACCTATGAGTGGCAAAGTCATTGATCAATCAAAATCAGACACTTCTAGGCATAGGTCTTTCTTTTCTAGTAGACACAGGGAATCCAAGGCCCAATCACCTTGGGCCTCCCTACTGTGCTATTGTACTGCTCGGGAGAGGCCATGATCTAACTGGCCTATTACTTCCACTCTCACCACCACACAGAATTGTCTCCAGTGCCCAACCAGCCTGCTCTTCACAGCATGTTACAGGTACAGGGAAACTAGGACTCAACCAGTTTGTTTCTCTCAGGCATGTTTTGACACAGAAAGAATTTCAGGGGCCCACAAGTCTGTTATTCACTGGCTTCTCTACTGAAACAGGGTGTCTTGAGGACAATTCAGAATTCTCATGAGTCTGCTTTTATTATTTAGTTATTAAGGCACATATGCCATTGATGCCCAGATATGTGTCTCTACCATCTTTGTGTTGCTCCACAGGCTGGATAACCCCAGGTTCCCAGGAATACTGGCTAAGCTTGAGGAGGACCTGGTCTGTCAGCGGCTACCACTTACATCCTTCCTGATACTGCCATTTCAGAGAATAATGCGCCTCAAGATGCTGGTGGAGGTAAACCCGCAATAGGCTTCCTTTGTAGGTGGAGAAATTTGTGAAATATATTCTTTGATTGTGTCTTTCTTCTGTCCCAGAGACTATAATGGAGTCATTTGATTTTTTTTTCTGTGTACTGAAAACAGCCTTGTATTTTGTCTACTTTCAGTTTCTAGTTATGCTTTCTGTTTGTCCCCACAGAATATCTTGAAGCAGACAAAACAGGGTTCAAGGGACGAAGACACCGCAACAAAGGCATTTAATGAACTAAAAAAGGTGACTGTAGTGTCAGGTGTGCAAGTCCCATGTTTTTTTTTTATCAGACTGTCTGTGTCTTTATCTTTCTTGTACCTTGTCACTGTTTTCAAGCATTGTTTCTTTGATCCCTGTGGACGTATATCTGAAGCAGGGAGAAATGTGCAAGACCTTTTCTCTAGTTCCTGGTGCTGTTAGTGATTGGTACTGTAATTCATCATTGATGTCCCAAAGATGTATGTACAATTGAACACTATTTGCATAACAAACTGTCAGACCACTTCCAGGGGGTGGGAGTTGGGCGGCTGCTGAGTCCTAAATTTGGTGTTTGAGGTATTTTGTCACTGGTGTACCGGGTTCCATCCTACAATGACTCTACAAACTGGGCTACGTATTAGGTACTCCCTTTGCACCTGCTGACTTTCCAGTGGGGCACGGGCAAGCAGGTGAGGGTAACTCCAGGAGTTGGTAGTGTTACTAAAACTCAGAATCAACGTGATACCAATCATACGCAATGCCCAGACAGAGCTATTACTTAAGAAAAGCTAGGTTTTCATATACACATATAAAATGCAGTAGGGATCACTGCACAAAAAACGAAGTTTTATAATTGTTGCAGTCAAAATTTAACTCTAAACACTATAGTGTATTGATATATGCATTAGAATGCATACAGTCTTTTTCTGTCTAAAGCTCCCTAGCAAAAAAATCAATACAAAATTACATAGATGCAAATGAAGAAATCATGAATATGAGCAAGGCATAAGACAACACAAAAATAAACTATACATCTTAGAACTAGGCAAATTCGTTCAGGTATCTTTTAAACACTACCAATGATAAGGCAAAGCAAATGGACATTGGAGGTTCCTTCAACATTTTTGGATCTAGCAAAACAAAGGACCTAAACTGACAGAGGACTAAGACGGAACCTTATTTGGAAACGTGCACACTTCTGGTAGGTTGATAAAGATGGACTATGTCAACAAAGTGCGAAGGAACAAAGCTCTTAATTAATTTAAAAACAATTCTGCAATACTGAAATTAAAAATAAGCATGTAACCAGTGAATGTGAGATAAACTGTTTGTAATCTGATCATAATTTCAAGACCATATAATATCAGATGAGTGAAGAAAAGATTGTTATAGCAGTAAAGCATGTTGTGGAGGTTCTGCATGTGGTCAATAACAATATTCAATATAATACATTACAAGATATTGAATAAGAAGATTAATATAAAGGCAATAACGGAATGAATAAAAGATAGCATTTTGATAATTTTATAAATATGAAAAAAGCATGTCCATGAGACCAGAGAGATGTATACTTGAAAAATAGGTCCAGAATGAAAAATAATTTGCTAATTCTATGACTTGGCTTTACAGATTCCCCTTCTATAAGCACCTGGGACACCGGGCTATAAGCATTGCCTCTTTCGGAAATACAGAAAATGAGATGCCATCTAGGTTTCCGTTGTTGAAAGATGTGCATGAATTGAGTCAGTACAGAATGGAAATGAAAACTACGCGTTAGAATCTCCTAAGTAAACAAATCAAAAGATACCTAATGAACATAAAGCAGATCGAATAAAAGAATGATCCATATTTTCAAAAGCAACTGAAAGATCTAAAAGTATCAGTATAGAGCATAGTTTCTGGTCACACGACTCAAGAAAGACTTTATATTCAGTGAATAAGACCATTTACATGGCGCTGTCTGAACTGAAACCAAACTGAAGTGAAGAAAGAAAAGCATACTCATAAAGGTAACAAGATATTTTGCTATGGACAATGCATTTCAGGAGTTTTGGCAACAGTGATATAAAAGAATAAAGTGATACATGAATAGATGTACTTTTTCAGTAAAGAAAACACGAGAAGAACTGTGGGAAGCAGCATGATTTACTCTAGAATCACTCATAATTACACGAGTAACAAAAGGACTCATTATGACTTTGGTGGTCCAACCGCCAATTCAGTGGCCTCCCCACTGCGGTATTATGAGTTACCTGCTGGGCTGGCTGGCGCAGACAGTGCTGCTGCATTAGCTTTGGCTCTCAGAGAGTGCTGAGGCCAATGGAGCCAGCAGCACACTCGGAATGCGCACTGCATGCCATGGCAGACAGTGCAGATTCTGAGTGTGCTGAAAGGTCATGTCATGGGCAGTGCACGGGCCCGTCTGTGGCTTAGTTCCTGCTTTTCCGCAAGCCTTTTCATGGCTGTGACTCTGCTATGAAAAGGCTGGTTGAAAGGCAAGACGTGATGAGCACGGTGGTGCCGATGTCGGCACCGCCGTGCTTGACCACAACTTGCACTGTCGCTGACCCGTTGGAATCCACAATCCTGGCGGTGGCGGCAGTTTCCTGGCAGTCTGACCGCCAGGATCATAATCTTGCAGTCAGACCACCAAGGGTATGGCGGTCATGTAAAACAGATGTACATTTTGAAACTTTTTGGTCCTTAGGTCAGCTAGGCAGCAGGTCCACATAGTTCATTCAGCAGGCTCCCAGCTCAAGTTATCCTCCAGATAGGTCTCCATAATCTGGGTCCCGGCTTGTCCTCCAGGTCAAGGAACATAGGCGGTCATTCTGACCTTGGCCGACGGCGGAGGCCGTCCGCCAAGGTACCGCCGTCAGAACACCACACCGCGGTCGAAAGACCGCGGCGGTGATTCTGACATTTGCCCTGGGCTGGCGGGCGGCCGCCAAAAGGCCGCCCGCCAGCCCAGGGCAAATCAACCTTCCCACTAGGATGCCGGCTCAGAATTGAGCCGGCGGAGTGGGAAGGTGCGACGGGTGCAGTTGCACCCGTCGCGTATTTCAGTGTCTGCTGGGCAGACACTGAAATACTTTTTGGGGCCCTCTTACGGGGGCCCCTGCCGTGCCCATGCCATTGGCATGGGCACGGCAGGGGACCCCAGGGGCCCCGCGGCACCCCCTACCGCCATCCTGTTCATGGCGGGAGAGCCGCCATGAACAGGATGGCGGTAGGGGGTGTCTGAATCCCCATGGCGGCGGAGCGCGCTCCGCCGCCATGGAGGATTCAGACGGGCAGCGGAAAGTCAGCGGTAGCCCGCAGGCTTTCCGCTTCTGGCCGCGGCTGTACCGCCGCGGTCAGAATGCCCGGCGGAGCACCGCCAGCCTGTTGGCGGTGCTACCGCCGACCTCCGCCCTGGCGGTAATTACCGCCAGGGTGAGAATGAGGCCCATAGTCTCCTCTCTGTGCAGGAGCTCATCTTTTAGACTGGGCACTGCCATTTGCAGTGCTGCAATGCTTCCATCCAGGTGCTAGACTAATGCACACTACTGTTTTGAAAGGGCCAGCATTTGTGGCAAACTAATGGACATATCAGGAAGCCAGAGCCAGTTAAAAGCTATGCTACCTTCTAATCTCATAACCAAAGCCAGCCAGAGCTTTGATTAGCTTTGCAGCCATTTTCCTGGTGCTCTACACTTGAGGGCGAAGGAACATGATCTGATTAATAGGCAGGTTTTTCTGTTGAATATGGCCTCAGCCCAGAGACCATACAAGGGTATTAGCGTGAAAGGGTCTAAAAATACAGATTCCAAGATTGTTATAGGTGTGCTAGGGTGTCCTCTGCCTTAATGCAGTGAACCACTATCTTAAATGACATGCAACACATCCTCATGGAGAGCACTATTCATTCAGTATAACATGCCTTGCATACCATGTGGCATATCAGAACCAAGTTATGGGAGACTGAACTGATTCTTTCTTGGTTTCTGCGAGCAGATCAGTAGCTATTGTGCTGGAGGCTTTTCAGCAGCGATTTTGAGGTGTGTGAATAATCTGCACTCATCCTCTTCCTGCATTTTTAAGTTTGTTGATCTGTGTTTCTTAATTCATGTCATATTGTATCAAATTTTATTATATGTCATATTGCACATAAACAGGAAGGTGTCCCTCGCTTTTGTCCATGTGACTTGATAAAAGAGTTGGGTTTTTGAGGGGTGGTTGCATCAGAAGGTTTAGGGGGAGGGTGTTTCAGTTTGGTATTACGTTTGTAGCAGTAAATGATTCTGTCTGCTTCCATAGAGGAGCAGATTGGGATTAAAATTGGGCTTTAGTGGTAGGTAATCCCAGATTGCATATCCCACTACTTTTTGAAGCACAGTGCTTGAGCTACTAGAATTTCTTTGACCCATAACAAGATGGTCTCTTTGTCTACTTAGTTGACATAGATGCCTTCTTTTTCTATTTTCATGAACATATCAGGCATACTAATAACTGTTCTCTTAAACAAACTTTCTGTTGCAGGACTGAATGGACTATCTCTTCTTTACTCCAATAGACCCTGCTTCCCTTCCCCTCCCTCTGCAGCATGATAACAACTGCCTCTTCACCCTCCCTGCATTCATGATATCCTCCAAACGAGCACCTAAATTGAATGCTTTGGAGGCCATTGCTCTACCAGCATAATGCGCATCAAAAAGGGAAAGATTAATGCCTGCTTCTTGCATGACCCAACAAACCCAGGAGCAATGGTAGGAGAAGAAACAGCTCTGTGAGATTTACGCAATGCAATAAGGAGTTGATTTTCACCAGTAGGACGGAGTTCTGAGGACATGTCCTCGTATACCTTAAGGCATCGTACCACGCACAGTTTTGGGGCATCTGGGAAAGACGGATAAGAGATAATTCTGGTATTTGTCTTTGTACTACTTACCGAAAACGAGACTCCTGAAGGAGAAAAGGATCTGTGAGAAATATCCTGAGCACGGACATCTGAAACTCTTCTACAAGATACCAAACAAAGCAGCCCAGCTAATTTAGCTGAGAGTTCTTTTCTGGAAAGATACTGGTTATGTTGCCAAGATAGGAATAGGTTCAAAACATGATTAACATCCCAAAGGGAAGAGTTCCGGAGGTAAAGAGAGTCTTATGCCCCGGAGAAGACGACACACCAGTTTATGTTCTCTCACAGGAAAAACATCCACCAAAACGTGTCCTGCTGAAATAGCGGATCGGTAAGAATTAATAGAACGATATGCAAGACCTTTGGAAGTAAGGTCAGCAAGGAAATTAAGAACATGAACTATATCTGTTTCCACAGGATTAAAACTCCTTCGCAAACACCAATGGGTCCATCTTCCCCATGCCGATTTGTAACTTTTACAGGTGCTGGGGGCCCATGCTTTGGATAGTAGCTCCTCAGCTTTTTGCAAAAGTCCAGGGACCAACCATCGTCCCCGGAAATCCGCCACACCATCAAGAACAAGGAACCCTCTAGAACCATTTAATGAGGCGTACTGTTCGGACTGAGGAGAAGCGAGGGAAACGGGGAGTCGGATTGGAGAATCCCTAGAAAGTTCCAGAAGAACTGGAAACCACACTTGAGACCTCCATATTGGAGTTATCAGTACTATGGATGCCAGCTGGCAACGCACTTGGGCAGATGTTCGAGTAATCATCGCAAAGGGAGGGAAAGCGTAAGCTTTCTCCCTACTCCAGTCCTGTAGAAATGCTTCCATGGCAGTTGCCAACGGGTCTGGTCTCCAACTGAAGAACCTGGGAAGTTGATTGTCCAGTCTGGAAGCAAAAAGATCGACTGAAAACAGTCCCCAAAGTTGGGACAGATAAGAAAACACTTCTGGATGAAGTTTCCATAGACTGGAGTCTTTGAGGTGTCGGGAATGAAAGTCTGCAACTTGATTCTGGCTTCCCAGGAGGTATTGTGCTGTCAGAGAAACCCAGTGCTCCAGGCATTACTGCCAAAAACTAGACGCCAGATTGAAAAGAGTTTTGGACTGAGTGCCACCCAGATGATTGATATACCGGACCGCAGAAATATTGTCCATCTTCAAGAGGACACTTGATTGGATAGAGTCCTTGGTCCAGCATTTGACTGCAAATGAACCAGCTAGAAGTTCGAGACAATTTATATGCAAGTTCTGTTCCTCTAAGGATCAGGTTCCCCCGGTGGAGAAATCCCCACATCGAGCACCCCAGCCTAGTCGGCTGGCATCTGACTATGAGTGGAACCGAAAATAGCTCTGCCGTTCCACGCTTCCATATGTGAGGGCCACCAATGAATTTCCTCTAACGCCTCCTGTGAAAGGGTCACTTTTTGAGAGTACGTTAGGCCTTTGCGTAGATGAGTTGCTTTGAGACGTTGAAGAGCTCGGTAATGCAGCGGGCCCGCGAATATTGCCTGAATGGAGGAAGAAAGAAGTCCTATGAAGTGGGCAATTTGACGCAGGGAGACTTTCTGTTTGACCAGAGTGCGACGTAATTCGTGATGTATTTTCGTCATCTTGCGGGAAGGAAGACTTAGAGTGGCAGACACCGAATCAATAGTGAAGCCTAAAAAGACCACTCTTTGAGAAGGGGTTAAAAGGGACTTGACTTTGTTTATGATAAACCCCAGGCCTTGTAACAAGTTGACTGTTACCTGTAGATGGACAGAAAGTTGTTTGGGACATTGGGCTAGTAGTAAAATGTCATTGTGATAAACAATTAGTCGAATTCCCCGAGCTCTGAGGTGTTCCACCACCGGGTTGAGAACCTTGGTGAAGCACCACGGAGCTGAGGAAAGTCCGAACGGAAGGGTAGTGAACTCAAATGTTTGATTTCCCCAGAAAAATGTAAGTAAACGCCTGTGGGGTGGGAGATAGGAATGGTGAGATAGGCATCTTTTAAATCGAGATGAGCCATCCAATCTAGAGTGCGCAAAACATCCCGAAGAAGGTGGATTCCTTCCATTTTGAAGTGGCGATAAACAAGCCATTCGTTGAACTCCTTTAGATTGATGACCGGTCGTCGACTGCCATCTGTTTTGTCCATGAGGAAGATATTGCTTATGAAACCTCGAGGATGTGGGATTGTGGGACAGACAGCTTGTTTGTCCAACAAGGCTGTAATCTCTGTGTCCACCATAATGGAGTCTTTCGAGGAAAACACCAGGGGTTTTGGAAGGGAAAACTGCTTGGGAGTTCCTACAAATTCTATATGGAAAACTGTAAGACCCATGCATCCTGTGTAATTTGCTTCCATTCGTGGATAAAATTCGCCAAACGACCCCCTACTTTTAAAAGGGAAGAAGGGATAACACTTACCTTAAGAGGATGTTGATGTAGATCCTCTACCACCACGATGTCTGAAGCGTCTGGCCCTGGTAGGGTAGAAGTTGGCAAAGCGGTTGTGGTCTTGGAACTGTGCCTGCCTGGAGCCTTGTCCTCTGAAGGAGTTGGTTGATTGTACACGGCCAGACGATTGGCCTCTGCCTCGACCAGCCCCATGGAAAATTCGAGTAGGAAAACTTTTTTCATTGAGGAGTGTGCTTTGTCTAGGGAAGTGAAAGTATTCACAAACTTCCCTAACTCTTTTATGAAGGGTTCACCAAACAAACCTCCTTGCGCTACAGGACCTGCTTCAGAATCGGCCAGATCTCCTAGCTTCGGGTCCACTTTAATTAACAAATAACAATGGCGTTCGGTGGAAAGAGCACAGTTAGCATTTCCCCAAAAAATGATAGCACATTGAGCCCAGCCTGCCAGGACCTCAGGAGAAATTAATGTACCAGAAGAATTACGTGTTCAGCCATGTCAAGGATTTTTGTCAAGGGACCCAAGACATCAAGATGTTTATCTTGACATGCCCTCCAAGACCTGTCAATTCTTTTCTTAGGATCTTTTATACATTTTTGAAGGAAAGTAGACACCCTGGGGTCTAACTCCAGAGTGATAGCCACCTTGTCTGCTAAAGAAGGTCGAGGACATTCCGCTCGTAGACAATTACGAGAATCTTTTTCTAGCGGTTTCCTGATGTGTCCCGCTACGTAAGATGCCACCTTGTCAGACGGTGCCCATTCAGACGACCTGGGATGGATAATGTCATCTGGATCCAACATGTCTGAGACTGCAGGAGCAGGCTGCAACCCAGAAGGAAGCCAAGGTCTGGATGGACTGGCGTCCATTTCCTGGTCCCCAGAAGAATCACTTTTAGGGAAGACGGGTGACAGGGGCCTTGAGGAATCTAAAAAAAAAGGGGGGCCAGAAGGGGAAATTGGGGAATTCCTGACCTTATCAAAAAGATCTACGTCGATATCCAATTCACAAGGACACTTAGCAGGAGGTGCGTCTGTGAAAGTATCGCTGGAGGCAGGTACGGCCGAGGTATAACAGTAGAGGTTGAGAACTTTGCGCATTCGCGTGCTATTTGTTGAGATAATCTGTCCTTGAGGGGACCAATTGCTTCAGAAACGGCCCTATAAATGGACGCGTCCACAGCATCAAAGAATTCCTCCTCCTCATTAAGATCCATATTAGAAATATGGAAAAATTATAGAATAATGAAAATAATAAAATAATTAGAGCAGTACTAAAGGAATAATATATAGCTGGGTGTCAGCTTATAAACTGAAGAGTGTTATAGACTCAAAGTAAGAGAGGGCTAAAGTCAGGGACACGACACCCCAGTGCACAGTAATATCTTGAGGGGTAAAATAACAATATTTATTGCTTGTCTGGGAGTGTGTCCCCCAAAAAAAGGCAATAAATATAACCCAAAGGGTTAAATTCAATTACATTGAATCAATAAATACAAACCCCGGTGAAGCAACGGGGCGTCAGAGCCTTTTTTAAGTTTCAAATTATATCAATACAGGCACTAGAAGGAAGGGCGTCTCTCTCCAGGCAGGGAGCTAACCATTAAAAATGAGGAGAAACCTCGCTTCGTGCTGAGGTAAAAGTGAAAGGCGCGTCCCCTTCAGCATGTCCGTTGCTAAGGGAAACCTTCCCGACGAGCGCCCTCTGGCGGTCGCCAGGAAGTTCTCCCACAGTGCACAGCAGAAAACGCTTGCTAAGTGGCGACAAACGCTCCCACGAGTAAAATAAACAAATATACACACAATAAAATATGAATAACAGTAAAAATACAATACAATGTAAAATAACTATCGACAGAAAGAAAACAGTGACTTAACACGGCTGCGAGCAGCGAAGAAGGAGGAGGAGGAGATAGCAAGGAAGGACTATGTTATGGACTGCCTATTCCTGATTGGACAGAATATCTGTTTTTTATTCGTTGAGACTGTACTCCATTTTCCCAAGTTCTCATGGGAGTTGTAGTTATCGTTTGTTCTTGGCTGCTGTTCAATAAAGTGGAGAAAGATGAGCATAATCCTCGCCTCCGGTCCTGACATACAATCAAAACAAAATGTATTCCGTTTAGTTAAAACAATAATGTTAAAGATGCCTTTTTCTGTAAACCTATTGGTTTATTGTATTATAACAAGGTGCTCCAAACATTACAATGGGGCAGTGAAAATTAAAAGAATGAATGGAAGTGCAGAGAAAGCATATGGCTGATTGGGATACATTTGTTGTTACATACCCCTCTATGTCAGTGTCATATTCCCAATCAAATTATTAACAGTCCAATAATATCTTTGTCAGCATTTCAACACCATAACAGTTTCATTCGATTACACCCCATGTTGGTGAGTGAGGCTAGAAACACAATAGCACGAGCATGTGATCTCAGAATATGTTGGATTCTTCACAGAATTAACCTAACGAATGATTGGTGCTCGCCACTAACAGTGGATAGGATTTATCCTCCACATTGCTGCAATAATTTGTGCAAGGGTTTACCACGATTTTTGGGACATCGTACATGTATACATTAAGATTGACTTTTGTAATTCATAATTATCCTTCTATCTATTGAAACATGATTTTTTCACTTTCAGGTTCCTCCAAAGATCTTTTCTGTTCTGATGATGACATCAGTATAAGTAACTTTTAAGGGGTCGAAATGTCAACAAAAATATTATCGGCTGTTTTTTAAATTTGATTGAGAATATGACACTCTACATAGAGTAGCCTGTAACAACAAATGTATCTCTATCTGTCACTTGTGTATATATACTTTCTGTATAGCACTTGCGCACTTCCAATCACTATTTTCACTTTCAATGCACCATGGTAATTTTTAGAGCTCCTTGTTATAATACAATAATACAAAATGTTTCCAGAAAAAAGGTATCTTCAACCCAATTGTTTTAACTGAACTGAATACATTTTGATTAGATTCTTGTTCAAACCAATCTAGTGATAGTTGTGTATGGTTGCCACAGAAGTTAAGACTTACACTCCCCCCATAAGGATCATTCTTTTCCCCTTCATAAAATGGCTTCTATTAACAGGCATGTTTATAGTATGTTATTAATGTTGCCTTTTTGGGTGCTTTTGATGTTTCAGATTTTTCTGTGTCTTTTTGATGTGGGACATCTGCTGATATGTTTTTCATTTGCCATAGCTTGTAAAGGAGTGCAACGCCAGCGTTCAGTCAATGAAGAGGACTGAGGAGCTCATCCACCTCAACAAGAAGATTCACTTTGAAAGTAAGGTGAGTCCTGAGTGGTCCAAGTTTCTAATGCAGGCTGGAAACGATAACTTAAAAGGTTTTAGTGTCAGAGAGGGCATAACATCTGAGGAGAATGCATTGAGGCCCTCTGAGAGAAGAGAGAAGATAAGAGGCATGGATACCTTGGGTCAAAAGGCAGGTGCTGAAGTAATGTGATGTGAAAAGACACAGAGATGCCTTGAAAAGAGAATAAAGGCATTGAGCCCTTTGGAAGAATTGGCAGGCACTGATATTTTTGAAGGCAAGTAAAAACATTGACACCCTGGGAGGAGAGGACAAGCATATCATTTTATAGTCTACACCTATAGACATGGGAAGAATTGTGGATTTTTATTCTTTTCATTCTTGTATCAGTTCTCTCACCCATTCATCATTCACGATTATAGATTCTGCCAAATACCCAAGTGCAGTTTCTACTTGTCCCATAGCCATTTTGTAGATCTTGGCATCCTTGTCCTGACATATCCTCATTCTTTTCCTTCTTCAGATCTTTCCACTCATCTCTCAGTCCCGCTGGCTCGTTAAGCACGGAGAACTGGTGGAAGTGGATACACAGATGCCAACAGTTTCTGGGTCAAAGCTGAAGCTCTGTAGCAAGCCTGTGTACCTGCACCTTTTCAACGACTGCCTTCTGCTCTCTAGGAAAAAAGAGTGAGTATGAGTAAGGATTCTGTTTGCTTCTAGGGACACAATAGACAACGAAAATGGATTGTGTTCCTCATTACCAATGCTGTGATTGCCTCAATTTTTTTCAGCCAGTCTTTTCATCCCATGTATGCTAATTACTTCCTCCGTGCTCTGACTAAACTCGCCCTGCTGTCCCAAGCTGCTCTATTCCTCCGCTGCAAGCAGATCACAAAGAGAACAGAACCTTTCCTAACCTATTCCTCTCAGAACCAAACAAAGTGCCTCTCCCTACCTTAGGTGCTACCCCATATATTGGAAGAATCAAGTACCCTATCCACCCTCCTTCTCTCAAGCCCACCAGCCAGATCTTTAAACATTTATAGAGTGTATCATCAGGAAAAAGACAATGAAAAGCATCATCTTGCCTGCTTTAATCCCTAGCTTTAGCCTGGCTGTTTAAACTTTACAGAGTAATGGCTCTGTGTTCTCCTTGGAGTGCCAATCCACTTTTTACAGATCTTTAACTGGTCTTGATCCTCTGCTACCCACTGTGCTTCTACCCACGAGAGGTGCAAACATTTTTGTTGACTTGCCTATGTGACACCTTGTCATTGCAAACACTAACCCATGTGACACTCACTCCTCATTGCTGGTGCCTGGGTGCTAACAGGTAAATAGGAGATAAAGTCGGGTGTACTCAAAATATTTTTTAAAAAAAATGAGGCAGGCGTTCTGCTTACTGTGGTCAAATCTGCTGCTTGCAATTTTGGGATCCTTACTTTATTTTGGTTCTGCCATCACACTGATCTACTGCCCCTGTTCTTTGCATAGCACATAAATCACAGGTGGCAGCATACCACCTGATTTTGTGAAACCTTAATAGGACCACACCTTTTTAACTGTGTCAGTTAGAATGTGGTATACTTATCTCGCTTTTGTAAAATTTCGTTGTTATGAGTATCCCAGAACCTTTAGCTGGCATATCTTGTGTTTGTCAAATGCATGTATGAGTGTGTACAGAATGTATGTAGTACATGTGGAAGTAAGGCTATGTGTGTGTGAGTCTGAGTACTGAGGCAAGTGGATTTTGCATACCACTGGTTCACCATGGCACAACCTGGGGACCGAGGAAAGCTTCCCTAGTGGAAATGTGTTGCCTGCATTCCTATGGCTGTAGGATGGAGAGCAAGACACTGAGGTGGGGAGGATGGTACAGGGATACTGTTAGAAATTCAATGAAGACTTTTTTTTAGCAAAGGGTTGGTGATAAATTCGTCCTGAGCACTGTATGTGGTAGGTAGTAAAATGGAAGGTTTCTATTGTTAATAGCAAGGACGTTTGTAGGTCTGGCCTTCCCTTTTGTCTGACCTGATTATTCCTTTAAAAATGGCAGTGAGGGACATGCACAGACAACACATGCTCATTGTGTTCATGTTGTGGGTGCTTCAGCTTGGACAAAGCCTGAGTGCTACCTCCTCTGAGAAGCATCACTTTTCACAAAGGGTGTGTCTGGAGAGCAACCTGTTGAAGGGCACTTGAAAAGAGAGCCAACCCAAACCGATTTCTTAGGTTTGTGACACATCCCTGTCTGGAAAATCGTATAAAAGTGGGATCCAAGCCACTCCACTTTTTCCATGCCCACATTCCTGTTGACCAAGGAAGATAGTGCTCTGCGGAGTTGCTCTCTAACCACAGCTGTTGTCTGCCAGACAGCCAGTCACCCAGACATCTGCTGACGTCTGCATTTTTTGCTTGAGGAGCTAAGGGTCGCCCTGGTGCCTAGTGGCCTGCCGGCCTGCCTAAAGAGGCAAGGGGTCTGCCTGGATGTACAGAAGGAGAAACTGACATTGAGTGGGAATAGACTTCCTCCACCCCCCAAGTCTGACTCTGAATAGTAAATTGGCCACCCCACCCAGAGTCCAGTGCTTCCATAATGTTGCTAAATTTAGGAGTGGGAATAGTATATCTACCTCCCCCTCCAAAGTCCACCACTTTCTGCAGTGTTGCTTAGTTTGGAGTAAGAGAGTAGATCTGACCCTACTCCCTCTGGAGTCCAGCACTTTTCCCAGTTTTGCTTAGTTTGGAGTGAAAAGATTAATTGTGACCCTCTGACCCTTCTGCATTCCTTAGCTTTCAACACTTCCCCCACCGTTGCTTTGTTTCTAGTGGGCATAGTAAATCTGCCCTTCAGTTCAACACTTTACCCAATATTGCATATTTTGGAGTGGGAATAGTAATTCTGACTTCGCAGACACTTTCCCCAGAATTGCTTAGTTTGAAATAGGAATAGTAAATCAAACTCCCACCCCAAGAGTCCAATGCTTTCCCATTTGTTGCTTAGGTTGGATTGTGAATAGTAAATCTGTCGAGCCCCAACCCCCAGAGTCCAACACTTTCCCCAGTGTTGCTCAGTAAGGAGTGAGACTAATAGTAAATCCACACCTCCTCCAATTAATTGCAACACTTTCCCCAAAGTTGCTTAGTTTGGAGGGTAGTAGTAAACCTGACCCCCCAAATATATGCAGTTACCCCATTTAGTTGGATCAGAGGTAGAACAGTAAATCTGACCTCCTGCCCCCTATATGTTAATTTAGAAAACAATTAAAAGTATTTCAACTTTTTTGTAACGTTTTCGCCTACTTAGAAGGAATTATTTTATATTTAAAAAAATATTTTAAATAAATGTCTTGTGAAGCTATTTTTTTAGAAACATGCACTTTTTAATTGATCTGTTATATAAATAAAATATTTTTCATGTAAATAAATTATATTACTTTAAAATGCATATTCATAAAGAATATTTTCAAAACACCCATATTTTAAAATGTTTTTTTTAAACCATTATTTATAGATTTACAATAAGTGTTAACTCGTGAGGAAAGTGGTTATTATATGGAGTGGTTGTGTGACCTCACCAAGTAATATACTCACAATAACAACTTGGGTCTGGTCAGGCACACTTGTAAAACATGTTGCTCAACCCTACGCAGCTGTGGCATATAGCAGTTAGGCTTCAACAAAGGAACAAGTGTAAATGTCCAAACATTTGGGAGCAATCGTGCAAAAAGAGGCAATTTCTTACAACTCTCATGACGGATCATTACACCTTGACACTTTTTACCCATTGTAAATGTTCCTCTCCATCACCACTCTATACAATACATATTTAGGTTATCTCCTCCAGTCTTCCAGTCTGTTACCATTCTAATTCGGTACCATCTGTTTAACATTCTTTACATTAATTTGTCCACTCAGGTCTACATGTCCTCATGCTTACAGCCTATTTCCTTCAGCTTCCTATAGGCTCTATATGGCTCCCAAACGTCCCTTGATTATGTCTTAGAGCGTATAAGATCTCAATAATTGTCCCTCGTGGTACTACAGTACAGCTTGAATTTTAGGGGCTCCAGGATTCATCCAGCATATTGTTACTCGCTCTTTGCAAGCAATAGAGCCATAGATGCAAATGTTCTCACTTTGCCAAGCACTTCATCTGTGAATCCCAGTAATGCCATTTCAGTTGTGAGGGTAATAGTCATGTCTGTCATCTCATCAATGGATGTAAAGAATGTCAGTACCCCGGGACAGAACAATGTCACATGCAAAAAAAAGCTGCATTGATTGCTTTACATTTCCTACTCTTCACTATGGCTACGTGCTCTGGTGTGTATTACAACCAATGTATGAATTTAATTGCAACAGTTAGTTAAATAGCATATCCGTAACCTGGATGCAACAATACCTACAACATGTATCTGAGATTTCTCTCCCCAAATCTCCCCTCCCATTCCCTCTAAGAGCAGTATTCTTGCATTGCTTTAGAATTTAGGGCCAGATTTATGCTGGCAGTGCGCCGTTCCAAAGCCACATTAGCAGCATATTTTTGACGTTAGTGTGGCGTTGGAAGAGGAAAACGCAGCACCATATTTACAAAGTGGCGCAATGCTTGCATTGTGCCACTTTGTAACCCATTGTGCCACATGCCTGCACCAGGCAGAATATATGCAAGGGAGGGGTGTTCGGACGCTAGGGGGGCCATGAAAATGGAACCATTTTTATAAGCATTTTTTAATGCCTGCACTTAGCAGGTGTTACGCAGAGGCTCCCATTGATTGAAATGGGCCTCTGGATGCTTTGCAGGATTTGCATCATCATTTTTATACGCTAATCCTTGAAAAGCGTGGACTAGCATCAACCATTATGACGCTACCATGGTGGCGATAGGGGGGCGCTAATTGGCTCAAGAAAAGTGGTGCTGCACTAGGTGCAGCTCTACTTTTCATAATTCTGCCCACGAGTATCTCGGCCAGAACCTCCAGCTTCCTCGGAGGGCTCAGAAAACCCGGAAGCACGGATCTAGCGTTGTATTACAGTATGTAACATAGCAGCATTGCCAGCACCGTAGTTCAGTCCCTGTCTCTAAATTCCTGCAAGCTTATGAATGATCCCTCTGGAAACATATTTTACCCAACACTTTGATGTGATTAGTTCTCAACAATTTTACCGAGGATCGTTCATTGAATGGAGATAGTAATTCATTATTTTCAATCTACAAGAGGAGGCAATACAGCCTATCCAACCCCACCCAGCCTCCCAGTCCTCCACCACACACAACTCACTGTCTCTATGACATCTACCTTGTCTTTCTTACCACAAGATTCGTGTCATCACAACCACCAGTAATGATTCTAGTAGTGCGAGAGTGTTTCAGCCTTAACACGCGCCACCGCTTCAGTTTCATGGAACCAGTACTTAACATGTTGAGATTGAGCAATGAGGTAATAAAGGAATGGGTCTTGAACCACTAGGCCTCCATTATCGATCGGCTGATTGAGAGCCAGGTTTATGTAGGACGGCTGACCACCCCATATCAATTTGTCTAAAAGCTGTTGTAATTTTTTTAATAACTCAATTGTAGCATCGAAATGTTCACAAATAAATATAGAACATTTGGGATAATAATTATTTTGATCAATTAGACGCTCCCAAGCATTGAGATGGGAAGTTTCAACTATCTGTCTGCTCATGTTTTAAAAAATTCAGAAGTTGCTCCAAAGTTGTCTTTTACCACATATCTCCCATATTTCTGGTTAGGTACGCATCTAGATATTTAACTCCTGCTTTCCATCATAACGGGTAATTCTTTAGGCAGTGGAGTTGCACTTTTGGTCCACAGGAAGATTTCCGATTTATCCCAGTTTATTTGTAGGCCAGAATATTAACCAAATCTGATAATGTCTCTAGTAAAAGGTACTTGTTTCGCAACGGGATGACTCTGTTGTGTGCCTTTATTAATTACAGAGCTATTTTGTTGCACCCTGTTCACCTTCACCAATGCAAAAGGGCATTTTAAAAGGCACTTTTAAAGAGTATTCACATTTTTTAAATTTTAAATTAATTGTAATGAATTAAATTATCCTAACAGTATTTAAATTATATTTTAATTTTCTATATTTGTTATATTCATTTTAAAACTGAAAATTATTGTAACCCATGTTTTTCTATTAGCTATTTTTAACTCTAGATATTTTTGCAGGACAATATTTTGGAATCAATGTTTTTGGTATTTAATTATCAGTACACAGGTTATAGTATTTTGGTAGTAACTATTTTGACCTTGATATTTTGTTAGGTCGATATTTTTGTTGCCAATCACACACCACTGAGTTATCCATCACTTTTGAAATTATGCTGCAGTTTCAGAGCGATATCTGCCTTAATTGCTATAGTTTGTCATTTTGTAAACAAGATTCACAGTGTTTTTAAAGTTATATTTTATACCTGTGCAGGACTTTCACATGATGGCAATTAACTCTCGTAAGTTTGTGGACAAAAAGTTATAAATAATTTGTTTGAGGTATGTGTCATGGACTGTAGATACACATTCTGTGTGTACTCCTGCCATCTAGTGTTGGGCCTGGAAGTTGTTTTCTTTAAAGAAGTATTTTGAGTCACAAGGTATAGTGACTCCTCCTCTTGCTGGTAATGTGCACGATCATAGGCTCCATTGTTAGATTGATTTCTTTCCACCGTTGGGTTCGGATGTGTGCACTCGTGGTCCTGGTTGACTCTTTTGCAGTGCTGTTTTTCGGCTCCCACAAGTTCCTTCTTTCTGTCAGCATTGTACTTCAATTGCATCTCCCTTACAACATCAACATAAAGTTTTATGATTGATTCAAGCCCGGGGGGAGTTTACGTATCTGTGGTGAAATTACATCGTCCTTTCTCTGTACTGGAATAACTGACTAGCATTGTGTGTGCCAGACGAAAAGGATTAAGAAGTGCTGTTCTAGGAAGTTTATGTTGAAAGCAACAATTATTGTGATTTAATCCACTTTGACACATTGTCCTGAGCATGGTCTCATGGACAGTTTGAGCCTTGGGAGACCGAAACACCAACCTTATACTGTCCATGACGCAATTCTCCGCATGAACTGCTGGAGTCCATTAGGAGTGTTTCTGATTGTTTGAAAGACTACATATAGAACTCAAACCTTTTGTGGTTGGAGAGTAAGGAGAGTTGGTGCTCTCCTTCTGTCCCTTGGATGTAAAGGGATTGTGGACTAGAGGAGTCACCAGTGCATTTGTATAAAAACACAAAATATTATCTTTGCTATATTAATGAATATATTATTGGTGAATATATAAAAATTCTTACTTTTTCCAGAAACGAATCACGCGCTGTTTGAAGATTTATTCATTTATGGAATTTGATCTATAGTTAATTACAACATTATTAGTTTTTAATATCGCAGAAATATTTGTATGCAAATGATTCCTCCATGAACATTGTTGCTTTACAGCTGCACTATGTGCAGCGCCACTTTTGATAAATCTGGGCCTGAGTATCTTCTGCCAGTCCAGCAGTCCATGAGTATGGAACCCCATTCCCCTCGACAACGTTCTTAATCTGAGCAGCCCTCTCCGGAGCACCAAAGACAGGCCTTCTGATCACGAGTGCATCGGGCCATGGTCAGCACTGAAAAATCACTTTGGACGCTCTGCCCAGCTCCTGCTCGACACTGAAAAAATCTTCGAGACCATCTGCTCTGAGGTTGGCTAGTCTCTCACTGCCACAAGAGCCGATCCTCTACGCTGACCATCTCCGCCTCAGTGCCTACCAGGACTTCAGCGCCAAAACCAAATCTGCCCTCGGAGCCAAAGACTGCGTCATCAACTAGAAGGACCGGAGTCAGCACCAGCACAGTCGAACCGATTCTCCGCAAACTTCAGGAAGAGATCAACACAAGGCAGAAACACCTGGTCATCCATACCTATACGGGTGGGATCCTTGCCTGCCCTGTGAGGCTTACTGTTGGTCCACTCAATGCTGCCAGCTGTTCTTCGAGGAAGCCTGGTACATTCTGATTCCACCAAAGGTGCACAAGAAGCCTGCTAAGGCTACTAGTGCACAACCATCCCCTCTCCCTGTTCCTCACCCTTCCCCACCTGCTTCTTTAGGGGGGGCCCCTTCACATCACAACTCAAGGGACTCCTATGATGCAGACCCACCGGGGGATATAGACCCTGACCTCTACTATGCCCGGCCCTCCCCTCTGGATAATTCCACATTCTATCAGGAACTCATTGGTAGTCCTGCCTTATTTCATAAAGTGGATATTTATGCAGAGCCCTTAGAGGTGGACTTTCTTTTTGAAACCCTCTCCTCCACTTGCAGATCTACTCAGTACCTCCCCATGCTTAAGGGCATGCTACGTCTCACGTCTGACATTTTCAAGGACTCTGTCCAAGCCGTGGTCATAGCATCCAGGGTGGCTAAAAAATATTAAGCCTGTCCTACTGACCCCATTTACATCTGTGGCCAGCTCTTACCTGGCACTCTGGTGGTCACTACTGCTCATAAGGGAGCCAACTCACAGGCCATCGGGGACACCCCGCCACCGGAGGAGAGTAAGTGAATATATGCAGCAGGCAAAGGGATGGCTGTGCAATCGGCCAACCAATGATGTATAGCCAATTCAAAGAAATGATCATGTCCACTGAGACAAGATGGAGGAGCTCCTGCAATGTAGTCCAGAGGAGCTAAGGAAGAGGGGACATGAAATAGTATCCGAGGACAAGCAGATATCAATCACTCATATTTGCTGTGCTCTAGATGCTGCAAACTCCAATGCCAGGGGGGTTAATTCCAGGATCCTATCTCTGGCTTCAAGTCGGAAGTTCAGCAGAACCTTTTGAATATGCCTTTTGATGGCCAGCATCTCTTTGGCCTGCAGATGGACCAAATGTTAGAGAAGATCAAGAAAGATATGAAAACAGCTAAGACGATGGGCACACTTGAGACACCTGCTCCCCCCAGCTCCTTTGGCCACACACCCTACTGTGGAGGCTCGGAGGCCACCACCCCTGAAGCCTAAATATCCTACCAGCGCACAGCAATCTTCTCCCAGAGGTTACTTTAGAGGGTCCTACAGGGCAACACTTCTAGAGGCAGTGGTAAACGTGGCTCCCCAAAAGAAGCTGCAACTACCACCAAACTCTGACTTGCCTCTTTTCCCCCTACCCCCCCAACTGCACAACATCGGCCAGAGAGCACTTACAAGGCTTCTTTCCCACATGGCAGACCATCAATTCAGACCATTGGGAGGTGAATATTATCAAACATGGTTATCTGGAGCTCACTTCCATGCCTCCCACCATTCCACCTTGCAAACAGACTCTCCCAGAAAACCAAAGGCTTCCCAGGGAAGAGGTCAAAGCACTCCTTGCCACATGGGCTATAGAACCCGCCCCCAGCTACAAGAAGGGCACTGGAGTGTACTCGATGTACTTTCTAATATTAAAAAACAGCAGGTCCCTTAAACCCATTCTGGACCTCCTTGCTCCTAAACAAATACATCCTTTCAGAGCACTTTTATATAGTCATTCTCCAGGATGTAATTCCACTTCTCCAGCAAGGCCACTTCATGACTGTGTTTGACCTGTAGGATACCTGTTTCCGCATACCAATACATCTGGCCCGTCGCTGATATCTAAAGTTTGTAGTCAGTGGAAAACATTACCAATTCTAAGTGCTCCCCTTTGGGGTTAGTACTGTACAATGGGTCTTCACCAAGTGCCTCACAGTGGTGGCCACACGCCTTCGCAGACAGGGCGCACACGTCTTCCCTTATCTGGAACACTAGCTCTTTGAGAGTGCCACCCGCCAGCAATGCCACAAACACTCAGAGATTCCAATAGACCTTCTTCACGACTTACGGTTTACCACTAGCGCCACAAAATCCCACCTACTATCCCTTCAGAGCCAAGTCTACTAGGGGGGCGTTCTAAGCTCAGAGGGATGCATGGTCCACATGAACCCATGTCAGGATCCAGTTCTCAGGCACTGCTCCCTCTTTTCCAGCAAGATCGACAGGTCACAGTCAGAACCGTCATGCGCCTCCTAGACATAATGGCCTCCTGTATTGCCGTAGTAACCCATGTCAGATTACACACGTGTTTACTGCAGGAAAGCCTAGCACAACAGTCATCTTAGACGGAGGGTCATTGGGACGATCTAGTGATGATTAGTTGCTGCACTTGTCGCTCTCTGCGGTAGTGAAACACCAGCAAGCGGTTTCAGGGATGGCCTTTCCTCAATCCACTTCCGCAAAGGACGGCTACAACAGATGTATCCCTTATGGAATAGGGTGCACGCTTACAGGACCTGACTGTCAAAGGCCTATGGAAGTCCCGACACCTGGGCCTCCATTTCAAATACCTGGAACTCCTGTCCGTCCTTAGGTTTGAAGGCTTTCCTACCTCACCTGATAGGCAAGGTTGTTCTTGTCCGGACAGACAGTATGACAGCCTTATATTACCTTCAGAAACAGGGGGACACATGCTTTCCACAACTCTTGCACCTGTTCCAGAGCATTTGGCTGTGGGCTCTGCCACAAAATCCATTTGCTAGTGGAGTGTCTTCCAGGGATGGGGCGACAAGTCCACAAACGGGAACTCAACCCACAAGTCCTCCTCTGCTACTTACAGAAATGGGTTTCCCAAAAATCACCTGTTGCAACGGCAGAAAGTCTTTAATACCCAAACTTTGCCTCCAGGCACCGACATCCACAGTCCAGTGGCAGTGCACTATAGAAGGACTGGCCAGGGATATTCACCTGTGCTTTTCCACCTCTCCCTTTCCACCCACTTGTGGTTTGAAGGCTTTGGCAGACGTCCCTCACTCTCCTCCTGGTGGCTCCCTCAAGGCCCGCTAACCCTGGTTCACAACTCTGCTTGAACTCTCTCTGGTTTCACATGAGAGGCTCCCCAAAAGGCTAGACCTTCTCACGTAGAACCATTGAGAAATTAGGCACCCAGACCCTAGGTCTGTCAACCTTGTGATCTGGCTTCTGAGGCCATAGTTTGGGTACCTAGTTCTCCCACCTGAATGCATGAGCATTCTGAAGGAAGCACACAGACCTCCAAACCTCAGACCTGATATGCAGCCAAGTGGACGAGATTGGTGTACTACTGTCAGTCAAAAGTTGTTGATCCTTTTAAAGCCACTGTGCAGGACATTGTCTGCTACTTACTCCAGTTGCAGGTTTCTGTTTTAGCCTTCACCTCCATATGACTACACCAGGCTGCCACAGCTGCATACCTTCAGGATAGACAACACATTTCTTTCTTCAGGATTCCGGCCATTAAAGCTTTTCATGGAGGGTCTCAAAAGGGTCATTCCTCCTCGGTCCCACTGGCTTTGGCATGGAATCTCAACATTGAATAATAAGCCTCATGGGCCCTCTGTTTGAGCCCCACCAATCCTACCCCCTTCAGTTGCTCTCTTTGAAGGTGACATTTCTGGTTGTTATCACTTCACTCAGGTGTGTCAGTTAGCTACAGGCATTAACCCTGGAAAAACCCTTCTTCCAAGTTCATACAGATAGGATTGTCCTTCACACCAGTTCCCAATTTCCTCCATAAGGTGGTCTCTCACTTTCACCTTAACCAGTCCATTGAACTTCCTGTCTTTTTCCAACAACCTGATTCAGTTACCGAACAGGCTCTCTATAGTTTGGATGTAAAATGAGGCCTCTTGTACTACTTTGACAGAACCAAACCATTTAAGAAGACACAACTCTTTGTTGCTTTCTACAAACCCCATAGAGGGAAGGCTCCATCCAAGGTATGCTTGCCATATGGATCGTTAGATGCATCCAGACATGCTATGCTAAAGCTAAGAGGACTGTACCCCCTCCTTCTAAAGCCCACACTACTCGTAAGAAAGTAGCCTCTATGACCTTCCTGGGGAACATACAAATAGCTGACTTATGCAAAGCAGTTACTTGGTCCACACTACCTACATTACTGAGTGGATGTGCTAGCCTGCCAACAAGCTAATGTTGGTCAGGCAGTGCTCCATACACTCTCTCCATCTGCTGCAACTCCCACAGGTTAGCCACAGCTCTATGGGAGGACTTCTTTACAGTTAGCTACCCTATAAGCATCTGTTCATGGCATGTAGTGCTGTAGATTCAGATTCAAATGGGCCCACCCTCCTCTCCGGACGCCTATGGCTGTTGCAGTATCGTTTACTATTTATTTTTGCCTCTTTCGCATAGACATCTCTCTGTGCATCGTTTCACTTCACATTGCATCATCACACGCCATGCAGGAAAACAATATAACAATGTGGCTGATGACCATGCGCATTATCAGCAAGAGCAGGAGTCACTATACATCGTGACTTAACTCTGCCTTCTATTTTTATCTCTCTGTATTCTTTGTTTGTTCCCATCCTATTCTCTATATTTCTATGTCTTCACTCGCTCTTGTCTGCACTTCTTCCCCTGATCATCGTACCTTTCCTTCCTCATGTTACTCCTTGTCCCTTCCAGAATTGGGAAGTTTGCTGTCTTTGTGCATGCCAAGATGCCGGAGCTGAAGGTGAATGACCTGAGCAAGAAGTTGCAGGGAGTCCCTGGGCACATCTTTCACCTGCAGCTTTATGAGAACCGGCAGATGAAGCACCAAATCCTCCTGCGGGCACAGACAGAGTGAGTGACAGAACTAGGAGTTTTTGAGTGAGAGGAAGAAGGGATGGTATATTACCTGGGCGACTGTGAGGGTCTAGAAGACCCAGAAACTAAAGGTGTGGAAAGGCAAAAGCGGTTAATGTGTCATTCACGATGTCATCAAATTTCAGATGCAATCAGTGGTGTTATAATAGATAAAGAGTGATATGTTATGGGAATTCATAAGTAGTGTATGGTGGCGTGCACGTTATGGTTAGTTCAAATACTTCTGGCCATTAAAAAAAAATTTCTGCTCTTCCATGTTGTCTTCTTACGCATATGATGTCTTTCACCGTTTGAATTAATCCCATCATTTCTTCAATTAAGTTGTTTTAACTGTTTGAATCAATCTTCTCTGTTCACCTTGTGAGTGTATTTTCATTTCACAATGTATGAGATTTGTATTTATTCACCATGTTCCTTGGCCAGCTCCATCTCTCATATATGATCTCATACCACTGTCTCCTCTGTATAATCTCCTTGTGTTTCTCCACATCTCCAGAAGTGAGAAGCAGCGATGGATCTCTGCAATGTCCCCTCCCAATCCTCAGATGGATGGCGATATGCTTATGGAAAATGAAGGTAGGTGACACTCACTAAGCACACTTTACATGAATCCTATACTTTAGTGTCACTCCACACCACTGTCATGTCCCTGGCCATCAGATACATAGAATAATCCAATAGCTCCACTTCACTGGATCCACCTCATTAGAAACTGTATTTTAAGACTCTAGCATTATGGGTCTTCAAGTTCATTTGTTTCATTTAATGTGAACTACGCCTACACCACACAGAGGCATTGCTTCTTAAATCAATGTGTCCAGGTGATATGGAACCATATGGTCACCTTTCTTTTGACATCCAGACTGTGGGTGTTCAAGGGAAGTGCTCCACTTCCTGAACTGTCCTTGATCCCCTTTAATACTCATTTCCACACCAATGAATTGCTATTCTGGTGGTAGAGGTTACAGACACATCATCTCATACTAAACCCTTGGTTCTATGTTCAACGGAGCTTGCCTGCACTGAGTTATTTATATTGGACAGCACAGCTTCAGCTGTACTTTCCATACCATGCATTGAAAAATAAGCCTTACTGTGGGTCTCTCTGTCCACTTCTAGCTTAAGGAGCTGATTTAGAGTTTGGCTGAGAGGTAACTCTGTTGGAGTGGCAACGGAATACCCTATCCCCCAAACTCAGTTTGCCTGTCCAATTTAAAGGTAGGCAGACAGAAAGTATGCCAACGATGAAGCATACAGCTGCATACTCCTCTGACATCTCAACAGAAAATGGGATGTCATAGGTTAGCCATCTGATCACCCTCCAAATTTAGAGTGAGCAACTTTTTTTGACATCCATCACCAGTAGGTAAAACATGGCGGTGAGTGACATTAAAAAAAGACAATGACCTCAACACCATGTCACAGTTTGACTCATATCAAACCCGTCACACTTAGAAGTCAGTCGTATAGTGCAAATTATATGGTACCTGTTATGAATGTCTCACTTTCCATGCTCATCATAGAAGGGCGTGCCTGATATACTTCCATCACTGTCCTTCCCAACAGGATGCCACACTTATCCTTCCTTAAAAAGGACACAATCACTGTTAATGCTATATATACACATGCTACTGCTGAAAAAAAAACTTCTTTCACTTCCTTGTTGTACCCTCAGTTCTTCTCGTTCTCATATTCACTACATTAGTTTAAAACAATACAATTGGTGCAGTCAGGCACTGAACGAAAGCGTGCCCATCAAAAATAAGCGTGCCTTCCTCCTTTTCTCTCATTCCCCTCCTGACACTGAGATCCACTTTGATTATTTCTACCACCACAGTAGCCTGTTATTGCCTATGTAAGCCTTTTAAGAATATCTCTCCGTTCTTTACATGCCCAAGAAAACCTTAAAGGACTTATGCTTAGCAAATGATACATCATGAAAAGGCTTCTTCCAGGCATGCAAATCTGCATCCTCTCTTAAGAAAAAGCACTGAATCTGGCCTCCTTTACCTTTCCATCCTTGCAAGGTTCATACCCACATCGTTGGGCACACACTAGGCTGGTTAGCTCTGTTTTCACAGCTGATAACAGTTCAGTTTCCTTACCACGATATGCAAATACATCCATAGCTTAACCTCTTCCTGCCTCCCACAAACCATCTAGCCTACATCCCAGACACCTAGTATTCTCCCTTATTTAGCACCACCTCTAATTTACAGTTTATATTGGTCTTAGGTCTGCACCCCTCCACTGGAACACCCCCATAACCCATTTGACCGACCCTCAGAAAAGCCATCCCTTTGAAAGTTATCAGCAGTAGCTCTGGAGAACCTTTTCCTCCAGCTTGAACACTTGGCATAATCCACTGTACTAGTGTACGATATTAAACTTGCTCTCCATGACTTGTGAACTGTCTGAAGTATAAACCCTCTTGTGTACCCGCCCCCGACAAAGAAATAAATATACACACTCACAAGTCCCACCCTCCAGGTCTATAGAGTGTATTCAAGGTGTCTTTCACTCACCGCTTGAAGTACCATCCTCCAGCTCAAAAAGACAGCTTATGGAGCTGGCATTTTATTGTGTCTGAGGAGCAGTGGGATACATACGTCAATGAAGAGTCCAGTACCCATTCTAATGTCAAGTGATGTTTTCAAATGGTTCTCTGTTTTTTCTCAGACGTCCTGCAGGTACAGTGCATCAAGGCATACAAGGCCCAGGAACATGATGAACTGTCTTTGGAGAAAGCTGACATTCTGGCCCTGAAAACTAGGACCAGTGATGGTGAGTAAAGAAGACCTGCCCCTGTCTATTATTTTACCTCCCCAGCCAACACAGAGCCTTATTTAGGATCGTGATCACTTCCTGGAACACCCTTTTTCGGTATTTGCTTCTGACAGTGCTGTCTTTTGGAGACCTATTGTTTTCAATGCATGGCAAATACTTGTTGGGCGTTTGGCCTGTCCCTTGCATATGATTGGGTTGCATTATTGTCTGTCTCACGTTCCAGCCACTAATTCTAAGATTGCCCTCCCTACTCTTTTGTTTGTTCCACCCATGAGCATTTCGGTCCCAAGCCATTTTGATTGGATGATGTATGCTGGATTGCCGATATCAGACTTTGCATTGCGGGGCATATAAGGTAGACGCAGCCCGTCCTTTAGGGTGGAGGGGCCACGCACCCCCCACCTTTTGCCCCTCATGAAGAGTGTCTGTCAGGCTGAACAAAGGTCAGCCTGACAGACACTCTTCATTTTCAGCTCAGACAGCCAGAAGTGAGACATGCGCGATTTGCGCAGACTCCTGGCTGCCTGAGCTGAACTTTGCTGGGCTGAGGAGGTCACAGCTCCTATGGGTGTGACCTCCTCGGCTCAACAAAGGTGCCTCGAGGCCCTCCCCTGGGTGACGAGGAAAGCGTCACACATTGACACTCACCCTGGGCGCTTCAGGTTTAAGCCCTGAAGCGCCCAGGGCGAGTGTCAATCAGTGACACTTCGTCACAGAGTGGGGTGGGGTCAGCAGTCTCACTGACCCCATCCCACTCTGTGACGAGGCTGGGGCTGCTGCCTTCCCTCATTGGCTGACCTAAGGTCAGCCAATGAGGGAAGGCAGCAGCCCCAGCCCTCCTGGGACCTCGAGGCTGAAGGTAAGTGTGTGTGTGTGTGTGTGTGATGTTTTAAAATGAATGTTTGGTGCGTGCATGCATGTTTGAATGTTATGAGTGTTAATGGATGTGCGTGCGTGTGTGAAAGAATGAGTGGTTGTGTGTGATGTTTTAAAATGAAAGTTTGGTGCGTGCGTACATGTTTGAATGGTATAGGTGTTAATGGATGTGCGTGCGTGTGTGTGTGAAAGTGAAAGAATGAGTGTGTGTGAACTTTTAAAATGAATGTTTGGTGCGTGCATGTTTGAATGTTATGAGTTTTGTTAATGGATGTGTGTGAGAAAGAATGAGTGTTTGTGTGTGTGTGTGTGTGTGTGTGTGTGTGCGTGTGTGCTTCTCGCCCGCCCCCCTCCCTCCTAAAGCTGCCAGCCTCCACTGATATAAGGAATTATTTTCGCCACTTTCTCTGTCCCTGCTCATCACCTCACCCACCCAATTTTATCTGTTAACCCCATCCAAAGCCACGCACTCACCCCAATATTTGTTTGTCTCCCAGCCCGCTCAGATTACTCGTTTGCTTTGAGCTGAGTGGCACACTATTAGCGGTGGCTAATTATTTTTATTTTTTTAATTCTCTCATGATAGTCACTAGTGAGTGTGCATAAGCAATTGTGCACAGCAGACTTTTTTCAATGAAATTTGTTCATACTTAAACAAAATACATACAAAATGAATTTAAAGATGTTTGCTGAAGATACAAATGCATCCGTGGTGACCATTTTTGAATGCATTTGGTAAAGCATTAACAAAATGTACAATGATTGTCTTTGCCTAGCTTGATCTGAGCCGGGGACTCGACCCTAACAGCGAACAAGCATTGGCAAAGCCAATAGGCTTCACTGAAGGGGCTTTGCCGTGCTTGTTAGAAATCTGTCCTGACATTTTACACTATAGAGTGTCAGTAGGGGACTGGACATTAGGAAATGAAGAGAGCTCCGTAATGAATGCCTGTGACCCAGAAAGGCAGTCATGTGTCTTGCCTACTGCCAGTCTGCTCTGGTACGTAGCCCAAATTCAGCTTATCTTTCTATCTTCTTTCCTCTTTCCTAACTTTATACATTCATATCTATCCCTCTCGCTTGTTTCTTTTCCTTTTTTCTTTTAACTTTTACCTCCCCTCTCCTTCACCCCTTCCTTCCCCTCTTCTTCCCTTGTATTCCCTTGCCTTTCTGACCCTTTACTACCCTTCTGTTCCCTCCCCTTCCTTACACTGTCATCCACCTGAGGAAAAAATGGTTTGGTATGAGTTTGTATTTCAGTGTGCAGTAAAGAATATATATCGTGGATGATCCTTACTGTCTTCTACAAAACGTTTTTGTATACCTTCCATGCCTGCTGGACAGGAAATCACCAACGTTGATTTGACTGGAGTTGGAATTTGGCCTCTCTCAAGTAGCGGGCACTGGTCCACTGTGGACAAGACACACATTATATAACCCAGAGCTGCACAGTTTTACCAAGCCAAAGCCAAGCCTTTTACAAAGGACCTTTGGTATGGTGCTGTAGGAATTGCAGAAGCTGGCGTTTTCATGGTGCTCTTCATACTGGGTAATACTGGCCTGGCCATAGAGCTTTACAACCTGGTGCAATATGCAAAGTAGCCTGACTTTGGTACTTCACTTGGTGCAGTGAAGTGGTCCTGGTCTGACTAAGGTTCTTTGCATGCTGGCATATTGAATCATAGCATTAATTCTTTTCCATAGCTGCCTGTAATACATTTTGCCTAATAGCTAATATATCTGATAAACTGTGAAGTAGAATGCTCTTTATGACCAATTGTTTCCATTAATGTCTTGGGGAAAGGTCACCCCATGCCTACTTAGAAAAAGCTAGGTCTGCTTGCTATGTTCACAGTGTCAATGCTATTTGACGCTGTTGTAAAAATATTTCCTGAGCTGTTTTGTCTCCATATCCACAAACGCCACAACAAACCTTCCCAGTATCCTGTGGACTTGGAAGGCACAGATGCAGTAATGGGTTCCCCTTGTTTTCCCAGGATCAAGGGAGAATTGCAACTGATCTTGTGTGCTATTGGTGCCAGTAAGACTCATAACTAAAATAGGGATTGCCTCTAACCCAGTGTTTCCCAAACTGTGGGTCACGACCCACTTATCTTGTCACATTTGAGGGCTTCAAAGTCAGAGGTCAAAAGGCATGCTATATTTTCTGACAAATTGCTGCTTATTTTCATGGTCTGGCTGGACAGCACACCTGTCAGGCAATTATGTGGGTATTAACAGAGATGAGCTTTGGCTCCGCCTACATGTTAGGACCCAGGAGTATATGTTTGAATTGGGCAGATGCATGTTTCCACAAAAAAGTGCTTCTTGCATGGAGCTGTGATCTTTTCGTTTATTCATCCAGCAGCCAAAGCCTGAACTTTCAGAGGCACACAGATGGCATTGGAATGCTACTAATGTGTCTTTTATAACTAGATCATTTATGTTGTTTTTCTGTGACAGCAGCACAGATGGGAGGAGGGCAGTCATTTATTTATTTTTATTTTGAGAGTTTTCTATAGCGCTGGCAAGACCGAGAGGGTATAAGAGCGCTTTACAACAGAATAGATAATAAACGCTAGAAAAACACATGAAAAGTCTAAGAGTCACATTACAGACTGATATTACAGAGGGGTTGTCATGAACAGAAGGGTAGTGATCCAGAGATGGTGAGGTGGGGAGTGAGAGACCCTTTTTGATGTGAGGGTTGGTTTAGGAGTTATTCTTTAAGTAGCTTCTTGAAGATCAGATGGGAAGGGTTCGATCTGATGTGAGTGGGTAAGGAGTTCCATATTCTCTGAGCGTTGTTTGAGAAGGAGCATGACGGAGTTTTTTGCTTGTTGGATTTCGGTAGGAGGAGGAGGAGTGAGCTTGTGCTTCTCAGAGATCTGGTTTGACCAGCTTTCACTAGTTTATTTGCGAGGTATTCAGGTTTCCCAGCCTGAAGGGCTTTGTGGGTTAGGCAAGCAGTGTGGAACAGGCAACGGACCTCGATCGGGAGCCATTTAAGACTCATCAAGGCTGGGGAGATGTGGTCATATTTTCTAAGTTCGATGGCATATGTCGCTGCAGATTCACATGTTTGGCACAGTCCGCTGCCTGGTGTTGGGCTCGGAGTATTACAAGTTGTTTTTCTTCGAAGAAGTCTTTTTGGTCACGGGACCGAAGGACTCCTCCCTCCTCGGCTCCATTGCGCATGGGCGTCGACTCCATCTTAGATTGTTTTTTTCCGCTGTCGGGTTCGGACGTATTCCTTTTCGCTCCGTGTTTTGGTTCGGAAAGTTAGTCAGAATCTCGGAAGAAAGCGTCGGTATTGTTCCGTTCGGTATCGGGATAGTTAGGTACATCGACACCGATCATCGGAAGACTTTGGGGTAGCTTCGATTCCCCCAGCGGGGCCTGGTCGGCCCGATCGCGTGCGACATCGAAGCCGATGGAACGGACCCCGTTCCGTTTCTGCCCAAAATGTCACAGTAAGTATCCTTATACAGATCAGCACTTGGTCTGTAACTTGTGCTTGTCCCCCGAGCACAAGGAGGATACCTGTGAGGCCTGTCGAGCCTTCCGGTCCAGAAAAACACTCCGGGACCGAAGAGCCAGGCGTCTACAAATGGCGTCCACGCCGACAAAACAACGTTTCGACGACGAAGAGGAAACATTCTCGGTTCCGGAATCAGAATCCGGAGACTCCGACGTCGAACAACAGCAACAAACTGTGAGTAAGACGTCGAAAAGTAAAACCATCGACAAAACGAAAGCCCAGGGGACGCCACTGCCAACAGGCCATGTCTCGACCCATAAAACAGGCGACCCGTCGAAGGCGCCGAAAAAGGGCACGCCCATAGCGAAGACACCCGACTCCGGTCGAGGGACCGCCATGGAGCAACCTCGGAGCCGAGAAAGCGGCTCCGAGAGACAAAGACAAGATACCGGCACCGAAAAACATCGGCACCGAGAATCCATGCCGAAAGGAACAAAAATTCTGTTGGTGCCGAAACCGAAAAAAGATTCTCTCTCGGCGCCGAAAAATACCACACCTTCATCCTACTCAGAGGAACAAGGAATAAGTGGCCAGATGCACAGATTTGGACAAGAGCTCCAAAGTGTAGAATCAGACTACACACAAAAGAGACTGTACATCCAGCAAGACACAGGGAAGATATCAACCCTTCCCCCAATAATGAGGAAAAGAAGGATCAGTCTCCTCAAGGATGACGCACAACCACAAGCCAAAGTGGTCAAAAAAGTCACGCCTCCGCCCTCTCCACTACAACAGGCATCGCCGGCACAAACACCGCCACAAATGCACTCACCAGCGCAAACTACCATAAGTCAAGATGATCAGGATCAAGACGCTTGGGACCTATACGACACCCCAGTGCCGGACAATGATCCAGATTCATACCCCACAAAGCCGTCACCGCCAGAGGACAGTACCTCATACTCACAACTGGTGGCTAGGGCTGCAGAATTCCACAATGTCCAACTGCATTCAGACCCTATAGAGGATGATTTTTTATTTAACACCCTCTCGGCTACACATAGCCAATATCAATGTCTCCCAATGCTACTGGGGATGTTACGGCACGCAAAACAAATTTTTGAAGAGCCCGTAAAATCAAGAGCCATCACCCCAAGGGTGGATAAAAAATACAAACCACCACCCACAGATCCAGTGTTTATTACTTCGCAGTTACCACCTGACTCCGTAGTAGTAGGGGCAGCTCGCAAAAGAGCAAATTCCCATACATCTGGTGACGCCCCACCTCCGGACAAAGAAAGCAGAAAATTTGATGCGGCAGGGAAAAGAGTAGCATCACAGGCAGCCAACCAGTGGCGCATCGCAAATTCTCAAGCGCTGCTGGCCAGATATGACCGCGCTCACTGGGATGAGATGCAACTTCTCGTAGACCATCTTCCCCAAGAATACCAAAAAAGGGCGCAGCAAATAGTTGAAGAGGGACAAACGATCTCAAACAATCAAATCCGCTCTTCACTGGACGCAGCCAATACTGCAGCGAGAACAGTCAACACTGCTGTCACCATAAGGAGACACGCTTGGCTCCGCACTTCAGGCTTCAAACCTGAAATCCAGCAGGCTGTCCTTAATATGCCCTTCAACGAAAAAAAACTTTTTGGCCCTGAAGTGGATACAGCCATTGAAAAACTTAAAAAGGACACAGACACGGCCAAGGCCATGGGCGCACTCTACTCCCCGCAGAGCAGAGGCTCTTTCAGAAAAACTCCATTTAGAGGGGGGTTTCGTGGCCAACCCACAGACACCACCAGCCAACAAACAAGAACCACACCATATCAGGGTTCCTTCCAAAGGGGAGGTTTCAGGGGATATAGGGGGGGTCAATTCCCAAGGAGTAGGGGAAGATTCCAGACTCCAAAAACACCTCCACCTAAACAGTGACTTTCAAGTCACGCAACCCCTTCACTCAACACCAGTGGGGGGAAGACTAAGCCAATTCTACCAATCTTGGCAACAGATTACAACAGACAATTGGGTATTAGCAATAATCCAACATGGCTATTGCATAGAATTCCACAACTTCCCACCAAACATCCCCCCCAAAACACGCAAAATGTCACCACAACATTTAGAACTTTTAGGACTAGAAGTTCAAGCACTACTGCAAAAGGATGCAATAGAGTTAGTACCAGTACAACAAAAAAACACAGGAGTTTACTCCCTGTACTTTCTAATTCCAAAAAAAGACAAAACATTAAGACCAATATTAGATCTCAGGACACTAAATACCTACATCATATCGGACCATTTTCACATGGTCACACTACAAGACATCATTCCACTGCTCAAACAGCAAGATTACATGACCACATTAGACCTAAAGGATGCGTACTTTCATATACCAATACACCCTTCTCACAGAAAGTACCTACGGTTCGTATTCAAAGGAATACATTACCAATTCAAGGTGTTGCCATTCGGAATAACAACTGCACCAAGAGTGTTCACAAAATGTCTAGCAGTAGTAGCAGCACACATCAGGAGACAACAGATACATGTGTTCCCTTACCTAGACGATTGGCTAATCAAGACCAACACAGTAAAAAAATGCGCAAACGACACCACATTTGTCATACAAACCCTTCACAAACTGGGGTTTTCCATCAACTATACAAAATCACACCTAGAACCGTGTCAAACACAACAATATCTAGGAGCAACCATCAACACATCAAAAGGAATTGCCACTCCAAGTCCACAAAGAGTGCAGGCATTCCACAAGGTAATAAGTGCTATGTTTCCAAACCAAAAGATACAAGCAAAATTTGTGCTAAAACTTCTAGGCATGATGTCATCATGCATAGCCATTGTCCCAAACGCAAGACTACACATGCGACCCTTACAACAGTGTCTAGCATCACAATGGTCACAGGCACAGGGTCAACTTCAAGATCTGGTGTTGGTAGACCGCCAAACTTACCTCTCGCTTCTATGGTGGAACAGTAAAAATTTAAACAAAGGGCGGACATTTCAGGACCCAGTGCCTCAATACGTTATAACAACAGATGCTTCCATGACAGGGTGGGGAGCACACCTCAATGACCACAGCATTCAAGGACAATGGGATATACACGAAACAAAATTTCATATCAATTACCTAGAACTGTTAGCAGTATTTCTAGCGTTAAAAGCCTTCCAACCCATAATAACACACAAATACATTCTTGTCAAAACAGACAACATGACAACAATGTATTATTTAAACAAACAAGGAGGAACACACTCAACACAATTGTGCCTCCTAACACAAAAAATTTGGCAGTGGGCGATTCACAACAACATTCGCCTAATAGCACAATTTATTCCAGGAATACAAAACCAACTAGCAGACAACCTTTCGCGAGACCACCAATAAGTCCACGAATGGGAAATTCACCCCCAAGTTCTGAACAAGTACTTTCAAATTTGGGGAACACCCCAGATAGATTTGTTCGCAACAAAAGAAAACTCAAAATGCCAAAACTTCGCATCCAGGTACCCACACCGCGAATCACAAGGCAATGCTCTATGGATGAGTTGGTCAGGGATATTTGCGTACGCTTTTCCCCCTCTCCTTCCATATCTAGTAAACAAGTTGAGTCAAAACCAACTCAAACTCATACTGATAGCACCCACATGGGCAAGACAACCTTGGTATACAACTCTACTAGACCTTTCACTAGTACCGCATGTCAAACTACCCAACAGGCCAGATCTGTTAACACAACACAAACAACAGATCAGGCATCCAAACCCAGCATCATTGAATCTGGCAATTTGGCTCCTGAAATCCTAGAATTCGGACACTTAGACCTCACACAAGAATGCATGGAGGTCATAAAACAAGCTAGAAAACCTTCCACTAGACACTGCTATGCATCTAAGTGGAAAAGATTTGTTTACTACTGCCATGCCAATCAAATACAACCATTACATGCCTCTACTAAAGACATAGTAGGATACTTACTACATTTGCAAAAAGCAAATCTCGCTTTTTCATCTATAAAAATACACCTCGCAGCAATATCTGCTTACCTACAAACTACTCATTCATCGTCTCTATTTAGAATACCAGTTATTAAAGCATTCATGGAAGGGCTAAAAAGAATTATACCACCAAGAACACCACCAGTTCCTTCATGGAATCTTAACATCGTCTTAACAAGACTCATGGGTCCACCTTTCGAACCCATGCATTCCTGTGAAATGCAATATCTAACCTGGAAGGTCGCATTTCTCATTGCAATCACATCCCTCAGAAGAGTAAGTGAAATACAGGCATTTACCATACAAGAACCATTTATTCAAATACACAACAATAAAATAGTTCTAAGAACAAATCCAAAATTTCTGCCAAAGGTAATCTCACCATTCCATTTAAATCAAACAGTAGAATTGCCAGTGTTCTTCCCACAACCAAATTCTGTGGCTGAAAGGGCACTACATACATTAGACATCAAAAGAGCACTAATGTATTACATTGACAGAACAAAGCTAATCAGGAAAACAAAACAACTGTTCATAGCTTTTCAAAAACCACACATAGGAAATCCAATCTCTAAACAAGGCATTGCTAGATGGATAGTCAGATGTATTCAAACATGCTATCTTAAAGCCAAAAGAGAATTGCCTATTACACCAAAGGCACACTCAACCAGAAAGAAAGGTGCTACAATGGCCTTTCTAGGAAACATTCCTATGAGCGAAATATGTAAGGCTGCAACCTGGTCTACGCCTCATACGTTTACTAAACACTACTGTGTAGACGTACTAAATGCACAACAAGCTACAGTGGGCCAAGCTGTACTAAGAACATTATTCCAAACTACTTCAACTCCTACAGGCTAAACCACCGCTTTTAGGGGAGGTAACTGCTTTATAGTCTATGCCAAACATGTGTATCTGCAGCGACATATGCCATCGAACTGAAAATGTCACTTACCCAGTGTACATCTGTTCGTGGCATTAGTCGCTGCAGATTCACATGTACCCTCCCACCTCCCCGGAAAGCCTGTAGCCGTTTAGAAGTAGATCATAAATCTTAAACATCTGAACATTTGTAAATAATTATTATAAACTCTTAACGTACATACATATTCACTCCATTGCATGGGCACTATTTATACCAAACAACTCCATCCTCACCCTCTGCGGGGAAAACAATCTAAGATGGAGTCGACGCCCATGCGCAATGGAGCCGAGGAGGGAGGAGTCCTTCGGTCCCGTGACCAAAAACACTTCTTCGAAGAAAAACAACTTGTAATACTCCGAGCCCAACACCAGGCAGCGGACTGTGCCAAACATGTGAATCTGCAGCGACTAATGCCACTAACAGATGTACACTGGGTAAGTGACATTTTCATTACCTCACTAGTCTGGCAGCTGCATGAAGAGTTGACCTCATAGGGGCGAGTCGGGATTTGACCGTGCCAGTAAGGATGGCGATCCCATAGTCTAGTCTTGAGAGTGCCAGAGCTTGAGTGGCCTGTTCGAGGTCATCCTGGGGAATGAAGGATTTGATTTTGTGTAGAAGTTTAAGGCTGAGGAAGGCGTTGTTTGCGTTTGTCTTGATGTGGTCCTGCATAGTCAGGTTGGAGTCAAGAGAGATTCCCAGGGATTTGACCGTGCTAGACGGGGAGAGGGTACATTTGAGTGCACCAATAGATTTTAGCCATTCTTGCAGTTGAGGAAGCTGGTTAGATTTCAAGAGGAGGAGTATTTCTGTCTTGTCGTGATTTAGTTTGAGATGGTTATGAGAGAGCCAACAGAGGGCTTCTTTAAGGGTATTGTTCAGACGGTGAATGTCTTCTAAGGAGGATAGTTCAATATAGAGTTGCGTGTCATCCGCATAGAGATGGAAGGGGATATTGGCTCAAGTAAGGATAGTGGTAAGAGGGTCCATGTAGATGCCGAAGAGAGTTGGAGAGAGGACAGATCCTTGGGGGACCCCTCTGGTAATTAGGGGGGTGGGTGAGGTCGAGTTGAGAAGTTTAACTTGTTGCGTTCGGTTTTGTAAGAAGGAGGAATACTAGTGGAGGACAGTACCTTCAATGCCTAGTCTCTTTTGGAGGAAGTCGAGAAGGAGTTTGTGGTCGACAGTGTCAAAGGCCACTGTTAGATCAAGGAGAGTCAGTAGGTAGGGTTGGTTGGAGTCAAGGGAGTTGTGGAGGTCATCTACTATGTTAAGGATGGTGATTCTGTGCTACAGACTTTCCGGAGGCCTGATTGAAGAGGGTTGAGGAGGTTGTTTTTATCGATATGATGGGTTAGTTGTTGGAGAACACATTTCTCAAGAATTTTGGCTAGGAAGGAAAGTTTGGAGACAGGTCTGTAGTTGAGGAGGTTGTTCGGGTCGGCTCCTGGTTTCTTTAAAATCAGCGTGATTTGGCCTAGTTTTAGGCAGTCGGGAAACACACCAGTCTGAAGGGAGTGATTGATGATCATAGTCCATGTAAGGGAGAGGGACTGGTGGAGTTTTTTTTGCCAGGGAGGAAGGGAGGGGGTCAGCTAGGTGGGATGAAGTTTTGGAGGTGGACATAAGTTTGGGGATGTCCGATACAAGGAGGGGTTGGAAAGATCTCCAGCTTGCGGGGGTCGACAGCTGCGTCCGGTAGGGGAGAGTGATTTCAGTTTTAGGGGGTGGCTTGCCGGAGAGGTATGGAGCAGGGATAAATTGTTAGTGGAAGGAAGGAGGGGCACATTGCTAGGGGGAGTGTCCAGTACTAGGGAAAGTTAAATCTCAGTGATTTTATCATTAAAGAATTTGGCAAAATTAACGCAAGTGTCCGTGGTAGTAGGTAAGGGGTTGGGAGCAGATTTGGTAGTTTGTTGTTTAATGATGTTAAAGAGCTCCTTCGTGCGGCTTATGGCTCTGTCAAGTGCATTCCGGAAAAAGGAGCTTTTTTCTTTGTGTATGTGTTTTTTGTAACTTCTCCGTGCTCTTCTGAACTGCTCCAAGTGGGTGGAGGAGGGGTCGGATCTCCAGAGTCTTTCAGCAGCTCTAAGTTGTCTTCTCTCTGAATTGGGATCATTGTTGAACCAGGCTCTGGATGGGGTGTTTCGCAGTCTTTTCAGGTTTAGGGGGGCTAACGGATCAAGTATGGTGGTTATAGTCGAGTTGTATTGGGTGGTTAAATCCGTCGTGGAGAGGTTGGTTGAAGGGGGAGGGGAGAAGGGAGGTGATTGTTTCTTTCAGGGTAGTTTGGGGGATTTGGCTGACATTTCTTTTCTAACTAAGTGACTTTTGGGAATGGGTAGTGAGTTAGGGGATATAGTTGAGATGGAAAAGGATGATGTGATGATCTGACCAGTCGACAGGAAGGATATCGTTGACCGTGAGTGAGTCTTTATGCGCTATTATCGCATCCAGTGTAGCACTTTTGATGTGGGTTTGGCCCTTGCAATGTTGGGAAAGGTTGTTGCTCTGAAGAAGGTCCTTTAGGGTTTGGATGAGCGCATTGTTCTTATCATTCCAGCGGTGGTTGAGATCACCCAAGATAATGAAGATGGGGTCGGAGAGGGAGCAATGCGTTATTAGGTCAGCTAGGTGGTCGGCAAAAGGTTGGGTGTTACCAGGGGGGTGGTAGAGAAGGTGGAAGGTCACCTTAGAGTTGTCGCTGGTCTTTGTAGAGGCGTTCAGGTGTTCGCAGGAGTTGAAATTGAAAGAGTCTTTCAAATCTAAAGAAAAAATTAAGTACTTTTTTTGTGAAAGAGTGCTAGAAACAGAAAGTGTAATAGAATTAAAGCAAATCAAGACACTTTACTTGGTGATGCACAAATGATAACATTCACAGAAACCTGATTTTGATATATTATCATTTGTATGTCATTTGGGGGGTCATTATGACCCTGGCAGTCCTTCACCACCACGACGGCGGTGGTGGCGCCGACAGCTTGTCATGCAGGACTGCTAAATTATGACTATAGAAGGGAACTGGCTGTATTGCAGCCAGTTCACCACGTGTACCGCCAGGGTGTTAGGACCACCTGGCTGAAGGGTGACCACCTTCGACCTAGCGGTCCACCTGACACCGCCCCCGGTATTGTGAGCATCCTTACCACAAGGGATTCCGTGGCAGCAGCCCTGCCACGGAATCCCTGGCGGTAACAATACTGGTCATAGGAATGCTCATTCCTGTCACCACTGCAGGACTCCCCAACCCCCCCATCCTTCCCCCAACCCCATCAGAAACCCCCCAACTCCCAATCAGTGACATCCCCCGCCCCCGATCCCATTCTGAACCCCACCACCCCCGTACATCCACGCAGGCACACATCACACATACATACTTACACGCAGACACACACACACATGCACACACGGCCACAACACCCCCACCCCCGCACACACGCTTTCACACACGCACACATACACTTGCATACACCAGCACACAAACACACACAACATCCCCCACCCCCCTCTATTCACATAAACACACACCCCATTCATGCACACAACACTCAACATCCCCCCACTCTCCTGTTGGTCGATCACCTTACCTGGTGGTCGCGGTGGTCGTCTGGGAGGTAACGGGGTCCATGGTGCTTTCTCCGGCACCAGCGCCCCGCCAACACAACACCGCCACGCCTATTACTAAGTCGTAATACGCGTGGCTGTGTTGTGTTGACGTGGCGGTGCCAACGGAGCAACCTCCACTTCACCGCCAACCGCCAGCATGGCTGCTGGCGGCTCTCCACCCAATTTATGGCGGCGAAACGCCAGCAGTCATAATATGGCGGTCTAATGACCGCCATCACTGGCGTTCTTGTGGCTGGCAAGACTTCGGCGGTCTATGTTGTGGATGGCCGAAGTCATAATGAGGGCCATAGTTTTATCAGTAAAGCTGTAAGTTTGTGCAAATTGAAATTGCCATTTCAATGAAAAATATGCTGCCTGTAAATGACAGTGCGCTACCACATGATGCTTTAGTTGCAATAAAAAAAACTCCTACATCATGTCCATTAGAGGTAAGTGGGTCGCAAAAGCTTGTTGTTATAAAAAAATTGGGGGGGGGTTCTAGAATGCTCGGGAAGCACTGCTCTAACCCACTAACCTACAATCTCTGCTTGCCCAGAATGAACACACATGAACATAACTTTGCCATGTTGCTAGATCGAAGAAGGTCATTTTTATGCTGCCATTTCGTGATAGTGTGCCTGATCCCTTAGATTCATTTACTCAGGTGTCCATTCCTTAGGACATATCATTATTACTAAGTCCAGGCAAATAGTGTTGTAGGCAGTGACACAAGTGGGAAAGTATGTTAGGAGGAAGTCTGATACAGAGCTGAGCAGGGAGGTGAAGGGAACAGGGGGCAACATTGGGAGTGGAAAGTGATGAGGGTGTTGAAATATACATACCGTGGTGAGTAGTGGACCCAGAAACAGTACAGAGAACCTACATGGAGCAGTGGTCAAATGAGTTAATTGCCCTTCAATGCACCTTGGTTTTTGGTATTGTAAAGGATATATCAAACAGGGTGTTCTGCTATACCCCTGACATTTCTAGGGGCTAGATATCAGGCTAATACAGTAATGTGATAGTGATATTCAGACTTGTATCTGACCTACATAAAAGTCATAGCTCTTTCCCTCCAAATTTGCGTGGAATGTAAGAATTACAACATCAAAAGCCTAATTCTGTGATATCAGAACATAGATAATACAATATAAAAGGTACAATTTAGTCAAAGTTAGCATAGGTTGTCCCTTCAAGAAGTGCTCTAGTACTTATTTATGCAGTTTGTTCAAGCCATCTAATTATGGCTGTCAATGCCCTCCTTGTACTCTTTGTATGTCGGTGCATCTTTCTTTTTGACCTTTGCCCCCTTCACACTAGCTGATGTTTAAGACACTTTCGGATGCAAAGCAAAATCCTTTATGTCTTTCTCTACAGGCTGGATTGAAGGGATACGTTTGTCAGATGGCGAAAGGGGCTGGATCCCAAAGACCCATGTGGAGGAGATTGCCAGTAAGAACGCTCGACTGCGCAACCTGCGTGAAAACAACCGCATCAAGCATGCCACGCAGAAGCTAGAGGAGCAGGTGTGAAGCAGTGCACCTCCATGAGTGTGCATGCGACCTACCACAACAACAGGTTACATGCTCAGATGAATGAGGGTTTCAAATTTCCGGAAGATACTTCGAACATAGGAAAGTGGGGGTGTCAGCACACCAGCAGTAAAACACTCATATGAACCAATGAGTACAAGGTACAAAGGGAGCTGGTGAAATCCTGTAAACCCACACATCAATCTATACCTAAGAGTTTATGCACCCACCTCAAACAAAATGCTTAAGAAGGTGAGGTGTGAACCAGTGAATTTGCATCACACACCAAGAACTCAAGCCTATGTGATATATGGTACCTGCAAAATGCTCAGGTAAAGTGTGTGAGGTGGTGCATTGTACAATATACAGAGTAGATGATCGTGAGCGAACACACCCACATAGCTGAATGTTCAACGAAAGCTCGCGTAAGCCAGTGTGACCTTGTGCCATAATGAGGAAAAATAACATTTCAAACGGTGGAAATGTACAATGTAATAAGGAAGGAAAACGAAAGTGAGTCTCTGGAAACTTGCTGCAACACAATAAACAGTGAAGCAGAGATCTCGGTGCAGGAGTAAAGTGGGCTAAAGTCACTGGACGCATGGAGACATTTATAACCCCCTTGTTTGTATGTTGGTCCCCATTTAAACTTTAGAGGTGTAAATAGACTGGAGGGCGACAGGCACACAACAGCTATTGTCTGTAAATATTTCTATAATTTTGTGCAATAAATATTATCAAGTAATAATCAAGGTTGTTTCTTTCATAGAACAAAGGACAGTGTGTGAAATCATTTGTATGGAAAATGACAGTATAAACCTAAAGAATCCCAGAAGCTTCATAAAAGGGAAGTTGTTGAAAAGTCTCTTCTTTCAGGGCTTCCCTTCATTTATTTATTCATCTATTAATTTATTTATTAATATGGCCAACAAGTATTAAAGACGTTGGTGGAGAAATCACCAAGACCCATACTCTGAGTAGGGTTGTGAGTGGTTGAGTACTGGTAATAGGGCTGAAGGTTCCATCGCTACACAAAGGTGCAATTGAAATTGCTAATTTACAGTCATAATGTGGGTGCATGATGCGGAGACGTGAATGGAGCACTACAGCAGAATAGACTTGTTACTAGCTATATATAAACATGTCCTGTGCAGTTTTTTTGTTTTGTCAAATCTTTAATTGACATATGTTTAAGTGCATGTGTGGGCGCGCGTGCAGCGAGATTGAAATATGCTTGCGGTGTCCTCAGTGATGCTTCCATCTTTCTGTCAGTTTAATTAGCCACTGTGAGATATTCCATCCAATATTTACTTAAACATTATGCAACACACATTCCTAATCAGTTCGTCAAATACGTCTTATTTACCTTGCACGATCAAGTTATTATGCTATTTGTTGCAGTGATGTAATTCCCTCGACAACGCACATCTCCTATAAACTAGAGGGTCTTCAGGTTAATGTCATGACAGGCAGCATTGCACTTGAAGAGTACGTATATAATTTTTTCCTGTTGGTATTTCGGTGAAGCTGGTGGGGGCTGTCTTACCCAGAACCCAGTATTTGAACATCTAGTCAGTTTTAATGCTCCCAGTCAAAGCACATGGAAGCGTTAGTATATGCTTCATTTTAGAACCTTGTTTCTGAGGCCGTCAGAGGTTCTGGCAAGGTCATCTTACAGAAGAGTTTTACCTTGTAGCCCAGCCACTGATTATCACTGATGTAACATGGAAAAAACCCTCCATCTTAAGCATGTGGCAGTTTCACTCACACAAAATAAAACTTGACTTTGTCAATTTTGCATAAATAAAGCAGGAATTCTCACATTCATTTTGAGGCTTCATTTTCAGACATGCTGTGCTAAGGGAGCACACTCGGCCATAATTATGGCCTGGTTTGCGTCGCTCTTGCACCACTCAACCTGGTGTAAAAGCCACGCAAACCTTAAGTGAGATTTATTAATTTATTAATCTCTGCAAGACCACCTTGTGAGGCCCTGTATGGCTTCATAAATCTCTAGTATTGTAACGCAGCACAACTCACTCCATTACATTATTATGCACCAGGGAGGAGTATCTATGGGTGTTGCATGGGTGTTCGCACGCAACATCTGTGGATTTTGACACATTCCGTGATTTACAAAAACTTGTAAACTTGGGAATGCACCAAAAAGATATGCCTCCTCAGGAGAGACGTAACAAGGAGAAATATGTGTTTGATGACATGCGGCTGCAGACACACATGCTTAGCATAAGTCTGCCATCTAATGTTGGGCTCCGAAGTGTGGATGTTTTTCTTTGAAGACGTCTTTCGAGTCACGAGTTCTAGTGACTCCTCCCCTTGCTTGCAATGTGCATTGTTGTTGACTCCATTGTTAGATTGTTTTTTTCCACTGTAGGGTCCGGACGTGTGCTCCTCTGCTCAGTTTTGCATTGTCGTTTCACCATTAGTTAGGCCTTAAACATTGGTATCATTATCGATCGTGGCTACTTAGACATCTAGAGTGGTCGTTCATCGACGTTACTGCTTTTCCAGTCGACTAAGGCCCAGGGGGTCTTCACCCTTTGGGGTAAACGTTCTCCTTTTTATCAATGGCTTGTCCGTGCCATGTCCATCTGGTGTTAAAACAGATGCCATTTAGATTTTGCCCATGTTGTTCACACCAAGTTTCCACACACCGATCACCATCTGGTGTGCAACATGTGCCTTTCTCCAGACCATCAGGAATTTACCTGTGAAGCCTGCCTTTTGTTTCAATTGAAGAAAATGCGTTGTGATTGGTGTGTAAAAAGACTGGAGATGTCCCGATGCACCACTGAAGACACTCCAGACATATTTGGGTCAGAGGAATACCATCAGGGGGGCCATACTCAAGAGTAGGCAGCGGACGAGGGCACCTTTTCGCAGGAACACAGCTCTGGGTCCGAGCTCGAGATTCAAGAACTTCCACCAGTACAATCTGTGAGTACTGTGCTTCCTCCATCCGTACCACAGCCAAAATAAACCATTGCAAAAGGTCGACCACCCACTTCTGACTGACCAAAGTCTGTGCATGGGCCACCACTGCCTTCTGGCCATGGTCAGCACTGAACAACCTTATTGGATATGCCCACGTCGGCTCGGCACAGAAAGAGCAGCACAAAATCCATGACCAACATTCGTCGACCTCGAACTGAGACTTAGAGATGAAAACCTCAACCATGTTCAGCACCAAAACCAAGCACCTCGAATCCAAGACCCTTGACATTGAAACCTTCAGTGTCGAAAACTACTTTGGAGACAAAGTCTCACACCATCTCCAAACAAAGGGACACATCCGAACCTGTGGAACCCATTCTTCAATGGCTACAGGAACATTTTGATTTTAGGCAAAAACAGCTCGTTATACAACGGGACCCTGGTTGCATCCTGGCTACATCTCCTCAAACGAAGGAAAAGCCAGCTAAGAGACAATTGAGTCTTGAGAAAGCTTTTGAGGTCCCCTGCCCAACAAAGCACAAAAAGAAAGTGGATAAAGCCCCCAGTCCACCACCCATCAGCCCACCTTTACTACAACTTGTAGCACCATGGGTACATTTCCCACCACACTCATGTCCTGGGGACACACACTATTTTCCACAATGGTCTATTCATTCTTTTGGGGAACACAGGGCTGATGGGGACCAACAGGGTATTGGAGACAAATATTCCATTCCACCCCAGGATGATTTATGGGACACTTTTAATACTGACCCACATACAGACACGGATCCAGATCTGTGCCCAGCAAAACCTTCTCCACTGATGATGCCACAACATATCATGGGGTTATATGTAGAGCAGCTCTTGAAGATGACATTTTATTCAAGACATTTTCCTAATCACAACGCTCCACACATCACCTGCCCATGCTCAAGGGCATGGTGCGACATACACCAGACATTTTTAAAGAACCTGTTGGTGCTTGTGTCATCACACCAAGGTTGGATAAAAAGTATAAGCCACTCCCTAACAATCCAATATATATAAAGGGTCAATTACATCCTGACTCTCTAGTAGTGGCAATGGCAAGGAAAAGGACAAATTACTAAACATCTGGACAAGGCACCTCCGCCAGAAAAGGAAAGCTGGAAAATTGATGCTGCAGGGTAGACAGTGACTATCCAGTTGGCCAACCAGTGGAAAATTACCAACTCCTTTGGTCTCCTTTCCTGTTATGACAGGGCACATTGGGATTAAATGACGTGGCGGGGGGCGGGGCTTCAGCACTTCCCAGAACAATATAGGAAGAGAGCTTGCGAAATTGCTTCAGAGGGCATGCTGAGCATGAATTCTTCAATTCCCTGCCCTCTTGATGCCGCTGATAGAGCTGCAAGATGTACAAACACTACTGTGCTCATAAGAAGGCACACCTGGCTTAAGGTCTCAGGGTTCAAGTCGGAAGTGCAACATCATGGCACTTCCCTTTGATGGTGAGCACATCTTTGCCCCTCAAGAAGTAGATACTCTACTTGAAAAATTAAAAAAGATAACAAGACAGGCAAACTATGGGGGCATCAAAAACTCTGCTCAACAAAGGACTTTTTGGAGCTCACCATATTGTGGAGCAGCAAAAACCACATCCACAGGCATCTCCACCTCATATCAGGGTTCCCAGTCACAGACCATGTTGCCTGGTGGATTCTATAAATGTTTCTACAGAGGTAACAATTCGAGAGGCAGAAGTAGGGGCCGTTTCTCCACACCATCCACCACCGCCACAAATTCTTACCTTGCCCACCATTCCCCTGATCACACTACACCAGTCGGGGTAAGACTTCAGAGGTTCTTTCCCACATGGCGGAATATCACCACTGACCAGTGGCTGTTGAATATTATTCAACATGGTTATTGCTTGGAGCTCACTTCCACACCTCCAGACATTCCACCCCACACCTCCAGACTGTCAACAGACCATTAGCTGTTGCTCAGAGAGGAAGTTAAAGCTCTTTTACAAAAGGTAATGATAGAACTTGTGCCACTACACCAACAGGGCACAGGAGTCTACTCTGTTTACTTTCTTATCCCCAAAAAAGATGGGTTTCTAAGACCAAGGGTCTGATTTAGATCCTGTTGGAGGTGACTACTCAATCACGAACATCTGCCATATTACAATCCCATAATGGCCTATGGGGATCGTAATTACGGTTGATGGGATATCCTTCACGTTTGTGACGGAGTAACCCTCCACTGATATCTAAATCAGGCCCCAATTCTGGACCTCAGACCTCTAAACATATTTTCTCTCAGAGCACTTCCACATGGTCACTCTCCAAGATGTCATTCTATTACTACAAAAAGACAACTTCATGACCATGTAGGACTTAAAGGATGCCTACTTTCACTTACCAATTCACCCAGCACGCTGTCAATACCTCAAATTTCAGTTAAACGGACAACACTTTCAATTCAAAGTGCTTCCGTTTGGGGTCACGACAACACCAAGAGTGTTTGCCAAATGCCTAGCGGTAGTTGCACCATACCTACGAAGGCAAAACATTAAAGATTTCCCTTACCTGGACGGCTGGCTTATCAAAAGTAGAGCACTTCACAAATGTTCTCAACACACTTGAACTACCATAAACCTACTTCACCATCTAGGTTTACAATCAATGCAGTGAAGTCTCACCTGCAAATACAGCCTTAACTGGGAGCCATACTCAGCTCAACCACGGGGATAGCTTACCCCAATGCAGCAAGGATTCAACCCTTCCAAATGCTTATCCCACAGTTTCAGCCTCACTGGCGTATACCAGTGAGAACAGTTATGCATCTCCTAGGGATCATGCCATCATGCAGAGCTATAGTACCTCATGCCAGACTCAATATATGCCCATTGCAAGAATGCTTAGCACATCAATGGTCTCAAGTGGAAGGTCAGCTGGAAGATCTAGTGTTGATCAGTCGTCAAGTTTGCCACTGTCTGCAGTGATAGAATTCCAACAATCTTCTAAATGTACAACCTTTCCTAGACCCAGTTCCGCTGAGGACCATACCAAGGATGCATCACTCACAGTTTTGGGAGCGCACTCACAGGGGCTGTTCAGGGCCACTAGACACCCAGTCACACTCCTCTCCATATCAACCACCTAGAGCTGCTGGGTGTTAATCTAGCTCTGAAAGTACTCCTTCCACACCTAACAGGGGAAGTGGTTGTCATCAAAACAGACAACATAACTACCATACATTGGCCCTCATTCTGACCCTGGCGGTCTTTGACCGCCAGGGCGGAGGACCGCGGGAGCACCGCCGACAAGCCGGCGGTGCTTCAATGGGGATTCCGACCGCGGCGGTAAAGCCGCGGTCGGACCGGCACCACTGGCGGGGTCCCGCCAGTGTACCGCGGCCCCATTGAATCCTCCGCGGCGGCGCAGCTTGCTGCACCGCCGCGGGGATTCTGACCCCCCCTACCGCCATCCAGATCCCGGCGGTCGGACCGCCGAGATCCGGATGGCGGTAGGGGGGGTCGCGGGGCCCCTGGGGGCCCCTGCAGTGCCCATGCCACTGGCATGGGCATTGCAGGGGCCCCCGTAAGAGGGCCCCTAAATGTATTTCACTGTCTGCTGCGCAGACAGTGAAATACGCGACGGGTGCAACTGCACCCGTCGCACAGCTTCCACTCCGCCGGCTCGATTCCGAGCCGGCTTCATCGTGGAAGCCTCTTTCCCGCTGGGCTGGCTGGCGGTCTGAAGGCGACCGCCAGCCAGCCCAGCGGGAAAGTCAGAATTACCGCCGCGGTCTTTCGACCGCGGAACGGTAACTTGACGGCGGGACTTTGGCGGTCGGCCTCCGCCGCCCGCCAAGGTCAGAATGAGGGCCATTATCTGCAAAAACAAGGGGCACCAGGTCACCCCATCTATCTCACCTAGTACAGACCATCTGGCAGTATGCTCTCCGACACAACATTCACCTCTTAGCAGAGTACATGCCGGGAGTGGACAACGACTTTGCAGATCTCCTCAGCAGCAGATGACAAGTGGGGGCTCAACCCACAAGCCCTCCACCCATTCTTCCAACAATGGGGGTCACCCAGATATAGATCTGTTCACCATGGCAGAAAACATCAAATGCCTGAACTTCGCCTCCAGGTTCCAACACCCAGAGAAGAGCAACACACTGTGGATGAATTGCTCAGGAATATTTGCTTCTGCTTTCCCACCTCTCTAGCTGCTTCCATTTGTGATTCGCAAACTGCAGCAGACATCTCTGACACTGATGCTAGTGTACCCCACATGGGCCAGATACCCATGGTTTACCACACTACTGGAACTCTCAGTAGTCCCACACCAGGTACTTCACAACTAGCAAGACCTTCTAAACCAAACCAGGGAATGGTAAGGCATCCAAACCCCAGATCTCTCAATCTTGCAATCCAGCTCCTGAGGTCTTAGAATTCCGATATTTAAATTTTCCACAGCAGCGTATGGATATTCTTAAAGAGACAAGAAGACCCACTACCAGAGCCTGCTATGTGGACAAGTGGAAAACCTTTGTACAGTGTTGTCATTCAATAAATGCTAACCAATTAACAGCAAAGGCACTAAACATTATTTGTTAACTTCTGCATTTATAAACTACTGGGTTACCTTTCACTTCCATAAGGCTACACTTAGCGGCAGTAGCAGCATATCTCCAAAACAGAGAACAAACATCTATATCCAGAATTCCTTTTCTGGAGGGGCTCAAAAGAGTTATCCCGCATAGGGCCCCTCCAACCCCTACTTGGAATCTCAACATTGTGTTAGCAAGTTTAATACGCCCCCTATTTGAGCCTCTTCGCACATGCCCTCTCTAATTTCTCTCATGGAAAGTTACATTTCTTATTGCAGTCTTTTCACTCGGTAGTATAAGTGAGCTTCTGGCATTAGCTCTAGAATAACTGTTTTTTTAACTTCATGGAAACAAGGTGGTACTACGTACCATCCATAAATTCCTTCCAAAAGTGGTCTCCCAATTCCACCTACATTAATCTACTGAGCTGCCACTCTTCTTTCCACAATCAGATTCAGTTGCGGAAAGAGCTATACACACATTAGATGTTAAAAGAGCTCTTATATATTATATTGATAGAACTCAATCATTTCGAAAAACTCAGCAACTCTTTGTTGCATTCTCAAAGCCACATAAGGGAAGGGTGATTTCTAAATCAGGCATTTCAGGCTGGATTGTAAAATGTATCTAAACCTATTATGCCAAAGCTAAACAAAACTCTCTCTCCCTCTCAAAACTCACTCTTCTCATAACAAGCATTGTCAAAGCCAATAGGTTTCACCTATGCAACACCTACTGGTTTTGTCATTTTTTAAAGGCACATTGCACAGCAGTGCTGGCTGCTGAACAACTTGGCTTTAAGAAGAAAAGCACAATGGTGCGGTCAGCATTGGAGGCGTCATAGCAATTTGTTTACTTAACACTGTGTTGCACAGCAACCTGGTTAAAAAGATTGACAAAGCCAATGCATCTTGCATAGACAAAACCTATTGTCTTTGCCATTCCCCCATCACTGTCAGCAGCAGGAGGGCGGGAAGGTGGCAGTCAAGCTAAGCTGTACATTGTGTTTGCTTTTTTTAAAGGCTTTGGTGTATGATGTGAAATTGAATGCATTGTTTATGGCAATTCAATTGATTATCTCATATAAAGTAACTAACCACCCATGCACGCAAATACTCACTGCTGTGAAAGGAAAAGCTAAGCACAAAGGACCTTGAATAAAGCCATATATCAAAGTTTCTTGCACGAGTGTTATAATGAGACAAAAACCGTGCATGTGTTCCAGTGCTATCTTTAAGCATTCTGCTTTTATGATGCAAGCATGTATGGGAGTGAAGGCTCTTTTGTTATAGAATTGTTGGATAGAGAAAGCGAGCGCCTCTGTATGATTTGACTGGTTGCAAGCAGATGCCCTGCATGCAGTTAACCCAAACAGACACTAACGATATGCTGTTGCGAATCCCAATTAAAATGAAGGATTTCCCAGCATACGTCACATGTCTTAGGATGTGATGTTTTGTCGGCTCTGTTATTTGCACAGACCTCACTTAAATTGACCAGTGTGTTTTACCGGTGCGTGAAAGACTCTGACTCCCAGGCAATGCCGGAGAAACGATGGAGCAGGAAAGGTAACACTCTGCCTGTGAATAATGCTGTGGCTCCGGAACAATGGCAGACAGAAGCCCTTTTGTGGGAACAGAGGGAATTTATTGTGAGGCTGAATTGCAGTGTGCTGGAAAGCATACGAACAGCAGTGGGGAAAGCAAGGGTGGAGCAGGAACAGTAGCAGAGGGCATGGGGTTTAGGAGTGGGACTGCAGATAAAAGTAAAAAAAATATATAGATTAAGCTGCTGAATGCAGAAATGGAGCAACACGGACTATAGTGAAGGCACGTGTGTTTCAAACTAACATTTATATAACAAAAAACACTCACCTAGCTATTTAAGCAAAGGCCGCCCCCGAAGAGGGCATAGCAGGCTGGCGCCATAAGCCACCTTGGACCTGGAAGGAACCGGTCAAACTGGTTTTTCTGGCATGTCGCGCCCGCACAGCAGTGACGCCCTCCCCCCTCAAGCACCAAGTTGGGGGAGAAGGCGCGAAAAGTTAAAAGGCCAATGAGGGGGGTTTGAATCATTCAAACCCCCCAATGAGGAAGCAAGAGGATACCGGCAAGGGGCATTTAAGAAGCGAGCTGTCCTCTGGAGGGACAGACAGATGATCCGGGACTGCGCGCAGGCAGGCAATTGCACGTGTCGATGTCAATAAAAGCGGGCAATTATATCCACTGATAAGTGTTGGACAGTGCCTGGTTGTTTCGAACGCCATTGGCGGGGCAATATTGGGCAATATAAAGTACTGGAGTGAGACAAGTGCGGGAGTTAGTGTAAAAGTGCAGCCATTGCTCCTCCCTCCCTCTCCCTGAAAAGCAATACAATTCACATTACCTCATGAAGGGCAGTGCCGATCAAAGTTTAACTTCGAGCACAGCACAGAAGTACTAAAAACAAAACAAAAAATAAATAGAAACTGAGGTTCGCACTTCCATCCAGCTCTGTGCCTGCCGGCTTGCAGTAACATGTAATGACATACAATTTCAATACTCAAGCGTGCATGTAAGCACGTTAAAACTGGCTATGGTTCAGGACACAGATGTCTCGTATGGACCTAGCTTGAAGTCCCCCGTCTCCCTCATCGGGGCCTCCGGAAGGTGCACGTGAGTAGCTCTGTGGTCCAATTTTGTCTTTGATTTCAGGAAACTGTTTTTATTTTGTCTGGAGATACGGACCAAGCGTCTCTGAAGACAATATGGAGAGCATACTGTGCAGGCACTAGAATGAAAATAGGAGCTAGTAAGTAACATTGCCCGGTGAGGAGCACCCCAAGATCTGTGGTTATGGGGTACGGTCTAGAGTTGAGAAAACATGAGTTTTTATGTGGCAAGTGTGCCCTGAACACAGCACAAGCCTGTGTGGAGCAAATCAGAATGGCCATTTGGGAAGGTTCCCGCGGAACACCGTAGGGCCTTTATTGCTCAAGTGCAGAGCACTGGAATTATCAGATTTCGTGGCAGCTGTCTTTTTCAAATTTGTATAGAATTTCCACATTTGCCACATAATCCATCATCTGCTGCATAATCTGTGTTTTTTTCTATTACAAAAAAAATATTTCTCTCTCAAATGGATCAAAAGTTATTGAAACGTTTGCAATAGTTCATGGCTTAACGAAATGGCTCAGCGAGTTAATGTTTCATGTGTTCCCAAGCTAAGCCTACATGAGATCCCCCACCGCTTAAATGCTCCAGCCTCAGAGATATATGTCTGTTACCAATAGGTCACTGGTGAAACCACAGGGAGCGAGTGACCCCTTCATGTTTCTGGAGCCTACCCTCTGCAAGTGTGTCCTGAACACAGCACAAACCCATGTGGAGCAAGTCAGTATGGCTATATGAGAAGTTTCCCACGGAACACTTTATGGCCTCTATTGGTCAAGTGCAGGGCACTGGAATTATTAGATTTCGTGGCCGCTGTTTTTTAAAAACGTGTATAGGATTTCCACATTTGCCACATAATCCATCATCTGCTGCATAATCTTTTTTTAAAAATTTTTTACAAAATAAATATTTCTATCCAAAATGGATCATAAGTTACTAAAACGTTACTACTAGTTCATGTTTTAACGAAATGGCTCAGCGAGTTAATGTTTCATGTGTCCCCAAGGTGAGCCTGCTGAGAACCCCCAGCGCTTAAATGCTCCAGCCTCAGAGATATGTCTGTTACCAATAGGTGACTGCTGAAACCGCATGGAACAAGTGACTCCTTCATGTTTCTGGAGCCAACCCTCTGCATACAATGAGCTTGGGTAACAGTAACTCCTGCTGTCTAAGTGCTGGGAAGTCACCGGCAGCTGCTGGAAGTGCTATATGGAAAACAAGCTGTTCTTACTTACTGTGCAGGGATTGGCAGCGCCTGAGAACACGAGGAGTTGGGCTCGCCTCAGATGGGGCAGCGCCTCCACTGCCTGATGCAGCCTCGAGTGCCACCAAACTCTGCAAGTATGCAGGCGCTGCAGAGGGAGAGGTGCGGGGTGGTGGGTCCACTCGTTTGTACACCCTCCGAGGAGTCAAACAGTTTGCAACCAGTGCACCTTGTGCATTTGTCGGCGATGCTTTGTGAAGACTTCTATTTAAACAGTGGTGGCTGGTGAGGTTTGTGAGTGGTGGGGCTGGGCTTGGCAGCGGGGGGATGGGCATGTGCATTTTTTCGGGAGGTTAGTAGCAATTTTAAAGATGTATTAAATATGTATTGGTTCAAAGAAGAAATAAACCTGTCTCCACGATGTATGGGTTTACCCATTTATATATAAAATATATTGTCTGACACCCATGCCCCCATCACAAAATCTGATGGCATGGCAATGAGCCACTGTGTGTGCATGTGGATTACTGGGCACGAAGGCCCGTCTTGCAGAAGCGCACCGCATGGTGCACAACGTGTTACACTGGCGACGAGGAGGTTTTGCCTGTGCATGCAGCCGCTTGCTGGCAGAAGTGTTACTGAGGAGGCGTACTCGCGAATGGTTGGATATTGTACTTAAGATTCATTTTACAATAGATTTGACTCACAAGAGAAAACGTGGAAAGACGATTGAAACATTAAGTCTGGGGTACTTTAAACGATTTCATTTCCAATGTTACGAGAAATACGAACATTGAATGACTAATATGAGGATTGTTGATGAACTTCAATGACAAGAAGGTCCTGAGGAAATCCTAGGGGTATTCCCCCGGATGAAACACGTGTTGACAATTTGGATTGATTATAAATGTATATTTATTCATGTGACTATGTGACAACGTACAAGTAATTTGGTTTTGAGGCTCATATGTATGGGATAATTGGATTTACTTTAAATGTACATAAGAAATTGGTATTAAATTTGACAGATATAAGGAAGTCACTTCTTTAAGAAATTGTGTTATCAACTTATTAACGTGTTAATAATTCATGTGTGCCATTACTCTTTGATGTATTGTTAAATATCCCAATTGGGTTATTGTTTAGGTGAATTAGGAGGGTGAACACCTGAGTTTTGTGCACCATGATATTATACTTGAGTTTAGTTCAAGAAAGGGTATGAATTTGGAGCGCCAAGTACTCACTACCGCACCCTCTTTTGATTTATAACTGTTGCAGGAACCTATCGGTTTCCTCCCTGCAGTCCTGCTTGCCCCGAGGTGTGTTGGCACGTCGCCTGGCAGATCGGTTCGGGTACCTGTTCCTCCTGTAGGCTTAGCTGGTGCCTTCGCCACCTGATGGCAGATGCATCCAGACCTCTGCCTACTGCTTTCTTCCCTGAGGTTTCCCAGCGGCTGGCTGCCATGCCCGATGATGGCATTGCCCATGTGCCTGCTCTGAGGCCCAATGGAGGCCCTCGAGGACTCCCAGTCACCGCTCCGCTATCCAGAGACACTCGGAATCCGCCAGTAGGAGTGCCAGGCAGACTGTGCTGCCTGGACACTTGGACTCGAGCTGCCGGCAGCTAAGCTAAGCCGGAAAGTGTGGCATTGTTGCGACCCTGTGCAGTGCAACTCTCCAGGTCAGAAACATAAAAGAGTTAAATTAAGGGAAGACATACATAAAAAACCCAAAAAGGGACATAACCCAAGGAATGGTATTATTTTACACACAGTAGGAGCCCAGGCCTAACAGCTAGAGCTGTCAGATTTGGTCGGAACACGGAAACCAGGATCAGTCCCCAGCCTCCATTCAATATCCTGTGATTCTCTGAAAATAACTTAATTCCCCCAGTGTTATACATGAATTACTCTGTATAAAACTGCAAAAGTCGCCATAATAATAGTAGCCTAAAATCCTGTCCCTACCTCCATTCAGTCAATCCACCAAACGTTCGATGTTGGTCTTCCTGCCTGCCACGCTGTTTCCCAGCTCGTCATGGGTTGAGGTCCCACCCACGCCCTGTGGCAAGTTGGGAAAGGGTGGGGTGATGCTCTCCACTCCCTGATTGACATGGAGGATAAGCGCTTCAGGGCTTGAATGAAAAACGCACGGGGCTAACTTGGCCTCCACGTCATCAGGGGTTGGAGACTAGGCCATGATGCTGGGTCTTTGCTGAGCTGATGACCTCTCAGGGCTGTGAGATTGTCAGCCCGGCAAATAGACTCACTTTGGGCCTGCCTACGGGAGCAGTTAAAGTGATCATGTGACGTCACATCACTTCACTTGTTGACTCGAGCAACATAATGCTGGTGTTTGTGAGTGGGGTAGATAGTGCCCCCTGCTTTATAAAGTTACAACCAAGAGGGTATTACTTTGTTTTTTATACGGGACGGAGCCCCGACGCCCATGTACAGAAACTGCCACTGTATTTCAAGGCTTTTTGTCATCTAGAGATGGGGAGTCGAGGTGCAAATCAGGTACAAACCCACCTCCACTGTTTGCACTATATGATGCAAAGCATCTCTGTCTGTTCTTTAATTGTAAATGATATATATATACAGCACTGATTAATCCTGACGAGACGTTGAAGCACTTTGTAAATTTGATATTCTTTAATTTGCCTTGCATTGACAGATTCTGTTTTCCACTCCAGATCTTTCTATTTGGATTTGCCAACATGAAGCAATGGTTTTGTTGCCTTTATCACTCATTAAATTAGTACCAAGCGTTACTGGCATGTGTATAGCGCCAACCACCCTTAGTATGTCACATTAGCGCCATCTTAATCTGGGTGCCGTTTGTACAGGACTAAGAGCTCCTGCTTGCAGCTTGCTGTGGGATTGTCTTTGTAGGAGAAGCATGGCCTGCAAGGGCTCTGTGAAGCGAGCGCGAGCTGTGGGGGCAGTCTGTGCTTCTATGCACGGTCAGTGGGGGCGTTAGGCACAGACTGTCCCTGTAAAAAAAAAGAGGGAGGGTTGGGGAGCTTAGGTCACAACAAACAGCAATAGGCATGCGTGCAGGGGAGGAACAGCTACAGATCGAGGAGGGCAGACGGCATGCAGATGCACTCTTATGCAGTGCTTGATGGGAAATGCAAGAAAAAAGTGCTTTCAGAATAGTAGCCAGAGGAAGGACACTGACCAATGACCACTGACAGGATCCTGTAATTCATCCACGATCCACACCATGGCATGGATGGCATAACAGACCAGGAAGTGAAAGCAGACATTTGCTGGCTAATCAGAAGCACATAAGTTAGAGCGGCGTTGGACTCAACCAGCGGGAAGTTCAGGTAAATAAAGGGCAGGCTTTCAGCCCCTTTTAACATTTTTTTTCAAATAGAAGAAACTTCACACGCACAGTGCAAGCGCTGTGCAGGTGAAACCTATAGGGGAACTTCCATGGCTTTCCTGCAAGATATACTCATAGCTGACAGATGTAAAGCAGCTACATGGACTATAACACAGACATTTACCAAGCATTACTGTGTAGCTATTTTGGCCCGGCAACAAGCCAATGTCGGTCACTCAGTTTTAAGCACATTATTTCAAGCAAATACAACCCACACAGGTTAGCCACAACATATGGAGGAAAACAGCTCTACAGTCTATGCTAAGCGTGTGTATCTACAGCCACACAGGGCATCAAACGGAAAATATTACTTACCCAACAAGCATCTGTTTGCAGCATGTAGTGCTGTAGATTCACATGCTCCCGCCCTCCTTCCCGGACACCTGTGTTGGTTTCGCTTGTATACATTCAACATTAAAACAGCACATTACTTTAGCATGGTCATCTCACTAGGGTACATCATCATTAACACTTCATCCTACCCACCAAGCAGAAAACAATCTAACAGTGGAGTTGACAACCATGTGCATTGCAAGCAAGAGGAGGAGTCCCTAAAACTTGTGACTCAAAAGACTTCTTTAAAAAAACTTGTACACTTCCGAGCCCAACACCAGAAGACGGACTCATGGTAAGCATGTGAATCTACAACACTACATGCCACAAACAGATGCTTACTGAGCAAGTAGCATTTTCCTTATTTAGCCTCGTTTTTCCTCTTTCTATGTGTGCTGCATTCTGCAATACAGACAGGAAAAGGGAAACGCCTCTCAGGATTGTTTTTGTGAAGGAAAGTGTCCCTTCCTGCTAAAAAATAATCCAGTTTGCAACGCAGGCACCCTTGCAAAATGGTGCAAGGACTCCTATGTTGGCGCTAGGCTGGCAAAAGGATGCTAGCACAGGGAGAAAGGACAGGAATGCTCCATTTTGAATAAATACAACACATTCCTGCCCTTTCCCTGTGATGCAGGGCAGCCCAGCCAGGTGACTTTCTGCACTGCCCTGCCCCACAAAGCTAAGAAATACACAGCACACTAACACAGTTGTTCCCAACCTTTTGACTCCTGAACACCCCCACTAAATCACGACTGGAAGCCAGGGTCCCCCCAGCAATTTGTACAATTTAAATTTCAAAACAGTAATTCGCAAAAATGACAAGGACAGGTACACACCAAACACCTACTAGAATTACCAAAGATATAATTATTTTATATTGAAAAAATTTGCAAAAATCAAAAAAATGTAATGGGAAGGTTGGAGCTGCATTCTCAGCGGCTAACTTTTCAATGTTTGGTTTTATTAAGGTAAGCTGAATCCTCAGGCCAGATTCTACTTTTCCCAAGCAATTTCTGTTTTTTATTTTTTAGGTACATTAGATCTGAGAAAGCTTTTGTACTTTTAAATGTGGTGGGGAAAGGAAATAAAACCATAAGGGCCTCTCATCTCTCCATATCCTCTCTGTCACATGTAATTCATTTGTTTTATAGCACCTCTCATACCCGTGTAGGGTGTCGGAGTAGTTGACAGGGAACTATAAGGTGTAGGATTCACAAGTCATCCACACTGGTAGGCATTTTCTAAGAGTGCTTTGTCTGGAGAAGCACAAACTCAGGATTCAGAACATAACACAGTGGTTAGCGTTGACTTTAATAAGAATGTATTTCTACACAAGCACTTTTTTTTGTAGCATAAAGAAAATGAAAGACTGGAGAAAAAAACATAGCTTTCTAATTTGTGCCACGCTGTTTGCATGCAGCTCTTTGATGGCAGTTAATAGCTCACTGTGCTAGATTATTATTGTAACTTATGAACTGCACACTAACAAAAGGATCTCTGTGGCAAAAGCAGTAACTCACTATGCTATTCACATACAATACTGTTCTTTGCATGATACACTTAGTTTGCCAGGAGAAAAAAACTCCCATCTCTCTCCAGCAGGTACATTAACCAGCAAAGTGGTCTTGACACTTTTATTTTTGCCCAAGAGATGCTGGATGTACAAGGAACCTTGTAATGCTTTTAAAACTGTTGCACAAATGAAGTAATAAATAAATATAAAAACACATACGTGTTTCTGTCTGAGGCCCCAGCTGGAGAAGTTCCTGCAGGCCCAGGCCTGTGGACCCCCGGGAATGTGTCACGGACTACTGGGGGCCGCAGACCACAGGTTGGGAACCGCTGCACTAACATGCCTGAAGGCCTGAAATTAATATTAAGGGGCATATTTATACTCTGTTTGCTGCGGATTTGCGTCTTTTTTTTTACGCAAATCCGACGCAAAGCTAACTCCATATTTATACTTTGGCGTTAGACCCGTCTAGCACCAAAGATCTTGGAGTTTGCGTCATTTTTTAGCGTGGACACCTACCTTGCGTTAATGATATGCAAGGTAGGCGTTCCCTTCTAAAAAATGACTCTAAGGCATGTGCGCCTTATTTAAACTCCCGTGCAAAAATGACGCACGGGAGTGGGCGGGCCTTAAAAAATGACGTCCAGCCGCTTTTGCGTCATTTTTTAACGCCTGGTCAGGGCAGGCGTTAAGGGACCTGTGGGCTCGGAAGGAGCCCAGAGGTGCCCTCCCATGCCCCCAGGGACACCCCCTGCCACCCTTGCCCACCCCAGGAGGACGCCCAAGGATGGAGGGACCCATCCCAGGGAACTTAAGGTAAGTTCAGGTAAGTATTTTTTTCGTTATTTTTTTGTGGCATAGGGGGGCCTGATTTGTGCCCCCCTACATGCCACTATGCCCAATGACCATGCCCAGGGGACAGAGGTCTCCTGGGCATGGCCATTGGGCAAGGGGGCATGACTCCTGTCTGTGCTAAGACAGGAGTCATTTCAATGGGGGTTGGGCGTAAAAAAAATGGCGCAAATCGGGTTGAGGTCAAAATTTTGCCTCAGACCTGACTTGCCCCATTTTTTGTCGCCCAAGCTCCATTTTCCCCTACGCCGGCGCTGCCTGGTGTGAGTCATTTTTTTTTACGCACACCAGTCAGCTGCGCCGGCTAACGTAATTCAATAAATAAGGCGCCCGCATGGCGCTTTGGAATGGCGTTAGCCGGCGTTAAAATTTTTGACGCACAACTGCGTTGGCGCAGTTGTGCGTCAAAAAGTATAAATATGGCCCTAACTGTTATCAAACACGTAGAGACACATGCGAATCATGAGAGCAATCATCTGGCACTCCACGGGGCCCTATCTCTCACAACTGAAGAACTGCAGGCAGCAAACAGCCGTACCAACAGCAGCAAGGCACATTTAACCACGAAAGAAGCATGGTAAACTTTTGTGACAGCAGCAAGCTTCTCCATGAGCAGCAAAAGAGCGAGCTTCCACAGGAGCAGCAGGATCACACGCCTCTTCTACAGGATCAAGGCATTTTCACTGTGCGCAGGAGGCAGTCAAGCATCAAAAGAAGCCTTCCAATGAGCAGCAAGAAATCACATTTCTCCAAAGGCAGTGGCAAAGCAAATGTTCATATGAGCTTCTGCATGAGTTGCTTCCTTGTGGTCACCTACAAAACAAGCCTACATATGATCTACAGCAGGGGAAATGTTCCTGGGAACAACAGTAAGCATTTCAAAGGAATGCAAGGAAAAAATCTCCCTAAGGATTAGCAAACCAATGGTTTCCATGAGTAGCGCCAAAGCATGCTGCCTATTAAGAACAGCAAGGTAAGTTTGTGCAAGCAAAGCAGCCGTCCTTAAATGCAAGAAGAGGCAGCAAGGCAAGCTTCCTCAAAAGAGGCAAGCTTGACAAGCAGTGCGGTGGGCACCTACATGATTAGCAGCGAATAAAGTTTATTTTTAAATTTGTATATTTAAAGGTTTTCTATAGCATAATCTAAGCCCAAAGTTTAGAGCGCTTTACTAAGGGAACATTTTAGGACGTATAGAACAATTGATTGTTAAGTTGAACAAATAGAGACAGAAATAACGCCTGAAAGTAAAATGTGACACTTGTTAAGGTTAATTAACAAAAATCTATTTATATTTTTATTTATTTGTTTAGTGAAGGATTTTTCATCATGAAAAGTGTACAAATTTCTAACATCCATTACGTACACATCACTTAACGTTCACTATATAATTTGCTGTAATTACCACAAAACAAGTAAATAATAGTTGCGCACTGCTTTAAACATTATTGCGCATCAAATAAAATGCAGTGTGGCTACCCATTATTATTTTAATTCATTAAAAAGTGTACAACCCTTTCATGTATTTTGTTAATTAAGCAAGTCTGACATAAAAAAAAAAAATCCAGGTCTCATGAACGGATATGTACAATGTCCTAGCTGTCATGAAGAGAAATTACAATTTTATTAAGGATCCGAAGGCAAAGATTATACTTTATCTCTTTGTACTACTTTAAATAGCAGCCAGTTCAACAACAAACTACAGCACCGATAAAGCCATGGGAAGCTAAAATCACAGGACTACAAAAATCAATAACACAACACCAGGCTCCTCAAGAACCGATGCCACTACCCTATGTTCCAGTTTCTTTGGGGTGCTGAATCACAAACATTATCTATCACTCTTGCAGCTTCTCCGATCCTCTACTTTTTTTCCCTAGACGCTGAAAACAAATAAATGTATTAAGTGCAATCACTATGGCGGATCCTATGAAGGTACTGAAGCTTTGCTGTGCAGGCACAGTGTTTAGTGTGCCTGCACAGCAAACGTTTCTGTTTTTCAAAAACAAACTCCCAAAGCATATATTTTTATTGACAAACAGAAAACAAACATTGGCAAAGCCTAGAGGTCTCGCCCATACAAGAGCTATTGGCTTTGGTGATGTGGTTTAGCCATGTTGTAGACCAGTGTGGCTGCTGTTCAGCATGTCTAAAAGTTAGTGGTGTGGAGTGTTATAGAGTGGAGTGGGGAAGTACAGTTTCATAGAGTGGATTTGTCGTAGTGTCAGAGTGGAATAAGGAGAGTAGAGTGTTGTAGAGGGGAGTAGAGTTCAGTGGTTCAGTGGCAGAGAGCGGGGTATAGTGCATTGTGGTGGAGTGGGTTGGGGTGGAATAGGGTAGAGTGGTTTTGAGTGGCTTGAGGTAGTGGGGTGGATTAGATTGGGGTACAGTGAGGTGGACTGATTGGAGTATGGTGGATTGGAGTGGATGGACTGGATAAATTGGATTGGAGTAAGGTGGACTGAAATCAGATGGATTGGATTGGGGTTGGATGGATTGGGGTTGGGTGCATTGGGGTGGGGATTATTAATTTGGATTGGGGTGGGTGGATTAGATTGGAATGAAAGGACTGGAGTGGGGTGGGTTGGAGTGGGGTGGATTGGGATGGGGTGGGGTGGATTGTGTTGGATTGGAGAGGAGTGGATTGGACTGGAGTGGGCTAGATTGGTTTGGAGTGGGGTGTCGGGGTGGATTGGTGAATTGGATTAGATTGGATTGTGTGGATTGGACCGGAGTGAGGTGGATTGGAGTGGGATGGATTGGTTTGGAGTGGGTGGATTGGACTGGAGTAGGGTGGATTGGAGTGAGGTGGACTGGATTGGAATGTGGTGTATTAGAGTGCAGTGGATTGGATTGGGGTGTACTGGATTGGTTTGGAGTGGAGTGGAATAAAGTGGGGTGGATTGGAGTGGTAGTGGAGTGGATTGTATTTGAGTGGGTGAAATAGAGTGGGGTGAAGTGGATTGTGTGTACTGCACGATTATGTGTTAAAGCCTAATTTAGGAAATTACACATAAGACAGGAACAATGTTGTGTTGCAATATTTAGAACACAATAGTCATCATCTTTGGAGAACAGATAGCACCCACGAGCTAAAACAAAACATCAGTGTAAAGTGAGAAAAGAAGTCTTGGCAAATAAAAGAGAAGAGTTAACAATATAAAATCAAACTTTGCCATTTTATTTGTCATCCTGGGAACAGTTTTACCAGTCACAAGCCTTTTGTTTGCAGGGCCCAAGAATTTAAAAAGAAGTATCAATCACATTCAGAGCAAGTGTATGAGCACTGATTACGTTGACTCAATCAGTGCTTGGTCCCTGCTCGTGTTAAAGGAACGGAAATTATGCTAAACCTGCAGTGACCAATTACGAGGCTTTAAAGAGTGCTATGCAATCCAACAAATGGTAAGCAATGGGCGGGCACCAAGGGTGCCATGTAGCAAACCTTTGCGAGTCGCAAATGGCCCGATTCGCAATTTGAGACCCCGCAAAATTGGAAATGGGATGCAAAAATCCCATTTCCGACTCGCAAAATGCGACGCGAGCCATTACCGACTCGCAAAATTTGCGACCCCATTTTGCGACCCGCAAATAGCAAGTCGCAATTTGCGAGTCGCAAACCATATGCAATAGCAACTCGCAAATTGCGACTAGTCGCAAAAAGCCCATTTTGCACTTCCAATTTACCACTAACTCAGAGCAGGTGGTAACCATTACTAAAGTATAAAAGGAGACCCAGAAGGCATCTGGGTTACTCAAGATGGCGGAGATATATGTGATAGCAGTGAAGGGGAGAGCCCACGCCGCCCAGCAGAGGAGGAGGAGGAGCCAGAGACAGGAGAAGATATACAGAACAAGGCAGACACTTTTCCAACAAACTGAGGAGGAGATTTATGATAAATATAGACTCAGCAGCACAGCTATACTAGATTTAATAGAATTACTCAAACCACAGCTACAACGCCAGACTGTGCGCGGCTGCGCCATCCCTACACATGTGCAAGTGCTATGCTCACTGCACCTCTTGGCCTCGGGTAGCTATCAGGGGGTCATTGCTGTGGCAGGTGGGGTATCCCAAAGCGCACTCTCACGGTTCTTTAGGGCATTCCTAGACGCCTTACTCACACACATGTCCAGTTACATATACCTACCCAGGAATGAGGCAGAAATCAACAGCACCAAGTTGGAATTCTACAGGATTGCCAACTTCCCCCATGTCATAGGGTGTGTAGGCGGGACACATATACAAATATGCCCCCCTGCAAACCTGGAATATCTGTTCCGCAATAGGAAGTGTACCCACTCACTCAATATTCAGGTGGTATGTGACGCCCATTATGTCATCACTGACATGGTTGCTAAATTTCCAGGCAGTACTCATGACTCCTACATTTTTAGGCACAGTGGGATACACCAACGCCTAGAACGTGGCGAGTTTGGAGACGGATACCTCCTAGGTAGAGCTGATAACACCTTGCAGACATACACACAGGTCAATGTGGAAACCACCCATGCCCAGCTAACATTGTACTTTTTGTGCCAAACAGGTGACAGTGCATATGCACTGCGACCATGGATACTAACTCCGTACCTAACACCCAGCAATGAGTCAGAGAGGCGATACAACAGTGCACATAAGAGGATCAGGAATATCATCGAACGTACCTTTGGATTGCTGAAAGTAAGGTTCAGATGCCTCCACCGAAGTGGAGGTGCCCTCCAGTATACCCCAATAACAGCTTTCAAAATTGTTGTCGCATGCGCTATACTGCACAACATTGCCACCAGACGTGGGCTACCTCTCACCCCTGAAGACCCAGATTCTGAGGATGAAGAGCAAGAGCTACCACATCGTCATCATGGGGATAGGAGCATCGCAAATCAAGGCAGACTGAGATGGGAACACATTGCAAACCAATACTTTGGAAGGTACGTGCTAACTTTTACCATACTCACCAATGTCACACACAAAGAGTCCATGTGTTAAGTGGAAAGAACAAGTGATTTAATAAGTGCAAACAAAAAAACTATTTACAATTGGAACAGTTCAGGGGCTTCAATAGTCCACCTGGCATGGGACACATTGACGTCATGTGCCCCAACCCCAGGACTGTGTGGAGCTCAAACCCTACGGCGGGCTCGGCCAGCATGGCTGGTACTAGGGGGGTCAGCAGTGCCCTGCCTTGTGCTTCCACTGCGAAGCACCCTGGTGTCACCGGCAGAGACACTGCTGACAGTGGAGCCCTCCTCACTATCCTGTGGCGTGTCGCCTATGCCCCTGGCCACCTGCCGTGCCTCCATTAAGTCTACAGCGTGGCTGAGATGGCCCAATCCACGTGCTAAGTCACTGGCAAAGTGGCCCATGCCCACCTGGAGGCTGACCGTGCGCCTAGACAGACCTGTTGTGTTCACGGCCAGCCTTACAATTGAGTATGACATCCTGTCTAGGCGGTTCAGCAGCTGGCGGTCCCGACGCCGTGCACTCTCTGTCTGCGTTAGCAGTCCTGCCACTAGTTGACGCATGGAGAGTACAAGATCGCCCATGTGTGAACTGATCAGTTGCAACTCTGAATGTACAAGCTGCATGCTGTTTCCATGATTGCGCTCCATGTGCCGCAATGTCCCGGTAATCCTCCTGATTTCCTGTGTCTGCTGGCGCTGACCCCGTAGGAGTGCGCCTCAGTTTGTGAAATGGAGGCATCCCCTGACTCTACCTGCTGCTGTGAGGATGGAGTTCCACATCGCCTGCGACGCGGTGGAGGCCCTGTGACGTCTCCCGTGGCACTTTGGCTGGTACCTGGTGCAGGCTCACACACCACTACTGCAACAGGTGTTTCGTGAGGGGACATGGTGTCGGTGGTGCAGGATGCAGTGGTGGCTGGTCCTGTTCCCTCGTGTGTCTGCTGGCTGACCAGTGGCCCCTGGCTGCTTGGGCTGGTGGGGGTGTCTTGTGGGAGACCTGTGGGACATAGGCAACACACTGTCAGTATCTACTATCTGTTATCAACTTCCTAATAAACTGTTGCCTATGAACTGCCTACTTGACTACATTGCCCATAATGCACCATTCTGGTATTTGCTACTCTGAAATGGAACTACTTTGGTTGTGCATGCTCCTGTGTACAAGGTGGGTGGGGGTATGGCATTAATGAGGGTACATGCATGTCACATGGTACTCACCGGTTGATGGTCCTGGCTCAGATGTGTCCAGATCTCCCATCCCGCATACAGCCTCAGGCTCAAGGGTACCCTCTACCCTTTCCTCCAGGGGTGTGGGTGGTGGTACTGTTGATGGTCCCCCTCCTGTGCCTCTCATCTCCCGGAGCCGCTCTGCCACCCTCTCCTTGGTCCGGGAGCGCAGGTCGTACCACCTTTTCTTGAGTTCCTCAATACTCCGGTGGCTGACACCCAGGGAGTTGACTTTTTCCTGAATCTCCATCCACAGTCTCCTTTTCTCTGTCTCTGGCACGGTGAGGGCTGCCCTGCCAAACAACTGGTCATGGTGCTAACAACACTCCTCAGTCAACACCTCCAACTCTTTTTCTGCAAACTTCAGTTTCCTCTTCCTTGGGGTCTCTGCCATGATTGCTGGAGCTCTGTGTGTTTGCAGTGCTGCAGTTGAAATGGGTGTGGTCCTCCCTCTTCCCAGGTGTATTTGTAAACTTGCTGGCTGTGATGTCATCATCATGTGCCAGGAAGTGTTTTCCAGAGTGTTCTGCAGCACCTGCATTCAATTTTCAGCACAGTCGCAATTTGCGACACCCACTTGCAAATTGCATGACCGTTTTTTGCACGGTCGTAAAAAACGACCTTGCAAACAGCGGACTCGCTATCTGCGGTGCGACTCCATTTGCGAGTCGCAAATTGTCCTCGCGTTTTCTTCCTGCATTGCAGTTAGCGAGTCGGAAATTGGGAGTCGCAAAGAGTTGCATTTTGCGAGTCGCTATTTTTTCCCTACCTACATCTGGCCCCAAGCCCTTTTTTGTTAACAGTGTGTTGCAAGTAAAACGCGTGCACCAGCGCATGCTATCACAGGCTCGACCCTAATGAATGGCTATAACATGCTGGGAGGTTTTTCCCAGTGCACGGGGCCATTAATCATATTGCCGCTTGGAACCAGTGGGCTTTTCCTAGCAGTCCCAAACAGGAAAACATGTATGTCAGAATGTGCCTGCCCCTAGTGGATAATCCTATGTCCTTTGACTGACGGCCAAATGGCAGATGGATCATCGGTCAAATTTTCGGCCCTCGAAAACATTGGGGTTCAAATGACTAACTGGAACAAGAGTACCGCAAGTTTGCAGACACGGCATCTGCCATGTTTGTGGCAGAGTACCCTGCTCAACAAACCAAGTACAGTTATCAGTCTCTAGATGTTTAGTTCCAACCTGTACCAACCTAGGAAGTAGAAGCTGAAATGGACATCCAAGTGGGATAATACTCACATCTGTGTTCTTAATATTTCTGTCTTTTTTGCATGACAGCCAAGAAAATTTACATTCTTTTGCAGGATCAGTAAGGATTTGTTTTTGAAGGCCATTTATTTCCATAAAGGCAAAATCTGAAACTGGTTTAAAGTAAAGCTTCTTAAAATGTTGGTTGTGAGGACCAGTCTGCAGTCCTTATGTTATATTTCGAGCCTTCGATGTCATCTCTCTGCTGAAGGAGAGAGTCTGTAAACTAAACTAAACTTAGTAGATCAATGCTAGCTTTCTGCATCACCCATATACAGTGAGTGACATATACAGTAAGTGTGGGAGAGGACATCACTGCAGTCGGCTTCCCATAGGAAATTAACAACTGCTTACCCACTATGGTTTGAGGCTCACATTCTCGAACTTAAACATTTTTGAAACATTCCTTGAAAGCTGGGTATGAAATTACCTGAGTAGGGAACTTCTTTCTTCTGGTAGCCGTAACATCGTTCCATATAGGGCAAGCAAAGTTACAGGCAGGTTTTAAGCAATAGATATCCAACACTCTTCAACAAGATATCTTGCAAAGCCACATTTTGATTTTGGCGAAAAGCTGCAAGCCAGGTAATTCCTCATTATGCAGCTAACTGCAAAGGAGATTCAAAACCTTAATCATGGCTCAAAGATGGTTATAGCTACATGCTTGAGTATTCACCATCCTAACATCCTTCATCAGAGAGTTATCATCAATCAGTTTACCTGTTACCATTGCATGGCTCTTCAGAATAGAAGAGCAGAAGGAATTTAGCATATGGTATGCTTTAACCAAAACCACCAAACTAATGAAATTCAGGACCTGAGCATGTTTGGTCGTCACAGCATTAAAATCTCTCTCTTAAAACACTAACCACACCAGACATTCCATACTGATTGCTTATGCATACCAGCTGCCTGGACCTAGTTGATAAAGAAAGCAACTTGATGAAAAATCCTTGGCACACTCCAGTGATTACTGAAACCGCCTTGCCAAGAGGTGAAGCATCTATTCCTGCATCCTGCACTACAGAAACCACCAGCTATGTTATTGGCGTACATGTCTCTCATCTCTCCAGTTTAGTCAGTAAAGCAGTTTGTCTGTCTTGATCCTCAATGTATCCTCTTTTGTGGGTCAAATGAGTTATTTTTGTGGCATACAGCTTCTCTTCTGTCTATATTCTAACCACAATGTAATTAAGGAGTGTTGAGAGTCTGGAGTCACCATATCTAAGAGGACAGCTTCCTCCATCTCTTTTGTACCATGGGCCCTCTAATAACATTTAAATGTCGCTTTAGATACTGTTTGTCTCAAAGAGCCCATTTTTAGGCTTTTCTTAACACGAATTAAGAATCAATGATCTCTCATTTTCTGGAAGAATTGAGTGGTGTCTCCTTTAGGTAATTTATTAGTTGCTTGTCTTAAACGTTTCATGCGGTAAATTGCCAAATCCCTTTAATTGGTCTCTGAGCCGTACCAATAGTCCGGACAAGAGTTGAATGATCAGAAATGCCCCTCGCTAGATACTCTATGTTGATTATTTGGAGGCTGCTATTAGTACGTAAAAAACCTAATCCAGCCATTAAAATGTCCACAATAATTATAGCAGAGTCATCCATTTCTATTAACAGACTTCCAATTGCACTCAGTGTGCTAACTTGCCCCTGAGATTAAACATACACGTGCATAATATTCACAGCATCCTGACCTATATCGCCCCAGCACTGGTGAAATGTCCTTCAGGGTGAAGCTATTTCTCCGATCCCGTAAAGGAATTATTTTGGGTACATAATTTGCTACCTCTCTCGAACTTTTTACAAATCCTGCGTGTGCCAGCAAAATATACCCATTCCAACCAATAAATGTATTTCTAATTCCCAGCATGAGAGTTTTTTGAAGCAAAATTTGTGATGGTTTATGTCCGAGAAGATATTGTATGAGCAGACCTCGCTTAATGCTACCTTTCAAACATTCACATCCCAGTGCATCACCTATCTGGTCAGACCTAGGTCCCAACTTTATTTATCCTCCATCGTTCCAGTATTCATGCAGTACATTAATAATATAGCAACATCCGTCTACCGTCCAGGAAATTATGGGGGTCATTACGACCCCAGCTGTCGGTGCTATAGTGGCGGTAGTACCGCCAACAGTCCGGCGGTACATACCGCCGTATAATGACATTGGCGGTTTGGCAAAAGCCAAACCGCCAATGTACCACATTGAGCGCCAGGATGGTAACAGCCTCCAGGCTGGAGACTACAGTCTCCAGCTTGGCGGCTGTCACTAGGCCACCCACAGCATTATGACCCCACCCACGGCCATTGTTTCCGTGGCTTTTGTACCGCCACGAAAACCATGTCGGTAGGCACTATCAGTGCCAGTGAATTCCTTCCCTAGCACTGATAGGGGTCTCCCCTGCCTCCTCCCGAGAGTCCTCCCCCATCCACCCCCCCACACACACTCCCATCCCCTTCCACCCCCCCCCCACACACACACACTGACTTACATACCGACACACACGCATTCACACATCACAACATTCACGCACACTCACATTAATTCATGCGCCACATCACACATGGCCCACACCCGCATGCACACACACAGACACAAACACCACCCCACACACACACACACAACAACCCCACCCCCCCTCTCCTGATGGAGCACCCGACTTACCTGCTTGCAGGGGTCCTCCGGCAGGAGATGGGACGCGTTGCTGCTGCCAGCAGCAGCGTCCGCCAGCGGAACACCATTAGGCTGTATCATGTCATGATACGGTCGGTGGCGTTCTCCTGGCATGGCACTGCTGCTGGCAAGAGAGCCACCTTACCGTTGTCCGCTGCCATGACCGAGGCGGAATTCCGACTACGGTCGTATTATGGTGGACAGTAGGCAGCCATGGCGACGGTCTTGTACTGCCATTATGATAATGAGGGCCTATATGTACTTGTACAATGAAGATACACTTTTCCTAAAAAAAAATCCAAATCCCCCACAGCACCCCACACAGTGAAATCTAAAGTTCGCCCTCCCGAGGGTGCGAGGTATCTGTTTGCTTAATAATCGCAAACAATTAATTCAAACAAAATAAAGCGCTTACTGTCTTACCCCTACAATAGAATGTAAAGTACAAAAGTAAAGTTTCCTTATCAAACGCCCAAATAAAATTAGATTGTTTCATGTATTTGATTATTCAGAAAAGGACGGGTAGAGTTTAGAGAATGTCCGCTTGTACGTCAAACCACTGCAACACTTTTTCAGATAGTATGATAGTGTTTCTGTTATTCAGATATACTGATCATTTAGGCATCTTAGGGATTTCCTTACTCTGTGCCCATGTAAATATTGCGAAACATAATGTTGAATCAAACAAAAGTTTCAGTTTATATTATGTGCTATCCTACTGGTGACTGTGGGTCCTGCCCATAACTATTGCATCTCTGCATCCATGTCAACATCCGATATTGCGGAGACCAAGTTTGACACACTGGATGTATTGGCCAAGAGCATTTTAGTTTGCTGTGCTCACTGCTGCTCTCACCAGGACCCCGAAGGTGTTCCCAAAAGTGATGTTGATAATTGATGCCCATCTTTTGAGGTTGTGGATAGCAGTTTTCCCATACCTCCATGACTGGCTGTTGAAGGCAGGCTCACCACAGTCATAGACCACATCAAGACAAAGCGAGACTCCTGATGTTGTTGGGGAACTTGATTAATGGGTAAAAGCCATGCCTAACTCCTTGGCAGAGACTTCCTTTTACAGGTGCTGTCTTGTACATGGTGCAGATAAAGGCCCTTCCTCTGTTGCAACGAGTCAAGGACATTTGGGCTATGTTCCTGATGTGTCAGCCTCAGTGTAGATCTTGTGGGAGCAGCTCTGAGACTTCTTGCTCTATTCACTTCATACATTCTTTTGGTGCACCTTGCCAGGTGGCAACAGCCAGCTCTGGAGTGGGATCTGAAGTCTCAGTGGGCCAAGCACCAGGAAAGATGTCATCCAGGTTTCAGAGAAGGCAGCACAAGATCTGCAGTGGTGGTTACTCAACTGCAACCTGACCAGCGGCAGATCTTTCTCCCACCCCCACCCAAAGATGACAGTAGTCATGGATGCATCTTTCCTGGGTTGGGAAGGTCATTTGGGAGAGGTGACGATCAGACAACTCTGGTCTTGAGTGGGAACCTGGCTTCATATCAATCTGTTGGAGTTGGAGGACATTCATCTGGCATTGAAGGACTTGCTTCCATTCAGCAAGGGGAGGCTGGTACAGGTTCTCAAGGACAACACTACTGCCATGCAGTACTGCAATTTTCAAGGCGGGGTGGGGTCTGGGTCCTCTCTCAGGAGGCTCTGCCCCTTTGGAGGTATTTAGAACATAAAAGCATCTCCCTGACTGTGAGCCACCTGGTGAAGCCCTTGAACACCAGGGCAGATGAGCTCACACAGCAGTATCTGATAGATTACAAATGGCAGTTGCATCCCGAGGTGCCATAGCGTGTTTTCAACAATGGGGGAGAACTCCAGTTAGATGTCTTCGCCACCATCGACAATGCACAGTGTCCCAACTTTTGTACGCTGGAGTTTCCACAAATGCTCTCCCTGGGAAATGCATTTTGGCTAGAGTGGAACACAGGTCCCTTAGGGCTTTCCTGCCTCTGCCTCTCTTGCCCAGAGAGGCCCAAGTCATCCTAGTGGCCATAGATTGGGCCAGGAGAGAGTGGTATTCAAGACTTCTGAGAAAGTGCCCCCGATAAGTCTACTACTGCGAGAGGATTTTGTGTCACAGCATCATTCTGAAACTGAGCATTCTCCACCTCCAAGGAAGGAGATTGAGCATTGACAGGTGATTGCATTAGGTTTTTTACATCAGTCACACCACTGGTGCCTCCAATTGTTTTGGGTTTGTTAGAACTGGGGTTTCTGGTTGGCTAGGGTATGTACCTAAGCCGCGCGGGACCCACCCACTCTAGTCAGCGCGAGGGGGTTACAATCCCAGGATAACCCCTGCTCACTCCCTTTATAGCTTGGCACGAGCAGTCAGACCTAACCCGGAGGCAATATGTAAAGCATTTGCACAACACACGTGACGCACTATCCTCACCACAGAGGAAACACAACACCAAGTTATATAAAAATAAACTGTATTGTACACATCATTAGACCAAACACAAGTCAATAATACCCCGCTACCCAAGCAGTTGTCAGAACATTACACTGTACTGTTACTCTGCAAAAACCAGCAGTAGTCACAGAAAACACATAGGTTACTGATTATTCTGCAACATAAGCAGTAGTCAAGAAAACATTACTAAAATAATGCACGTCATGGTAAAAACACGTCACTAGAAAGGCATAATGTCACAGTAAACAGGTTACTAAAAATGCACTTTCCGTAGTGAACATACTCTCATAAATGCCTATAATAGGAACATCAGAACGAGTATGGGTCAAGAGACTCACCCTAAAACTGGTGAGTACGTTCTGCTACCCACCCAGGTGCAACACAAGAGGATGCTGGAAAACACAGGGACGTCCGTGACCCAACTTGGGAGCTCTCACGCTCCTTTCCTTGCCCCTCGGGGGGGAAGGTTAATTGGTGGCAGGACCAGGGACCTTCGCCAAAGGGTGCCACCCCGGCCTGCTTATAGGTGATTTGTGCAGTGGGGCCCCAGCGGGAACAGGGGGTTCTCCAGCGAAGTTTTCCACCCACCCACGATCCACAGTAAGGAATTAGAAAGGGGGATGACAGGGAAGTATCCTGGCTCGAGTCCCCACCGTCAGCTCATGGGGACCCTATGGTCCCGACGGGGAAGCCTCCTGGCTCGGGTGGTGGGGGTCACAACTGCACCGAGCACACAGGCTCCGGGACATGATCCTGCACTCCTGCCTGGCTGCACGTCACTCTGCGGAGGTCGGTTGGGAAGGCAGGCATACGGTTTGCATCAAGGGAGGTGAGACCTTCCCACTCTGAGAGTGGAGGGGGGGCACTCCGCAAACTCTCCTGAGCCCGGCCCCTCACTTCCTCCCTGCGGCACCCGCACCCGAACCTGGTGCGCCAGATCCTCCGGGCCACGGCAGTGATGCACCAGAAGCAGGTGTCTGCTCGTGCCCCGGGGGTGCTCCTCAAGGCACGCTGCACCCCCAGAGGCACCGCTAAGAGTGTAGGCACTCCAGAGTACTCTTCCTCGTGCCCCAGGGGCACGTTACCCAGCGCAATTTCAATGCACTCAGTGACCATGAATGCCCGGGTTGCAGCGGTGATGTCCTCGCTCAGCAGGGCAACGGCAGTGCTTTCAAGGCCCTTAATGAATAAAACAAAAGCGTTCTCAAGGTGCTGTAGGCCCAAACAAGTGGAGTGCTCACATGGTGCTTAGGTAACTCAAAAGGAGCGCCCTCAAGGCTCTAGGGCGGCAGCCCCAGGGAGCTTCAAAAATCCAGCGCTGTCGTCACGCTGGCAAGTAAGCAAATGCAGGGGGCAGGTGCCACAACACTCGGCCCCTGGGGATACAAAGTGGAGGACAGGGCAGCAGGCCAGCATAAAGGGGATGCGGACAGTAGCAGTTCCTTCTAGTGACCCAGCAGGTCACCGGTCAGCGCAGCAGCAGTCCAAGGCAGTTCCTGGTGAATCCCTCCAGCTGCATTCTATGTCCAGTTCCAAGTTTGTTTCTTGTGTGTAGGTGTCTCTTTTTCATGGGAATAATCCCCTGTACTTACACTCAGTTTTGCAAAACATTTTCATTGAGGGGAACAGGAGGTTCCAACCAGTTACAACTGGTTCTAGGAATGTCCCCTCTCTCCTCCAGCACAGGCTCCAGACATCAGTTGGGGGTAAACAAGCACTTTGTGTGAGGCCATGGCACAGCCTTTGCAAATGCAGTTGTGCCCCGCCTCCCCTTCTCTCAGCCCAGGAAGACCATTCAATATATGGATGCAACTCTGTGACACCTTCATCCTCCCTGTGTACAGGCTGTCTGAAAAGTATGCACAAAGCCCAGCAGTCACTCTGCCCAGACGTGGATTGGAGTCAAGCTGCAAAACACCAATCATAATCACCGAGAAATGCTCACTTTCTAGAAGTGGCATTTCTATAATGGTAATAAAAAATCCACCAACACCAGTAAGCAGCATTTCTTACTACCTTTACAACTATACTAAACATGCCTACGCTACACCTCATAAATCAGACAATACCCCCTAAACATAGGACCGGGCATTTCCAATGCAATCCTATGAGAAGGCAGAACTCATAGCAGTAAGAAACCAAATAGGCTGTTTGTCACTATCAGGACAGGCTACCCTACCAGGCACATGTCCTGCCTTCTACATACGTAGCACCCTGCCCATAGTAGTGCTAGCTAGGGCCTGCCTTAGCGGTGACTTACATTGTAGTAAAAGGGGAGTTCTGGGCCTGGCAAGTACATTTAGATGCCAGGCCCCTATGGCAGTAAACTGTGTATGCAGGCCCTGCGCTAGCAGGCCTGAGACAGGTTTGAAAGGCTACTCCTGTGGGTGATGCAAGCAGCGCTGCAGGCCCACTAGTAGCATTTAATTTACCGGCCCTGGGTATAAGATTAGCACTGTACAAGAGACTTATAGGTAAATTAAATGTGCCAGTTAGATGTAAGCCAATCATACTAAGTGTACAAGGGAGAGCACATGCACTTTAGCACTGATTAGCAGTGATAAAGTGACCAGTCATAAAATCAGCCAAAAAGGGTCAGAAAAAGTAGGAGAAGGCAAAAAGTTTGGGGAATGACCCTGTAAAAAAGGCCAGGTCCAACAGGTTTGTGCTCCGCTTTTGACTGGTGAAAATAGTCAAACAAGAAACTGACATTGGCACAGTGGTGGCACTTTTATGTAGCTCCACTTCTAGGGCCAGAAGAAGTTAATGTAGACACTGCATAGCGCTGCTTGTAAACTTTGAGGAGCTACTCTAGCATCTGTCGAATATCCTAAAGGTGAGGAATCTGTGGTTAGATAGACTATCTTCCAGAGAGTACTACAGACGGTAAGGGACTTGGGGGGTCATTCCGACCCTGGCGGTCATGGACCGCCATGGCCGGGGTTGGAGGATGCACCGCCAACAGGCTGGCGGTGCATCAAGGGCAATTCTGACCGCGGCGGTAAAGCCGCTGTCAGAAAAGGGAAACCGGCGGTTTCCCGCCGGTTTTCCCCTGCCCCTGGGAATCCTCCACGGCGGCGCTGCAAGCAGCGCCGCCATGGGGATTCCGACCCCCTTCCCGCCATCCTGGTTCTGGCGGTTTTCACCACCAGGCTGGCGGGAACGGGTGTCGTGGGGCCCCCTAACAGGGCCCCACATTGATTTTCAGTGTCTGCCTAGCAGACACTGAAAATCGCGACAGGTGCCACTGCACCCGTCGCACACCAGCAACTCCGCCGGCTCCATTCGGAGCCGGCTTCATCGTTGCTGGGGCTTTCCCGCTGGGCGGGCGGGCGGCCTTTTGGCAGTCGCCCGCCCGCCCAGCGGGAAAGTCATAATGACCGCTGGGGTCTTTTGACCGCGGTACGGTCTTCTGGCGGTTCCCGCCAGGCGGGCGGCTTCCGCCGCCCGCAGGGGTCAGAATGACCCCCTTGTTCTTCAGTAATGAAGATGCTCATAAAAAATCTTGCAGGTGGAAAGCGTGGCATGAGAAGCTCGGTAAAACCTAATATTAATATATTAATTTATTAATTAAGCCAAGCAAAAGCTTTTAATTCAGAAGACAGTGCTGCACAGAGGAGAACTACTCAAAGGTAGCTGGAGAAGTACCAGTCGCTCAAGAGCTACTGGTTGGAGAAGCCTGTGTTACACTTTTCCAATGTTCAAGTTCACATTCTTCTTCAGGGCTGCTCTTGTCTAGCGAATTAGCTTATTTTTCAGTGGCAATGAGTTTGGACAACATATTGAGTGCCATATTTATACTTTTTTAATGCAAAACTGCGCCGGTGCAGTTTTCCGTCAAAAATAATACCGCTGGTTAATGCTATTTTGGTGCGCCGTGCGGGCGTCAAATTTATACTTTGGCGCACGGCGGCGCAAACAACAGGTGTGAGTTATTTTTTTTTACGCACACAGCAGTGTCAAGTCGTAAAGCAAAACAACGTTAACGCAGCGGAAATGATTGTGGGTCGATTTACAACCCAGCAAATCGGATATGCAGCGTTTTTTGACGCAATAGTGTCAAAATTCCCCACGAACACAGCCATTTCAGCACAGGAGAGCCAAAATGGATCCCAGATGCCTCTACAGACCCCAGGAAGATGACGACAGACCAGGAACCAGTCAGGAGGACCCACACAAGAACCAGGACACTTTTAAGAAGAAAAGAAAGTGTCGCTTTAGTGCAGAGGAACAGGAAATTCTGGTTAAAGAGGTGACGGAACACCAGCACCAACTGTTTGTCACCTCAAAATTGCCAATCAGTAGGAGAGAGGCTATATGGCAACAAAATGTGGACAAGATTAACAGTGTGGCAGAAGTACGCAGAACAGTCATTGAGTGCAAGAAACGTTGGCATGACTGCAAGCGCAGGACCAAGGAAAAGATGGCCAGGAACAGGAAGGCAGCACTGCAGACTGGAGGTAGGAGTCCAGCACACCAGGAGGCCCTGGACCACATGGAGGAGATGGTCGCAGGGATTCAAGGACAGGACAGCGCAGACTACCAGGAGACAACGCACATGCAGGGTAAGTCGCATGGGGAATTAAAATGCACTAATGTCAACCGTAAGCGGGGGGGATACTGACCACAAAATGCATGGAAGTCATCATATACATGGAGTGGCATGGGTAAAGGGGTATGGCATGAGGGCATGGCCTGCACAGAGAGAAGCTGGGGCACACCATTACACTACACCAACAACAGGCCCATGGGGGCATGCTGCCATGCCAACGATGGAGCAAAGGTAAAGCCACTCCAGGAGGGAAGGGCACAACGTCAAACTGACATCCTGGAACACGTCAGCCACCATACCCCCTACATTAACTAAGGCCCTATTAACAACCTCTAGCCATACCGACAACTGGAATGTAACTGCGACAACAGTTGCCACTACCACCTCCGCTCTGTGGGCAGCTCAAGTAGCCAATGGCAGTAACTTCCCCATGGATCATACACACCTAAATTAGTGGGTTGATGATGACAACTCCAGTAATCCCCTGAAACAAGACAAAGGCCCCAGTCCTGTCAAATGTCATTAGCCCATAGTTGTCGCAAACATCAGCCAATGTCATCAACAATAGGAGCTACACAGCACTAAGGACATACCCATGCTGCTTATGTCAGGGTCCATCCTGTGCCTGGGTCACAATGTAACATCCCAAATGTCATACTGCTCAGACAACAGCATTGAGGGGGGGGACACATGTAACTGGTCACTGAAAGACACCTGCACAGTCAGAGGAGGAAACAGGACACTGATACGATTATCAGGGCAATCCAATGTACCACACATTCCCAACATCAGCTGTACACATTACCAATGCCAACATCCATATCGTGCAATGACAATGTTATGCATAGGATACGCTACGTGTCAACTACATTTAAGTGGATGTGAAAGATCAGAGACTGGGGCATGTCCAGATTGTCAAGTTGCTGCCAGTGCCATCAGAGCACCAACAGCCAGTGAAAGACCTCACCGTGAGAATGGATGTAGATGGAGGGTTGAGTAGGACAAGAAGGTAGCAATTCACTATTTGGCCTAAAACAAGACTAGAGGAGATGATGCTGAGAAGTCCAATAACTTAATACTATACATGTGACATGCAGGTGGGCCATAGGCCTGGGAGAATGCCCATCTGAAAGACTAGAGCAATGAACACGAAACAAGATCACAATGCAGGCATGTCACATCACTAATGCCACAACACAGACCCACTAATTGTACCCCGTTTCATTGCCTGTCCCAGAATACCCTGATGACATGGATGACGAGCTGACAAACATTCCCCAGCAGACCATCCAAGAGGTCCTTGGAACCCTCCAGACCCCACCTTCAGTCACAAGGAGGCATCACAGAGGACCCACCCACCACCTCAATTGTAAGACCTGCCAGCTCCAATACAGCTGAGGACTCAGACGACACCGGCACCAGCTTTGAGAGAACTGTAGTTGGGGTACAGCAGGAGCTGGCCAATGAGGTGTGGGTAGGGATGCAAACTATGGCAGCCAGCCTAGAGGGGGTGCGTTCGTGCATGATGTCATCTGCAGATCAGGCAGCAGCTATGCAAGGGCTAACATCTATCTTGCAGGAACAGCAAAAAACGCCTGAAGGAAATCAGCACAACTGTAATACAGTTGACCCAACACCTACAACAGCAATCCTGTCAACGCGTGCACGAATGCAACATTGAACCCCTCAGGGCCGACCTGGCTGCTTACCATTGTGATGTGGCTGCTATTCTTAAGAATCAGCAGATCCTCCTTGCTGCAGTACTGCCCTTAAGACCTTCACAGGTAGCAGCGACCGGGATGTCTGACTCCACGTCTTCTAACACTGAGGTGTGTGTTGCCCCTTCACAACCACCACCAACAAGGACAGAGGAGGCAACACACACATCAGAAGAAGAAGACATGGAACAGATCACATTCACATGGAAAAGTACCCGGAAGCACTAGTCCCTGCCACATGGCCAACTATTACCAAGGTCCTGCGTTTTGTAACATGCCAGTCTTACAACAACTCTACTCAATGACTGTTCTGCTAACCACTGTATATCTTGTCAGCCTGCCCAGTGGGTGTCTCTCTCTTACTTATTGGCAAATCCTCTCCCTCTGCACTGTCTGAAACATCACCCCAGCATGTCAAAAGCATTTCCTTAACCCCTTGTGTAGGATCACAATGTAAGATGTCACTATAATGGACTCACAATCATGGACAATGTACATATAGCACTACAACACTTTTCAATAAATAGCACTTACACAACAAATCTGTTTCTGGGTAATGTGACACATCAACTGTACAGTAGATAACTGAAATGTGCCTACTGTCAAATAACGTAGCTTGTCAATACAACTGTCCTGATATTATGTAGTCAGATAAATCTGCACAGTCGCCAGGATTGCCTCATACTCTGCCCTTCCTGATGGTAATATCTGATGAAGTGAGAAACCATACACCATCATGCTGTGTTGGACAGAATATTGCTTCCTCAAGGGATATCTAAGTCATCAAATAGTGGCAGCAAACTGTTGTCACCATGCAATACTAACACATATAACAGTGCATGCAAATCTAAGCTAACACTACAAAAACTGCATGAATGAAGCTGTCTGAGTTTACATCCAAATAGGTAATCATGCTGAACAGTGTCACAAATGATCTATGTGAGTCATGAAGACAAGACTACAAGAGTGCTTACGACAACTCATCTTATAAGGGTGTCCTTCAACATCACACTGCAGTCAGACCTAAAACTGTTCCCCAATACCAAGTCTGGAAGCACTGTTTGTGACGTAGAAAACATACTTATCAACAAAAACATGTTGGGATCCATATTAACTGTGATTGGTGGTTGCAACGAATGGTGGAATCTTTGCAAGGATTCTCTGGGGTAGCTGCCAATCTTGCAGCTCAGTTGGGATTTGTTCGTAGCATAGGACACAAATGTAATAGAACAAAATTCATGTATACTAATGCCAAGGCCATGATCAAGTAGCATTTAACACATACTGTAAAGGGTTAACTATATATTTATTAAATGGTAATCACAGAAATCTTACCTACCCTAATCTACCCTGACTACTCATTACCCACAACTGTCCCTAATTAACCTAAGCTAAACTTACTTATCACATGTAACGAAACGTTCTAAACATCAGCCCCCCACCCCCTTATTAAACGGGACACATGGGGGACAACACATACTAACCTAAACACATACTATACTATCCTAAACAAATATATATATTTTTTTATTTTTTTTTATTAAACACACAAGAACCCCAACATAGCCAACACACACACTTAATAAGTAAAAATAGAAAGAATCAGGACCTCCCACCCACTAACACTAACTAAACTAACAGACTATACTAACCTAACGCTAAGCCCCCTAAGCCCACTAAGTATGAGAACAAGGAAAGAGGAGGGAGGGGAGGGAATCATGTCCATTGTTATCAAAGTCTAGAGGATGGCCCTCCGGAGGGTCCGCTTAATGGACTTGACACGCCTGTTAATATGGCGAACTTCCCGGCTCAGATTACTGATCTTCCTCAACACACGGTCCATCTCACGTTCCATTTTCGTGGAATGCTGCAGGGTCAACTGTTGGAGCTGGGGCAGTCTCAGTACCGGCAGAGGAGGTTTGTGGGCATGTAGAGCCAAGGCCAATGGGCTGTCCTGAAGCTGTTGCAATGCCCTGGCCTGGAACTAAAGCAGACGTTCGGACAACAGTCCCAGATGTGGGTGGTGCCACCTGGGTGGAACTGGTGGTTGTGCTGGTGGTGGCTGTGGTGGGCAAAGTAGGGCCACCCTGTGGGAAAGCCCTCCATGCTCCGGAGGCCCGTTCATGGCGGTATCGAAGGGCCATCCTCCTGAACCCCGACTCTACCAGCAGGATATGTTGGTATCTCATGGCCCGCCGCTGGAACTCACGGACCTGGTTGGGTGTCATGTTTGCAGCTGTGAAGACAAAGGCAAATAATTGACATTAGGAACTGCATTGTCTGAAATGGCACAAGTAAATCAGACAATACATCTACTGTACTTGTAACAGCTCATATCACCATACAGATCATTGAATGTCCCTGAGGAAGTACATGGCAGGCCAGCCTACAAAGGTCACATCACACATAGCACATCCAAAAGCTACGAGATGGGTAACAACTGGCATTGACTTGCTATCTGAGTTCTGCCAGTTATCAGCTAACAATCATGCTGCATATCCTCCGCCAATACCTGGGCTACAGATGTCAGTGTATGGAATGCAAAACTAAAGCCACATGGTCTGCAAGTTGTAACTGGACTTGCCAGTATAGTACCCATGTGCCATACCTGAGTGTGTATACTATGTTCCGACCAAACAGTCACTTATTCACATGTATGTGTAACATACTGGTAGCATCAGTCCTAGGTACCCCATTCACAAACCCATGCCTGTGTTTGAGGGGGTGGGGGTGGTGGAGAAACAACAAACAATTCCAAACAACATGGACACCCAGGAGTGTATAGAAAACTCCACACGTGTTTGGCTCTACACACACACCACAGGTAAGGTCTATCAACAATTAGGAGTCTGGAAACCCTTGACCAATCATAGCGCCACACATGTCAGGAAATGCACAGCTTGTACACAACATATACTTCCAGTAAGGCATGACATACACCAGACACAGAGTTGCAAGAACACCCATGATCATGATTAGCATGCACAGCTAGGCCATTGCACTCAAGTTCCACATACCTGTAGCACTACATGTGGAAGTGCATGCTGCTAGGAAGTTCTACCTACAGTTTAATAAGTACTTTGGTGAATAGAGAAGCAGAAGTCTGTTGGAAAGCGATTTGCAGTACCAATCTGGGAGAATGTGGTTCGGACAGGCTGACTAAATCTGAGCTGAGTTCCAGTGCGACTCTTGTTGATACAAGTGTTATCCACATGACTCACCCCAGTACTCATTGTGGGCCCTACAGGAATGACCTACAGTCCCTAGATAATACAATCGGATAAGCATTGGCCAACTCAAAATTTTTGAGAAACTGAAATCCCACTCATGGAACAAGACAAATGATTGGCCAGTGCATCACACCTTGCTATGTGTTCAACACACAGGAGTCCATCACACATCACCAGCAAACACAACACATAACAGACATATCAACACTTACTGGAGTGGTCGGGTCCTCAAATGTAGCCACCTCTCCAACAGTGTAGGGTGCTGGTCCACCTGTAAGGCATGGAAGGAAGAAATGTGCTCAGAATCTGTGTACTGACAAACAATTTCAAAAACATATACAATGTGTAAGCTGAATAAGGAAATGACAGCCATTCAGACATGATGATACTGCATCTGATGTATCACGGCCAACATGTACATAGCATGGATCTCCTGTGACAATTACACACATATCTGCACACATGCAGTGGCCCTAACTATCATGTGGTGGCAAACATGCTCCGTCATTAGTGATCAGTAATAATAATGGAGTGTAATCGTCTCATCATGTGCATCCAAGAGAGACATCCAAAGCCTGGTTACGTGAGGACTGCATTACCAGTCAAACAGCCCATGTGGCCATGACACATTTATTACACATAGGTACAATGTACAGTGGGGCAGGGACTTTTGTAAGCCCTCCTGTTGTTACAGTTTCTTCATTTGATGTGGGCCAGCAATGGTGATTTGCACCAACCATGGAGATGTGAACCCATGTGCATACCTTTGGACTGCCATCCCTAATTGGAATGTGGCACAACTAACTCCAAATACCAGTCTAAGATGTTAGCTGAGGGCACCTTACACCTTTTCACAATGTTTTCAAATCCATATCTGACATGTATCCAAAAAGATGAAGGACCACAATAATCCCTAACATTCATAGAACTTCCGTGAACGCTTTCCTTCCACACTGACCAGACTCACATGAGACATATGTCTGGGCCACTTTGCCATCATCAATTGATGTTAAGCCAGCACTCATTTTCTGCATCATGTAGTGTTTCTAAAGTCAGTCTAGCTATTGCATCAACAAAGTTAGTCAATATTTTAGTACATCTTTACTTCTCTGGCAAATGTGACCTATATAGACATGATTGGCTCCTATTTTGTTTGGTTGTCTGACACAAAGGCGGCACCAATTTACTTAACGGAAAAGTATCCTGTAAGTTTGCAGAGCACGTGCTTCCTGACAGCTAGCAATTGTGATCCTTCACATAGTGCATCAATTACCCTGTATGTTTCTGCAGCATTACACACAGTCAGCAACTTAGCTGGCAGATATTGTACAAATCATCTGATGTCACTACAGAGCATTTAATCGTGCACATTTACATGATTAGTACTCACCAACAGGGCCACCAATCACTATTCCCAGGTGGTCCAGCAGATCTTGCTCCCTGGTGATGAGGTCAGCCCACTGGTGATTCAGCTGGTGGTCACTCCTCTGGCTGGCATACATGCGCTGCAGGTGATGCAGCACCTTTCCCCACCGGATTCTGTGAGCCTCAGTGTGATACCCCTGTATCACCCTGCCCCCTGCCTCGATCATGAGTGGTAGGAAATGGCACACAAGCCATATAAAGCCCCCCAACTGCTCCTCACCCATCCTGCCAAGACATGGCCTACCAGACATCTTGGCAATGAAAAGGGGAATAGGGGATAAAGAAGTAGAAAGGGGAAAAGGGGGAAAGTAGGGGTACAAAAAAAGAAAAGTAAACTTAACCACTAAAAGAGCCCAACTATCCCCAAACTAGCACTACCCACAACAGACTCCCACAAACAACAAAGACACTAGAATACTGGACAAATGTAAACAAAACCCACTAGGACACTATACAACAACAATATTTATTTCACAAATTGACAATTGAGATAGCACACAGGACACAAAAGCACAAAATCACTGGACACCACTCTGAAAACAGCCACACAGTCTAGAAGATTCACAGACTGCAAAGTGAAAGTGAAAGTACACCCACTGTACATAATCTGTAAACAGGATATCCTATTACATCACTTCCTACATAAAATGGCTGCGGTTTTTCGCGTTATGCGTCATATTTTTTCACGCATACAGTTTGTGCGTCATATTTTTCGACGCAAAGGAGTGAAAATTAGGCCGCATCCAAATAATAGTAAATAGTCTGTACAAGTATTTGGATGCGGCCTAATTTTCACTCCTGTTCGTCGAAAAATATGTCGCACAATCTGTATAGGTGGGAAAAAAAATACGCATAACGCTAGCAACGTCAAAATTTCAGTGCATGAACTGGTTTTGGGCATTTTTTCTGTTTTTATGTTATGTTACATTTGTGACACATCAGAGATAGGCTGATTGCACCCACTTTGGTGTTGATGGTGTATGTTCACATGTGAGACATAATACTGCAGCGGACCATGACCCGCTACTTCCTTTACAGGATTTTGACGGTTGGCTGACGCACTAGATGGCCATATGTGTGGCCTACATATATGTATTGTACAATTTGGGCATGTTTGGCATCAGGAGAGGATAGCAAGGTGACGCACATAAGTACAATTCCTCAATGCCTATGGCTCAATGTGTGTGCAGTGGCTACTAATGTAGTTGTTGACCGAGTGTGTGTGCATCACAAGATGCATTATTGAACTTATGCTTGTATGAATGTGAAGTTAATGTGTCCATACCTTAGATGCAAGTCATTGTGGAAATGAGAGAGGACATGTGTTAGTCATACATGTAGCAACATCCGTTATGTGCACTTCCCAGATTTTGGGTAACGTAGACACCACAAATGACAAAGCATGCTCCAGATAGATTGTTCATGTCAATGGTCCACAATTTCACCATCCTATGTCCTAGATTTTTGGTAACAGCTTCCTAGGCACTTGTTGGTGAATCCCACAGTGAGTCAGACACATGCATTTAGGAAATGAGTACCATGTAATTGGCCCAGACAGCCAAAGGTGAACCACAAATGTATGATGACGCCACAGTTGAGGTCATATAACTGAGCCACAACTCTCCAGTGGCGGACCAGCAGACGAGGCAGCACGTGTCCACATATTTCCAGTGATCAATTGCACAGAGGTGTCTTGTTCATGTGTGTGGTTCAATGTTGATCCTATATATTTTAGGGGTGTATGTTGTCACAGTTAGGTCTAGGTCTCGTCACGAGTCAGTGGCAGCTATTCATGTATCTACTGAGTATCCTTTGTTGATCAATGTGAGTAAAGTGGATGAGGACATGAGAACCTACATGGAGATGGTCCCACCCTGTCACTGAAGACGTGTAATGAGACTGTCAACAGGGCAACCTTGGTGTGCTGAGTGAGATAATGTCTCAGGTGTCATGTTCCGGCAGGTGTCATTACAGCATTTGTATACAGGTTGGCATCTGCAATTCCCACTGCATCTAGGAACATCATAGCCTCTGTGCTGATTATTCTCACAGCTAATCACCACACACGGCCCATCAATATGTTGTGAGCAATGTAATTCTGTGTGTGAACTGTCAGGGTCCTGACATGTGTGGACTTTTCATGGACATTATCAGAGGTTGCTGGTTCTGCTGAAGGCCCCGTAACTAATCCCTGCATACGGCCCTGGGACACTGTCACACTTTGTCGTTCATGCATAAATGAGACCCAGACAAGGGACGGGCCATGAATTTTGGTATTCACAGAGGATTTAACTCATATAGTACAATTAAAAGGCAGATGATGCTGTACACTGTATTTGGGTATGCATTGATGAAGCACATGACCAAATACCCTCTGAGGAATGAGAGGTTTGGTAAAGCAAGTGTGGTACATATGTAGCCACAGGGAAACTTTAGGGTGATGCACAGACAGATGCCAGTCAGGCTGACAGGATGCAGGGTGAATCAGGATCCAGCAATTTCACAAGTTACATAATCAGTGGTCTGACTAAGACTGTTTGGAGGACAAACTAGACTGTTGACATGTAAAACTGTGTATGTCCTGTGTTTTTGAAGGTGACACATGAACCCAAGGGCTGTGTTACACAGCTTAATTAGTAGCAATGCTTAACGGTGTATTTGACAAAATGGCAACTCCTATGCTGTTCCAGGCATCAGCAGTGGCAGTGCATGTTGAAATGGGTGTTGTGCATGGAGGTGATCACATGTGTGGGCTGCATCAGTTTCTCACAAGTCCTGTAGGTGAGATTTGCATTCTAATGGCCAACAGACGTTTTCACACGGGAAGCAATCTACAGGTGCTAACAGGGCTTAGAAACTAGAAGCCAGTGTTTTAATTGACCTGACGTCCATGCAGTCAGATGTACTATGACAATGATATACCATAGGAAAGGGTGTAGCACCCTGGATTGCTATTGTTAGTCTGTGTGTTTAGAGGAGGGAATATCGGGGTACACATATTACTATTCCAGGGACCTTTTCAGACAGGTGGGTTGTGACCAGGTGCATGGGTGTGTCAGGAGTTAGGAAATGGGCTGACATGTACATGGAATGTCATGTGCGCAATGCTGCTTATATGTGTTCCACTTGTGCTGTGTATGTTCTGATTCTAGGGAACTCTAGTCACAGATAGTCCTTGCAAAGATTGGATGCAGTTGGACTTACTGCTGTCAAGGGTCTGGTCATACATTAATGTTAGTGATGCACAAGCACATCAACTGCCTCATGTAGGAGGCGTGTTTTCCCCTTATTGAGTGATGGTGTCTTAGTTGTGAGCCATATGCAGCGATCAACCATGTTTCCTACATGTATGTGTGAAATAGGTGTGGTCCTCTGCTATTGCCCTTCAAAGGTGAAATGTACAGGATGTATGTCATTTACAGTGGGTGTGTATGTGACCGTTGTATGATACGCATCACATTTGCTCTGGGATTTTCAGTGTCCTTATCGGTATATCAGCAATGCTCCATGAGGCAACACTCTTATTCTGATAGTTAGAGATAAAGGTGTGCAAAAATGAATAGCCAAACCATGATATGGTGATTATTATAGGTGTTTATTTAAATTAGTTCATAAAGTGGTGATGGTGATTATATTTAAAAGAAATTGTTCACAATATGTTGCCGCCTACGCAAACCAGCGGCCGTGTTTTGTTGTTCCCCCTCATGTTGCAGGCCACCATCCTCCTCTTCCTCCTCTTCAGGCATGTGTGGCTCTGGTTCCAGGAGGGGAATGTTCCTTCTTATGCAAATGTTGTGCAGATTGGCACATGTTAGAATGATCTTACAGAACATTTCCGGGGAATATAGGAGGCTACCACCAGTGATGTCGAGGCACCGGAATCTCGACATGAGGATGCCGAAGGTCCTCTCGACTATGGTGCGTGTCCTCCTATGTGCATCATTGTAGGCATGCTCTGCTGCAGTACTCGGGTTGCCAAATGGTGTCATTATCCATGGCTGGATGCCATACACCTGATCAGCTGCAAGAGAAAATGAATGGGATCATGTTGATGTAGCTAGCCCCATTGAAATCACCTTGCATGGCAGTAGTTGTCTTGTGTTGTCTGTGACTCTTTTGTGTTATTGTGTCGCATCCTAGGCTTGTAGGATGTACCATCTGCATTGTGTTGTTTCCTTGGCTGGATGAGTGTTTGGCTGCTGACCAGTTGTCAGCAGTATGTTTTGGGATTTGCAGTACAGTGTGCCCTCCCTAGCATTGTGACTTGTGATACAGGTGTCCATGTGTCTTCACTGGGGGTGAGATGATAGTTCCATACACAGGTTAAAATTTACAGTGTTGTTAACACGTTCATATCAATGTACCCTGGACATCACATACCTTTAGACTTATGCAATGGATTACTGTAAACATAATTGAGACGCTTACAATTTGCAAGGTGACATTTAGGCAACCCACTCCAAACGTTGTGATCATTGACGTTTTAACATTGGGCTGTACAGTAATTTCAGATGTGTGACAGGTTCAACGGTGACCTAAGAAACATGGCTAGCGATGTCACAACCTCAGTGTGATCCTGTCGACATATTGCTCTTGTGGTGTATGTGTTGTGTGTCCTAGAGGGTTGCTGTGCAGTGTGTATATAAGTAGATTTTTGAACTTGCCAATAAGTAGTCCATTGCCATACCGTCCATCCTGGAAGTGTTGATTGATGGTGCTGTGACGGAAGATGAATGAGTCATGGACACTCCCAGGATATTTTGCCACGATGTTGGTGATCAATCCTTGGTGATCGACAATGGCCTGCACATTGATGGAATGTGTGTGCTTCCTGTTGCGGTAGAGGTGTTCAGTTGCAGCAGGTGGCACAAGGTTTACATGTGTGCAGTCGATTGCACCAAGGACGTGTGGGAAGCCACTAATGAGGTAAAACCCCTGTTTTGTTTCCTGCTGCTTCTGCAGTGTGTTAGGGAAGCAGATGTGGTGTGGTGTGAGTCCAATGATGGCATCCAGTACTTTGGGCAAAAAGGCAGAGAATGACGGCTGTGATATTCCGGCAACCAGGGCACCAGTTGTTTGAAAAGAGTCACTTGCCAGCATGTGAAGTACGGCAAGCAGCTTGGTTTCTGTTGGGATGGTGCGGGGTGTCAGCAAGGTGGGTGCCAACTGTGGCTCTATGTTTCGCAGCAGCTGCTGAATGGCCTGCCAGTTCGACTTGTACCTCTGGATGATATCATGTTCCCTGAGGCCATGAAGGGTTGTTCTGGGGCGGAATATACTCTCCTGCCTTCTGCTTTGGGGTACCTGCTGGTGTTGTGGTGCTGCTGTTGTTGCTGCTGGGCTCTGCGTCTGCGTGCACGCTGGATGAGAAGCACCTCCACGTCTCCCTTTTGCTGCTCTGCTGTTGCTTCTGTGTGTTCTGATTAAATACAGGTGTGTTTGCCCCATTTTAACGCCTGCCCTGACCCAGGTGTTAAATTTTGATGCAAATCGGGCTGTGCGTCATTTTCCGGCTCCGCCTCCCGGCCGTGCGTCATTTTTGCCCGAATACATAAATACGACTCACTGGCGTTTAAGTCATTTTTTGGGACGGGAACGTCTACCTTACATATGATTAACGCAAGGCGAGTTGCCGCATCCAAAAAATTACGCACACAGCGGAATTTTGTCATCCGCGGGCGTCAAAGTTTAAATACGGGGCAAGGTTTGCGCTGAATGTGCGTCAAAATGTTTGACGCACATTCGGCGCAGACGGAGTATAAATATGCCCCTTAGTGTCAGATGCTTGACAGCCAACTAAATGAATATTTAACAAAGGGTAATATACCATTAAATATAATAAATCATAATTTTAATACATTGATGTGCATGCATCAAGTTTGGCAGCACATGAGGCAAACCTGTGATGGTCTTAACTTTATTTTATACACTCCATTTGGGGGAAGCGGCGTGCAGGCCCATCACACAGGATATAGAAGGAGGCTTCATGTCTAAGGTCTGTTTCAGGCTTCCAGTGCATGCTCAGTACCAGTGCTTTAAATGGGGAGGTACTGTCTGGTACTGAGTGCCTGCTCTTCTTTATTTTAGAGGGAAAGTACCTGCACTTCTCAGCAGAGCTGCAATACTTCTCAAAAGCAAGAAGGTACTCTGCCATAGGGTATATGCACTTCTCTTTTTCCATTTCAACCACTGATCACAATAATAGTCAACATGTAAGGTATCTTATGGGAATATCTCACCATAGTTTCTGTGTCGTCAACGATTGCCTACACTAAATTAATGATGTGTGAATGAGACAGCAGTCGGAAATCACAAGTCTATGTATTAGTGGTCTACTTCTCAGTTACCCCTACTCCAACATCGTAGAGTTAACCAATGCTTAATGCAAGTTGATGGTTGCAGCTGGGGGCCCTCCAGCAATCGTTGTTGGCACAGGACTTATTTTTCTGCAACAGACTTTGAAGAGGCAGAAATACACAAGAGGGGAAAAGAAGGATAAAGAAAAAGACAGAAAAACAATGATAAAGGGACTAAGTAGGGATAAAAAAGAAACTGCAAGAGAGATTACGAGGTAGGGCGTGCCTGGTGATGGATTAAAGACGCATAAGGTGAAATCAAGGCTACGCCCTTTTAGAACCCACATTGCTGTGCTAGGCGCAGCACTGGTGACAGCGATAATTGCCTCTGGCAAGTAGTACCAGACAGCAGCAGGAGGAAGTGCCTGAAGGGGAAAAAACTTGACACTAAAGAGTTCAGATAGCAGGACCGTGTTTGGAAAGCTGAATCCTTGGAAATAGGTAAGGTCAAAACTGGAATTTTCAGTACTGGTATAGGAACGGAGATGCAAGTTTGGTGCTGGTAGCACTGGAGCAGGAGCCAGAAGGAGCGGGTCCAAAAGAGTTATGATACCTGGGTCTCTAATCAGAGAACCTTTATTTAGTAGTAGAACAAAAACCAACCGAAGAGATAGGGATAGTCAGGCAGTGATCAATTTGAGAAGCTGGTTTCCGGTGCTGGGCAACCAAACTTAATTGTCAACACTGGCATTTACTACAGTCTGTCACATGGTAGTGCTGTCTATCTAATTTAAAGATTAGATTGTTTATTAATTAATCATAAATAAAAATTATTAATACTGTGTCCCAAGCCATTCTTATAGCTTTGGGGGCCTCAAATAGTTTCAACTTTCACACTTGTAGGAGTGTGATGGTTTGCAGTTGTGTTGTCATTGGCAGCACTGACAGGAGCAATGAGTGGCCCAAGCCGCAGTGGCCTCCCGAAGAGGGCCCTTGCACTTATTTTTTTTTTGCAAACTAAGCACTGTAGTCACAATAGGAAGGGACTGGTTTTAGAAATTAATATACTGAAATTATATCCATGTTTGGTGCCCATCTTAATATGGAATTGCACTAAAAGTCAATTGAACTGATGCTTCCTGTTTGCAGACATGTCTGTTGGTAGCCTGAAACAATAATAGGTTTTGTCAAAACCAACAGATCACACCTGTGCATGATCTATTGGATTTGTGATTTTTTTTACCACTTTGTACAGCAGAATGGCTGTTCTGCAGCATAGCTGAAAGTAAGAAAAACAAGCATTGGTAAAGCCAATAGGTCTCACTTATGGATGAGCAATTGTTTTTGGCAATCGGTAGGAATGGTGAACAGGAGTGCAGGTGGGAGAGGTGAACGGGAGGGCGGGTGGGGGTAGCAAACAGGTGGGTGGGTAGGTGTGGTGAACAGGAGGGCAAGTTGTTGGTGAATGGGAGGGTGGTTGAGGGTGGATAACAGGTTTCAGCTCTCCCAGTGCCTACCAAAAAAAGAAAGTTGTTTTTTTCTTGCCCCTGTAACTGCACCTTTTACTTTGCAAATGTATTTCATTCAGCTGTCTGACTTTGCCCTGCGCACTCATCTGAGAAGTGGATGGGGAAAGGGACTTTGTGCCTGCTGATCAATTTAAATTCCTTGTGTCAGCTCCACCAGGCTATCAACAAGAAGAGGTTGGAAAGTGGTCTCTTGCAGGGCGGTTTCCAATGTGGCAGGCAAATGCAATTATAAGACATCAAACAGCCTAGACACGGAAGTTGCGTTTTGCTGTTACTTGTATCCTGCACATGTACATGAGCATGCACATGCAAGTGTGTTTGTCAGCCTGTGTCTGCCCTGGTGTGGGTTTATGTGTGTGTGTGTGCATGTATGTGCGTGTTTGTCTGTGCGTTGCATTTTAGGAGTGTGAGCTGACTGTGCATTTGTAATTGTATGTGTGCCCATAAGGTCCCGTGGAAGAAGGGGTAGTAGGTGAGATTGCAAAAAAATATATATACAATCGGGTAAAGTGAAACTCGGTTCACCGCTGCATTATATGATGAAAACAAGGGAGAAGGCTGGTAAAATAAGAAAAAAAACACTGACCATGCTTTGAATGAAGTTTGCCCATTTATCTGTAGTAATCCATTCAGCCTCCATTTGTTCTGATTCCCATGAGCAAAACTATCATGCCACAAAAAACAAGACGAAGACAGCAAGAGCAGTTTCAAGGAACCTGTTATAGAGGCAGTGCCAGTCATGTCATTGTGGGGCTCAGAACTCCTGTTGCAATGTTTTTGTTAACATTTTTGTGCTTGTTTCTCATTATGCACATTAAATATTTGGCTAAATAAACTGAGTTGCATTTCAGGTGTTGTTTTTAAGTGCAGGCTCATGGGATCGTGCTGATACAAACATGAACGAGAGAGCACGCCTGTTCTCACCGAGCAAAGAGCACTCCTGTTAGAGTTGCTCCAATCAGAGCACAACAGTTGGTCTTCTCCAGCTATGGTTGATGCCAAGAGGAAATTAAAGAGACAGAGTTAAAGCCACAAGAAATAATTTCTCTCCATTCCAAGTCGAGCCTGTGAGCTGCCTTCGGGATGAATGCAAAAGAATGTCAGCGACATGGGAGGAGGTGGGATGGAATAATGCTTCTATAAAAAGCAAGCAGCTATGTGTCTGAAGCTGAACATGCACCCACAGTGTGACACGAGCAGGAAAAAAAAAAATACAAATAGTCCCCCAAAGGAACATATAAACAACGAAACCATAAAGATATAGGGGGTTATTCTAACTTTGGAGGAGGTGTTAATCCGTCCCAAAAGTGACGGAAAAGTGACGGATTTACCACCAGCCGTATTACGAGTCCATTATATCCTATGGAACTCGTAATACGGCTGGTGGTATATCCGTCACTTTACTGTCACTTTTGGGACGGATTAACACTCCTCCAAAGTTAGAATAACCCCCATAGTACTTTGTCCCTGCTCCGTGGGAGGGAACGGAAGACCAAAAGGAGAGACAAAGAGGAAGGACTGACCACTACCAAGTATGGATTTTTAACCCCTTCTGTGCCCAGGACGTAATGGTTACGTCCTGAGGCACAGTGCTGCTGTGCCCAGGACGTAACCATTACGTCCTGTGCACAGAGCCCAGAGGGAGCGCTCTTGCTCCCTCTGTGGGGTTCCCCCCCACCCCCCCAAGTCAGGGATGGAAGGGGAAGCCCTTCCCCTCCCACCCCCGACCCCCCCCAACCCCCCCTGTGACGTCAGCGCGCGAGCGCGCGCTGATTAGTCACAGGGTCTCCCCCATCGCGCTGGAAGCAGAGCTTCCAGCGCGATTGAAAAAGAAATGCTTTTGCATTTCTTTTTCAATCCCATGGGGGAGGCCCCGAGAGGCTTCAAAGGGAAGGAAATGTATTTCCTTCCCTTTGAAGTCTCTCACAGGTTTCAAAAGCCGGATTGCTTGCAATCCGGCTTTTGAAACCCCACTAGACACCAGGGATTTTTTTTTTTTCCCTTTAAATTGGCAAAAGGGAGCGACCCCTTGGGCAAGGGTCGCTCCCAGGGGGGCATTTTTTTAGGAAGGCCTTTTCTGCCCCCCCTGGTGGCAGATTGGCCTATTATTAGGCCGATCTGCCGCCAGGGGGGGCAGAAACCTCTAGGCACCAGGGACCTTTTTTTTTTTTTTTTTTTTTTTGTGATGATTTCTTTTTTTTTAGGTGGGGAGCGATCCCTTAGGCAAGGGTCGCTCCCCTACGGGGCAATATATATTTAGGCCATTTCTGCCCCCCTTGGGGGCAGATTGGCCTATTTTGATAAGGCCAATCTGCCCCCAAGGGGGGCAGAAACCATTAGACACCAGGGAGTTTGTTTTTGCGCGCGTATGTCACGCAACAAAGCGACCCCTTTGGCAAGGGTCGCTCCCAGGGGGGGCAATTTTTTGGGAAGGCCTTTTCTGCCCCCCCTGGGGACAGATCGGCCTATTATTAGGCCGATCTGCCCCCAGGGGGGGCAGAAACCTCTAGGCACCAGGGATCTTTTTTTTTTTTTTTTTTTTTGTTATGTTTTCTTTTTTTTTTAGGTGGGGAGCGACCCCTTAGGCAAGGGTCGCTCCCCTAGGGGGCAAATTATATTTAGGCCATTTCTGCCCCCCTTGGGGGCAGATTGCCTATTTTGATGAGGCCAATCTGCCCCCAAGGGGGGCAGAAACCATTAGACACCAGGGAGTTTTTTTTTGCGTGAATTTCACGCAAGGGGAGCGACCCCTTAGGCAAGGGTCGCTCCCTGGGGGGGGTGGTGGGAGGATTATTTTAGGCCATTTCTGCCCCCCTGGGGGGGGTAGATCAGCCTATTTTGATTCGGCTGATCTGCCCCCAAGGGGGGCAGAAACCACTAGGCACCAGGGATTTTTTTGTTTTTCTGTTTTACAGATGGGGAGCGACCCCCTTGGACAAGGGTCGCTCCCCTGGAGGGGCAAAATGTATTTAGGCCATTTCTGCCCGCTTTGGGGGCAGATCGGCCGATTTTAGGTCAATCTGCCCCCAAGGGGGGCAGAAACCACTAGGCACCAGGGATCTTTTTTTTGCGCCGTCACACAAGGGGAGCGACCTTGTAGTCAAGGGTCGCTCCCCGGGGGGGGGGTAGGGGTGGGGGGGGCAAAATTATTTTAGGCCATCTCTGCCCCCCCTGGGGGCAGATCGGCCTATTGGTATTAGGCCGGTCTACCCCCAGGGGGGGCAGAAACCTCTAGGCGCCAGGGCAAATTTTTTTTTTGTGTTTTTTTTATTGGTTTGGTGTTTTTTTTAGAGAAGGGGAGCGACCCATCAGGCAAGGGTCGCTCCCCTGTGGGGCAAATTGTGTTTAGACCATTTCTGCCCCCCTTGGGGGCAGATTGGTCGATTTTACGTCAATCTGCCCCAAGGGGGCAGAAACCACTAGGCACCGGGGATTTGTTTTTTGGCGCCAATGTCACGCAGGGGGAGCGACCCCGTAGGCAAGGGTCCCTCCGGGGGGGGGGGGAGTGGGTGTTCGGGGGGCAAATTTATTTTAGGCCATTTCCGCCCCCGCTGGGGGCAGAAACCTCTTGTTGCCAGGGCAAATTTTTTTTGTGTGTTTTTTTTTGTTGTTTGTTTGGTTTTCTTTAGAGATGGGGAGCGACCCATCAGGCAAGGGTCGCTCCCCTGGGGGGCAAATTGTGTTTAGACCATTTCTGCCCCCCTTGGGGGCAGATTGGTAGATTTTAGGTCAATCTGCCCCAAGGGGGCAGAAACCACTAGGCACCGGGGATTTGTTTTTTGCCACCAATGTCACGCAGGGGGAGCGACCCCATAGGCAAGGGTCGCTCCGGGGGCGGGGGGTGGATGTTCGGGGGGCAAATTTATTTTAGGCCATTTCTGCCCCCCCTGGGGGCAGATCGGCCTATTATTAGGCCGATCTGCCACCAGGGGGGGGCAGAAACCTCTAGGCGCCAGGGCAAAATTTTTTTGTGTGTTTTGTTTTTTTGTATGTTTGTTTTTTTAGAGATGGGGAGCGACCCATCAGGCAAGGGTCGCTCCCCTGGGGGGCAAACTGTGTTTAGACCATTTCTGCCCCCCTTGGGGCAGATTGGTCGATTTTAGGGCAGAAACCACTAGGCACCGGGAATTTGTTTTTTGGCGCCAATGTCACGCAGGAGTAGCGACCCCGTAGGCAAGGGTCGCACCTGGGCAGGGGGGGTTTGGGGGGGTGGGGGGTCAAATTTATTTTAGGGCATTTCCCCCCCCCCCCCCCGGGGCCGGCTGAGCTAGAGGCCAAAATCCACAGGTAGGCACTTTGCAAAAAACACCTCTGTTTTCTGTGAAAAAATATGTTGTGTTTTGGGCCATTTCCTTTTGTGGGCGCTAGGCCTACCCACACAAGTGAGGTACCATTTTTATGGAGAGACTTAGGGGAACGCTGGGTGGAAGGAAATTTGTGGCTCCTCTCAGATTCCAGAACTTTCTGTCACCGAAATGAGAGGAAAAAGTGTTTTTTAGCCAGATTTTGATGTTTGCAAAGAATTCTGGGTAACAGAACCTGGTCAGAGCCCCGCAAATCACCCCATCTTGGATTCCCCTAGGTCTCTAGTTTTAAAAAATGCGCTGGTTTGCTAGGTTTCCCCAGGTGCCGGCTGAGCTAGAGGCCAAAATCCACACGTAGGCACTGTTTTCTATGAAAAAATGTGATGTGTCCACGTTGTGTTTTGGGCCATTTCCTGTCGCGAGCGCTAGGCCTACCCACACAAGTGAGGTATCATTTTTATCGGGAGACGTGGGGGAACGCTGGGTGGAAGGAAATTTGTGGCTCCTCTCAGATTGTAGAACTTTCTGCCACAGAAATGTGAGGAACATGTGTTTTTCTAGCCAAATTTTGAGGTTTGCAAAGGATTCTGGGTAACAGAACCTGGTCCGAGCCACACAAGTCACCCCATCTTGGATTCCCCTAGGTCTCTAGTTTTCAGAAATGCACAGGTTTGGTAGGTTTCCCTAGGTGGCGGCTGAGCTACAGGCCAAAATCTACAGGTAGGCACTTTGCTAAAAACAGGTCTGTTTTCTGTGATGTGTCCACGTTGCGCTTTGGGGTGTTTCCTGTTGCGGGCGCTAGGCCTACCCACGCAAGTGAGGTGTCATTTTTATCGGGAGACTTGGGGGAACGCTGGGTGGAAGGAAATTTGTAGCTCCTCTCAGATTCCAGAACTTTCTGCCACAGAAATGTGAGGGACATGTGTTTTTTTAGCCAAATTTTGAGGTTTGCAAAGGATTCTGGGTAACAGAACCTGGTCCGAGCCCCGTAAGTCACCCCTCCTTGGATTCCCCTAGGTCTCTAGTTTTCAGAAATGTACAGGTTTGGTAAGTTTCCCTAGGTGCCGGCTGAGCTAGAGGCCAAAATCTACAGGTAGGCACTTCGCAAAAAACACCTCTGTTTTTTTCCAAAATTTAGGATGTGTCCACGTTGCGCTTTGGGGTGTTTCCTGTCGCCGGCGCTAGGCCTACCCACGCAAGTGAGGTATCATTTTTATCGGGAGACTTGGGGGAACGCTGGGTGGAAGGAAATTTGTAGCTCCTCTCAGATTCCAGAACTTTCTGCCACAAAAATGTGAGGGACATGTGTTTTTTTAGCCAAATTTTGAGGTTTGCAAAGGATTCTGGGTAACAGAACCTGGTCCGAGCCCCGCAAGTCACCCCTCCTTGGATTCCCCTAGGTCTCTAGTTTTCAGAAATGCACAGGTTTGGTAGGTTTCCCTAGGTGCCGGCTGAGCTAGAGGCCAAAATCTACAGGTAGGCACTTCGCAAAAAACACCTCTGTTTTTTTCCAAAATTTAGGATGTGTCCACGTTGCGCTTTGGGGTGTTTCCTGTCGCCGGCGCTAGGCCTACCCACACAAGTGAGGTGTCATTTTTATCGGGAGACTTGGGGGAACGCTGGGTGGAAGGAAATTTGTAGCTCCTCTCAGATTCCAGAACTTTCTGCCACAGAAATGTGAGGGACATGTGTTTTTTTAGCCAAATTTTGAGGTTTGCAAAGGATTCTGGGTAACAGAACCTGGTCCGAGCCCCGCAAGTCACCCCTCCTTGGATTCCCCTAGGTCTCTAGTTTTCAGAAATGCACAGGTTTGGTAGGTTTCCCTAGGTGCCGGCTGAGCTAGAGGCCAAAATCTACAGGTAGGCACTTCGCAAAAAACACCTCTGTTTTTTCCCAAAATTTAGGATGTGTCCACGTTGCGCTTTGGGGTGTTTCCTGTCGCCGGCGCTAGGCCTACCCACGCAAGTGAGGTATCATTTTTATCGGGAGACTTGGGGGAACGCTGGGTGGAAGGAAATTTGTAGCTCCTCTCAGATTCCAGAACTTTCTGCCACAGAAATGTGAGGGACATGTGTTTTTTTAGCCAAATTTTGAGGTTTGCAAAGGATTCTGGGTAACAGAACCTGGTCCGAGCCCCACAAGTCACCCTTCCTTGGATTCCCCTAGGTCTCTAGTTTTCAGAAATGCACAGGTTTGGTAGGTTTCCCTAGGTGCCGGCTGAGCTAGAGGCCAAAATCTACAGGTAGGCACTTCGCAAAAAACACCTCTGTTTTTTTCCAAAATTTAGGATGTGTCCACGTTGCGCTTTGGGGTGTTTCCTGTCTCCGGCGCTAGGCCTACCCACGCAAGTGAGGTATCATTTTTATCGGGAGACTTGGGGGAACGCTGGGTGAAGGAAATTTGTAGCTCCTCTCAGATTCCAGAACTTTCTGCCACAAAAATGTGAGGGACATGTGTTTTTTTAGCCAAATTTTGAGGTTTGCAAAGGATTCTGGGTAATAGAACCTGGTCCGAGCCCCGCAAGTCACCCCTCCTTGGATTCCCCTAGGCCTCTAGTTTTCAGAAATGCACAGGTTTGGTAGGTTTCCCTAGGTGCCGGCTGAGCTAGAGGCCAAAATCTACAGGTAGGCACTTCGCAAAAAACACCTCTGTTTTTTTCCAAAATTTAGGATGTGTCCACGTTGCGCTTTGGGGTGTTTCCTGTCGCCGGCGCTAGGCCTACCCACGCAAGTGAGGTGTCATTTTTATCGGGAGACTTGGGGGAACGCTGGGTGGAAGGAAATTTGTAGCTCCTCTCAGATTCCAGAACTTTCTGCCACAGAAATGTGAGGGACATGTGTTTTTTTAGCCAAATTTTGAGGTTTGCAAAGGATTCTGGGTAACAGAACCTGGTCCGAGCCCCGCAAGTCACCCCTCCTTAGATTCCCCTAGGTCTCTAGTTTTCAGAAATGCACAGGTTTGGTAGGTTTCCCTAGGTGCCGGCTGAGCTAGAGGCCAAAATCTACAGGTAGGCACTTCGCAAAAAACACCTCTGTTTTTTTCCAAAATTTAGGATGTGTCCACGTTGCGGTTTGGGGTGTTTCCTGTCGCCGGCGCTAGGCCTACCCACGCAAGTGAGGTATCATTTTTATCGGGAGACTTGGGGGAACGCTGGGCGGAAGGAAATTTGTAGCTCCTCTCAGATTCCAGAACTTTCTGCCACAAAAATGTGAGGGACATGTGTTTTTTTAGCCAAATTTTGAGGTTTGCAAAGGATTCTGGGTAACAGAACCTGGTCCGAGCCCCGCAAGTCACCCCTCCTTGGATTCCCCTAGGTCTCTAGTTTTCAGAAATGCACAGGTTTGGTAGGTTTCCCTAGGTGCCGGCTGAGCTAGAGGCCAAAATCTACAGGTAGGCACTTCGCAAAAAACACCTCTGTTTTTTTCCAAAATTTAGGATGTGTCCACGTTGCGCTTTGGGGTGTTTCCTGTCGCCGGCGCTAGGCCTACCCACGCAAGTGAGGTATCATTTTTATCGGGAGACTTGGGGGAACGCTGGGTGGAAGGAAATTTGTAGCTCCTCTCAGATTCCAGAACTTTCTGCCACAGAAATGTGAGGAACATGTGTTTTTTTAGCCAAATTTTGAGGTTTGCAAAGGATTCTGGGTAACAGAACCTGGTCCGAGCCCCGCAAGTCACCCCTCCTTGGATTCCCCTAGGTCTCTAGTTTTCAGAAATGCACAGGTTTGATAGGTTTCCATAGGTGCCGGCTGAGCTAGAGGCCAAAATCTACAGGTAGGCACTTCGCAAAAAACACCTCTGTTTTCTTCCAAAAATTTGGATGTGCCCACGTTGCGCTTTGGGGCGTTTCCTGTCGCGGGCGCTAGGCCTACCCACACAAGTGAGGTATCTTTTTTATCGGGAGACTTGGGGGAACATAGATTAGCAAAACAAGTGTTATTGCCCCTTGTCTTTCTCTACATTTTTTCCTTCCAAATATAGGAGAGTGTGTAAAAAAGACATCTATTTGAGAAATGCCCTGTAATTCACATGCTAGTTTGGTCACCCCGGAATTCAGATATGTGCAAATAACCACTGCTCCTCAACACCTTATCTTGTGCCCTTTTTGGAAATACAAAGGTTTTCTTGATAGCATTTTTTTACTCTTTATATTTCAGCAAATGAATTGCTTTATACCCGGTATAGATTGAAAACGCACGTCACGGTGCAGCTCATTTATTGGCTCTGGGTTCCTTGGGTTCTTGATGAACCTACAAGCCCTATATATCCCCGCAACCAGAGGAGTCCAGCAGACGTAACGGTATATTGCTTTCGATAATCTGACATTGCAGGGAAAAGTTACAGAGTAAAACGTAGAGAAACATTTATGTTTTTTTCACCTCAATTTCAATATTTTTCTTTTTCAGTTGTTATTTTCTGTAGGAAACCCTTGTAGGATCTACACAAATGACCCCTTGCTGAATTCAGAATTTTGTCTACTTTTCAGAAATGTTTAGGTTTCTGGGATCCAGCATTGGTTTCATGCCCATTTCTGTCACTGACTGGAAGGAGGCTGAAAGCACAAAAAAATTCAAAAATGGGGTATGCCCCAGTAAAATGCCAAAATTGTGTTGAAAAATTGGGTTTTCTGATTCAAGTCTGCCTGTTCCTGAAAGCTGGGAAGCTGTTGAGTTTAGCACCGCAAACCCTTTGTTGATGCCATTTTCAGGGGAAAAACCACAAGCCTTTTTCTGCAGCCACTTTTTCCAATTTTTTTGAAAAAAACGAAATTTTCACTGTATTTTGGCCAATTTCTTGGCCTCCTTCAAGGGAACCCACAAAGTCTGGGTACCTCTAGAATCCCTAGGATGTTGGAAAAAAAGGACGCAAATTTGGCTTGGTTAGCTTATGTGGACAAAAAGTTATGAGGGCCTAAGCGCGAACTCCCCCAAATAGGCAAAAAAAGGCCCGGCACAGGAGGGGGAAAAGGCCTAGCAGTTTTGCTTACTTTCAACCATGCTGAATGGCAGCCGCACAGCTGTACAACATGTCTAAAATACACATAGATAAAGCCAAATAGCTCAGGACTTTATCAACGTGTTTTTTTAGCCATGCTGTACTGCGGCACAGCTCTTGTGCAGCATGGCTGAATGTAAAAACAACACTTTGACACTGCCAGCATTGACCGCATCATAGTTCTACTACATGGCTAAAAAAACATTGAAATCTTGCTTAAGCAATACCTATTGGCTATTCCAATGCTTGTTATTATGGGAAGGGTGCTTCAACGGGCGCTGAAACATAAAAAAATATTTCCTAATAGGTTCAAGTGATGGACAGCATATGCAAAAATGTATTACCATAGAGGTGATGTTGCTAGGGTTACATTACAGCTATTAGACCTCAGGTCCACCTATGTAATGATAGTGCTTTTAAATGAAGTAGCACTTTGCTTACTCTAAGTATGTTTACATGCTGCATTTAGGTGCAAACAAAGAGATTCAGGCACAGTGTTTATTACTGGTTTATTGCAAAACTTTCCACCCTGTACACTAGAAAACACACCGACCTGCAGCTCGCTGGAAGAACAGGTCATGTTCTAGGCTGCGGTGGTATGTTCCCCAACCTTTGCTTTCTCAGAAGGAAGCAAATTGGGAGAGTGGTAAGAATTTGATGGTAATTATAAATTTGGTATTTAAATTAAATCATCAGAAATTCAACATGTGCTAGAGCTAAGTTTTGTATTATGTTGAATAGTACTTTGAAAGAAGAGGTAGCATTATCACAAAGAAAGTAACTGCAGCCATGCAAAAGGTATTTCTAAAATATACTTTGCTACAGCGAATGTTGGCTGAAGATGCAATATTTCATGTTTACATCTATAGTTGGAATATTAAAAGTATGATTGTTTTAGATAAAGGGCTGTAAACAAGAATGTATTTGCTCTTCAATATCACTCCAAAGCCCATTGAAAGCTGAAGCACATTGTCAGACAGGTAGCATCCTACTCCTCGGGATGATTAAAATCCTAATGGAGGCATTGTCATATTGAGAATCAGTTCGATTAGTGCTTTAGGGAAACGAATATCAAGTCTTTAAAATTCAGTTTTAACAGAAGCTCTGTGTTCATCAATCCAACATGGTTTGTCTCCCCTATTTCCCTCCTCCGGCACACATTTTAGCATGTTTAAAAGTCTATGAAGGCCTCTAGCGCTCCATGTTGCAATCAGTTGTATTCATGCACATCTGTGTATGATGAGACACACACAGTTATGTTTCTTTTTAAACAGCCTCATGTGCCGGCAGCACCTTGCAGATCTCAAAAGATGCGTTACATTTTACTTTGTCTGTAGGTGTTTTACTGCACATCATGTGCCTTCACTAGTGTGGCCACAGACAACATTAACCTAAAGTCCCATGGGTTTATTGTACCGTGCCCTGCTTCCCTTCCTAGATAGATAGAATGTGGTGTAACAATAGACATACTGTAGGGGTCACCAGGGTTCACAGCTGCAACCCCTGGGTTGGCCCTTGCGACCCGGCATTGCCTTTGTGATGCCTGGCCTCCAAGATGGAAAAATCAGTGCCAGGAACACATCCTTATGGACATCATTTGGGGGTTCCACTTTTTGGTTTTCTCTCATTTTTTCATTACATTATAAGTGAAAGATGTTTAATTTTCTACTATTACTGTAATTAAAATGTAGTACAATTCGCTATAATATAATCTTGTCGTACAGCAGAGGTAAGTAAAAAAATGAAGTAAAACATGCATTTAAATGTCTGTTGTGTGGGTGGGTTAGGGTGAGTGTTTATGTGAGAAAGAGAGTCTGTATAGATGTGAATGTGCATGTATAAGCCCATGTGTGTTAGTGAAACTGAAAGTTTTAGGGCATGTAATGTCACTTCTGCTACCCCTGACATTTTGATTTCACGTTCATGCGTGTGACAGCCAAACCTGGTGGCATTGGAACTGAGGAACAAGTTTTGAGTCTTGGTGTCAGCCCAACATCCTATGATTCTGGGCAAATCACTTAGGTGGTCATTACAACATTGGCGGTAAAAGCCGCTTACCGCCGTGCAGAAGACCGCCAACACACCGCCGCCGCTGCGGAATTCCGCCACAGCTATTATGACCCACAGCACGGAATCCGCCAATGTTCAGACCCCCACACAAGTCTGCCACACCAAAGGTCAGTGATAAACTGGCGAAAACAAAACCTCCACCGTCACGCCAACAGAAATACGCCCACACCATCATGACCCACGAATCCACGCGGCGGTCTTTCAACCTCGGTATTCCATTGCCGGTTCCCAACCGCAGCTCTCAAAATACACACACACATACAAAACACTGCCACATTGGACAAATCGAAATACACACACCTGATACTCATACACACACCTCTCCCACACACCCACTACAATATAAAACACACACCCACATCACCCACAAACCCCTATGACCACAATTACTGAGAGAAGGCCAGAGAGCGACACCACCATCAACAATACTACCTTCCACAGGCACACAACACCATCACCCACGTAACTTCTACGCACCTCACACTACACAACACTACATATCAGCGCACTTACCACCCCACACACCACCCCACACATCACCTACACCACCCCATGGCACGGCAAAGACACCCCAGGTTCTCGGAGGAGGAGCTCAGGGTCATGGTGGAGGAAATCATCCGGGTAGAGCCACAGCTATTCGTATCACAGGTGCAGCACACCTCCATTGCAAGGAAGATGGAGTTATGGCAAAGAATAGTGGACAGGGTCAACGCAGTGGGACAGCACCCAAGAAATCGGGAGGACATCAGGAAGAGGTGGAACGACCTACGGGGGAAGCTGCGTTCCGTGGTCTCAAGACACCACCTTGCGGTTCAGCGGGCTGGCGGCGGACCCCCGCCTCCTGCCCCACAACTAACAACATGGGAGGAGCAGGTCTTGGCGATTCTGCATCCTGAGGGCCTCGCAGGAGTAGGTGGAGGAATGGTGTCTGGTAAGTCAAATCTTAACTATTACATCCCCCACCCTACCTGCATGCCAGCACATACCCCCACTCTCACCCTCACCCCCATCACTCTAACTCCTCACAAATGTCCCAACATCATAAACCACACATCCTAACACCAAGCCCTGCATGCAACAACAAAGCATGGACACCCATCACTAAAGCATGGCCACTGCACATACCCATACACCCCCCTAAACCATCATCACACAAGGTCCCACACAGGAATGCAAGCACTGGAGTACACGGTCACCCACCCATTGCACACCATGGCACACACAGATGTAATAAACTTCCTTTTATACCCCTGCAGGACCCCTACCCAACGTCGACGGACAGGAGGGTCCACACATGTCCACACCACCAACAGAAGAGGCCCACAGTGATGACAGCACCTATGTCCAACTGGATCTAGATGATCTGCCCGGCCCATCATGGACCTCGGGACAGTCGGTTCCCCTGACACTGGCACAGGCCACCGCAGAGCTTCACCCCTCTGGAAACACCAGCACAGCACCCACCCAGCGGGCCCATACCTCCGTCCCCAGGACACGGCAATCAGCAGTGTGTCCACCACTACAGGGAACACAGGCTAACCCACCACCCCAACAACAACAGGGACCTGGGGGCAGTGGTAGTGGTCACACGGTCATGGGGACGGAGGCCCAGGAACACAGGGGAACTGGGAGGGCTGCTGTGCAACAGGGGGAGGACAGGCCAAGGGAACCCACTCTCCACGAGGCCCTCTCCAACATCATTGGAGCCTACCACCACTCCCAGGAGACGATGGCAACGGTACTGGCCAAGTTTCAGGAGACCCAGCGCCTGCAGGAGGAACAGTATTTAGGCTTCAAGGAGGAACTCAGAGCCATCAATTCCACTCTGGGCACCATCGTAGGGGTGCTGAAGGAAGTACCCAACACCAGGAGGGACACCGTGGCACTACAAGGAGCCCCTGACACTAGCCTGGACGATGAACTGCCCACCACCTCCGCCGGTGCTAGTGGACGGGAAGCACCGCCACAGGACCACCACACCAGCACCCCACCCCTTTAAGAGGGAGAACCACCTCGCTAACGGTCCCTGAGATCCAGGACAAAGACAGAGAACGATGCCAAGACCCCGCCAAGAAATGAGACCACCCTGAATATCATCCTTCTGTCCCACTTTGTCACCTTGTCCATCCTTAAACTGCCCCAGCTCCACTTCCTATACCTATTTGGCCAATGCACCTGTGAGACTAATAGACTGGACTCTGCCATGGACATTCCTCCGCCCTCACCCCTCACCATTTTGCTACCCCCTCCAATATTGAGCACTAAAATAAACACCCTTAAAGCACAAAACAATCTGGTGTCAGTCTGTGATTTCGGAATAGTGTATTAGCAATTACTGTGGCAAAAAGCTCGTTCATTTGTAATGTCAACATACCTATGTCACACAGCTGTAGTCCATGAGGAATGAAAGCAGATGTCACACATTGGGACCCACAACTGTGAAATCGTAAGGGAAAATGACAACTCAGTGACCATACACTGGGTTAAAACGACAGACAGTAGAGAGGTAGTAGTGTTTAAGTACATGTAGTAGGCAGGTTTGTATTCTTACCTGTGTTTCACTGTAAATATTGCAGGATCACTGAGTCCCTGTTGTCCATGTCTTCTTCTTCTGCTTCCTCGTCTTCACTGTCCACAGGCTCCACAACTGCAACAACACCGCCATCTGGACCATCCTCCTGCAGAAAAGGCACCTGTCGTCACAAAGCCAAGTTGTGAAGCATACAGCAGGCCACGATGATCTGGCACACCTTCTTTGGTGAGTAGAATAGGGATCCACCTGTCATATGGAGGCACCTGAACCTGGCCTTCAGGAGGCCGAAGGTCCGTTCGATCAGTCTCCTAGTTCGCCCATGGGCCTCATTGTAGGGTTCCTCTGCCCTTGTCCTGGGATTCCTCACTGGGGTCAGTAGCCATGACAGGTTGGGGTAACCAGAGTCACCTGCAAATGGCGAGGGACAACTGTTAAACACACACTAACCTGTAGGGATATCCCCAGACCCAGACAACCATTCACACTGTCTTCCTTCCAGGTGCTCACCTGATAGCCACACACAGTGCCTCTGGAGTTGACCCATCACATAAGGGATGCTGCTATTCCGCAGGATGTAGGCGTCATGCACGGAGCCAGGGAACTTTGCATTCACATGGGAGATGTACTGGTCTGCCAAACATACCATCTGTACATTCATCGAATGATAACTCTTCTGGTTTCTGTACACCTGTTCACTCCTGTGGGGGGGGTGACCAAAGCCACATGGGTCCCATCAATGGCACCTATGATGTTGGGGATATGTCCCAGGGCATAGAAATCACCTTTCACTGTAGGCAAATCCTCCACCTGAGGGAAAACGATGTAGCTCCGCATGTGTTTCAGCAGGGCAGACAACACTCTGGACAACACGTTGGAAAATATAGGCTGGGACATCCCTGATGCTATGACCACTGTTGTTTGAAATGACCCACTTGTAAGGAAATGGAGCACTGACAGCACCTGCACTTGAGGGGGGATTCCTGTGGGATGGCGGATAGCTGACATCAGGTCTGGCTCCAGCTGGGTACACAGTTACTGGATTTTGGCACGGTCAAGCCTGTAGGTGATGATCACATGTCTTTCCTCCATTGTCGACAGGTCCACCAACGGTCGGTACACCGGAGGATGCCGCCATCTCCTCACATGTCCCAGCGGACGGTGCCTATGAAGGACAATAGCGAGCACAGAGTCAAACAACTCAGAGGTACGTACCCACAGCCCTCACAGAACACCAATCATAATCCAAAAAGTGGCCTGTATGTGTGTTGAGTCTAGGCCTAGGTATGTGTGACGCAGTTAAAAATGAAGCCATGTGGGCCCCTGAAATGGCGGCTGCCTGACCTGTAAAGTGGGATAACTGGATGTGAGGTAACTGCGCTGGCGTTGTACACCGTCGCGGTAGGCGGCCGAAGACCGCGGCGCAATGCTGCATTGGTTAACATTGGACCCTATGGGATGTACACCGTCGGTGACGGTACGCACCACCGCGGGCGTGACCACCATTTTCTATCTGTTCAATCACTCAATACCTGATCTTTGACAGGAGAGGACCTACACTGCAAGTGCTGCTGTGACCTCGGTCTGGAAGAAACAATGGCTCGAGTGTCTGGGGAAAGGGCCCCTGCCTTCACATCGGAGGAGCTGGAGAAACTCGTGGATGGGGTCCTCCCACAGTACACGCTACTCTACGATCCTCCAGACAAACAGGTAAGTACACTGGGAGCATGCTGTATGGGCTATGCCTGTGTGGAGAGGGGTGGATGTAAGAAGGAAGGGGGGAGAGTGCGGCGTGCATGAAACGACAGTGAGTGCATGTGCCACATGCCAAGGGTAGGGATGGGGGCCAATGACTGTGAAGGTGCAGTTGGTAATAAGTTTCTCTTCCCCCTGTACAAATCATGTATGTCAGCGCCCACCAGAAAAAAGATATTTGGTGTGCCATCGCCAAGGACGTCCGGACCCTGGGGGTCTACCACAGACGGAGCACCCACTGCCGGAAAAGATGGGAGGACATTCGCCGCTGGAGCAAGAAGACGGCGGAGGCTCAGCTGGGGATGGCCTCCCAACGTGGGAGGGGTGCCCGTCGCACCATGACCCCCCTGATGTTCAGGATCCTGGCGGTGGCGTACCCAGAATTGGATGGGCGCTTGAGGGCATCACAGCAGCCACAAGGGGGTGAGTACACTCTCATCCTGCTGATTTAGGGTGCAGTGGAGGTGTCTGGGTGGGGGAGGTGGGCTGTGGGTTTCCATAGGCCAGGGCGAGTTTAGTAGGCAAGGTCTCTCCGTAAGGCAGGCCATGGGGCACCCCACCCCACCTCTGTAGAGTGCCCAGTACACCTACTCATGCCCCTGTGTCATCCATGTGTGCAGATGTCGTCCATAGCCTAGTAGGCCATTTCCCAGGAATTGAACAGTGGAGCCCAAGAGCGCGGCGTAGTGCAGGGGGCTTCTGTGTCTGTCGTGTCCCCCAACGGTAGTGGTAATGCAGGCACTCAACATGACTTTCTTCTGTCGCCCGCCCCTTTTTGTGGTCTCCCTGTTCTTGTGTGCATTAGCATCATCAGGCGGAGGAGCAGTGGCACAGGAGAAGGAGGCAGCTGCATCCACATGGCCCTGGAGGGCGAAACTACGGACTCGGAGTTCACCAGTGGGACGGAGGGCGAGGGGAGCTCCACGGCGGGGACAGGAGCTGACACCAGCGACACGGACTCGTCCTCTGATGGGAGCTCCCTTGTGATGGTGGCAACATCTGTGCCCCCCGCATCTACAGGTACAGCCGCCACCCCCCCCACCAGCACCGCCCTCCCAGCGGCCCCTCAGCCTTTGCCCCGTGCCTGCTCACCCAGGAGGGTGGGCATCACCTTCGCCCCAGGCACCTCAGGCCCTGCCCCAGTCACCCATGCTGCCCTCAGTGAGGAGGCCATTGACTTCCTCAGGTCCCTCACTGTTGGGCAGTCTACCATTTTGAATACCATCTAGGGTGTAGAAAGGCAGTTGCAACAAACAAATGCATTCCTGGAGGGCATTCATTCTGGTCAGACGGCCCTTCAGCGAGCTTTTCAGACTCTGGCCTCAGCACTGATGGCAGCCATTGTCCCCGTCTCTAACCTCCCCCTCCAACTTCCTCCACCCAGACCCAATCCCCTGTAACCCAGCCTATCCCAAGCACACCTTCAGACCAGCATGCACACACCTCAACACACAAGGGAAGCTCAGGCAGACATAAGCACCACACATCCCACAGGCACTCACACAAGCATCACACACATGCAGACACACCAACATCCACTGCCTCCACTGTGTCCCCCTCCTCCTCGTCTCCCTCCTCCCTCCCATCCTCGTCTACACTCACACCTGCATGCACTACATCTACAGCCACTACTGCCATCACCAGCACACACACCACCACACCCGCTCACGTGCAGTCACCACCCCCACTACCATTCACACGTCCCCTGTGTCCTCTCCCAGTGTGTCTGTGACGCCACCTCCCAAGATACAAAAATGCAGGCACACACCCATCCAGCAGCCATCCACCTCACGAAAGCCTCCAGAGAATGCACCTTCACCCAAAGTCAGCAAACTAACACATCCTACAACCACAACCTCTTCCTCCACTCCCAAACCCCCTCCAGCTACCCGTCCCAGTGTCTCCCAAAAACTTTTCCTGTCCAACCTTGACTTCTTTCCCACACCTCCCCCACCCCGTCCATCTCCTAGGTCCCGAACTAGCACCTCAGCCACAACATCTCCGGGACCAGTGGTGCCTGTAGTCACCAGAATATGGAGTGCACCGGCCACCAGGCACGGAGCCACAGCACAGACAGTCCCCCACCTGTGAAGCATCAAAAATTGGCCAGTGCCCGGCGGGAGAGGGGGAAGACTCCAGCCACCAAAGCCGCTCCCAGAGTGTGGAGTCAGCTGCGACACCTTCCAAGGTGGGGAAGGGCCACAAGAAACCAGGAAAGTCTGGGAAGAGCAGCACGGCGGAGGAGGCCGCCATCATCCCCGCTGCCCAGGAGGCCACAGCCGTCATCCCCGCTGCCCAGGAGGCCACAGCCATCATCCCCGCTGCCCAGGAGGCCACAGCCATCATCCCCGCTGCCCAGGAGGCCACCGCCATCATCCCCGCTGGGCCAGAGAGGACCGCCAGCACAAGCCCCGCTGGGCTAGAGAGGACTGCCAGCACAAGCCCCGCTGGGACAGAGATGACCGCCAGCCCAAGCCCCGCTGAGACAGAGAGGACAGCCAGCACAAGCCCCGCTGGGACAGAGAGGACCGTCAGCACAAGCCCCGGTGGGACAGAAAGGACCGCCAGCAGCTGAGTCACTGCAAAGGAGCCAGCTGCCTCAAGCACCGCAGAACAGGGCACCGTCGCATAAAGCACCGCTGAACAGGGCACCGCCGCTCCAAGCACCTCTAAATAGGGCACCTCCACCACAAGCACCGCTGAACAGGGCACCGCGTCTCCAAGCACCGCTGAACAGGGCACCGCCGCCTCAAGAACCGCTGAACAGGGCACTGCCGCCTCAAGCACCGCTGTACAGGGCACCGCCGCTCCAAGCACCACTGAACAGGGCACTGCCGCCACAAGCACCGCTGAACAGGGCACCGCTGCCTCAAGCACCACTGAACAGGGCACCGCCGCATCAAGCACCGCTGAACAGGGCACCGCCGCTCCAAGCACTGCTGAACAGGGCACCGCCGCTCCAAGCACCGCTGAACAGGGCACCGCCGCCTCAAGCACCGCTGAACAGGGCACCGCGTCTCCAAGCACCGCTGAACAGGGCACCGCCGCCTCAAGAACCGCTGAACAGGGCACCGCCGCCTCAAGCACCGCTGTACAGGGCACCGCCGCTCCAAGCACCACTGAACAGGGCACTGCCGCCACAAGCACCGCTGAACAGGGCACCGCTGCCTCAAGCACCACTGAACAGGGCACCGCCGCATCAAGCACCGCTGAACAGGGCACCGCCGCTCCAAGCACCGCTGAACAGGGCACCTCCGCCACATGCACCGCTGAACAGGGCACCGCCGCTCCAAGCACCGCTGAACAGGGCACCGCCGCTCCAAGCACTGCTGAACACGGCTTTGCCGCCTCAAGCACCGCTGAACAGGGCACTGCGTCTCCAAGCACCGCTGAACAGGGCACCGCCACCTCAAGCACCGCTGAACAGGGCACCGCCGCCTCAAGCACCGCTGTACAGGGCACCGCCGCTCCAAGCACCACTGAACAGGGCACTGCCGCCACAAGCACCGCTGAACGTGGCACCACTGCCTAAGCACCGCTGAACAGGGCACCGCTGCCACAAGCACCGCTGAACAGGGCACCACCGCCTCAAGCACCGCTGAACAGGGCACCGCCGCTCTAAGCACCGCTGAACAGGGCACCCCGCCACAAGCACCGCTGAACAGGGCACCGCCGCCTCAAGCACCGCTGAACAGGGCACCGCCGCTCCAAGCACCGCTGAACAGGGCACCTTCGCCACATGCACCGCTGAACAGGGCACCGCCGCTCCAAACACCGCTGAACAGGGCACCGCCGCTCCAAGCACCGCTGAACAGGGCACCGCTGCCTCAAGCACCGCTGAACAGGGCACCGCGTCTCCAAGCACCGCTGAACAGGGCACCGCCACCTCAAGCACCGCTGAACAGGGCACCGCCGCCTCAAGCACCGCTGTACAGGGCACCGCCGCTCCAAGCACCACTGAACAGGGCACTGCCGCCACAAGCACCGCTGAACGGGGCACCGCTGCCTCAAGCACCGCTGAACAGGGCACCGCTGCCACAAGCACCGCTGAACAGGGCACCTCCGCCACAAGCACCGCTGAACAGGGCACCGCCGCTCCAAGCACTGCTGAACAGGGCACCGCCGCTCCAAGCACCGCTGAACAGGGCACCGCCGCCTCAAGCACCGCTGAACAGGGCACCACGTCTCCAAGCACCGCTGAACAGGGCACCGCCGCCTCAAGTACCGCTGGCCCATGAGCAGCAAGGGCACTGACGCTACTGAGTCCGTCACGGGCAGGATGAAGCACTCTAGGCACAAAGCCCCCTCCAGAACCAGTGGAGAGATACATCCACTACCTCAGTCCTTAGCAGGATGAAGCACTCTGGGCACAAAGCCCCCTCCAGAACCAGTGGAGAGAAACATCCACTACCTCAGTCCTTAGCAGGATGAAGCACTCTGGGCACAATGCCTCCGCCAGAACCAGTGGAGAGATACATCCACTACCTCTGCCCTTAGCAGGATGAAGCACTCTGGGCACAATGCCTCCTCCAGAACCAGTGGAGAGATACATCCACTACCTCTGTCCTTAGCAGGATGAAGTACTCTGGGCACAATGCCTCCTCCAGAACCAGTGGCGACTGTTATCCACTTGAGAGACTGTGGCTTTGCACTCCCCAGGATTGAACAGTGGGCAACCCACCCACTGTAGAGACTTGAGAGACTGTGGCTTTGCACTCCCCAGGATGGAACAGTGGGCAACCCACCCACTGTAGAGACTTGAGAGACTGTGGCTTTGCACTCCCCAGGATTGAACAGTGGCAACCCATCCACTGTAGAGACTTTAGAGACTGTGGCTTTGCACTCCTCAGGATATAACAGTGGGCATGTGGCCCTCTCGTGGATTTGGCGTCGTGCACTCAACCGGCTGAGGTGCCCCCCCTTTCCCTCCCCCTGAGGTGCCTGTTTTCTTGCTCTCTGATGCCCCTGAAGTGTTCTCTCCATCATGGTCGGGGATCTTGTGTGGGCCTCGCCCATACCGTGTGGGCCCAGTGTTCCACGGACTTAATTGGAGCACTACCTGGACTACTATGCTTGGTGTATATTTTGTTTATGGTGTATATATATATATCTTTGCCTACTTGATTTTAATATATTACAATGGTTACACTCATTTCCTTTTGTGTTTGCATTCTTTTGGTGGGGTTGGGGGGTGTAACTATCATGTATTAATATGTATTAGCGTGTGTGTTGTAGTGGGTGAGGGTGGGGGTGTTGCGTGTGTGTGTCCCTGTTTTTTCCCTCCCCCCTCCCCTGTGTCGTAGGTGCAGTACTCACCGTGGTCTTCGCCGCCGGCGTTCATGCTCCTGGTGAAGTAGCAGGAAGACTATCGCAGGGAGAATTTGGAGTTCCGGCTCCATGGTGTCCTAGTTCCTCGTGGGGTGTGAAGAGGTGAGCGTTTTCCCTTCAGAATCCTGTTTCCGCCGTGTTTTTATCCACGGTGAATCTGTCCAGGAAAAGGTGTGGGATTGGCCTGTTGTGATACTGTGGGCGGTACTTTGGCCTCCACCTGTCTGTTGGTGGTGACCGCCGCGCTGTTTGTTTGTACCGCCACGGTCGTGTTTGCAAATTTTTTACCGCCGGCCTGTTGGCGGTCTTACTGCCACTTTAACACCAACCGCCACGGTTGTAATGACCACCTTAATCTCCCAGTTCCTTCAAAAATGAATGTGTCCTTCTGTAATATAACTGGTGCTCATGTGAAGCACTTCAATACCTTTGAATGGAATTTACCCTATATAAAACTGTAAAAATAACAAATCATGTGACTAGTTTGTTGATAGCCCTTGATTAGTTCTCAAAAACGTGTAATTGCCAGCTACAGTGGAAGGGCATTACCTTTGTTAATTCACAGCAGATGAGTTATATAAAAATAATATGCTAGTTTAAATATAGATGCAGCTGTCAACATCAGGACAGTGCGCGCTCTACGGGCGACGAAAATGCAAAAACTCAGCCTTTATGCAAGAGCATAATTCATGCATTGTGTTTATATGCAGTTTGTTAACCTTTTGCATTGCAGACTTTAACCTTGAAAAACACTATTAATTATGTTTGAAATAACTGTTCAATTGCAAGGTATTGCTGCAGACTTATTGAGTGTGTTAGGTGTCGTTCCTTTCTAGGACCTTCTAGAAGTTTTCTCTGCAGTATGACTGGGTTTGGTCTGTGGGCTGGGACAGACTCTATATAAGGGAGCCAGCCCAGCTCCACGTGCTCACTATTCAGAGGTCCCGGTACAGAGCAGCAGCAATTTCCTGAGCTCCTGTCCTGTAGGCCTACTTTGAAGTTCCATGCCAGCACGGCATTATCTTGGTTATCCTAGAGCAGGGTGGTAAGACGGTGGTCGGGCTGGGCCCCTTATCCCGCTCTAAAAAGACTCTTGAATTTTTGGGCCTATTCTTGAAAACTTTCAGAGTATGCGAAGCATTGCTTTGATGTTAATCTTGTTGTTCGGCTCGGCAAAGGTTTGCGCGATCATTTCATGGCATTTGCATACTTTGTTAGAATCGGCTGTGCGTGCGATTCATTTATTGCATGACAACCCTGGTGTTCGGATCGGCAAAGGTTTGCGCAATCGTTTCATGGTATTTGCATATTTTGTTAGAATCGGCTGTGCGCGCGATTCATTTCTTGCATGACAACCTTGGTGTTCGGATCGGCAAAGGCTTGCGTGATCATTTCATGGCATTTACATATTCTGGTTAGAATCGGCTGTGTGCGTGATTCATTTCTTGCATGACAACCTTGGTGTTCAGATCGGCAAAGGCTTGCCCGATCATTTCATGGCATTTACATATTCTTTTTAGAATCGGCCATGTGCGCGATTCATTTCTTGCATGACAACTTTGGTGTTCGGATCGGCAAAGGCTTGCGCGATGATTTCATGGCATTTACATATTCTGGTTAGAATTGGCTGTGTGCACGATTCATTTCTTGCATGAATACCTTGGTGTTCGGATCGGCAAAGGCTTGCGCGATCATTTCATGGCATTTACATATTCTGGTTAGAATTGGCTGTGTGCGCGATTCATTTCTTGCATGACAAACACGGTGTTCAGATCGGCAAAGGGTTGCGCGATCATTTCAAGACATTTACATATTCCTGTTGGAATCGGCAGAGTGCACGATTCACTTCCCTCATGTAAAACTTGATTCCCAGATTGGAAACAGTGTGTGCAATCATTTCATGGCAATCCAAAAAAAACTCTAAGTGTAATGTTATTTTATGTGCACACATTTCTTTTTGTGAAAATGACAAAACCTAAATGTGACGTTCTAGTGCATATTAAGTTCCTAGCATAATTCCAGTTGTTTTCCAGAGATGGTTTTCAGACAGCTTTAAGTCCTCATGTTAAAAAAAAAGCAGTTTTGTTCTGAGGCTATATTCTAGAAGGTTCTAGACATTATGGGCCTGATTCTGATTCTGGCGGGCGGCGGAGGCCGCCCGCCAGAATTCCGCCCTCCAAAATACCGCGCCGCGGTCAAAAGACCTCAGCGGGTATTTCAAGTTTTCCCCTGGGCTGGCGGGCGGCCGCCAAAAGGCCGCCCGCCAGCCCAGGGGAAAACGACCTTCCCACGAGGATGCCGGCTCGTAATCGAGCCGGCGGAGTAGGAAGGTGCGACGGGTGCATTTGCACCCGTCGCGTATTTCACTGTCTGCCAAGCAGACAGTGAAATACTTGTAGGGGCCCTCTTACGGGGGCCCCGCGACCCCCCCTACCGCCATCCGGTTCCCGGCGGGCGGACCGCCGGGAACTGGATGGCGGTAGGGGGGGTCGGAATCCCCTCGGCGGCGCAGCTAGCTGCGCCGCCTTGGAGGATTCAATAGGGCAGCGGTACACTGGCGGGAGACCGCCAGTGTTGCCGGTCTGACCGCGGTTTTACCGCCGCGGTCAGAATGCCCTGCGGGGCACCGCCGGCCTGTCGGCGGTGCTCCCGCCGACCCTGGCCCCGGCGGTCTAAGACCGCCGGGGTCAGAATCACCCCCTATGTGACATGTTATGAAAAGCTTTTATGAAACATTGCATTAATCATTCTTGATTTTGTTCCAGGTATCCAGAGTTCTTGAGGCCTAGTTAAAATCACTCCTTAGAGTATTCATGGTAACAGTAAGACAATACTAAGAATGATAATCTAGTGACAGTCAATGTGAATTTAATCTGATGTTGTGTTGTTTAACCTTTTGCTTCCTACAGGTCTCCTTCCCAACTGTTCCCTACCTAATCCCCTTTTCCCCACTTGGACTCTCTTAGACTCTGTGACATTCTAATCAGAGTATTGGAGCTGTCTTGTGGTGGACAATTTGGGAACGTGCGCAGACCCCGAGGATCTGGTGACTCTGACAGAATAGTGAGCCCACAAATTATTATCCTCCTGCTTTGCTTGTGTTCTAAGCATTGCTTCACTGGACGAGCTAGTCAAAGTTATTACGCAGCTCCAAGCAGAGGTAGTGTCATCAAAAGATATAGCTGCCAGTTTAGCTGAGCGAGTGAGTCAGTTGCAGGAAAGGGTAGAAAAGAAGGAACAAAGGGGGTCATTACAACATTGGCGGTAAAAGCCGCTTACCGCCGTGCAGAACACTGCCAATACATCGCCGCGGCCGCGGAATTCCGCCACAGCTATCATGACCCACATCTCGGAATCCGCCGAAATTCAGACACCCACACAAGTACGCCACACCAAAGGTCAGTGATAAACTGGCGAAAACAAAACCTCCACCGTCACGCCAACAGAAACACGCCCATGCTATCACGACCCACGAATCCACGCAGCGGTCTTTCAACCGGGGTATTCCATTGGCGGTACACACCGCCGCACTCAAAATACACACACATCTCCAAAACACCGCCACATTGGACAATTCAAAATACACACACCTGATACACATACACACACCACTCCCACAAACCCATTGCAATATAAAAGACCCACCCACATCACCCACAAACCCCTACGACCAAAAACTATAGACAAAGGTGACAGACAGAGAGCACAACAATAGACAACCCCACCACCCAGAGGCACACAACACCATCACCCATACAACATCCACGCACAAAACACCCCACACCACGACACATCACCACACTAATCAACACATACACCACCCCACACATCACCTACACCACCCCATGTCACGCCAAAGACACCCCAGGTTTTCAGAAGAGGAGCTCAGGGTCATGGTGGAGGAAATCGTATGGGTAGAGCCACAGCTATTTGGATCACAGGTGCAGCACACCTCCATAGCCAGGAAGATGGAGCTATGGCGAAGAATCGTGGACAGGGTCAACGCTGTGGGACAGCATCCAAGAAATCGGGAGGACATCAGGAAGAGGTGGAATGACCTACGGGGGAAGGTGCGTTCAGTGGTCTCCAGGCACAACATTGCGATTCAGCGGACTGGCGGCGGACCTCCACCTCCTCCCCCACAACTAACAACATGGGAGGAGCAGGTCTTGACCATCATGCATCCAGAGGGCCTTAGGGGGAGTCGGTGGAGGAATGGACACTGGTAAGTCAAATCTTAACTATCATATCCCCCACCCTACCTGCATGCTATCACACACCCCCACTCTCACCCCCTCCCCATCACTCCAACTCCTCACTAATGTACTAATAACACAAACCACACATCCCAACACCAAGCCCTGCATGACACAACTAAGCATGGACACCCATCACTAAAGCATGCTCACTGCACATACCCATAACACCCCCCAAACCATCATCACACAAGCCCCCACACAGGAATGCTTGCACTGGGGTACACACACACCCACCCATTGCACACCATGACACACACATATGCAATAATCATGCTCTTATACCCCTGCAGGACCACTACGTAATGTCACCAGACAGGAGGGTCCAAACATCTCCACTCCACCCACAGAAGAGGCCCACAGTGACGACAGCAGCTCTGGCCAACTGGATCCAGATGACCAGCCCGGACCATCGTGGGCCTCGGGACAGTCGGTTCCCCTTGCACAGGCACAGCCCAACACTGACCTTCCACCCTCTGGTAACACCAGCACAGCACCCACCCAGCGGGCCCATTCTTCCCAGTACACGTCAATCAGCTGTCTGTCCACCACTACAGGGAACCCAGGATAATACACCACCCCAACAACAACAGGGACCTGGGGGCAGTGGTAGTGGGTCCAGGGGACGGAGGCACAGGAACACAGGGGAACTGGAAGGGCTGCTGTGCGACAGGGGGCGGACAGGCCAAGGGAACCCACTCTCCACGAGGCCCTCTCCTCCATCATGGGGGCATACCACCACTCCCAGGAGACGATGGCTACGGTCCTGGCCAAGTTTCAGGAGACCCAGCGCCTGCAGGAGGAACAGTATTTGGGGTTCAGGGAGGAGCTCAGAACCATCAGCTCTGCCCTGGGCACCATCGTTGGGGTGCTGAAGGACATACAAAAGACCATGAGGGACACTGTGGCACTCCAAGGGGCCCCTGACACTAGCCTGGACGATGAACTGCCCTCCACCTCCGCCGGCGCTAGTGGACAGGACGACCCGCCACAGGACCACCACACCAGCACCCCACCCCCTGCAGACGGAGAACCACCCTGCAAGCGGTCCCTGAAATCCAGGAACAGGACAGAGCAAGATGGCAAGACCCCCGCCAGGAAATGAGACCACCCTGATTGTCATCCCACTGTCCCACTTTGTTACCCTGTCCAGATTGGAACTGCCCTAGCTCCACTTCCTATGCCCATATGGGCAGTGCACCTGTGAGACTAATAGACTGGACTCTGCCATGGACATTCCTCCACCATCACCCATCACCATTTTGCCACCCCCTCCAATAATTAGCACTTCAATAAACACACTTGAACCACAAAACAATCTGGAGTCAGTCTGTGATTTTGAAAATGTGTATTAGCAATGACAGTGACAAAATTCGTTTTCAAATGTAATGCCAACATACCTATGTCACACATCACAAGTCCATGAAGGATTCAAGCAGATGACACACGTTGGTAACCACACCTGTGAAACCGTAATGGAAATGTACAACTCAGTTACCAAATACTGCTTCAAATTGACAGACAGGATAGAGGTAGAAGTGTGAAAGTGAATGTAATAGTAAAAAAATTGTTCTCACCTGTGTGTCACTGGAAATATTGCTGTATGACTGACTCCCTGTTGTATATGTCTTCTTCCTCAGCTTCCTCCTCATCACTGTCCACAGGCTCCACAGCTGCCACAAGACCGTCATCTGGACCATCCTCCTGCAGAAAAGGCACCTGGTGTCACAAAGCAAGATTGTGAAGCATCGAGCAGGCGATGATGATCTGGCACACCTTCCTTGGTGAGTAGAATAGGGAACCACCTGTCATATGGAGGCACCTGAACCTGGCCTTCAGGAGGCCGAAGGTGGTTTGATCACCCTCCTAGTCCGCCCATGGGCCTCATTGTAGCGTTCCTCTGCCCTGGTCCTGGGATTCCTCACTGGGGTCAATAGCCATGACAGGTTGGGGTAACCAGAGTCCCCTAAAGCCACACACGGTGCCTCTGGAGTTGACCCATCACATACGGGATGCTGCTATTCCGCAGGATGTAGGCGTCATGCACAGAGCCAGGGAACATAGCATTTACCTGGGAGATGTACTGGTCTGCCAAACATACCATCTGTACATTCATCGAATGATAACTCATCCGGTTCCTGTACACCTGTTCACTCCTGCGGGGGGACCAGAGCTACATGGGTGCCATCAATAGCACCTATGATGTTGGGGATATGTCCCAGGGCATAGAAGTCACCTTTAACTGTAGCCAAATCCTCCACCTGAGGGAAAACGATGTAGCTCCTCATGTGTTTCAGCAGGGCAGACAACACTCTGGACAACACGTTGGAAAACATAGGCTGGGACATCCCTGATGCCATGGCCACTGTTGTTTGAAATGACCCACTTGCAAGGAAATGGAGCACTGATAGCACCTGCACTTCAGGGGGTATTCCTGTGGGATGGCGGATTGGTGAGATCAGGTCTGGCTCTAACTGGGTACACAGTTCCTGGATTGTGTCACGGTCAAACCTGTAGGTGATGATCAAATGTCGCTCCTCCATTGTTAACAGGTCCACCAGCGGTCGGTACACCGGAGGATTCCGCCATCTCCTCAAATGTCCCAGCTGGCGGGGCCTAAGAAGGACAACAGCGACCACAGAGTCAACAAATTCTCAGGTATGTACCCACAGCTACACAGAACACAACACCAAATACCAAACTCTTCCTGTATGTGTGTTGAGTGTAGGCCTAGGTATGTGTGACGCAGTAGTAAATGAAGCCATGTGGGCCCCTGAAATGGCGGCTGCCTGACCTCTAAACTGGGACAATGGGATGTGAGGTAACTGCGATGGCGTTGTACACCGTCGCGGTAGGCGGTCGTAGACCGAGGCGCAATGCTGCATTGGTTAACATTGGACCCTATGGGTCCCAGGAGCCAATGATGAAGTGCGCCGGCGGCGATGATACGCACCGCCGCGGATGTCACCGCCGCGGACGTGACCGCCATTTTCTATCTGTTCAATCACTCGATACCTGATCGTCGACAGGAGAGGACCTACACTGCAAGTGCTGCTGTGACCTCGGTCTGGAAGAGACAATGGCTGCTGCGTCTGGGGAAAGGGCCCCTGCCTTCACTGCTCAGGAGTTGGAGAAGCTCGTGGACGGGGTCCTCCCCCAGTACACGCTACTCTACGGTCCTCCAGACCAACAGGTAAGTACACAGGGAGCACGTTGTATGGGCTATGCTGGGTGGAGAGGGCTGGATGTCAGTAGGAAGGGGGCAGAGTTCTGCGACCATGAAGGACTGTGAATGCATGTGCCACATGGCAAGGGTAGGGATGGGGGCCACTCACTTCGACGGTGCAGTTGGTAATGACTTCTCTTCTTTCCCTGTACTTGTCATGTAGGTCAGCGCCCACCAGAAGAAGGACATTTGGCGTGCCATCGCCAAGGACGTCCGGACCCTGGGGGTCAACCAGAGACGGAGCACCCACTGCCGGAAAAGATTGGAGGACATTCGCCGCTGGAGCAAGAAGACGGCGGAGGCTCAGCTGGGGATGGCCTCCCAACGTGGGAGGGGTGCCCGTCGCACCATGACCCCCATGATGTTCCGGATCCTGGCGGTGGCCTACCCTGAGTTGGATGGGCGCTTGAGGGCATCACAGCAGCCACAAGGGGGTGAGTACACTCTCATTCTGCGGACTTTGCGTGCAGTGGAGGGGTCTGGGTGGGGGAGGAGGTCTGTGGGTTTCCCTAGGCCAGGGCGAGTTACGTAGGCTAGGCCCCTTCGTAAGGCATGGCCCTGTGGCCCCCCACCCCACCTCTGTAGAGTGCCAAGTACAGGTATACATGCCCCTGTGTCACCTATGTGGACAGATGACACTCATAGCCATGTAGGCCATATGCCAGGAATTGCATCTGTAGAGGCCAAGAGCACGGCGTAGTGCAGGGGGCTGCTGTGTCTGTATTGTCCGCCAACGGTAGCGGTAAGCCATGCACTCAACCTGTCTTTCTTCTGTCGTCCCCCCCCCCTTTTTGTGCTCTCCCTGTTCTTTTGTGCATCAGCATCATCAGGCGGAGGTACAGTGGCACCGGAGCACGAGGGAGCTGCATCCCACATGACCATGGAGGGCCACACCACAGACTCTGAATACACCAGTGGGACGGAGGGCGAGGGGAGCTTCACATCGGTCACCAGATCAGCAAACAGCGACACTGACTCGTCCGCCGATGGGAGCTCCCTTGTGGTGGCGGCACCATCTGTGCCCCCCACTTCTACAGGTACGGCCGCCACCCCCCCTACCAGCACTGCCCTCCCAGCAGCCCCTCAGCCTTCGCTCCATTCCCGCTCACCCAGGAGGGTGGGCATCACCTTCGCCCCAGGCACCTCAGCCCTTGCCCCTGTCACCCCTGCTTCCCTCAGTGAGGAGGCCATTGACCTCCTCAGGTCACTCACTGTTGGGCAGTCTACCATTGTAAATGCCATCCAGCGTGTAGAAAGGGAGTTGCAACACACTAATGCATTCCTGGAGGGCATTCATTCTGGTCAGGCTGCCCATCATCGAACCCTGCAATCTCTGGCCTCAGCACTGATAGCAGCCATTGTCCCTGTGTCTAGCCTCCCCCCTCCAACTTCCTCCACCCAGACCCAATCCCCTATACCCCAGCCTATCCCAAGCACACCATCAGACAAGCATACACACACCTCAACACACAAAAGTAGCTCAGGCAAACATAGGCACCACACATCCCACAGGCACTCACACAAGCATCACCCACATACAGACACAGCAACATCCACTGCCTCCACTGTGTCCCCCTCCTCGTCGTCTCCCTCCTCCCTCCCAGTGTCGTCTACACTCTCACCTGCATGCACTACATCTACAGGCACTAGGACTCGCACCAGAACACCCAGCACCACACCCCGCTCACCTGCACTCACCACCCCCACTACCATTTACACGTCCCCTGTGTCCACTCCCAGTGTGTCTGTGACGCCCCCTCCCAAAGTACACAAACGCGGGCACCCACATACCCAACATCCATCCACCTCACGACAGCCTCCAGTACCTGCACTTGCACCCAAATCACCTAAAGTTACACCTCCTACAACCACCTCCTCTTCCTCCACTCCCAGACCCCCTCCAGCTACCCATCCCAGTGTTCGTCAGAAACTTTTCCTGAGCAACGTTGACCTCTTTCCCACCACCCCCACCCCTCCAATTCATAGGTTCCGTAGTAGCACCTCAGCCAAAAAAAGTCCGGTACCAGTGGTGCGTGTTAGAGGTCTGTGGAGTGCACCGGCCACCAGGGCAGCCAGTGTGACACGGAGCCAAAGCACTGCCAGTCCACCCCCTGTAAAGCACCTTAAGTTGGAAAGTGCCCGACTGGAGAGGGTGAAGACTCCTGCCGGCAAAACAGCTCACAAGGGTCCCGGGGGGAATGCCGAGTCAGCTGTGACTCCTCCCAAGGTGGTGAAGGGGCAGAAGAAGTCTCCAAAGTCTGGTAAGAGCAGCACGGCGGAGAAGGCCACCATCCTCCCCGCCGGCCGGGACGCCACCGCCAGCACTATCGTCACTGGTCGGGAGACCACCGCCAGAGTCAGTGCCCTGGAGGGCAGCACTATCGTCACTGGTCCGGAGACCACCACCGCCAGAGTCAGAACAGTGCCCTGGAGGGCAGCACTATCGTCACTGGTCCAGAGATCACCGCCAGAGTCAGTGCCCTGGAGGGCAGCACTATCGTCACTGGTCCGGAGACCACCGCCAGCGTCAGTGCCCTGGAGGGCCCCGGCAGCCACAGCCCCGCTGGGCACAGAGGGACCGTCATGCCACACACCGCTGCACAGGTCAGAGACAGCAAAGTCAAGCACCGCTAAACAGGGCAAAGACTGCCATGGTGAAGACCGCTGAACAGGGCAAAGCACCGCTGAACAGGGCAAAGACCGCCATGGCAAAGCACCGCTGAACAGGTCAGAGACAGCAAAGTCAAGCACCGCTGAACAGGGCAAAGACTGCCATGGTGAAGACTGCTGAACAGGGCAAAGCACCGCTGAACAGGTCAGAGACAGCAAAGGCAAGCACCACTAAACAGGGCAAAGACCGCCATGGTGAAGACCGCTGAACAGGGCAAAGACCGCCATGGCAAAGCACCGCTGAACAGGTCAGAAACTGCAAAGTCAAGCACCGCTGAACAGGGCAAAGACCTCCAACTCAAGCATCGTTAGGCATTGTGCAGCTGGGACAGTGACGGAACTGGGACCGTCACGGGGAGCGTGATGCACGCTGGGCACCATTCCAGAACCAGTGGAGAACAGCATCCACTCCATCTGTCCTGCACAGGATGAAGCACTCTGGGCACCAGTCCTCCTCCAGAACCAGTGGAGACCTGCATCCACTCCGTCTGTCCTGCATAGGATGAAGCACTCTGGGCACCAGTCCCCCTCCAGAAACAGTGGAGACTGTTATCCACTTGAGAGACTGTGGCTTTGCACTCCCCAGGATGGTACAGTGGGCAAACCACCCACTTGTGAGACTCGAGAGACTGTGGCTTTGCACTCCCCAGGATAAAGCAGTGGGCAAACCACCCACTAGAGTGACTTGAGAGACTGTGGCTTTGCACTCCCCAGGATAAAGCAGTGGGCAAACCACCCACTGGAGTGACTTGAGAGACTGTGGCTTTGCACTCCCCAGGATAAAGCAGTGGGCAAACCACCCACTGGAGTGACTTGAGAGACTGTGGCTTTGCACTCCCCAGGATACATCAATGGGCATGGAGCCCCGTCGTGGATCTGGTGTGGTGCTCTAATCCGGCTGAGGTGCCCCCCCCTTCCCTTCCCCCTGAGGTGCCTGTTGTATTTCTATCTGGTGCCCCTGCAGTGTTCTCTCCGTTTGTGGACAGGTATCTAGTGTGGGCCTCGCCCATGCATTGTGGGCCCAGTGGTCCACGGACATTGATATGTGCATACCTGCAGTACTAATCGTGATGTATGATTTTTAGAATGTTTATATATATCTGTATATATTTGGTTACTGTATTTTGATACATTACAATGTTTGAACTGATTTCCTTTTGTCTTTGCATTCTTCCGGGGGGGTTGTGGGTTGTTACTGTGCTGTTTGGAAATGCATTGGTGTGTGTGTTGTAGTGGGTGAGGGTCAGGGTGGGGGTGGGGGTGTTGTGTGTGTGTGTCCCTGACTTTTGCCTCACCCCCTATGTCGTAGGTGCAGTACTCACCGTTGTCTTCGGCGCCCACGTTGCTGGTGTTCGTAGAGGAGCAGGAAGACAAGCGCAGGGAGTATTTGTAGTTCCGGCTCCATGGTGGCCTCCTTCCTCGTGGAGTGTGTTGAGGTGAGCGTTTTCCCATTGTAAGAGCTGTTTCCGCCGTGTTTTTATCCACGGTGAATCCGCCCCGGAAAAGGTGGCGGATTGGCGGGTTGCGATACTGTGGGCGGTACATTGTATCCGCCTGTCTGTTGGCGGTGACCGCCACCCTGCTTGTCTGTACAGCCGTTGCGGTCGGAGTGTTAAAGTGGCTGTCTATGTTGCCGGTTTCCGCCACGGTCATAATTCCCTTTTTTTTCCGCCGGCCTGTTTGCAGTATTACCGCAGCTTTAACACCATCCGCCAGGGTTGTAATGACCACCAAAGTGTTCTTGGCCTGGTCCTTCTTCTCAAGCCTCTGGAGGTAATCCTCCTACGAACAATTCCCTCAACGTCCCTTCAGCTATTCCTTTAGCTCCTCCAGATCGTTTTTCAGGCGCTCCCTTGAAAGCACAATCCTTCCTGGTTCAGGTGGAATTACATTTTACATGTTGTCCAAACACTTTCCCTGATGCCCAGTCCAGAGTGGCTTTCTTGTTATCTTATCTAACTGGGGACGCAGCCACCTGGGCAATCCCTCTTGTACGTAAAGACAGTCCCCTGATTTACAACTGGAGAAATTTTGTTCGTGAGTTTGAACGAGTATTTGATCGAAGAACTGTGATATTGTCAGCAGATCATGAACTACTAGACTTGCGACAAGGTAATCAGGATCTAGTGTCCTACTTAGCTAACTTTAATCAGCTGTAGCCGAGACATCCTGGCCAGAAGAAAAACAAGCGGCTCTGTTTTACAAAGGACTCAAGGACGTGCTAAAGGACATTCTTGCCCAGATAGACCCGCAACCTACTGATTGTCGAGATCTACTAAACCTAGTTTTGAGACTGGATCATCGTCTAGCCGAACGAAAGGGACTACGTAAAAAGACTGAAAAATATTCCTGGCGTGTTCACGATCATAGAGAATCCAGAATCCAGAAAGAGAGACCTCCAGAACCTATGGAAATCTGAACAATCAGGAGACCTTTGACCAAACACAAAAAGGACCTACGTAGAAAGAATGGACAATGTCTTTATTGTGGACGCAAGGGTCATTTTGCCAAAGACTGTCCAATCAAACCAAAGAGCGAAAGAGGTCCTATCCAGAAACTTGCAGCCAATGCACAAGTCGAGTCAGAAAACTAACTCACCCAAGATGTAAAGAAGGGTTGCTTTTGGGTGTCACGGTGGACCCTTCACAGTCGAGACATCTCAAGTTGGGCATAAAAGTTCAAGTAAAGAAAAAGATATATTTCAAGAAGGCCCTCGTAGACTCTGGGGATACTGGAAATTTTGTTGATGCCCAATTGGTTCGCACATGGGGGATCCCATGCTCCGAGAAGAAGACTCCAGAGATAATACAAGCAGTAGATGGAAAGCTCTTGACTGTAGGCCAAGTAACTCTACAGACGGTCCCTTTGTTAGTGATCTGTGATGGGGGAAATCTAAGAACCAAACACGAAGAGAAGCTCATCTTTCACGTGATCCATGCTTCCCCAGTATGGAATTATCCTTGGTTTACCATGGTTATCCCATCACAATCCTGACATTAACTGGGGAGAACGGAAAGTTGTGTTCTCTTCCGCTCTCTGTAAAAAGGAATGCCTCCAGACGTTTCAAGCTGACAAAAGTTGCAAGTCTTACATAGCCACGGCAGAGGAGCAATAAATAAAGTTGCCTAGGGAGTATTTGTCCTATGAAGACGTATTTGATTACAAAGAAGCTGAAACCTTTCCCCCTCATAGACCTTATGACTATCAAATCGATCTAACTCCAGGTGCGATACTCCCTAGCTGTCATGTATACGCCTTGTCAGAACATGAAAATCAACACTTGCGAAAGTATCTAGATCAATTCTCAGAGAATGGTTTCATCCGCCCTTCCAAGTCTCCTACAGCCTCCCCTTTGTTTTTTGTCCCTAAGGCTAATGGGGATCTTCGAACCTGTATTGACTATAGGGGTCTGAACAAAGTCACAATCAAGAATAAATACCCCTTGCCCCTGATTCCTGTCTTGTTGGATCAAGTGAAAAAAGCAAAAATTTACACTAAGCTCGATCTACGAGGTGCTTACCATCTAGTCAGGATGAGAGAGGGCGACGAATGGAAAAACGCGTTCAAGACAAGATATGGTCTTTTTGAGTACACCGTCATGCCTTTTGGCTTGTGCAATGCTCCAGCAGCATTCCAATTTTTCCTGAAAGATGTTCTTAGAGAGTATCTCGACATATTTGCAATAGTTTTTAAAATTAAAAAATGGGGATCAAGGTGAATTGAAACCGCATCTTCTTCCTTTATTATAAATATGCAATTTATGGCACTTTTAGGTGCACGGGTCGTGAGGGCCAGCCCCCTAGACCTCAAATAGCCATGGGCTCATAACATTGAAAAGGAGACACAGCACATCGAAGTGTCCATTGATATCCACACAATTATCCCATTTCTTCAAAAATCACATAATTCAATAGAGTTCTTATGAAAACTTTTTGTTCTTTATTTATCCACAATGACAATATCTAATCCATCATAGCCAACGCGTTTCGTCCTCACGGACTTCTTCAGAGCTATAAAAAATATACAAATACATAAAATATCAATCAATATAATATTCTATTTACATCCTCCACCCATATTAAATATAAAATGCCGTGAAAAAAATAAAATCATCAATAATCACCATCATGGTAATTTTTTATTTTATTAAAGAAATTAAACTAATGACTTAACTTATAGAAAAATATAAATAGAGGGAAAAAGACTAAAATATTTTTTTTAATTTTAATTTTTTAATTAATTGCAATAATTTCCAAAATTGTCAGTTTTTTATTTATTTCTTCATTTCCTTCACTTCCTCCAAAACTACCTATGTCATCTTATTATGTATTTTCTTTTATTTTAAACTCTTAATTTTTATATTTTATATATATATATATATATATATATATATTTTTTTTTTTTTAATTATTTCAAATGTTGTAAAAAAATGTGTTTCTTAATATAGTAATTGCATATATGTTACTTCCTCCCAAGTGACAAACTTTATCCTCCACATTTAACTTAATTTTGGTTATCAATTAGTTTTAATGACAAACAACTCCAAATTTCAAAGATTTATTTTGTATTCTTCTGATTCTCATCTTTCAATCTTTCCAACACTATTCCATTTCCATTAGAAGTAAGGCTACATATACATTTTTTACTGTCAATTGATCATCTACTAGGACAAAATAAAGATGGTACACACTATTACAGAAGAAACATCAACCCATATCTCATAATTGCAGTATGTAACGCGCTCCACGGCAGAACGCCATCCGATCTCCTGACAATGAAACCGATTGTGTTCTAACACATCGTTTTTATACTTGCACTAACCATTTCCACCTGAAGCAAACTGAAACACTTCCTTTTGAGATATGTAACGGTGGCACCCATTTTGAAATGGCACTTAGACCACACTTTTATATAAGCTTTGCACTGACGATTTCATATATATTATTATTTGGTCGCCCACTAAAACAAAATAGACTGTGCCTACAATAACATATGGCAAAAATGTCAATTATTACACCAGAAACACTGATCCATACCTCGCATTTGCAGCATATAATACACTCAACATGCTAATAAAATCTAATTTTTTAGCATGTGATGAAGGCAGCCATTTTGAAGAGGCACCTTTTGCCATATATTTATATGAACTCTACATAAACGGGTTAAATATATGTTGTTATTTTATTATCTTATTACAACAAAGTGTGCATTTTTATACTTGTGAAATCACTAACATCAGGGGCAAACTAGAAAACCTTAGAAAACCTCGTTTTTTAAACCATATGAAAGTGGCGGCCATTTTGAAATGGCACCTTTTATGTATAATGCACTCGGAATGGCAGTAAAATCTCATTTGAAAACATATACTTGTGGCGGCCATTTTAGAGAGGCACCTTTTACCTTATATTTGTACAGAATCTACATAAGCGAATTTGATGTAAGTTGTTATTTTCATCGTCTACTAAGAAAAAATTGATGTTTTAATACTTGTGTGATCGCTTCCACCTTAAACAAGCAAAACGACCTCATTTTAAGACATACAACAATAACGACGTTTTAAACCTCGTTTTAAAATATATAACAGTGGCGGCCATTTTAGAATCACACTTTTTATTTTCCCCACATTTATATTGATCATGTACAAAGAGTTCTAAAAGATATATTATTGTTTTGTCTTCTACTAAAACAGGATAAAATATACCTGCTACAACATATAACAATAATTCAAATGATTAAAGTGGAAACACCAGTCCATACCACACGGTTAATACCTGTAACGTGCTCCACTGCCAAAAGCCATCAGGCCACATATCACTAAATCGTCGATTGTATTTTTATACATCATTTTAATACTCATACTAGACACTACCTAACGCGGTTATAGAAAACCTCACTTTAAATCATGTAACAGTGATAGCCATTGAAAAGTGGCACTTTTAACCACACATTTCATTAAGTTCCCAAAAAATAATGAAATTCGCTATTAATATTTAATCCTTCTTGCACTGTTCGTAATCTATTTATCCATTTTGCCTCAGCTTTTCTTAATGTCAATTCCCTGTCGCCTCCACTTTCATCATGAGGTACATGTTTTAAACCATGAAACCAAATCTGAGTGTTGGTGGGATGGGAAGACTGTACGTGTGTAGCCACAGGATATTTGATATCTCTGTTTTTTATAGCTCTTATATGTTCCATTACTCTTGTCTTTAGACTCCATATACTACTGCCGATATACAATTTGCCACCCAAACATCCCAAGACGTAAACCACAAATGTTGTGTTGCAATTAATAAATGAATTGATGGTATATTCCTTATGGGTATTGTATTTGAACTTTTTTATTTTGTTAACTCCTATTTTACATACGGAGCAACCCCCACACACATAAAAACCTTCTGGTTTCACATCCAACCATGTTCCTACCTCAGAATTATTGTGATTATCCTTTACATAACTGGGACATAGTATATTTTTTAGAGTATTACCTCTTCAATAGACCATTTTCGGTCTCTTAGATATGGTACCTTCTGGCAGTGTGACAGAATCCAATATCTGCCAATTTTTTCTTAGTGCATTATAGACATGACTACTGTACAGATCATATTTGGTAACAAAACTGACTTCCCATTTTTTATCCTTCACTTGAGTGTTTTCTTTTTCTTTATGATTTTCCTGTAATGTACCCTTCCTATTTACTTTTTTGATTTTAATTTTTGCCTTTCTCAGGACATCCTTATTGTATCCTCTTTTACGAAAGTCACATTCTATTGCCAACAACCTTTTCTCAAAGTCTTTTTGTTGGCTGCAATTGCGTCTAACTCTCACCATCTCACCATATGGAATTGATTCAAGTTTTTTTTGGGTGGGCACTGGTGGCATGGAGTATGCTATTACAAGAAGTGGGCTTTTTAATTTTTTTATGTATGGCATTGTTATGTACAGACAATTGCAGATCTAAAAAATCAATTCTATTTTTATCATAGTTAAGGGTCAATTTAACAATCTATTTTTGTTCAAGAATGTATGATATTCCTCAAGATCAGTCAAATTCCCATTCCATATAACCAGAATGTCATCTATATAGCGCCCATAAACAATGATGTTATTAATCCATTGATGCGCTTGACGGCCCCAGGCATGCTCCACTTCAACCAAGCCCATGAATAGGTTTGCGTAAAATGGAGCAAATCTGGAGCCCATTGCCGTCCCCTGTTTCTGTAAGAACCAGGTTCCATTATAAAGAAATGCATTGTTGGTTAGGATTATCTTGGCCATGTGCAATAACATGGATGTGTGTTCTAGAAAACTAGCATTACGTTTAAAGAGAAAATGCTTTAATGCTTCCAAACCACAGTCAGTTTGTATACAAGTATATAGACTCTCTACATCCATAGTCACAAAAGTTAGATCCGTGTTATCCCAAATAAAATCTTCCAATTTATTCAGCAAGTCCTTACTATCCCTTAGATAGGAGGGTACATTTTTCACAAAAGGCTGTAAAAAACCATCCACATATTCTGACATATGTTCAGTAAGGGATCCTATACTGGAAATAATAAGTCTTCCAGGTGGAAAATTACCTTGTTTATGGATTTTAGGTAAAATGTAAATGCATGGATATTGTGGATGATATACCTTTAAATATTTAAACTCATCATCTGTAAGTAAACCGGATTCATGCCATTCCACAAGTTGAGCATTAATCTGCTGCTGTATCCCGGCAGTTGGATTATTATCCAATCTTTCATAGCAATTTATTACAGATAATTGTCTCTCAATCTCTTTCAAATAATCCACCTTGTTCATTAGAACAATATTCCCACCTTTGTCTGCTTCACGTATGACCAGATCGTGGTCATTTTTTAAATTTGTCAGGATGCCCTTTTCTTTGATGGTTAGATTGAACTTATGTGTACACATCCTATTCGTATGGTGTAGATCTTCCATTTTAAACAGATCTATAGTCATTTTATGATGAAATTAATCTATCAGACTATCTTGTGTACTAGGTGGTATGAATTTCGATGGTAACTTTAAGTGACTGTGTGTTCTTAAATGCTCTTGAATATCTAAATCACTCACCATATGTATTAAATCTCCTATCTCCTCCGTATTGTCAATGGTCCCAATCGTATGGATATCCCTCAAATCAGCAATACTCAAATTTGATGTGCTAGATACATCTGTTGTGTTTACAATTCTCTTGGGATGTTCTGCAAAAAACCTTTTCAATTTAAGATTTCTCACAAATTTAAACAAATCCACATTTAAGCCCACAAAATCACATTTGGCACTTGGACAAAAACGTAATCCTTTAGTTAGCACCTGTATTTCTTCCTGACTCAATACTCTTGAAGATAAATTAAGAATCTTTAGATCACTTGAATTATCATTAGAACATTTCAACAATTTTCCTTCATTATTATTTATAACTTTCGTATTTACATCTTCACATCTTCTTTTCAATTTTTCCAAAGCCATGAATTTAACTTTTAGTCCATCCTTATTAGTCATATTTGTAGACTGCGTTTTGGATCTAGTTATATTCTGCGAAAAAAGGTCACCCAATAGTGCTTCACGATTGTCATCAAATTCCATTTTGTTCACACTATCTTACAAAGGTCCTAAACAGAAGTGCGGTAAACTCCCAACAATAAAATTCTTAAAATAAAAAAATGGGGATCAAGGTGAATTGAAACCGCACCTTCTTCCTTTATTATATATATGCAATTTATGGCACTTTTCGGTGCACAGGTCATGAGGGCCAACCCCCTAGACCTCAAATAGCCATGGGCTCATAACATTGAAAAGGAGACCCAGCACATCGAAGTGTCCATTGACATCCACAAAATTATCCCATTTCTTCAAAAATCACATAATTCAATAGAGTTCTTATGAAAACTTTTTGTTCTTTATTTATCCACAATGACAATATCTAATCCATCATAGCCAACGTGTTTTGTCCTCACGGACTTCTTCAGGGCTATAAAAAATATACAAACACATAAAATATCAATCAATATAATATTCTATATACATCCTCCACCCATATTAAATATAAAATGCAGTGAAAAATTAAAATCATCAATAATCACCATCATGGTAATTTTTTATTTTATTAAAGAAATTAAACTAATGACTTAACTTATAGAAAAATATAAATAGAGGGAAAAAGGCAAAAAAATGTTTTTTAATTTTAATTTTTTAATTAATTGCAATAATTTCCAACATTCCAATTTAAGATTTGTAAGAAATCTTAAATTGAAAAGGTTTTTTGCAGAACATCCCAAGAGAATTGTAAACACAACAGATGTATCTAGCACATCAAATTTGAGTATTGCTGATTTGAGGGATATCCATACGATTGGGACCATTGACAATACGGAGGAGATAGGAGATTTAATACATATGGCGAGTGATTTAGATATTCAAGAGCATTTAAGAACACACAGTCACTTAAAGTTACCATCGAAATTCATACCACCTAGTACACAAGATAGTCTGATAGATGAATTTCATCGTAAAATGACTATAGATCTGTATAAAATGGAAGATCTACACCATACGAATAGGATGTGTACACCTAAGTTCAATCTAACCATCAAAGAAAAGGATATCCTGACAAATTTAAAAAATAGCCACGATCTGGTCATACGTGAAGCAGACAAAGGTGGATATTGTTCTAATGAACAAGGTGGATTATTTGAAAGAGATTGAGAGACAATTATCTGTAATAAATTGCTATGAAAGATTGGATAATAATCCAACTGCTGGGATACAGCAGCAGATTAGTGCTCAACTTGTGGAATGGCATGAATCCGGTTTACTTACAGATGACGAGTTTAAATATTTAAAGGTATACCATCCAAAATATCCATGCATTTACATCTTACCTAAAATCCATAAACAAGGTAATTTTCCACCTGGAAGACCTATTATTGTAGAGTTCATATAAGACCCGTTTATGTAGAGTTCATATAAATATATGGCAAAAAAAAATTGATATGTAGCCTTACTCCTAATGGAAATGGAATAGTGTTGGAAAGATTGAAAGATGAGAATCAGAAGAATACAAAATAAATCTTTGAAATTTTGAGTTGTTTGTAATTAAAACTAATTGATAACCAAAATTAAGTTAAATATGGAGGATAAAGTTTGTCACTTGGTAGGAAGTAACATATATGCAATTACTATATTAAGAAACACATTTTTTTGCAACATTTTATATAATTAAAAAAATATATATATATGTATATATATATAAAAATATATAAAAATGAAGAGTTTAAAATAAAATAAAATACATAATATGATGACATAGGTACTTTCGGAGGAAGTGAAGGAAATGAAGAAATAAATAAAAAACTGACAATGTTGGAAATTATTGCAATTAATAAAAAAAATAAAAAAAAAACAAATTTTAGCCTTTTTCCCTCTATTTATATTTTTCTATAAGTTAAGTCATAAGTTTAATTTCTTTAATAAAATAAAAAATTACCATGATGGTGATTATTGATGATTTTAATTTTTTCACAGCATTTTATATTTAATATGGGTGGAGGATGTATATAGAATATTATATTGATTGATATTTTATGTATTTGTATATTTTGTATAGCCCTGAAGAAGTCCATGAGGACGAAACGCGTTGGCTATGACGGATTAGATATTGTCATTGGGGATAAATAAAGAACAAAAAGTTTTCATAAGAACTCTATTGAATTATGTGATTTTTGAAGAAATGTGATAATTTTGTGGATATCAATGGACACTTCGATGTGCTGGGTCTCCTTTTCCATATTTGCAATAGTCTATATCAATGACATTTTGATTTACTCCGACAATGAAACTGAACATGTACAACATGTCAAGAAAATTATCACCATTTATATTGTAAATTAACCAAGTGTGAGTTTCATGTTACCACAGTCGATTTATTAGGGGTTATCCTTACCCCTCAAGGTATGGTCATGGCAGAAAAGAAAGTACAAGCTGTATCTGATTGGCCCACTCCAAAGGCTGATCGAGATGTACAATGTTTCCTGGGGTTTGCAAACTTTTATTGCAGATTTATAAATCATTTATCTCAAACAGTGGCGCCAATCACCAAGTTATTAAGAAAGAAAGAAACATTTGTGTGGTCTCCAGAAGCTGACTAAGCCTTTTCAACTTTGAAAGAAGCTTTTTCCACTGCCCCAGTCTTGACTCATCCTAATGTGGATCGTCCATTCATAGTTGAAGCAGATGCCTCTGATGTGGCTATTAGTGCAGTCTTGTCACAACGAAGTAAAGACACTGGTCAACTCCATCCTGTAGCCCACATGTCTTGAAAGCTGAACGAAGCCGAACAGAACTATGTCATTGCTGAAAAAGAGTTCTGGTGATCCGTGACGGCTTTAAAGTGTGGAGACATCATTTGTTGGGTGTAAAGTGCACAATCACAGTATATACTGATCATTGCAATCTCCAGTTCATGAGTTCAGCTAGACTTTTGACTCCTTGGCAATTACGCTGGATGCTGTTTTTCACCGCATTTGATTTTGTGGTAACTTTTCGTCCTGGTAAAGACAACCACAAAGCAGACGCCATGTCCCACCAAGAGTCTACCACGTTGCCTACCATCCAACCTTCCAGGGCTATCATTGCTCCAGACAAAGTCCTATGTATAATAAAAACCGAAGACTTCTTTGAAGACATCCGTAATTCTTTCACCATTGAGAAATGGCAAGCATGGACTCGAGCAGATCCCAAAAGATCCATCAAACAAGGACTACCTTTCCATGATGCTCGTTTGTTCGTGCCCACCACCAAGCTTCGCAAGTTAGCATTTCATTGGTGACATGTTATACCTACGGCAGGCAATCCAGGTACTCCAAAAACTCTTGAATTAATCCAATGTTACTTTTGGTGGCCTACTCTGACAAAAGATGTCAAAACAATGGTAAACCACTGCGAAGTCTGTGCTCGCATCAAGACAAGTCATTCAAAACCGAAAGGTTTGTTGCATCCGCTCCCAACTCCACGCCGACCTTGGGAACACATCTCTTTAGACTTCATTACAGGACTACCAGAGGTTCAACAGCACTCAGTAATCCTTGTGATAGTAGATAGTCTCACAAAATATGGACATTTCACTGCCTGCAAGAAATTGCCCACCTCCAGTAAACTGGCAACCATCCTACTGAACAGAGTGATCCGTTATCACAGGCTGCCGAAAATGATTCTCTTCGATCGAGGATCGCAATTTGCCTCTAACGTCTGGAAAACGTGGTGCAAAACGCTTCAAGTCACATCCACATTATCTACTAGCCATCATCCTCAAACAGATGGTCAAACTGAGAGACTGAATCAGACATTGAAGTAATATCTGCGTGCTTACGCTGAGAAAGCACTTCATTCCTGGACATCAATGCTCTGGTTGGCTGAGTTACCCTACAGTAACTCGTTTCACACCTCCACTGGTGTCACTCCCTTTTTTGGCCTGTTTGGCTATCATCCTGACACCCTGCCCATCACGATTCCTCAAGAAAGTTATCTTACACCAGCTCTGTCAGAAACGATTCAACACCTCCACCAAACACAAAAACTGATTCAACAGCATTTAGAAAAAGCTAAACAAAAGTACAAAAAGCACTACGACTAGAAACATTGTGAAGGACCTCAGTATCAACCAGGGGATAAAGTATGGCTTTCTACAAGACATATAGAGGGTCATTCTGACCCTGGCGGCCGGTGGCCGCCAGGGCCACCGACCACGGGAGCACCGCCGACAGGCTGGCGGTGCTCCAATGAGCATTCTGACCGCGGCGGTTCAGCCGCGGTCAGAAGCGGAAAGTCAGCGGTCTCCCGCTGACTTTCCGCTGCTCATTGGATTCCTCCATGGCTGCGGAGCGCGCTCCGCAGCCATGAGGATTCTGACCCCCCCTACCGCCATCCAGTTCATGGCGGGAAAGCCGCCATGAACAGGATGGCGGTAGGGGGGGTCGCGGGGCCCCTGGGGGCCCCTGCCGTGCCCATGCCAATGGCATGGGCACGGCAGGGGCCCCCGTAAGAGGGCCCCAAAATGTATTTCACTGTCTGCCTTGCAGACAGTGAAATACGCGACGGGTGCAGTAGCACCCGTCGCACCTTCCCACTCCGCCGGCTCGATTACGAGCCGGCATCCTCGTGGGAAGGTCGTTTTCCCCTGGGCTGGCGGGCGGTTTAACTGGAACCGCCCGCCAGCCCAGGGGAAAACTCGTAATACCCGCCGCGGTCTTTTGACCGCGGCGCGGTAATTTGGAGGGCGGGATCCTGGCGGGCGGCCTCCGCCGCCCGCCAGGGTCATAATGAGGCCCATAGACTTCAAGAAAAAGCACATGTTTAATCCAAAATTCATTGGTCCTTACAGTGTCCTCCAGCAAATTAATCCAGTGACCTACAAACTGCAGTTGCCCCGGTCACTGCGTATTCATCCAGTGTTCCATACTTCCCTCCTGAAAAAAGCAGTCCAGAAGATACGCTCCCAACCAGCTCCAGTTCTAGTACAGGGGGAAATGGAATACGAGGTTAAACAGGTGTTGGTCTCCAAGCTCCGAGGTCTTAACCTGTGGTATCTGATCTCTTGGAAAGGTTACGGGCCTGAAAGTAACTCATGGGTCTCTGCATCTGATGTCCATGCTCCACAACTAGTGAGACGCTTCCATTGTCTTAACCCAGGCAAACCAGGCCCTAGAGCGCGTCTGGGAGAGGGGAGTACTGTCATCATCAGGACAGTGCGCGCTCTACGGGCGACGAAAATGCAAAAAACTCAGCCTTTATGCAAGAGCATAATTCATGCATTGTGTTCATATGCAGTTTGTTAACCTTTTGCATTGCAGACTTTAACCTTGAAAAACACTATTAATGATGTTTGCTGTTCAATTGCAAGGTATTGCTGCAGACTTATTGAGTGTGTTAGGGTGTGGTTCCTTTCTAGGACCTTCTAGAAGTTTCTCAGCAGTATGACTGGGTGTGGTCTGTGGGCTGGGCCAGACTCTACATAAGGGAGCCAGCCCAGCTCCACGTGCTCATTATTCAGAGGTCCCGGTACAGAGCAGCAGCAATTTCCTGAGCTCCTGTTCCGGAGGCCTACTTTGAAGTTCCAGGCCTGCACAGCATTATCTTGGTGATCCTAGAGCAGGGTGGTAAGACGGTGGTCGGGCTGGGCCCCAGACCCCGCTCTAAAAAGACTCTTGAGTTTTTGGGCCTATTCTTGAAAACTTTCAGAGTACGCAAAGCATTGCTTTGATGTTAATCTTGGTTTTCGGATCGACAAAGGTTTGCACGATCGTTTCATGGCATTTGCATACTTTGTTAGAATCGGCTGTGCGCGCGATTCATTTCTTGCATGACAAACCTGGTGTATGGATCGGCAAAGGTTTTGCAAGATCGTTTCATGGCATTTGCATACTTTGTTAGAATCGGCTATGCGTGCGATTCATTTCTTGCATGACAAACCTGGTGTATGGATCGGCAAAGGTTTTGCGCGATCGTTTCATGGCATTTGCGTATTTTGTGAGAATCGGCTGTGCGCGCGATTCATTTCTTGCATGACAACCTTGGTGTTTGGATCGGCAAAGGCTTGCACGATCATGGCATTTACATATTCTGGTTAGAATCGTCTGTGTGTGCAATTCATTTCTTGTATGACAACCTTGGTGTTCGGATCGGCAAAGGCTTGCGCGATCATTTCATGGCATTTACATATTCTGTTTAGAATCGTCTGTGTGCGCGATTCATTTGTTGCATACCAACCTTGGTGTTCGGAACGGCAAAGGCTTGCGCTATCATTTCATGGCGTTTACATATTCTGGTTAGAATCGGCTGTGTGCGCGATTCATTGCTTGCATGACAAATTTGGTGTTCAGATCGGCAAAGGGTTGCACGATCATTTCAAGACCTCTTCATATTCCTGTTGGAATCGGCATAGTGCAAAATACATTTCCCTCATGTAAAACTTGATTCCCAGATCGGAAACAGTGTGTGCAATCATTTCATGGCCATACAAAAAAACTCTGAAGTGTAATGTTATTTAATGTGCACACATTTCTTTTTGTGAAAATGACAAGACCTAAATGTGACGTTCTAGTGCATATTAAGTTTTTAGCATAATTCCAATTGTTTTCCAGAGATGGTTTTCAGACAGCCTTTAGTCCTCATGTTTAAAAAAAGGCAGTGTTTGTTCTAAAGCTATATTCTAGAAGGTTCTTGTATTTCTAGACATTACGTGACATGTTATGAAAAGCTTTTATGAAAAATTGCATTAATCATCCTTGATTTTATTCCAGGTATCCAGAGTTCATGAGGCCTAGTTAAAATCACTCCTTAGAGTATTTATGGTAACAGTAAGACAATACTAAGAATCATAATCTAGTGACAGTCAATGTGATTTTATTCTGATGTTGTTTTGTTTAACCTTTTGCTTCCTACAGGTCTCCATCCCAGCTGTTCCCTACCTAATCCCCTTTTCCCCACTTGGATTCTCTGAGACTCTGTGACATTCTAATCAGAGTATTGGAGCTGTCTTGTGGTGGACATGTTGGGAACGTGTGCAGACCCCGAGGATCTGGTGACTCTGACAGCAGCATTGTTTAGACAAACATTTATATGGAAACACTAGCTGAAGAGGAAAACTGGGATGGGGAGGGGAAGAGGTTTGGGGTATGGGCAAACAACAACAACCGGAGGGATGGAGATCAGGGGCAGCAACAGTGATAAGGGGTGGGTGGAAGGAGCAACATGAAGGGAAGAAGAAATCGTATCTTAATCATAGCAGGAGCAGTGCACAGACACTAATCAATAGAAATCAATCTATACATGGTCCATGCACTTTTGAAAGGAAAGGAAGTGATGTCCAGCTTGTGCTTGCCAATCATAAGGCACCAAAGAAGAGCATCCCTCCCACCTCCCAAGACCTATGTAATGGAGGCAGCAGCACGACTGCGCAGCAGGCACACCACAGTTGCATTGAAGGCAAGCTGGTCTTTGTCTGTCTGCGCCTGAACCGCTCCCAGCAACAGGCCCCCTGGCCCCCTGCCTCTCCGCAGCTACACAGTAGCCAAACTCCAAACCCAGGATCACAGCCACCTCAGAAAACACTCCTACAGTGCATCAGCTCACTCCATGTAGGGCCTTTCACCTGCACGCACAGCACCTTCACATGCTACATCAACACAATCGCCAGCACACCACTCACCAGAAAAAACACACCGCACCTGCATCTCACCAGCTCGCCTGCATTCTCTTCAACACACGCTCTTTCTGCAAGCATGCCACTGAGTTGTGGGACCACATCACACCCTCACCTCGATGTCGACTTCCTCACCGAGACCTGGCTCAATCGTTCTTCTGTCCCTGACATTACAACTGCAACAACCGACAGATTAAAGATCACACACCAGGACCGCATCAACAAACCGGGAGGTGGGATCGCTATCATCCACAAAGAATCTATCAAGTGCACCCCCACGATGGACAACGCCAACCCAGCCATGATAACCCCTCAACTTCAATCTACAAACAGATGTTAAATCCACCATTAGGGGCACCCTCACCTACAGATTCTCCAGGACTGTGCCCCAGCTTCTGCAACATCATCATAAACTTCAGTGCCCCACTTGCCATAGACTCCAAGGTCTACATCTTACTTGGCAGCCTAAAGTTTCACCCCAATGACCTCAACGATCACAACACTGCCAATCTCCTTGACAGCATAAACATCGGTCTCACCCAATTCTTCAACGACCCCTCTCACACCGCTGGACATTTACTGGACCCTATCTTCACCTTCAGAAAATGGGTCAAGTAGAGCCACATCACCGAACATACCTGGATCAACCACTTCAGCATCTCTAGCCCTTGAACCTTCACCCTCATGCCACCCACGTCCCCCACTGCAGCTGGAGCAAGGTGTCAGAAAAACAATGGATCAACACCCTCAACATTTCCAGCTTTGACGACGCCACAAACCTGGACCAGAGTGTCAAAAATTCTAACACCTGGATAAGCAACTGCACCAACAGCAATGCACCCATCAAGACCAACAGGCACAGCGGATCTACCAAACACATTACATCGAACAGCTGAGAACAGCAAAACGCGACTGCAAGAGTATGGAAAGAAGATGATGCGCAAGCGAGAACACAAATGACAGTAACCACCTTCAAAATACCCTCAACCTCTACCCCAACTGCTGAGAGAGAATAAGAATGCCCTGGCCAACTGCATCAAATCTAGCTCTAACCACAGCAAAGAACTTTTCAACATCGTCAGGGAGTTGTCCAATCCAGCAGCCACAGAAAACAGCATCGCCCCCTCACAAGAACTGTGCAGCAGCCGCACCAATTTGTTACATGACAATATCACCACCATCTACAAAAACTTCGAAACCCAGCCCAAACCTATAGACTTTCTCAACCTTCACTCCCTCACCATAACCAGTACTAACCACCTGATGACCACATGTAACCAGCTGACCCCCTGGACACCACCACTATCATGAACTCCGTCCACTCAGGAGTTCCCACTGACCCTTGCCCCCACAACATCTTCAATCTCAGAAGCCACAGGATAAGCCACGTACTCACCACCCTCACCACCCTGCTCAACACCTCATTAACCATGGCAACCTTCCCCGAAGACTGGAAACACACCGAGCTCAAACCACTACTTAGGAAGCTGTCAGTTGACCCCAGCAAACTCAAAAACGACCGCCCGAACTCCCCGCTCCCCTTAAAGGGTCAAAGTCCTGGAGAAGGCCATCAACAAGCAACTTGCAAACTATCTGGACCTGAACCACCTTCTCAACTACTCTCAGTCTAGATTCCGCATCAGCCACAGCACCGAGACAGTTCTGATTGCCACTACAGATGACATCGAGCCCTCCGCAGCCAGGGACAGATGGCAGCACTAATCCTCTTTGATCTCTTGGCGGCCTTTGACACAGTATCTCATCACAAACTGATCACCAGGCTTCACCACATCGGAATCCAAGGACACACACTCAAATGGATTGCCTCCTTCCTTACTGAAAGAACACAGAAGATCTGACTGCCACCATTCACCTCTGAATCCGAAGACATGATATGCGGTGTCTACCAGGGCTCATCCCTCAGCCACACCCTCTTCAACATCTACACGACTCCCCTGGCCAACATCGACAGATCCCATGGGATGAACATCATATCCTAAGTATACGACACTCAACTCATCCTCTTTCTTTCCAAAGACCCTGCCACTACCAGAATCATCTTCCACAGATGCATAAGAAGAGTTGCCAAATGGATGAAGGATGATTGCCTGAAGCTCAACATGGACAGAACAGAAGTACTAATGTTTGGCACTGACACCACTCCCTGTAAAGTGGCTCCCCTAGGACCAAGAATCACTGTTACACAGGTTCTAATCACCAGCTGACTGGACTATGGCAATGTCCTCTACTCAAGGATCACCACTCACCTCCTACAGAGACTCCAGACCATACAGAACACCACAGCCAGACTCATCCTCTGCCTCCCGTGACAAACCCTTATCACCTGTACCTCAGAAAACTCCACTGGCTCCTCATATAGAAAAGATGCCAATTCAAGCTGATGATCCATGCTTACTCAGCACTACACAACCAGGGACCCACCTATATCAACCACCATATGAGCTTCTACCAACCTTCTAGACAGCTACAATCCACGTCCCTCTCTATCACCCACACCCCCTGCAGCCGCAGAAGTGGAGGATGCTCCTTTTCCTACCTCATGGCGAAGACATGAAATTACCTCCCACCGCAGCTATGGACCTCCTCCCCAATTCCAGAATTCCGAAGAGTACTAAAGACTTGGCTGTTCGACTGAGACTCCGGGCCACACCAGCGCCAGGATACCCTCCCGGGTAATTAGCCGTTCTATAGAAATCCACTGATTGATTGACAAGGAAGCCAACTAATGGTAACCAATGGGCATGTTGCAAGCCAATTGTTGTCCAAATTATTCTCACAAGCAGGGCATGCGCTGCCACAGGCTTGACCTAAAAATGAGAGCAAGGAGTGGAAACTACAAAAAGTATACATTCTTTAAGGAACTCATCATTTCTTTTTCCTTCTGCTGCTTTCAAGACCTCCGAGATGAAGGCAAGGAATGGTTGTGGTGGGCTATCAAAAGGCAAGCTGAGGTGGCACCGCTGATTGATCTATTCTGCCCAAAGTGTCAGCAGCAAATTTCAACCCAGGGCATATTTATATTTCCAAGCTTTGGAACTTCTAGATTGCGCCTAAAAACGAATTCTACCTAACCATACAGATATTTTGGGTTTCACCTCACAAGAGCCCCTGGCTAGGTGTAAATATTAATCTGATGGTCCATGTTCGGCATCTGGTGCCAAATGTACAAACTGACAGTTGTAACTAATGGCTGTAAATTGTGTGCTGGCTTTTATGACATGGCTATAATTTTGTGATGCAACAGAAATACTGATATTTTGTCACCCCTTTTGTGATTCGGAAAGGTCTTTCAAAATTGCAAAATGGATCATGTACATTGCAAAATGCCGTTTTGTGAGGCAAAGCATTTGATTTTGTGATTTGCAGGAATTGCAGCTCCAAGATCATTTTGTACATCTGGCCCCAAGTTCCAGTGCACTTCTTTCCTTTTTCGTATAGTATCTAAAGCTGTTACCATCAGAATTGTCTTTGTACAACAGCTCTGGGCTTGTGCATGTTTAAAAATACTTGCAAGCAATAGTACAACAAGGTGCAGTGCATATGTGTGCAATGTGGTATGTAAAAAAATTTAAGAAATACACCTCTACATATTATTTACACTCACCAATTTGGTACTGAGGCCCATATTTATACTTGGTTTACGCAGAATGAGCATCATTTTTTTACGCTAATTCAGCGCAAACTAACTCCATATTTATACTTTACAGAGTCCACGAGCTCCACAACGTCTTGCGCCACAGTTATGGAGTTTTTTGAAGGGGAACACCTACCTTCCGTCAATGAGATGCAAGGTAGGCGTTCCCGTTCAGAAAAGGCGATATGGCCTTTGCACCATATTTATCCCCATGCTAAAATCCAGCAAGGTGGCTGGGGGCTTAAATAATGACGCTAAGCTTGCTTAGCGCCATTATTTAACACCTGGGACTGTGCAGGTGTATGGGGACCTGTAGGCAGATTTCCATTGTCAGAGACCATGGGAATTTCCCACAGGTGCATTTCCCTGTCCCCAGGGACATCCCCACCCACCCATACCCACACCAGGAGGTCACCTAAGGTTGGGGGAACCATCCAAGGTAAGTCTGGGTGAGTATGTTTTTTTTGGGCCAGACACCACTCGGGGTCCCTGACTTGGGGCCCCCTGCCCGGCACTGGCCCCAGTAGCCATGCCCAGGGGACATCCGTACCATGGGCATGGCAATTGGGATGGTGGGCATGGCTCCTGTCTTCTATAAGGCAGGAGCCATGTCCATGGAGCTTGTGCGCCAGAAAATGGCGCTACACTGCCCAGAGGCAATTGTTTGGCCTCTAAACAGTGCAGCGCCATAATTTGGTGCCCAAGCCCCAGTTCCCCCTACGCCTACCCGGCCCTGTTAGCGTCCTTCACAAGGACGCTAACAGGGCCTTAGCGCCAGCTAGTGCCGTTCCATAAATATGCCACCCAGCCGGCGTCCAGGAATGGCGCTAGCCGGCGCTATACTTTTGGATGCAAACCTTCGTTAGCGCAGGTTTGCGCTAAAAAGTATAAATATGGGCCCAACTTCCTTCATGCAAGTGGACACCTACACATAAATTTACATTAATCCCTAATTCGAAATGTTTCCATACAAGTGTGTGTAATCATTCCCCTTAAACTACTATATTAGATACATCAACAGTACACATTATTCTAACTACATAAATCCAAGATAATTTCACAATTGCAATATACAACACAACAAGTGTTTTCAAACAACATGTACATCCAATATCACCTCCAAATTTTAAACATGTCCTAGATGTATTATAGTCACATTTCCCCTAGTCTTGTGCAATTTCAGTGAATCATTTGACTTCAATTAACTCGAGGTTCCATCTACCATGTGTAATGCACATGTGTTTATTATCAACACTTACCAACTTTAAAACAAATACACCTGCATTCACACATTTTCAAAAATAAAAACATGTTTCATTTTGGAGTAAGTGTCCAGGTTCTTGAAGAATGGTTGTACCAAAATCAACATGTCTATCACAAGTGTTCAACACTAATTTATGTACTACATACAAATGTCTTAAATGAATCCAGGGGTTGTTTAGTGTCAGAAATGAACATAACCTCATGTCACACACATCTGCAACAATAACATTGCCATAAATCAATTAATAATATATCTAATAAATGGCAGGATAAACTTAGTGGAAAAAAAACTAAATTTTAATTACAGCATGAGAAAGGCTCTCAATTGTAAATTAAAAATTGATTGATTGAAAAGATGGATGTCCATACAACTGTTCACAGCAAGTGTGGGCTTCAGGTCCGGAACTTGCCTCCTAAATACACTGCAAAGTACAACTTCCTTAGTAAGGACCATCCAGGGTCACAGCAGGGACCTCAGTGATGTTTTCTCCTTGGGGCAGGTTTGGGTCTGACAGGGGTCAGGGACATGGCAAGAGTTAGAGGGTGAGGAGGAGAAAGGAGAGTTAGAGGGTGAGGAGGAGAAAGGGTAGAAAGGGGAGAGGATGGGATTTGAGAGGTAGAGGGAGCTGGGGTGGATGTTGTATGCGTTTATGTTTGTTGTGCATGTGGGCTGGTGTATGTGGTGAGTGTTTTAGTGTGTGTATTTGGAAGGCGTTTGGTTTTCGGGTGAATGTGTGCATTTGTGTTTGGTGGGTGTTGGAGTGTCTGTGCTTTTATGTGAGTGCACAAGTTTGGTTGTGTTTGGTTTTGAGGGTGTAATGTATTCTTGTGATTGTGTGCGTCTGATGGGTGTTGTTTTTACATGTAGGTATGTGTGACTGTGGGTGTTTTGGATGAGTGTGATGTAGAGGGGAGTGTTGTGGTGCTTGTGGGCATGCTGGTGGTTGTGGGTGTGCTGGTGGAGGGGATGGTGAATGTGTCTGTGGTGGTGGGTGTTGTGGGTATGGTGTATGTGTCTGTGGTGGTGGGTGTGGTTGATGTGTCTGTGGTGGTGGGTGTTTTGGTGGTGTGTGTTGTGGTGGTGGGCGTATTAATGGTGGGTGTTGTGGTGGGTGATGTGGTGGTGGGTGTTTTGGGTGCGTTGATGGGTGTTGTGGTTGTAGGTGTTGTGTCAGCAGTGTGTGTATGTTGGCTGGGTGCATACTTGTGTTTCTTTGTGTGTTTGTGTTTATTTGTGTGCATGCTGCTTGAGCCTGTGTGAGTGGGTATGTGCAAGGAAGTGAATGTGCTTTGGATTGGTGTGGGAGGTGGGATTTGGGATGAGGAAGGGACAGAAGCTGGCCGTGTTGGGGGGCTGTGGTGAGTGCAGAGGATATCTTTGCAAGCGATTTCTGCATGCCATACATCCAACAATGAATGGCATTCAGGAAAGCAACCACCTGTTGCATGCGGGTACCAAGCACCTGGATGCAATTCAAGATCGCGTCTGGCTTACAGAGATGCTGTGTAACAATCCAATAGCCTTTTCACTGAGCGCAGATGGGGGGCAGGGGAAGGTGGAGAGGTACCTGTGGCAAAGGAGACCCCAGCCCTTTTACGGGGGTGGGTATGACAAACTCAGGGGGAGGAGCAAGATGGCGGTTGGCAATGGGAATTGAGGAGGCAGACAAGGATGCAGATGGAATAGGTCCTATCAGGTCCGCCACCACTAGGAAGTGGTCTTCTGTGGAGGCCTCGGAAGAAGATGTGGAGCTCGTGGACTCTGTGCCAGTCCCTTCACACTTCATGTCACTGTGTCCGTCAGTGTCAGATGTTTCCCCACCCGACACACAGTGGCCAGCTGCTTACCCACCTTCATGTCCAAAGTCTCCTTCACCTAATTCTGAAGATGCTGAAAAGACGCAGACAATGTTTATACCATATCTGTTCACATAAAAATCGACACAGGGTTATCTAACAAAAGTTTTCCTAATTTCCATTTTTCACCTGTTTAAAGGCTATAAAACTTAGGTATACTTTACCATTACCTCATGCTTGTAGGGAACATATTATGAACCCATTTGCTTTGAGTTTAGAAAATTATCATCATCAGTTACATTACATGTGAGAACATTTCACTTAAACACCTCAAATTCCTTATGGCTTTGTTTTACGACTCTAGATGCTATAGATTGAATGTTTGGAATAGTGACCTCATATCACAAAAATAAATATCTATTCCAACAAGTTTTTAACATGGACATTGTCCTTCTTCAAAAATTCCCTTTTAATAACTCTTGTGCTGCAACATCAATTCATCATATAAACAACAAAGGACACAAAAACATTGTTTGGGGTACATGTAACTCTGTCACCAATGTGTACCTATTCCTGTCTCTTTCAATCAATGCAGTTTGCCTACTAAATTCATATTGGTTGAAACAGACTGGCTTATATGCACATTTGTGAAGGAGTAAGGCTTTATGCCAATCTGCTACTGTGAACATGAACTGACTTGAATCTTGTAGCAAAAACATATTCATAATATGTGTTTTACAAGAAATGATGCCATTGTATTTTTTTGCCTAGGCATATTGGACCAGATGCTCATCATTTTTGGGTAATTGTACCAAACCACCAATGTTAAATCAGAAACTTCAACTGTATCATGTGTGCATTGTATCCCATGTCACTTGCAATAGGGCCTACATTACCTACTCACATTTGTGATGGAGCACCACACCTTACCCAATCCTCACATGGTGTCATGATTGACTCCCTGCACTCTGGTGCCCATCACCAGGGGTGCACGTTGTGGGACTTTCCAAAGCTCTAATAAGCTTCCAGCCTTTCCCCTGCATGCATATCCTGTCTTCCAGCCATTTGGACGCTATTTGAAAATTACCATCCATTCCCAATCCATGCCGGGTTTTGTGGAAGCCAGTCTGTTCATGATTGGAACTCCATTACCTAGAATACCCTGGTCAATGCTTCATCTCCACCCTTGCAGGCCAAGGATGGGTGGAGAAATTCAGCAGACCTGTGGCTGGCAGCTGATAGCCCTCTCACACCTGATGCATGTGATTACTGTGAGTTCTTTAAGGCGTCAGCTCCCTTCAGCCCAGTGTTGGTCATTATAGCTGTTTTCTGGCGAGACCGGCCTTTGTTTTCCGGACGTTTCTGAGCCACAGTTATTCCTTGTTTCTTTTATAGAGCCTTAGTTATTCCTCTCCTGTTTTTGTTTGATCGCCAGGATCCGTGGGCTCAGCTGACAATCTAGGTGGTGTTTCTTGTCCATTAGGAGTATTGTCTTTCAGTTACTTTTATAACATCATCATAGGGGTCAGCTCTACTGGCTCTGCTTTTGCATGTATATCCAATATATGGGTATTAGCAGTCAGAATCTGAAGCAGCAACAGTGAGTGAGGAACTTACTGAGCTTCATTCTTACCATGTGGCGCTCCCAAGTGCTTTACCACACATTCCCTTGACTGTTTAAGCTGTTTTATAAGTGAGTTGCACGTTCATCCTTGGGTGTTAGTCTGGGTGCCACATTGCCTCTTGAATGCATGTCCTTTCTGAGCCTTATTTCTCTTATTCCTTTGAATCCCCTCTCTCCTCTGACTCTCTGTGTGATCTTGGGCAGCTCTATACCAGTATTCTGCCTCTTTTCTCTTCCCTGCCACTGGTCTAGCCAGCACCCCCCCAACAGTTCCTAATACATGGGGCCTGTTTAGTACAAATGTCCCACTACACATAGAAAAAAACAAGATACCTCTTTTTAAGCAACCATGTGTCTGATCAAAAACAGTCCTTAGGTTGTGATAAGAAATCTAGGGCCAGATGTACCAAGCCTTTTGCGCCTCGCAAACTGCGAAAAATGCAGTTTGCGAAGCGCAAAAGGCCTCACGCGAAGCACGGCCGCAAATTGCGAGTCGGTAATTTGAGGATGCGACTCGCAAATAGGAAGGGGTGTTCCCTTCCTATTTGCGACCGCATCGCCATGCAGAGTTGCTTTGGGAACGCGAATGCGGTCGCAAACCAACTCGCAGTTACCATCCACTTGAAGTGGATGGTAACTCATTCGCAAAAGGGAAGGGGTCCCCATGGGACCTCTTCCCCTTTGTGAATGCCCCCCCAAAAAAAAATTCAGAGTACCTACTCTGAAAAAACCGAAACCAAATGGTTTCGGATTTTTTTCTTTTTGCAGCTTGTTTTCCTTTAAGGAAAACGGGCTGCAAAAAGAAAAAAAAAACTGCTTTATTGAAAAAGCAGTCACGGACATGGTGGTTTGCTGTCTCCAGCAGACCACCATCCCTGTGAGTGCCTAGACTCGCTATGGGGTCGCAAACTGCGACCCACCTCATTAATGTTCATGAGGTGGGTCTTTGCGACGCCATAGCGAGTCGCAGAAGGTGTCTGAGACACCTTTCTGCATTTCGTTTTGCGAGTTGCAATTTGCGAGTCGCTGTGACTCGCAAATTGCAACTCGCAAAAATCTACCTACCTACATCTGGCCCCTAGTGGCAACATTTAGCACTTATAAATACACTTAACACATCATCATACACCTTATGCAAAACTTACACCTCAAGGAATCCCCATGTGAGTTGGATGTGTGTCAACCTTCATATTCATGCCATAAAAACATTGCTGTAAAAGAACTAACAAGAATAACTATAAAAACGAACTTACTCCCTTGATGCTGCTGTTGGGCTTTCAAATGCCCATCAAGGTCTGGGTAGGCCACGACAAGTATGCAGGCCACTGGGGGGTCACTGAGCGATACACGCTCTTGCCACGTAGGGAGGACTGACCGAGCTGGGCTTCTGGTGACTTGCGGGTCCAGCATCATAAGTACTGCCCCTCTTTCTACAGTGTAAGCTGCACTCTTATAGACCCCCAGGGTCCACATCTTCTTGTTGATGGACTTCCAGATCTCCTTCTTCTGATGGGTGTTGACTTGAATGGATAAGAAAGAAGAAAGCAAAATGTTTTAAGTGATTTTGTTTCTCAGTATCACACAGTCACAGTTTTAACCAGCCAGGGCAGAACTGATCTCAGCGCCGCTTGGCTGATTACAACTCCACTTTCCGCTGGCCTTTCCATGGCGGAGCACTTGCCATGGAAAAGCCAGTGCCGGGGGCTAGAGTGGGGCCCCTGCACTGCCTATGGTATGATCTGTACAGGGCCACCCCTGTCCAGCACTGTCATTCCAGGGATGCTGGAGTGCTAGGATATTGGCCTGGGTTCCCTTAAAGAAGCCAAGGCCAATATCCTAGCACTATTCCTGCCTGTCAGCCCAGTGGGAACACGTATGACAATGTTCCCGCTGGTTAGCCGGTATGACTGTGGGGTCCTCCTCACAGCTTTGGCGATCCACCTTTAGGACCTCCTAAGTTGTAATGAGGCCCTATGTGGAGTATCTGGAGACATGTCACAACTAACATTCGGTCGTGTGGTACAAAAAATTATTTCTTCAATGATGAGACACATCAACAACTACATCCAGTTTCCACAACATCAAGATTTTGCTAATGTGAAGGAAGATTTTCATGCTTTGGGTGGCCTACCAGATATAGCTGGAGCAATTGATGGCACAAATATTGCCTTAAAGCCACCACACTCCAGGGAACAGATCTATTGCAATCGGACGAACTTCCATTCAATCAATGTCCAAGTTGGCTGCCTGATTTGTACGTCGTGTGTTTGCCCATTTCCCAGGGTCAACACATGATTTCTTCGTACTACGGAACAGCACCATACCCCTGCAAATGTCCCAACTTGTACCAGAGAGGGCCTGGCTTATTGGTAAGTACAATATGACATTAGGATCATTTTCTTTATTCGTAGTTTAGGAATGTACATGGAATGAGATATTTTTGCCCAATACATTTTCACTTTCATATAGGATACTCAGCTTATCCTAACCGACCATAGTTGTTAGCACCGCGGCGGAATCCAACAATCCCAGGGGAAGTCTGTTTCAATGAGGCTCATGGAAAAACACAGAGGCCAGTGGAGGGGGCTTTTGGGCTCCCAAAGGCCAGATTTATATGTTTATTTAGTTTGTTCCCTGTTCTTCCATGGTGTCAAGGTCTTGGAAAGTAAAAAATCTAAATGGCACAGACTATTTGGGCTATGCATGGGACTTAAAAAGTATCTAAACATTTGCACAATATTTGTTTCTTATAATTGTATGACAACAATAAATTTTTTATTGTATTTTTCCTTTTTAGATATGGGAAACACTTAACCCAGTTGTTATGATTTGTATTTAATTGAATCTTATTGATTATTAGGTTTTTGAAATGATGGTGGAAGGAAGACATAAAAAAGGAAATACCACAATAAATTCAACACCAGTCTTTGGCGGTTATTCTGACCCTGGCGGTAAAAACCGCCAGGGCCGTGGTCCGCGGGAGCACCGCCAACAGGCTGGCGGTGCTCCTTTGGGCATTCTGACCGCGGCGGTACAGCCGCGGCCAGAAACGGAAAGTCGGCGGTCTCCCGCCGGCTTTCCGCTGCCCATGGGAATCCTCCATGGCGGCGCAGCTTGCTGCGCCGCCATGGGGATTCCGACCCCTATACCGCCATCCTGTTCCTGGCGGTTTCGGCCGCCAGGAACAGGATGGCGGTATGGGGTGTCGATGGGCCCCTGGGGTCCCCTGCAGTGCCCATGCCAATGGCATGGGCACTGCAGGGGCCCCGTAAGAGGGCCCCACTTAGAATTTCAGTGTCTGCTTAGCAGACACTGAAATTCGCGACGGGTGCTACTGCACCCGTCGCACCCCTTCCACTCCGCCGGCTCCTTCCGGAGCCGGCTTCCTCGTGGAAGGGTGTTTCCCGCTGGGCTGGCGGGCGGCCTTTTGGCGGTCGCCCGCCAGCCCAGTGGGAAACCCAGAATGACCGCCGCAGTCTTTTGACCGCGGTACGGTCTTCTGGCGGTTCCCGCTTGGCGGGCGGCTCCCGCCGCCCGCCAAGCTTAGAATCACCCCCTTTGACTCTGTGTTATGTGAATTATTATGCAATGGCTTTTGAGCTGCATATGTGCAACTTGAAAGGAAAATATAATATTTCACAAACAATGGTATGATTAGACCTTACAGTGTTTATGGCAATTTACACACACATTAGAATTTACACTCATGCAATCTTCAGCAAAAAGTACATCTAAAGAGATGATCTGGAAAGTAATGCTAATGCTTACTTAGGAAGAGTACGTGTGATATACCACACAGTCAAGTCAACTCAGAATGTGGAAGGAACCCATTCCAAGGCCTAGCATGGTAATAATCAGACTATCCTGTGATTTGGTAGGATTTCTGGCAATAGTCATCATATCAACTTTGCTATCTTTGATATCATTACAAAGTAGATTCTGCATGCAAAATGACTTGTAAGAGAACCTTTAAATCAACATACTTTGATTTGTGAGACCAATTTAATCAATTCAATGTACTGACAAGGAAGAGACAAGATACAATATGAGAACTCGGGCCATTTTCATTCAGTGCATCAAATGAGGTTTGGCTAATGCATGAATCTTTAAAACATGTGCATATTTGTTAGAAAAGAGAGGATGAGAAACATTGCAATGCATACATGTTTTCCAGATTCATAATCAAGCCATTATGGATCAACACCCTTCAACTTAATGTTGCCAACACTTTGAAAACTTTTATTTGAACATTCCTATATATGCTGTGCAGAAGTACACACATATACAATGGAATACCATTTGTGAAATATGTTGATAGCTAAGGAAACACTTACAATCACCATACCTTCATAATCTAATAGATGGAGTTTGGAACCTTTTATCTTAGGTAGAACAAAATACATTCACACAAGCAATCAAACAGGCAAAAGCAAAAATGATCAATAAATTACACAACACATACTGACCACACACATTACCCAGTAGTGCGAGAGGTAGTACGATACTGCTACTATTTGATGATGACTTTGGGTATGAGATTTTAAATTTGGGTTTATATGTTTTACAAAGGTGGAACACACATTATCAACCCCAAACTTAAGAGCAAGCACTACATTCCTGAGCCATTGAAAAGTGTAAATTACCATTCTCCACTCCACCAAGGATTCCATTCAAGCCTTCAGGATGTAGGACCTGCACAACCTTCTCCTCCTAGGGAAAAAGTTATAATGGGGGCTTGGAGCACCACCACCAGTCCTCTTGGCCTCCAGGTGATGCACTCTCCCCCGCAGGTTGGTCCACCTCTTCCCAATTTCCTCCTGTGGGTGCAGGTTGTTAGCTATAGCATTTACTCTGTCAACTGTTCTGGTCCATGTTAGCCTTTTCTGAGTTAAGGTTATATTTTGTACTTGTGCTCCAAACAATTGACTCTAACGATTTCATCCACCATGACTGTCAGTTCACCCTCTGTAAAACAGGGATTCCTCTTTACTGCCATGGTGAGACACTAATAATAAATGGTATTGTGGCCCACAAGTTGGTGGCAAAAACTTTAAAAATGAAACAAATGAAAAATGAACAGAGGGAGAAATACAAAGAAAATAACCTGACTCCTGAGTGGCAAAATCAGCAGCAAAATGGTGTCCTGCAGTGAAATGGCAAAGGAGCACAGTCTGAAATGGAGTGTGTTTTATAGTGTGTTTTGCAGTTGTTCACAATTGGCCAATATATATCAGGTGTGTGGTACTTGCATCCATCCAATAGCCACAGCCATTGTACAATGGTGTGTGGGTCCGGCGACAGACTCCCCCCATCAGGAATCTGCTGTCACAACAATGCCAGCATGGCTATGAAACCTAATATGCTTGGTGCAATCTCGCCGACCTGATGGCAAAGGAGTACTGTTGGCCAGCAATAGAGTTCTTGTACTGAGGTCTTGTGTGAATAGTAGTAGTTTAATATAGGTTTTATTAAAAACAAAGGTGACTTCAGTTGGTGATCCCTCTCCAGCCAGCAGACACTCGAGAGAAACCCCACTATGTCACCATCTTAAGACTCTAGAATCCCCTATCACAAGAGTTTGGATTAAAGGCACACCATAATTATGACTAATAACTTACATCCTTAACTACAACACATCTTCTTCTTTTTAATCAATAAACATGCATTCATATTCTATTTATGTTCCATCTCAAACATAGGCCCTCATTACGACCCTGGCGGTGTGCGATAAACTGGCGGTAATACCACCAACAGGCTGGCGGTAAGTACTGCCAAATTATGACCAAGGTGGTGATAACTCCCATACACAGCCAATGTACCACAACAACCGCCAGTGCGGAAATAACACTCACCACTGCAGTAGCCGGCAACAGCCAGGTAAAAGACAAAGTACCGCCCACCATATTAAGACACATCAATCCGCCACCTTTTCCGGGGCAGTACCAGCGCCATCAAAACCCTGGCAGAAACGCATCACAGAAGAGAAAAGACTCACCATTGGAGACACAGGGAAGAACAACCCCGCCATGAAACCCAAACTGCAAGGCTTTCCAATGACCTTCTACGTAATGCTCCACCTGGAACACCAACGCCGACGAAGATGACGACGGTGAGTACAGCCACCTAGCACACAACGGAGGGTGGGAGGAAAACAAGAGTGGCACACACATATGCATGACACACACCACACACATGTCCAGTTGCACACGAAAAACAATTTGTCCCCGACAAACAGCAGAATAATGCAAGGTCCACAGGAATGAACGAAAGTGATTGTAATCAGACCAGCATCTAAATAACTAATTTGATTTGTCAATGAAACAGATATGTACACATGTACACAACGGGACACTGTCCAGTCCAATGTTCAAAGGGTCCACATGGCCACAGGGCACAGTCTAAGGCCCAACTCGAATCCTGAGCACATCCAGATAGTACACTGCAGGGGCATCTCTTTGCAAATAGGCAGGTACCTCAGGGGGGGCACCTCAGCCGGATGCGGGAACAATCCTACTGGTTCTGGAGGGAGCTCCATGCCCATTGCTCTATCCTGGGGAGTGCAAGGCCACAGTCTCTCAGGAGGGTGACTTTCCCACTGGTTCTGGATGGGGCAACTCATACAGCAGCCCCTGGAGTGTGGCCTACATGTCGTCCGTTGGCGGTGATGGCTTCAGTGCGGTGGTGGATGGAGGAGCCTCCTGGGCTGCCTGTGCACTTTTGGATGGCTGCAGTGTGGTGGTGGATGGAGGAGCCTCCTGGGCCGCCTCTGCACTTTCGGATGGCTGCAGTGTGGTGGTGGATGGAGGAGCCTCCTGGGCAGCCTCTGCACTTTCTATTGGCTGCAGTGTGGTGGTGGATGGAGGAACCTCCTGTGCAGCCTCTGCACTTTCTGATGGCTTAAATTCATCAGCTGGCGATGGGGTACCCATGACAGCTGGTGGAGGTGTCACCTGACAGCCTCCGCTGGAGTGGAGGGCTTTGTCTCCTCCAGTACATGGGGCGTGGATCCCTTACCCTTTCTGGCAGGGATGAATGGGCTCTTCCCCTTCTTGCCTGGTGGTGCATGCTCCTTCTCCTTCTTGCCTGGTGGTGCAGGCTCCTTCCCCTTCTTGCCTGGTGGTGCAGCCTCCTTCCCCTTCTTGCCTGGTGGTGCAGGTTCCTTCCCCTTCTTGCCTGGTGGTGCAGCCTCCTTCCCCTTCTTGCCTGGCTCTTTCTCCTTCTTTGATGGAGGTGTGGTATCCTTACCACCACGAGTAGGTGTTGCTACCACTGTACCCGTGGACTGTATGGCTGAGGTGCTGGGCTGTGTCCTTGGTACCCTGCTCATACGGGCAGGAAGTGAGGTGGAGGGAGAAGGAAGAGGTCAAGTTGGGAAAGGAAAAGCTTTTTAGGGATGTTGGGGCGGGAGGAGGGAGGAGTAATGGGAGTGGAGGTTGAGGGAGTGGTTGTTCGTGGTGTATGTCTGCTGGATTTAGGTGCAGGTGCTTGAGCTGTATGCTGATGTGAGGTGGATGGCTGTTGGGTGTGTGAGTGCTTGCGTTTGTGTCCTTTAGGAGGGGGGACAGACAGGTGGGGAGAGGACAGAGGGGACGCATGCATGGTTGTTGTGGAGGTGTCTGCCAGTAAGGTGTGCGTTCTGCTTGGTGTGGTGATGCTGGTAGTGGATGTTGATGTAGTGCATGCAGGTGTGAGTGTGGATGTGACTGCGAGGGAGGTGGAGGAGGAGGAGGAAGAGGGTGAAAAAGTGGAGGCAGTGGATGTTGTCGTGTTTGCAACTGTATGGTGTTTGTGTGAGTGCTTGTGGGATGAAGTGTGGTGCTTGTGTTTGCCTGTGCCACTCTTGGGTGTTGTCTTGTCTGCATGCTTGTCTGTAGGTGTGCCTGGGATGGCTTAGGGTTGAGGAGAATGGGACTGGGAAGTGGAAGTTGGAGGGGGGACAGTAGAAACAGGGACAATGGCTACCATCAGAGAGGAGGCCAGAGCCTGAATTGATCTCTGATGGGCAGCCAATCCACTGTGAATGCCTTCCAGGAATGCATTACATTGCTGCATCTGGGATGCTAGCCCCTGGATGGCATTCACAATGGTTGACTGCCCAACAGAGATGGATCTCAAGAGGTCAATAGCCTCCTCACTCGGGCAGCAGGGCTCACTGGGCAGGGCCTGAGGTGCCTGGGGCGAAGGTGATGCCCACCCTCCTGGGTGAACGGGCATGGGAACCTCACTGAGGGGCTGGTGGGAGGGCGGTGCAGGTACGGGGGTGGCTGCTGTACGTGCAGCTGGGGTGGTCACAGAGGTGTCTGCCACCACCAGGGAGCCTCCATCGGAGGAGGTATCTGAGTCTGTGTTGTCTCCTCCAGTCTCCGCTGTGGGGCTCCACTCACCCTCCATCCCACTGGTTGCCTCGGCAACAGTGGACACTGCCTCCTGGGTCATGTGAGATGCAGCTAACTCTGTTGCCGGTGCCCCTGCTCCTCTGCCAGATGATGCCAATGCACACAAGGAAAGGATGACAAAACAAGAAAGGGGAGGGAGAGACAAAGGATACACTGGATCAATGATTGCACCAACACCACTATTGGCATACACATCACCATCACAGACAGGGAACAGGCTTAAGCACTATGCATTGCACTACCAGTGATATAGCTAGGCACTAAGGTAAGATAAGGACCACACACCGCCAACTGCAGCACTCCTGGGACCCACAATGCCCTGGCTGAAATGGACTGCTAATAAGCTAGGTCACCTGTATTTGCCATACAACCATTACCCTTCAGATGACCCATGCTGCAATGTCTTTCCTGGCCTTAGGGGCACCCTCTAACACACATCCACCACCCAGATACCACACCACCAGCCAAAATATCTATTTATACCCACTGTACTCCCCCCCTTGTGGCTGCTGTGATGCCCTAAAGCGCCCATCCAGCTCAGGGTAGGCCACCGCCAGTATGCAGGTCATCAGGGGGGTCAGGGTCCGATGGGCAGCCCTTCCTCGTTAGGAGGCCATCCCCAGCTGGATCTCCGGGGTCTTCCGTGCCCAGTGTCTCAGGTCCTCCTACCGCTTCCGACAGTGTGTGCTCCGCCTGCCATAGACCCCCAGGGTCCGCACGTCTTTGGCGATGGCTCGCCATATTCCTTTCTTTTGATGGGCACTGACCTCCAGAGGCAATCCAGACAGGAGACCACCATTAAACAAACAGTCCAGCCTGTCACACAAATGACCCACCATACCCGTTTCCATCACCATTGGCACACACATAGCCTAGCACACAACACGTAGACCGCCAACAGACAATCCCCCCCACGCCCACTCCCTTACACGATGCTTGCACACACATCTCCATGCATCCTTGCCACATGCATCGTGGCAAAAGTGTACTCACCTGTTGGTCTGGAGGCCCATACAGCTGTCCGTACTGGGGTAGGACCCCATTTACCAGTCACTCCAACTCCTCCGAAGTGAAGGCAGGGGCCTTTTCCCCGGTCGATGGTAGGTTCCAGAAACAGGTCACAGCAGCACACACAGTGTAGGTGTTCTCCTGTTGAAGGTCAGTAACCAAGTGAGGATTGAGATAGAAAATGGTGGTCACATCCTGTCATGCCGTGGGCATCCATGGCATCTCCCGCTCGGGCCGTTGTTCCAGCTGCGGTCTGTTTTCTTTACCGCAGCGAGGCCGGAGGCCCACGATTGGGTGTTGGTCCTCGCTGCGTATAATGCACGTTTGCGGGTGTTGTCGTAGGGTGCCTGTGTCCCCCCTCGTTTCTTCCACTTTTCAGGTGCCCAATTCTAGGGCCTTCTCTTTTTCCTTCTTCTTCCTGGAGGAGCCATGATTTCTCTTTCCCAGCATACCATTCTCCTTTCATCTTCCCTGCATGCATCTGTTTCCCTTACTACAATGGTGCCTTTTCCTATCTGGTTCTATAGCCCCTTTCCCAATACAAGATGGCAGTTCTACTTCTTCCTTTATGTCACTTCCTGTCAAGGCTTATATAAGGGGATAGATTCTTCTTCTCTTTGCATTGCAACACTTCTCCTGGTGTGGCCACGCTCCGGCTGGTCTTCTATAGGACTCCAGTTTTTTGCTCCTGTTTTTCCTTTGTCCTTCCTGTGAAATTCCTAGCATCGAAGTTCTGATTTTCTTGTGTCCTCCTTCAGTTCCAGGGAGTTCCACTCTGGAGGTTTTTTCCCTATGGGGTTTTTCCTCTGGGACTCCTTCTGGTGGGCACGGATTGTGGTGGTGTACTATGGTCAGCCGCACCGTGGCTACCTGAAGAGGTCGCCCCTACCTCAGCCAGAGTAGGGCTTGCAAGAACCAAGGCTGCACGCCATCCCCATCTGGCCTGGACGGTAAGCCAAAGGCAAATCGTGACAGATTGCAACGCTCAAAATTCCGGTCATGGTCCAGTATCATGGAGAATCCCTCGACAAATTTGGAACAAACAAGACAAACATTGCTCCTGACTATCCAACAACAAGCCCAGGAACTACAACAGTTACTAAATGAAAATGCAGCTTTACGACAAGCCTTAGTCTCCAGGACCAGTGATGTTCCCACCATCGACCGCCAGGGCCACGAATGACGGAAGCACCGCCAACAGGCTGGCGGTGCTTCCTTGCCCATTCTGACCGCGGCGGTAAAGCCGCGGTCAGAAAACCGGGGCCGGCGGTTTCCCGCCGATTTAGCCCCGGTTGGGCGAATCCGCCATGGCAGCGCTGCAAGCAGCGCTGCCATGGTGATTCTGACCCCCTTCCCGCCTGCCTGTTTCTGGTGGTTGTCACCGCCAGGAAGAGGCTGGCGGGAACGGGTGTCGTGGGGCCCCTGGGGCCCCTGCACTGCCCATGCCACTGGCATGGGCAGTGCAGGGGCCCCCTAACAGGGTCCATGATGCTTTTCACTGTCTGTAAAAGCGCGACGGGTGCTACTGCACCCGTCGCACCGCCGCAACACCGCCGGCTCCATTCGGAGCCGGCTCCTGTGTTGCGGCCCCCATTCCCGCTGGGCCAGCCGACGCTAACTTGGTTAGCGCCGGCCGGCCCAGCGGGAATGTCCGAATGCGGGAAGCGGTATTTTGGCCGCATGGCAGCCAAATGCCGGTGCCCGCCAGAGTCGGAATAAGGGCCTATGTCTTTATTGTGGTGCTTCCGGTCATCAAATTCGTACCTGCCCCATTCGTCCATCAAAGCCCTTGGGAAACGCCAACTCCCATCCTCTGTGAGAAGGGAGAGGACGGGATGTTCCGAGATACCTTCCATTTGTTCCTCCAGAGAAGAAGTAACAGCTCTTTTCCTTTTACCTATCACCTTACAATTAGCCAATGGCTGAGAAGAAAGAGCATTAGCCTTGTTGGATTGTGGGGCCAGTGGTATCTACTTAGATGAAACATGGGCTTTAGAAAGAAAAATCCCTTGGCTACCCAAGGACATACCAGAGCAAGTTCATACAGTGGCTGGTTCTTTCCTAGCCTCTGGACCTGTCATTAATACCACTCCTACCTTGTGTTTACAGTTTGGGAAACATCAGGAATATGTCTCATTCGATCTGATATCTTCACCAAATCACATCATGATTCTAGGTATTCCATGGCTAACCCGGCACAATCCCTATATTAATTGGGAAACTAGAACCGTTTCACTTTCTTCCTAATTTTGTCAACAGCACTGTTATTTATCAGGAGCTTATTGGTCCCTGAAGAAAATGTTATTAACACCACCTAAAGTAGGTTGTTCCATTAACCTCCTCCAAGGAGTACCCAGTCATTATCTGGAATTTGCAGACGTATTTCAAAAACCTGATAAACCAGTACTTCCACCTCATAGAGAATATGATTGTGCCATTCCTTTGGAACCTGATGCTGTAGTTCCCTTTGGGAGAATGTATTCTCTTACCGAACCTGAGAAGAAGATTCTCAAAGAATATCTAGAGGAGAACATACAGATTGGTCTGATTGCCCCTTCCTCTTCACCCGCAGGGGCTCCCCCCTTTTTTGTACCAAAGAAGACGAAGGACTTAAGTCCTTGCATAGACTTTCACAGATTAAATAAGATCACTAGTAAAGATCGCTATCCTCTGCCCCTCATTAAAGATATTTTATAAGCCGTCAGAGGAGCAAAGAGATTCACCAAATTAGATCTTAGGGGAGCCTACCATCTTTTAAGGATAAAAGAGGGTGATAATTGGAAGACTGACTTCAGAACTCCCTTTGGCCATTATGAGTATCGGGTAATGCCCTTTGGGCTAACCAATTCTCCCTCCATATTTTAGCGATTTATGGACGCTATCTTTTCTGACCTTTTACACCAAACAGTTGTTGTCTATTTGGATGATATTCTTATATTCTCCACTCATCCAGAACATCACACTAAACATGTACTCCAAGTACTAGAAAGGCTTAGGCAACATCATCTATTCTGCAAACTAGAAACATGTGAATTTGATCTGACTGAAGTGAAATACTTGGGGTATCATATCAACCAATTGGTAAGGCTATGGACTTAGACAAGGTCCAAGCCATTCTGGATTGGCCATCCCCCTCCTCCATCAAAAAAAACCAGTGTTTTCTAGGATTGGCCAATTTCTATTGTCAATACATAGCTGACTTCGCCCAGCAGACCAGTCATATCACGCAAACTCTTAAGAAAAAAACCTACGGAAAGGTTTTTGTTGGACCAAAGATGTGGAAACTGCATTTCAAGCACTAAAACATGCCTTGATCACAAGCTCCCATTTTACGGCATCCAGATACCGCCAAACAATTAATTGTTGTCACAGATGCCTCGGAAAAGACAAAAGGGGCCGCTGCAAAAACAAAGTGATGATGGGTTAGAACATCCCGTATTTTACCTTTCCCACATACTGTCCGACACTGAACGTAATTACTTGGTGTTAGAACGAAAACTGCTCCCCTTGAAGACCGCTTGTACGGAATGGAGACAATTTCTTATGGGATCTAAAGAACCCTTTGAGGCGAGGACCGATCACCGGAATTTACAGTGTTTAAGAAACTTCCAATGCCAAAATAGCCGTCAAGCCCGATGGGCTTTCTTTTTCAGTCAATACAACTTCCATATAACGTACATCCCTGGTTCCCAAAACATTTTGGCATATGCCCTATCACAACGCTATCCTGAATGTAATGATTATGCTACACAAAACTTAATTGAACCTGATCGAATCATTGGGTTAGTACAATCCTTTCTTGACAAAGTCAAATCTGAGTATTCTAATCTCAATAAAACCGAAATTAATCAATTACGTCCACAGTTACGTAAGGATAAGGAATACTATTATCACAAGAAAGCATTGTTCCTGCCTACTAAAACAGTCCAAACAGAGGCCCTACGAATGTGCCACGATTCCCCAATTGCAGGTCATTGCGGTATTAAAACCACCCAAGATCTCCTTCTTCGCTCCTTTTGGTGGCCCACACTTAAAACAGACACTGAAAGCTATGTAACTTCTTGCCCCATCTGTGCACAAGAGAAGACACCTCGTAATAGACCAGCAAGGGTTGCTCCATCCTTTACCTGTTCCACCGGCTCCTTGGCACACTGTAGCCACTGACTTCATGTGTTCTCTGCCTCACTCAGTTTGGAATCGAGTAGTAATGTTGACAGTTGACTCATTCACTAAATTGGCTCATTTCACTGCATTAAAGAAGTTACCCACTGCAAAAGAATTAAGTAAAATCTTTAGTCAGGAGATCTTTCGGCTTCATGACCTCCCTCAAGTCATCATCTCAGACCATGGTTCCCAATACATCTCACGCTTTTGGAAACAATTCTGTAGAACACTCAAAATCAACGTGGCTCTGTCATCTGGCTTCCATCCTCAAACAAATGGACAGACAGAACATCTAAACCAAGGTTTTGAACAATAGCCGTAGTTTCTGCAATGCTACGCAAAGTAATTGGTCTATGTACTTACCACTCGCCGAATTTTCGTATAACAATGCAGTGCATAGTGCCTTAAACGTCTCTCCATTTTATTGCTCTTATGGGTTCCATCCTAAGGCCTTTCCTGTTACTCTCAGAGAATCATCTACACTCCTTGCCATCACAACATTTGTTCGACGACTACGCGGTATCCAACGTGTTATACATTCTAATCTTCAAACCACCAAGATACACATGAAAAGGATGGCCGATAAGAAACGTTGTGATGCCCTGTCTTATCAAATTAATGATAAAGTCTGGCTTTCCTCTAAATTCTTACCTCTCCAATTATCCCAAAATAAGTTCAAACCCCGGTATTATGATTCTCCAAAAGATCAATCCTGTTTCTGTTCGTCTTCGTTTGCCTCGGACTTGGAAAATACATCCTGTGTTTCATATGTCTCAGCTAAAACCCTATGTACCTGATCCTTTTTACAGACAATTCTCCTGTCCTCCTCCTCAGTTGGTTGATGATGTGCCTGAATACACGGTCCAGGATATCTGTGACTCTCGGTTCTTCCGTGGACGTCTCCAGTTCCTCATCCATTGGAAGGGCTATTCTATGAGTGAATGCTCCTGGGAGGACACCTGTTCGGTTCATGCCCCTTTTCTGGTCTGTCGCTTTTTCCGTCTTTCGTGGGCTTCCGCGGCATCTCCCGCTCGGGCCCCGATCCATTTTTCGGGTTGCGGAGCCTGCCGCAGCCCTTTTTTCCAGACGCTCTCTGTTTTCTTTACCGGGGCCGGAGGCCCAGGATTGGGCGTCGGTCCTCGCCGCGCATAATGCGCAGCACAGGTTTTGGCATGGGGGCCTGCGCCCCCCCTCGGTTCTTCCACTTACCTGGTGCCCCATTCTAGGGCCTTCTCTTTTTCCTTCTTCCTGGAGAAGCCATGATTTCTCTTTCCCAGCACACCATTCTCCTTTCATCTTCCCTGCATGCATCTGTTTCCCTTACTGTAATGGTGCCTTTTCCTATCTGCTTCTATAGCCCCTTTCCCAATCCAAGATGGCAGTCCTACTTCTTCCTGTATGTCACTTCCTGTCAAGAGGTATATAAGGGGATAGATTCTTCTTCTCTTTGTGTTGCAACACTTCTCCTGTGGTGGTCACGCTCCGGCTGGTCTTCTATTGGACTCCAGTTTTTTGCTCCTGTTTTTCCTCTGTCCTTCCTGTGAAATTTCTGGCATCGGATTTCTGATTTTCTTGTGTCCTCCTTCTGTTCCAGGGAGTTCCTGTCTGGAGGTTTTTTCCCTATGGAGTTTTTCCTCTGGGTCTCATTCTGGAGGGCACTGACTGTGGTGGCGTCATACTGTCAGCAGCACCGTCGTTACTGGAAGGGGTCGCCCCTACCTCGGCCAGACTAGGACTTGCAAGAACCAAGGCCGCATGCCATCCCCATCTGGGATGGACGGTAAGCCAAAATCAAATTGTGACACATCCAGGGTGGTGTACACCGTCACCGCCGGCGTACATCCCCATTGGCCACTGTGCTCCATAGAGCCCCATATTATTCAATGAGGAATTGCACGGCAGTGCAAGACCGCCTTCCGCCACGACTCCCAACATCGGCGGAGTTACCTCACTTCCACCTGTACCTACATACAGGACAGGTGGTCACCATTTCAGGGGGGGAACAGGCATATCGACAATTACTGCGTCACAGATTATATTGGCACATACTTCGCCATTAACACTGACCCAACACATAAGTGCACCATGTGGACTGCTGTTGTGGTTTTGTTGTTCAAATTGTGACAGCCTACCCACTCTTGTGTCCCTTAGATACCTACTGCTGCGGATGATTAGGAGGTGGAGACATACTCCTGTGTACAGACCCCTGCTGGACTTAGCTACACTGGAATACAGGCACATTTTATTCACTTATAGACTGAACAGGGCCACAATCACAGTGCTGTTTGCCCAGTTGGAGCCAGACCTGATCTCATCTATCCGTCATCCAACTGGGATCCTCCCTCTTGTGCAAGTGCTATCAGAGTTCCATTTCCTGGCAACAGGTTCTTTCTAGGTGACAGTGTGTTTGGCTGCAGGAATGTCACAGCCAATGTTCTCAATCGTGCTGGCAGGAGTGTTGTCTACCCTGATAAAACACATGTGCAGCTACACTGCTTTCCCCCAGGGGGAAGATTTGGCCACTATGAAGTCAGGATTCTATGCAATGGGACATATTCCTAATATTATTGGGACAATTGACAGGACACATATTGTGTTTGTCCCCTCCTGCCAGAATGAGCAGGTGTCCAGGACTTGTAAGAGTTTCCACTCACTGAATGTGCAGATGGTGTGCCTGGCAGACCAGTACATCTCCCACGTCAATGCTAAGTATCCTGGGCTGGTGCATGATGCCTTTGTCCTGAGGAATAGCAGCATCCCAAATGTGATGGCCCAACTGCAGAGGCACAGGGTGTGGCTATTAGGTGAGCCATGGTCTCCACCCACTGTATGTTAGTGCATGCCGCTGGTGTTGACCCCATAAGATTGTGTGTGGCTAAATGTTGTCCCTCAATACTTGCAGGTGACTCTGGCTACCCAAACATATCGCGGCTGCTGACCCCTGTGAGGAATGCCAGGACAAGGGCTGAAGACCGTTATACTGCGGCACATAGGCGAACCAGACAGATCATCAAAAGGACCTTCGGGATCCTGAAGGCCAGGTTCAGGTGCCTCCATCTGACAGGTGGATCCCTGTGCTACTCACCCGAGAAGGTCTGCCAGAGAGTAGTGGCATGCTGCATGTTGCACAACCTGGCCCTCAGACACCATGTACCTTTTCTGCAGGAAGAGGAGACAGGAAATGCCCTTGTGGCAGCAGTAGACCCTGATGACAGTGAGGATGAAGAGGCTGAGGATGAGGATGAGGACAACAGAATATCAGTTATCCGTCAGTACTTCCAATGACACACAGGTGAGACAGTGCAACTTCACATTTTTTATGACTATTGGTGTATTCTGGGTGGCTGTGGCATGATGGCATTAACTTCCTTTTACCTCTACTTACTTTCACCTATGGTTTATAATTTTTCAGATGTCGGTGGTATGACAACTGTGCACTGATGTGCTGACTACAGCTAGCTACAGGTCATTATTTCTATGCTCTCACAATGTACAGTTCATTTACAATGGATGTAACTGTTTCCATAAATACACATTTTCAACACATGACATACAAGTAGTCGAGTTGTGTTTGGGCGTGTTTATTTTAGTGCTAACAAATTTAGGGAAAAGTGCAATGGAATGGGGTGATGATGGAGGAAAGTCCAGAATATTGTTCCGGTCTGTTTGTAGCACAGGTGCAGTGTCCAAGGGGCCATAGGAAGGGGAGCAGTGTCAGTTCAAGGTGGACAAGGTGACTGAGTTGGACACAAAGGACACAACTAGCATTTAGCCTCATATTTCATAATCAAATGTATGAGGATGCATGTTAAATAGTGCAGAATCACAAATGATTCAAAAAGCAGCCACTCACATTCTGATCATTTGCAGTATTCCCATCCTTCGGCATTAGGAGTTTGCCAAATGAAATAATAGTGGAAATTTTGTGTAACAAGCGTAGCACAACATTTGTGAAATTCCTTGAGATTGCTTCAGCGTAATGGAAATTTCACCGAGCCTTATATTCACCGGGTCTTGTATTCATTTTCAAAGTTGATTAATTTTAGAAGTAACATCTTTAACAGTAAAGGTGTACCAAATGGCTAACAATTGATGTACAAGCAATCGGTTAATTTCGGGTATAAGCTCCAAGGATACTAATGTTGTTGCTTTAATGCCCACAAAGTCTATTAGTCACCAAAGCCACTGCAGGTAGTAATAATCATTATCCAAAGTGCAGTTGTGTAACACATAATGATGGAGCCCATATGTGGAATTTGTTGAGTGGCCGCTGAGTCGCTCATATCTCACAGATATTCTTTGACCTTGTACTGAACGGGCCCTCCCTGAAAACGTGGGTGTGTGTCTACCTGCCCCAAAATGGCTTTGGGGCCCTCAGGGAAGCCCCTGCCTTGATGCTTATGATAGTTTTCATCATATTTGTTAATGAACCCTTGAGACAACTGACCGTCACTGTTGCAGTTGGACTGGTAGCAGGAAGGAGGTGGATATGTTTATGGACATCATAATAGAGATGCAACATTTGTAGAAATTACAAGGCTAAGGCATATGTACAGTGTATGTTTGCCACACTTATTTTCCTCTGAAAGTGTCATGCCCCCACTCTCGATGGCTAAAGAAACACAGCTGGCACCCATGTGGCCTGGCACGGTTCCGGCCTTTTTCACATTGTTAGTCATCAACTGTATAAAGGCTTTTCCCTTTGGCAGTGCCAGGCCACTGGCAGAACGAAGTGGCATATCAGTGCCAACCAGATGTCTGTCATCACTTCACTCACAATAACTCCCCCTCAGAGTACATCTGTCTGTCCTTTACTCTGACTGACCTTTACGTGGGCCTGTGTAAATCACTATTATAAGTACAGGGCCCGCCACTATGGATGCACGTTCAATTGGAGGTCGAGGGTAATTGGGCAGCGTAATCGGAGTGCACGCTTGAAGCAACACCAGCAAGCTTGTGCTTAGCTAGGAACAGAGGCGGAGTTATTGTTCTGGCTGCAGCTAACACAGCAGGGTCACCGGGACACAATCAAAGCAGCGGCCTACCATTGGATAACCTAAGACACTATTCTGCTGGTCAGCACAACTCAGCATCAATGTGGTCCTCACCACAGCCCACTCTTAAACAGGAACTCCTGCAGCTAAAACAAGATTGACAAAGTCTGTAGGTGTTCTATTTTTATGTCATCTTAGATACTTCAAAGCACGTGTGTACTAAGTTGCAGATAAAAGCATCAGAAACGCTGATGTTACAGAAAAAAACGGCTGCTGTACTTTTCGAACGTCGCTTTTTAGGGATATTTTGGTGCTCGGGGACTGATTTCAGATGTTAAATAATGTACCATACATTCCAATTGAAGTGTAAAGACACTCCTAAATAGCCAATGGAAAAACGGCGAGACTGAAATGGTGATGCAAGTTTCCATTGACAATGTCTCAGACAAGTGACAGAAGGTTCTGGAGCAAAAGAAGCCCTGGACTGGAAGACGCAGATCCAGCCCCTAAAGTAGTTAAAGGGTATTCAGCCTTGTAAAAGCACATATTACTTATTGAGGGGAGCTATGACACTTTCTTACATCTTAATATAATTATTATTCTTGACCAGCGGAGAACAAGCCTTTTCCTTATGTTAGGCTCCAATTTTTATTTAGGAGGTTTTCAATGTTTCTCACAATGGCCACCAGGACCACCCTATACCCACACCCGCTGGCCTGAATTGAAAACAGAGGTTCTTTCTGTTTTTTGTGAATGTGCCAGCATTTACACAAACGTGGGTCTAGAACGTTTTCCATTGAAAATTGATATAAACTGTGGGGGTTATTCCAACTTTGGAGGAGGTGGTAATCCGTCCCAAATGTGACGGATTTACCACCAGCCGTATTACGAGTTCCATAGGATATAATGGACTCGTAATACGGCTGGTGGTATATCCGTCACTTTACCGTCACTTTTGGGACGGATTACCACTTCCTCCAAAGTTGGAATAACCCCCAGTAGTATTACTTGCCAAAGCAGGAATTGCTCGACATCTCTTCAGTGTTGGCTGGCTCATCTGTCTGTCTGTTTGTTTTCCTGGCTCCTCGGCCGGGGTAGTTGAACCGTAAATGAAATCACAGGCACGGGGTGGGAGGCGGGGCAGGGGGTTGTTCACAACATGCAGCGTGCAGTCATGTCAGATGTTTTTGCGGACTCCAAGGCCCTCATTCTGACCTTGACGGGCGGCGGAGGCCGCCCGCCAAAGTCCCGCCGTCAGGTTACCGTTCCGCGGTCGAAAGACCGCGGCGGTAATTCTGACTTTCCCGCTGGGCTGGCGGGCGGTCGCCTTCAGACCGCCCGCCAGCCCAGCGGGAAAGAGGCTTCCACGATGAAGCCGGCTCGGAATCGAGCCGGCGGAGTGGAAGCTGTGCGACGGGTGCAGTTGCACCCGTCGCGTATTTCACTGTCTGCGCAGCAGACAGTGAAATACATTTAGGGGCCCTCTTACGGGGGCCCCTGCAATGCCCATGCCAGTGGCATGGGCACTGCAGGGGCCCCCAGGGGCCCCGCGACCCCCCCTACCGCCATCCGGATCCCGGCGGTCGGACCGCCGGGATCTGGATGGCGGTAGGGGGGGTCGGAATCCCCTCGGCGGCGCAGCAAGCTGCGCCGCCTTGGAGGATTCAATGGGGCGGCGGTACACTGGCGGGAGCCCGCCAGTGGTGCCGGTCCGACCGCGGCTTTACCGCCGCGGTCGGAATCCCCATTGGAGCACCGCCGGCCTGTCGGCGGTGCTCCCGCGGTCCTCCGCCCTGGCGGTCTTTGACCGCCAGGGTCAGAATGACCGCCCAAGTCTGCTACATTAGGATCTTGGAGGGGGGATCTCCGTTTCTAAGTTTAAAATGCCAGATGTGAAAGGTGTAAACGAGACAGATACAGCGTAGTTGAGATTAGATACAGGTGTCAATATGGTGGTATTTGCGCGTTTTTCCTTATTATTAATACACGGAGCAATCTTTCTCTAAAAGTTGTGAATTACTATGGTAGCATGAGAGCGGTCCTGAGAAATAATGCCCCCTCTCCACACCTTTGTGTCGGCCCTGACTCCGGTGGCATGAAGGATAGTGTCCGTTTACGTTCTGCCCCCTCAGAAATCTGCAGATGTCTGACACACTCTTCAGTGTTTTGATTGTGAGAACTGATTTAACCACCTTACCCAGAAGCGATGCTTATTATTGTCAAGTCAATGAGATGCAATTGTGTTTATCACACTGGTTAAGAGAGCTTTTCTTTCACCAAACCAGTGAGCGCTTAGTTGGTCTGGGACAGTGAAAATGTTGAAACATCACTGGGCATATGGATTTTTCATGTTATATCGTCATTAGGGCTCCCATTTTTATAGTTTTATTGTTTCCATTTACACCTGTATTTGTTTATGTTTATTTTTTCTCATTTTGTTGGTATTTGCCCATATTATGTCCATAATGCTGGTCGGTGAAAAATGAAGTTGCAACAAGTATATTTGCACATTTACTTCATTAACAAATGCATATTCATACTTCAATTGTTTGGTTGTAGAGAACAAAGTAGTAATAACTTTGGCGCTGTCAATATTTCTGCAATTTTGTACCTCCTTCACACACTTTCACATATAATTAAGCCTCATCCTATTACTATAAATTCACAATTAACACTTATTCTAGATTCTTCCCGCCTCTATCCCTCCATTACTCTAGTCAATCCAACTAACAAGCTCACAAAACCTCTGCTCAAATTAATTCATACTAATACTGTCCTCATATTTTACTATACTAATCCACCATTCATTCCTCTTGGGTTCCGGAGTAGAGTGCTACTCGCCGAAAAACGCTTTGACGCCTTGTCAGGGGTAGTAAGCGCTGAATAAATACAATTACAATAATTACAATAATTACAATGGGGGCAATCAGGAGAGTCTCATTTCCTGGCAGTGGTCTTGGCAAGTGTCTATGGCTTCTGTCTGGGTCGCAGGGAAAATTTGCAGGGTGGTTCACCTTCTGCAGGGTGAGGGATGCTGGTGGCCTGTGGGTCCTATGGCGGGGACTCCTGCCCACTAGCAGAAGTGGAGGGCTGATCAATGGACTGGCTAGTGGTAGGGGCCTGCTGCTGTGTGGTTGCCTCCCTCATGATGTTGCCCATGCCTGCCAGCACCCCTGCTATGGTGATTAGGGTGGTGTTAATGGTCTTCAAGTCCTCCCTGATCCCCTGATACTGTCTCCTGCATCCGCCTATTCTCCTGCACATTGTCAAGGATCTGGCCCATTGTGTCCTAGGAATGTTGGTAGGCTTCCAGGATCTCGGAGAGTGCCTCCTAGAGAGTCAGTTCCCTGGTCCTGTCCACCCCCGGCACACAGCAGTCCTCCCAGTGTCCCTGTTGGCCTGTGCCTCTGTCCCCTGTACGGTGTGCCCACTGCCGCTGACCCCAGGTCCCTGATTGTCTTGGGGGCAAGGTGTGGGATGGGGTCCCTGTACAGGTGGGCACACCGCTGATTGACATGTCTCCGGGACAGAGATGTGGGTACGCTGGGTGGGTGCTGTGGTGTTGGATACTGAGGAGAGAGTCTCTGTGGTGGTCTATGAGTGGGCTTGGGTGACCGGCTGTCCAGTGGTCCCTGATGGGCCAGGTAGGTCATCCAGATCCAGAAGTCCATAGTTACTGTCATCACTGGGGGCATCATCTGTTGGGGGTCTGGATAGTCGTGGCACCTCCTCTCCGCTGACATTGGCTGGGGTACCTGTGGGAATGTGAGTGATGTATTATGTTTCATGTGTATGCCATTTGTACATCCCTGGCTTCCCCTCTATTGTTGGTGTTGCCCTGCCACCTTTTGCTTGTGTATGGTGATGTATTGTTAGTTTCTCTATGCTGTGCATACTTTAGTGATGGCTGTCCATGCAGGGCTGGGAGGGCTGTCCATGCAATGGTATGGCATGCAGGGCCTGGCATTGGGGTTAGTCATATGTGTAGGTGCAGTATGTGGAATGGAGTCGAGTGATGGGAGTGGGGGTGAGAGTGTGAGATGGCATGCAGGTATGTGTGGTGATAAGTGTTAAATGTTGACTTACCAGTGTCCAGTCCTCTGGCTACTCCACCGAGTCCCTCAGGATGCAGTATTGCCAGTACTTGCTCCTCCCATGCTGTGAGCTGTGGGGGAGGAGGTGGGGGTCCACCGCCAGTCCTTTGTATGGCGAGCTGGTGCCTTGCTGCTATGGAACATACCTTCCCCCGTAGGTCGTTCCACCTTTTCCTGATGTCGTCCCTTGTTCTTGGATGCTGTCCCACGGCGTTCACCCTGTCCACGATTCTCCGCCATAGTTCCATCTTCCTTGCAATGGATATCTGCTGTACCTGTGTTCCAAACAGCTGTGGCTCTACCATGACAATTCCCTCCACCATGACCCTTAACTCCTCCTCAGTGAAACAGGGGTGCCTTTGTGGTGCCATGGGTGTTGTGTGGTGTGTGTTGGTGAGAGTGTTTTGAGTTATTTGATGGGGTGTGTAATGTGGGGTGTGTGAGGGATGTATGGGTGCAAGTGGTGTGTGTCTAGTTGTCGCAGTGATCTTGGTGTCAATCTGGTGGCTATGATTTGTAATCGTAAAGGGTTGTGGGTAATGTGTGTGTGTGTTTTATAGCGGTGTGGGTGTGGTGTGAGTATGGGTGTCAGGTGTGTGTTTTTGGTATTGGCCAATGTGGTGTTGTTTTGTGTGTGAGTGTCCATTCTATATGTACTGCCAATGGTTTACTGCCGTTGAATGTCCGCCGTGGTGATTCGTGGGTCATAATGTGGTGGGCGTTGTTTTGCTGGCGTAACGATATGGGTGTTGGGACTGCCACTTTATCACTGACCTTTGGGCTGGTGGAATTGTGTATGTGGCAGTATTCTGTCGGATTGGTGTGAGTGTGTCATAATATGGCGAATGGATATTCGCCACCGCAGCAGTATGTTGTGGCTGTCAGCGTGGTCGTAGCGGCATTTACCGCCAATGTCATAATGAGGGCCATAATCTTTTAGATACTTAGGTGGTACCCTCATTCTAGGTACCCTACTATATTCAACTTCCTCTGCCTGTGAACCTTCTTCCCTTCCATTTCTGATAATCTGAATCTTCTCTGTACTTTTTCCCAATACTTCGTCATCACTCATCATCATGTAACTGCTACACATGTCCACGCTCTCCTCGTGATTACTCTTCTGGGTACTTATCTCTGCACTCGCTCTTTTTTCATACAAAGCCACTCTCCTAGTATTCCATATTTCTCCATTCTCCAGGGTGATATGCAAACCATGTACATTTCCCACTCTGTAAGGACCACGAAAATTTGTGAGACCACCCCCAATCCTTCCTGACTTTACTTTCACCCAATCACCTACCTTTATTCTTCGTACATCTCTCACATTGTCATCCACCCCTTACCTTAACCTTTCAATATTATTTAATGTCTTCGTCCATGCAGGTGACATTTTTGTATTGGCTTTACGTCCTCTCATCACACTAAATGACATTTTCTTTGTGACACTATTCTCCGTGGTGCGATACGCCCACACTCGGTCATTTACCATACTCTTACATTCTCTCTCTTCTACAACACCATCTGAATCACCCCCTTCACCATGTGGTTAGCCCTCTCAAATACACCATTTGCTTGCGGATTATAAAATGACATACAGGAGTGTGAAATGCCACAACCACTTAAAAATGTTGTCATTTCATCTGACGTCAATTGTGTCCCATTACCCCGGATGAGTTTCACTGGATATCCTTCTTCTCTGAAAATATCTTCTAACACCTTAATAGTACTTGGTTTTTATCTCATACATAAATTTCACCACCAACCACTTGGAATGTAAATCCACCATGACAAGAGCAAATCTTAGTTCTGTAGCCACACCCCCAAGGGTCCAATGAAATTTAAACAACACTGGATCCATAATCTCTGGATCCATAATCTCTCTTTTGGCATATTGTTCCCCTACTTTTAATCTTTTCTCACCATCCTTACAATCTGCACACGTCACTGCCCACTCATTCATCTCTTGATCCTTTCATGGGCACCAAAAGTTTTCCCATAATTTTTTCTTCGTCAAAGTTTGGTCCTAAGTGAGCTTTATGAACCAATTTAAGTTCAAATCTCTTTTTGTGTGGAGGAACAAACCTGTCTCCACTTGTAATGATTTTACCTTTGCACACTTATAACTCTTCCAATACTTTAAGATCTGGTCTCACCATCATGGACACTGCACTTTCTTGCCTACTACCTTTCAAAACGAAGGGTCAGATGTAGGTAGGTAAAAATTAGCGACTCGCAAATTGCGACTTTTTGCGACTCGCAATTTCCGACTCGCTAACTGCTATGCAGGTAGAAAACGCGAGTTCAATTTGCGACTCGCACACGGAGTCGCACCACAGATAGCGAGTCTGCTGTTTGCGAGGTCGCTTTTTGCGACCGCAAAAAAAACGGACACGCAATTTGCGAGTGGGTGTCGCAAATTGCGACTGTGCCGAAAATTTAATGCAGGTGCTGCAGAACACTCTGGAAAACACTTCCTGGCACATGATGATGACATCACAGCCAGGAAGTTTACAAATACACCTGGGAGGAGGGAGGACCACACCCATTTCAACTCCAGAACTGCAAACACACAGAGCTCCAGCAACCATGGCTGAAAACCCAAGGAAGAGGAAACTGAAGTTTGCTGAAAAAGAGTTGGAGGTGCTGAATGAGGAGTGTTTTCAGCATCATGACCAGTTGTTTGGCAGGGCAGCCCTCACCGTGCCAGAGACAGAGAAAATGAGACTCTGGATGGAGATCCAGGAAAAAGTCAACTCCCTGGGGGTCAGCCACCGGAGTATTGAGGAACTGAAAAAAAGGTGGTACGACCTGCGCTCCCGGACCAAGGAGAGGGTGGCAGAGCGGCTCCGGGAGATGAGAGGCACAGGAGGGGGACCATCAACACTACCACCACCCACACCCCTGGAGGAAAGGGTAGAAGAGACCCTTGAGCCTGAGGCTGTAAGCGGGATGGGAGATCTGGACATCTCTGAGGCAGGACCATCAACCGGTGAGTACCATGTGACATGCATGTACCCTCATTAATGCCATACCCCCACCCACCTTGTACACAGGAGCATGCACAACCAAAATAGTTCCATTTCAGAGTAGCAAACACCAAGATGGTGCATTATGGGCAATGTAGTCAAGTAGGCAGTTCATAGGCAACAGTTTATTAGGAAGTTGATAACAGATAGTAGATACTGACAGTGTGTTCCCTATGTCCCACAGGTCTCCCACAAGACACCCCCACCAGCCCAAGCAGCCAGGGGCCACTGGTCAGCCAGCAGACACACGAGGGAACAGGACCAGCCACCACTGCGACCTGCACAACCGACACCATGTCCCCTCACGAAACACCTGTTGCAGTAGTGGTGTGTGAGCCTGCACCAGGTCCCAGCCAAAGTGCCACGGGAGACATCACAGGGCCTCCACCGCGTCGCAGGCGACGTGGAACTCCATCCTCAGAGAGGCAGGCAGTCAGGGGATGCCTCCACATCACAAACCGAGGCCGCACTCCTACGGGGTCAGCGCCTGCAGACACGGGAATTAAGGAGGATTACCGGGGCATTGCGGCGCATGGAGCGTAATCATGGCAACTGTATGCAGCTGGTACATTCAGAGTTGCAACTGATCAGTTCAAACATGGGCGACCTTGCACTCTCCATGCGCCAACTAGTGGCGGGACTGCTAACGCAGACAGAGAGTGCACGGCACAGGGACCGCCAGCTGCTGAACCGCCTAGACAGGATGTCCTCCTCAATTGTAAGGCTGGCTGTGAACACAACAGGTCTGTCTAGGCGCACAGTCAGCCTCCAGGTGGACATGGGCCACTTTGCCAGTGACGTGGCATGTGGACAGGGCCGTCTCAGCCACGCTATAGACCTAATGGAGGCACGGCAGGTGGCCAGGGGCACAGGCGACACGCCACAGGACAGTGAGGAGGGCTCCACTGTCAGCAGTGTCTCTGCCGGTGACACCAGGGTGCTTCGCAGTGGAAGCACAAGGCAAGGCACTGCTGACCCCCCTAGTACCAGCCATGCTGGCCGAGCCCGCCGTAGGGTCTGAGCTCCACACAGTCCTGGGGTTGGGGCACATGACGTCAATGTGTCCCATGGCAGGTGGACTTTTACAGCCCCTGAACTGTTGTCATTGTATATAGTTAATTTTTTGTTGCACAAATTAAAAACACTTGTTAGTTCCACTTCACACCTGGACTCTTTGTGTGTGACATTAGTGAGTGTGGTGACAGTTAGCACGTACCTTCCAAAGTATTGGTTTGCAATGTGTTCCCGTCTCAGTCTGCCTTGATTAGCGATGCTCCTATCCCTATGATGGCGATGTGGTAGCTCTTGCTCTTCATCCTCAGAATCTGGGTCTTCAGGGGTGAGAGGTAGCCCACGTCTGGTGGCAATGTTGTGCAGTATAGCGGATGCGACAACGATTTTGAAAGCTGTTATTGGGGTATACTGGAGGGCACCTCCACTTCGGTGGAGGCATCTGAACCTTGCTTTCAGCAGTCCAAAGGTATGTTTGATTATATTCCTGGTCCTCTTATGTGCACTGTTGTATCGCCTCTCGGAATCATTGCTGGGTGTTAGGTACGGAGTTAGTATCCATGGTCGTAGTGCATATGCACTGTCACCTGTTTGGCACAAAAAGTACAATGTTAGCAGGGCATGGGTGGTTTCCACATTGACCTGTGTGTATGTCTGCAAGGTGTTATCAGCTCTACCTAGGAGGTATCCGTCTCCAAACTCCCCTCGTTCTAGGCATTGGTGTATTCCACTGTGCTTAAAAATGTAGGAGTCATGAGTTCTGCCTGGAAATTTAGCAACCATGTCAGTGATGACATAATGGGCGTCACATACCACCTGAATATTGAGTGAGTGGGTACACTTCCTATTGCGGAACAGATATTCCAGGTTTGCAGGAGGGCATATTTGTATATGTGTCCCGTCTACACACCCTATGACATGGGGGAAGTTGGCAATCCTGTAAAATTCCAACTTGGTACTGTTGATTTCTGCCTCATTCCTGGGTAGATATATGTATCTCGACATGTGTGTGAGTAAGGCGTCTAGGACTGCCTTAAAGAACCGTGAGAGTGCACTTTGGGATACCCCACCTGCCACAGCAATGACCCCCTGATAACTACCCGAGGCCAAGAGGTGCAGTGAGCATAGCACTTGCACATGCGTAGGGATGGCGCAGCCGCGCACAGTCTGGCGTTCTAGCTGTGGTTTGAGTAATTCTGTTAATTCTAGTATAGCTGCGCTGCTAAGTCGATATTTATCATAAATTTCCTCCTCAGTTTGTTGGAAAAGTGTCTGCCTTGTTCTGTATATCTTCTCCTGTCTCTGGCTCCTCCTCCTCCTCTGCTGGGTGGCATGGGCTCTCCTCCTCACTGCTATCAGTTATATCTCCGCCATCTTGAGCAACCCAGATGCCTTCTGGGTCTCCTTTTATACTTTGGTAATGGTTACCACCTGCTCTGAGTTAATAGTAAATTGGAAGTGCAAAATGGGCTTTTTGCGACTAGTCGCAATTTGCGAGTTGCTATTGCATATAGTTTGCGACTCGCAAATTGCAACTTGCTATTTGCGGGTCGCAAAATGGGGTCGAGAATTTTGCGAGTTGGTAATGGCTTGTGTCGCATTTTGCGAGTCGGAAATGGGATTTTTGCAACCCATTTCCGATTTTGCGGAATCGCAAATTGCGAATCGGGCCATTTGCGACTCGCAAAAGTTTGCTACATGTCACCCTAATTCTGCCACTTGTTGTAACACCTCATCACTATTCATGTTTTCGTGCCATCGTTGCTTTCCAATGGCTTCTTGACTCAACTCCACCAAATTATCCACACTTGCTACTGCACCTTCTTCCCCAAAGGCCTTAACCATCTCCTAATCCACCTCCTGCCATGGTAAAGGCAATCTAGATAAAGCATCATCCTGCACGTTCTTCCATCCAGGAATATGCTCTAGTTGATATTGGAATTCTTGTAACCGAGCTGCCAGCCGAGCTAATCTTGCCGACCCTTTTCCTGCCCCTCCTGGGGACAGAATATTAAGTAGAGGTTTATGCTATGTACGCAAAATGATGGAAAATCCCCTTAGATACAATCTAAAGTATTCTGCTGCCCATGCCGCAGCTAATGCCTCTCTCTCTCTATAACTGAATAATTTCTCTCTGATTCAGAGAGAATCAGAGAGAAATTATTAGTGCGGGTAGCAAATGCCACTGTTTTCTAACAACCGTTATGTATTTGTGCCAGAACAGCCCCCACCCTCTCTGCACTGGCATTCATAGTAAGTATGATAGTGAGCTTGGTATCAAATGGTGTTAACTCCTTGGGTGCACAAATCTCACATTTTATATTATCAAATGCTCTCTGTTGGTCCTCAGTCCACACATATTTGCTCCCTTTTCTCAGCAATCTCTTGATATGTTCAGTTTTTTCTGCGAAGTTCTTAATACATTTTGCATAATATTCTATAAGTCCAAGAAAGGATCACAACTTATCTTTGTGTTTAGGAATGGGTACTTTCCTTATTGCCTCTATGAGATCCTTCTTTGGTTTTATTCCTGCAGCTGATATTGTGTATTCCAAGTATTCTACTTGTGCTACACAAAATTTACATTTCTCTTTCTTGAGTGTCAAACCTACATCAGCGATTCTGTCTAATACTTTCTTGAGAACCATGTTGTGGTCCTCCGTTGTTTTCCCAAAAATTAGATTGTCATCCATCTGTGCCTTTCAAAATCCCCTCAATCATCCTTTGGAAATCGCTAGCTGCTGATGAAAGACCAAATGGCATCCTGGTGAATTGGAATATTCCTTCTGTTGTGATGAAGGCCGTGAGATGCCCTTACTCCCGGTGCAGTTTGATCTGGTGATAAGCACATCTTAAATCAAGTTTGGAGAAAAACATACCCCCTAAAGATAATGCTAATTCATTAATGTTTGGAACAGGATAATTATCTACTACTATATTTTGGGTCAGGGTGCGTAAAACTACACAGAAACGATAACTAACATCTGTTTTACTTGTTATCACCACTGGAGAAATCTAAATGGAGGTTTCTATGGGTTCAATTATCCCCTGGCTTACCATTTATTTCCCTTAACATTTTTTGAACTTCTTGTCTGGCAGCAATGGGAACCCTACGTACTTTATGTTCGACGGGTATGGCTCCCGGTTTCACCATGATCCTATGTACATATTTTTTAGGTTCACCAACCTCGTCCAAAAACACTTTATTTGCTCCCTCTACAATCTCCTCTACTGTGACCTCATCAACTTCCATATCCTGGTTAGGAACCCTGGGATTGATGACTAGCTGTAGATCATATTGGTGTTCCCAACCTAGGATAGGAGGATCTTTTTTTGCCACATAACCCTTCCCTTTAACTTGTCTGTCTTGAAAGCAAATATCAGTTAGCATGTAACTCAACAAATCTATCTTCTCTCCTTGATATCCTCCCAGGTTGTTATCCCTGGGAAGAAGGCGGACCTTGGGCCAATGTAATGTAAACATTTCTTTAGGTATTATTGTGTAAAATGACCCTGAATCCACCATCAATTAGACAGTTTTCCCTTTAGGTTAAACATGGCCTTAGATCTAGTTTTCTTCGCTAAATTTCCTTGATCATCTATACATAGAACCATGTGTGTCTTCTCACTTTCTATATTTCCTTGTGCAGCCACAATTTGCCCCACCCATCCACCCTGTTTGCACTCCTTGCCTTTAGCATAGCAATTTTTTGAATCTGCTGTATGGAAATGACTCCCTCACCTAGTACATTTCCTTTCCATTAATTTAATATCATGCCACTTACTTGTATTTCCAGTATTCATTTTTTCCCATTACTTGTATATCCTTTGTCTGTACTAAGCACTTCTGTTTCCTCTTGTTGAACACACGAAACACTAGTGTTGCTATCTTTCCTTTCCATTTCCCTCATACACCTATCAGATTGTTCCACTACTTTTGTGATCTCAATTGCATCCTGCAAAGTATAATTTTTTGCTGCCCATAACCTCTCCTGTATTTTTTTGTTCCTACAATGTACTATCAATTGGTCTTGGATCATCTGATCCCTCATGCTCCCAAACTTGCATTTAAATGATAATTCCTGCAACCTAGTCACAAACTAATCTATTGTTTCATTAGTTTTTTGTGGTTGGGTATAAAACTGATGTCTGATCATTACCACATTGACTTCCTTAGCAAAACATTTTTCTAATCTGATTTTAGCCTCTACGTATACATTGACAATGGCCTGGCCTTCAATATCTACTACCGTTGGCAAATACTTAAAAATATGATGTCCTTCTTTCCCCAGTGTGCTTTGAAATAAGGCTTTCTTTCTAGATGTTCTAAACTCCCTCACGTTTAAGGCTTTGATATAATTCTCAAATATTTCAATCCACTCCTCCCATTCAATTGGTGGATCTGCAGGTTGGTTTATAAACATAGGAGGAGAAATAATTGATGCATCCATTGTCCCCACCTTTTTTATGCATATCAACCTTACAGAGTATACCAAAGGTGCATTAACTAGACATTCAGATGAGTTTGATACATAGGTAAGTTATTTTGTATTTTCTTATTTAAGGTGGGCCAATCACCAATGTACTATTGAGGATATTGTGATAGGCTTTTAGTTGTGAGGTGTGCCTATCACCGTAGTGCAGTCATCAGGTGTGCCCATCACTGATAAAACTTTGAAATATATACACTTATTGCTGGTAGATAGACACTCAGGTTTACCACAATGTTGATCCTTTGTTCACTAACAGCTGATATAGATCCAATATCTTGACAGAACACAGGTGTGTGGGTATGTCACCGTTGCATCTAAGTAGATTTCATGCAGTATTTTGCCTTGTCTGTAGTGTTACTCAATGATATGCTTCCCAATTGCCTCAAAATGGCCGCTCACATTCCGCATTGTATTAGTTTTCTATAGAAGGTGGAGTTTGTTTCTTAGCGTAACAACTGCATTGTTGTCATGGTCGCGCTCGTCTGTATCTTATAGTGCGCACAGGCATGAGCGCAGATCACCGTACACTGTTGCTAAGAAGCACTGCGTCTACACGTGCGGAGGTCGTTCTTCACCGCATGAGCTATAACGCTAATATGGCAGGTACATTTCATAAGAAATTTCCAAGAAATTAAACCGGATACACTTACAGTCTCAATATCGCCTTACTGTCACCTCTGCAGTTTCCACATCGGATGAAGTTGTTCAACTAAGCAAAAAGCACATTTCACTTCCTCTCACACGTGAAATTCTAGCACCAGCTGTGTCGCTGTCCCTTCTTGGTGGCTGGAGCTCGTCGCCAAATCTTGTAATGAAGGTCTCATGCAAATCGTAGTAGATTAATATAGTTTTTATTAACAACAAAGGCGACTGCAAATAGTGCTCCTTCTCCAGCCAGCACACAACTGACAGTCGAGAGAACCCCCACTTTGTCACCACCTTAAGACTCTAGAATCCCCTAACACGAGCATTTGGATTAAAGGCACACAACAATAATGACTAGCAGCTTACATGCTTAACCACAACAGGAGTCTGCCGCCAGTGTATATGTGGATCAGTTAATTGGGAGGTGTATGTGTATGTGGATCAGTTAATCGGGAGGTGTGTGTATGTGTGTCATTCAATTGGTGATAAGGAGTGTGTAAGTCATTATTTGTTCTTCATATATTTGTATAGTTATCTTGATCAGATATGGATTATATATCACTTTTATTCTCAAGCTTGCATGTGTGAGGATCACTGATGGTGAGGTGAGATGTGGGCGATTCAGTTAACAGTTAATTGTGTACGGCTCTTCATTTATGGTGCAGCATTTGTGGTCGAGTGACTGGGACAGTGGTTATGTTATTGGTAAGGTGTGTGTGTGTGTGTGTGTCTGCGTGTGTGGGTGTGTGTATGTGCGTGTGAATCACTTGTGGTTGTTGGGTGTTTGTGGGTGTCACTCAATTACTACTTAGGCATGCACTATTCTCTTAATAATGGTTTATGTGTGTACTTCATTTAGTGGTGATATGGTTGCGTGGATAACTTAGTGCTGAGATTTGTTGGTGTTTGTGTATGTGTTTGGTTTTGGCATTTCTGAGGTGTGTATTGATAGGATATTTGGGAAGTATGTGTAAGGCTCAATTATTGGTGTTCTGAGAGAATCAGCGGTGAGGTGTTCGGTTCTTGTAGTGGTAAGTTGTGTTTTTTTTAATCAAGTATTGGTAAGTTGGTGTCATTTATACACTGATGACGTGTGTATGTGTGGAATTATACATTGGTTAGGTTGTAGGTGTTTCAGCTGTAGGTGGGGTGTGATTGGTTCCTTTCTTTGGCGAGATGTGTTTTGCTCAGTTAGTGCTGATGTGTCTGTGGTGTGTGAAGTTGGTATTGGTGATGAGTGTTAGGAAGGTGTGTGAGTGCTTATGTTATAGATGAAGAATGTCTGTTTGTGTGAGTCATTTATAAGTGAGATGTTTGTAGTTTAGTTTAGTGTGGCTCGCACAGTTTTGATGACATATCTGTATATCGGTTAGTGCTGAGGTACATTTTTCGTCTGTTGTTGAATTGTATGCTGTTGCATATTGATTTTTTCCCTTATCGGTCCTCAGACCCCACTGGGTCGCTGCAGCTCTTCTTTAGTTTTTCCACTTCAAGCGGTGCTCTTTTCAGGCCATGAGTCTGACCTTTCATCAGCCTTTAGATGTGAAGCTCTGTGAGATATGTGACCTCTATCCAGAGCCGTGTGCGACATGTGAGACACCCAACGTGAGCCCTGTGGGGGATTTCACACACACCATGATGTAGAATTGACCTGCGTACGCAGTCTTATGTAACATGCAATACACTCGTGAAGGGCCCAGCACCCTCACCCCAGAGCCATGTGTGATATGAGAGACTCGTCAGCAGCTCTATGCGATATGTTACCTCAACCACAGCCTAGAGTGACATACTAGGCAGTGATTGACAACTCTGCACGAGATGTGACCTCAATCAAGGCCCAGTGTGACATGTGAAACAGTCACCTACAGCTCTGTCTGAGACTCGACCTCATCCAGGGCCTAGTGTGATGTGAGACCGTCATCGACAGCTCTGAACGAGAGGTTACCTCAACCCAAAGCATAGTGTGACATATTAGACATTTAGACATTCATCGACAGCACTATGTAAGATGTGAGTTCACCCTAGAGCCGCGTGCAACAGGTGAGATGTGAACAAGTCATCAAAGAGATCCCCGCCAAAAGATTTGTAGACATATGAAACCCCCAACGAGTGTACGGGGCGAGACACCATTATCATTTGAAGGTCCATGACCTGACACCTCGAAACATTGTGTGACATGACACACCTGATGGGAGCCTTATACGAGCTGTGAGCTCCACCCAGGGCCCTGTGTGTGTGTGAAATATGAGACACCCATCACAGCCCTCTGCTAGAGGAGGCAACCACTGTGAATTCACACACAGTGAGACGTGAATGAAATCTACGAATACGTGACACCCACTTGAGATCTGATGCACACTCAAGGCCGCTTTACACCTACTGAGACAACACTCTTCCAGGTGAGACTGCCAACCAGATGGTAGCTGTAGCACACACCAGAACCTGTGGCCGAAGTTAGAGGAAGGAATATGAATAGGCTGTCAACTGTTAAACTGACAATCAGCTTGGAATGACTATCTGGCCTTAATGGCCTCTGCATGGATCAGCAGTCTCTTTTGGACTACCGGTCTTCCCTGGTAATTTCCTTGCACGGTCTCCTTGTACTGGTGTCCACTCTTGGATACCTCGCCTCTCTAATTGAGTTGATTGTATCTCCTTGGGGTCGCAGTCTCTCCCTGCACGTGTCTTTCTCTTGACTGCCTGTTTCACTCTGATAACTTCCATTTGAACCGCCCCTCCCTCTTGAGACAGTCAGTCGTCTGATGAACGGGCGGCCTCACCTGTGACGGCAACCGTGTCTCAGATGAACTTTGTTTGAAGTCCCCTGCAGGTCTCGAGGCCCAGCGGAGAGTGGAAGGGAGGGGGGGGGGGGGGGGGGGGGATAGCGAGAGTGGAGCCCCTATTAAGACTCTCCTCCCGCATCATCTGTTTACATGAGGATTCGCAGCTCCAACCAACACAACCAGAAACTGAGCTCAGAGCACTGCCAATCTAACAGAAGACACCGGATGAGCGAACTATGCCAATTGCCCCTTCCTGGAGGCCCCGCTGCAGCCTGGCGCCGATACCAGGGGCACTAGCTCGGATGTCGGCGCTATCGTCACAGGATGCATCCGTGCTCGGAGTGAGGTATCTGGGCATGGGATAAGAGGTTACTATGGCAATCAGGGTAGGAAATAGGTAGTGTGGCCAAGCTCTAATGGTCCCAGTACCACAGTGCCAGTAAAGTAGAGACTGCTATCGGTTGGGGTTTAGGTGCCTTGACAGAGTTGTGCAGGGCTCCCAGTACTAGACTAGGACTGGGCTACCGACCAGGACTGTCAGGCGCTGACAGTGATGTGTGAGGGTGCAGGTGCGCCCCAATGCAACTAAAGGCACTGCATTATATAGTACTACAGTCGACTGGAACAATCAGGACCTTGCGAATCGGGCGCTGGTCACATGTTGTGTCAGTCCCAGCACTGGGACAGAGGCGCTGTTTTCTCCGGTAGGGGGTTGAGGCAACTGTCCACCTCTTTGGTATTATGGGGCAGCCGCAGGTATGAGGTGTACTGGCCTAACTATGAGTGACCATATTCAGGAGACCGGTGTCCATCCTTAACGCTTCTTGTGAAACCCCAACCTGAGCTCACTCATCGCTTACGTACTGTATTATACAATTGTTTTTATAGTTCTTACTACCACTGTGTGGGGGCACTGTAGCACTTATCCACATGGGTGGCACCCTACACCGTGCGGGTGTGTGGTTGGAAAAGCGTTGTCTTTGAGCCCATGCGAAAATTAGTTTCTTATTGCGCATATTGGCCACCGAGATGGGTTTATCGTGGAAACGTATCGTGGACACGCATCACTTAGCGTGAGAGATAGACACACATTTTTATAATTTGTGTTATGCTGACAGTTTTGATTAACTCTACCGATCCCTTTACTTTGCTGATGTTCATTTATTTTCTATGTACTTGAATTTGTTTGTTTTTAGGTCTTGTCTTTGAGACAGCAAAAGCTGCCTCACCAGACTGCTGAAGACATACATTATATACACACAGAGGGGCTTTCGGTCAGCAGGGTTCATCCTCTGGTCTGTAAAATTATCGTTCACATTTTGGTTTCACCAACCACAGCATTTAGCAATAGGTCAGAACACTTTATACATTGGCTCCCTTTACTTTGAGTGGCTGCACAAAGTCTGTGCACATTAGTCAAACCCAGCGAAACCAGTTCCCTTCTATTCAGTGACTACTTCTTAGTTAGCTTTTTCCTTTTAATTATTTTTTATTTTATTAACTTTAAATAGTGGCTATTTATTTTGCCTGCACTTCGTATGCGTAAATGCAAGGTGATTTTTTGTCTCTTTTTGATAATTAAAAAAATGTTTAGTGGACCTGTAACATTGCATTCACCTGCAATATTAGTGCTTGGTTAGCTGGTGATTTATTATTTTCTCCTGTACAAATAATAATAAAATGTATGGCACAATTGGAAGGCTTTACTATAAAAAATGACTTGTAAAAGGGCCACATCAGTGAATGTTTTCAAATGTGTAAAGCAAGCATATAGTGTCCCATTCATGAGCAGCCACGTTTTCTATCTTTTTCTTTTTATGGTACATTTTTGTAATAAAAAATAAAGGAAATAAACCACTGCATTAGTCTGCTGGGACCAGACCTATTGGCTCTGTCAATGCTTATTCTTTTATGTTTTCAGTTCGATTTCCTATCCTGGCTGTGGCAGGTGGTCATCCACTCTTTGATCTTATGAATCTGGGAGAGGTGAAGGATGTAGTTAAACAGTGAACTGGATTCAGAGTTCTGCCTGGATACAAGGAGTTACAAGTCACGTTTATATGTTTGTCAATACAAGACCTCAAGTGAAAAGATTTGCCAAGATGCACTGCATTGTCATTGTTCTCTTTCTCTTTATAAAATGTAACTGCTCAGAGCATGCGCTTATTTCGGACCCGTAGAGTGGACTTTTTTTTTGCCCTCTATTGACCACAATTTGAGGCAGATCTCTGGTTTTGGCAGGGGTGGCTGGTTAGTGTGGAATGGTTAGTTAGAACGGGTTACAATAGCAAGTATCAGTACTTCCCTCCCATTCCCAGCAAGGTTCCACAGTTCCTTTCATATATTATATGCCTGCCCATTGATGATGATGGATCAGGTAGTGAAGTGCTATTTTAGATAATATGGTGACATTGATTATATAAGATTAAGGCTGTGTGGACCATTTCGAAGATTAGAGCTACTCTCCTCCATTTTAGTCACAAGAATTAGAAAGGGGAGACATCTTTTACTATGTCTGTAAAGTGAATGGAGGCCTATGGTTGGAGTCCTCTGTCATTAGACAGGTTAAAGTTTTTCAGGTGCTGACAAGCAGAGGGCACATTTTTATATTGCTTGAATTGGATGGTGTAGTGGTTACATTCTATTTTATGTTGAGGTCAATGTGAGGTTGTGACAAGTGGAGCTCCCAGTTTCGGCTGGTGCCTCTTTAGTCTTATGGGCATGTAGTACTGGTCAGGACAGTTCTGTAGCTCTGGATTATGCTTATACTGGTTGGAGGATTATTGTTCTGGGTTCTATCCCAGGTCAGCGGTTGAGGTAATTATCTTGCGAACAACCATGTTTTTGCTTCTTCTGTCAACTTGACATTCTCCTGAATGGTTCGAATCTTAGGTGGCAATGAGTTCCACAACCTGGCAGCTTTTTCAAAGAAAGCCGAGCCTCCTATAGTTTACTTGTTGTAAGGCAGTATGACAATCCATGGTAATAGCCTGGATCACAGTGTCTACTTTGCATTGTTTAAACTTTATTCATAGATATACTGGTCTTATTCCTTGGGAAGCTTTATGGATGATACAAAATGCTTTGAACATTGATTAATCAGCTACAGGTAGCAAGTGGAGTGTTTAGAAGACCACTGTCTATGTTATCTGGCGTAAAAGCAGAGGAGGAGTCTTGGGGGACCGTTTGAAGTCATATACTTTTGTGTATAATTAAACAGAAAATAGAAAAGTATAGGTTATTGGTATAAGCTTCGAGATCATAAGAGTGAGGATAGCTTGCAGCTTTTGTTGCTATCCAAAGTGTGAAAAGATTCACTGCAGTGGTCTCATTGTGTAGAAGATGCTCCTTGTGACCTCTTTGGTATGTGGTTCCAGGGATAGATCTGAATCAATGATTACTCCCGGGTTACTCTCTTCTCTTGATGTAATTGGTGGAGCATCAAATTCCTTGGGCCATATGGTCATTGCCAGTGCTTAATTTGTAAATAAAAAGGGGCCGGTGCCCAAAGCCTTCCTCTTAAACAAGCGGCTGCTGCAATTAAATGTGTGAACATGGAATACTGAGGTGGCGTAATCCTGAAACCATCTTGGGCCTCTTCAATCCATATAAGCCACTCCCTGCCCCTTTAGCTCACTCCTGCAGCTTTCTACTTTCTCCCTTTGTGACGCTTTTTCATTTTTCTCTTCATCCGTCTTTCCCATATGTGTCTTTTGCTCGCAGCAAATGCTTGAGGCAGAAGAATAAGCCTCGGCCCTCAAAAATAAGTGCCGGAAACAACAAGCACAAATTAAGCACTGGTCATTGCCTGGTATTTGTGCCGTTACCCACATGTCACAATATCTGTCTTTTAGGTTTTGAGCTTTAGGTGGTTACATGCAGGGTTCGGTGAACTGATCAGAACCAGTGAGAGGATTAGGCAGGTGTTGAAAAAGAGAGTAGAGATGATTGCTCCCCGAGAGACTCCCCTATGTTGGTTGTGAAGGTGGATATAAAAGTTAGTGGAAACACCCAGCTTTGTCTGTCTTTAATGTGGCAATCAATTTTAGGGTGTTTTTCTTAATTCTGAGGTGATGGAATCTGTGTAGTAGAGTCAGGTGGTGAATTGTGTCCAATACCCCCGATAGGTCCAGAAGCATGTGATGTTCATCTTCCTGAGAATTTATTTTTATTTATTTGGGAACAACTCACATGTTCCACATTTATTTGAGAAAGCACATGTGTCCATAAAGAACCAGACTCAGGCCTGTATCTGGCTTATTTATGTATAGTCTTTCATAGCACAAATTCCACTCAAGCTTAGTGTTAAAATGCAGTGCAATCTCGCATGTGCCATATTTAGGTTGATCATAACAGCGCGCAAGCGCTGCTTTTCTGACGTCTTGGTATCTATGTGGGCTTTTAACCACGCCCACGTCAACCCATCGCTATCACTTGTTCATGGGCTTGCCTTTCAAACATCCTTTGTTATTGTTGATAAATGCTTTACGTTTGTCCCTCCTTGGGGCGGTTTTGTTACCGCCTTGGGGAACAAACCTTTTACATGGATAATCGCATGTTTGCCGATATGCTTGACTGTGAGTGAACTACTTTTTCCTTTTGTGTCTCTATTTCACACTCATGGTAGCCATGGTGCTTTGAATCGGTTTGCTTTTTTCAACTAATGCTTTACTTTTAATTTTCAATTTATTTGGCAAGAAAAATCTAGTTAGGAATTTACAACGCCAGTAGCTCTAAATGGAGCAAATGCAAGACCAATTGCATTGCAAATGCTTGTTTTTTTAATTTTGCCAGCATGTATAATTAGTTTCATGTGGGAAAGAGGACCCTAGGCAATGAAAGTGCCTGCCTCCTGTGGCAAAGGATACACATTACTTGCTAATTGCTAATGCATTTCACAACATACGTGTGTCTGAGTGTATGATTTTAAAAGGTGTGTATGACTGACAGGGTGTGAGACCTATGGGGACATTGAGGCACAAAAAACTATTTAATACCATGTACATGTTAAACTGTTTAATCACACTATGCCATATGGCCAGTATCATCTTATGAAGGGTACCCCCGAAGGGTGGGACCCACTACCCATAGGAGCTGTAGGGATCCGTGTTACGCCCTAGTTGTCATGAAGACTCAATTACTATTTTTATTTACACCATCAATGCTTTTCTGGGATTTCTAGTCTTGGTGTAAATCAGATTAACCAGTCTCACTGTCACACATGAAAATAGCAATTTATGAAGGGAAGCCCAAAACTGGAAAAGTTATTTCATGCGAAATTGAACCATATATAAACCTTAAACACTGTACTACCTGTGGCTGGTTTATAGCGCCCTCTGTGCTATGAACCTTGTGATTACTTATAATAGCTGGACTACATTTCCCAGAATCCTCAGTTGCGAGTTAGAAGTTTAACGCTTGTTTTCACCCTATCAGTAAATGCCACAGCAGCTCCTACATCTATGACAGCGGGTACATGCCAAGCACTTCAAGAAAAGAACACGCCTTTGTTTCTACATTGCAGGACAGTTTTAATCTGGCCCTTTGCCCCCTTGGTGCATTTGAAGTGACCCAAGATGAAAATTCCCGTAATACACTAAGTTGTTATATGAAAGCTCAGGACTGGAACACAGTGATCCGCTTATGAGTGGAACACAGTGGTCCGATTGGCATACGTGTACCATTTACAGTTAGATACAGCTTTCTCGTCACACTTTTTATCATATTTTAAAACACCAAGCCAAGCAGATGAATGATTGATTGTAGGTTTGGTGACATTTTACAGTGTGCTTTGTTAATGTACCGCAGCCTGTAGCTTTAAGAGACTCTTCTGAAGGGTTGCGGGCGGACTGGGAAGTAATTTAAGACGCAGGTGTGATTCCTTACTCCTCTCCCACTCCCCCTTTCTAGCTGTCAGAGGTAAGTTATGCGAGGCGAGGTTAGGGAAGCATTGGCGTATCCTACGGGGGCTGAGCCAGTGAGAGGGTCTTCTAACGTAAGGATGGATCACCAACGGGGTGATAGTAGGTTTACCCTGCCCTCCTGCACTCCTCAGGGAGGGGACTGGGGTTACACCCGCTACAGGGGCAATAAAGTGGCCGCCTATCTGGGCCGGGTCGTAAAAGACTGTCCAGTGCACGGTGGATGGAACAATCCTGCACACTGACTGTTAGGCTCCCTGCTGGTTTATCCCGTATATTATATTTCAACAGTCTCTCTCTTAACACTTCTTCCACTGACAATCAAATCAGCAGGACCACTACATTCCTCCGGCCCTGGGAGTCTTGCAACGTCCCTTTTCGTGGCTCGCAGTTATTAACCAGGCTGTGTGGCCCACCCCACCACGGGTTGTTTCACGACAGCCTCAATGGCAGGGTCAAGGCAGCCTTTGGGTGCAGGTGTTGATCGAACCAGAAATAAGGTTATCAGATGTTTCTCGTCGAGGACTTAGTGCCGCGCTCCTGTGATACAGGTTGCATCCTGGTCAGTGTAGTACTGGTTTATGTCAGCGCCTGGAACCAATGATTATTAAAAGAAACGCCGACTATTGAAGCCCTACGCCATTAATGACGTGGTTTCTTCTGGTTCTTCGCGGAACCAGAGGGCAACGGAAGGGAACTAAAAACACTCTCTGGGAGCTATTTTTCTTCGTGATTTTAGAGGTCTACGGGAAGTGAACAGATTGAATAGCTGTCGTCTTCGCACTGCAAACCTTGTTACTAGTTGGCACCACAACTAGTATGATTGAGGTTCTTTTCAAAATAACGTATCCAGATAATGGAACTATGCTTTACCTAGGTATCTAACCGCGGGAAAGTTTAGTCACAGGCTGAACCTTCGCCAGCTTTTTTAGTACGCAATGGTAGTGTGTTTCAATGGCAAATTAAAACGGCAGTTAGTTTCATTGGAGAACAGAACATGCGCTGTGGCCCTCTGAGTGCTAAAATTACCAGACGCTGCCCCTCTGCTAGGGCAAACCTTTTTTTTACCAAAAAAACAATAATAAACTGTTTATTAAAAGGGGCTGGGCCACAGACTATGACGAGCACTGAGGGGTAGTGCACATCACTATCCCTCACTGCGCATGTATGTTTGGCCGGCCATCTCGGGCCAGCCAAACGCACATGTGCAGTAAGCTCTCTCCAGCCTTGCTGGGCTGGATAGAGCAGGCACAGGCTTCCAGTCTGCCTGGGAGCCCCACCTGCGCACCGCCCCTCTGTAGCACCGTGTGCCGCTCCTAAAAATTACTCCCGAGATCATATACACTTTGTGTACATTCATCACTGGCTTATGCAGCGTCTAAATTTCAACTTGTGCATCATAGCGCACAGTGCCTACGCAAGAGCTATTGGTTGTGCCAATGTGTTTTAGGCATGTTGTCCACCATCATGGCTGAAAGTTTCTGGCATAGAGGAACGTGTCCTGGAGCGGCATGTTGCAGTCTCGTTTAATGCAGCGATGTTGACTAGAGTGATGAAGAGTAGACTAGGATGCATGCAGTGGTGTATATTGGTGCGAAGTAGAGTGCAGTAGCGTAGAGTTCAGTGGCAGAGAGTTTAGTGTTGCAGAGCAGAGTGCAGTGGTGCATAGAAAAATAGTGGTATAGATGTGAGGTAGGATACAATGGCATATAGTGCAGTGGAGTAGTTTGTAGAGTATAGAGCTGCAGAGTATATTGGCGTGGAGTACAGAGGCATAGTGCACTGGATTTGAGTGCAGTGGCAGAGTGGAGATGAGCAGTGTAGATTGCATTGGTGCTGAGTGGAGTAGAGAGGCTTTGAGTGCAGTACCATAGGCTAGATTGTTTCAGAGTGGAGTGGCACAGGGTAGAGTGCAGAGTGAATTAGAGTGTACTGGCTTGGAGTGCAAATGTGAATTACAAACCTCAAAGCCAAAGGTAAGCAATAATGGAATGCATTCCCAAGGAAGCTTTCGGAATGTCCCTAAGATGTCTTCAGCATTTGACCTAAAATGGCGAACTGCTAGGTCATAAAGCACGTCTGTATGTGGCATTATTTGTAGAGTGCAAACCTAGCTGGGGAGCACCAAACGTCTGAACTCTGGGATTACAGTTCATGATGGCTACAACGCAAAGGTTATTCAGAGGGGTGGTGGGGTCCTATCACATAAGTTGGTGGTGTTCTTTGAACAGGGGTCTTGAGCTCCGTTCTAAATTGAAGGAGGGTAGGGCCAATCCTGATGTTGAAGAGGGCGTTTTGAGATCATGGGGTGATAGTGGGGGCAGACCTGCATTTAGTTTTTTTTCATTTCTTAGTTTCCAGTATGATGATGTCCTGGCTCTTGGTATGGTGCTGTCTGCTTGAGGTGGTTATTTTCTTGCTTGGTATGCTGATGGTGGCCTTGTAGGGAAATGCAGTGTATCGTGTTGGAGATGCCTGCATGTAGAGCAAACTAATGCACTTCCTTCAGTGTTGGACAGTGTGGTTGGACTTCTTTAACAAGCTGTGCTACACATTGTGTACTTTGACCTCTCAAGTACTACCCTTAGGACAAACTGACTTTGATCACTTTAAACTTTTGTTTTGGGGAAGATTATTATTAAAAGTTAAATATGGCTCATATTTGCTAAAGCAACCATGATAATTGCCCTACGGACCAAATGTAGGATCATCTTGGTTGTACCAATAAGCCCTAAAAACATGACCTCCTAGTACCGCCTTGATCCACACTAACATGCCCTTCTTTGCTTTCTCAAGGGTGGGAGCAGGATCATGGAACCACAGCATGGGGGAAGCAAGTTGATAAAGGAATTACGACTGAGCTCTAATCCAGAGCAGTCTAAATGCACTCTTGCTTGAATAGGTGTTCCATTCTGATAGATCACCAGTTATATTAAAAAATGAATAGTTTACGTTGTTGCTGTGTAACTGAAGAATAGGAGAGCAATTGTTACAATTATCATTTGTTTGTTTATTGTTGTCAACGTTTTATCTCCATTACATGACATCGACCATGTTGGTATTCTCTGGTTGCAGAGTTACTAATTGTTTCATTTTTTCATATTACTACAACTACCTTCTATGAGGCATTATGGAACTGTGAGAAAATGGTTGGGTTGCAGCAATATTTATTGTACTACCCTGATGTAGCTAGTCGAAAAGTTTCTGAAATTGAGATTAAGGGGTTATCACATGCCTGTGGCTGTTTCGAGGTTTACCCCCTAATGTAAGGTTGTGTTGGTCGAAGATAATGTTGGGAAATCTTTGGCGTATGTAACTTTTTACTGTGCTTTATTAATTACGCCCAGTGATATATTCCAGAGAAACATTCTGGGCATTATCAGGAAAAATAGTTGGGAACTATGACTGTGGTACATCTAGAGATGTAATCGGATATGGTGATACTTTTATTCTGAATGTTGCTTTATGTCGCAATTGTAGAACAAGGATAATAAGGTATGTTCTTAATTGATTGTGCTACTTGATGTTTTTAGTGTTGCCCCTTATTTTGAATTTATATTGCAATTATTTTTTAATTAATTGTAACAATTTATTGTACAAAAGAAAACGTGCTTAAAATATATTTTTGGACCTTACATGTGCCCCCTGAAGATACGTATAGGCTCCAGCTTGGAATCTGCAGGGCCAATTCGGCTATGGATCCTCCCACGCCCTGGATTTAGGGAGCATGATCTGCTACGTAAAACATTATGAAGCTACAAAGTCTGCGGTTGCTTGTGCTAAGGAACATATTTAGTTACTACGAGTTAAGTTTCAAATTCAAGAATTAACTGCCTTTAAAAATGTTTTCTCCCTTTTCCCAGATCATGTTGATGATTACAGAGAACTTAACCTTATCAAAGGCGAGAAATTCCCTTAGGTACTTGATTGTCCAGTGGTAGCAGTGATCAAATAGCCAGGGCTTACTCCTGGAAAAGAACTGACGTTTGTTTTCAGAAACAACACAATATTTATCATACTATCAATGGTCAACGCATATTCATATGTATTACATAATGGTTGTTTTCTAAAGCACTAGCTAGTTAGAGCATTTGCAGGAGAAATGGTAAAACGGAGGCCCAGGAGATATAAACTCATAAGTATACTAGTTAGTATAATAGAATATTAAGTGGCAGCTAAGGCAATTTATTATGTTCGATGTTAGTTTGATGGATTAATAGTTTATTTCTATTAACTGTTATAAATGGTAAAGATGAACCTTTAGATATATTACGCTTTATAATTGAACCAAACAGCACCGTCCTAAGTCTACAGGAAAGAATGAAAGAGCAAGCTCAGAATCAAATCGGGAACAAGCAAAAGTCAACAATGGCAGAAGAAAAAATATATTAACTTAAAAAAAAGATAAATGGGTTGCGTTTTTCCTAAAGAACACAAACGGGATTCAGTCTGAGGCATTGTGGGAAGGGTTCCAATAGATAGTTGCTAGATGAGAAAACCATTGACTACGAGATCGTGTAGTTTTAAATTTTGTAAATTTTAGATAAGGGAGTTTCTAAGGTCCGTCAAGCACAGCTGACCAGGTACATAGGTTATTTCTGGTGATTGTTTGTGTAGGACAGGCAGAAGATGTTGAAATTGAGTCTCGCCCTGATTGTAGCCAATGTGCTCCTCGTGTGTTCTGGTGTAATGTGATTATATTTCTATTTGCAGAAGATGCGCAATTGAAACTTATTGGGAGAAAATAATATGTGAGGAATCCACATTAGTGAGTTATTGCCAACGTCTAATCGGGCAGTAGCAAATATGTTTTGCTGTTCTTGGATTGGTTGCCAATAGGAGATGCCTTCTTTTTCACAGTGTAGCTAGGTTTACCACTTTAGCCATGGAGTTAGCTTGGTGAATGAATCTGAGAGTTGGCTCGAGGATAAATTCAAAAAATTGACTTCGGGTGAGGGAGAAGAGCAGGCCACACTTATGATTGAAGGTTCATATATGTCATTGCACTTACTGGAGATGAGAACAAACTCTGGCTTAAAAAAACAGACTTGCTTGTGTGCTTAAGAGTGACTAAAAGGAAATCACGCTTACTACTTCATCATGATGTTTGAAGGCACTTAGTACTGCAGTATGCTGATGACGTTTTTAGTTGATTGAGCCTTATTTAAGTATTGTTCATCATCATCTCGTGTTCTGTTAGTATCCTCTTTGACTCCACAGAGAGCCAATGTGAAACCCACAAACCTCTGGCTTTTTAGAGAGGTGCTCAAATATTCTTCACCAACCGGCGCCTGTGCACTAAAAAGCCTCCGCCAGCACAGACAAAACTGTGGCCATGATGAACACGCCACTGACAGATGCTCAGCAAATGGCCGCTTGTGCTCAAAGTGTGGTAAGTCCAATCACTTCACCAGGGGCTGCCACAGTTGGGACAGTGGGAGGAGGACTACGGCATACTCTAAGACCATGTCCACCCTAAGTCAGCTGTCACTGGATAATGAGCCAGGTAACACCCGCCACTCAACACCCCGCATGCCAGAGGAAGATTTTATGAGTGTGTGGAAGAATGAGCACCCTCCACCAATGTGAAATATCATTGTCACGGGGTTTAAAGTCAGCTCTTTCTGAGACACTGGGGTGTCTGCTAATGTTGTGGACTGGCATCAATACAAGTCACTGGCACCCCCACCACCAATGTCGCCTACCTTGGTGAAGATCTACACCCATGGAGAGCCAATGATGCTGGTGAGCGCTCTCCAAATGAAAGTGACCATTGGGGAGTTCCGGAAAATGACAAAGTTCTATGTCACCAAAGAAGGCAGCTGCACCCTGCTAGGCTGCCAGTCGGCGGAATACCTCGAGTTAGTGTTCTTTGCTAAAGACGTCCATGGAGCACAAGCTCATGACATCCTGAAGGACTTCTGCAGCTGTTCTAGGGCCTTGGGGGCCTCAGGGGCATCAAGGTCAAGTGCCACATTGATCAGACTGCTAAACTGACTGCTTTGTGGCCTAGGAGAGTACCATTCTACCCACTCCCTCGAGTGGAAGCCGAAAAAAGCAACCTGGAGCAACAAGGAGTCATCATGAAAGTGTTGGGGGTCTATCTTGTGGGTCTCTCCTCTTGTGGTCCCACTCGAGCCGAAGCTGCAAGGACCATCAGGTTGTGTGTGGCCATGAGGTTACCTGACGGGGTGATCTGACGGTAGTGCCATATAACACCCACTATGGATGACATAATCTCTGACCTCCAGTGGTGCCCACTGGTTCTCTAAGCTTGAACTAAACTCTGGGTTCCACTAGCTGGAGCTGGATCCGGTTATCAGGCACCTTCTCCACAGACACTAGTCTGTTGAGGTATTGGTGCCTCCAACCGTGAGGTGCTGTCCTGGCTAGAGGGTGCCCTCGACATTAGCAATTACATCCTTATCTACTCCACATCGTTTGTGGAGCATTGCACCTGACAACCCTCCAGAGACTGGCTGAACTCTGACTGACCCTCACAAATCATAATATGCTCCTTTACTGAGTTCACCATTGAATTCTTCGGGTATGTCTTCTTGAGTGAAGGGCTGTGAGTGAATCTACACAAAGTGGATGCTATTCAGAATGCCGGACGACCTTGGATGCCAACGAAGGTGAGGAGCTTCCTCAGTATGGTGACATATTGTGGAAGAACCATCTCGGAGCCTCTGACGGTGTTAACAAAAGTAGAGTCTATGGGGACGTGGACTGAAGGGGCTGATAAGGCTTTTGAAGTAGTAAAGATAGTGCTGCCCAGAGATGACACCATGTCTGATTTTGATCCATGACATCCTAATGGTGGATGCCAGTCCCATAGGCCTAGGAACAGTACTTAACCAAGAGCAGGGCCCGGGGAAATGGTTGCCAATTGCGTACACCAGCCAGACGTTGACAGCGACTGAGACCAGTTATGCCAAAATTGAGCAGGAAGCCCTTGCTGTCCGGTGTCAGTGTAAGCACTTCCTATTAAACCTGTGTGGGCGAGGGTTCCAGGATGACTGCTCATAAGCCATTGGTAGCCCTGTTCAGTCACATCAAGGATTCTTCCCCCAAAAATCGAGTAGTGGGCAGTACAGCTCAAACTTAGTTTCACAATGATCTATAGGCCTGGAACCAGCAACCCGGTAGACTGTCTCTCCTGGCATCCCCCATCCGACCAAGCGGTTAAGGGCCAAGATGATGATGATGATGCGGCAAAGGATTTGTTAACATGCCCCTGAGGGCCACCTGCCTAAAAGCTCTGTCCTTTGAAGAGATCAAAGAAGCTACGGCCAGAGAAGGCTGCCTGCAAAAGGTGACCCAAGCGCTACACAGATACCAGTGGAAGAGATTAATATAGGGAGCTAAGTACTGGAGTTCAGAGTACCAGGCCATAAAGTTCCAGCTCTGGAGAGTGAAGGATGACTTCAGCGTTAATGCCTAGGGTATCGTCATGTGAGGGCAATGCATCATTTTGCTGTGAGCGCTCTGAGAAAGGACTGTGGACCTAGCTCTGCAAAACCACAAAGGAATAGTGAAAATGAAAGCCAGGCTCCGCGAAAAGGTGCGGTTCCCTGGTATGTACAAAATGGTGGTGGACAAGGTTAGGGCATGCCACCCGGGCTAGATTACCGGCCCCAGCCTGGATCCAAATGGAGGAAGCCTGCACTGCTCCCTGAAGTGCTGTGAGCATGGATTTTGTCAGCTTCCTGGACAGGTGGCACAAAGTGGTAATACTATGCAGTTATTCAAAGTAACCAGTAGTTAATGTGATCACCTCTACCACCTTTCCTGCCTTTCAGCATGTACTGGAAAAAGTCTTTCATTCTTGGATTACTCCATGTCATCAAGACGGACAATGGGCACCTGTTCTAAATCTAGGACTTCATCGAATAGCTTCAGACCCTGGGAGTGGCCCATCGGTGAATAATGCCCCAGTGACCCCAAGAAAACAAGGAAGCTGTAAGATTTAGGAGAACCCTGAACAACACTACCTGGATTAAGGTGTCCCAGTAAGAATAATTAAAATGATGTTTGCACCAGTTCCTGAGAAACTATCACAACATGCTGCATAGCACTACATCCTGGTCACCTATTGCCTTACTGCTTGGGCGGCCGCTAAGAGACGGCATATCAAGTGGCCCTGTGTAAAGACCCAAAGCCATGGATGATGCAGCAGTACTAGCTAAAAGAAAAATTTCTAAAGACCAAGTCAGCAAAGCCTTTTGAGCATCAAGTTCCCCTCCGCAGGTAGGGGAGACAGTGGTGCTAAGAGACCAGCATCCCGGGTGGAAGCTCAGAACCGCTTTGAGAGTGGACAGTGGTGAATCACAGAACTGAAAGGCACTGTGGTCACCCCTGCATGAGGGCGAGAAGTGGTCACTCATAATGCCTCTTGGTTCAAGTGAGTTTCATCTGCAAGTAAACCAATGGTCCCCAGAGATGTACAAGAGGTGGATTGTGACCCAAGGACCACTGAGTTGAAACATCTCCTGGACCTGGATGCCGCCAGATCTCAAAAAGAAAGGGAGGACAATTCCCAGGGGGCTGAAGGAGGACCTCGGATGTTATGGCCAGTCGGTAGGTTACCAGTAGCACCAGAATGGAGTGTGTCATCCTGGACAAATAGAGCCTCTCGTTTATTCTGGTTTGGTTTCTTCTAGTTGTTACTACTGAATGATTGTGTCAGTTTCCCTATTAGTGATGGTAATACGTACCCATTAACTTGGGATGGATGTGGAGAGCTACCCTGGCCATATGCCCAGGTGATGTTGTGAGCACATACCTCTCAGCTGGGCATGGCAGAGAGAATAAATAAATGGGCATGAAGTCGCTTGAGGCTTCTGACGGAATGCAGAACTGAGTGTGTCTTTGTACCCATGAAGTAGTGATTACAAAGCCTGGTCTTACTCCACTCGAAAGTACAGTCCTGTTACCATATTGTTTAAGTTATAGTCAAAATTTTCATCTTTTCAACAAAATCCTGTGTTATATTGGTAAAGCCATTTCCAGTTCATATCACCCGTGCAACAGCATTAGAAGTAACACAGTTCACTTTCATGTAGTAGTGTGAAAATAGGAGGAATATCTTGTCAAAAGCGTGGATCCTCTGAAAATAATCTTGTAGCTGGGTACTCATATGCTGGAATTTGGACGGGACGATAATCATATCATCTACTTTTTCCAGGGGTAAATAAATGTAGATAACACCTTGCTTCTAGTGTTTTTGTTTTCCTGACACTAACAGGATCTCCTTAGCTTCTTTCATCTGATACAATTCTAAAACATAAGCCATCACGTCTCTTGACTTTAGTGTGTCTAGTATAAAGTTCATATATTTTTTCAGCTTGTTCTTCACTAATCTGTTCAAATTGTCGTGTTTAATTTGGTTTTCCAAATGGTGAGTATGCAGAGGAATGTAGTTTGCAGCATCAAAATCTTTACAGTGTGTTGTTTTTCTCAAGGTGATGGAGCGCTTTCTAAGCCTTTCCTATGCTAATTAATTCTTGGCATTACTTTTTTCCTTTTATAGGTACTCCTCTGACTAAAACCCCTAAAGGTTCCTCTTTTTTTAGTTCAATTCCAAGGGTGGTCATATTTTTGTTGAAAATCACTTTTCCCTTTCAGTATACATACTAATTAATGTGGCTGAAATTTTCCAGATTTTGGTTGCATTCTGACCATGGTTTGAAGAGGATGCACTGTTTGAATTAAAATGTGTTCATATAAATTCAGTTGCTGTAGTTGTGAAGGGATTGCATGTATTTAAGTTGTTATGATTTTCACGTGAAGACATGAAGTTATGGCCTAGTTTTTCAAGGCAGTAATTGTAGAGTACATGGTATGCACAAAGATTGTATCTTTTTCTGCGAATAGAGAGTTAGATTCCCAATTGCATTTTATCCTCCTGTTGTATTTTTTCCCTGGACGTAAATAATTTTTACTTGCTTCTTATAATGTGTTCTTCAGCAACAAATGCAAGTCTGATTAGGAATTTCAGAAGTTGTTTCTTTAAATTCATGAATATCCATTTTGAAAATTGGCTAAATCCATTAATAGATTTTCTGAATCATTAGGAGTAAAGGCAATGTCTGGACAAGTATTGTTCTGAGAGGGTGGGTCAAAGTAATTAGATTGAATACAGTCCTTAATATTATTTACTTGTGCTGGATTAAAGTGAATGCGAGCATAATTTTGTGCTTTCAATTGCGATGATGGTGTTTTGATGAAGTACAATCTCCACACAAGTTTGCTTACCATTGAATGATGTGTGGAGCGCATTTTAATGTGATTGAATGTGGTGTCACGTGATTTTTCAAACAGCCTAAAGAATAACCTTGGAGGTTACTAATGGTCCAAAATGAGCAGACATTTACATTTTGAAAACTTTACTTTTTTTTTATTTATTTTTTTAAGTAAGGATGACATTTTACCTTATTAGAAATGTCATTGGCTTCAAAATGCATATTACAAACCGAAGTGCATTACCATTCATAAATGGGGATCTGTTTTTTTCCTGTCAATCTTCACTACATATTGCTTTTTGTTTGATTATTTGTTTTAATTCCCTTACTATATTTCCATGCAAGTCTTTATAACAATGACCTTTATGTATGACAGAAAGCACACCATTATTTTGTTGATGCTAACTCTCTTAAAGAAAGTATGGTTCAGTGCTTGATGTATGTATCCAAGTTCCGTGGAAAATGTTGCAGAAGTTTAGTGTTAGTTGTTTCTTCCATAGTTTATGTATTTTATAGGTAGTAAATAAACGGTTAAGGGTTTTTACTCTGTTCATTATGAAAATGAAGAGTTTCCTATGACATGAAATACTTTTTCAACAATATGTTCAACATATTGTCTCTGTTTGTGTCTCTCTACCTTTTATCTTATAAAAAGAAATGTTGGAAGTTTTTTAGGACACGTTAGAAAATGCTTTGCAGTTATACTCCCAATGTTATCTCTTCTTGTGAAAGTGTATAATTTTCTTAAGTAGGTAGCATTTTCTATGTTGGGATATGTAACTGGTGCTTTCTTTGTCAATTGCTTGCTCTCACCCTTTTTACTACTTATGTTAGGGTGTACAGAAACATTAGGAAATTGCATTGTAGTCTTAAAAGTACTGTTTGTCTTTTGGGTATCCTCCTTCCCTCACCAGTGTGTTTTTTCTTTTCTCCTCTCTCTGTAGTATCATTCTTTTTTTTTTTGCTTCACCAGGTATTGTTTTTAAGGCATTGTGTTCAGTGTGAGCACATCTGTTCTGAAAAATACCTAAATAAGTAATCATTACAGTAGCAGTTGTCCCTGATTTGTTTCTAACAGTATCCCATATAGAAATGTACTTGTTGTATGTATAGATGGAGGTGACGAGGTATAATATTTAATTTCCATGCTAAATCTTTGAAGAAGAAATAGAGCTTTACTGCTTTCCAGCACTCAATAGAGTCTCTATGGTTGTTGTTGGTATTTAGTAGTATTGGGCTGTGTTTATAGTGCTATTTAGTATTAACCAATCACATAATGCTTTATTTCTTATCTAATTTTCTTTGTTTTCATTGTCACATGATGAGAAGTTTTTCAAATACCTTTCTAATGAATACGTGTTCTAGGTTGTTGCTACAGACACATGTATTTTCTCACCTCATTTTGGTTCTTAGTAGTATTGGGCTACTTTGTTGTCAAAGTCTATCTAAGACGAAGTGCCCCTGTTTTAAAATTAAGCTGTTGATTATGATAGTTTTCTCTGTGTTCCTTATTCTTGTTTGTTAGCATACATGCAAGATGGTTATGGTTCCATTTCATTTTTGGACCGGTACCAGGCTAAGAAAGTAGGTGTGGAAGATGATTTAGGGTTGAAAGGAGTTGAACTAACATGGATTGGCGAAAGAGGTTTGAAATGGAATCAGTGACTTCCTCTACTTTCCTCTTAGTAAATGTGACCATCCACACTGTATGATTATCCACTGTGGTGGTAATGATATAGGACACTATCTAGGGTTGGATTAGAAATTGAAATGGAGACATTTTCCATCTTAATGTCTGTTTCTGAGCACATATTATGTTTTCCTCAAATATTTTTCAGAAACAAAAGTGGAAATGGTCTACTGTAAATATTGCTACATTTGAAAAGACTTGCAAACGTGAACAAGGCAGTGTAGTCAATCCTTCAAGATTATAAATTGTCTTCCACTTTTTCATGTAACTATAAAATATGGCAATGTGACACTGTACCGTCAAGATGGTGTACATTGTTCAACCTAAGGAAACCATATTATCATTTCAAACCTATAAACTTGACTTGACAAACATACGTCTTGTAAGAGCGCCCCTATATTATGGTTAATTTTATGTTGTTTTTTAATATATATTAGATTTCAGTTACTGCTGCAGTATTTTCTAGATAATGTCAAAGTACTGCAGTACATTGTATGCTTCTCAAAAAATATAGAACTCAATAAAATACTTTCCCCTGACTTTATAGAGTTTGCTAAACTGCCTCATTATTTCCACTAGATTACAAAACTAGTAAAAAGCCATATTGTACACTACAAGACATAACAAAGTAATATTGTAATTCGTCATCGCCATGTACCGTAGTATGCTGCAAGGGTACATCAGTATACTAAAGCCCAATATATCGGTAAGCTTTTGTCCCTTATTACTTAAAATAACTGAACAGTTTTGGATTATATAACAAAAAGGACCCTTTCCACAACATGATCTATATTCCTGCCAAATTTTATGTAAATCAGTTAAGCCATTTTGACGCTACATCTATTTAAAAAGTCAATGGAAAATGCAATGGTGGAAAAATGCCTTTTTGGACTCCCCTTTTTTTTTTTATTTGCACCCTCTTAACTAATCACCATGAAAATTTGCATCCTATTTCTATCTCTGGGAATCCGAACTATAACTACTGTGCGGTTACTGCCACTCTGTAGGAAAAAAAAAAAATATATATATATATATATATATATATGATTTTAGAGTTAAGGGAATGGTAGATGTAAAAGGAGGTAAGTATAGGATTTAGGCGTGGATAGATGTGAAGGTATTCTAATGTAACTTTAGGATTTGCTGTAACTAGAGGGGAAAAAAGCAGGGTATTTGTAGGGTTTTGGGGTGGATCGAGGTATAGAGAGGTAAGGGGTGGGTATAGGTTGGTAGGGATTTTTAGGGTTCGGAGGAGGAAAGAGGGATTTCCCTCTGTGAATATAAAAAGAAATGTGTGTAAACATTGTGTGTGTATGTTTATATACACATATAGAGAGTGTAGAGATGGAACGAGATAGTGGATAGAAACTCAGAGCAGGAGAGAGACAGATGGAGAAAGGCAGAGAGATGGAGAGATATACACAGGGAAGAGGGGGACAGAGACAGATAGGATATCGATAGATGTATTCTACCACAAGCATGTAAATTTCAACGCTTTGGATTATATGCATGGTAAAGACCAGAGTTAAGTTGCACATCCCACAAATATCTCTGGTGTTGAGTGTAGCTCCCAGGGTCCCGCTTTGCACAATGTGCTGTTGAAACACATTTTTCACACCATTATCTGATATTTCATCATAAGAACAGAAGACTCAATTTGATTCTTTGGCCCCACATCCACAAAAACGAAGTAAATGGCTTTTGTTTTAAAAAAGGATTCCTTCGAAATTACTAATTTCTTGCAACATAGCATAAGGAAACTGTCTGAGTTACAAATACCCTGTATGCTACAAACGCTTTTTAAGTCAGGGAAAAAGGCGGATATTTTAAGAAAGACTGATCTGACCTACTTGGACTGTACAATGCAATATCTTATTTCTCCATATCCGAACCAGCCCAGTTTTCCCAGGTTCATGGCAAAGGATTCATTAGTGATGTTCCCAGATGCATCCAGTAGACCCATTTCTGCAATCACTTCAACTCTTAAATGATGGGATGTCATGCTAATTACACAATTCCTGATATTTCTTTGTATCCGGTTCTCTGACTGAATCCCACCAGCATTACCAAATATATGTAAACTCTTGTACATAATAATATATAATTGATATGAAAAGATATAATTCTATATTGTAATTTGATTATTATTAGAACAGAAGATATCCCAGGTTGGAGGGAATTGACACTTGTTAAAAATTGATTTCAATTGTCTCTTACTCCTGAAGATTCTCCTCTTTCTTTTGATATGCATGTTATCCAAAATGGCTTTGTCCAAATTAACATTATTGGAAAATCAAGCACCAACCCAAGATCTTTTTTGTCATTCACACAGGCATTTTGAGGGGGTCTTCTGGTTACTGTGAGTGAGAGAGAAACTAGTGGGAGTTTAATGCAAGCAGATGCTGTTCAGTTTCCAATGTAAAGGTCCTTCTCAGGGTCACTTCCTGTTTAAGGTTCATGTATCTACCCCAGCGGGACACCCTCTTTTTATATTTTCTCCTGGACCCTAATAAAAGTGACACTTCTCTCGCACATGCTCTAAATCATGCAGCAATCTTGTCAAAATGCAATTTCTGAGATGGTGATGAGGCCTTGTTATCTTTATTTATTGACTCCTCTTCAGGGCTCTGGATTTCGACTCGAGGGGGTGGGGGAGTAGGACGGTATTAAGGGTGAGGGATATTGCAAGGGGGATGAGAAAAAGGTTTTCAAAATAATTCAGGTATTCCCTACTTTTTTCGAAGACATCTGCCAATCTTCTGTTGATGAAAAACAGAAAAGGAGAAGAGCTTGGTTAAAGAAAAGAAGAATTAGTCTCAAGAGACTGCAAAATTCAGGGTACAAACACCTTAGACAGTGATACAGAGCAACTTATATCTTCTAGTATCCAATGCAAGCCTAGTGCAACATTGCAAAGTATACCTGACCTACCCTTCCAGGAGCTCTTTGCTAAATCTACTCCATTTATTCCAGGTTTACCACTTCAAACTGCTTTTAATCCTGCTTTTGAATTTTCTTTAAGACAAATCCACCCAAGCAACATACTTAATATTATCCAAATAAGAATTCCTTAACACCTACCTTCCACTTTATTCATGTCTTCCCAGGCAGTATCACTTGTTGAAAGAGGTCAAAAATAATTAAAACTGCATCTAATCTTGGAGCTCTGATTTCTATCTACACATGATATAAAGCTAGTGAGGTTGCTACCTGAAGATTCCATTACAATAGTTTCCAGTGTAGAATTTGTCTTTAATGTTGTTCACTTCCTAATTGCGATGAATGCGGATATCTTACAAACCAAAGGAACTGGTGTAATTATTTTTATGCATAGTAAACCTCTTTCTAATGAAACAATTAGGATGGTTTACGTACAAACAAGTTGATATAGGACTCCAACCTCTAAATGTGCTAAATTCAAATCCTCTACTGAGTGTCAGCAAATAAGGATTCACTGTTTCCATGGAAGTCAGCAGGTGCATAAAAGAAAAGTGGGAATGAGATGGGATACGTTTTGATTAACTCTGTGTTGTGAAACTCAGCCAGGAGAGGTGGCTGGGGTTGGAGACATGGGAGGCATAATACTTTGTCAGATTTGTTTTTATTAACATTCTCTATAGTTCATTGTCTTCGAGTTGTTTGCTGTTTCAACAGTGTTTGTGATTTAAGTGTGGGGAGTTCTTTTGTAAACTATTTGGGGCTTTTGCTGCAGAGGTAGTTTGGCTCATGCTCAAGGCATTGAGGACATTTTAATGAAAATGTTGAAAGACTACATTGTCTTTTGGTGCATAGGTTGGAAAGAATAGCGCTATGTCATTTGTTTGTGGTTTTTTTTTTTTGTGTGAAACACAAGCATGTCTCCTTCTTGTCACTTTGCAGCACCCCGAGGAAGTACCAATCAAGGAAATAGTGTTCAAATATAATAGAATCTTTATTTCACAGACAAAGAAATCTGGTCCAAATTAACGAACTGTGTGGGATGTTGTACAAGGGCACGGTTTTCTTTTGAAAGGGAAGAGAGATAGAAGGTGGAAATCTTGGGGTACTTCTGTTGCTGGTTAGACTGTCAGGGTGTTATTGGTGAACAAAGCCTTTCTAGAACACATTTTGATTTGAACAAGAAAGCATGGCTTGGTGGTTAGCCTAGGAGAGAGGGCAAGGCTGATGGGTATCCATGGCATCCTCCTTGGAGAAGACCTGACCTAATCAGGCCTCAACTGGACAAACCTTAGAAGCAGAGACTTGGTGGGCGTGGTTATAGAATTCCATCAATTGGAGAATCTGACTTGTGGTTTTTGAGGCTGAATACAACTTTGAAATTCACAATCACTGCTGAAGGGTGATGGAGTGGCATTGATGCAGTAAGTCGCAGGAACTTGAGGAAGAGCATGGTGGGACAGTATAAAATGAGCAGCAAGGAGTACTGGGTAATCCGAGACATTACACCTTTTGAGAATGGATTCACGCTCAGCTGCATAAACTGTGAGGAAGATAAGGAATGAGAAGGTTTACCTGTACACGATTGTGAGAGCCCTTTCCCCATTTGTGCTCTCTGTTCAGGAGAATTAACCTTTTCCTGTGAAGGACTATCACATGGATAAAGGGAATTCACTATCCAGATGCCAGGTCTCGGTAATGAACAGTAGTTCAGTCTCATGATTAGTGAGTAGATTCTGTATGAGATAAAAAAATTATAATTCAATCTTGCGTTGATCAGGAGACTGAAATTTAAGGAGACCCGGTTTCGTTAGCAGGGTGACGGCAGCAGACCATATGGAAACGTTTACAGTGGTGGTAGGAGTAAAGGAAGTAGGGGTGCATGACAGTGGAAGTGGCAGACCTGGGAGGCTAGTAACCAGATTAGGGCTTTTACTGGGTCTGCAAGAGGAGACAAATAGATGAGTTTTAGGGAAGTGTGGTGTAGACTTTGGGATTGAGCAGTCTAGATTCATGCTTAGCCAGTAAGTGAGAAGGGAGATTGGGTGGGAGAAAGGAAGGCCTCGTGGATTTTGGCAGTACTTCCTTGGTTGAAGGATTTTTGGTGGGAGTCTCCAAGAGGCAGTGTGTAGGAGAGAGCACAGCAAAGAGGCATGAGGGCATGACTTAGCAGGTTAGTCATTGAATGGAAAAGGCAGAGGAACATAGCTTGAACCAAATAGACTACCAAAGAAGCAACTATCACAAGAGAGAGGGACATTCTGCAGGCATTTTATGTTGGATATGGAAACTGGAGATTGAGAACAGTGATTGGAGATATGGGCACGGGGTGGGGAATGCTTGTAGACACTAGGCACCTGGCAGGGAATCGATCTGAAAGACATGAAGGAAGGGTGCAAATAGGAGATGAAGCACCATGTCAGACCTAGGGAGGGACCTTGGAGAGGGGTTTTGAAAACCAACAGGATGGGACCAAAGCATAACCTTGACACATGCAGGAGATTTGAAACTGGGCACGTGCAATGGTTCTTGATGTGGATGTCATGAACCTCCCCATTTGGGGAGCGAGGGCTTAGCTCCATTGGGTTAGCTATGTCAAACCCCCTTCAGAGAAAAAGGTGACTGGTGTCTTTCACTCTTCCTTATGACCAGTTGAGTTCATCCAGTTTCAGAGTGTTGTGAGTCAGACAACCCTCCTGGAGAAACGTATTTGCATGGGTTCTATGTAGATGCATAAACCCTCACTTCAGGCCCCAGAAATTATAGTAAATGGTAAGTTATTGTTTATAGAGTAAAATGAACATTAGAAAAACACAAATCATTGTACATCACACATCCCTACTGGTTCATATAAATGAGTTTAACCCTTATATAGCTCCTGTGTATGTATTGGTTACCAACCTCATGCCTAACGTTTTAACTGTATTATTAGTAATCCCCGTAACTATTTATGCCAAGCAAAGTGTTTATCCCCACATTTCTTTGAGAGCTGTTGGGCCTGTGATTGGATAATAGCGCTCTAGGCACCTCTCCTCAAGCAATCCGTCTATGTCCACCTATCCCACATCTTCATGCCTCCTTTTTTTCCCCTTTTCTCCAAAACCTTCTATGGCGAGGAGGCATTAATGTTAAGGATCTGCACTGTTAGGAACTAACAATATCTAGTGGGAGACCTATTCGAAAAACAAGCAAAGGTATTTACTTTGCTTCTTTCCAAATCTGTTCTTTATCAGGGTGGTTGGCCTTGCAATGTAAATCACTTACACGTAGCTTTCTAGACAGAAGATTTCTTTCTGCAGCACTTGTTACTACTACTGTCAGCCAGTTTGCTCAAATAGAGATTTTGCATGCAGTTATTGTTCATTGCTGCTCAGTAGTTCTGCTGGATTAAAGCCTTGCACATGCACTCTAAGCAGTTAGTCTGTCTCGTGTTTGTCATACCATCAAACTTTAGTTCTGTGTGAAGTATTTTCAGAATACAAAATTTGTGCTGCATATATCAGTGGACTGATCGCCATGATTGAAACCAGCTGGGAAAATGGTTGCAAGAACTTGAACAGTCCGAAGGTTGAAAGGTATGGTTACACAAGTGGCTGGCTTGAGTTGATAACACAGGCGCACAAGTGAATGAAGGAGGGAGCGAGCTAGATGGGAGATGAGTAGCTACAAGGGAGGACGCTTTGAACAGATGCATGACAAATGGGAGAAAACATAATTCTATTGTGTTGCCTTGATATCCTGCATGGATCCTAGTTATGCTGGGGAACAGTACCAGAGGCTTATAATGTGTTAGCTGCTTCATAAATCTTAGTGCAAGTGGTCAGCCAAATGGCCGACTTGAAGGTTTTTAGTGAGTTGCCATTTTAAATGTTCACTATAGTAAAGTACTATACCTGAATAATTCTTGTGCAGAAAAAAGAAAAGTAACTTTCCGTCCAAGGCCCACTCTTACCAGTCAAAAGGTACCAGCCAGACACTTTGGTGTATGACCACTCTTATTGATTTATCATAATGTTGGTGTAAAACATAGCTAAAGCCTCCTTGCAGTCCATCATTCCAGTGGGTTCTGGGTACTATATGGAGTTTGCTGAGTTCATATTTTATAAATATGTATAATTTCTTCTGTGGTAGCCTCCCTGAATGACAAATACATGTTAGTGTGAGATTTTCATTATTGTGTTATGTGTATTTGAAAAGAGCATGACTCATCCCTGAGGGTGTCATGGAGCTTGATGGCAGGTATTATGTAATCCAAGTCTGAGCCAGGGCTAGTCGAAGAGCCAAGTCTTCAGTTTCTTGCAGAATTCAAGAACTGAGGAAGTGGCTCTGATGTGCAGAGGCAGGTCATTCCAGGTATTGTTAACAAGGAAGGAGAAGGCACACAGGCCAGATCTGGTTCTGCATATGTGAGGGATGTGTGAGAGTAGGAGTCTGGCTGAGCGGAGGTGTTTAGGGGGTTTCTGAAAGTTAGTATGGTTGTTAAGCCAGTGCTGTGCAAGGCTTTATATGTGTGCATGAGATTTTTGAAAAATGCCTGTTTCTGGGTGGAAAGCCATTGGAGGTCCTTCAGGTGTGGTGGGTTTATTCTGAGCTCGGCAGAAGAGTTATGTGTGGTCTGGAGTCTTCTGGTAAGTTGTGTGTTGATTCCAACATAGTATATTGCCATAAACCAGCTTGCTGTTGACTAGGGCCTTAGTGATGGTTCTGCAAGTGTGAAGAGTATACCAACTGAAAATCTTCTTGAGCATCTTGAGTGCGTCGAAGCAGGAGGCAGAGGCTGCATTCACGTGGCTGTTCATAGCAAGCTGGTTGTATACTATGCAAGGTTTTTTCGCATGATCAGCTGAGCAAGGATCTTTGTGGTGCTCAGAGAGGAGGTTGATGGTCGAGGTGAAAGGAGTCAAATTGACCAACTGGGTGCAGCCTGTAAGGAAGGAGCAGATCTAGCAGAGTGTGGGTCCTTGAACACCAGCTTCCCGTAGGCATTGAATGAGGATGGGGTGGGAGAAGGTATCGAAGGTGGTATGTGGTGGCACTGAGGCCTCAGTGAAGTGGTTGGGACTGAATGTGAATTGAGTGGTGTCAAGGAGATGGTTGTCACGGAGGTGGGTGACTAGTCTCTTGTTTATAATCTTCTGTGTCTTTTACTAGGAAGGGTACTAGAGAGATGGGTCAGTAGTTCGCTACAATCTTGGGGTCTACTGGGGGTTTATTTGGGGGGGAGAACTGTGGCATGTTTCTAGATATCTGAGCAAGTGGCTGGTTGATTTGAATAATTCAGAATTAGGTTGAGGGTAATGCTGATTTTGGGGGAGGGGAACGTCTATTCCTTTATTTCTTTACTGAGAACGTGGTGAGTGCGGTTGTCTGAGGGTGCTGCAGTTTCTTCAGCGGTGATGGCTGGCCAAGTGGTCAGGAGGTCATCTGGGTGCAGGAAGTGACCTTTATGGTGGATGTGACAGTGAAGTGGTCAATCTGGGGTTTGGAGTGATCTTGCTGCCAAAGAAGAGGGACAGCTGGATGCGGAGGTCCTGTGAAGGAGTGATGTTGATGGAGTTTGCTGCTGGAGAGGTGAAGTCTTTCACAATGGTGAAGGGTTCCCTGGCACAGTGAATGTTGCTTTCAATGCACTTGTTGAGAGCGCAATGTTTGGTGGCTCTGATTTGTTAGTGGTAGCGTCTGAGGGCTGATCTGTAGGTGCTCTTGTCGATGTAGTTGTGGCTTAGTCTCAATTTTTTTACTTTGCCTGTAGTGTGGTTTAAGAAAGTACCCTCTTTTTGGTATGGTTACCCCACTTTTTGCCTGCTATCAGTGTGCTTAGACAGTTTCCACTGGGATCCAGCTAACCAGGACCCCAGTGATTGTGCTCTCTCCCTCCAAATGTGGTTACTTTGGACCTTTTGTCCACTCCACAATTGGCATACTTGTGCCCCTTATATGTCCCTAGTTTATCGTACTTGGGTACCCAGGATATTGGGACACAGGGGTAGCTTCTCCATTTGGGTAGAGGAGCATCGCCCCGATCCCACACCAGCAACGGTAGCTGCCAACATTTTACTGAAAAACGATAATAAACTGTTTATTATCGTGTCTCAGTAAAAGTGGTGGGACCATGGGGTGACGAGTAGTGAGGGGGAATGCACAACACTCCCCCCTCACTGCGCATGTATGTTTGGCCGGCCATCTAGGGATGGCCAAACATACATGCGCACTGGGCTCTCTCCAGCCTAGAGGGAGCCTGCACAGGCTCGCAGTTTGCCTCGGAGCGCCCTGGCTGGGCGCTCCCAGCCAATCCTGACGCTGCTCTGAGCAGTGTCCGGATTGGTGCAGGGCAAGCTGGGAGCCTGTGCCTGTTTGCAGCCAGCGACGAAGCAGAGGAGTGGAGCGGCGCGCAGCAGCAAAGGTACGTTTCTTTTTTTTTCTTTTTTTCATTAATGTATTTTTCATTTCCTACCCCCACCTCCATGTGCCGCCCTGCCCCTTCTGTGCTTAGTGAGCCGCCACTGTTGGGACACCTGGAGTCCCCCATGGGCTGCAGCATGTATTATGGCACCCATGGGAGCCATGCAAAATGTGTCTGCAGGCCTGCCATTGCAGCCTGCATGAAAAGGTGCCTGCACCCTTTCACCACAGGTCACTACACCAGGTCACTAAGTCACCCCTATGGTGGGTCCTTTCAGCTCAAAGGGCAGGGTGCAGGTCCCTGTGTGTGAGGGCACCCCTGCATGAGCAGAAGTGCCCCTACAAACCCCAGTTCCATTTCACTGGACTTCAGAAGTGCAGGAAAGCCATTTTACCCTTGTACTGGCCACAGGTCACTAAATGTGTTTAGCACATAATGGTAACTCCGAACCTGCGAATGTTTGGTATCAAATATGTTGGAATCATACCCCCAACACTGATGCGAGTATTAGTTGTACGAGTCCATGCACTCTGGGGGCTCCTTAGAGGACTGCCAGTATTGCTCCTACCAGTCTTCCAATGCTTTCCAGTCATCCTGTGCTGTTGCAGCCTTTCAGACAGGTTTCTGCCCTCCTGCTGCTTGACCAGCTCAGGTAGAGTAAGGCAGAACAAAGGATTTCCTGTGGGAGAGGGAGGCAACACCCTCTCCCTTCGAAAATAGCTGTTACAAGGCGTGAAAGGGGTAGCCTCCCCAAGCTACTGGTTTGCTTTGAAGGGCACATTTGGTGCCCTCCTTGCATATGCCGGTTTGCACCAGCCCAGGGACCCCCAGTCCCTGCTTTGGCATGATACTGGACAAAGGAAAGGGGAGTGACCACTCCCCTGTCCATCACCACCCCATGGGTGGTACCTATAGGTCCTCCAGGGGGCCACTTGATTCTGCCATCTTGGAATCAAGATGAGCGGGGAGGCCCCTGGGAGCATCTGAGTGGCCAGGTCAGACAGGTGACATCAGAGGCCCCTCCTGATAGGTAGTCACCATGTAAGGTGACCAAACCCCCCTTTTTGGGCTATTTAAGGACTCCCTTGAGGGTGGGTCCCCGGATTCGATGTGCAAGACTCTACCGGAACTCATCTGCATCGTTTACTTCTGCTCCTGGCCACCGGAACCGCAACTGGATTCTTCAGGAACCGACAAGACTGCAACACCCAGACAACCTCGACTTGAAACATTGTTTCCCTGGCTTCTTCTAGTAACTGCAACATTTCCATGGCTGTGCAGCCTCTGGGGTCGGCGAGACTTCAGCTGCATTAGGAAACCAGAAGGGAATCTCCCTTGGAGTGAAGGAGTCACTCTCCTGCATCTGCAGGCAACGATGTCTGGTTGCATGGATCCCGGGTCACAGGTGGTGGTCTGGAGTGGTTCACTTGGCCCTCTCTGTCCACTGTCCAACTTGGGAGACGGTGAGCCCTTGTCTTTCCTTGCAGGACAGTACCCCTTTGCACCATGGCTTCTGCTCCATGGGATCTTCAACCTCTGAGTAGCCCCAGCGCCAGCACTTCATCCTCGCAAGGACAGTCTCTGATCTGCTGCTCCAGCGACGTGGAACTCCTTTCCCAGTGTGCTGATTGGGCCTCACTGCTACTTAATGTACCTGCTGCCAGTGGGTTGCCTGTAGGGACTGTGGTTGCTTCTGCTCACGCTCCCAACCTTGGAGGTTAAGCCAGGACTCCCCTCCAAGGGTCAAGTCCTCTGGACTTTGCTGGTCCTCTTCAGAATTGCAACTCTTCTTTTTCTTCCTCTTGCATTTGCCAAGGCTTGTTGGTGGTTCTCCTAACCACTGACCATCTGCAATCCGGCGACCGACGTGGGACATCATCTGCACCACTCCAAGAACTTTTCTGCAGCTGCTGGAGTCTACAGCTGGTCTCCTGCTTCCTCCATGGACCAGTATCTTCAACTACAGAAGGGTGGGTAGTGGCTCCTGCCTCGACCGTACACTCCATCGTGGACTTGACTCTGTCCCTTTCTTTTGTAGGTGCCCCCCCCTTCCGGAATCCACTTTTGGTTTCTCCTGGTCTGTTCCTGTTCTTGTACAATCCATTTTCTAAGTCCTCTTGTTTAGTCCTTGGGTAAACCAGATACTTACCTCTGCTCTCCTGGTCGCTGGGTGTCACTAAGGTACTCAGCTCTTGGGGTCCAGAGTTCTCCCAACCCCTTCTAACTACTCCATATCCTTAGGTGGGGGACTTCACTTCACATTCCACTATTTTAGCATATGGTTTGGTCCTGCCCTAGGGGATTAACTATTTTCTACAGTTTTGCCAATGCTTGTTTTTTGTTCTAATCTCTGATTGCTATTGGGTATGAATGTCAACCAGGTTTATTTCAGGAATTGTAGGTCCAATGAGTGGTCATGCAGCAGCATGCAGATTCCATCTGAATGTGTGCCAAGGAAGTGGGTGTTGAGGCAGGGCAGAGTGGGGGTTGGGATGTTGTGGCTGTGTAAGAGGTGTGGTGTATACAGGGGAGGTGAGAGGGTTCAGGAGAATAGGTAGGTGGGGAAGGAGAAATCACCTTCAGCATTGGCCGACTAGGCTTGGCAGCAGCACTACAGGGTATGTCCAGGGTTCAGCGTGAGGAGACCCACAGAGTAGTAGTAGTAGTAGTGATGGGTGGGAGGAGGTCCAGGGGTCCTAACGCTGGTCAGGCTATGGACAGACTTGCCTTTGGAGCACCTTGGGGAGGGATATCCATGTTGCGTCCTCCATTAGGTGGTACCTGGAGGGTGGAGGAACTTTGGGGCAGTGGTGTGGATGAGCGTGCAGCAGGAATGGAGGGTGGTGGTGGTGAAGGAAAGGAAGGGAGAAGAAGGTAAGTGAAAGCAGCGAAAATGGGAGGAAAAGCAGCACAAACGACAACAAGGAAAGCACTAAAGTGTAAAAGAACGAAAGAGCATGAGAGCGAAAGGGTTACAAAACAGCAGCGAACAATGAATATGAGAAAAGTACTACAAGACGGAAGAGAACGAACATGAGTGAGCGAGACGTCAAAGAAGGTGTAGAAAAGTGGCTAAGAATGAACCACTTTAGTTAGTTCATACAGCCATTATCTGACTTCTGGTATGTAGAACAGTTTGTTTGGATTGATTTTAAGTTTCAAAACAATTTTGGAGATGTATGCATCGGTCATTCAATTATTTTGTCCGTAGTGGGCCTATAACATGAGCTACTATTCCCTACATAGTCTTGAATCATTCTTTTTTAGAGTTGGTAGCATTCTGTTTTTTTTTTTTTTCTGAAGGGCAACTTTTTTAACCTGAAAAATTGCAGTTCCTCTTTTACTTTATAGTTGCAGCTGATTTTCTGTGCTTTCATTTGGGTTTTTATTTTAAAACGTTCAAGTGGTGTCGGTGCAATTTCATATCTCTTGATGTCACACTAATTATAACTTTTCTTAGAAGGTTCGGCTTACTTGCTGTCTACGGGTATATTTATTAGGGAGCACATCACTACCGTGCAGTTAGCTATCATAGTCCAGACCTGTTTCGAGGGCCCATTTCTAAACTGGTTTCTCATATTTTGTTTCGTGTCTTTCTCAATTATTTTTTGCATGTTTTAAAAACGTATTAACTTATTTAGGCCCAGCATTTTTACCCAACCCTCCTTAAACTGTAAGGGAAAATGTTTGACCTTATGTTCGAATTAATCCAACTGTTGTCAGAAATATGGCGCGCTTGGCCCAAACCTTTTACAATAAGCTTTCAGCCCTGTTACAAAACCAAGCTGGGGTGGAGGAGTGTGAAATGTTATGTTTTACGCAGGTTTCGTCCCCATCCCATCCCATTACACAAATGATCTGGGCAAAAATGGAATTTACATTAATAAACAAAATAGCTCAGACGTGCTCTTCTTAGACCCTGTTGCTGCTGTGAGCGCACTGTGCTGTGCGGGACCCCGCTGCTGGCTATGAGCGCACGATGTGCCGGACCCTGTTGCTTCTGTGAGCGCACTGTGCTGTGCCGGACCCCGCTGCTGGCTATGAGCGCACGATGTGCCGGACCCTGTTGCTGCTGTGAGCGCACTGTGCTGTGCCAGACTCCACTGCTGGCTGTGAGCGCGCTGTGCCAGACCCCGACCCCGCTGCTGGCTAGGAGAGCGCGATGTGCCGGACCCTGTTGCTGCTGTCCGCGCGCTGTGCTGTGCCAGACCCCGCTGCTGGCTATGAGCGCGCGATGTGCCGGACACTGTTGCTGCTGTGAGCGCACTGTGCTGGGCCAGACTCCACTGCTGGCTGTGAGCGCGCTGTGCCAGACCCAGACCCCGCTGCTGGCTATGAGCGCGCGATGTGCCGGACCCTGTTGCTGCTGTGAGCGCACTGTGCTGTGCCAGACTCCACTGATGGCTGTGAGCGCGCTGTGCCAGACCCAGACCCCGCTGCTGGCTAGGAGCGCGCGATGTGTCTGACCTTGTTGCTGCTGTGAGCGCGCTGTGCTGTGCCAGACCCTGTTGCTGCTGTCAGTGAGCGCGCTGTGCCAGACCCCGCTGCTGGCTATGAGCGCGCGATGTGCCGGACCCTGTTGCTGCTGTGAGCGCACTGTGCTGTGCCAGACTCCACTGCTGGCTGTGAGAGCGCTGTGCCAGACCCAGACCCCGCTGCTGGCTAGGAGAGCGCGATGTGCCGGACCCTGTTGCTGCTGTCCGCGCGCTGTGCTGTGCCAGACCCCGCTGCTGGCTATGAGCGCGCGATGTGCCGGACCCTGTTGCTGCTGTGAGCGCACTGTGCTGTGCCAGACTCCACTGATGGCTGTGAGCGCGCTGTGCCAGACCCAGACCCCGCTGCTGGCTAGGAGCGCGCGATGTGTCTGACCCTGTTGCTGCTGTGAGCGCGCTGTGCTGTGCCAGACCCTGTTGCTGCTGTCAGTGAGCGCGCTGTGCCAGACCCCGCTGCTGGCTATGAGCGCGCGATGTGCCGGACCCTGTTGCTGCTGTCAGTGCGCTGTGCTGTGCCAGACCCCGCTGCAGGCTATGAGCGCGCGATGTGCCGGACCCTGTTGCTGCTGTCAGCGCGCTGTGCTGTGCCAGACCCCGCTGCTGGCTATGAGCGCGCGATGTGCCGGACCCTGTTGCTGCTGAGAGCGCACTGTGCTGTGCCAGACTCCACTGATGGCTGTGAGCGCGCTGTGCCGGACCCTGTTGCTGCTGTGAGCGCACTGTGCTGTGCCAGACCCCGTTGCTGCTGGCTGTGAGCGCACTGTGCTGTGCCAGACCCCGTTGCTGCTGGCTGTGAGCGCACTGTGCTGTGCCAGACCCTGTTGCTGCTGGCTGTGAGCGCACTGTGCTGTGCCAGACCCCGCTGCTGGCTGTGAGCGCACTGTGCTGTGCCGGACCCTGCTGCTGGCTGTGAGCGCGCTGGGCCGGACCCTGTTGCTGCTTTCAGCAGACTGGCAGAACAAATTTCTGACAAGGGCTTGAAGGTGGATGAAAAATAGCTGTGTATGTGGGGGTGATCGCTAAAGAGGGGACTGGCCTTTGCAAATAAGCGCGTGACTTACGTAAAGTACATTTTTGAGAAACCTGTAGTGTGCCACCAAACCGGTATTTTGGTTCCTCTTGGAGCATTCTGAAAATGTTCTTGTATTTTTTTCAGACATACAACAACTGATAACAACATAAAACCGGCCAGGACTGTTAACTTTGTCCATGGTCGTTAGCTTTTAAAGATCAACGATTTTGTTGTAAATAAATATTTAAATTGTGAACTAAGCAATACAGAGGCCCGTGGAGGGGTGTAGTGGCCTTCCAAGTGTCTCAATCACTCCTTTTGTGTTCTCTCTTAGACGTTTTCCCTTTTTCTCTTCACAGTTCCTTCATCTATACATTTTACCTCATCTCTTCACTCTTCAGCGCCCTCTTGCCAATTTCGCCTCAATGCACTTACTTGCATCTCTGCTTCACCACCCACAAGTGCACAGGGCTCCCGCTCATATGTAAGCACTGCATTTTCTTTTTCTTTCACCATGTCCGAATTTTGACAAGTGCGTACCTCCTTCACAAGTTTGCATAGAGACAATATTGCAGCTGGAATGCCGACCATTGCTCTGTGCTCTCTGTAGAGGTGAAGGATTTGGACTGCTATGAAATCTGAACACTTTTTTTTTTTTTATTTTTTTTTTTAAAGGCACTAGGCACTGTGAAAAACTCAGCCTGTATTTACCCTCCACCCCAGAGCACCCAGTCATGGCTCATTATAAATAGATAGATTCGACTCAGTTTAGAGGAAGAAGATACAAGAGTAATATGCTACACGAAAAACAAATACAGAATCAACATCATGGAAATAGTTAACACTCTTTGGGAATGTAAGATTAAATGAAACGCGAATTATAAACCGGATCTAAATTGCTGACACTATCTTAATTTTTGTTGTTGTTGTTGTTGTTCTGTATTCGCTCACTGTTTTATCATTACAATTAATGACATCAATAAAGGGCCCAACAGGGACCCGTTTTACTGTCCGTTTTTAATTTCTACCAGGTCTAAAACCCAATTAAAACCCTGTTTCTGACTGTGCTGTACAAACTCAGTTCTTCTGTGTGAACACTGTGCCTTTCCTTGGCCATGAGTAGCTGCTAGATGGGCGAAGAAACTGTGCTATGAGAGACTGATCCGGAGCATTGGTGTAGCAAGGCAGTCATGGGCCCTTATGAAAGCGAGGAAAGAAGGGACCGTGGCCATCCCCTGGTTAGGATAGCCTTTCACATCCTCATTCCCGGACACCATTACACTTGGTGCGCTTATGATAGCTATGCTCGGAACACTTGCCACTGGGTGTAAGAGTGAGCACTTGAGCTTTCGAGCTGAGGAATGTATAGTAAGTGTAATTAACATTTACTCTTTCTCCCATGTTCCAGTTGTCCTTCAGCTCAAATCCCAATGTAATTTATTATTACAATAATGTTTTTTTTGTTTGTTTTTTTGTTTTACAGAATCCCTCTACTCTACTGTACCATTTACTGCAATGCCATCTATTACAAGTACTGACCGAGCAGCGCCAGTGTTTAGTTCTACTAGGGCTACACCAGTAGTATCAATGGAAGCTGATGCGTCGGTTTTAACAACCAAGTCCTCCCCTGTAGATCTAACAGTACCATTGCTTCTGGGTCCAGCTAATGACTCTTTGATAGGGGTAGATATTCCCAGTGCCTGCCCAGCTGAACCAACACAACCTGTCTGCAGCACTGAGCCATCAGTGCCACTCGTGGATTCTAAGGAAGGTGACAGCACAACAACAAAGATGAAGTCTACCGATCCTAGCTCAACACTGCAGACACCGACGGCCGTCAGAAGCCAAACGTTCTCACAGCTGAAAAGCCTTCCAAAGGGGTTGTGCATGAACACCACACATTCTGAGTCAAGGTATGTCATGTGGTGGAGGTTATGGACAAGGTGGGGGGTTGGCCACTCCATATCATGGATGCTGTATGCAGTTCTGAGCACTTTACCTACAAGTTCTGGGGCTTTGGGACTGTTACTTACTGATCTGTAAAGAGCAAATATGTTGTCCATAGGCCCCTGTGAAGCACAGATAGGCGTGAAGCAGAACTTATACTTGAACGCCAGGCTATAAGCTAGCTGAGAAGCATAGGTTGTAAGCACATGTTCATGCTAGGCCTAGGGGGAAGCTTAAAGGGCAAATTATGCATATTAAGGGGCTTGGTCTAAAATGTCTGGGGCCTGTTCTAACCTGTTTACCGTGCCTAGATTTCACTGAACAACTTTTCTGAAAGATGGTAGTGTGGAAAGAGTTTGCAAGAGAATGTACAAGACATTACAAAGAAGAGTTCTCTGAAATCCCTGTTTTCCCCAGTATTTTTCTCCTGTATCTTGGAATTCTGACCAGACTGGTACTGCGAGATCTAAGGTTGTGTTCAGTATCTGGAGGAAGTGTTCCTTATGCAGGTGTAGAAGTGACTAGCACCTCTAAAGGATTTTAGTACGCTAGACAACATTGGGATTTAATTGTTTGCTGCACTGTGAGATAGTGTGGATCTTTCAGGACCCTTGAGGTCTTGACACTTTGTTCTGTGTTGTACATAGTGCTTTGAATCTCTTCCTTTGGAGAACCACTGAAGACTATATGTAGACCATTTGACCATATTCTAAGCATATCATTATTAAGGTTAATTGACATCGGTTTTATGATTCAGCTGTTGCAAAGGGAGCACCTTTTTCGGCTTCATGAAGTTTGTGCTGCCTTTAAACCAACACATCACTTTAGTTGTGAAGATCACAACACTCACATTGTATTAGGTTGTTGCACAAAAGCAGAGAACTACATACTGTGCCTTTGGTGACTTGAAGCAAAGTGCCCAATTTAGTATGAATTCTCTTAGCTGAACAATGTTGAATTTCTTTTTTACAGGGTGACATACTTTGATGCTTTCAGCCAACCAGGTCCCAGAAGAGGCTCAGTCACCTTTGTACTAATATTTCACCATACCGGAGTGGTTATTGTGATTCCTTTAGAAAATTGGACAATTGTGAAACTGGCAATCTCATTCTGCTTTAGGATTCTCATTCAGTACAAACTGGGCATGTGGTTCCTTTCTGCTGGCGCAGAGATTACCTATGAGAGAGACCCTTCAACATGCAGGCAGCTGCTTTTTTTTTATTTTAAACACGTACACGTTTTTAGCACGTGACATTTGGTAGCAATGTTCTTAGAAGTTCTGAGCCATTTCAATGGTGGTCTTGATCTGCCAGATAGAAGGAAAATTGGAGTAGACTACAAGATTCAAATATGTGACCTTTCACTTTCCCTCCAGTTATCACAGTGGGAACATGACCAATGGAGCGAAAGTAAATGGAGCATAACCTAAACCTCCCATACTTGAATCCTGTAGCACAGTGCGTTTTCATGAGTGTGTGTTTTTGATTTTTAAGTTAACATTGTAACCTGCAGGCCACAAGTTGCTGCCCAAGTGAATTGTATGACTGGGATATTCAACTGCCACAAAGATCTGCATATAACCAGCAAGGCTTAAGTGTGAATTTTTAAAGTGAAATCTCAAACTTTCATTTTTCTGTGGTCGATGAAATGAGAACGTTTGAACGAAGTAGTCATTAACATCAATCATAAGTGCCAAAAATAGTTACGTTTATATCGTGGGCACACAAACAAACTACACATATATTCAATGCACGTTCCATGTCATTTATTCTGTCAAAGTTCCTACCTAAACCTCGCCTCGTGACCTAAATTCAGATATTAATGAAACCGGCTGGGTCCTTATCAAACTAGAGAAGGTTTAGCCACAAAAGTGTATACAACGCTGGAAATGCCCCCTGGTTACCTTCTTCCATGACATTTTAAAAAGGGCATGTATTAGTCAAGAAATTAGCAAAACAGGAAGAGTAATCATGGCTTGAAAATATCACTTATTTACAATCACAAAGTTCTTTCAATTGTTGTCAAAAGGGTGTAGTCATCATTCTACGTAGGAACAGAAACCACTAAGATGCATACATCCGAAGTGGTTAATAAGAGCCAACATTGTCATCTCCATGAGAAATCATTTGGTATCTCCTACAAGTATGTAACAATATATTGGGTACCGGTACTTTTCGAACAGCAACGTAACACAGGTGACCTTGAACAGGTGGACTTGGGTTGTCTTTCGTTGGTTTGTTTTGACTTTGTAGTGGTCCCTGCGAGGGACCACGGGGCATTCCTGGGGGAACGCAGCAAGGGATCAGGGCACTTGGGTGCAGGCCGAGCAGTGCTGGGAAGTAGAGAGGGTTATTTAAAATCATAGAAGCGAAATTTGATAATGTTCCTCTGCAGAATGTAGTGATAGAAGACCACCTATATCTAAAACTAAAGATCTAAAGGGCTGCTGCTGAAGATGTTGTGATGTATTATAATGAATTGGTCAAGTGAAGGGGCTCTTCTGACAACATTGAAACATGGATGGAAACCTTTTATTTTCCTCAAGTGCCATCACGGTACATATGCCACTGCTGCTTTACACACGAACACCCTGAGATGCTGATCTGAAAGGTGGGGAGAGGTGTTTAGTATTAGTTTATACTCTGCTAGGTAGGAGCGCTCTTGCTGGTTCTAGGACCATTGTTCTGCTTTGTGCACTTACATATAACAAGCATATCAAGACTATTGTTTTGTGTTTTCAGGTTAATGAACAATTAAAACCTTGATCAGGACACTTCATCTGTTGTTACTTAACTATGCCGCTATGCTTTGTTAGCTTACCATATTCTCAGAAGCGAGTGTCCCTTTTTCTTGTTTCGGTGAATGGCCTTTCACAGAGTTAAATTCATTCTGGTGACCTGTTCTTTACATCTCTAGTTTATTCCAAATGTTAGTCTCACCTTCAATATTGTATCTCCACATACAAAAGGTTAAGGCTCATTGCATTGACTCCAAACATACGGCTTGTTAATATACTCCTTTTTAAGGCTCTAGAAATAAAGCTTAATCCTCTTACCACCCGGTCCCACCTTTTGTATTTTACTGGCCTTGGGTATTCAGGAACCGAAGAGAAGCGGTAGTGCTGGTGAGCTAGCAGCGCACCCCCTCTTACCCCACCCCCCCATACTATTTCATGTCGCATCACTCCTACTCAAAAATGTATTTCTAGATGTTTGAAGCAAGCCCGTATCAACGAGCCTGCTAAGATGGCTGACCCCACTAGATACCACCAGGTGTTGGAGTTGTTTTTTTTTTTTATCCTCTCCAGGAGGATTTTTTAGGTCGTTCGTAGCAGCGCCCAAGTGCTGCTTTTCCGACGTGGTGTTCTCTATTTGGGTTTTCAAACCACACCCACCTCACGCCCATCACCATCACTCGCTCGTGGGCCTGCCCTTCAAACATCCTTTATCATCGGTTTGCTTATGTGAAACTGTTTTACTTTTCATTTTCAATTTATGTTGCAAGAAAAGTCCGGTTAGGAGTTTGCAACGCTAATAGCTCTAACTCGAGCAAATGCGAGACCCATTATATTGCAAATGCTTGTTTTATTCTGGAAACCATTGCTCGTAATGTGTGTAGCCTCTCCCCACCCCACCTCTTTGCCTGGAAGCACATCCTACTTCTAAACGCTTAATTTAGGCTCGTCATATTAATAATTGTCATGCAATAAATATGAATGGTCTCCTCTGTGCCTCCGGAAGATCTCCTACTTCACCTCCAGAATATTTTCATAATTACAAGAGTAAAATGATCATTTGAATAATGGGAATAATTACACGCTATTCGCAGCACTTGGACGATTCAAAACTGTGGATTTCAAGTTATCTATATGCATACAGTTCATTGCCTATGAATTCGCCTTTTTAGGGTCGAGCCTGCGTCGCATGCGTATCGCGGTGAGACGCTTTAGGTATTAGAAAAGGTCTCGGAGCCCTGTCGACGTCACGTCAGTGTTTTTCATTGGTTCGTGGGCTTGCTTATTAAAATCTGCTTGCTTTCATTAGTCGAAGGCATGCATACGTCATGCCTTTTCCGGTGGCTTGCCCTCCTCGAGCGCATCGACCAAGTACAGAAAACATGCGAGGCTCGCTGTTTTCTGTCCGGCTCGTGGACTACCTTTTCTCTATTTTCCTAGCGCGATTTCGCTTGGCAGAAGTCAAGCGCTTTACACAGTTAATTGCACTTTTTCGGGTTACGTACATAAATGCACTTTTGCCGATAGGTGAAAAGTCGGGTTAGGAGTTTACGCTATCAGCTCTAACATGAGCAAACGTGAGACCCGTTGCATTGCAAATGCTTGTTTTATTTTGACTGTTCATTAAAAACTTCATTTGTCAAGGCACTCCAATCTTAAAAATCGTACTTGTTTTCCCATATTGTGTTTCTCACGTATTGCTTTCCTCCCTTTTTTTTTTGTTTTAAATGTGTTGTCTTTTTGAAACTTTTACCTAGTCTCTAATCGGGAGCTAAAATACTGTAGTTAATTTAGATCTTCTTGAGATACCACGCTGACATTTTTCTGAGATGCTGGTCTTCAACAGTTTAACAATTATATGCCTTCATCTCAAACATGCTTAACAAAGGCTGTTTTGGAACCTTAGTATTAGATTTGGAAGAGAGAAGCCACAGGCTAATCTTGATATGAGCTACATTTATAAATGGCTACCAAGATGACAGTCATTTATGAAGTATTTCCAGGAACCAACGTCACATCGGTTCCTGGCAATGCTTTTTACAGTTTGGTGGCAGGCTGCATTAACATTATGGAGCCTTGCAAGTAATCTCCCATGTTAGGTGAACATTATTTGCATTTTACTATTCCTCACCAACAAGGTGTGCCCGGCAGTGACGGACAATTAAAAAAAAAATTGGCAGACAGTCATTCTCCGACAACCCTTACTCTGTTGGGCCAAATAGTCAGCCCCTCCACTAACCCAGTTTCCCCAAAAACTGAGAAGAAAAACAAAAGGTCTTAACATGGTTATTCCTTTAACCTGTGAGCTGCTCTGAGAGATAGTTAGGATTCCTTCATAAGCATTCTTTAGGAAAATTGATGGGATCCATTGATTCAATAAGTGGGGGAAAGGATCCCACCGTGGATGTTTCTTGAGCAGCATAAGGGGGAGGCTAACGGCCAAGCCCACCCTGATGGTAAGCAGTAGTGGCCTCCGACAGAAGCAGAAGAGTTTGTTGCTTCTGTGAATGTCTAAACCCACCACATACCTCATTCCCTACTTCTTCCCCTCCATTGTGATGGCCCCTATTACATGATCACACAGGCACGGGGAATGCCTGTGACTGATAACTGACATAACAGCAGTGGTGGTAAAGGAGGGCTGACACAAAATGTAGACCATCACCAAGATTCACCTTTACCCCAAGACCCCCTTTGCTGGGAAAGGGTGAACAGCAGCAACCTTGAGTGGTGGCAGACACTGCACTCCAGAGAAGAGGAGGTGGATAATTAGGATTTCTTCAAAAGGCACCTGTCTCATTTAGAGATGGATGAAAAAAATAAACAGAGGGTTTGGTGAGCGGTTTATGGCAATATTCCTGTGATAAGTGGTACAAGTAAAGTTTTAAAAAATACATGTACAATAATTAAGAGATTCACTTAGAAAAGTGAATTATCAAATTGTAGAAGTGTTCACAGGATGTAATGAAAATAATAAAGGGCATGGCTACATCTTAAGATACAAGGCCACCTGAAACTTCAGTTGCGTGAAAGGGAATTCTCCCTTTGATGGATACATTGAAGAATAAGAGTAACTGGTTTGTTTGAATGTAGCTACACAAATTTATTTTCCCCAAAAGAAATAGGTGGTCTTCTGGCAACTGGTTGTTTGTCCCAGAGGAGGTGTACTGTTGCAGAAGTACCGTGGCACTTATTAATCACAAGTATTTTAACAGTCAATGTATTTTCTCTTTTTCTCTGAACTTAAAGAAAATTGAAATATCAAATATCAAAAAGGGTGCCAGACCACTATAGCCTCAGTAGAACTCCACACTTTAGGAGAAAGCTATTTCATGGAGCATTGCCATAACGACCTTATCTGTGATGGTATGTAACATATTCTCTATAATCCAGTGTCTGGTTAATTTGTTGTTCAGACTGCCAAAAATGTGAAAGTGGCTATTTCTGAAAACAATCCCCATTCCATCCCATTATTGTACATTATTATTTTCTCATATAGGTGCCATAGAGGCACTTCGATGTAATACTTTGAAAGAGTTCCAAAATCTTTGATTCTTCTACACTCAATAGTTTCTAGAAATAGTAGCTGTTTTGAGTACACCAGTTTACAAAATAGCATAGCAAATCCTTTCCATGAAAGACAGAATTCCTCTTTCTCTCGTAATGTAGCTCAGTTTAAGAATGTACCTTCTTGTTTCTTCTGTAGATGAAATCCCCCTCACACACCCAACTCCATCCATTAGCGATGTATGCACAATCAGGATGAAATTTGTACATGCAGTGACAATGCATCATTGAACTGGTGAAAAGTGATCAATTTTGCATGCAACATTTTAGTAACATCCACTCTTTTTAAGCTAGAAAGATTTGTTTTTTGGTTATAATTTCATTACCTGCACTCATCTAAGTGTAATATAGTAGTTGATTTAAATGATTGATAACAGAAAGCACTCACAAATAGGATCTTGTTGTAAGTTCCAACATTCTTGTTCATAGAAAAGGGTACTCAACAAATTATTCATATGAGGTGCATGGGAGCGACTAAGAGTAGCACACCTTACCAGGTAAAAAATTGTTTTTATACAATACAACACATCTATTTTAACGAGCCACCAATTCACACTGATTCATAACCGTAGATTCACCACTACAACCTGGTAAGGTAAAACAAGGTTAGTTGAAATCCATTACACTTATAATGCATAGATTGTAAATATATAAGGTAGTTAGGACTGGATGGTTAATAGGGTTGTAAGGGGCTGTGTTTTTAAGATTCAATGATGAGTAGTTGTTGGAGCAAGGGGGTTTAGTAGTCAAGGAAGGGTAGCATTAAGTAGTAGTAAGGGATTTATAGAGTTGAGGGATGGGTTTCCAGTATAGCCTTGGAGCCCGCTGTAGCGGGCAATACTGGCCATTGAAGACCCGCTCCTTTATCTAGATAGCTGGGCTTTAAATAGTCGGTATAACCCAGCTACGAAGGGCTATAAGGCTATTGGAACATTCTGCCACTAGAGGGTAGAATGTTTTAATAAAACAAAGGCCTCACGAAGCCTTTGCTCACAGCTGCTGCTGTGAACAAAGCATTGGAATGTCGGTGCTTCAGGCTTTTACCAGCCAGTAAGAACCCAGAGCACTCCATTGTCTCCAATGGCACTCCCAACATTCTGAGGTTCTAATTTAAACCCCGTCCCTTTTTATATACTTAAAAGTTAACATTTGGCAACCACCATAATTTTCTTTCCTATTCAGAAACAATTCAAGTGGCAGAGAATCGCCAGCTACTTAGTAACTTTACATGTACTTTGTATTAGTCTGCTAAGAGCACTCCATATAAAATAAGTAACCCATGCCACTTTTCACTTGAAGTGTGTCGAGGAATAGCAAAGAGTTATAAAGCTGGGGGCTGTCAAGTTTTGAGTTTCAGCTGTTAACCTGGAAATAAGTAACAAACCACGTTAGAGGGAATAAAATGATTGCATAATTGTGTACTATGGGCCATTTAATATGCAACCAAAAAAATTTGTTGAGTGGAGTTTTCCTTCCCCTCAATGAGTATTAAACCATTTTATAGAAACAAATATTGAGGGCCCTATTCTGAAGAAATCTGCTATTTGGACATAAGTTAAAGAATTGTATGTCCTTAGTGGTACTGAAAGTTGTACACATTGAAAATTGCTAGATGCTCGGTGCTAAAAGCTGGTTATTGAACTTGGTAGGGGCACCCTGTTTCTGGAGTACTACCTTCTTCTTTCCTGTCATTAGCGTCTTATTGTTGCTAGTATTTAGTGTTTGCAATTTTTTTAATTTTTTTATAGATAACATGAACTTGACTCAAAGGTTTTGGAGTACTTTACATAAGCGCCAGTTATATTACACCAGGACATGTTCATTTTTGTAGGTATGGGGAGATTAAATGATGTGCCCAGAATCACAGGATGTTGAGCTAACATGGATACTGGAACATGGTTCTCCATATTAAAAGTCTGCAGCTCTGGCCATTACGCCACATTGTCCTCCTGTTGCAAGGATGTGGTGTTATGGGGCCAGTTTGTTTGACTGCAGAGGCACGGTATTAATCGACTTCATGGGAAGGCTCACAATCAATTAAATATATCTTCTAACCTAAAACTGTAGAACCGCCTATTAAAATGAATTGTCCTTGAAATTGTGAAGGATCACAGTAGGAATGTCCTGGGCACTAAACATAAATATAGAAAGAATGAGTATCTGACCCTAATGATCCCTTGAAAGCAAAATGGGGATAAGATTTTTACAGTCAATCTTATGACCCTCTTCCTGCACCAAAGCTTAGAGAAACGAACAATATTTTTAGCTCTTCAGTATCTGTGGTCCTCATCTCCTGAATTCAGTGAAAATCTGCACTGGTGAAACACACGCTACATTTTCTAGAATGGAGATGTATCTTTCCTGGCTCTTCTTGTTGACTCCCAACTTGAAAAATACCTCTAATCACACCATGCAAACTCTACACCATTAGAATTCCATTTGCACTTCTATCCTTCTATTCATCCCTCTAGTCATAATTCGTATAGTCATCCATCTATCTCTGCTTCCACTTTCCCATCCACCCTTCTCAATACAACCACACTTAATGGTTTACAATCCATCCTTTTACACATCCGCCCATCAAAACTGAGGTACCCATCCATCTTTTCACCCGTTACTCTTCTCACGCTGGTCATTCTTCCATTTTTCAATGTTTCACCCTTCAGTTCATTCGTTTGCATTTTCCTTCTTTCCTATCTCAGGTTACCTCCAGAGATTTCCTTTCCCCTTTCTATTTACTCATCTTTTTTTTCTATTTTGTATATTTTCGTACCTTTCTGTCTCAGATAACTTATGGTGTTTTTTTCTTTGGCAGCAGCAGGGATGGGAGCTGGGCAGTCATTAACCTACATGGAGCTTTAGGTCTGGCTTGACCGTGCACTGTCACCTGACCTTTTCAAACCTATGCCACAAATTCGTGTCCATCTCCATGCTATTTGCTTGTAATGCTTCCCATTACCATAGAACATTCCTTTAAAGCCACACATATTGGCACTGACAATACTTGTTCTGTTTGTCTTGATCCTGTGTTCTCCCCCTATTTATATTTTCTTTTGCGGTTTCTTCCATTGTCTATGCAGCCAGGGCCCATAAGTTTCTTTCATGGTGTTCCCGAACAGTGTTGTGAATGAGCATTTTGCTTGGGGACAGAAGAGGCAGATAAACCACTATTTAATGTATAACTGACAGTAATTCTTCAGCCCAACAGGTCCAGTAGCAGCCTCCTGCTTGAATGGTACACTCGGTATACCACTACAGCTGTTGTAGTGCGTACATAGGGGTGCCTGCCCTTTTAACACATTTTTTTAAAGCTAGCAAATAAAAGAAGAATTAAATGTTTGATCCTTGTTAACTTGCAGTGTGCATAGACCCTGAGGCGTCTCCTCCGCAATTGTGTGTACTAAGTGTGCATGTGTGTTTGGACGTCCTAAGTGTTTGGACCCTTAAGACGGCCGTCCAAACACACATGCACACTTAGTTTCTCCAGCCCGGCTGTGTACACAGCCGGACTGGAGAAAGTGCACAGGCCCCAGGGTTGTCTGTGCGGCAGTCACTGCCACTCAGACTAACCCTGACCTTGCTTACATGCTATGTTTAGCATGTAAGCAGTGCCAGGATTGCTGTGGAGTCCCTGACACCAGGAGAGGAGCTCAAACGAGGTGGCATGAGAGGATGGCAGTGATGGCTAATGGTAAGTTTTGTTTTGTCTTTAATTTATTCACCCCCCTCACTCCCCTCCCCTTGATATCTGGGACAGCCGTTACTGCAGAGGTCTTACCACGCTTTTTGGCTGAGTTGTGTGACTCACTGCAGCAAAGCTATTGTGAGGTCACAGGCTTCCAACAACAAATGATTACAGGGGCTTACTAATGGTATAATGCATGGGAGCCTGCAATACTAGTTTAAAAGCCAGTCTCAGAATTCCTTATTACAGTCGAGTTGTGATATCAGTCATCATGAAATGGTGTAGCTTCTAAACTGTAATAAGTATTACAGTTGAGTTCTGACATCCATAATGCCTGCTGCCAAAGCCAGCAGACAAGGTGGCTTGTTCTAAAGCATAATTAAAGCTACATTTAAACAATGAAAACGAGAGCCGGCGTTTTTCATCTGAATGTTTTTTTCATTTTCCAAAATGAACAATGATCAGCAAAAAAAGGAAAAAAGATGCGGGAGGGCGGCTGCATAATGTAGAGGGGCCCATTAATTTCCCATACCTCGCAGGTATTGATTGGTGCTGGGCTAAATGGGGCCTCCTGAAGGGTTGGGGACCCCCTTGCACCGCAGGGGCATTAGGAGCCTGCCTTATGCTCCTGCCTGCTTTAGCATCGTTTTAACTGAATGCGTTCTGTCCTTACACCACTGACCTGAGAGAACTACACTTTCTTTTTTTTGCCAATGTGAACATACCAATAGGTCACCGATTGCATTTTAAAATCGAGACCCATAACTTTGCCAGCGCTTCCTCAATTGCAAGCATGTTTTAAAGTCATACAGCCTCCAGGCCCTTTCCAGAAGCTTCATGCCTTTGCACAAGCTACTAGTAATAACCTTAAAGTAGCATCTAAAAGAAAAACGAGAATGTTATCCTCAGCTCGTATTTACACAAGCATTGGCAAAGCCAATAGGTCTCATGCAACAAAAACTGTTGACTTTGCCAATGAGTGATAGTCATGTTGTACACCATCATGGCTGTTGCTCAGCATGGCTAAAAGTTAGTGATGTGCAGAATAGTGGTGTGTAGAGTCATACAGAGGAATGGATAAGAGTGGAATAGAGAGTTGTAGAGTGGAGTGGCAGAGTATTGTGTATTAGAGTGGCATAGTATGGAGTTGCGTAAAGTGGCATACATTGGCGTGGCATACAGTAGACTGGTTTAGTGTGTTGGTGTAGTGTTGCAGGGTATAGTGGCATATTGTGCAGTGGCATTGAATCCAGTGGCGTAAAATGCGGGGACACAGTGGAGGAGCGCACAATGGAGGGGCACAGAGTTGAGTGGCATAGTGTGGTGGCATAGAGCTCAATGTCGTAGACTAGAGTGGCACAGAGTGGAGTGGCAACGAGCTGAGATGATGTAGAGGGCAGTGGCGTAGAGTCCAGTGGCATAGATTGTAGTGACTTAGTGTGATGCGGAGTAGAGTGGCATTGAGTGGTGCCAAGTGCAGTATAGTGCCATAGATTGCAGCGGCGTGGAGTAGCGCAGAGTGAAGTAGTGCAGAGTAGAGTAGCATAGAGTTCCGTGGCAGTAAATGCATTGTTGCAGAGCCAGGGCAGAGTGCAGTGGAGAGGAGTACAGTGGCATAGACCACAGTGATGTGGAGTAGAGTGCACAGGCATAAAGTGCAGTGACAGAGTTAAGCTGCGGAGAGTGGAGTTGAGTGCAGTGATGTAGAGTAGATTGTTTCAGAGTAGAGTGAAGAGGCGTGGAGTGGTGAGTGGCGAAGTGTGCAGTGGCCTAGAGCAGTGTTTTTCAACCTTTTTTGGGCAAAGGCACACTTGTTTCATGAAAAAAAATCACGAGGCACACCACCATTAGAAAATGTTACAAAATTTAACTCTGTGCTTATATTGACTATATATAAAGTAATTCTCTTGAATAGGAATCAAATAAACGCAAAGAAAGTATTTTATAATTACTTTATTATGAAATAGTAAGTAAACAGAAATATGAAAAATTATAAAATACTTTATTCAGTGCGCAACCTGGGCCTGTTTGGCTGAACGGGTAATGGTGAGGGGTCTCTAATTTAGTGCATCGTGCTCCCAAGTGGACAGGAAAACAAGACTGTCCTTGGTTGCTGTTATTGTGCCCCTACCCTTTCTCCTCTCCCAGCTCCCCTATTTCCTTCCCCAGTGCCCTTTTCCCTCTAGGTTCCCGCGTCCCCAGGAGGGACCTTACCTTTGCAAGCCACGACCCTCCTGGGTCGTGGCTGGCTCCTCGGCTGTTCTGCTCCGGCTCTTCTCCGTGGTAGACCTCCTTCTCCTTGTCTCTCGTTACTGCCGCTCTCTCGTCCTCCTCGTCCCGCTCCTCGACTCCAGTTCTTCCTGACTTGACCTCCTTCACTCCTTCGTCTCGTCCTGACCTCGTCGCGCTCTCCCTCTCCGCGTCTTTCGGCTCCGGCCCCTTTTCACCGTTGCTGCCCCGGAAGTCCTCAAGCGTTTCCCTGGAAACAGGGAAACGCGTCATCAACGCCCGGAGCGTTCCCATGGAGACATGGGAACGCGGAACTGACTCATCGGGCTTTCCTGGCGAGAAGCTGGTTGGCGCTGGCGTGGACGTGGTCGTAACGACCCGTTCACAATGTCCTACTGTGATAGGTCCAGGCTGGAGTCTGGACCAATCACAGCCCGGACATCAGAAAAGTGGAGGGTGTCCCCCTGAGGAGCGCCAATCGGCGCCCCTGCTGGCCGAGGGTGGGGTCAAAAACCCCACCCCCCCATACCCAGGACACAGTCCGGCGCCCACCTAGTGGGCGAAAATGTTACTTTTTTTTTTTTTTTTTAATCTTTCGAATTTTTCAATTTTTCCCACGGCACACCAGGCAACATCTCGCGGCACACTAGTGTGCCGCGGAACAGTGGTTGAAAAACACTGGCCTAGAGTAGATTAGAATGGTATACAGTAGATCGGAGTAGAGTGCAGGGGTATAGAGTTGAGTGTTCCAGAGCAGGGAGTATTGGCATAGAATGCGGTTGCATAGAGTGCAGTGTTGTAGAGTATAGAGTGGAGTTGTGCCTAGTGGACTGGTGAAGCCTAGACTGGAGTGCCGTAGAGTATAGTGGCAACAAGCATAGTGGTGTAGAGTATGGTGGTGTAGGAGGCTGGACTGGCTTGTAGTGAGTACCTACGGGTACTTACACCTTGCACCAGGCCCAGTTATCCCTTACTAGTGTATAGGGTGTCTAGCAGCTTAGGCTGATAGATAATGGTAGCTTAGGAGAGCAGCTTAGGCTGAACTAGGAGACGAGTGAAGCTCCTACAGTACCACTAGTGTCATATGCACAATATCATATGAAAACACAATACACAGATATACTAAAAATAAAGGTACTTTATTTTTATGACAATATGCCAAAAGTATCTCAGTGAGTACCCTCAGTATGAGGATAGCAAATATACACAAGATATATGTACACAATACCAAAAATATGCAGTATAGTATTAGTAAACAGTGCAAACAATGTATAGTTACAATAGGATGCAATGGGGACACATAGGGATAGGGGCAACACAAACCATATACTCCAAAAGTGGAATGCGAACCACGAATGGACCCCAAACCTATGTGCCCTTGTAGAGGGTCGCTGGGACTGTAAGAAAACAGTGAGGGTTAGAAAAATAGCCCACCCCAAGACCCTGAAAAGTGAGTGCAAAGTGCACTAAAGTTCCCCCAAGAGCACAGAAGTCGTGATAGGGGAATTCTGCAGGAAAGACAAAAACCAGCAATGCAACAACGATGGATTTCCAAACAAGGGTACCTGTGGAACAAGGGGACCAAGTCCAAAAGTCACAAGTAAGTCGGAGATGGGCAGATGCCCAGGAAATGCCAGCTGTGGGTGCAAAGAAGCTGCTACTAGGACGTAGAAGCTGAGGATTCTGCAGGAACGACAAGGGCTAGAAACGTCCCCTTCAGAGGATGGATGTCCCACGTCATGAAGAGTTGTGCAAAAGTGTTTTCCTGAAGAAAGACCGCCAACAAGCCTTGCTAGCTGCAAATCGTGCGGTTAGGGTTTTTTGATGCTGCTGTGGCCCAGGAGGGACCAGGATGTCGCCAATTGCGTCAGGGGACAGAGGGGGCGCCCAGCAAGACAAGGAGCCCTCTCAGAAGCAGGCAGCACATGCAGAAGTGCCGGAACAGGCACTACAAAGAGGAGTGAAACAGTGCTCACCCAAAGTTGCACAAAGGAGTCCCACGCCGCCGGAGGACAACTTAGAAAGTCGTGCAATGCAGGTTAGAGTGCCGTGGACCCAGGCTTGGCTGTGCACAAAGGATTTCTGCTGGAAGTGCACAGAGGCCGGAGTAGCTGCAAAAGACGCGGTTCCCAGCAATGCAGTCTGGCGTGGGGAGGCAAGGACTTACCTCCACCAAACTTGGACTGAAGAGTCACTGGACTGTGGGAGTCACTTGGACAGAGTTGCTGGATTCAAGGGACCTCGCTCGTCATGCTGAGAGGAGACCCAGGGGACTGGTGATGCAGTTCTTTGGTGCCTGTGGTAGCAGGGGGACGATTCCGTCGACCCACGGGAGATTTCTTCGGAGCTTCTAGTGCAGAGAGGAGGCAGACTACCCCCACAGCATGCACCACCAGGAAAACAGTTGAGAAGGCGGCAGGATCAGCGTTACAGAGTTGCAGTAGTCGTCTTCGCTACTTTGTTGCAGTTTTGCAGGCTTCCAGCGCGGTCAGCAGTCGATTCCTTGGCAGAAGGTGAAGAGAGAGATGCAGAGGAACTCGGATGAGCTCTTGCATTTGATATCTAAGGAAATCCCCAAAGCAGAGACCCTAAATAGCCAGAAAAGAGGGTTTGGCTACTTAGGAGAGAAGATAGGCTAGCAACACCTGAAGGAGCCTATCAGAAGGAGTCTCTGATGTCACCTGCTGGCCCTGGCCACTCAGAGCAGTCCAGTGTGACAGCAGCACCTCTGTTTCCAAGATGGCAGAGGTCTGCAGCACACTGGAGGAGCTCTGGGCACCTCCCAGGGGAGGTGCAGGTCAGGGGAGTGGTCACTCCCCTTTCCTTTGTCCAGTTTCACGCCCGAGCAGGGCTGAGGGGTCCCTGAACCGGTGTAGACTGGCTTATGCAGAAATGGGCACCATCTGTGCCCATGAAAGCATTTCCGGAGGCTACTCCTCCCCTGCCTTAACACCTTATTCCAAAGGGAGAGGGTGTAACACCCTCTCTCTGAGGAAGTCCTTTGTTCTGCCTTCCTGGGCCAAGCCTGGCTGGACCCCAGGAGGGCAGAAACCTGTCTGAGGGGTTTGCAGCAGCTGCAGTGAAACCCCTGAAAAGGCAGTTTGGCAGTACCCGGGTCTGTGCTAGAGACCCGTGGGATTGTGCCAACAATGCCAGGATGGCATAGAGGGGGCAATTCCATGATCTTAGACATGTTACATGGCCATATTCGGAGTTACCATTGTGAAGCTACACATAGGGATTGACCTATGTGTAGTGCACGCGTGTAATGGTGTCCCTGCACTCACAAAGTCCGGGGAATTTGCCCTGAACAATGTGGGGGCACCTTGGCTAGTGCCAGGGTGCCCACACACTAAGTAACTTAGCACCCAACCTTTACCAGGTAAAGGTTAGACATATAGGTGACTTATAAGTTACTTAAGTGCAGTGTAAAATGGCTGTGAAATAACGTGGACGTTATTTCACTCAGGCTGCAGTGGCAGGCCTGTGTAAGAATTGTCAGAGCTCCTTATGGGTGGCAAAAGAAATGCGGCAGCCCATAGGGATCTCCTGGAACCCCAATACCCTGGGTACCTCAGTACCATATACTAGGGAATTATAAGGGTGTTCCAGTATGCCAATGTAAATTGGTAAAATTGGTCACTAGCCTGTTAGTGACAATTTGTAAAGAGAGCATAACCACTGAGGTTCTGGTTAGCAGAGCCTCAGTGAGACAGTTAGGCATCACACAGGGAACACATACATATAGGTCACAAACTTATGAGCACTGGGGTCCTGGCTAGCAGGGTCCCAGTGACACATAACAAACATACTGAAAACATAGGGTTTTCACTATGAGCACTGGGCCCTGGCTAGCAGGATCCCAGTGAGACAGTGAAAACACCCTGACATACACTCACAAACAGGCCAAAAGTGGGGGTAACAAGGTTAGAAAGAGGCTACTTTCTTACGGGTGGCGATGAGTGCATTGGCATAGAATAGAGTAGAAAGGCATAGCATGCAATGACGTCGAGTGGAGTGGTGCAGAGTGCAGTGGCATGGAGTGGTACAGAGTACAGTGGAGTATTCATGGTGTGGTAGCACACTGCTATTACAGACAACACATTTTAAATTGAAGAGACCTTTACATTTGCACAGACATTTTACAAAATAAAACTATGCGTTGCTTAGGTGAAAATGTGTGGCAATGTCCTTACCTAGTTTAATGATTTGTTTTGAACATATTAAAGTATTTGTTTCCTTTGCTTCAGAAATAACAAAAAATGTGCTTCATTTGTGTTCTTAATTCTGATATACACAGTTAATTTAAATGTTGTTCTTGTTTCGCACACTATTCAGCAAAATTGTCACATAAATCCTTTCAATTTGAAGTCTGAGAAAGAAAGTAAACCAGTGCCCTTGGAAGATGTCTCTTGGCATTTGACATTAGTCTTTGAATGCACAGCAGATGTGACAAGAACAAGACTTATAGGCCTGTTGACAGAACACATTTTGAAGGGTTCTGTGAATAAGGTTTTGGCAAGGGAAGGGATGAATTCAAGCTGGCCAGGCTAAAACAAATAAATCCAGCAAATGAAAAGCAAGAACATTTGTTATAAACCACAAAGCCAATGGCAAGCAACAGGCAGAATGCATTCCTAGGTCGACTTTCTGAATGTCCCCAAGATGTCTTTAGCAAACCAGACCGCTCAGTCTGGTAGGCCGTGACCTAAAAATAACATTGTAACCAGGGAGCTCCTTGTGCCTGATGTGCCTAGAACAACAAAAAAGGCCTTGGCGCGATGAGTCTATTTGTTGGCTGCAGGGACCAGGGTGAAAAGTCCCAGAGTTGCGCATGACCGCCTCTAGGGAAAGAATAGTTGGTATTATACTGCCGTTTCTGAAATTTTAACCTATTTTGTACATTCAGTCTTTCTCGTAGGTTCCGAGTGATGAACGGAAAAGCAACAGAAAGATCGAAAAAGTCTAAATATGTCCATACCCGTAAGTAAAGCACTTGTAGTTTTTGTGTTAAATCCCCCCCCCAGAGCAATAATCTATTCTCTAACGTATTCTAGCTTCACGAAGATCCCTCTTTCTCAAAGGCTTCTCGCGAGCCCACAGTTCATCAGTTTGTGATGAATTGATCACCAAGTCCTCCACCTTGTTTAGGTCTCACCACAAGCACTCTGGCTTGTACTCTATCGGTGCACGCCCATCACTGTCCCTTGTTCATGGGCTTGCCTTTCAAAAATCCTTTATCATTGGTAAATGCTTTACTTTTGTCCCTCCTTGGGGCAGTTTTGTTACTGCCTTGCCCATTGACCTTGTTACATGCATAATTGCACTTTTGCGGATGCGTTTGACTGCGAGATAACTTCTTTTTAATTTTGTCTCTTTCCTTTACGCTCACGGCAGCCCGGATAGTTTGAATCGGCTCGCTTATGTCAACTGTTTTACTGTTTATTTTCAATTTATGTGCAAGAAAAGTTCAGTTAGGAATTTACAACGCTAATAGCTCTTACCTGAGCAAACGCAAGGCCCACTGCATTGCAAATGCTTGGTTCGTGCTTCTCACTAGGGAACAGGTGAAAGGGCGTGTTACTGCTGTACTGACGAATTTGGTGAAAGGATGCATTTTCTGTTGGCGAGTGAGATAGGTAGACTTTGGAAACAGCGGGTTGGGATGTACCAATGTTATGCATAAACTCCAGCAACAAAAATACTTACGTTAATATGTGAAATTTGAAATAGCCATGTATTGTTTCCGAAACAGTGTGGCATAAAGCAGTTAAGTTTGAAGTATGGACATTTACTTACATTATAGTGTAAAAGAGGTTCCAAGTTTTATTGGCGTTTCTTTTTGACGTTCCCTTCAGTATTATTTCCTACTACTTTTTTGCCATTTCATTCAGATTTATACACGTTTTTAGTATTTATTCTCGGGGAACAAAAATGAAATTGAAGCTTGTGCGTGTGTGAACATCTATTTTCGCGAGTTGCACTGTAGGCTGGTATCATTCCTCATTGTGCAGGCTGCAACCTTTCAGACATACCCTTCTTTCAGCATTTCTTCCATTTCTGCCCTTTTTTATACAGAAAGAAAATCAATAGTTTTATTTATTCCATATTTTACGAATAAAAAAGAAACCACACAATTTAGTTTTAGATTAGATCTACATATTATCTGCCTGCATTGTACTTGCGTCAGACTCCTGCCATTCATCCCCATGTAGGAAAACGTTTATCTAGATGAAGCTTCTCCAACGAGTAGCTTGTTAGCAACTGGCAGCTACCCAGCTACCTGTAAGTAGCTCACTTGTGCAGCCCAGTCTACTAACTAAGAAAACATTTTCTTGGTTGAATTAATATATGTATGCTGAAATTGTGCATTCAAGACAAAATTCAGTGTATTTTCAGAACTCATGAGCTGATGTTTGGGGAGAAATGGCTGAATTACCAAAATCTATTTAAAGCTGATTTTTGAGTAATAAAAAATGTGGTAAGACATAACTATTATCATTACCTTCGTGTCAGGGACAGTGCTGCCTTGGCTGTTTTGTGTTCCCATGTAGAGGCCAAATTGACAAGCCTTTTTTTTTTTTTTTTTTTTTTTTAACGTTAATTTTAGCAGGCTTGTCTGATACAATGAAGTGATCACTGCTAGTAATTTTACATATGGTGGTCACTAATGTAATCTTGTCTAATATGCTCACTATTACAACACTATTTATAACTCATAATGATTTTTATTGATCAAAAGCAGCTCTTATTGCACAAAAGGTTGGAGACCCTTGATATAGATAAATTGCAAGCCTTCATCGGCCCACAGCCAACTTGGGGTTTGGCTGTTTTCACCTGAACAACACTAGGAATGTAATTTTTAAAGTCTGGTTTGCACAAAAGTTCTGAATAAAAACATTAATAAAATACTTTACAGAAGCACCAAACCAAAAACACAAAAAGGGTTACTTTATGTGCATGTATGAGATAAGGTATTGAATGTGTGAGATGATTTAGTGTACTTTGGTGACAAAATTGACCCTCATGCAATCCAATTTAATCTTTGCATAGGATGTGAAATGATAATCTAAATGCCAATAGGGAAGAGTGTAGGAGACACTACAATTCTTATTGGGTTGGAGCAACAGAACACTGACAGCCTTGGGAAGAGCCAAGCTAGGGCTCTGGCTTGGCTCCAAGAGCCCAAGCGTCAGACGAGCAATAAAAAGATGTTAGTTGCTCAGCAAATGTCATAAAAAATGATACTTTGTAAAATAAATGTATTTTTAACATTTCTCAGTATCTCAATCAAATAAAGTCAATTATATCACATAGTTGAGTGACATTTAAAGTAATATATATTTTTTGAAGACACGTTCAAGTGTACCCACATGCCCGGAGAATGGGTGAGTTAGCCAAAATGTTAGTTTGTCATTCTCTCTATTTATATAGCCTATATTCTCATTCAATGTAAAGCAATATAATGTAACATATATTAGCTATATAAGTGAAGTGAGATTTTTGTAGAACACAGAACCTGTACCGAATTACTTCAATGTGCTCTCTGGCTGTATGGATAAGGAAAATGATACATAGAGACGTAATTCCCTGGGCCTATGGATTACACAGCTTGGTCAAGTGGGGAAGCTGAGATTTGAATACAGGATTTATGTATTGTCCTATTTGGAGACTATATGGTTATATCTTCTCCCTTTTTAAGTCTGAAGGACCTGCTCTGTCTTCCACTGTTTAATCTTCAGTGTACACTACAAAATCTGTGAGTGGGCAGAAGTTTTTCCCTAAATGACATGCCTTCCTTCTTGATATTTTCGAAGGTAGAAACCTAGGATTTGACTTTGAGGACGAAACGAACACGGGTCACTTGAAAATGGAGTGGCATATAATTGGGTTAAGAGGTAATGAGAGGAGTAGAGAGAGAGGGTGTACAGATATAATAGCAATGCAAATAATTAACAAACCAAAATGCACTGTGGCAGAAGCAGTGACTTTTATATGTAATAAAAGGGGAGTTTAAGGCCTGACAAGGGGGTTATTTTGCCAAGTCGAATTGGTAGTTCAAAGTTGCCAGCAGGCTGCAATGGTAGGCCTGAGATCGGTTTTAAGGGGATACTTAAGTAGGTAGCACAATAAGCACTGCAGGCTCCAGTAGTAGCATTTAATTCACCAGCCCTTTGTATATAGTAACCCACTTTATAAGGGACTTATTAGTAAATTAAAAATGCTAATCATTTGTAATCCAATTATACCATGTTTTAGTGAGGGAGCATAAGCACCTTAGCATTGGGTAACAGTTGTAAATTGCACCCAAGGCCAGCAAAAACGAATTCAGAAAAATAAGAGTGAAGGCCAAAAGTTTCTGGATTACCCTGCTGACAGAGCTAAATCCAACAAATGCATTTCAATGAATGTTTGGTTTTAATGGCGACGTAAGGAGAATATAGAAAGTGATATCAGATTTTTGTCACTATATAAATAAATAGTTGGTGGTGATTTCCAAGGTAAATTCAGTCTGATAATTTCGATCCTCTGTTTGAATTTGATGAACCATGTTTCAAAGAAAACTGTTGTAGTGAAATGGATTCTGCTCATTTAACCAGCCTGGATTTTTCACTTTTTCATACCCAGATTTTGACTTTTTACTGTGGATAATTCTCAGTACTTGTGTCTGTCCTGGTAATAGCATGGTAAATGGACTGCACATTTGTACCGCCAGGGTCCACCCTTTAAGATATGGTCACTTACTTTTCCGCAAGATTAAATGGTACTTGACTGCTTACATGTGTGCACACTTGTGCGAACTGCTTGTGTGAGACGATCATTGTGTGCAGCCTGGTAACTGCACACAGGTTGCCTCGAACAGAGGGGATTCTGAAAGGTTAGATGTTGACCTGGGATAGGCCTTATTATATTAATGGACACTCATAGGTGAAGTCAGTAGTATTTATTGTTTTATCAGCAGTGGCACTCTCTTCTACAAATAAGGGAAATCTGTCTTGGCTTAGAGTGTAGGGTCCTTTTGAGTTTTTGTGGGAAAGTCTCTGGCAGTGATGTCCCCCAGAAAAGATGTGAACAGGAAACACTTGCTGGCCCCCATCTTGATTTGTCCTAACATGCTGTGTAGGATTGTTGGGAGAGGGATGGAGGGGTGACCTTAAAATTGGCCAAGGGTGCCTGGCTTCTAGAACGTTGCATCCCCGAGTTAAAAGCTCTTGTAAAAGGAAGATATAGAGTTTGACACTGGAATTGGACATTGGCAATACCATGGATAACTGGAATGACAAGTCCCCTTATACCCTAATGGACTCAGGAGTCTGCCCACAGCTGACCCAAAGCAAGTGCCCTCCGGAAATAGTGCAGTGCTGTAATGAAACTTGAGGGGCACCTCTATAAAGTACATGGTGGGCATCCCTGTCTAGACCTACTCAGGAGCTCTTGGGCCTGGGTACAGTGCTGAGGTGGGTTCCTGGAGCTCTGGGGGCCACCCTGCACCGCAGAGGCCTTTGGTACACCACTGGACTAGTGAGGCTGATTCCTTTAATCCCAGTAAGGACCAGTTGGGAGAAGACCTGGACTTATATGCCCCTAGAAAGAACAGAGGAGCACCAGGGATCAGAAAAAGGAGAAACCCTGGAGCAGAGAGCCAGTGGAACTAGCGCTGTGCAGAGTGCCACTTCAGAGGCCAGGACACCTACTGAAAAGGCTCCGGGTGGCTGGGGCTCAGTAACAGGAGCGAAATGAACCCAGAATTGAGCAAGTCAGCCAAATGAGGACTGCTACTGAAGTGGAAAGGATTTGACCCCCTCAGCTTGAGCAACAGTGTGGGGCACTGCCGCAAGTCTTCCAAATACAGCCTACTGGTCGGTACAAGGCTTAGTAGTGCTCCAGCAGAGTGCATGCTAACACCTGCTTTCTGTGCCTGTACCTGCAGGGAACGGGGCAGCCACCACAAGCGATACATTCTGACTGTATTGAGCAGCCCAGGGAGAATCCACCTGTTGATCCCACACCAGCAGTTGAGAGCAGGCTAGGAGGTCAGCCGGCTGGGCAGCACAGGAGTGAGCTACCGGGCTGTTCCAGCCAAAGCACAAGTAGGGGTGCCTGGCTGGGACTGGGCATCTCCAGAAAAATGGCCCAAGAAAAAAGATGCAGGGCAGAAGCCCTGCACAATGAAAGAAACCAGAGTTGTTACTTAAACATGCATGCTTCTTAGAGGAAGCACCCCATAATGCCCTGAGGGGCTTTCTTCTGCAAATGTTTTTCCATGTAGTGGCCCCAGTATGGCAGGGGATCACCTACATGTTGCAAAGGAGTTGTGAGGGAGCTGCAGGAGCAATGGCAGTACCCTTCCCTAATGAAATTGTTTATGTCCAGGAAATTATGACTCCCGAACCCTCAAGCTGTCAGCATAGTTTTAAGCACTCCCAAGGCTGGAACTTCTGTTCTACAGTGTGGAAGAACAGTGTCCTCTAGTGGTTAGTCATGTGGCTGCAAATCTTGTGACCTAGGGTGGTGAAAAACAAACGCATGTAATGTGGTTTTATGGCGTTTTATTTTAAAGGTGTATTGCAGACTTTTTTTTATAAAGGTTGCAATGCGTTATTAATAATAATAATTGCATGCAATATTTTTAGTGATGTCAGAAATAGTGATGCATTATAACGTGGCACTTGGTCCTTATTGATAATACCAATAGGCATGCTTTATCTAATGTGACATCATCCTATATTGTAATATGCCATCTTGTTACGGAGGGGTGGCACTGTGATATTTAGGGGTCAACTCTAATGTATTCAAAGGTATTTCCACCAACATTATGTATATTTGTAAATTATTGCATAATATGAAGTAGTACGTGTGTAATACTAGCTCACACAACCTCCCCTGAGTAGGCCCTGAGTAGGCCTTGGACTGCTCTGGTTCGCTACCCTTAGAGAATCAAGAGCTACAGTGGGTTGCTTGATTCCCTGTGAGGGGTAACTGTGGACCTATTTATTGGGCAGGCCTCACATCCTGCACAATTAATAGGCTAGTTTCCTTACATCTGTTTTCTACCATGATGGTTTTTGTGAAATTATGGTTTGTGCTTCAAGAGGCGACTGAGGACACATTATTCTGTATGCACAGAAATATCTTTCTTCGCCATATGAGAAAGTCTCCTCAGCAAATTAGAACATGTACTTCCAACAGTAGCAGTCCCTTGTCAGCTGATTCTACAGTGTTTTACTGCAACTTCACCTTGCACGGTTTAATGACTAACTAGATTGCTAACTTCATGAAAAAGTGCACATGAAGTCTATGTTGCTGGAATGTATAAAGCTGGAATATATAGAGCTGTTGAATTTTAAAGCTTTGCACGTGGAGCGGGCTGAAGAAAATGAACAATGAGGTGATAATGCACATACGAATTCAGCTGCTTAAACACAACTATAGGGGAAATGTGTATGTTTGGTCATTTATGACACAATCTTCTTTAATGAGCTTTTCTATGAAGGAGACTGAGGTAACCAACAAAATGAAGGGTTTCAATTTATTGAAATTATATTTAGCGCTCTAGTAAGGTAAAGTGAAAATACATTTTCAATAATTTTTCACATCCTCCTCAGCCATGTGAGAAAGCCTTGCATGCTAAACGAAACATGTTCACCATAAATGAAACATGTTCAACAGCAGAAGCTGTCTATTAGTTGATTCCTCCATGTTCTATTGTTGCTTTACCATAGAGTACTATTGAACAACTAGAGTGCTAACCTATATCCCAGTCAAGTGAGACCCTTTTGAATGCTTTTTGCTGAAGTAGGAGTTGTTGAATTGATGTCTTTGCGTACGAAAGAGGCTGAAGTAAATGAACATTCAGGTCTTAAGGCAGATATGAAACCAGTTGGTTAAAATATGAAAGACAAGGCATGGATTTTTAGTCACTTGTAGCATATTTTAAAAAGCTAAATAGTTAACATCAATAGTTGCCTCTCCCTGCATTAATGTGGACGGCCTTCAAATTGATTTTTATTGTGGTGTAACTATAAGGAAATTCTGAAACATTTTAAATAGGTAGTGTGTGCAAAATGTTCTCTGAATAGGTTCCATACACCTACATTTCAAAGATATTTGAATCTTCTTTAAATCAAACAGAACAAAAAGGCATCTATTTTAAAACTTAACAAACATTGCCATGTATTAGAGTCTTGATATGTGGGACACTTTAATTATTCAATATGAACAAATGGAAAAGTCTTTTTCAGAACTCTTATTTCAGCAGTACAGAGAATTTTAATTTTAATTTATATATTCGGTCTTCTGTACAGGAAAGTCTGTGGTTTTAAAGGTTCCTTCTACAAAAGCATATCTCCTAGTGTGGGCACTTTCTGTGAGCTAGATGAACATTCTTTATGATCTTCATAGTATATGGGGAAACAGGCAGAGTGATGTGTGTTAATGTTGTACTATAGCTGGCCTTGGGTGCTACCTGTGAATGTCCAGGATGTATATCACCTGGTTAAGAGCCAATCAAATCCACCAGTAGTAATTATCAGCTGCTTTATTTACAATGAAAAGTGCAAGAGTACATTTCCTACAGCCACCAGCACGAATTAAGAACATGGAAGTCTATAATGTTGATGAGGGAGGTTGGCAGAATCAGCCAAGGGAGGAGGAAGATGGGTATTTTGGCACAAATTATTTCTTAGTTCTAACGATCAGTGGTCGGAAGCTTAGCTATAGTTTCATTGATCCTAGCTTATGTTCTTTTTACCAGAACCCCTTTACCAGGAGTACTGGTCGCAGTGTACTGGAATGGACCCAAGACCTGGCTCAACTGGATTCCATTTGGACCTCTCCCTCTCCATGGCCGGTTTGATGCCATACACGCTCCTGTCTCCTCCTCTGATGTCTCCTCGGGATTCCACCTTCTCCTTCTGGCAGGAGATTCCACAGGTGAAGAAGAGTGGGCTGTTGAAGCACATCACCCCCCAGGAACGTAGACTACAAGAGGTAAGGAAAGCAAGCAGTTTGAGGCAGTCTAACAGTGTTAAAATGTTATGGGGTATCTATTAATAAGTGGCCTAGAATACTTACAAGGGGGTTGTTTATAAGAGTCCTACCTGTGATGAGATTAAAGATTTAAAAAATGGTAGCTGGGCTAACAGATCATTGTATCAGAAAATACAGCAGAATGAGGGATCTACTCTTGCCAGCTGATAGTCCCTCTGTCTGACATTACCACAGACTACGGGTGAACTCTTACTCTCTGAAAATACCATAGGGTGATGAAGAAGCACTTTCTCTGGATGTCACTAGCAGAGAGTGAGGGAGCGGTTTGGTTTCAGATCGTCTTTTTGGATTTGCAACTTCCACAGCATGCCCTTTTGCCTGCTTGTAATGCTGGGCAATCTGGGAGCCACTGACCTGAGTGTGCAGTGGACATGAGTACTCAAAAGTTTGATTTTCTTATCTATACCTCTTCCTAGATTTGAGCAACAGTATAAAGAGGAATACAGATATGCAAAGATGTAGTATCCAGAGTGCCTAGTGTACACTGGATTGGATATTTAAAGTACTATTTATGTTATCACAGCTCAGTAGAACTAATTTCTATCTTCTGCAGGGCCTTGTCCTGGGCCATGACTTGCAGCCAGGCTTACCAAGAAAAGGTTCTGCAGGTGCTAAAGTATAACCCTTACACACAACACCATATCCCAATTCTAGCATACTGGATCCTTCACCAGTCCAAGACGAGTTCGTACACCCTCATCTTTCCTGACTTCCCCAAAACATATTAGGTGTTCTTATGAGGTGCAAGATGTGTTTGTAGGAGTAATCTACTTGCTGTGCAGAACGTGATGGCACTAAGTACATCAGATAATACCTTCTCTTGTGGTATCTCTTGAGGCTGGGACCAGCTTGTGTTTGGTCTTTCATCTTGTGCTGACCATCTCCTCCAGTCTCCCAATAGCAGCAAAGCCCCAGAAATTCAGATGTTAAAGTCTACCCCATGTTGTCTTGTATGTGACACGTTGCCCATGCAGGAACACCAAGTATGTGGCTCTCCTGGTTATGTCTATTCAGGCTACAAGTGGCAGATACTCATCACCTACCTGGTTCACTTTCATTATGTCTATGGGTGTAATTCATGCTGTCTGAACCACAGACTGATTCAGCTTTATTTGTGCTTCTCCTGACCCTGGATGTGGAATGGGTTCCAGTGGTGGGTTGTTCTCCAGTTTTACTCAAGACTATACATTCCTACATTTGCCCACTACACTGATGTTTCCAGTCTGTCTAGCCTGCACTGTTGCACTACTTGTGACGTATGCTCCTAGTGCTGGGCGTGACTTTCCAGCCTCCAAGGTTAGGAGTAAAGGGCACCAAAATGGCTATGCTGGCAGCCAAACATCTCCGCTGGTGCTCTGTGGACCCACAGCATCCAGGAGTTGCCAAGTTAGGCTTGATGTTGCTGATAATAGTTGACATTTGGAGTAAGAGCATAGAAACGAAAAAACAGGACTTCCCCTTTACCATGTTGGCCATGCCCCCAAATAACCAGCCTTAACAATGATTGAAACACAAGAGTGGTGGTGGGAGAGAGTAGAGTCTAGTTTCTGGGATATGTAGAGCCTACTCTCAATAAAAACATGTACAGACTACATGCTAAGACCATATGTAGTAATGTATTGGAGGATGGCTTAAAGTGTCTACATTGTCCATTTGGTGCTTACCTAGAACTCTGGTGTAGCCAGATGCACCTTCTAGGATTGCAACTGTAACAAAGTCAGGTCACTATTGGACGCATGTAGCTCTGAGCCCACATGTTCTCCTGAAGGATGAAGTTGGAAAATGACCACCTCCGTGGCTGTGTTTTTGTCTGTAGCGAAAGTCTGTAGACTTTTTTTTTTTTTTTTCTGCCTTCCACCTCTCCCCGCAGGCTTGTGGTTCAGAACATCCTTTTCTCTGAGGTAGTGCATGTTACTGCTTTTCGTCATCTCTGATGCTGTTGTCCTCTTTCTTTTCAGTCAGTATTTGAGGTGGTTACATCAGAAGCCTCATATCTCCGCAGCCTCTCACTAGCTGTGAATCACTTTCAGAAATCCCAAAAGCTCATACAATGCCTCTGTGCCACTGAGGTGCACACACTGTTCTCCAACCTGCAGCAGGTGAAGGATGTAAGCGAGAGGTAAGAATAGAAGACATTATCTCCTCTCTATCTCCAGTATTCCTAACAATCCTATACAAATAGGCACTTTAAAGTCTGGTTGCTTTATGCCTTTGTATTTCATAGCAGCGCACAAGTACTTCAGCCCTGATTCTTATATTCATTGAAATTACAATACTGACACAACACTTAGTTCTGCCAATGTACCTCCTCTCTGCGTGTGCGCTAGTAATCCTACACTGAGATCCCACACAGAGCGCTTCCAGTCACCCTCAGCAGTCCTGCTAGATCAGAAGTGGGAACCACATGCAACTGCACCAGTACACTTCAAACATGCTCTGGTCCCAGGTTATTACATTACTAGGGACGATGTGGAAGTCTTCCAGTGTTTGACCCTTCTGCCTCTATGCTTCAGCATCCTCCTGTATTGGTAACCGCACCTCTACCATGGTTCCTCACTCCTGATCTTTGGCCATAACATACTCTGCCAGTACTGGACTCTCTGCAAACGTCTACCAGTGTCCCTCAGTCATGACCAACTGCACCTTTATCAACACCGGGACCGAACTACATTGACAATGCTCCTTCAGCCTGCTTCAAATCCTCTTAGATCTCAATCCCCCCATTTACCTTGTTAACTAAATTGGGAAGAGGGTATTTCTACAATCTTTCTTACCTTCCTCCCTGGCAACCCTTTACCTCTCTTCTTATAGTTTTCTCTTGGATCTGGAGGAGCTGTTGGAGGTGGACGTCTTTCTCTCAGGAGTTGGAGAGCTTGTCCTGAAGCACTGCCCATCGTTTCACAAAGTCTACGTCCCCTATGTGACCAACCAGATGTACCAGGAGCAACTTGTGCAGCGGTTGATGTAAGGAATGCCTATGTCGCCAGCATTTCCAAGCATTTCCTTTGTGATAGAGTTGCAGTGTTGCCTTTGAAATTTATGAAATTAATGGTTCACACTTTGCTACAGTTTCGCACAAATTGACAAACTGCTTTCTTTTTAAAGTCAGTGGAATATAGATTGAGTCCAAAATAATGTGCCTGCTTTGTACCAAATGGGTCTACTTAGTGGTTGAGTTGTATAGGCCGCTTCCAGCACTTGTGGCTCCCTAGGCAACACTGTAGCTTTATCAGATTCAAAGTGTTTAAATATGGGCACCAGTTTGGGCTTTTAGTCGAATCCAAATGGCTTTTCTGGACCATTCAGATGGGTAGGGTTGGGAGGTGGGATTGGTTTGCGCAGGGCTTATAAACATGGTCTTCGGCACAGTTGACCTGATTGATTAAAATTGCTTGGCAATTTCTTTTCAATTTACTGTTTATATTAAAATGATTTCTGCTTTTAATGCTTCCACACAAAATTCCTGTGTAGTGATTGAACATTTTCTGAACATTTTAGTATTTATTTAGGCTCCAGAGTCGAAGGTATTAAAACACAAATAACTTTTCAATCAAATGTTGAAATTTTACAGAAACAAATTTACCACAATGACTTTCTCCTCTTGCATGTTAAGAAGCGTGCACAACCTTTACATATAATCTAACAAGTGTAACACTAAGTGTTTCCAGTGCTTCACACTCGCAGATTTATTTACCTTTCTGGCTAATCTAGACATTTGTAACATCTTCCAATCCCCTCACAGTTCATCCTTATAAATAATTCTGGTCTACACCTTTTGGAAATTCAGTTAATAGTGATTCCTTTTTGCTTTAGTGTTTAATTTAGGGCCTTGATAACGGGTTGTGTGCAATAGTGTGGAAGTTTAACCACATACAGTAAAAACAATTACCCCACAACTTCCTCCTATTCATAGTTTTCTGCTTTAAAGCAAAGCAGAAAGGCTTTAAAGCAAAGCAGAAAATGCCACATTTAACACACCAAAGTTGCACGTTTTAACTTTTACCTTAGCTTTTCTATTGATAAATTTAACCAGGTATGACTGGCAAAAATTTGTGAGCTGAAAATAGGAAGGGTGGAATCATAGTGCACAACTCTAAATTTTAATCTCTGTGCAAATGTCTTGCACATGGATCAGAATTCAGTGGTGATCGACACACTTTAAAAGTAGTCGGGTGGGTGGAGGGGGTTTGAGCGAGTGAGGGGGGAGCACGTTGGGGGCATGGGGTTTTCTAATAATTAAAAAATATAAAACACTTACCTGGTGCTGCCGGCAGCCTCGCGCTCCTCTGCTTCCTAATCGCAGTAGTTAATGTAACAGCTTCAGAGACTCCCTGTGCGAGCCCTGTGATGCTCTCTTTGCTATTACCAGGCATGAGAGCAGTGAGGAGGATTGGCCTGAGCAGGCTCGTTTACAGCTCACTTAAGCACAGGGAGTCTGTGCTGTTTCTCCAACCCGGCTGCCCAATACAGTTGGGTTGGAGAAACCTAAGTGCACATGTATGTTTGGCCAGCCAAACTGACACGTGCACTCCACTCAATCCTCTTCTCCACCTCCCATGGCCCAGCCCTGCCCCCTCCGCACAAGGTGGCTCAGCCAGGGGCTGAAAAATAGAACAATAATAAAATATTATTTTATTTTGCAGCTGCTTCTTCTGAGCCAGTGAGACGATGCTCCTCAGCCATTGCAGAGGATCCGCGGCTGTCGGGATTTAATTTTTAACTTGTAGTTGTGGCCTAAGTGTCAAACTACTGTTCCACAGTGCTTGTTTATCAAGTTAATACCCTGCTGTAATTGTGGATCTTTACAAAAAAAAAGAATAATCTGGACTCTTGAAACTTTGTAAATTGATAGCATCCATTACGGTAGTGTAGCAGCCATCCCTGAGTAGTAAACGATGTCACATGTCATGCATGTTGTAACAGTCAGTTTCACATATTTAAAATTGCAGCTGAGGAATATGAGCATTTTCAATTACGTGTTTAGCCAAACTTGATGTATAATCATTGCTCATCACTGATTTAATCTCCTTTAGTATAATGTACTTTTTCTAAACATTTGCCCTGTGTATCTTTTCTCACATGGCAAAATATCGTTCAGATTGTATTTGTTGAATCGCTGGATAACAGAAACCGAAATGGAGATTTATTCAGTTTTTGGAGGCCAAAGAATAGGTCCTGTAAACAAATTACTACAGTTTCCATACCTTAAGTATGGATATGTCCCAGTGTTCTCTGGTATTTGTTTTTGCTTGAGCGTTTTGAGGGTCTGCTTTTGTGCTATTACCAAGGGGTCCTTCTCCTTCCTCTTGTGTATTCAATAGTTTTTTTCTTACACAATGATTTTGGAAAAAGGAATGCTTACGAACAATCCATCTTCCCTTATGATTTTTTTTTACGAGCTTGGGGTGAGCCTACTGCATAGAATTACATTTATTTTCATACAATCCTTTTTTGTGTCTATTCAAAGCTGCCTCATGTGAGCATATGTTCCTTGCTTATCTTTGTCTTTTTATTGTAATCTCCTGCCCAGAGTCTATTTAGAATGTCTTTTATGTATGATTGATTTCTTCAGTTGCTTGAGATCCTTATGGCCTGTAGATTGTACTAAAAAATATTGCTGATGGTCTTCCATAGAGTCAACCACGAAGGGCAAAATTCCAAACTGGGTATAATTCAAATTCAAACAATATTTCCCCCTTCCCCTGGAGCGGACTATACCAATGTCATCAGTAACTTCAGGGGGTGGAAATAATTCTTTGTTTGGATTTGGTAAGTATTGTTTGGGGAAATATGTTTCCATGTTGAATCCTCTGTTTCCTCCAGCATGTCACAACCTGAGATTCCATCTGTTTTCAGCAGCCAAGATCTCTTAGTGAAATGCAACGTTATCCTGATTGGGCCATAACTCCCATTACCTGCCCTGCCAGGATTACTGGGGCCACCAGCATTAAACCCCTAGCAGTAAACCAGGTAGGGCCAAGCATAAAACACCTGCTATGGGAAGCGTAGATTTTAAATATATTGTGAGTTCTTCCAGCCTGGTTCTCTCTTTAGAAATTCATGTATACAATAAGTACATATATGAATTAAATAAACATCAACTTATCTGTTTGCATTTCAACCTTCCTTTGTTCATTATCCCAATATGAGAGTTTTATGGAAGGATTGAAATTACAAAATTGCGAGCATTCAGAATATGGGTCATACCTTGAGCATAATTCTTGCAAAAGAAATGGTCTTTTTTTTCACTAGTTCCCTTTCTTGCTGCACCAGTCCTCTACGGATTCTTCAATGGCCTCTTTTCCAGTTCAGACTTCAGTAGACGAGAATATTTGATACTTCTGGGGTATGGCATACAATGGCATATACCAACGGAAGCACTCAAGTCCCTATAATAATATTGTTAAAAACCAAATTCAAAGTCCATAGTTCCACTTGGAATGTTCATCATCTTCTTTATTGTTTTCTTTTCAACAGCTACAGCCAAGCCAACACGTGTTTCGTCTGGGTAAATATCTCCCCACAGACTTCGTCAGGGCTTTTCTCAACTGTTAACAACATATGATATCCAATTAGTTTTATATTTAAAATCTAATTTTCAAGTTCCAATTTCAAATAAATCCACAATATTGTTTTATATTTTCTTTCACTATAAAACACCCAGTGACATACATTTATCTATTATCCTGGTGAGGATCTTATTACATTCATTAATGGTTCATTATAGTAACTAGTCCCCTCTATTGATTTAGTATTTAGTCATAATTAAATACTGGTGATTTTTATGTAAACCAACTCGCGTGCACCAACGAGTGCCGCATCCCGTTTCAGGAACACCAATGTGTATCCATCCAATTAAAACATGGATATATAAAAAAATATTAGTTTTACCTGGTGTACAGTACTTCATTTATATCTTTATACCTGAACATAAATCCAGTGTATCTGTAGATATAAGTAAATTGAGAGGAATTAAGATTCCAGCACTTTTCTCCTATATTGTTGTTAGAGCATGCTATACAGTGTATACTATCTGTGTCCGCTGCTGTACTTGCATAACGTTGCTTGTGTCTAATGCTAGATATTGTTATTAAATATATCTTTCTTCTCACTGTAAAGAGAAAGAGACACTATCTTAGATAAACAAAATTACATGCTGCCTTATTGCTCGCTACCGCGGTTTTCAAATATAAGGTTACTTCTTGTGATCAAATGTCAACTGAATACTAACGAACCTTCTACTAGTACGTCGTCGCGTCGCCTCAAATCTGCATCTCCCGTAATTGTCAAAGTGTTGAGCAATCTTCCGAACGTGAGTACGTGAAAGGAAGGTCTCGGCACTAATGTGTGCTTTTATGTTTAATACATTGCAGATGTTAACAACGGACTTCCTGTCTCTCTCCACATCTTTAGTCTACATAGAAAGAGGACTATTTGTCCCCCTAAGAGAGAGAGATTCAATAACAATATCTAGCATTAGACACAAGCAAAGTTATGTAAGTACAGCAGCGGACACAGATAGTATACACTGTATAGCATGCTCTAACAACAATATAGGAGAAAAGTGCTTGAATCTTAATTGCTCTCGATTTACTTATATCTACAGATACACTGGATTTATGTTGAGATATAACGATATAAATGAAGTACACTTCACTGGGTAAAACTAATATTTTTTATTTATCTGGATCTATCTATTGATTGGATGGATACACATTGGTGTTCCTGATATGGGATGCGGCACTCGTTGGTGCACGTGAGTTGGTTTACATAAAAATCACCAGTATTTAATTATGACTAAATACTAATCAATAGAGCGGACTAGTTACTATAATGAACCATTAATTAATGTAATAAGATCCTCACCACATAATAGATAAGTGTATGTCACTGGGTATTTTATAGTGGAAGAAAATGTAAAACAATATTGTGGATTTATTTGAAATTGGAACTTGAAAATGAGATTTTAAATATCAAACCAATTGGATACCATATGTTGTTAACAGTCGAGAAAAGCCCTGATGAAGTCTGTGGGGAGATATTTACCCAGATGAAACACGTGTTGGCTTGGCTGTAGCTGTTGAAAAGAAACAAAGAAGATGAACATTCCAATTGGAACTATGGACTTTGAATTTGTTTTTTAGCAATATTATTATAGGGACTTGAGTGCTTCCGTTGGTATATGTGATTAGGGACGGCCTTCTGGCTTTCCAATTCAAGGTTGTTTAGGGGAACTAACTTGGGTAGCACCGTCCATTGGATACTTTAGGTGCGATATGGTAGTGAGCACCCCGTCCTCATATTAAAATCCCCTTTTTTTTATATAATTGATATGGCATACAATGGGTAAAGGAGAGCTCACTCAACTAATACACACACAAAACGTATGCTCCCAATACCCTATCTTTCAATGTATATGAGATGCAATAGTTAACAAGTGAATAATCGCAAAACACTTTAGTCAGAACTTGTGTGTAAAAATCAAAAACACCAATCTAATTAGCATGAAAATAGCCCCCAAAGCAAACAAGAAATCTTAACATAGTAACTAAAAAGTCCATAGCCTGTTTAAAATATATTTTTTTTTTTTAAAGTCCCTATGAAGCAACAGCAAGTCTTTTCCTCATCCAAGAGGCAGTCAAGTTTTGTTTGTCTCAGAGGCTACTAATTGTGGACATCTAGAAATGTTGACGCATGTTTCGGTGGAAAATCCCAAATGTATTTTCCTCTATCCTTGGGACTGGCTGATGAATTTATTCAGTATAATCAGATGTACTCTTGAATTTCATCACAACAGGATCTTATGTCTTCCAATGCTCATGTTGTCACAATAATTCAAGGACAGTGTCATGACGCTGCCACTCCAAGATGCCATTTTATGACCACAGAGTAGAAGCAATCCATATACTCCAGTCATTAGGTCCTCAAAGTAATTAAAGAACAGTATAACCAGCTACTACTTCCTTACATCATTCTGTTGCGACAGCACAGGGGAGCAAAAATTAGAATTCTGCATCCTCTACCTAAATATTGTTGAACAGACACAAATATATTGACTCTGATGCACTGTGATGATCTAAGCACATGTAAGAGGGTATGGAACAAATTATGGCTTCTCCTCTATGCTGTAGCCATGAAATGGCAACTTAACAAATGGCCAAAACATGATGAGGTAAACTTACAAACTGCATGCAGCGCCTTTAACTCTGCCCCTCAAAGGAAACATTCTTGAGAACTCAAACAAGATGTGTAGTATTTGATAATACTCCGATCAGCAGAGTAGCTAGGTGAATCCTTTTTAACTTATACTATCTACTGTCTGTAATATTAAAAAGTCTCTCAATGACTTTTTGTCTCAATAATATTTTTTGAATACATATGTCTACATGGAGGTAGGCTGAAATGACTCCCCTAGGTCCATTCCAACCTTTGTTTTATGGATGTGCTGCCTTTACTTTGTGGTTGGGAATTCCAAGACTTTATTCAACAGTGTGCTCACATAAGATTTGAAGTTAGAACCACCAAATGTTCACCATCATCCTACTTCTCACCTTCAGTGAATTGTATTTTGATGTCCAAGCTATATTAAAAATAGCTTTTTGAAGTTAGAATGTGCCGTGGAGCTTTTTTTCTTTCCTGCCTCCTCCACCTAAGCGTTCCTGAAAGGATTTGTTTCCTCAATCGTTGTCACCTTTAATCATAAATTACATTTTTTTTCATTTGTATCTGTAAGGGCTAAAATGCATCCCTATGAATTCTGTTTCTGTGCTAAGTTATTGACAAATTATCTTTATTCTTTATATTCTGCACTGGTGTCAGTGTGTGGCTCACTGTGGTGAATGGTGACTGTGTGAACCATTCTCTTCCTCCAGGCAGGGGAACCTCAAGTTCCTTCAGGTTTTACAGAAATTGGAGCAGCAGCCGATGTGCCAGCGTCAGACTCTGAAGTCCTTCCTGGTGCTGCCCTTCCAGAGGATCACACGTCTGAAGATCCTGCTGGAGGTGAGGCTGGAAGACACCTGAGAGATGACCTTCTGCTCTATATTCATTGTTCTAGCTCAGCTGCAGCTGTCGTACGTGTCTGTTCTCTTTCTTGCAGACTATTTTGAAGCTTTCCAAGGTGGGCTCCTTGATGGCGCACTCTGTGGGCAGAGCACTGAAGGCTGTCAGTCAGGTAAGATTTCTAGCTTGCCCATTAACAGAACGCCATCATTTACCTCCCTGCCCAGGAGACTCCTTGTTTGGATAGCTGCACAGTCCTAAATGCCAGGGACTTGAGTCTTGGATGACCCAGGCAAGGAAAACAATTACCCTGATATGAAGGGAGACCACTTTCTAAGGACAATTTATTGTATTTTTCAAAATAAACTCCCCATCTGAATGCAGAGCAGGCCAAACACATTTCCCACTCGCACCTCATCAGTGGATGCACTGAAGGCACAGGGATATCTTTAAATTTGGTGTGTGGTTCTCTGCTGGAGGTTAAGGAGGGTCATATGTCTGGTCCTTTGTTGACCCACCAGGCTGGAGGGTCACCCACCAAACTGTAAAGAAGCGCTATAGTTTTTCAACTGTGTGAGGTTCAGTTTCAGGGTACTGAGCTGCTTTCGCAACATTTCTGACGTGTTCCGGGGAATTTAGTTTTCAGTTCCTGGAGGGAGATTTGTTTTTTAAGGAGGTGTGCTCTTACATTTCATTAAGGATCATACCATATATAGCATTCAAATAATACCAATAAGTTATTTCTGAAACGTCTCGTAGTATTGCTTTCTGTGGCTTTGACTCAAGAGAAACTGCCTACATGACTGGTTCTTGATTTATCCACACAAACGTTTAAACTATTTTCAGCTAACCACACAGGCAGTATGAGTCTTTCAGCCATTATCTATGTAGTTCCATACTGAGCAAACGCCTTGATAGTTCTAGGGCTCTGCAAGACAGTTCTGAATCTCCAAAAATGTGCACAGCTAAGCTAGCTATTACCTGGCATTGTGAACTTCTCTACTTAGTAAATGTGTGGAAGAATTGTCTTTTTTCTGTGACTTGTTTTCAAAGCAGTTCTACAGGTTCTGGAATGCAGTTAGCGGTGCACTCGGTGGTTTATTGAAAACCCATGGTTCTCTACCATACTGTAACATTTGCATGTTTGGTTACTGAGTGATTGTGCCTTCTATGCACTCTGCCCATTTTTTGTTTAGAGTATAAAATTAGAGTTTCAAGGATGGAGAAACCAGTCCTCGTTATTTGACCATGCCCATCTGCATCTTCCACAGATTGTCTCGGAATGTAATGAGAGTGTTGGGAGGATGAAGCAGACTGAGGAGCTGGTGCGACTGGAGAAGCAAGTACGCTTTTTAACATCCCGGGTGAGTCCTGACGAAGTAGTACAGTTCCTATAGTAAAACTTGCAGTTCTACATTACGACGCACCGTTAGCAATTTTTTGAGTTTTTTTTTTTTATTTAATAAGAATTTCATGTAAAAAATGCTGTAAATGGAGCTTGCATCAGGTTGTAGGGAAACTTAACTGTAGATATTCATGCAGAATATCGCATAGGTGAGTGGATGGAAAGTGGGACAGAGTATGACGTGCAACTCAGACGGAACAAGTTTTTACTTGTTCTCTGCCACTCATGTGTGCCTCCTCTGCCTCTAGAATGCCAAAGCTCTTCTGGCCTCTGTCAGTTACTTTAACCCCCTTCCTAGACTTTTACTCTGATCAAAATGCCCCACCTGCCACCGCTCCCCTCACCCAGTCTCTGCGCACCTGGGGTGGGGATTTGGAATTGACAACATTCTCAGCAAGGTGCACGGCAACATTCACCAACTTACCCAGAGTCACAGGTACCACTCACAACTCATTTGAACAGCTCACATTCCTCCAGAAGTCCACTCACAAACTCAACCCATTCTTTATTCCCTACCATTTTTGAACAACTGCAGCTCCTTCTCTAGTCTTCTCTTGTAATGACTGGTGCTCCGATAGCACAGGAGCACCAGTCGGCTGCAATGCTCCCAGCAGGGTGTTGTTGGCTGACCTTGGAAATAAAGCACAAGGGAGACAAGGTGTATTTTGTGAGGCCATGTCTTCCGGACCATGTCTGCCCACGTTGCCAATTATTAATTGCAGCCAACATGATACGATGGGGGACCGCATCAACAGACCTACAGGACGGTTAACCTAATTAGAACACCCTTACCTGCACATGAGTGTGTCCTATAACACATCCCACCGTTTAAGTCACTGGTGAGACATTACAATCCTTTATTTTAACGTGAAAACAACCAAACAAAATATTCAACACACAATCACACCTCCTCCCATTAGTAGCATCATTAGGTTCATTTCTGGATATGATGTGGTTCATAAGTTCTTGTCAAATAGTAAATACCCAAACCCCCTTATTCTCATATCTGCAGCTGTCGCTCAAACTGGGCCATGAGTATTACACTACCTGGTGTCTGAAACAAGTGTAGGGAGCAGGGCTGCCTCTCAGTCCATACCTGCTGTGAGTGCTCTGGTTTTCAATCCTGTCAGGCTGGACGGTTGCTATATCTACCCATAGAGATTACATGGGTGTGGTATCACTACTGCCCCTCTTCACCAGTTCTGGAATGTCAGGTGCTTAGTCCACCGTCACCGAGGTGTAGTTCTGGTCATGTGGCTGCCCTTCATGTCTTTCTGTCATCATTAGAAGTGACTTGCAGATGAAATCGCTTAAAATGAGAGCTGTTTTGTGTGACCTCTTACTCACCCCTCCAGCTGGTCACTCTTGTACCATGCATGTGGGTGATCTCCCACAGGGTATGTTCAAACGGAAGCTGGAATTTGCTTCTAGGGAACCAACCCTTCACCAGCACCTGATCCCGACTCTCAGGTTGGATTCTCTGGCTCTTCTTCACCGGCTGGCACAATTGTTGGTGGCCTTGCATCTATTCAGTGCCTGTTGATCATTTTGAGTTGCAGGGTCCATTCTGGATGGTGGGGAATGGTGTCTTGGATAACTCACCCCATGACGAGGTGTCCCGGACTTGCCATGTTGTTGAGTGTGGGTTCTGGTGATACTTCGTAAAAAGGAGTAGATGGACCATTCCATTTGCTGCTGGTTGTTGTTAGAAATGGCGTCTTTGGTTGGCAGTCAGGCTACCCCCTGTCCAAGCAAGGACCCTCACTCTAGTCAGGGTAAGTCACACACATTCCGAATTATCCTGTGCCCACCTTCTGGTAGCTGGGCACTGAGCAGTCAGGCTTAACTTAGAAGGCAATGTGTAAAGTATTTGTGCAATAAATCATACAATAACACAATATAGCACCAAAAAAATACACCACACAGTGTTTAGAAAAATATATAATATTTATCTGAATATTTGCAGGTCAAAATGATCAAAGATGCAATAAGTAAATGTAGAGATATCACTGAAAAGTGATATAAAGTGTCTTAAGTCTTTTAAAAGCAAACAAAGTCTTTCAAGCACAAAGTACCTGGTTCGCGTGAAAAATCTCTGCAAAGGGACGCAGAGGAGGAGACGCGTGGAAACAAAGGGGTGTTCGTCGATTTCTCGGGCCGCACACGGTTGATGCGTCGTTTAGTTTCCACGCAGGGACGGTGTGCGTCGATTTCCGGTGCTCAGTCATTGATCCTCTTCAGGTTGCAGGGTTTTCAGACGCCCCGGGGTCTGTGCATGGAATCCTGGGCTTACGACAAGCTCTGTCGTTCTGGTGGGCGTTGCGGGGAAATTTCTCCCGCATGGCAGGCGCTGAGTTGATTCCCCTCTGGAAGTCAGGCTGCTTCGTCCCAGGTCGGCTGTGCGTCGACTCGGTGGGCCGTGCGTCAAAGTTCCAGTCGCAACGCAGGCGCCACGTCAATCTTTTCCTTGTGAAGTCGAGCTGCATCGTTCTGGTTCTGCGTGCAGTGAATTTCTCACCGCGGGACATGCTGTGCGTCGGTTTTAGCAAGCTGTGCGTTGAATTTTCGCTGCACAAGGAGTCCAGTTGCAAGAGAAGTCTTTTTGGTCCTGAGACTTCAGGGAACAGGAGCCAAGCTCTATCCAAGCCCTTGGAGAGCACCACTTCGCCACAGCAGGGCAGCAGGAAGGCAGCAGTCCTTCACAGAAAGCAGTCAGGTGAGTTCTTTGGGCAGCCAGGCAGTTCTTCTTGGCAGGATGCGGGTTCTGGTTACAAGTTTCTTCTCCGGGAAGTGTCTGAGTTGGTAGGGCAGAGGCCCTGATTTTATACCCAAATGTGCCTTTGAAGAGGGGGAGACTTCAAAGAGTGGCTTAGAAGTGCACCAGGACCCCTTTCAGTTCAATCCTGACTGCCAGGGTCCCAGTAGGGGGTGTGGCAGTCCTTTGTGTGAGAGCAGGCCCTCCACCCTCCCAGCCCAGGAAGACCCATTCAAAATGCAGGTGTATGCAAGTGAGGCTGAGTATCCTGTGTTTGGGGTGTATCTGAGTGAATGCACAAGGAGCTGTCATCTAAGCCCAGCAAGACGTGGATTGTAAATCACAAAGATTTAAGTGCAGAGAAATGCTCACTTTCTAAAAAGTGGCATTTCTAAAATAGTAATATTAAATCCAACTTCACCAGTCAGTAGGATTTTGTATTACCATTCTGGCCATACTAAATATGACCTTCCTACTCCTTTCAGATCAGCAGCTACGACTCCAACAATGTATGAGGGCAGCCCCAATGTTAGCATATGAAGGGAGCAGGCCTCACAGTAGTGTAAAAACGAATTTAGGAGTTTTACACTACCGGGCCATGTAAACTACACAGGTACATGACCTGACTTTTACCCACACAGCACCCTGCCCTCGGGGTTACCTAGGGCACACCTTAGGGGTAACTTATATGTAGAAAAAGGGGAGTTTTAGGCTTGGAAAGTACTTTTAAATGCCAAGTCGAATTGGCAGTGAAACTGCACACACAGGCCATGCAAGGCATTCCTGAGACAAGGTCAAGGGGCTAGTTAAGTGGGTGGCACAATCAGTGCTGCAGGCCCACTTGTAGCATTAAATCTACAAGCCCTGGGCACATATAGTGCATTCTACTAGGACTATTTAATTTACTTATAAGTCCCAATTGGGTATGATCCAATGTTACCATGTTTAAAGGGAGAGAGCATATGCACTTTAGCACTGGTTAGCAGAGGTAAAGTCTAAAAACCATCAAAAATGAGGTCAGAAAAAGAGAAGGAGGAAGGCAAAAAGTCTGGGGATAACCCTGCAGAAGGGCCATTTCCAACAGTTGACATGTGCAATTCTGGTACCTTTATTCTGTGTCCTCATAAAGCGCTCAACTTCCCTCTTGGCGTGGGGCCAGCGAGGCATGACCTTTTTGTGTTTGATATTCAGAGATTGTAGTTACGCAGTCATTACTTGTCCTTGGAACGGTGAGCCATTATCCATTCTAGCTCTTGGAGAAGGTCGTGGGTGGCCATCATTTTCTCCAACTTGGAAAGCACTTCATCTGCCCTTTAGGAATTCAGCAGCTCTACTTCTGGATATTGCCAGTAATAGATGAGAGCCAACATGTCTCTCCCAAAGTCTAAACTTCTGCATACCCAAGGTTTCTGAGTCCTAGTTCTGTTACCATGTGAGCAGGAGGGGGAGGCCCCCTGCAGCTTGACACCGCAGGTGTGAACTACTACTGTCTCTACTAACTCATCCATGCCTGCCTGCCGTATTGAGCCTGGTGGGACTCCAAGTCCCAGGCTCCTCTCTCCAGCTGGCGCTCACCTGGGGTCACTTTGACAACATCGCGGGCGCTACAAAGTGCACTGCGCACCACCGCTGCACGGGACGTGCCCGGGCGAGGCACGGGCCAAGGGCGGGCCTGTCCGTGCCCGTAAGAGACCGAAGGAGGCCGGGCTTGCCCCCCCCCCCCCCCTCTCTGGGCCCTAAGGTACGGCGTCCGGCTACCTAGTGTTGGATATTATTCTAAAAATCTTCTTTTTACATTGTGTTTGTAGTTTTATTCCTCAATGGGGAAGCGCAAGGCGAAAGGGAGCCCTGCATTGGGCTCTGTTAAATCTAAAATACCTAAAACCAATAAGGCCATGCTATCCCACACCAATTGTGATGCTAAGGAAATTGACGACCTGATTGAAGAGGTGGAACAGATCTTAAATAATGAGAGGGTTTGACGAAAGGAGCCGAAAACCGGTACGCTCATTCCGTTTTTAACTTCAAGATCACACACTGCTCTCAATTCGCAAACCGCTACTTCCCCTCACCAGGTGTTAGGCTCCCAAGGCTCTATTAAAATGACCAGTTCTTCTACTCTCTTTGCACCTCACCTTGAATCTGAAGCATTAAAAGCCAATGCAACAAATTTTACAATTCCCTGCTCTAACCATTTTTCCCCCTTGGCCCCCCAAGATCTGGAAAATCCTCGAATAACTCCAAAGACTTTGTTACACACGGAGAGTGCTCCCCTGCAAGATGACTTGCTAGCACTGGTGTCTAGCCTCAAGAACGAAGTAGGCGAGCTGAAATCTTTACTGCTTGAAATCACCACTCTTCTCAAAAGCAAACATCTTCTCCTTACTTGTGAGCCTAAGCCAAACCCTGTGACAATTAAACATCTGCTTGCAAAAGGCGCTTTGTCAACTGGGCCCCTGCCACCGCCAGCAAGTGCAGTAGGCCTTATGGAAAGGCAGTGTCTCTACAGCTGGCATGTGTCCCCTCCCGAAATTAACACTACTCTTCCGTCTAATGTCCTTTTTAAATGGGACACCACAAAAGCTTTCTGTCGGAATTCATATCTAACTAATAATAACTATATATACATGTGTAATGTCCCATCTTTGCCTTCAAACGCGCGAGAAGACAAAGCCTCACTCGTCAACAAGATCTTGCACTGGCTGAGACACGTCAGAGGCTGTGGCTCAGTTATCCATGAGGACATTTTATCTGCTGAACAAATAAATGGCTTACCCAGTAGCTGGGACTTCATAAAACTTAATTTCAAAAATCCCCATCTGGTAACAGGTCTCCTAGATATGGAAGCACGTAATACAAATAGGAAGTCTTCTGCTATCTTTCTCAGTGCTAGCCGCCCCTCTGCCGGTCACATGCAGCTGAATCCTTCCTCCAGAACAGCCAATTTGGCTTCGAGCTGTCCTGCAGACTATCAAGATTTCAGGCCATTAGGCCACCAGGTTTTTAAAGGCTTACCATCTGATTCAGCTCCTATGACTAGCGCCCGTCCTGTTCCTAGTGGCCAAACAGCACGCAAACTCGATTTCCAGGGGGCTACCTCTGACATTGATTGACTATGTCTTACTAACTCCTGTATTTCAATTTTTAGCCCAGATTCATCGGCTATAGGTCCTTTACCTAATTTACCTAGTCCAGGTGTTGAACCATCTCTGGAATTACAATCTGATATCACTAATAATCTTACAAATTCACCTACGGTGAAGCTCATTGACAGCCATCCCCCAGATGACATTCTCAGGAAATCAAGCTGTTCCACTGCTCAGGCAACAGCAAAACCTCTGTCCTGGAACGTGGCTGGCATCAATGGCAAACTTGCTGACATTGAGTGGGGGGGGCATATGTCAAACTTTAATGTCTGTATGTTTCAGGAACCTTGGGCCACACACTGCACGTATAGACAGGGGTTTAGCTCCTTTTTCAAACCAGCTAAGCCATCTTTAGCAGGTAGGGCAGTTGGGGGCTTATGTACCTGGGTAAAATCAACAGAGGTGGGAGGAATTAAGGAGGTATATGTGGATTCCCCTGATATCTTGGCCATTGCGATCCAACCAATCTCAGGCTCCCCTCTTCTTTGTATAAATATCTACAGTAGGCTAGGTCCTTCCAACCATCGCTCAATTACTATTGAGCTATTGAATACTTTAATCCCGGACCTCCATCTAAAATATCATATCATAATGGCAGGGGATCTTAATGTCCAACTCTAACTTAATTCAGACCTCATAGAGGTTATGCAGCCTGAAGATAGCATATGGAATATTCCTCCACATCCCATACAACAAAATTCATATAAACCTTGTGTTAGGGCTACGCAGATAATAGACCTTATGATACTTCATGGTCTCCATCTTGGTAATGGCTGCTTTCCAGCTGACACCCTGCCAGACCAACTTTCTTCAGGGGTCTACATAGCAGTAAACTGGACTACATTTTCTTTGGTTTAAGAGTTTGGCACCACATATCAAATGTGGAAGTGGGTAATCCACATACTAGTGACCTTGCCCCTCTCCAGATTACGTATACAAGATCTTTCTTAGCAGGAGCTGTATTTCCTTCTGCTCCTTCTGGTGACATGGAGTTGTCTAGCAACAGGCGTATGGTAAGATGGGACTCCTTTCAGAGATCAAACAAACTTCGAGACAAAACTGTGTGCTTTAATCTCTACCCACCAGTTATTTGATGATAGCCTTACATTTGCCCCAACTGAAGTTACGTCTTTACATTTGGACCTCTTTGCAATCCTGAAAGAGTTGTTTTCCAAATGCGCCAGGCCATTGACTAACTCTTGTGCCCAACCCTGCACCAAATGGTTTAACAAGAGGTGTAGAGAGGCTAAAACTACCTTGGTCAACGTGTTAAGGAAAAAGGATAGACTAGGTATTATCAATGCTAGGCACCATTATGTTTCTACAGGTAATAAGAGCAAACAAGAGTATGAAGAGGGGCTTTGGAGCGAATTATCTGAGGCAGCTAGGGTCCACGACTCTAAACGGTTCTGGCTTCTGGTCTCTCATAGCGACCAGAACCGAGCACCTTATCTGGAGTCCCATATTACCCCTGATGCCTGGCTTTCTCATTTAAAGGAACTGTATGGCTCCCCACTGGTCTGTGATGTACCAAGTTTGGGAGAGCTGACAGCATCTCATTCACCTACGTCCTCCTTGCCTCCCTTCACATTGAAAAACTGCACTGGCCATCACTGCTCAAAAAGCAGCGAAGGCCCCAGGGTCGGATGGGATCCCTTCAGGTATGTTTGAAGCGGACCAGAACACCTGGAGTCCGTACATTAATAGGCTTTCTAATGCCATTTTGACTACTAGATCCTACCCTGACTCATGGAAAGAGGCAATCATCGTGCCCATCTACAAAAAAGGAGAGAGGAATTCCCTGGGAAACTGTAGACCTATCAGCCTTCTTGACAATCTTCAAAAAATATTTTGCCATCAATTGTTGAACAGGCTGAGCAAATGGATAGTGGAAAACCATATCCTAAACCACCTCCAAGTGGGCTTCAGAGAGAAAAATCAGTACAATAGACCAGATTTTCCGCTTCATCTACATTAAATGGAAAGTTGTCGATGTGGACTTAGGTCATCTATTCGTAGCATTTGTTGACTTAAAATCAGCTTTTGATTTAGTACCCGCTACAAATTGTGGGAGGTCTTGACTAAAATGGGAGTCCCTTGCTCTATTTTAAATATTAGAGACCTCTATACTGGTAATTATGCCATAATTAGATGGGGTCGGCAAGGTGAATTAACTGAAGAATTTCCTACTGCTCGTGGCGTGAGAAAAGGCTGTGTACTCACCCCTACTTTATTCCTTCTATTCATAAATGCATGCATTCCCTATCTTATGGAGTGTTCCAATGATGCCCCCAAATTAGGAGGGCAGAAGATCCCTTGCCTCCTATTTGCTGATGACACCTTGCTGATCTCTCAAACAGCTACAGGTCTTTCAACCCTGCTTTCGAGGTTCATGGATTTCTGTAATGACCATGGCCTGGAAATCAATAGACTAAAAACGAAATGTATGGTGTTTGGGGGACAAAAAAGGCAGGATGCGGCGACCTATTTATTTAGAGTGCGCCGCGTTGGAAAGAGTTGGTGATTTCAACTACCTAGGTCTGAAACTAGAAGACTCACATAAGTGGCATTCCCATCTCCAGAAAGCAAACTTCCGCTTGAAACAGCGGGCGAGTGGTATCACAAGATTTGCAGCTAGATCTCCTAGCTTTGCCATGATGCCAGCTATTGAAATTTATAAATTGCAAGCAAGGGCGGGGGGGGCCTTTATGGAGCTGAATTGTGGGGCCATTGCAACTTAGACGATCTGAAAAAAGTGGAAAACTCTTTCTTAAGGTCGTTGTTAAGAGTTCCATCCAGTACCCCAATGCTCCCCATCCGAATGGATCTAAATTTGCCTCCCATTAGCCAGATCGCTGCTCTTAGGCCTTTGCTGTTTTGGATTTGCCTATGGTCACTAGACCCTTACTCCCTACAGATGCGGGCTAGCTAACCTGATGGCCAATAACACTAGTCTAAAAATCAAGTGGTGTGCGTATGTAGAACGGACCTTCACACTACTTGGTTTGGGGGTCATACTGGAAGGATCCGCCATCTATTCCAAACAATGCAACACAGACACTGAAGGATGCATTTTGGCTTAATGTCCAACTTATACAACTGTCTGCAGTCTCATCATCATCCATGACTGGCAGCTTTCTAAAAATCAAATGCCACTATGAATCTGCGCAATATATGGACACAGTACTCTCTGCACGTGCATTGTATACCAGATTCAGGATAGGTTCCCTCCCTTTGAGCATCCTAACACACATATGGACTAATACTAGTTGACCCTCTAAGATGTGCCCGATGGGCTGAGCCAGGGAAGAATCCTAAACCCATGTCCTCTTCCAATGCCCTGCATACCATAAACAGAGGGCTTGATGGATTATTCCATTATGTAGAAAAATGGGTTTTAGGAATTGTCTATTGGCTCTGAGAGTTCTTAAATCAGATCCCTCTGTTTTAGTGGCTTGTTGTTTGGCAAAATATTTAGATTTTATTTGGCATTGCAGATTGAACACGCTTAAAAAAAATAGGGGAAAACTTAACAATAGATGTGGGGAGTGGCTACTGATGAACTAATTCGCGAATTTTTATGTATGCACTTATCACTTTTTATTGTCCAATGAACTTTTTATGTTTATATATTCTTATACTTTTTAAATAGAAACGTCTTATTCTTATTTTATCTGTTATGTCTGGTTAGGTATGTATTTGACTTTTGATACCTATCATGAAAAATCCTGCCTTTTCACATGATCCCATAATACGGTATGAATTTTTAGAGGGAAAATGCTTATGTTCAACGCTTTTTATGTAGTTCAACATTTTACGTCTGAAGACTTTTATACATAGCTTGTTTTGTAAAATTATGAAATTGTGTTTTGTGGTGTGCTTTTATGATATTTATCTTTACCGAAATAAAGCGAATGAATGAATGAACTCATCCATGTGCAGGAGCCACACTTTTGTACGAAGACGACTCTCGGTTTTAACCATTCCCTGGGGACAAGCATAGCCCAGCTGCACCATGTGAGTGGTGAGATAGTGAGAATAATAAGCTGGTGTCCTTGCAAAAGTTGGCCATTTGGATCTGCTGCTAGCTCATAGCAGGCATGGTACAAACTGTCCAATATGCGCTGGGCATCAGGTGTTTGTTGAGCCCAGTGGGCTTTAAGTTGATGCCACCTTCCAGTTCAGACAGCTTCTAGCGCCTCTGTAGACAGTCCTCTTGTGTGGTGGCTTGGCATATGGTTTCCACTGACCTGGGTAGGAGGCGAGAATGGTCCATGAAATACCAGTCATATCCTTAGCCTCAACAGATTCTTCTTCTTTGGGGGTGGCTGCCTGGGGATGGTGCAACAAGTAGTCTTCAGGGTTCTTTGACCTCCACCAATAATCCACTTTGCAATTATACTTCTGTAGTTGCAACATCCATTTTTCAATTTGTGGTGGACTTAATGCAGTTCCTTGTAATAGTGGAATTAATGGTTTCTGGTCAGTGGTAACTGCAAAAGGATGTCTCTACAGGCACAAATAGAAAAGGCAGCACCCCTACTTTATGTCTATGGCTTCTTTTTCAGTTTGTGAGTACCTTTGTTCTTTTGGAGTTGGAGATATATTTTCAAATGCTACAGGCGCCCACTCTCCACCTTCTGACTGTCTCAGCACTGCTCCGAATCCCTTGGGGCCACTGTCTACTGCAATTGTGGTGCCCCTTCTCAGATCATATTATGAGGATGGTGTGTGATGAGAGGGCATCCTTTGTAGCCTGGAATGATCGTATTCTTTCCCCACACCCAGTGGACTGAGGACTTGGCCAGGCCCTGGAGTTGCTGGGTCAGGGTAGTTTGATCTTTGATTCGGCCACAGTAATTCACCATGCTGAAAAACTGTAGACCTCCCAGGCTGGGCTCTTATTTGATGTCTTTTACTTTCTCCAGGTCAGGTGCTACTCCTTCTGCTGAAAAGGTGTACCCCAAAAAGTGTATTTTCTGCTTGAGAAATTCGCACTTGCTTCTGTGCCGAGGAAGCACTAAGTCTTCTCATCTTTGGAGTATATCTCTCAGTTGTGCATTTTGTTGAAGCACTGATTTTGCGTAAATGAGGATGTCATCACTGGCATTAACCACTCTGGGTAGGTCTCCCAGCAATTCCTCTATGGTGTTCTGAAACATCTCTGCAGTGCTTGAAATGCAAAAGTTGAGCTTCCTATAGCATCGCAGGCCCATGTGTGTGGAGAATGTTGTGCTGTATCAACTCTATATCTAGGGTGAACTGATGTTAACACGAGAGTAGGTCCCCCTTTGATAACCAGCTGGCTCCACTCAGTTCTCCAATTAAGTCATCAGTTGCGAAGACATAGTGAGCTGAGTGTTCCACGGCTTCATCATCATCCATGTCACTGATGGTTTCCAGTGCTTCACGTATTGTGTTGAGGGTTGTGCAGGGTGCTCGGCTTTTGCTGGAGTGACCAACCTTTGCAAAGTGGTTGACCTTCCCACACTCTGCACACCTTTTGACTTTCACAGGGCACTCTGCTGACAGGTGGGCCTGGCCCCCAGAGTATCTGCATGTCTGTGCTGAGGATGTCCGTCTTCTTGGGCTTTTCTGGTCCTTTCCTAGGCTCGACCGCATTCACAGGCTTTATCTTTATTATTCTTTGCAGGGCTGCTCCCATGTGAGAGGCACAGGCTTTCGAGAGTTCCTGTGTGCGGCCCATTGTCAGGATATCTGCAAGTGACTTGCCCAGTTCTTGCAGGATGCGTTCTCTTAGCATCACTGATGCACAAACCTGGATGATTTGATCTCATACCTCTCATCCACAAAGCTTCACGTACTCACTGGTTCTTTCAACTATGTGTAAAATGCATCAATGTACTCTTCTGTGTTGTCACGCTTGGCAGAACATAAAGCGTTCATAGTCCTGATTTGCCATCGGCTCAAAATATGCATTAAGAACAGCTATAAGTGTTGACATGCATCTTTGGGGTAGATTTGGTAAGCGTTTTTGATCAACAGTTCAGTGGCAGGAATCTGAGCCATGACTGCTACTTTCGGTGTCAATGGAATCGCTGAACCTTGTCAAGGATGCATTACCATTCCCCAGGAGTGATGTGTTCACTCTCTGTGACCTCCTTAGGTACACATGGCTAAGAATTGCCCTTTCTGTGGCCTTTCATACTTTATCTGATAATCTGTGCACACTCTGACAGTTATGGTAGCTGATTCTTCTGGCTGGTTCTTTTTCACCTCCTTCCCTCCAGTGCACCAGGTAAGCAGTGGACTTGATGTGGGTCCCACCTTGCACTACCCTGTACATGCGCTCTTCCAGTGACTTCTGGAAAGTGAGAAGGGCCAAGCCGCCGATAAGTAGGCAAGAGGGCACATGTGCCGGAGCTAGGCTGCATCGGTGTTACTTTGGGAGGCCTTCTGTCCGGTCTGCTTTCAAGCACGACCACACATATATCAGTGGAGTCCAGAGGGGCTGGCATCAAGTCCTGGTTGGGTGTCCTGTAGCAGACCAAATGCGTGGTACAAGCACTGTGCTTCAATCAGAGTAGGTGCCTGCCAGACTGAGACAGGTGAAAACGTCCTCCAAATCGCCAATGTAATTACTGGCACTCCGATAGCACAGGAGTGCCAGTCTGCTCCAATACTATCAGCCTGGACTGGTTTGGCAGGCCTACAAATAAATCAAATTGGAGACACAAGGTGTAGTTTACACATCTCTGGCGCTGGTGGTCTTCCTGACCCTGCATGCCCGTGCTGACATTTATTTGCAGCCCACGTGATACACAGGACCCCACCAACAGGCTCACGGAATGGGTAACCTAACTGGGACACCCCTATTGCACATGGGTGTGTCCTATAACCACACCCCAGCAGTGACATCACTGGTGGAACATTGCACCCGTAATGTTCCCCTCATTGTCCTGAGTGACCTCCCTAAAACCCTACAGCCCGAGTCATTCTTTTGGCTGTACCTCACTGCCATTTGCCCATTTTTGTAGCTGCCAACTGACAACCTTGTTTCCAGCTCTCACATTTACCACCCGCCCCAGACTGACCTTTCCTCCTCAATCCGCAAACTTGTGAGAATTTCTGTCCATCCACCGAAGCGCTCACTCCACACTCGTCTCACTTAGTAAATTAACTTTAAATAAAAGGAAAAAAAATAAAACAGTGGCCCATGCAGGCTAGAATGCATCAATGAGCCTCTATGGTGTGCTTGTGGTAGATTCAACAGGGCTATACAGTGTTCGAGAGGATGCATGGAGAAAAGATACATTTTTTGTGTTTTAAAGAGTCTGGTGAGAAGACTTCTATCTTGGATGGAAGGCATTTTCAGATGTTCATGCTTAGAAGTGAAAGGGTCAGTCCGGGACAGGAAGCAAATGTGAGCGCTGGAAACAAGGATCTAGCGTGTTGAAGGTTAGTTGCCCTAAGGATAACGAGAGCATCTATAAAATGTTAAGGCTATGTGTGGTATTGAATCCAACTTTCTCAACATTATCACAAGCAATTACTCAAATACTCCTTCCTTTTAGTCACCATTTCATAACACAAGGGTCAGTTTTGGTACCTGGTCTTGTCTTTCGCCATCCACTGGGGCCCTGCCTGCAGATGGAATTTCATCTTCATCTCTCATCCATGTGTCTTCCACTTGAGTAATGGTGTTCAGTGAGCATGGTAGGGACATCTGTGTATAGTTGAAGCAACAATCTGATACTGACCGGGTGTCATTTGGCTCGGGACGCGGCGCTTTGCAGTAAGACGTGCCAAGCCCCTACACTTTCTTATCTTTGTCGAGGCCCCAAATTGGGCATGGGCCCTTGCTACTGCATTGGCGCGGTGCACCCCCATTAGTTCCTGCCTCTCTCCACTCTCCCTTTTATTCCCCACTTACCTTCTGTTTCATTTTCCTTCTTTTCTGTTGTCCTCGTTATCTTCCTAACTTATGCCTTTCTTTCCTACCCAGGATTCCCTTCTCCTTCCGAGCACACCTTCCTTTTCCCTGCATGCCTTGGAGCCTTATTCACTATGGTGCCTTTCCTATGGAATTCTATGATATGTTCCCAATCCACTATGGTGACTTTTACTTCTTGCCGGTCAATTCCTGTTCTTTGGGTATTTAAGGTGTGTGATTCCTCTCCTCTTTGCGCTGCAACACTTCCTTTGGGTGGTGATCTTCACTCCTGTTCTTTTGCATCAGATATTGATTTTCTGAGCCTGTTCCAGCTTTTTCTTTGTCATTTACCTTTTTGTTTTTTGCTTCAGGAGTTCCTTTTTTTTTATTTTATTTATTTTTTAGGTTTTTCCCCTTTTGGGGTTTTTCTCCCTCGTGGACTCCTTCTGGAGGGCACGAACTGCCTTTGGCGTTCCCTCCGTCAGCAGCACCGTGGCTACCAGAAAGGGCCGCCTCTATTTTGGCCAAGGCAGAACCTATAAGAACAAGAACCTCGCCACATATCCAGTGGGCCACAGACAATGAGTAGGCCGTGACAGATTGCAGCGCCCAACGAACCAGACCTCGTCAAGCAGAATGAAAGATACTGCAACGGCGTCTGCAGACCCAAACTAGTCCATACTCCTAACTATTCAGCAACAAGCCCAGGAACTGCAACAATTAAGAAATGAAAATGTGGCTTTACGACAAGCCTTGGCATCCCAAAGTACTGATGTTCCTACTGTCTCTACTATGACTCCTCAGTTTTCAGCAGACTCAAATAAACTGCGGGAATTTCTGGATGCTCTGTCTGTCTACATGTCTTTCAGAGACACACAATTTCCACAAGATAAAACAAAGGTGGGTTATCTCATCAGTACATTTTCAGGCCCTGCCTTGGCCTGGGCGAATCCGATAGTAGCCTCCAACGACCTGGTGTTGTCTGATTACTCAGCCTTTGTGAGCAGATTCAAAGAAATGTTTCAATGCCCAGGATTGGAAGCATCAGCTGAAGAAGCGCTCTGTGATATTCAACAAGGCACTCAAGATGTTCTCCAATACATCACACGCTTCAGACAATTGGATGCCGAGACATCATGGGTAGATCGTACTCTGGTAACTTTTTTGCAGAGGGTTACGTGAAGAAATTAGACAAATTAGTACACTCTACCAGAGTAGAAGATCTTAGAGGTCTGATGGATTTAGCTCTCTCTATAGAATACCGTCTCCAAGAACGTCGTCTGGAGAAAAGAAAGAATCGTGGCCCTTCCCAGTCAAGCACCTCGCGTGTCTTTGTACATCGTCCTGAAGAACCTCGATCTATATCTAGAGAGACCGAAGGAGAACCTATGCAGGTATATACTGCTTGTGGTCCACTCTCAACCAGTGAACGTGAAGACAGACAGAGAAGAGGAGTGTGCCTTTATTGTGGTGCTGCTTGTCATCTGCTCCGTACTGGTCCAGTTCATCCTATGAAGACTTCGGTAAACGCTACTTCCCATCCTCTGAGAAGGGAGGGGACGGGATCTTCTGCAATACCTTCCATCAGTTCTTCCAAGGAAAATTCCACTGTTCTATTTGTTACCTGTTATCCTGCAATTACCTGATGGTCGTGAAGAAAGAACCCTGGCATTATTAGATTGTGGAGATAGCGGCATTTACATGGATATGAACTGGGCTAAAACAGTACAAATTCCAATACGGCCTAAAGATGTTCCAGAACAACTGCATATTTAAATGGATCATTATTATACTCCGGTCCTGTTATTAATACCACTTCGATTTTAGGTCTATACTTTGGGAAACATCAGGAACATGTCTCATTTGATTTAATTTCCTCCCCCAATCATTCTATAACCCTAGGAATTCCATGGTTCACAAGACACAATCTGTATATTAACTGGGAAACCATAACCATTTCTTTGTCGTCTCAGTTCTGTTATGATCATTGTTATGCCTCGGACACCTATTGGTCTCCCCGAAAGATAATAACCTCAGAACCAAATGTAGGACTTGCCATAAATGCAGTCCAGGAGGTACCAAGCCAATATTTGGAATTTCTAGACGTATTTAAAAAAAACATCAAAGCCCGTACTATCTCCACACAGAGACTATGATTGTACTATTCCCCTGGGACCTAGAGCAATTGTTCCTTTTGGGAGAATGTATTCTCTCACTGAACCAGAAGGAAAGATTCCCAAGGATTATCTTCAGGAAAATCTACACAGTGGTCTTATTACACCTTCTTCTCCGGCGGGGGCTCCCCTCTTCTTCGTACCTAAAAAGACGAAAGATCTTCACCCCTGTATAGACTAACGTGGATTAAATAAAATCACCATAAAAGATCGATGTCCACTACCCCTAATCAAAGACATTCTGGAGGCTGTCAGAGGGGCACAAAGGTTCACAAAATTAGATCTTCGCAGAGCCTATCATCTCTTGCGCATTAAGGAGGGAGATGAGTGGAAGACTGCCTTTTGCATTCCTTTTGGACATTATGAATATAAGGTAATGCCTTTTGGCTTAACCAACGCTCCCTCAGTGTTTCAAAGATTTATGGATTCCATATTCTCCAATTTGTTAAACCACACTGTAGTGATTTATTTGGACGATAGCCTCATATATTCCAGATGCCCTGAATTTCGTTCCACACACGTTAAGCAAGTCTTAAATAGACTCATCAACTTTACTGTAAACTGTAGAAATGCGAATTTGATAAGACTGAGGTGAAGTATTTAGGCTACCATATCGATCCAATTGGCATCTTTATGGATCCGGAAAAGGTTCAAGCCATTCTAGATTGGCCATCCCCTTCATCAATCAAGGAAACTCAATGTTTCTTAGGGCTGGCCAACTTCTACCGTCAATTTATCTTGGACTTTGCGAAACAAACCAGTCAAATTACACAAACTCTCAAAAAAGAGAGCCTGCGAAATGGGTTCATCTGGACAGACATGGCTGAGACTGCTTTTCAAAACCTAAAACAGGCCTGCACCCAAACTGAGACATCCGGACACCAATAAACAATTTATTGTTGTTACGGACGCTTCCGAAAGCCACTGGGGCAGTATTACTACTACAACAACAAGACGAAGATGGTTTAGAAAATTTTATCTTTTATCTATACCATGTGCTCTCTGATTCTGAACAAAATTATTCAGTACTGGAAAGGGAACTGTTGGCTCTAAAGACTGTCTGCCAAGAGTGGAGACAATTCCTCATGGATCCTAAGGAGCCTTTTGAAATAAGAACAGACCATCGTCATCTGCAATGCTTATGCAATTTTCAGTGTCGAAACAGTCGACAGCCTTGTTGGGCCTTTTTCTTCAGTCAGTACGATTTCTGTTCTGGCTGATGCCCTATCTCTCCTTTATCCCAATAGTTCTAATACCCCGTCACAATATCTACTTGAACCAGACAAGATAATTGGTGTAGTCCAGTCATTCCTAGATGAAGTACAATCTGAATACTCAACCCTTTCAGAACAAGAGCTAATGGATCTGCGTTCCAAGATACGTGAACATAAAGGATACTATTACAAGGATATCTTATTTTTCCCTTTTAAAAAAGTGCAAGAAAAGGCACTTTAGATGTGTCATGATTCCCCAGTAGCTGGTCATCGGGGTATTAAAGCCACGCAGGAATTACTTCTTCACTCATTTGGGTGGCCTACGTTGAAACAAGATGCTGAAAGATACGTGAAATATTGTCCTATTTGTACCCAAGTGAAAGTACCCCGTGCTAGGCCCGCAGGACTACTTCAACCATTACCAGTTCCACCAGCTCCTTGGCACATGATATCAACCGACTTTATGTGCTCATTACCTCCATCAGCAGGAAACAGAGTTATAATGGTGACAGTAGATTCCTTTACCAAGATGGCTCATTTCAAAGCTTTGAAGAAATTACCCACCTCACAAGAATTGAGTCAGATCTTTATTCAACACATTTTTCACCTCCATGGTCTCCCCCAAAGCATTGTCAGACAGGGGACCTCAATACATATCATGGTTCTGGAAACACTTCTGTAAGATCTTGAACATCAATGTAGTGTTATCATCTGGATTTCATCCCCAAACCAATGGGCAGACCGAACGTCTCAACCAGGGACTTGAGCAATGTCTTCGTTGTTTCTGTAACTCCACTCAGAGTAACTGGAGCACTTATCTTCCCATTGCAGAGCTTTCTTACAATAATACCATCCATAGTGCCTCCAAGGTCACTCCTTTTTTCTGTTCATATGGATTCTATCCCACTTCTTTTCCTACTACTCCTAAGACCTCCTCTACTCTTCCCGCTATCACTTCTTTCCAAAAGACTACATAGAATTCAAGGACTGATTCGATCTAATCTACTAGTCACTAAACGATACATGAAAAGACTGGCTGATAAGAAACGCAGTGAGGCTCCAGCTTATCACATCCAAGATAGTCTGGCTGTATTTAAAATTTTTGCCCCTTCGTCTTTCCCAAAATTAATCCTGTAACTTTCCGTTTCCATTTACCTCGAACCTGGAAAATCCATGCAGTCTTTCATGTCTCAGTTGAAGCCCTATACACCTGATCCTTTTTCCCAACATTACACATGTCCTCCCTCTTTGTTGGTGGATGAGGAACCTGAATATGAAGTACAGGAAATATGCGAGACTCGTATATTCCAGAACCATCTTCAGTATCTTATTAATTGGAAAGGCTATCCTCTTAGTGAATGTTCTTAGGAAGATGCCTCTTCTGTTCATGCCCCTCTTCTGATTCGTAAATTTTCTAGGCTGTTTCTGCACAAATCAGGGGCTTTGTGGGGTGGGGGACCTACTGTTGTGCCGCAGCACGGGACGTGGCGCGCGGCAGTAAGATGCAACACGCCCCTACACTTATCTTTGTCGAGGCCCCAAATTGGGCATGGGGCCTCACTACTGCATTGGCGCGGCACACCCCGTTAGTTCCTGCCTCTCCCCACTCTCCATTTTCTTCCCCACTTACCTTCTGATTCTTTTCCTTCTTTTCTGTCATCCTCGTTTTCTTCCTAACTTATGCCTTTCTTTCCTACCCAGGATTCCCTTCTCCTTCCCAGCATGCCTTCCTTTTCCCTGCATGCCTTGGAGCCTTATTCACAATGTTGCCTCTCCTATGGAATTCTATGATATGTTCCCAATCCAGTATGGTGACTTTTACTTCCTGCCGGTCACTTCCTGTTCTTTGGGTATATAAGGTGTGTGATTCCTCTCCTCTTTGCGCTGCAACACTTCCTTTTGGGTGGTGATCTTCGCTCCTGTTCTTTTGCGTCCGATATTGATTTTCGGAGGCTGCTCCAGCTTTTTCTGTGTCATTTTTGCCTTTTTGTTCCAATGTATTTTTACCTTTTTAGTTGTTTTGTTACAGGAGTTCCTTTTTTTAAATTTTTTTTTATTTTTTTATTTTTTTTTGGTTCTTTTCCTTTTGGTTTTTTTTTCCTTGCGGACTCCTTCTGGAGGGCATGGACTGCCTTTGGCATTCCTTCTGTCAGCAGCACCATGGTTACCAGAAAGGGTCGCCCCAATTTGGACCAAGGCAGAACCTATAAGAACAAGAACCTCGCCACACTCCCAGTGGGCCACAGACAACGAGTAGGTCGTGACACCGGGTGTGTATAGAATCTAGGCAGTCAGAATTGATTTACTAGCAGATATCTCTTAGACTTTGTACTCGAATACCTCTAGAAAGTTGTTACTATGCTGCTCTTGCCGCTGCTGGGTCAGAATGCATCAGCTTTACCGATTCTATTCCAGCACCAGCGATATACGGATGATCACCACTGGCTAATACAAACAAGACAGATAAATCGGGTCATACTTGTCAAAAGATTGGACACATGCCCTGCCTTCAACTAGGTATTACAAACAGGCTTGCACATAAGTGCCACTTGTAAATATCTGCTGTTTACAAGTTGTCCTTTCCCTGGTAGGATCCTGTAAATTCAGGGATCGAAAGTCGTAGACCTCACCCTTCAAGGGAGCAATACTCCCACCATACTATCTCGTGTGGCTCCCATTATTTACTTTAACAAAGACATGCAGCTCTGGAGAGCCATTAATCTTCTCCCTCTGAACTCTATTCAAAGATGTATTGATTTAATTTGTTCTGTAATGTGATTGAACTTCAAGAGAATGCATATATCACATTTATCAATCCTAACAATGTACAAAATGACTAAGTTGCCTATTCCTCCACACTTATAACCGTAAAACAATATTTTAGTTTTCTCAGTGCACTGAACCGGAGGGTCAAATCTCCTCATTCTCTTTAGTGGACATATAGCCCATGCATCAAATGGAGAAATCAATGTCCAGGCACCAATGTTTGTCTCTCCGTTAGTACAGGTATGTTCTCAGATGTTGCCAAACAGGTACAATAGGATGTTAGTCACATCTTTCAAGTAACACCACATCAATGAAGTACATATTCAGCCACATGAAGTGAAGACTCATCGATGTCTAAAAGGATTTATTCTTTATTCACATTCTTCTTGCACTTAAAATTGTTCATCCGTTACCAGTAGACATGTTTTGTCCCATTCAGGCATTTCTTCAGGGCTACAAAATATAATTTATATAATATCACATATAACAATCTCTATAACATCAAACATATACAAATTGAAAAACAACTTTTTCTTTATACACCATGGATAATGCAACCAAAAGAGGGAAACCACTACTAATATAGATAATGAGCATTCATCATATTCATGTGACTTTATACATTACCCCGAACCACATAGGTATGCTGCCCAAGTATCCCATGACATAGATTGATAATCATCATGTGTTTTGGTACTACTCATCATGAGATTTTCATCAGGCATGGTTATTAATGCCATTTAATTACTAATTACCCAGTCCACTTAGTGATCATGAATTCTAGTTGTTCTACCTCAACTTTCTAAGACCATAAGAGGGACATTGTTATGTATAAATACTAAAGATTTTCTATATGGTGGAGTGGCAGATCCATGTCCTATAAAGCAGCCAAACTTTGGAACTCACTCCCTCTGGAGCTTCATCAAACCAGTCATGAACTCTCCTTTTTCAGAAATCTGAAAACCTTGTTGTTCAGAGCTTAAACGTCTTCCTCACTGTCTGTTCTGTTTCCGCTTCAGTGCTGGGCGGCCTTCGGGTAGCCATGGACTTTATAAATCCACTAAACTATATATAGAAAAGGATCTGTTTCATACGCAATGAAATAACACAAAGTTTGTACCTTCACAATATAAATCCTCGTATCATCATCATTAGGGTTCCATAGTATCCAATTGTATCATCAGCTTCTTGTTCAGTTACTTTAGGTGTAGAGCGATGACTACCTCATTGTAGTTACCCGTAAACCATAATATGGTTCTAAAAAACACACCTATTTATGATTTAACATTCACCAAACGGCACCATAACCTTATATCCACTCAGTGGATCCCTACTACACGTTTTATTAAAACCCCAACTATATATGCTCATGTAGCGTACAGGACATATCCACACAAATTATTGTAATCCCTATTCCAAAGACTGACTATCAACACAAACTACAGTAATGTCATTCCTGCGCATCAGTTCAAAGCCTGACTATTATGCAGACAAATCCTCATCACTCAAACTCCCCTGGTATTGAGAATAGGTCCATCATCTTAAGCCAGAATTGACCCAATTCATTCAAAGGATAAAAATGGAAAGGAGAAAGGGAGGAGTCCCAGCTAGTGTAAACATGCAGTGTCGGTCATCCAACCAATTCTGAATGGGTCACTGAGGACCCGTTCTATATCCTACAGCAAACACAAACCCCAGTGGAAAATATCAACTTCTGTATTGTGTATGGGCTCTCTGACTTTAAAAAAAATCACATGCCGCCCTGTCCAAACATGTTAATTGTACACAATGTACGGGCAGCCATCAATCTCCACAGTCCCTTACCATTGTAATCCTAAAGAGGTGGAGATCAAACCTACGCCCCATCTCACATCGCCAATCGTAACCCAATTCATTCTGAGGATAGAACAAGGAGATTGCAAGGAGGCGCATTTTGTGAAAGCACACCATATCGTGCATCCAACCCATTCCGTCAAACCGATGTCCCCTCCCATTAACATGTCTACATCGCCCACTCCCAATGCAAGTCAACAAGCAGATTGTGACCAAGCTCTTACCCGCTCCAGTGATTCCTAAAACTCTTGAACTATCCCTCAACACTCAAATATTGTAACTTTTGAACAAGGGGCTTCTCTTATTATTACCTGTGGTCATGCATCCCCCGCCCTCGTATCTGTCGTACTTTTCGACAAGTAAGTGCAACAATGTTGTGACTTCTTTTAAAGTTCCCAATAATGCACACACCTGGTGCCCGTGTAAGCATGTGTCTTCCGCATATTCACCAGGGAAATGCCTTCCAATGTGGGAGCACAATCTTAACCCATTTCTCTGTGTCTCCGCTGTTCCACCCGGAACTACCTAGGAGTGAAGCCTCCACCCTGTGGGCTAACATTTCTTTGCGATCCAGAGAGAGCAGTGGAAATTAAAGAAAGGAACCAACTTGGTGTTCATGAGAAGAGCAGAAGAGAGTACAGAAAAAGAACCACCAGACACATATGGGAAAATTGCGTGGGTTGGCTGAAGGAAAGGATCCCGTGGGCACGCATGAGAGGAGCAGCCTTGCAGAAGGTGAGAGCAGCAAGGTGGGAATCGCCAGGTGTACCTGAAAGGAGAGGTCTGATGGAAGGAGGAAGAGCAGCAGGGGGCATTAGGTAGAGAACTGTTGAATGAGCATAATGAGTGGCCCGGGAGGGAGAGCGAAAGCAGCCTACAAGACACAAATACATTACCCTGTAGGACCCCTTCAAATATGTGTGTGCTGTACGATTACATAAGGGTCTTGCCACACAGCTAAAGCAGTCAGTAAGCAAAACCCAAAAATTGTTTGGTTATTTTGTGGTCAAGTTGAAAACAAACTTCTGATCTTTGCAAATGTTAGTTACACCCATGCATGAGAAATGGATATGCTTCTGTGATATATAGATTTTTTTAATGGTATAAAATTCCCATTTGCTACCCTGGAGGGCTGGATCCAAACCAGACTTTCAGAACATCTATTATAATGCTCCATAGTGTTCCCCTGCGGGGGGACTGAGCTACTTAATCCTGCCCATGGTGAAGGCCAGTGGGGTTCTCACATGGAGGACAACAGCGTCACCGCCACCCACAATCCATCTTAGGCTGGCCAAACACACATGCGCACTTAGGTTTCTGCATCCAGGCTGTGTTGAACAGCCTGGCTTGAGAAATTGCACAGACCCCAGGGTTGTGTATTAGCGGCAGTCGAAGCCACTCAAATCAAGACTAATGCTGCTTTCATGCTAAGTTTAGCACGAAAACAGCACCAGAATTGCTGGGGAGCCTGTGCAAGTGGCCCAGTGAATGCTGGGACACCAGATAAAGAGGACAGAAGCGAGGCGTCTGCGTCAGAACAGTTAACTGTTCTTGTTTTTCTCCTTTTCCTCTCCCTGCCCGCCCCTCCACTTTGAGATTTTTGGCGGTTACTGCTGGCCACAGGCTAACCGGCAGCCCAGAGGGAACCACTCCCAATTTGCCAACCCTGTCACCGCGCCAGGACTACACCGTGGCGAGCAGCACCTGCTGTCTGCTAGTTAGCCCCCACTCAAAGGTAGTCTGTGATGTCCTCAGGCCACCAATGGGGTCCTGGCCCCGCAGGCTCAACGAGCTCCACAGGCCTCAGCCATGGCACTCAGGTCCCCAAAAGGCCTTACAGGTCTCACCCACCCAAAGAACAAGAAACGTAATTGTTGGGGCCAAGGAGGAGCCTCTCAGAGACGAGTCCTGTCGGCCGTCTTGCGTGACCTACTCCATTTTTTTATTACCGACAAACAAAAAAAGTACTTACCAACTGGCTCGCTCACTTCTTTGCCTAAATTGTGCAAAATATATTTTTAATGGGCAACACTGACTCTTCACGGCTTAACTTGTTGCACTGTCCGTTTCACACCATGGGCCGTATTTATACTCCGTTTGCGCCGAATTTGCGTCGTTTTTTTCGACGCAAATTCGACGCTAAACTAACGCCAACTAACGCCATATTTATACTATGGCGTTAGAGGCGTATAGCGCCAAAGTTCCCGGAATGTGCGTCATTTTTTAGCGTGAACCCCTTCCTTGCGTTAATGATATGCAAGGGAGGCGTTCCCGTCTAAAAAATGACTCCCAGGCCTTTACGTGGTATTTATACTCCCGGGCAAAAGAGACGCCCGGGAGTGGGCGTGGCTAAAAACGGCGCATTTGCGCCGCTTTTTAACGCCTGGGTCAGGCATGGCGTTAAGGGACAAGTGGGCTCAAAATGAGCCCAGAGTGCCCTCCCCTGCCCCCAGGGACCCCCCCTGCCACCCTTGCCCACCCCAGGAGGACACCCAAGGCTGGAGGGACCCACCCCAGGGACATTCAGGTAAGTTCAGGTAAGTATTATTTTTTTTTTTTTTAATAATTTTTTTTGGCATAGGGGGGCCTGATTTGTGCCCCCCTACATGCCACTATGTCCAATGACCATGCCCAGGGGACAGAAGTCCCCTGGGCATGGCCATTGGGCAAGGGGGCATGACTCCTATCTTTACAATGATAGGAGTCATGTTGATGGGGGATGGGCGTCGTTAAAAAATGGCGCAAGTCGGGTTAAGACGATTTTTTTGCCTCAACCTGACTTGCCCCATTTTAAGACGCCCTAACGTCATTTTTGCCCAATGCCGGCGCTGCCTGGTCTACGTGGTTTTTTTCCACGCACACCAGGCAGCGCCGGTCTGCTTGCGCCGGCTAACGCCATTCCATAAATACGGCGCCCGCATGGCGCTTCAGAATGGCGTTAGACGGCGCAAAATTTTTTGACGCTAAACTGCGTTAGCGCAGTTTAGCGTCAAAAAGTATAAATATGGGCCCATGTGTCTGGGATACTCTATAAGCCCCACAAGACCATATAATTCAACACTCATGAAGTGGGTCTGCTTCAAAAAACTCTAAGATAGCCAGGTTTTAATCTCCTCTCCCCTCCTCCCCCCCCCCCTTAACTGTCAAGTTTTTAGCCTAAAATTATGTTAATTATATCCTTTTAATGTCACATAAACATGCCTTCTATGGGTATTCTAATTCTAACAGTGATCTATCACGGGATGGAAAGCTGGAATTGTTATAGATGTAATCTTGTACACGATTATGGCGGCAAAAATCTAAATTGTTATAACCTGCAATTTTCGGACTATGTCATGCTCTTTTCAATGACAAATTTAAAATCCATGTCTGAACACATGTACTAATTTATGAGTAACAAATCTTTCTTTTCATTTCAAATCCCCTTGATTCCACAGTTTAGTTTAAAAAAAAAAACAAAAAAAAGTAATGTTCTTTTGTATTTTGCATTTAGTTCAAACTACTTAGTTTGAGAAAGTTTTGGGGAAAATGTTCAACGCTGGTATTTCAACAGCCATAACTTCGGCCTTCACAGTAACCTAGGGCCAGATGTAGCAACTTTGCAAATTGCGAGTTGCAATTTGCGAGTCAGAGCGACTCGCAAATTGCAACTCGCAATTTGCAATGCAGAACGGTGTCTCAGACACCGTCTGCGAGTCGCTATGGGGTCGCAAAGACCCACCTCATTAATATTAATGAGGTGGGTCGCAAATTGCGGCCCCATAGCGACTATGGGCACTCACGGGTATGGAGGCCTGCTGGGAACAGCAGACCTCCATGTCCGTGACTGCTTTCAAATAAAGCAGTTTTTTTTTCTCTCAAGTGTAGCCCGTTTTCCTTAAAGGAAAACGAGCTGCACTTAAAATCCGAAACGAAAGGTTTCGTTTTTTTTTTTTCAGGGCAGGTAGTAATCCCTTGGACCACTGCTTACTCTGAAAAAATATTGGTGGGTCCACTCACAAAGGGGAAGGGGTCCCATGGGGACCCCTTCCAATTTGCGAGTGGGTTACCAACCACTTCAAATGGATAGTAACTGCGACTCCATTTACAAATGGAATTGCATACCACTGCGAGTCGCAAATAGGAAGGGAACCTTTCTATTTGAGACTGTGAAATGCATTTTTCGAGTCGGTTCCTAGTCGCAAACTGCATTTCTGCATAGCAAACCCACGTTTGCGGCTCGCAAACTGGTTGCTACCTCTGGCCCCTAGTCCCTTACTATTACTACACCTGTCCATATTTACAGTTCTAACCCAATTCCTATCTAATATAGTCCCTATGTACAAATTGTGATGATGGTAAATTGTGGTAACGTTCAGTTTTTATTTCAGATTTCATTTTTTCGAACCAACTATATTTTGAGTAAATTATTCTCGATCCCATTCCTTCGAGCTGTTCTACTTTTGCCACTGCAGGGCAGTGCTTAATTTGTGCCGAGGCTAATTTGTGCTCAGCCCTGGCACTTTTTAGATGTACTTAGGCACCAGCACTTCCTAATATGAATGATGCCGAAAGCAACATCGAGGTTCAGACACTTCGAACCTCACCTAACCTTAGGAAGGATGTTGATGGTAAAGCGAGGAGAGTAACCTACAAATGCAGGTTTATAAATGTGTATCAAAATGGAACCACCGAATCCAATGTGCTTACGTGCCTGAAGAGCAGAGACAGGGTGTATTTTCACAGGCGTAGGACTCGAATTGTTTCAGGCTTTCAGAATAAGATTAAAGGTTCACTGCCCAAAGACTACAGTGAGTAATCTAATTGAAAACATCGAGTACTCAGCCCTTTAAACTGTGTGTTCATGAAATTATGCCTAGTTCGCCGATTTGGAGACATTGAGGGGACATGACGCATTTTCTGCCCCAAATTGATACTGTAGCAGATGGTAACTTAAGTGTTTCTCAAGTTTCTCTCCCTATTCATTACGTAAGCCATTTGTCTTTTAGGGCCTGATTCACAAAGGTATCATAGCTTGTAAATTACACAAAGGTGTGCAAAAACCTTATTTTACAAGTGAAATCAGATTTCGTATTTGCAAAACAAATGTAGATCAAATTATGCCAATGTGGTGCAATTTCATGTGAGTCAATCTGGTCCAAGAACAGCCCGTATCCCAAGGTGGTTTGCCTGCTTTAAGAGATGAACGCACACAAACGTGAGATATTTTTAGTATAAAAAAATGCATGCAGTCTCTCCCGAGATTAAGTCGGAGATTTACTCTTGTCATTACAAAAGTAAACGTCTACCCTGGGTTGAATGGGAAAGGAACACGTGCGAAATTGTAAGGTTGCAGGACACGCCGTTTCTCATTGGGTAAAATTATTTTCCTTTAAGGAGAAATGAAGAAAACTTAGCAAAAACGTGTGCCGTGGCGCACACAATTTTTCTTTTATTTATGTAGCACTGTTTGAAAGATGTTCTTGACAAGAGCTTGGCACATTATTTCAGGGGTAATTTTTCTTTTTTATGCTATTGCTTTCAAGGAATGAAAAACGAATGCTTAATCCAAGTGATAAACAGCTGCTTTAAAATTCAGGAACAATAATTGTAAGGTAACTGGCAAAAAACGCTTGCAGGGCAGAACGGTTTATAGGGGAGACTGGGTGAGATGTATGGACTAGTCTGGTTACCCTAGGATTACTACCACAAAATCTGAAGTATTGTAACAAGTAGGTTCAAAAAAGCCATAAGAGCTACATTATGCCACTATAACAAAAATCAGACTTTAATTTCCTTACCCTCAGGTATGAAATTCTACTTTAAAACTATACAAATATTTTTAAGTCACACGGAGTCCTTGAAACAAAAACAAAGTAACCCAATTCCCAGACAAGATGTGAGCGAGAAAATTAAGAGTTCAACAGCTCCCAAAACTCAAATTGGTAGGGTGTGAATAACTACATTTTGTTTCTTTTTTGGTAGGGCGAGTGTGTTCCCATCTAGATTTCTTTAAAAAAAAAAAAAAGACAGCAACACTCGAGTTTTACACTACTGTTTTTACACACACTGTTTAATAATCTAGAGGTTTTGAAGGAGGAGGATTGAAACATTCTAGTAATTTTGTGATGTGACAGTCAATCGTTTACCTACACAGGGTCACCCTGCCATTCTCAATATGTCCTGGAGAAATAGTGGGCAATTTTTTTTTTTTTTTTTTTAGCATGACATATGCAGTTTCATATGGCCTTTCGTTTTTCAAATGGTAATATTTTTTCTCCCTTTATGTTCCAATTCTGCTCCTTTTCAATCAGATTCTCAGTAAAATTTTGTAACCTCAAAATCTTGTTGGAAGGAGTAGTGTGGACAGAAAAGTCAAACAAAGCTCACAATCTCATGCCATGGATGATTGGGCTAGACAAATTCGGCAGGCTTCTTAACCAATGATACTGGCATTATCTGCAAAATAACGATGGACTGCAATGGAGCCCTGAGTAATTACCAATGGTGGGGATTAATTCAAACATTCCACTCATCACCTTTTTGTACACTTTGGTTTAACCTGTCCAGCCCTATAAAAGTAGTCAATCTTACCTGCTCAGGCCCAAGTCACATGTAGTCCTTAATGCCTACCATATGTAAAGGATGGATCAGTATTATACCTGAGCTAGCCAGAATATCACCAAGAATGCCTTGTATATCTCAAAACACGGATTCCATTTGCCATTTAATATTGCAAAGAATGTCCACTCTTATCGCCTGTAAGTTGTGTGTAATTCCCAATGTGGCTGAATTGGTAATTTCAGGAGAAGTGGCAAAACCATACTTCTGACTTCCTCCCCTCAACCCATGTAACGGACCAGCTAAAAGCTGGTGAGATATCAGGGTGGGGAATGGCTGGAAAAAGATGAATTTCTGCTTGGGTGCGTGATTCCCATGGTAACTTCTGATTTTGGTGGGCATCCTGAAATGCCATAACCTCTGTATTCCCCTTACCATCGTGAATGTGGCCTTTGTCAAGAACTGGCCATGATTTTGCATGAAATAGCTAAACTTACTCAACCCCCTTCCTGAAATCGGAGAACTGCTGTCTGTAGCACCTACATGGCGTAAACTAGCTCACCAAGGTGCGAGTCTAAGAGTTAACAGGCAAAGGATGCATTGGGATAACTGGGCAACTCTCGGGTTAGGTGATCACTGGCCGCAGTAAGGCCAAAGGTGCACATTTGCTCCAGTGCCTGCTTAATGCTTAATCCATCGAGATACTACCTTCTCTCATTGGCTTACCCTGTAAAGTGGAGATGCTGAGTGGTCATAGTTGATAAGATTTCCCACCCTCAGCCAGTGAAAAGTAGCTTTTGCCTGGCCTCAGGGCTTAGTGAAATTGAGATGAAAATTGTAGATGCCCACCATTACCTACCCAGTGTGGGTCTGTACCCTGCTATGGTGAATTTCTGCTCTTAAAATCAGCTGTGGAAGAGCAGAAGTCCAAACTGTCAGTCTCATTCTCCTGAACTGCTTGGTTCTGCTGCAAACTCCCCTGTGCATCTACCACCCCAGCATCATTCTGGGTCAGGCTTGTGCCTATAAAGCAGTTAGGAATTTTCGTACCTCTCAAGTGACCTAATTTAAATGGCCAGAGTCTTTTGGTTTGGGCTTTTGGTTTTGGGCACTGGCTTAAAAGGAGAGCTGCTCTCATGGGGCACCGAGAGTGGGATCCTGGCACTCTTAGGGTCTTGTGTGACAATCTTCAGAAAGACCCTTAATTGAGACCCTGGCATCTGAAGGCCCATGCTGAGCCCATGGCACATGACTACCCATGTCAAAAAACCTCTCCTTCAATGGGTCTTAATCGAGATTCTTCTGATGTGGGTGTCTGGTTCAGTTGAAGCCACTGAGATGTGGAGCTGTTGGAAGGAATACTATAATGTCCCAATATGAATTCTTGAAATGTGTTTTTCATGTGTAAGGCATCTGAAACCAGGGTCCATAAGGTATAATAAGAGGGTTTGAGCACTTGAAATAAAGACACCTAAGAGTTTCACAGATATCTACTGACATTTCAAAGACGTTGGACTACTAGGAACAGATGTTGACCCTGGCTGTATTGCAGCATGCATCTAATCTTGGAAGACACTTTGGGCCTCATTTATATATTGGTGGAGGTTGTACTCTGTCTCAATGGTGACAGAGGTCCATCCCAGCCAATATGGTGGTCTGTTCGCCACATTCACATGCAGACAGCCTTAGGATTAATGATGGCATGATTCATTTCCTCTGACAGCACTGGGGAATAAGGGCTATCGGAGAAAAGGCTACATGTTCGCCCACCCAATTTCGATGGGTGTACATGAAGTCATTTTTTACTGTTTCTTACCACCAGGTAAAACTTGGCAGTAACAAACAGTAAAAAAAATCTAATGCTCTCCTTCATGGGAGAAGCCTCATATGGAGAAGGGAGCTTTGCGTTCTTTTTTTTTTTCTCAAAAAGAAAATGTCGTATTGGAGTTTTCTTTTTTAAAAGAAAAAATATACTGCCCTGCAGCAAGCAGTAAAATGCAGTGGCAGCCAGTTCCTGCCGATGTTGTTATGAATGACCACCTGCTAAGCAGTCATTTATAAATTTAGCGGGTGTAGTATTCTTGGACTGGCGGACCGAAAGTCCTCAGCCACGCCAATGGAGACTACTCTGTCCACCAGAATATAAATCAGGCCCTATATATTTTACTTGTGACCTACAGATTAAAAATGCTGATATTTATCTCATACAGTGTGCAATAGGATAGATTAGCAAATAAATGCAAACATGAAATCCTACGTAAACATCCCACACTAGTTAAAACTTGAGGGCAGAGGCTCCCGTGACTTACCCATCATGGTTATTCAGTTTCTCCGATTTTTTTTAAAATCAAAAACAAATCACAATTGCCATGGAAATGGAACTCCTGCAAAGGAGAACATGCAGATAAACATATAGGCAAAGTAGAGAACGTTGACGAAGGTGTTCACCTGCCAGTGGGGTACACAATTTGCTTTTCTTTTTGTACCAAAAAAATGTGACTGGGATTAGCCTATATTCAGCACAGTGTCAGCTGGAAAGTGATTTTCACCATCCTTATGTTTTTTTAACCATCTCTCGGTCCGCAGGATGCCAGCAAAAGTCACTTATTTCTCTTTCAGTCGATACCGCTCATCTCCCGTGGACGTTGGCTGCTGCGGCAGGGGATGCTCTCAGAGATTCTCTTACAACAGTCGTGCCTGGGACAAAGGCCAAGAATCTGTACTAGGCCGGTGTACTTGCACCTCTTCTGTGACTTGCTGCTCCTCTCCAGGCTCGAGTGAGTATGTCCATGAGTCCCTATGGTGGAGCCCTGGAAGGCTTTAACTTGTCCTCCATCCGTTCTAAAGATCCTAAAAACTTTAGGTGTCACCTTACTTTGGCAGACTATCCTTGGATAGGGCTTCCCATTTAATGGGCACTAATTGGAAGGTATTTACTTTGGCTGATGCTTCTATAATACTTAGTTGAGAGTTGGCTTTTTAGACTCCTCATTTTAGCAACGGGGCACACATGTACGAGGTGACAATACAGCCTAAAGGTTTCATGGTGATTCCTCCTTGACTCCCTAGGGTAATGCCTCTGATGCTGTGATTCGTACATAACTTAAACCCTTCAGACCCAGCACATTTACTTAACAATTTAATCTTTGGGGGTATTTTACATGGGTTCAGTAACAGTTTTTCAAAATATTTTACAACAAAAAATTCATACACGTACATAAGCTAAGCATATTCTAGTTTGCTGGTATACATAGTAATATTCCAAGACTTGAACCAAGCTCTACGTAAGTTACAGTCCCATTTTACACCTTTTCCAGTTGCCACATGCACTATTTAGCTCTAATTAAATCAGCATACCAATATTCGTGTGCATCTTTAAAGTATATCAATCTGTTAGTCTGCCTACAAACCAAATGTTAGCTTGGATGTTCAGTACCTAAAATGTTTATCCGTGTGGAGGATGCGCAGGCTGCTCCACTTCTAGAGTTGATGCCTCATTCCCAGTTGTCCTCTGAGTTCTCTTCGATTCATTCAGTTCCTGGCCTCTATGTGGGGGAATGTGAGCAAGGATGCATTTCTGAAGCAGTACAAGTTCAATTGATTTATTAGCCCTTTCCTCTGTAAGAGAGAAGGGAGGGGGGTGGGTGGTCAGCCTCCATTCCCGAATCGATAATTTGCCTGTAATACATGGTTTCTGGCTCTGAATGTGGGAGAGGCCACCCCCAGTGTGTGATAGGAATTCACTCCATATTGAATTTGAGATATGGGATTAGTTTGAGGGTTAGTAAGAGGAACCAGACACCTCTAAGTTTTTTTTTTTGTTGTTTTTTTTTGTTTTTTAAGTGACCACCCATTATTGTTCCTCAGGGACTGAATCTGTTTATTAACACAATATTTGTCACCCCTTACACTGTCCAGCCACTGTATATCTGCCACTAAATTACACCCTGTTCACTTATGATTGAAATCGGTTCATCCCTTGCCTAATAGTGGACTGCTTAATAGACAAAATTGCACATTTATCTGGTATTTCTGTTTGTGAATGGAAAGATGAGTCAATGAACCATGATTACCCTTAAGATGAGCGCCTTTGCTCACCGAGAACGCATTTGCAATTCTTGCTGAGTTCACTTGAGTTCTGTTTTTGTCTTTCTTAAACTGCACGATTATCATTATTTCTAACCTAGAGTTCTGTTCCCGTCACCTCTCCTAGGAATGAACTTTTCTTGGTTGAAGACTACGCCTGCTCCAGCAATGTAAAAGCAGAGAACTTCAAAGCCAAGGCCCTCGGTCTGCCAAGCACAGCCTTCTTGGTGTGCCTGCTGCAGAATCACGATGGGTCCAGCTGCAGCTTGATCCTAGAAGCGTCGAGCCAGTGAGTTTTGGTGGTGCATTGTGGGAGAGTAGGTTTCTGCACAGAACTCGGGCCAAGGGATTTTTTTTTTTAGTCTGTTCTAAACAGGATATCCCACGTTCGCAAATCTAACAGTATCTCTTTGATTTCTAGGGATGAGAAACAGGAATGGTTGTCTCTGCTTTCCAGACAGATGAGTTTCAGGACTCTTCCGGTGTAAAGGTGAGTGGTAAAGGGTGGAGGATCGTGTGTTTTTCTGAGGGAGGGGTGAGTTCCGTACTCAAATGTTCCTCCGAAGCTTTGTAATATTGTAGATTTCTCTGGATTGTTAGGTCTGCACGCTCCTCAGTTTATGCCTGGTGGCATAAGTGTATAGTTTCAGATATGTTTTTTATACCATACATTTGAAGCACCGTCCCTTCCAGATTATCAATATATTTCTACATTATAAAGTGTCCGAGCATTGATTGGTGTGTGGCTATTTCAGGATTCCAAGCTTAAGTACAAATATTTTTTCTGGATTGATTTTAAAGTAATTTTCTTACATTTTATTATGTCAATGTTACATTAATTTATAAACTCAAACGGTTGTTGAAATATTTTATAATTGAATAAATATTTATAGATGTTTTTAATATTACAATATATTTTTTATAAGCAAATCTTATTACTATTCCAAGAACTAACAGAATAGGCCATAACAAAAGAAAACAAAAACATCAAAGGTAGAGCTTCAAGCCAATCGTCCCACACCCGTTTCGACCCCCCTCCTGCCCAAAAGGTCTAGAATTTCCAAGGATTCCAATGTGGAAATTAGTCCGTAAGAGCCCCACCATTTACCCCCAGATCCTAAAGGCAACATAGATAGGTTAGTCTAGTTTTGCACACCAGTCCATCCTGTGCACCATTGTTCCATAGTGGGTGGGGAGGGTTTTACTCAAGCTCTCGCAATGTCTCTCTTGGCAATCAAAGCTATCCCAATTAAGGCGTGTGTCCAAGCAGGATCCCAACACCCTCCATTATTCCCAACAGGGCCACTTTGGGGGTTAGCTGCAATGGGGTGTCCAGTACTGCCGAGAGAGTTGAGCCAATCCGGGACAGTACGAGGCAAGTCCTTAACACAGCCTTGTCATATGAGAAAAGTTCACTTCCAAGGATTGATAACCGAGGCATCTGAAATTTGTAACAAGTTGGGCACGGCTCAGCCTTTGGGGCATCGGGTAGGTTTGGTGGAAATATTTCAATTGAGTCAATCACAATTGGGCCGATATTGTCAGTTCCTTGGTGAGGGGCATACAGGCCTCGCTCCATTCCACCTCATTGAAGTCTCCGATTCAGCCCTCCCACCTGGACCGCAGCGTGTCCAGGGAACATGGAGCATTATTCACCAAGGCTCTGTGTAATTGGGATATTCACTTATCGCCTAGTCTGCCAAGGGGCAGTCGTGTCTTGAAGGGATTGAAATCAGGAAAGTCCTGTAGTGCGATCTAGTGCTTGTTTCTGGTCCAGGGAGGACCTGGCTTTTCAGTTCAGCCTGGATTGTTCCCATGGGGATCAGGGTCAACACTGATTTACATAGGGCTGGATCCACACTGCAGTGATGTGGCGAGCAAAATAACGATGGATTAAACCCAGATCAGTGACTACGGGTGAGTGTTTGAAAAGTTTCAACACTCCGTCCATCATTTACTTTTGCAGTGTTGCTATATGCACCCTAAGTGGCTAGGGTATTGTCATATGTTCGTCCCTTTCTCACTGTGCCACTTGGATTTAAGCTAGCCTGGCTGATGGGGGATACTCCAAATCTGCTCCCAGGATGCTTGTTTCTGGTCCAAAGGAGAACCTGGCTTGGGCAGTTCAGCCTGGACTTTTCCCATGGAGAGCAGGGTCAAGACTGATTTGCATATGGCTGGGTCCAAAATGGGGTGGCGTGGCAAGCAAAATAATGGAATAATCCCAGATCTGTGACTGGGGTTGAGTGTTTGAAAAGTTTCAACACTCCATCCATTTTATTTTGTTGTGTCTATAGGGAGAATTGCGCCTGTAGTTTGGCGAAGGAGCACATACTGGATCTGCACCAAACATCAGCTAAGACATATGGCTATGAGGTCCTATCAGCAGAATCCCTTGAGGCGAGTCAGTTGTTCCAGTCACAGGCCCCTCCAGAGGGGAGTTTGGCCTATTAGGTGCCTGTACCAACCTGTGAACCGGAGGGCTCCACGCCACATCAAAGATCACCTTGGTCACCTCCGGTAGCATGGAGGGGCGTGGAAGCCCATAAGGGTACTGCGTCACTCCATCCAGGCCCAAGTTATCAACCTCCAATTGGTAGGAAGGCTCTAGTCCCCGGTCAGTTAGTCATTTATGACTAGAAGGTGGGACACCCACTTGTAGAGGTGAATCTCCCCTGCTCCAATTCCTCCCTCGTAGATGGATTGACCACATATGTGCAGAGTTATTCAGGGCGGATGACCCTGCCAAAGAAAGGTACGAAGTAAGGATGCTACTTCAATGAACCAGTTATTGGGAATATGGAGCAGGTAGTTTTGCAGTATGTACAGTAACCAGGGGAGTATGATCACTTTTATTAGTGCAACTCTACTGAGGAGGTTCAGGGGTAGATCACGCCATGCGTTCAGGCTTTCCCTGGCACTCCTGAGGAGAGATAGCAAATTGAAGGAACAGGTCAGCTTAGACATGGTTGCCTCATGTAAACCTAGATATTTGAAGCTAAGTCACCAAAGGGAGATGCCCGAACACCAATTCACTGAGGCCACGATGCAAGGGGATGTGGAGGGACTTCACAGCATTAAGATACAAAGGCCTCCTCGAAAAGGCAAGAGTCGAATGGCCTGAATTTGTTGGGTCCCCTAAATAAAGATGGTCATCAGCGTACAGTGCAATTCTCTTTGGAGGTGCTCGGCCTGCACCAGCCTACCAGCGGTGCATCACACCGAACCAGCCACACCAGATGCTCGATGACCAGGGCGAAAAGCAACAGAGTAAGGGGACAGCCATGTTGAGTGCCCATTCAATTGGAAATGTGCCAGATAACGTTCCATTAATGTAGACTTGGGCCATGGAGTGGGAGCATAGAAGAGAGGTCATTGCCCAAAAATGGTGGCTGAGGCCCATTTTAGGACTGTCGCCAAGTAGTTCCAGTCCACAGTATCAAAGGCCTTTTCAGAATTGGCTAGAAATAGTGCTAGGTCTCCTGTCAATTTACCTACATGGGCCAGGGCGCAATGTAATTGACAGATACAGTGCCGGCTATTACATTGTGGAATAAAGCTGCATTGATCGGGATGGATCAAGACAGGGAGGACCAACTGAAGCCTGGTCACCAGAATTTTAGCATACATTTTAATGTCTGTATTAACTAAAGATATAGGGTGGTACGATATGCAGTCGAAGGTGGGTGGATTGGATTTAGGAATATTCACTGTGATTGCTAAATCTAGTTCTGCTGGGTAGGACTCTTCACTGATGGCCACATGGTTTGGTCGACGCAGGTGGGGAACTAACTGGTCTCGGAATGTGGAATAATACTCCAGCTGTAAGCCATCTGGGCCAGGAGTTCTCACAGTGTAAAGGTCCCTGATGGCAGTGTAGATTTCGTAATCTGTCAGTGGTGCATCCATTGCTGTTCATTGGGCCGTGTCGGAGATGGAAGTGGGATGTGATTGAAGAGTTTGTGAATGCATTCTACATAAGGACCTGGGTTGCGGGCATAAAGCTGTCAGTAATAGGTTGCAAATGCAGATGGAATGCCATGGGCAGTCTGGGTCACTGAACCACATTCGTGAGCTAAAACGGGGATGAAATGGAAAGCAATGTCCCAGGAGACAAGTCTATATAGAAGTGTCCTGTTTCTGTCAGTGTTCATAGATACGCCACAGAGTCACCTTCCAACACTGGTGTGCCTCGTCAGAGTAGTTGGCGCAGTTCTGTTACTCTCTAGCTGGTGGGTAAGTGTCTCAGTGGCTGCTGGGTCACTGTGGTCTAATTTACCAGGATGCGTGCCTTCAGTTTGACAGTGTCACACTGTTTACCCCTTTCTTTACGCTTCAGGTAGCTCCTCACCTGTCCTCGTATTGTGGGTTTGCTAGCCACCCATAGAATACCCGAGTCTTGCACAGATCCAGTCTTAAGATCAAAGTAGTATTAAAGCTCCTTTGGCCAAATACTCTACCAGTTTTGTGTCTGTCAGGAGTCAGGCATTGAGACACCACATGGGGCGACCAGAGGGGCTTGGGCACTCCAGCCGAAGGACCTGTGGGGAATGATCAGACAAAACCCGGGGGGAGCATTGATGCACTTGCGGTGGTCGGAATATTGGTAGCCGGAAGGCAAATATAGTCAATCTATGACACTGACCGGACAGTATGTGGATTCCAGGTTCTTCTGACACCGTATAGGCCTAGTGAGTTTATTCATCATGTGAGGGTGCGAGCTCAGGCCAGTCTATCATGCGATACGGATCATAGGACATCTAAGAATGGGTCGACTACCACATTGTAGACCATATGGTGAGTGCGCTTAATGAAAGGCATGCTTATATGATGTGTTAATAATATTACTGTTCTGTATAATAATCGGTTGTTTCTAATAGTGTGTTTAGGTTCTTATAGACTACCGGCTGCAATGAACCACAGAAATTCTGTGCTGACCAAATAGGATTTGTAAAGAGAACCTAAAGGTCTTGTCTTCCCTACCCATCCTTTCCATTCCCATACCCCAATTCCGACTTGGGCACAGTCGCCAGCAATCTTGGCTCTACATGTGTTGAGGGTTGATATTGGAGGTCTTGGGCAGATAATTGGCACTCTTGCAGATCTCTCTTCTCTGCAGGTCAATAGAGCCTTTACAGTGAAGAAGCCTAGACCAGCCCTTGGCACCAGCACCTTGCCCTGGCTGGCCCATGGAGCTGAGACTGCCGCTGGCATTATGAACAAACTTCGCTCTGCCCCTGAAGCATATCCCGACCTTCACCACTGGTGAGTGAGTCCCTCTCTGTCCCTCTCTGTCCCTCTCTGTCCCTCTCTGTCCCTCTCTGTCCCTCTCTGTCCCTCTCTGTCCCTCTCTGTTTCTCTCTGTCCCTCTGTCCCTCTCTGTCCCTCTCTGTCCCTCTGTCCCTCTCTCTCTCTCTGTCCCTCTCTCTCTCTCTCTCTCTGTCTCTCTGTCCCTCTCTCTCTCTGTCCCTCTCTCTCTCTCTCTGTCCCTCTCTCTCTCTCTCTGTCCCTCTCTCTCTCTCTCTGTCCCTCTCTCTCTCTCTCTGTCCCTCTCTCTCTCTCTCTGTCCCTCTCTCTCTCTGTCCCTCTCTCTCTCTCTCTGTCCCTCTCTCTCTCTCTCTGTCCCTCTCTCTCTCTGTCCCTCTCTCTCTCTCTCTGTCCCTCTCTCTCTCTCTCTGTCCCTCTCTCTCTCTGTCCCTCTCTCTCTCTGTCTCTCTGTCCCTCTCTCTCTCTGTCTCTCTGTCTCTCTCTCTCTCTGTCTCTCTGTCTGTCTCTCTGTCTCTCTCTGTCTCTGTCTGTCTCTCTGTCTGTCTGTCTGTCTCTCTGTCTGTCTCTCTCTCTCTCTCTGTCTCTCTCTCTGTGTCTCTCTCTGTCTCTCTCTCTCTCTCTCTCCCTCTCTCTGTCCCCCTCTCTCTCCCTCTGTCCCCCTCTGTCCCCCTCTGTCCCTCTCTCTCCCTCTCTGTCCCTCTCTCTGTCCCTCTCTCTGTCCCTGTCTCTGTCTCTCCCTCTCTCTGTCCCTCTCTGTCTCTCTGTCCCTCTCTCTCTCTCCCTCTCTCTCTGTCTCTCTCTCTCTGTCCCTCTCTCTCTCTCTGTCCCTCTACAGCCACCTGCCCTCTAGTATCATCAGCGCAGCTCTCCACTGGACCTAGCCACACCACAGATCGGCTCGGCCTCTTGGCACTGCACCCCCTCCAGGTCCATATTTGAGTGTCTCCCTTACAGAAGCCATAGCTGATGATGCCAACCTGGTACAGCACGCTGCGCCTATCCTGCCGGTGTAACATGCTCCTGGAGCACACCCTCAGACTCTAGCAGCCACACGTACAGCATTTTATGTGCACATCCAAATAGCAGTACATGAAAAGTCAGACCTAGACGTCAGCCTCGACAAGTTCCTCATTGAGTACCGCAGCACCCCTCACTGCACATCAAGGTGCTCACCTAGGGCGCTAATGTTAAAAGGACACCAGCGAGACCTGATCTCTACCCACCAGAAATGGACACCCCTAGAGCATGACCCTGACTGTACCTAAAGACAGCAAAGGCAGAACAACGTGGGGGAAAGCCAGAGGCAGAGGGCCCATGATCGCCCCATACAACCAGGGGGATTTTGTATTCCTAGGCAACTGACAGCTGGGATGGAAGTTCCACATGGTGTACGAGCCAGGCGTGTGGGTAGTGATAGAAGCCAACAGAACCATGATATAGCTGTTGAGGAACAGACTGACAAACACCCCCTGGTTAAAACAAATGGGCACCATTGCCACTGCAGAACCCAGTAATGAGGAGGATGAACCAGGGTCTGAGCTGCCCATGGCAAGCAAAGCAAGACATTCACCCACTGTTCCTTTGGGCCACATCTACTGAGGGGCCTGCTCTCCAGGACTGGCCGAGTGCCTCTCAAAGCTGGGATTTTTAAGCTACGATTTGTGGTGTGGGGCCCACCTGCTGTGCTGAGGGCCTGAACTAGGATACATTTGCTGTCCTTCAACAGGCCCCTGGACTAGCGGACATCGTGTGGGCCCATGTACAAAGATCTGTTCAGGATCGGTGTGGTGGACTGCGAGACCCTGACTGGCGGCTACAGGGGTACAACACGCCGCAGTCAAGAGCCTGGGACAAGGGGAGTGTGGCCGCTTGGGGCATTGCCAACATACTGGTTGCGGTGCTGTGTGACTTGCCGATAGAATCCCAATCAGGCCACTACATTGACTTGGCAGCAAGGCGTTGGGTCCTATGGGTGACATGGCAGGGCTGCGCCAGCTGCGTGGATGCTCACTGTATGCTGCATGCCACAGGCCTGTGTTACTGATTGCACCCCTCTCCCCCCCCCCCCCCCCCCCAGGCTGCCCAAGACCATGTGAATACACCTGGGGAGTGAGAGTCCCCAGGCCTGTGACTGGCTGAGCAAGGGGCATTGGAGTCTGGTTATTGCCCCTGTGATGAGGCTAGCTGTCTGTGCGGTGAGTACATCCACAGACCATCAGGCATGCAGTTGCTCACAATGAGCCTGGTGCTGCCTGCGGGCCCCACCTGATCTGACCTGCTCCCCCACAACTGCAGTTTTGCTGGATGGGTGCTTCTCCCATTTACATTGTGGCATACTCTTCTGTGAGTTACTGGGGTGGCCTACACTAGTGCTAGGGACATGGCTGGCGTTACCTAATTCGCGCATCAGATCAAGAGCGGTCCCTTTGCTGGGATCCAGCCCTCGGCCTGCTTGTGCCCCCTGGCTGGAAGGGCGTGCAAAGGCATGACGGGCCCACAGGACACTGCGGTGCCTATCACAGGCCATAACCCCTCTCAGTTCCTGGCTTATGGACAATCTGGACTGCTTCTTTATTTGGTGGCCTACTTGGGCCGACCTCATCTACTTCCTCCCTGGTTTGGTTGCACCACCTGGGCAAACATGATGCCATACAATCGAAGCTCCTGTTCAAGAGAAGGTGCCTCACCCGGCAAGTAGGCCGCAAGGCCTCTCCGAAGCGCTCAGGGCAGGATGGTCACCAGGACATTGATATAAAAGAGCTTCTATTGGATGTGAAGGCGAGCCCGAAAGCTATTGATGCTAAGCTAGACATCCTCACTAACCACCTAGATCTTGTCAAATAATTCATGGACAAGCATGAAGATAGACTGGGCCACCTGTAAAATAGAGTATTGGATGCTGATGATGCACAAGCAGATTCCAAAGAGCAACTATTGAGGGGTACTTGAACTCATTAAGGCCAAAAACGACAACCTTGAACTACGCACCTAGTGCATCAACTTGAGGATCATGGGTATCCCGGAGTCCACTGTTATCACCAAAATGGAAAACTTTGTGGAGACCATGCTGCACAAACGTATGTGTACCAGCGATGGCCTGCGGGAGCAGGAGAGGCAGAGTTTGCATGACATATAAAATTTGGGGTAATAATGCAATCTTGAGTCTTAATGCAGCCAAACCTCAAAGGGCATGGGCCTTCCAAGAGTGGAGGTCCGAACGCGCGTTTGTCAATAGGGCGCCATAATTGGACACCTCAGTTTGAGTTGTAGTGGGATAAATGCAGAGTCCCAAATACAATACTCACTTTGTGGCCCAAGAGAATGGGAAGCGTTGATGCAGAGACCCTGATCCATTTTCTGGATCATCTGATTTCTGATTTGGGATTTTTGTAGGTTTACTTTAAATCCTGAGGCCCTCCCAGAGGCTTCCAGATCATCCATGAGTGGTGGTCGATTGTAGAGGATGTGTCAGGGCCACCATGACATCATCCACATAGAGAGACAACTTATGATCCCTCCCTCCAATACGTATACCGGTTATTGTGGGGTTCTGGCGGACACGCTCTGCGAAGGGCTCCATATACAAAGTGAAGAGCATCGGAGATAGTGGACACACCTGTCTGGTGCACCAGGATACCATAAAAGGAGAGTAAGTAAGCCCATTCACCCAGACCACTGCCTTGGTAGCCTTATAACTACATTGTACCCATTGAAGGAACCGCTCGCTTAGTCCCACCCTCTAGAGCACTGCAAATACGTAGGGCCAATGCACTCTGTCAAACGCCTTTTCAGCGTCAACTGATAGTAGAAAGGACTATCTGGGTGCGTTAAGTTTTATCCAACAGATGACACATGTGCTTCGTGTTGTCACTATAGTAGCACTCTGGGATAAGCCCAGCCTAGTCTGGGTCAACAAGGCCCTGCATATAGGGAGCAAACCGGTTTGCCAAGATATCTGTGATGATCTTAGCGTCCACATTTAATAATATCGGCCAGTGAGAAGACCAGTGGAGTGGATCCTTACCAAGCTTAAGTAATACCATAATGGTGGTGAGACTCCTAGACTCTGCAAGATCTCCCATGGTACTATAGGAGTTGTATGGTCTGGTGAGGATTGGTGTCAATTGGCTGGCAAATAATTGATAGAATTCCGAGGTATAACCATCATGTCCCAGGGCTCTACTGGGTTGCAAGTGAGAAATTGCAGACAACACCTTCTTCGCGGTTGTCTTTGTCGAGGTGCTTGGTGTTCCAATGGGGGCAGACAATCCAACGGAATATGCGCAAGATAGGACGAGGTCTCCCTCCTCTAACTGTTCAAAGGAGTGGCCAGAAGTTGCCCAGCCTTATTGCTCCCCACATAATATGTTTGCTTGGTGCATACTAGAGCGTATGTCGCCCTGTCCATATCCAACGCTTGAAGTTGTTTGCGTGCCGTGGTCACCTGACGGCAGATCTTGTGGGACCCTGTCCTTTTATGATCCATTTCCAGGTCTTTCACGTGTCTCAAGTAGAGTTTTTCTAGCCCTCTTTTCTTGATTGATTCGCGCTTGAGGGCGATTAAGTGTCCGCGTAGTATTGATTTCAAGATGTCCCAGAGTTCAGCAATGGGTGTATCAGGGTTGTCATTGTGCTGTAGGTACTCAGTGATCACCCCTATTTAGCGCTCTGACATGTGTTGCACTAGGGAGAAGTCTATGATTAAGGCGCAAGGTGCGGTGTTGAGGGACCAGGCCTGGAAGGTGTATGGTAGTGTTCAGGGGGGAATTGTCTGAGTGCTGCTGTCCCTATTGCTACCTGAGAGATAGATTCAGAAGTCTGAGCGAGGCCCAATAGAGTTCTATTTGTGTATATGTCTGGTGTGCTGTTGAGACAAAGTAGAATCCCTCTCTATGGGATGGCCGCTGCACTATAAATCGCGGAGTCTATATTTCATCAACTGCTCCAGACCGTGCTAAGAGAATGCACGAGTCTGTCCCACCTGCTGCACAGATCTTTCTAGACTCGTATTAGGTACTAGATTGAAATCCCCTTCAATCAGTGCATCTTTATCAGTGGTAGCCATCACCTGACCCAGGGCCTCTAAAATGAAAGCTTCTTGATGTTCATTGGATGCATACAGAGTAGCGAGTGTAAAAGTTAATTATTGTGATGCAAAGTGATAGAAGTCTACCAGGTATCTCAGCCTGCATATGGATCACTTTCCCAGGAAAATGAGACCCACAGAATCGCCGCTCCTGCCTTCTTCCCTGTGCTCGATGTGAAATATTGTCTGTTGAACCACTTGGATCGCAGACGCTTCCAATCCACTTGAAGGAGATGCATCTCCTGCACCAGGCAGATTTCACCTTTAGATTCAAGCAGCAATGATAAGAATGCTAATCGTTTTGCGGGTGCATTAAGCTACTGTATATTTTAACACATGATGTGTACCATACTGGTTCTGAAGTAGGGGTGTAGTTATATGGGGAATACCACAAGCTATATTCGACCGACCACCAACTGTCCCGCAAGCTAATAAAATGTGCCTTCCATTTCCCGTTCTATAGGTCCGGTAAGGGATAGAAAGTGCAAAGTAGCACAAAGTGTCAGATAAGAACAGAGTATACAACCAGTGTGATCTCTCCCAGTAATGCCACAAACAACAAAATTGGGGTACATGTCCGACGCCACGGGTTGAACAGTCATCGTCTCTTAAGATCAGGATATTCTGCCATCCGCATGTATCATTCCCGATTGATGGAGATGGGAGTCACATATCTCATTTACTTCAGAGACATGGTGTGTAGCATTGTAACTGTAGTGGGCCTCAGTACCTCTATTGCTATATGTATAGTTTAGTCCTTGCCAGGGTCTGAGGCCTGGTCGCGGGACTGTAGCTGATGTAGAAGAGCTGCCATCTTGTTCCGGCTCTCCATTTCAGTAGGCCTTGCAGATATCAACTTCTTTTTCTCCCAGAACCCCTGGAGGTGGCTGACAGGCGCTCAGGGTCCCCTGCCTAAACAGGCAAGGAATCTTTGCCCTGTTGGTCTCTGATGGGAAAAATCAGTTGTGCCTCCTCTAAAGTGCGTATACTATGTGTCTCATTCTGCAAACTGAAGGTCAGGGGAAAGGGGTGACCCTACCAATATAGTACCCCTTTTTGTTTAAAAAAAATTCTGTGGCCAGTTGCAATTGACAGCGTTGCTGCAAAGTGATAGGTGAGAGATTCTGATACAGCCAGATCTTGTGATCCTCAAAGTCTGTGCGTGCGATTCCCACACATCCGCCATTATTGTTTCTTTTTGATGGTAATAGTGGAGTCGGGTCAAGATCTCCTGGGGTTGGCCAGGAGACTTGGCAGGTCTCCCTGCCCTGTGGATCTGTCCAGCACAAAATCTTGAGGTTTAAGTTCTGGTATGACTTGGTTGAATAATCTACTAACAAAGTCCTCCAGTTTCCCCCCAGTGGCCTGCAGCGGAACCCCTTTGATTCGTATATTGGCCCTGCTGGACATGTCAAGATCCTCCACCTGGGAGCGTAAGTCAGAATTTTTGTCTTGCAGCCAAAATGGGCGTCCTGTGGGCGTCCAGCTCCTCATTATGTGCATCACTAGTTTGTTCAAGGCTAGCCACTCAGTCCCATAGTTCATTCCTCTAGTTCATTTATTTATCTTGTGAGGCCCTTGATATCTGCTGTAAGGTCCTGCTTTAGTGCCGCGATGTCTGTGCGTAGAGTCCCAAAGAGTGTTTCAAGGAAGGCATGTGTGACTGGCTCCGGTTACCCAGCCCCGCCTGTGAAACCGATGTCTGCCATTAAGGGAGTTTAGGCTACAGTGTCTTCAGGTTGGTCCCCCTTTTTTCCAGTTGGTTTGGTAATGAGGTCTCGAATGGTAGCATCCTTTTTGTGGGTTCATGTGCCTGCCCTGGTCCTCCCAGGCTCCAGCACCAATATTATTTGTGTCCTCTGCTTTAGAGCTACTCCTGGGGAGCCACCAGCAGCCCCTGGCCCCTGGCCCCTGGCCCTTGTCCCGGTCAGAAGTGACCAGCCACTGTCTCAGGCTCCGGCCCCCCACCAGCGAACCAGCCGCCTCAGCCCCAGCCAGGTCCAGGTATTCAATCTGTCAGATTCAGCACTCACCCCGGGTGCCGTCCACGTAGGCAGCAAATGCCCTCAGCCATTCATGCCAAAGGCCTCCCTGAGGTGTTGTGTTAGGGGGCAAGGCCACAGTCCTGCTTCTATATGCCGTTGGCCCACCCAAAGGGTGTAAAATGTCTCAGACAGCGGGGCTGTGTCAAGTTCCCAGGTTGCCGCCGTTTCCACCTGTCTCAGGAGGGACCACACTTGTGCTGTGTTCCACCACTTCTCGCTGTCTGGCCCATGTTGTGCCTCATTGCTGGCTATCATCCGCCCTCTCTGTGGCCCAATCAGCCGTGATGTTCTGCCACCGTAGGGCGCCTGTTTTCTCCGGTGTTAGGGAGAGGCCCTCCTCCCTGGAAAACTCACAGCTCTTGTGTTGGGAGACCCTCATGCGCAGCGCTATATTTTGCTGCAAGGCCTCCTCTTTGCTTAGCTCCTGGCAGCTGCCATCTTGAGGTCAGGCGGGTTGTGGAGCACGCAGCAATAATGGAGGCAGAGAATCTTTTTTTTTTTTTTTTTTTCTGCGGTAGAGTGGGCCCCTACCATTCAGCAGCGTTCCGCCAGTCGCACCTTCGGTCACCGGCGCTTGTGTCACCCGAACTCGACCTGTACTGTTAGACTGGTGGCAAAGCTCTGAAATCCTGCTACTGCCCAGTCGCCATCTTCTATACACACCCACCTGCCACTGACTTAAGTGGGATGCATTGCAATAGAGAAGATGACAGCCCTCCCAAAATTTCTATATTTGGTTCTCAACCATCAACTTCATCTGAGAGATCAGTTCTTCAAGCACATTAAATCCAACCTGAAGGCATTGATATGAGTGAATAAACAACTGCGTAAATCATGGGACCTCCTCACTTTGACGCTAGCGCAGGACGAACTGGAAGTGTCTGACATGTAGCTATATGCCCTGTGTGCCAAAGCTCAGTTTCTTCAGTTCCGACTACACCCCACTCTATTCCAGCCCACATGGCCATAGAGCTGGTTTGCGCAATTCTGTGGCCATTGACAGTGGTGCTCTGCGCACCTTATGAAACTCAGAGGGTGGAAATCGTCATGGTAGCATGTCTGCACTGGGTATGGGAGGAATCTGGTAAGTGAGCCGATCTGGTGTGGCCGCATGGCCCATCCATTCCTCCTACTAACAACCCCCAGCTAATGCCTCTCTACGACAGGGGAGCTGTGACCCCTGCACACAGTCGACAGCTCACAACTTTTTCAGACCTGTATCTAGAGGATCAGTTTGTTCATCCATTCAAGCCCACATTCTCCCCTCACCCCCACTCTCTTAGACACTCTTCTTTATTACCAACTCAGGGCAGCTTGTCGAGCACTTCATGACACCTTCCCTGCCCCGAGCCTCATCTCCCGGCACAAACTAGTCTATGCCTCCCCTTCCCCGCACAAAGTAATCATTTGCCTGTACAATGTTATGCAGACTGCAGCCCTGATTACCAATCCAGCTGCACGCTGGGCGTGAGATGAGGAAAAAGACCGCCCCTCCCCTCTAATAGATAATCAATGGGAGTTCTGCTGCAGTCACCTGGCATCTCTCTCCCCAAACTACAAATTGCATCTAATACACTTTAAATTTCTACACCGTCTACACTGCCCTGCTTCAGCCCTTTATAATGAGGCTAGTCCCTGACAAACAATGTCTTCACTGTGGTTCCCCGGAGGCTTCCTATATCCATCTGGCATGGTAATTGTAGTGAAGGCCTTTGGGGATGAAGAAAGATGACACGCACACTGATCACGGTTGCCAGCTCACGGGGAACTGCATCAGTGCAGCCCCGACTTTATTTATACACACCCTCTGTGCCCCGCCTGGATGCGCAGAACGCGTTACAAAATATAGGAGAGCCTTGATGGCTCTCCGGCTAGCTCTCTACATACCTCCCATGTTTTACTTCACACGGAAAAGGGTTATTTATAAATATAAGATAATCAAAAAAAAAAATCAACCAAGAGACCCCAAAGGGGGGAGTGTGAAAGAGAAGATTAGAGAAAAGAAGAAACGAAAAACAACTGGAAAACGAACTACAAACATGACCAAAATGTTCACTTTGACCACAGGACACATCCTCGTACTATCGATATCAGGCATCACCAGTGTTCAGTCTGTGGATGGTGACAACGAACTACAGTTCACAACCAGTCTACTTTACAGACAAAATCTTTCAGCTGACTGCTGGGGGCCGGATTGGGGCGTAAATTATACCTTGCACTTATGGCGAGCAAACCCCCATGTCCAGGACCATTGCACGGCAGGGCTCGCTCAGCAGGCACAGCCACAGGGATACTCCGTTTCTTCATGTCTGCTCGGCCAGCCGCCTGTGGTTTCCTCCATCTCTCCTTCCTCTTCCACAGGGACAAAGACTCCAGCTTTACGAAAATGTGACACATTTCTCGTAACCCTCTGTCTTCCTTGGGCCGCTCTTATCATTGCCTCTTGAACGCCAATGACTTACCAGACTTCAGGTTCGAAAGGTGTTTGGAACTTTCCTCCTCCTCTCCGATTTTTCACTACCACCCGATCACCATCTTGAAACTCTCTATGCTTTGTTTGCCGTTTTCCGCTGGCTTTCTGATTGGTAATTTCTCGACGCCTCTGCGTGGCCTTCACATCCAACGCAGGTGGCTTCCAACGTGGACCAGCTAGGATACAGTCATGTGGAGAGACTTTGAACATCAAAGCTGCTGGGGCACATCCAGTGGTGCTATGAGGTGTCTGACGGTAGGCACTTAAGAACTGTTGTAGACACCGCTCACCTTCTTCCCTTTGCTCAACTCCTATTCTGAGGACCCTATTTAGAGTTTGCATAAATCTTTCAACATCGCCATTCGCCTGAGGCCAATAAGACATGATTTTGTGAGGACGAATGGCCAACCCATCAAGGTAAGAGCGAAATTCTTGCCCCTGAAACGGGGGCCCATTGTCTGTCCTGATCTCGTCGGGTAGCCCATACAACGCAAAAGTCTTCTGGAGAACTGGCCGCACATTTTCAAACGCCGTAGACATTATGACCTCAACCACAGGAAACTTTGTATAGGAATCTATCAGAACGACCGTCAGCCTCCCATCTAGAAAGCTCCCAAAGTCCATGTTCACCTTCGCCCACGGCTTCAAAGAGGCAGGTTTGGTGGTTCCGCTGATGTGATGATACAGGAGGGACACTTCCCCACCATTTCGTCAACTTGACTATCCATGCCAAGGTACCACACTTTGGCACGCAACCTGGCCTTTGTTTTGGCAACACCTTGATGTGCCAACTCGATCACTCGAGACCACAAGCACTGAGGAAGTACGATCCTCCTTCCCCTCAGGATCAGTCCTGCATTATCGGTGGACAGCTCATCACGCAACTTCCATATGCCTTGCATAGCCAATTTATGTTCTGGGCTACAAACCTTCGTCTTCTCTAGAAAGTGTTTCCATTTCCTGTGACCCAACACCTCATTCACCTGGTTCAGTACCACATCATCCTTGGTGGCATTCACAATGTCTGTTATGAGAAGGGCGTTGGGACATGCAGACTGCACAACCATGCTGACAGACTTCGGTGCTTTCTTCATCTTGCTCTTGGTGGGAATCAAATGTCTTTGGGGATGGATGACGAGACAAATAATCTGCTGGGTTATTCGCCCCGGGTTGATAAATGACTGTGAATCGATAAGGTTGAAGTAGAACAGTCCACCGTTCAATTCGAGGAGGTGCTAAACGGGGGCTTCCCGCAAACAGTGAAACTAAAGGCTTATGATCAGTTACTACTAGAAATTCGTGCCCATAAAGATATGTGAAAGTGCTTGCATGCCCATCGAATTGCTAAGGCTTCGCGCTCGATCTGCGCATATCGTGTTTCAACTGCCGACAGCGCCCAGATGGCATATGCAACCGGAATCCACTCCTGATGTCTCTGCTCCTGAAGAACGGCCCCAAGCCCTACGGGGCCCGCATCCACCACCACTTCTGTCCGCTTAGGGGGGTTAAAATAAGCCATGGTTGACTTATCCAACAACGCCGCCTTGATGTCTTCGAACGCCTTGTGCGCAGCCGGGTTCCACTCCCAGCGGTGTTGTCCTTTTGTGAGCTGTCGAAGAGGCTCTGCCATTGTGGCAAACTGTGGTATGAACCTCCCGCAATAAGTGGCCATCCCCAAGAAACTGTGTACTTCTGTGGAATTTTGGGGAATTGGGGCTTGACGAATAGCTTCACCCTTACGCGGATCTACTTGTAGACCATCCTTTGAAAGATGTAGCCAAAAAATTCTACAGACGTTTGATAAAACGCACACTTCTTCTTGTGAAGCGTCAATCCCACTTCTACTAGTCTTTGCAACGTAGCCCTTAGATGATGATGATGTTCATCTCTTGTCCTGGAGTGTATCAAGATGTCATCACTCAGATTGATTACCCCCGGCAGTCCTGACAATGTCTCCCTAATGGCATTCTGGAACACTTTGGCTGCCGAGGATACCCCAAAACTCCGCCTCTTGTAGCGCCGGAGCCCTACATGTGTTGAAAGTAGTAATGTTCCTGCTATCAGGGTCCAGCTCCTGCTGAAGATAGCCAGCGTTGAGATCCAGTTTTGAGAACCATTGCGCCCCATTCAGATCCGCTATGATGTCGTCCATGGTGGGCGTTGTGTTTCTCCCTCCGAATGGCTTTATTAGGCTAGCGCATGTCAACGCAGAGGCGAATAGCTCCAGGCTGCTTGGGTTTTGGCGCTATCACCAAAGGTGAAACCCAGGGTGTTGGGCCATCTACCTTTTCTATGACTCCCTGGTCCTCGAGCAGTTGTAGTTCTTTTTCCACTGCCGGCCGCAAATGGAACGGCACACGACGATGTCTCAGAGCTCAAGGGACAACGTTAGGGTCTATGTGAAGCTTGACGCACTTCCCTTTCAGCCGTCCCAACCCCTCAGAATTGCGGAAACTCACTGACGAGGCGTTCCATCTGAGAGTTATATACTTGGCGGGCAAAGAATACCAGCTCCAAATCCTCCATGGTGTGACACCCCAACAAGGTGCCTCGATCTCCTGCCACCACATAGAACTTTGCCTATGCCGACCGATCCCCACTGGTTACTGACACCTCCACAGTTCCTTTCAGAGGAAGGGGCTCCCGTCCTCCATAGTTGTATATCTTGGTGGCAGTTGGGGTGAGAGGCGGTGTGGGAGTTAACTGTTGAAACAGGGTTGCCTCCCGCCAGTAAATGAAATCACGAAAATGTCCTCCTCCTCATCTTCCTCAAAAACGGGTGCACCAGATGCTGTGTGGTCTCTCAACTCTTCAGTGTTCTTGGATACACTCCTGACGTTGGCATCCTTTCCCTTTTGATCCCCTTGCTTGTTCCTCCTGGACCTGCACACTTTTGCAAAATGATTAACTTTGCCACAGCGATTGCAAGACTGTTCTTTTGCCGGGCACCCCATGTTTGCTTTGTGTTCATACCCACAGCTCCCACAGGCACGTTCACCAGGTCTAAAGAGGTTTGGTCAGCGCCCTGGTGCTTGAACAGCATCTACCTGCTCTTCTTTCACCTGGACTGGACGGGTAGACAAAGCCGCAGCCAACGACTAACCTCGCACTGCCGCCATGGCGTCTGCCCATACTGCTGACAGAATTAGAATTTCGTCAAGGGATATACCTTGCTGTCGAAGAATGAGCTTTCGTTAAGCGTTGGACTGGCACCCCTGGATAATCTGAGCCCTGATCTCTTCGTGCTGGTTGAGCCCTGTACACGAACTTGCTAGCTTTCTTAATCTTGCGTAAAACATGTCCATTGATTCAATTTCCGTTTGTTGTGCCTGTCGAAGTTTGAAACGTTCGTAGTTGGAGTTTAGTTGAGGATCAAAGTGCCTATTTAAAGCAGTTACAGCCGCATCAAAGTCCGATTTGTCCCCTGTATCTGGGAGTGAATCGAACAACTGAATCAAACAACTCTTGTAACTCATCGCTGCCCATCAGCAACATTAGAGACCTGCGCACCGCTCCATCCATTTCCCTTGTGGCATAGTTGTCTAGTCGATTTAACCACAGGCGCCATCTTGGCACAGCAGTGGCTGGATCAATCAGTTGGCTAAACGGGGGTAACAATGTGACTGAGGCATGAACACTGTTGTTTAACTGTGCTGGGAGCTGGGGATTTCCTTGTGGCACATTTTCTTGTGGTGGCACACTCATGTTGGCACTGTACAGGTACACTTGTCTGAAAGACTTCAGCTTTTGTATGTAGCTTATATCTGGAATACCTCTCTTTTTTTTTTCTCTCTCTGGCGTGTAGTATATACTTTTTTTTTTTTCAGTTTAACTTTTTTTTTCTCTTTTTTTTTTTTGTGTATATTCTGTATTATATGTTTATTTTTTTTTAGTTCAACTTTTTTTTTTTTTCTGGTGTATCTTCTATATTTATTTCTCCAGTTCAACTTTTTTTTTTCTCTTTACCTTTTTTTTTCTTCCTTTTATTTATTCCATGGAACAATAAACATGTCTCCCTTTATTGCCCTTTTTTTTCCGTGGTGGCCATTTAAACATAAGGGAGGGACACGCCCCTCCACCGCTATCGACGTCCCAGTCCCTGAGCCTCCAGCCTCCGAGGACGCGACTGGCATTCAATGATGCTTTTCCTTAGCAACAAACGTCTCGCATCTCATAACGCTCCTCTACCGCCACGTGATAACTCCCCTGGCGAGCGCCAGGCGTGGCTCACCTTCCGCATTCTGTCTCAGCAGGATGCCGGTCCTTCGGGCTCCGCACGAGACAGGAGTCCTCAACGCCTTCGTTGTTGAGGCAGGGTAGCGCCTCACACTACCCCGCCCTATCACAGGACGCCGCACAGCCCTTTTTGACACTGCCCGATCACGGCTGAAGGAAGACCACAGCCGCTGTATGCCACACAGCCGTTCCAGCCAAGGTAAGACGACAGGAATACGGTGGGATAGGAACAGGGCTCATTTACACTGCCCCATACGTTGTCAACGAGGGGGTGCTTCTCCCTTTTCCTTGAGTGTTTTTTTTTTTTTTTAGTCTTCGCGTGTTACTTTAGCACTTCGTCAATCATGCGGGTAAATCGGACATATCCCACCCTCGTCGCCAATGTAGTGAAGGCCTTTGGGGGATGAAGAAAGAGGACACGCACACTGATCATGGTTGCCAGCTCATGGGGAACTGCATCAGCACAGCCCCGACTTTATTTATACACTCCCTCTATGCCCAGCCTGGATGGCTCTCCGGCTAGCTCTCTACAGTAATGTCCGAGAGTGACATAGTTGTGAAAGGAAGTATACACGATCATACACATTATCACTATGCAATACGACCCTGCTCCCCCCGTGGGGCTCCTAGGGTATGTCGCAGACATGCCTGCTTCCCACCGCAATGTCACTGCCATGCTGTTACTATTAACCAATTGAAGGGTAGCCATACACTGGGGACGGATATCCTGCTTCACACCCTTAGGGTCTGGTTGAATGATGTCACATATTGCCAGGAGCTACTATCCAATTACTGGGAAATAATGCCAGTATGCTTGTGTACTAAAGATATATGGTATCAATTCCTGTCATTTCTTCATCAAGATTACTCGCTTTTGGGACGGTCGAGTTTGACCGGGATGCACTCTCGGATCAGGACGGTAATCGGCCATCGGCCCTAGTTTCTAAAGAGTGACATTGTGTGGTATTCTTGTTAAGATAAGTGGATGTACACGTGGACATGGTAGACCCGTGGCCAGCAAGTTGGTCACGCCCAGTGCCTGATACTATGCTGTAAACTGCTGTTTGTATAAGACACTGAGTCTCCCTTTAGCCTATATTTCTTCCTCCTTCTGAATATCGTGCAACCTGCATCTGTATTGCTAAAACATTAACTGTTATGTGTACCTGCGATTTCGATGGTTGTACTGTTATTTTTTTTTAAAACACTAGAAACCAAAAAAGTGTTTAAAAAAGATAGTTATGTACACCTCTAGTAACATATATGGACCATGTATTGAAAATCAACTGTGTTATTAGAATAAAGGTATTAGTTATCATACCGCGCACTCACTCTTGCTAAGGATAAATGTGAAGGTTCTGTTTAATCAGAATTTTCTCGGTATTCAAAACCGTGGATAATTAAGTTGATCAACAATGTGGGTTCTTAATTTACTTTCCCTTTATTCAGAAGAGTGTGTATTGCTCTTCTGAATTTATTTTACAGAAATGGATCCCAGACTCCGCAGCAGAAGGTAACCACCTCTCATCAGGAGATTGCTTACCTCCTGCTATTGCTACCTCCGAGCGTAGGTGGTCGCAAAGGCAGTGCCAGTACTCGTAAGGAGTAGGCCAGAGGTCTCCACTGCGACAACTAAATTATGCCGCTGAAGTTTCTGTATTGTCCATGTGTAACAGTTTGTACTGCTGAAACAAAGAAAAAGCCTTGAATGAAAAAAATGCAGTACATTAGAGCAACTTTTTAACAAGTGGCTGATTCTGGGTGGTTACCTCACATAGTGGGGTTGTAATGTGGGTCAAGTATGGGCACAGATGGCAGTTTTGCTCAGGATGGACCTTTGACAATATTTTTTTGGGTCTCATCTTTTGCCGAAACACCTGTTGTCTACAGTACCAGTGTTTAGAGTGGGCTTTAGAGAAGACTGTGCTTATAATTGGTTGGCTTCTTGCCAAGATCATTTGAATGTTTCTTATTCAATGGCCTTCCTTCCTCTTTTGTGTGTTCCTTCCATGGAGCGTAGCTTCTCTACCATCCTTTAGACTGGATAACTTGTATCCTTCCAGTGTCTACTTTAAGGGAGCTACTTTTTTCTTTTGCTTTCGGTACTCCTTGGGATTGCATATGGAAATTTGTGTTCTTTCCCTCCCCTCTACAGTGTGCTTCTTCCACCGGCAAATGCCCGCCCCTGTGCTATGTGTTGGTATTCCACATATTTGTCTCATCTGTTGCATCACCAACCTCTCCCTGTCGATTCCCCGCTTTTTTCCTTTTTTTTTTCTTTAATACCACCAGGCTCCTTCATTGCTCCCCTGCCCCACCTCCCTCTCTGACTCTCATTAGTAATATTGAGTTGCTCCTCTTTTTCAGCGGCGGCTGCTGCAAATCTCGAGAGGAGGAGTGGATGTGGGGGAGGGATGGGGGATGGTGGGTAATAAAAAAGAAATGAGGAAAAAAACGTACCTGTCTCGTCTCTGCCCGCCTTGCTCCTCACAGGGACACCAGCGCAGGCTCCCGAGCAATCCTGGTGCTGCTTTCATGATAAACCTAGCATGAGAGCAGCTCCCGGACTGGTCTGAGTGCCTTGTTCTGCCACTCAGACATGCATGGGAGTCTCTGCAGTTTCTCCAACCCTGCTGTGTAGCACAGCCGGGTTGGAGAAATCAGAGTGCTCATTTGTGTTTGACCTGCCTGAGACGGCCGTCCAAACACATGTGCCCAGACTCCACTGCCCCTACCCTTCCCCCTTCCCCCCCACCCCTCCCTGCACATTCTGCTGGCTGAGCCAGCAGCTGAAAGATTAAACGATAGGTGGCAACGCTCCTTTGCGAAGGAGCTGCCCCTCTTTTTCTCTGCCCCTTCCCGCTGGTTTCTTTTTCTTTTTAACTACATATTTTTTTGGTTTACATTTTTAGGCGTGCCCCACAGCTGATATTTGCTACCAACTGGCTCTTTTGTCAACATGTTTTTCTTTCATTCACCAATTTCTTTCATTTTATCGTTCTAACATGGCAGTTTGCCACTTAGTAAAATTGTGCATGTGTGGTGGCGGGCATGCATACTTCATTATGCTGTGCCAATAATGGCCACCTTGTCATGATGGCAAAGCATGCTTATGTCATCACGCGGGGTCGGGATTATTGTTGGGTGATGATGTTCAACGACAATCACTGGCAAAACAAAAAGCTAAGTTTATATATTTAAAAGGTAAGACCTACTCGCTTTGCCAGTGCTTATTAATAAAGAAAGATGTATACCTAGAGAAGATTATATTAAAAAATATTGAACAATCAATTTTGTACAACAACCTAAGTTCGCCATTTTATTAATGTCCCTTTGCACTTCCCTGCATCATATACATTATGCACAATGTATCCGTATTGAACGTGCCAGAAAATAACACTAAAAAGTGTGCATTACAAAATTGTGTTATCAACAATCGTGAATGCTCATATCATATGGTGATTATTTCTTCAATATACATGTTGGAACATGGGTATGCCCTGCTTCAATTTCCTCTTAACATTAAGTAAGCATTTCTTTCGTCTGTCGTGTTCGCACCCCCCCCCATTAATTCTATACTTCCCGTCCATCAATTTTTCGAAATACTTATATTTAAGTTTCTCACTTAGTAATATTCTCATTAACTATAAACCGCCCCCCCTTTTTATGCTGCAACTTGCACCCTTTATTTTGTTTTGCAATGCATCTTCCACCACCGTACGAGCATGGCAGCATCTTTGAATACTGCAGCATAAACCACGGCAGTCAGTGCTGCTTTGCCATGGACACTGGTGGTCGCAGTGCCACATCTGCTCTTGGATTCATTCCCCTGCGCCCCAACCAAACTATCAGTCGACAGCTTACTCCCCCCATTATGACCCTCAATCTGCCAAAATGGGCACTTTAGTATCTGTACATCTTGCAGGTACGGTTTTTCACAAACATTGTCTTTTATAATGCAGTCCCCACAACAGGATCCCTTAACCTGAACCCTAACTCAACTTGTAGCTGGTTACTTGCTCCTCATTAGTAGACAGCAATTCCTCAACATTTACTAGCATGTGTTTCCCTTCCCGCACCTGAACCATGTGGTGTAACAAGCATTTAGCTGCATGAATTTTCATGTGGACCTGGACAGTCGTCTACAATCAGAGTTTTTGTCTCTCCTCTGACCTCCTTCATGATGAGTTGTTGGTGGAATCTTAAATGCTTTCGTTAAGAATTATGACCTTTTATTCCACCACTTGGGTGGGAATTGTAGGAACGTACCATCTTGCCTGGCATGTTACCCCCATTTTTCACTGTATATATGTTGTTTTAGTTGTATGTGTCACTGGGACCCTGGTAACCCAGGGCCCCAGTGCTCATAAGTGTGCATGAATGTGTTACCTGTGTAGTGACTAACTGTCTCACTGAGGCTCTGCTAATCAGAACCTCAGTGGTTATGCTCTCTCATTTCTTTCCAAATTGTCACTGACAGGCTAGTGACCATTTTTACCAATTTACATTGGCTTACTGGAACACCCTTATAATTCCCTAGTATATGGTACTGAGGTACCCAGGGTATTGGGGTTCCAGGAGATCCCTATGGGCTGCAGCATTTCTTTTGCCACCCATGGGGAGCTCTGACAATTCTTACACAGGCCTGCCACTGCAGCCTGAGTGAAATAACGTCCACGTTATTTCACAGCCATTTTACACTGCACTTAAGTAACTTATAAGTCACCTATATGTCTAACCTTTACCTGGTAAAGGTTAGGTGCAAAGTTACTTAGTGTGAGGGCACCCTGGCACTAGCCAAGGTGCCTCCACATTGTTCAGAGCCAATTCCCTGAACTTTGTGAGTGCGGGGACACCATTACACGCGTGCACTACATATAGGTCACTACCTATATGTAGCTTCACAATGGTAACTCCGAATATGGCCATGTAACATGTCTATGATCATGGAATTGCCCCCTCTATGCCATCCTGGCATAGTTGGCACAATCCCATGATCCCAGTGGTCTGTAGCACAGACCCTGGTACTGCCAAACTGCCCTTCCTGGGGTTTCACTGCAGCTGCTGCTGCTGCCAACCCCTCAGACAGGCATCTGCCCTCCTGGGGTCCAGCCAGGCCTGGCCCAGGATGGCAGAACAAAGAACTTCCTCTGAGAGAGGGTGTTACACCCTCTCCCTTTGGAAAATGGTGTGAAGGCAGGGGAGGAGTAGCCTCCCCCAGCCTCTGGAAATGCTTTGTTGGGCACAGAGGTGCCCAATTCTGCATAAGCCAGTCTACACCGGTTCAGGGGACCCCTTAGCCCTGCTCTGGTGCGAAACTGGACAAAGGAAAGGGGAGTGACCACTCCCCTGACCTGCACCTCCCCTGGGAGGTGTCCAGAGCTCCTCCAGACCTCTGCCATCTTGGAAACAGAGGTGCTGCTGGCACACTGGACTGCTCTGAGTGGCCAGTGCCACCAGGTGACGTCAGAGACTCCTTGTGATAGGCTCCTTCAGGTGTTGCTAGCCTATCCTCTCCCCTAGGTAGCCAAACCCTCTTTTCTGGCTATTTAGGGTCTGTCTCTGGGGAAACTTTAGATAACGAATGCAAGAGCTCATCCGAGTTCCTCTGCATCTCTCTCTTCACCTTCTGCCAAGGAATCGACTGCTGACCGCGCTGGAAGCCTGCAAACCTGCAACATAGTAGCAAAGACGACTACTGCAACTCTGTAACGCTGATCCTGCCGCCTTCTCTACTGTTTTCCTGCTTGTGCATGCTGTGGGGGTAGTCTGCCTCCTCTCTGCACTAGAAGCTCCGAAGAAATCTCCTGTGGGTCGACGGAATCTTCCCCATGCAACCGCAGGCCCCAAAAAGCTGCATTACTGGTCCCTTGGGTCTCCTCTCAGCACGACGAGCGAGGTCCCTCGAATCCAGCAACTCTGTCCAAGTGACCCCCACAGTCCAGTGACTCTTCAGTCCAAGTTTGGTGGAGGTAAGTCCTTGCCTCACCTCGCTAGACTGCATTGCTGGGAACCGCGACTTTTGCAGCTACTCCGGCCCCTGTGCACTTCCGGCGGAAATCCTTTGTACACAGCCAAGCCTGGGTCCACAGCACTCTAACCTGCATTGCACGACTTTCTAAGTTGGTCTCCGGCGACGTGGGACTCCTTTGGGTAACTTCGGGTGAGCACCGTTTCACGCATCCTCGTAGTGCCTGTTTCTGGCACTTCTCCGGGTGCTACCTGCTGCTGAGAGGGCTCCTTGTCTTGCTCGACGTTCCCTCTCTCTCCTGGTCCAATTTGCGACCTCCTGGTCCCTCCTGGGCCACAGCAGCGTCCAAAAAACGCTAACCGCACGATTTGCAGCTAGCAAGGCTTGTTGGCGTTCTTTCGGCGGGAAAACACTTCTGCACGACTCTACAAGGCGAGAGGGATCCGTCCTCCAAAGGGGAAGTCTCTAGCCCTTTTCGTTCCTGCAGAAACCGCAGCTTCTTCTGTCCAGTGGAAGCTTCTTTGCACCCACAGCTGGCATTTCCTGGGCATCTGCCCATCTCCGACTTGCTTGTGACTTTTGGACTTGGTCCCCTTGTTCCACTGGTACCCCAGATTGGAAATCCATCGTTGTTGCATTGTTGGTTTGTGTCTTTCCTGCATTATTCCTCTAACACGACTTCTTTGTCCTTAGGGGAACTTTGGTGCACTTTGCACTCACTTTTCAGGGTCTTGGGGAGGGTTATTTTTCTAACTCTCACTATTTTCTGATAGTCCCAGCGACCCTCTACAAGGTCACATAGGTTTGGGGTCCATTCGTGGTTCGCATTCCACTTTTGGAGTATATGGTTTGTGTTGCCCCTATCCCTATGTCTCCCCATTGCATCCTATTGTAACTATACATTGTTTGCACTGTTTTCTAAGACTATACTGCATATTTTTGCTATTGTGTATATATATCTTGTGTATATTTCCTATCCTCTCACTGAGGGTACACTCTAAGATACTTTGGCATATTGTCATAAAAATAAAGTACCTTTATTTTTAGTATAATTGTGTTTTCTTATGATATTGTGCATATGACACTAAGTGGTACTGTAGTAGCTTCACCCGTCTCCTAGTTCAGCCTAAGCTGCTCTGCTAAGCTACCATTATCTATCAGCCTAAGCTGCTAGACACCCTATACACTAATAAGGGATAACTGGGCCTGGTGCAAGGTGCAAGTACCCCTTGGTACTCACTACAAGCCAGTCCAGCCTCCTACAGGAATGTACCTCAGTCTCTAATTGTAAGTATTTTTTTTTTAGCACCGTGTACTTTTCACATGCCAGTAGAGTTAGCCTGCCCATTGAGTATTGATAACTCCATAGTTTCGTTCTCAGATTGTTTTGATACATTGGGCTTCTTGTTCCGACCAAGCCACAGGAAGTCTTAGTCACAGTTTGACAATGCTACCTAAATTAATGTTTCTGCAGATATGTTGTAGGATAAAATCAATTGTTTTGTTTTCTTACTCCCACCCTTATGTCTCCTGACGGGGTCCCTCTCCTCATGTGCTGTTACTACTCCTCCTGCCCCGATGACCCCCTGAATAGGAGGTGTAAAACTCAACTACGTTCCGACCTAGCAATATGATTAGGGTTTGGAATCATGTATATAAATCAGGCTAGAAAAAGTCATGATGAACAGTATATGGGATTCATATTTATAATGTATTGCTTACGAGGAGACACTAAGATTGAAAGCATTGAGCTTTAAAATAGATGGAAGATACTCTGAACTGTCTTCACATGTTTGAATATTGGTATTTTCATGGTGAATGAGCAATGGCTATTTCTACTTTTTGAATCTCATTTTAGTACTTATGATTGGTGTTTGTTCTTCTGGGCTTCACAGTTGGTGGTGGTAAATGATTGGGTCTTTAGTGACTGTGATTAGCCGGCCTAGAGTGGACAGAGCGGTGATAGACAAGATGGGCTACATGATGGCATTCTATGTCCGGTGCCTAAGTCGGGTGTGGAGGGAGACCACTGGTTTCTTGTGCTGGCGAAATAAGTTCACTGATACGACACCTCTCTGGGACAGTGATCTGCTGAAGGAGGTAGACTGTTTGGCTGGTTTCTCTAAGTGTGAGCTTATTGGCATTGAATGCTTGGATGATGTCTGGAGAGAGCAGTCTTTCATACAGGTCGAGATTCTCCAACAGGAATTCGAACTGGCTGAGACCGAAAGATACCTTTATCTTTGGCTCGGTCATGCACTTATATGCTCGAGGGTAAACTGCTGCAAAAGGCCACTCCTTTAGAAGATGGGCTACTAAAGACCCCATACCTGACAAGGCCATCCCACATAGTTCTGCTGATCTGTTGGCCTGGTCCCAATACTTGGGAGAGCTCGATGATGATGACTGGATGGAGGCATTGCACAGCCCAAGAGAAATAGCAATAGGTACTAGGTTTTGACTAGTCCAGCTGAGAATCCTTCACAGATCTTACTACTCCAGGACCCCCTACATAAAATAGGGCAGGGTAATACATTAGTGTGTCTTCGAGGGTGTGATCATTCTTTCTTTCCTATCCTATGGGAATGCCCAGCGATTCATACCTATTGGTGGGCAGTTACCAATAAGGTTTCTCAGGACTTGGGAAGGTCTATTCCTTTGGATGCAAAGTGTCTGATTCTACTAATATCAGGAGAGGAACCGTGGACCCAATTTATCAGAAAATATGGATGACGCTAGCAGCTGAGGTGGCAAAATGGAATGTTGCACGATCCTGGGCAAGCCCAGCCTCCCCTCCCCCCCCCCGATGTGTTGTATATTGAGCAGCTGATTTAGATTGGTGCCAAAAGGCATAACAGGTGGATTATGAAAGTAGGGCCTGTCCCTAGAAGTGGGAGAAAGTGTGGGGTCCTTGGAATCCTTTTCGAGGTGTTGGGGACTAAGGGGGACTGATAGAGAATGGAAGTAAAGATACTACTACTGTGTTTTCTTTGGAATAGTCTAGAAGCTTTGATGCAGCCCATAAGAGCCAGTTTGCATTATACTACATCTGTAATGGTTGTAACTGATTACCTTAATTGCTCTTTGTTCGACATGCTTCTTTTTCATTCTTTGTTGAATCAACTATATAACGAGCACTGTAGCTATAGAGTTTTCAAAAAATAAAAAAATGATTGGTGTTTGCCCATTGAGGCAGCAGCCTCTGTGGCCAATTCAAATTTGGATGAATTAATCAGTGGCATCACATTTTCCATGTTTCTACACAAGTTTAGAGAAACTATGGAATCTAAAAAGGGCTTTTTTAAAAAAAATATATATATTTTTTTTTTTTTGGTACCCTTCATGAAAAATGTGAAGTCTGCCCTTCCCACACCCCTTCTTGGTAGGGGAAAAAAAAAAACACAATTAGCAATAGTGGTGAATTTTACATCACTTACTGTGCCACTTGCACCTGGATCATTCACCTAGGAGTTTGTGTGTAGATTATGATAATTACTGTGGAAAATATTGGAATGCGTGATTGTGTGGAGTTGGTCGGAGTTCACGGCAGTGCACTGAAAATGAATTAAACATCACACATTTGTTATCAAGTCGGTAAAGATCCCCAATGGTCCATATATTTGAAAGCAAACTCCCAATTAAACTCCATTGAACCAGTCACCTTTACGTATTTAATGTGCTTCTGAAAGGAACATGTTTGGATGTTTATGCACTAATTTTTATATCTTGAAAAGCTGGAATTTGTTATTGTTTTAGCTAATTAATTTTTTTGTTTGGGATTTAATGGTGTCTTTTGTGATAGAATAGTGCGTAAGTATTAGTAAGCAGAGTTCAAAGTAACTGAGAACTAATAGGCAGGGATTTCCCATATTTATGTATTTATTACGACTATTCTAGTAATCTTTTTTAATTTTTAGCCTAAAATCTTTTTTTTAGCTTTCTATTTGAATCCCTTAATCGAACTGCTTCCCTTTTGGTTGGGGTTAGCTAAAATTGTATCCCTGGTGGGAGAGACTGAAGAACTATCAGTTCGGCACATCATTACTGCTGAAGGGGACTAGGAAGCGTACATTGAGACGTGACATTATTGCAGTACTGCATCAATTTCACAATTGATATAAATTTGATTATTGGAAGTGGGTTTTGGCCAGAAGTCAGAGTCCCCTCCCCACCCTCAGAACAATGTCATCGATACAGGAGATTTTTTCCAAGTGTCCAACTTTCTGCAGAGAGGGCCATATTCATGCTAGTTTTTAAGATTCTGAACAGGAGAGCAGTTTGCATACAATGAATTTGTACTAAAATCAATAAATGAGTTTGTTATCCTGAACAATCTGGCAAAACTTTAACTCTCATGGTTCAACAATGGTTTCACGTTTACAGTTTCAGGGAAATTCAATCACCTCCACATTGGATAGCTCCTTTGTGTTTATTTTTTTTTTTGTTAAATGCCCCCTTTTGAAAGAAGACAAATCAATACTGCTGCTGCTTTTTAGGTCAAGCGTAAGCATGCGGTCTCTTGTATATACTTTTTTGTAGCCTCTCTGCTTTATCATTGGTTTGTTTCAGTGTCCTTAGTTTCCTTGCTTGCTAGTGATCAATACTTCCTCTTTGTCCCACCTTTTCCTCAGCTGCACACCCCTCTGGAGCATGGTCCCAGTACTTGTACCCTTCCACTCGTGCCACTGTAGCATCTGGTTAAGGACTACTTTTTCTTAGGCAAAAAGCATTTGACCAGAGCGCTGGATGTTTTCAGTTGCTCTAATCAGTTTTTCTAAACAGGGCTGTAAATTATGTTCTTTTCTGGTTACATGTGCTGTGGTTTCAAAGATTGAGGTAAAATGTTAGAGGCTGTTTTCTGGGGCACCTGTTTCCAACCCCTGGAGTAGTGTTTTGTTATTTATTTTTCGTCTTGTGTCTCTGCATCCGGTGTTTTTGTGGGAGCTTTTGTTTTCTTCTTTCACAAGGAAGTGATGATCAGTGAGACTGAGAGATTTGCCAAGCGTCTGCAGCTGCTGGCACATGTGCAAAAGCAGCCGAGCTGCACCCAAAAAGTCCCCAGTGTAAACCATGACAGAGCAAATAACAAATAGGAGGAAGCCAGGGGCTTATCTGAAACTTTGGGGCCAGCCAGGTCTCCTCCTCCTTCTCTCGCACCCTCACTGCTTTCTTCCAGCGATCTGCTTTGCTTGTTAATCATGATTTTTCTTCTAGGTGATAGAACAATACTCTGCTTTAGAATTTACAAGTCCCTTAGTAGTGTTTTTGATCCCTCGTATCGTGGCGTTCTGTACTTTTTACTGCAGTTTGTTGTGGTACCCTTGGTGTGAGAGATGTGCGTTGTCTATTCCAGATCTCAAGCCTCTTTGCTTTCTTAGGATACACTGTATCAAAAATGTCCCTGTATATTCGACCAATACAATCAGTCACAAGTAAGGGTTGGGACCCCCTAAATCGAAATTCTCCTGGAGAAACCCAGCCTAGGCCTTTCGCCCAGGCCGAACACTGAGGTGGTGGGCGGTGCTGCTAGACTGGCAGCCACCGGGAAGTGCCACACACAGAAAGGTCAGGCACCAACCTACGCATAAGGCAAAGCTAGGGTGGGCTTCATTTATTCCAAAGGTCAGCACATGTAGGTAAGAAAACCTCCTGTTTTACTTTTTAATAATTAGGCATAGGAAAAAGAAACGATCACGTTATGTTAAAGGTGACTCGATTCCAGTCTTTAAAGAGTTCAGTTCAGCACCCCTGTACACTGGAAAATATTTTGTACCATTATCGACCTGTGTTGCCATGCCCCTCAAACACCCGTCATGGTTGAAGAATAACTTAGCAAAGCTTCTGAGGCAGGTCCCACCATGCCAGACTCTGGACCACTCCCCCCCCCAAAAAACAAAAAAAACACCTTTGCTGCTTTAAAAAAAAATAGAGAGAGTACTTCAACAGCAGACCGCATGGCAACTAATAATTCAACTGCACTGGCTCTACCAAGAGGCGGCTGTAAAACATAGGGCTTAAAAACAAGCAGAAACGTCTGTCAGTTCTGTTGTTGTAGCACGAATTCCGCTTGCCTAAGTAAATGTTTTAATGGCGCTGTGCTTGTGAAATGTATTTGCTAGCAGGATAGTCCAGTGATTTTAACTTTCAGCTGAAATGTGCAGGTCACGAGTGTGAATCCTAGCAAGGCAGACTCCGAATTCCATCTTTCCAAGGTCGGTAGAGTGCCGTTAATTCGCTAACAATTACATCTGCTATTTATAAAAATGGCAGTAGTGTGGTATGAAGCACTATAAAAAGGAACGTTATTATTATTATTTTCTCATGCTGAATTAGTGAAGGGGTCATTTAGAGATTTATATAAATTAATATGTCCTCCCAACTCATTAACCTAATTAATGGTATTATTCAACGATTCCCGCTATCAATAGAACTCCCAGCCAAGTGTGCCTAGACCCCCACCCTACTGTGCTCCCATCCTTCCTTAGGCTGAGCACTGGCATGCCTCACACAGAGCACACCACATTTAATGTTTCTAGTCCCTGCAACTATTTGTGCATGCATCAGTGGGATACTTTGACTTTAATCATTAATGCAGCTGTCCGATAGTCAAGTTCTTGACTGCAGGCCTTCCTTGAATGAATGTCTGAGCATTGCCGAACAGATTTGGAGTGGGCCTTCCTCGCCTGCCCAATGTAAACTCAAATCACCCTACTTTGTTTTAATCTGTTTTACCTTAAACATTGGCTTTTGCCAGGAATCCCTCAAATTTCTATTGCAGGAACAAATGAGGTGTTTTAAATTCTCATGGGGTTTGTTATGTTATATTATCAGTATTTGCATAATGCTTTATACGATTAGGACAGAGCAGGCTTGCTGTTTAAGCCTCCATATCTTTTTACCCGTGCCGTCAGGCATGATGACGGTGGCAGAGATACTGTGAAAGTCATGTTTTCCTTGGAAATTTTCTAAAAGAAGCCCAGATTTCCACTGAAAACTGCAGGGTAGAATGAGAGATTTAAGGAGCTCCTTTTAAGGTTTCCAAAAATCATGAGTCACTTAATCAGAACTCCTCCACTCCTCAATACATACAACTTTTAAATATAGACGTTGTGCTCTTTTGATAACATGTCAACAAGTCTCAAGGTTGAGATGTTGTAAGTTATCTGCTATTCCTACGATTTCTTTCATTTTTAGGTCGAGCATGCAAGTGCCTTGACCTGTTGTGAGTATTTGGGCTTTTAACCATGCCCATCACTTTCATTCGTTCCTGGGCTTTCCTTTCAAAAATTACTTTATGCAATTGGTAAATGCTTTACATTTGTGCTGCCTTGAGGCTGTTCTTGTCACTCCTTGTAGACTGCCCCTGTTACATGGATTATTGCACGGGTGCAGATATACTTTCTTTTTCTTTTCTTGAAAATGTGTGATGCACTATGTTCTCTAAGAGCTATGTATATTGTTACACAGCATTACTTTCTCACATTCTTTTTTTCATCTGGTTATGCTCTCTAAAGGCTGACTGTATGGTTACATGACCATGTTTCTTCCAAATGCAGTTTTTATAATGGTGTTCTCTAGGGGCTGTTCTGGGCATTGCAGTCAACATGCTGTAATATTCGCAGCACGACAACTCACCCCATAATGCTTTGCAGGGTATTGCTTTTACAAAACATTTTTGCTCATAACCCAGCCTGTGGTGGTCCTAGGACAATGGGACCACCTTGAAAATGCTCTTTCTGTCTACATCATCTCTGAGTCCCCACACTAGGTTAGTGGATACCCAAAATAATGACCCTCCCCCACCATTCAGTGCCTTTTAAGCTTTCTCATGACCAGAACTAGAAGTTTTGTTTTAAATGTTTTGTTTGTAATATCATCGCAGTAGGACTGCTAGCTCTAAAAACACCATCTGGGGCTAAGTATATGGTTACACTGCATTACTTTCTCATGGGGTTATGCCCTCTAGGGGGCTAACATTATGGTTACCTAACCATGTTTTTTTACAAATAATATTTTTGTTATGGTATGCTCTGTGGGCTGCTTTGAGCATTACAGCCTAATGTCAAACGTTTATTTCTGACTAAGGTTTATATGATAATTGTATATGTTTTAATAATCTCTCCTTATTACAATTATGACCATGATTCAGGCCAGCTTAAGATCCTTATTACTCTGACTGAACACTCTTGATATGTTTGGGTGACCCTTCTAGTCTTCCTCATGTCATATTTAAACAAGGGTGCCAAATGGCAACATTTTAATTTTTTGCTTGAGACAGGGGAAGGAGGTAAGTGGAAGTGCTTTAGTTATATGCAGGGCCACTGGAATTATATGGCAGGAAAAGATATAATTATGAGGCAGGGTTGACCAACTTATGTGGCAAGAAAAGTCCAGTTATGAATTTACAATTCCAATAGCTCTAACTCAAGCAAATGCGAGACCCATTGCATTGCAAATAATTGTTTTTTTAATTGGTGTTCTACCCGAGTCAAGAAAAAGTGCATTGATGGAGAGCCCATAAATCACTAGGGTCTTGTTTCTCGCTGCTGTTTTTAATAACTAATTTTGATTTTTTTTTTTTTTATTCCCCCCCATCAGAATTCAGGAGACTTGAAGGTGGGATTTCCAGTTGTCTGAAATGAATGGATACTTTGGTCAGGACAAACTGAGTTGGTTGGTTTCCTTAATGCGAGACACTTACCAGAGAAGATGGGAGGATACTGAAGATCTCAGAAGTCACTGCAGCTGCGTGGTCACTAAATGTGTGGGGCACTAGTCAATGACATGTCTCAAGAATGACCTTGGATTCCCCAAGTGACCCTCTAGTTAAGCACTGATATTTTCTCTGGATTAAGTTGCTAGCCACACTACTAGTCAGGCTGCTCAGAAGGTGGAAGTCTGGTCAACAAAAAATGCTAAGGTTGCTAATGGTAGGCTGGACACTGCTTAACGTTATGCCAACAAAGTACAGCGAATAAGTGTGGGGGTTATTTATTTTTTAACTCATCTTATTACTATTTACACAAGCAAAGACTTGTAAGGGTGCTACCTTGTGAGTAGAATGGATAGCAAAAATGATATATATATGTGTGTGTGTGTGTTTTTTGTACATATGTAATAGAGATGGGGTTGAGGAGCAGAAAGAGAAGGGCATGAAAAGGATGAGCATAGGTCTTTGGGTCTATAGGCTTAGGAGCATGTCCCTGGTCTATGCCGGAGTATGGTCGGTTATAAACTGCTTTATCTGTTGCCAGTTTTTGGCTGGGTAAATCTTTGTGCAGTGGGGTGAGTGTTAATGGATAGTGTTTGTCTGGGCAGTGATTTAGAAACATCCAAACGCATGGTTTTCCCTTTCCCTAGTCGGCTATCTCATGCTAAGAGCCTGCCTGCCTCTCCCTGTGCCTGCCTGTTTTCCACTCCTTCATACCTCTGTGTTTTTCTTCCAGTGTGTCTGATTTACCCCCACAGCCCACTCCAGTCTGCCCATTTACATTCTGTAGTGTGCCTGCCGCACATTTTGCTATGAATTTTGCTGTCAATGCTTCTGCAAAAACGTACAATTTGCATAAATCGTGTAAGTGACCTAACACCACTTGCATATCACACCACCTATGGACCTCTTACATGAATCTTTGAGAATGTCCTAGCACACACATTTATTCCTTCCCAGTACACCGATTCTCAGCGTTTTCAAAGAGCTAACTAAATCAGTGTTTACTGAAGGGCTGTAAGTAACACTCAGCTGAGCTTATATAGTTCTATGCATTTAAATACATTCGACATTTCACAACTGTGAAAATCCAAAACGTTGGCTGTTTTCCCGTCACTTGGTTTCTGTTAAACAAAAATACAATGATGGTTTTGGTGATTTGTTATCTTGTGCTATTGATGCACCTTTTAGCTGATTTTCAGGACCTTTTCTGTGAGACTGTAATGGTTTGTACTGACTCTGTTGATTCTTACTGAGGGCATCGCGAGCATAGAGGATTTCTAGTGTGTTAGGAAGTAGTCTCTTCTCTCTCTCCCAGTTTCCTTCCAGGTTCTTTTTATTTTTCTTCTATGTCTTCTGTTTTCTTCTTTTATCGTTCCTCACGCCTAATGCACAGCGATTGCCTCTACCTATGTGGAAGGTTATGCTCAGTCCTAGTAGTAGAAGGTTTGATTGCGAATGTACACCTGAGGGTGGATCTCTGTACTGAGGGCTTTATAAACAGTGGTGCAGTTTCTCTGGTGAACACTATTCCAGTACTCACTGGGTACAAGAGTACACACTTTGTTCCCTTCAAGGTAAAATGACCAGGTTTAGTTGTGGTAAGGTTAATGAAGCCAGAGTGGGCTAATTCATAGTTACACAAAATCAAGTTGAGTGTCCATACTTTCATTTGATGGTGGGAATATTGGGCAGCATGTACTCGACACTTTCTGTGCAGATCTGGTATTTGTTGTTGCTGAGGAGAGGCGATCCCTTTATCTTCTGTAGTTATCTAAAAGTTCTCTGTCAAAACATTTTGAAGTGAAAATGGTTTATTCATGCACGTGAGCTTTCCACAAGGAAGCTTTACAGAGAATATTTCAACATTTGTGCATTCCCTTAATGTTGTATTTTTCCTTAATCCACCTACACTCCAATGTGGGGCGGGTAAATTACACTTTTAATGATTCAAGCAGGGATGTATATGTTCGCATTTGGACAATTTCAATAACCTTCTCGTGTAACTTCTACTAGAGTCGTTGTAATCTGTCTTCATTTGCCAATAACGACATTAAAAACCTTTTTTAATCACTTTTTAAAAAAATGTGCAATATTTATGGATATGTACAGTTTTATAGTTATGAATCATATGATGGACCTTAAATAGGTTTGTGAAAGTTTATTTTGAGTCATTTTTATGGCTTGAGCATTTGTAAATAAAATTTGCTTGCAAATAAAACACATGCAGTGATGTGAGGACTTATTCAGTGCCCAAAAGATATCCAGGGGTCAGTGGGCCTAACCTTATTAATTAAGGTGTTTTACTGACGTCACCACTCCTGTTATCGCCTCAAACTTAGAAATTCAGCAAACCCCTTCAGCACTTGACTCTCTGCAGCGATGGCAGAGCAGCCCAAGGATCCTTCAGAGACATGATGTGGGTTGGAACGTTTGGAATCAGTAATGCACAGAACACTCGATACATCTATTGTCCAGTCCGTCCAGTGTTTTTACTTAAAAAATGAAATAGCTTGATGCACAAATGCCAAATAAGATGTATAAACACACCTGTACACAGTGTACAGTTGCAAAATTATACCAAATAATACACATTCTCGGTGGAAATAAGTTAAAGCCTTTTCTAAAGGGGCACTTGCAGATAAGTGGGGTACAAATAACCTACACTAAAGTGCTATCAGGGAGGGAACCAATCTCCTTAATCTATTCCGTTGATATTATCTTCAGGGTACCCAGTGACACTGTGCACAGGGAGACCCTTATGCGGAAAACGTTTATATCTCTAAAGATGCCAATTGCAATTATGGGAACTCTTCTATATCAACACAGTTATGCTTAGACTCTTTGTCAACGTAACTGTAATCCGTGAGAAAGACCTGCTGTCTGACATTTCATTAAATATTTGTTAAACCGTACTTTCAGACTTGACCGCCATTGAAGCATTAACCTGAGACCTCTGCCCATTACTACTACATTTATTTACAGTTGATGCATTTAAACATGGATCCACCCTTCAAATGAGACAAACAATTAATTTTACCAGCCTTAAGGACATTTTACAAAAAACAATTGGTTCTGACAATCGCTAGGCAAAAGTCTTGCCAGATGTTTCCAGCGCCGTGAGTCCTCTGCCTCAAGTAATATCTGTTGTGTATAATTGGCTATACTGTAACCTCAGCCAGGGTTAGCCACCCAAGATCTATAATAGACCTCAGCGGGCTTCTTTAAACAGGTTCCCTTCTTTTCCTGGTGGCGGTGGGCTCTGGCCATCTGTGCAACCTTCCATGGGCCACCTACTCCCCAGACATGGGTGATACCAGTTCTTTGCCCCTCCTGAACAGCTGCGGTCTCCTTTCGAGAAGATGTCCTCCTGCAGGGCAGCACTCTTCCTATAATTTAGCGGCTTCCCTCAAGGCAGATTCAGTTTCTCCAGTGACGTTAGGATCCTAGTCCCTTTGCATAGTCCCTTATTCACTGTGCAGCTAGATCATAATTCCACAAGGCCGGCTTCTCCTCTGGTTGTGGAGGAGGGAGAATGCAGTTGAGCTATTCCCTTCTTATAGCACATGTCCTATTTTTTTTTTTTTTTTTTTTTTTTTTACGGCAGCTCACAACATTTCTATACAGGGGTCTGGCCAGGTTATCCCCTGGGAAGGAAGCCAGCAATGGAGATCTTAGTTCTGGAGTTCAAGTAATTCCTATCAGCTTTGCTGGGTGGATCCTTCAATTGGTCCATGATAATAGCGCATTGCCTATCTGTGCTTCTATCTGGTATGTATCCAGTTGTGCTAGTCATAAAGTGGAGTCCAGAGACCCATCTCAGGAGCTGTTTTCAGGACGTTTCTGAAATTGTTTGCCACAGACTGGCCAGGCAAAAATCTTTTGTCACTCAAATTTCTAATGTTACACACTGCTGTCTGTAGTAGCATGTCAGAAGAATGCAGGAGGAAGGTAACAGGGTTATCCTTGTACTTCAGAGGGGCATCTCATTCTTTCTTTAATCATGTCAACATGTAGTAAAGCACAAAAGATATACTCCATATTCGCCTTAATCCACACAGGCAACACATACAGGCCTGTACCACTTAACTAGACCCCCTTACCCATGTTGTTCACATGCAGCTGGCATAAAATAAAATGGGCGCTACAAGTTGCAGATCTTAATCAAAATTAAACAGACCGGAGTGTGTGGGACTTTTATATACTGGAGAACAGAAGCAAAAAAAAAAAAAAAAAACTCGATAAAACTTCACAATAGTTACTGCATAACTGGCACACAAACTCTACCAAGTACAGCCCATATGTCAGTTGAACCTCCTGTTTGTGTAGTTTTTTGTTTCTTTTTTTTTTTTCCCAAATATCTTCTTTACATTTATTTTATGTATTGGTTTTATTCCTCAAGAACACAATGAGCATGCATAAAATAGACTGACTGCAGTTTAAATATAGCCAAAGCCCATACGTAGGAAATTCTTTTTGCGAATTCCAAATAGCGAATCTGTAAATATGACTATTTGGGAATTGCAAAAAGGAATGTATGTAATCCTTGATTCCCTCATAAGGATTTCTACGGTTTCGCTATTAGGAAATCGCAAATAGGACATTTCTGAATTGTGATTTCCTAATATGAAATTGCAGAACGTACACATATGGGCCCAGATCTCTCGATGCTGCATGTGAAAAATTAACAACTTTGAGTCATCAATGTGGCTGATAGGTAGGCAGGCGACATATCCACTCTAGTTTGTGGACCATCGTCCCACATGCAGTCAACACTGAAGTACATACCAAATGACTTTAGCTACAAGGTAGAGGCCATGAATAGGGTCTAAGACAGTACACTTTGGCACAAACACGTTTTAGTCATGATAGGGCACCTGCGGTTTGTGCCTCCTCACTGTTACATTCCTACACCAGGTGTACTTTCCACTTCTTTGACAGCAGGATCCTGTCAACTGCAGACCTAGTCGGTGGATTGGCACAGGTGCCAGCAGTCATCTCACAATTATTTTTAGCAAATGTCAGCACACAACACTGCTACTCCACCTAGCAAGAGTACTGTGTAGCAACTTCTTTATGGGTTGCTTCTGGGAGCCCAACTTCCCACAGCGAGAGCGCTCATGCTAGTGATGGCAGCTGAATTACCCATCCCCACAAGAAGCAGGGGTGCCTATTATGTTCTCATGCATCGTGATTTAAAGATATAGGCCTTCATTACAACTTTGACGGGCGGCGGAGGCCGCCCGCCAAAGTTGCGCCGCAGGAATACCGCACCGCGGTCTGAAGACCGCGGCCGGCATTCTGAGTTTCCCGCTGGGCAGGCGGGCGGCCGCCTTAAGGCCGCCCGCCAGCCCAGCGGGAAACAACCTTCCCACGAGGACGCCGGCTCGGAATCGAGCCGGCGGAGTGGGAAGGTGCGACGGGTGCTACTGCACCCGTCGCGTATTTCACTGTCTGCTATGCAGACAGTGAAATACAAGCGGGGCCCTCTTACGGGGGCCCCTGCAGTGCCCATGCCATTGGCATGGGCACTGCAGGGGCCCCCAGGGGCCCCGTGACACCCCCTACCGCCATCCTGTTCCTGGCGGGCGAACCGCCAGGAACAGGATGGCGGTAGGGGGTGTCAGAATCCCCAAGGCGGCGCAGCATGCTGCGCCGCCTTGGAGGATTCTGACGGGCAGCGGAAAACCGGCGGGAGACCGCCGGTTTTCCTGCACTGACCGCGGCCAAAGCGCCGCGGTCAGAATGCCCTAAGGGGCACCGCCAGGCTGTCGGCGGTGCTCCCGCCAACCGCGAGCCTGGCGGTCACAGACCGCCAGGCTCGTAATGAGGGCCATAGTAGTTACTTACATTACTTCTGTGTCACAATGTTAAGTTTGTTAAAACACACTCTGGGCCATCATAATTAAGCATGGTCCTGAATCTGGATTCTATTAATCTAAATGTAGACTATACAATATACAGCGTCACATTTGTGCTAACTGGCTGTTGTGAAGATCAAATACGGGGTCAGGATCCATAGGGATATGCCATATTCGACTGCTTGGATATTACCTTTTCCTTCAGATGTGTTCAATTATTCTACCTTCAATAGTGCCTTTGTTGCATGCTATTATTTAATATGGAGTTAATCATCATTCTGCTCACCAGTGGACAGATGCCCATGCGTTCTCCATGCCTGAATATATATATATGTCATTTGTCCAGTCAGTGTACAGTATCTCTATGCCAGTGAAGACATTTTTAGCATAGCACACAATCTGCAACGTTTCTGGAGTTGTTACCCTGCTGTATGAGTGCAGTGTGGTAAATGCTGCACATATTACAATAAACATTGACTCTTGAGGGTTGGATCCAGCAAAATTCACAAGACAATAATACATGAATTCTTATTGAATATAAGAAAAAGAATTTGCATACATTGATTTTTATTTCAGTCTTTTCTTAAATCGTCAAACTTTGTAGGATATACTGTACACTCCCTTTTTATTTATATTTTTATATATATATACTTATATATAATTCCATATCCATGAGCTAATGGTCTTATCCATCAAATACACTAGTTACGTGTGCAGTACATAACCCTCTGTTCATTGTTCCTATATAAATATTTTTAGCAAGTGACAGCCATTATGAAAAACATTCTTGCAAACTGGTCCGTCATTGTCGGTAGTTCATAATAACGAGATCAATCACCAATATCAGCATATACACTCTGGTGTTCAGGAATCCGAGCTCATAGTCGTCTCTTACAGTTTATTATTCTCTGATTTTATGGAGGACTCCTTCTGAAAAGGTATAAAACACAAATACGGGTGTGTTTTACATGTCCTAACAGTAAAATACTGCCAAATTTGGATTTGACTGTTGAGGCCTCATCTCTCTCATAGGTTAACATGGGGGCTGCCTTTAAGTAGCCTTAAAGCGCAGAGTCCTTTTGAGGGCAGATAGAGATGTGGAGTTTAGGGTCTCTGAACTCACAATTTAAAAATACATCTTCTAGTGAAGTTGGCTTTTAGATTGTGTGTTTGAAAATGCCACTTTAGAAAGTAGGCATTTTCTTGCTTAAACCATTCCATGATTCTGCCTGTTTGTGGATTCCTTGTCTGGGTCAGTTTAACGGTTGGGCTGTTTGTGCATTCCCTCTAGACAGTGACACTAAGGGTGCTGGGGTGTGGCCTGCATATCTGGGCTAGAGTGGAGGAAGGAGTGATCAAGTACACTTGAAAGGGTTGTACCTGCCCTCACACAATGAAGTCTCCGACCCCCTGGAGTGTGTCTGGGGCCGGGCCTGGGCAAGGAAGGATATTGTCAACAACAGAGACTTCAAAGGTAGAACTGGGTAAAAGTAGTGGACCCAAAACCCCAGATTTTTAGAATCTTTCTGGAATCAAGAGGAACCTCTGCCCAGGAGAAGAGCTGGGGTGGAAGTACTGTCCCTTTGCTGTGTTGCTTTGCTGGACTGGCCTGCAGTTGTTGCTTCTGCCCGAAAAGAGTGCAAAGGGTGAACTTTGCTCAGTGTCCTGCTTCAGAAAGTTCTCCAAGGGCTTGGAGTGTAGCTTGCCTCCTGTTGGAAGTCTCAGGGATATCAAAGACTTCACTTTACTCTTTCTATGTGTGCTTTGTGCTGTTCATGAAGAAAAACCACAGCAACACCATCAAAGACTCCTCTGGCCTGCTCTGTGACCTGCTTATGCCACACGGAGCCGCACAGCCCCACTTTTGCACCGTGACCCTGGTCCCACCGCCGTCATCGGATGACTTCACTGAGCTGCTGCTCGCACGGCGACCTGTGGGCCCGCATTCCGGCATCGTCTTCTCACATTGCCTGCTGACACAGGCGCTGGTGCCTGCACTGTGGCCTGTGGACACCGCTCATGAGGTACACAAAGCACTCTCCAGTCCTGCACCATATCCCCGGTCCACCGATGCCAGCACCATTGACTCCATTGTCGTCACCTGGCATCCCTGCCTGCACCGTGGCCTGTGGACACTGCTCGTGATGGTCACGAAGCACCATCACATCCCGCACCACCGGCTTGAGTCTACAGACAACAGTGCTTCAGCAACGACGACGACGCTGCCTGCACCGTGAACTGGTGACACCGCACATCGCACCACCCCACTTCACACCGCAGCCCTGGTCTAACTGACGCCACTGGACAATGTCACCGACCCGCTGCCTGCACTCTGACCTGTGGGCACCGCACGTCGCATCATCCCGATTCGCACCGCAGTCCCAACGGCATCCACGCCAGCGCTCCTGACTACATCAGCCTGGAGTTCGATCTGCAACACGTGTGAATTCAAGGGCCCGACAACCCCCGCACCGACTCCCGAACCGACACCGCTCTCCGGAACTCACCACGAGGATCATGATGCCCTGCAATTACTGTTTCAGGTATCCCTGACACCGTAGCTGGCCCGGGATGCCGCGGCTGGCCTGTACGGTTGGTTTTGTTGATCCTGAATGCCTTGGTAGCCCCAGGTGGAACTACTGACTTCAAGGAACTGTATTTTTAAGTACATTTTGCAAAATTCATATCTTTAACACTGTATGTTGGGTTTTATCTTGTTTTACACAGATAAATATTGGCTGTTTTTCTACAACTGATGTGGTGTTTTCCCTTATTACTGTGTGCTATGTGCAAATGCTTTACACATTGCTTCTGAGATAAGCCTGACTGCTCGTGCAAAGCTGCTAAGGGCGTGAGCAGGGGTTATCCTGATTAGAGTGAGGGTCCCTACTTGGACAGGTTGCAAACCGACTGCCAACTAGAGACCCCATTTTTAACACTGGACAGCAATCACTAAAAGGAAGTTTACCAACATTGTAGCATATGGATTACAAACAAAATACAAACAAACTCTCCACTGTTATCTACATATATACATTTTTAGAAAGAACTGATGCAGGGTACCAGTGTAAAATAGTTGCGAGTTCAGCACGACCATACTTCATCATATACATTTAGGCCCATATTTATACTTTTTTAGCGCCGCATTTGCGTCATTATGTGATGCAAAAGTGGCACAAACTAACAAAATACAATTGTGTTTTTAAGGTTTTCGCCACTTTTGCATCAAAAAGTGGCGCAAATGCGGCGCTAAAAAAGTATAAATATGGGCCTTAGACCTTGTGTTGCTGTGTCAAATCTAGCAATTAATCTGGCCTTTTTTCTAAGGAGGCAGCTGTTGACCTGTGTTCTCTTTACTGTCTTCGGGACAACATAGAGAGCGGACCATTTTAAATCTTTTTCAGTGTGACCTGATTCAATGTAATGTCCTAGAGGTGCTCCCTGTACCGGGCATCCCCTGTTTTTCGAGAGCGTGTGGTAAATGTTGGGCACAGAAGGCTATAAGTACCATTTAGAGAACTAATCCAGTTTGAGAATTGGCCAATAACATTGAAGCTCTCTTCCAGACTCAGTAGACCTGCAGTTTGTTCGGACAGAATATGTGGTGTCCTAGTGTGGGAGATCATAACCTTGAGCAATAGGTTGTGTAGTGTGAGACTATAACTTGTCCTGAGCAACAGCAGATTGATACCTCCCAGGGATTATCCAAAGGCATACCAAAAGTGCACCAACAGAAGCAACGGTATCATCCATAAAGAAACAATCCGATGTACCACCATCAAGAACAACACGTCCTGATCATAGGACACCTCAATTTCCTAATCCACCTCAATAATACAATGACCATCAGAGACACCCTCGCCTACAGACCCCAGGACTATGCACAGTTTCTGCGATGCCCACACAGATTTCACCACCCCACTAGCCATGAAGTCCAAGCACTACTTCTTCCTCAACTTCTACCTGAACACAGCCACAGACACTAACTCCACCAACCTCCTGGAATGCATGAGCAACATTGGTCTGAAAGAGCTGATCACTGACCCCCACACACAGAGCAGGGCACACACTGGACCCAATTTTCACAGCCAGCAACGGAGTTAAATTAAGTCATGCCACAGAATTAGCCAAGACCGACCACTCCATTGTCCACTTCACCATACACTGCCACCCCTTTCCCCTGACATCCTTTCTGCAGCTAGCACAAAGTAAAACAGACCCAATGGAAGGACACCATCAACAACACCCAGCAACCATCCTGGAACTAACAGTCCAGAACTTCACCACCTAGATCAACTCTGTCAAGCGGGTAGGAAAACAAATTAAAGGTTTGCTCCTGCATACAGGGAGCAGCATTTTTAGCTTCTGGCTGCGTGCGGTAGCAGTACTGGCTCCTGCTGGAGGCATGGAACTTTCATGTCCCTTGGTCCCGCTACATACACGTTAGTAGTATGCAAATTCTTCCTGCCTTTTAAAAGGATGATGGACAGCTTACGAAAAGGCCCCCTGGGCATGTTTCCAACTGTTTTTCTTAGATGAGCTCACAATGGAGAGGAATATGATCACGTCTCCAAAGAAAGAAGCACTTGGTACATATGATTTAAAGGAAGTACCCTTGTTTGGTGGACTTTCAACTCTCAGTAGTCTCGTCCTCTTCTCTACATAAGGATTCATGTTATTGCAGATTTCAGTATGTAGATGCTTCAGGAACAATCACATTGCCAATATTACAGGCACACAAGGGTCATTGGAGACATTACCTTGGGTCCTTTAGGCAGCTGTAGTGTGCTATATTTGGGTAGTCATTTTACGCAAAACTCTGGTCTCTTTTTGGATAAACAAGCAGGTCCGGATGCACTGTACTTCAACTCACCCAAGGGTGCCTAAGAGGGGTTGACCACAGGGCTGGGCTGCAGACCAGGCCCTGCGGCCAACCCCTGCTGTACCTGGATGAAGACTGCATGTGACGCGTGTTTAGATGTCTACAGGCCATGCATCCAATTCCGCACTGCGTTAAAAAAAAAAAAAAAAAAAAGAGAAATTAACCATGAATTATAGTTACCTTAGGGCACAAGTTATAGTTACTAGAAATAACTCTAACTATAAAGCTGAGTTTATGTGATTTTGTGCGTGTAAATTCAGAACCTAACTATAATGTCACTGTAACCCTTGTTTTTTTTCAGTGAATATATTAATCACTTATCTGCAAAGTACCTCTCCTTATCCTCCTTGCCAGGATGTCCAGAGCCGCCATTGGGAATGATCCTGATGCTTTTTGAGTGCATTTTTATTTTTTTTATTTTTTTAAGCCTGCACCTGGTTACCACCTATTCTGATTCAATGGTAATAGCATTTCCTAAATGCCCATTTCACATTTAGGAAATGCCATGTACATGCGGTTAGGAAATCGCAAATACGAAATCCCTATTTCTAATTTCCTAGTTTGCGAATCGCAAAATGCAATTTCTACTGGGTAGAAATCACATTTTGGGACACCGCATAGGCCTTGTACATCAAGAAGGGCAGCTTTTAATTTCTTAATGGTCCAAAATAGTGATTTGCACCTTCAAGAAATGCAAAATCCTTTTGTACATATATGGGCCCAAGTCTCTAAACATCGCACCTTTTGACAAGCCTAGTTTTTTCCCAGGTAAGGTCTCAGTCCGTGCAGTATGCCTCCAAGCTACATATTAAATGTGTTTAATGCTCAACCCTATTGCAATGCACAACTGTCCCCACTAAATTATTATACTGACTCAACTGATCCTGGCTCTGGCATGAAATATGTCACTAGGAGAACTAAATTGTGGTGCCATCAAAAAGGATCACAAAGAGTCCCAGATTATAGTCCCCTCTCTCCCCCCCCCCCAAAAAAAAATCACCTACCCTCCCATGGGCACGTCAAATAGGAGGCACTTCCTCAAGAGGTCGATAAACTGAGTACGACTGAGCTGGGTAGCAACAAACAGCTGCTGCTCAATGCCAAGATGCCCCAAGGACTGAAAATATGCTTCATAAATTCACGTTATGTTATATCCATTAAAGGACAAAAACATTTCATGTAAAGGAATGAATGGAAGAAGGCATGGAGGCGCTCATGCATTAATGCACATATGTGAATGTAGGTATGTGTTTTTTCGTTTGGGCTACTTATTACAGGTACACAATGGACTAAATTCACTCCAACCATGGCCCTCAGGTGTAAAAGGTGATTCTGAGTGAAGTGGATAGAAATATTCACGACAGTAGATAAAGGGATGAGAAAGATGTTTGAAGGAGAATTTAAAAATGTAAGAAAATACCAACAGGTAGGACGTTAAAAAAAACCGGTAGTTGTCACTAGTGGCCAGCAGTGGAAGCTATCCGTGCTCCACACTACATCATCCAACACCCCTTTATTCAGGCTGTTCTTTTTTTATTCAGGAGCTATTACGCATGACCTAGATACCAGGACTTGGCAGTGAAGCCCTTGTGGCCTAGACCGAGCAGGAAGGTTGCACCATCCGATACTTGTTGCTGTGACTCACTAGTGAAGCCTCAGTGGTCTAGATGCAGCAGCCAGAAAGCAGTGGCTGGTACTTACGTGCCAAGACTCTGGGGTCAGGACTACGTAAATCTGCAGCCAGGACAAGCCATCTAGGAACCAGTAGGCAGAACCTAGAAGCCAGGATCCAGTGGACAAAAACACAGTGTATTTCAATTACGGCAAGATTCCTGATTTCTGGCATGGAAGTGTAACTCTTATCTATTCATGAGGAGGAGCCTCTTTCAAAGCCAAAAAGTTATAAACTGACTAAGTTATAAGATGTTTTTTGCACCTACAGACCTGGGTGAAAAATCACAAAATATTACTGTTCAAACAAGTAGGTTTTTGGAAAAAAACACTCTTCCTTACATAGTATAATGCGAGGTCCAACTAATATATGAAAACTATGTTGTAATAAAAGTACAGCTGGTCTACGCTTCCTTACTGATTTCATCACAAATTTCAGCAACGTTGACAAATATTTTATAGGGTAAATTCCAGGCGCCACAGATACTTGGGAAGCTCCAAAGTTCATTACTATCCCTTCTCACCAATATGTGGAAACAAGTGCTTATGGGTTGTGATCGAGGACTCACTAAGAACATTTCTTTTCAGAATGGCTTAAAAAAAAGGATGATCCCTAGCACTCTTTCCTACTGTTTGTGTATGTAAAAATGGAAGCCTAACTTTTGTATGCAGATCATGCCATGATCCTGGACTTGAGCTCCAATATGGCCAGTTTAATCTTTACTCTTATGCTAATTATCTCCCCTTGCAGATAAATATGGAGACATCCAAGATCTTGACAATTGGGAAGAGATCATTTTTTAAGTTTCACTTCGCTTCTGGGTACTTAAGAAATAGAGGGAAAGTCTCTTTTTATAAATATCCAGTAATCAATTTTGAAGTTAATATGGAGTTTAATCTACACACTCATTACCTTGCTGCTAAGGGGATTTCACAATCTTTAGGTCCAAGGGTAGTTTATAAATAATTAGGGGAAAAACATCTGAAACATGCTTTAAAAGTATATTTTGAGGTCATTCCCCTGCTGATGCTCAACTGTGTTTAATGTATTTATTTATTTGAATATAAAGTTGGGGGCAATATTTTAAGATCTTGACCAGCAGTTAGGCAAAGTCATTCAATCCTTGCATTTCATCTGGAACTGACCACAGTCCCTTGTATTTCCAAAGCTTGAGTTGAAATCCAGAGATGGAGCCATAAAATCAGTAACTCTATCCTGAATACATTAAGAGCAGATATAAAAAATGAACTATAGTCAGATGTATCCCCTGAGTATGCATTATGTTAAAATCTTGCTATATTTGTTTTGAAACCTGGCCAAAATAATACTCACTAACTCTATAATTCTTTTTCACCACTCTTAAAAAAAGGTTGACAGTAAAAATTAATTTTGCAGTATAACATTAATTAATCAAAAGGAATTAACTTAGAGTGTATATATGATCATTTTGAAACCAAAAAGGATGGGATGCAATTACATGTCTTTTAAATTAACCGTGAATTACCCAGATTTATTCTCCACCCCAGAACTAATGTTTCTATTGTATGGCAACTCGAAAAATGGTACAGAAATGCAATCTGTGTGCACTTTGTCATTTAAGCAATGTAGCAATTCAAGATTTAAAGCATGATGCACCAACTGTCCAGTTTTGCATAACATGAGATATTATTTGAGAAGAATCTTTGTAGAGTTTCAAATGCTAAATGCACTCCTTGCTATGTCCTGCACTCCAACTGATGTGCATCACATTTTTACATTGTTTTTTTAAAAAAGTTTGTGATGTAATTTTGTGTGATTTATAGCCTAAGTTGTATTTGTTGACCATATTAGTGGGGCCCTATTAAATGAAAAAATTTCTGTTTTTTTTTCTCTATGAAATAAAACATTTGCAGTAATCTCCTGTTCATGTGAGAACTTTCCAATTTTGATGGAAGTCAAAGAAACTGCTTTTAGGTCCTGATTACGATCTTGGTGGATGGAATACTCCATTACAATCCTGACGTATATTACGTCCGCTGTATTGCGATCTCCATAGGAAATAATGCAATTATAATACGCTGTATGAGATATCCGTCATGTTTGTGATGGAGTAACCCCATCCACCAAGATAATAATCAGGCCTTAGTCAACGCCTCAAAATGCCAAACCATTTAGTTTTTCTTTTGCATCTTTTAGGAAGCAGAACCTTATAGTGGCTGCTAAAGTAACTACATTTAAAAGTATTCCTTGCACTCAAAAGACTAAAATCCAATCTATACATGTAGTAAAAGCTATGAAATTGGCCACTTAGGTAAATTAAAGTCCTTAAATAGTGGTCTTTTGCCCTCTCATGTAGAATACACAATTGGTGTATTTTTCTGTTCAAACATGAACATTTGTATTTTGATCAAAATAGACCATAGACAATGGTTCAAAATGGCTCAGAATTTCTTTTCAAATCTTGCATCTTTCAAATATTTGCTACTTCAGGAAGTTGGTCATCGCTATGCAAGATAAGCTAACTATATTTAGGGTGATATTTGGCACACATTAGAGCAAATCCCAATAATCTGTATGTTCAGTGAAGTCTATGAAAATGGCTTATTCGGTTATTTAAAAGCCTAAAGAGGTGGTTATTAATCGTGGGATGTGAAATAAACATCATCCTGGGTAATTTAGTGTCCAAAACAGAATGTTTGAATTTTGATTGAAAAAACATATCAGCGACACACTCTACTACGAAATGCTTCAAAATGGCCCAAAATATTTTGTTTTCAAATCTTGTGGTGTTCGACCATTTATAGCTCCAGGAAGTTAATCATCATTGTGCGAGGTAAAATAACTATATTTAGATTAACGGCTGGAAGTCAATAGACCAAAACCCAATAAGCTGTATATGCAGAGAAATCTATGAAAATAGTTTGTTCACTCAAGTTGAGGCATGCAAAAGTAGTCCTTCACTACGTAATGCAAAACAAACATTTCATTTAGTTTTCCTTTCAAAGAAGACTATCGGATATTTGATGGCTTGATCTTAGGAAATGCCACAAACTTGAAAAATATTTTGTTTTCAAATCTTGAGTCTTTCTATAATTTGTGAATTTGATCTTCGTCATTGTTAGAGATTAAAAACTAAGGGGCATGGTTACAAGGAACTGGGGTTTGGGCTCTGATGCACCAGTTTCCTTGCTTCACCCTGCGCCCCCCTAACGACACCATGGTTGCGCTTTACAATGCAGTGCATCATGGCACACGTTAAGACAATAGGGTCAACATTTTTGATGCAATTGTGGTGCTTTGCTGGACTCGCTCCAGAAATGTTGGCACTAGTCCAGCAAAGCACAGGGAGGCCCATAGGCTAATGCACTAGTGTCACTTTAATGCCTCCCTTGAGCAGGTGTTAAACAATGACACAACAATGGCACTGCAAAACCTTGCAAATTTCACTGCACAATTTTTTGGGCCTCCCTGTGGGGCAATGCCACCCCCTCCTCTTGCTAGCATTGTACCACTTTGTAAATATGCCGCAGGGTGGTGGACTGGTTAGCGCCGTCTTAGCTTTAAAAAAAAAAAAAAAAGAAGAAATTACGCTATGGCAGTGCTAGAGGCCTGCAAATATGTCCCTAAGTTTTAAGTGATTTTTGAGATTTCTGGCACTCAGGAGAGGAAACCCTGATAATTAGTATATCAGGGGACATTTGAGAAAATTGTATATTTGCTCAATTGTCGACCTTAAAAGTGTTTATACATTATGAAATGTGACTTTTTTTGGGCAGCCAGATGCTCTTATTAAAGTTTTTAAATTGGTGCTGTCAGATGAATGTTTCATATGAATGCCAGTGACGAACTAGGGCAGAATGATACCCATTTGGCATGGAGGGCTTTCTGTGAATAAACTGTGCTTTTTGTTCCCATAAAGTATCAGTATCCGAAGACTCTTTGGCCCCTTTTTATTTGCACCCCTGGAGTTTCTTTGAGATATAATCATCTCAGCTGGACAGCAGGTTTACTTTGCATTCTTGCAAGGGCACCCAAGCAGACCTCCTTCCATCCTCTTGTTGGGTCCTCTTTGTCCTGGGTAATGAGCATCTCTGAGTATACCTTTGAAAGGCATAGCTGGGTGACCAATCCAGTATTTCCAATTCAGCACTAAAAGGCAGGATTCTGAAAATATTCTTTTTCACCCTCATCTTAGTAAAAAGAGCAAGAACACTTTAAGAAATCGTCAGAAGATCAGTATCTCAGCTGAAGGGTTTTGCAGAGCAAACTGCATCTTCTCCTAGGTTTTTCCTAATGGGACATGTAGGTTTATACACAGCATCTTTCACAATGTAAAATTGTTAACTTTGTTCTCAAACAGCTCACTTTGGAAAAGTTTTGATCTCTTGCCACATAATCTGCCAGATAAATGCAGGCTCATAGGAAGCGGGTGGATAACTCTAGGTGGAACCTGACATGAGATGCAGGTTTCCATTTTCTACAAGTTTCTATTGTCCTGAGCCTCCTATGCCACTACGTAAAAGATGGAAGGTAACAGACTTTACAGAGATGATGCAAAACTGTTGAAGAGCACTACCACACACCCCTCAAAGTAGTTCACTTATGTTTTATTGTGTGGCATCAGACTGCTAAGCTCACCCAGTAGTTACGCAGTTGACCATGGTAGAAATTGGAACACAGTACAACAAATGTACTATGAAAGTGAGTTTGGTTTGTTCTTTCATAAGTAGACCCCTCAGAGCAAATCCCAGTGGGTGGAGCAATTGGCAAAAATGAAGTTAAGGCACCCAGTAGAACATCAACTCTCATTTTATCTTGAGCAAGTCCTTTTTAAGGAACCGCTACCAATATGTTGTTAAGATTCTCCATGAGTCTTCAAAGTCTGGATTTTGCCAGTAGGTTCTTCAAGAACTATGTCCACTGCTGGTATGTCCAGTGACAAGAACCTCCAGCCAAAATTGAGTCACCTCCTGTAGGAAGTTGGCTCTGTATATATTATTTCAAAGTACGAAATAGTGTGCACAGAGTCCAAGTGTTCCCCTTCGAGGTAAGATAGTGGCAAAAGTAGATAATTCTAATGCTCTATTTTGTGGTAGTGTAGTTGAGCAGTAGGATTATCAAAGGCTAGTGTTAAGCATTTGTTGTACACACACAGGCAATAAATGAGGAACACACACTCAAAGACTTACTCCAGGCCAATAGGTTTTTATATTGAAAAATATATTTTCTTAGTTTATTTTAAGAACCACAGGTTCAAGATTTACAGCTAATACTTTAAATGTAAGGTACTTCACTTAGATACTTTAGGAACTTTGAATGAAAACAATATAATGTACAGTCTTTGTAAAAATGGCAATAAGCTATTTTCAAAGTGGACACTGCAAAAATCTACAGTTCCTGGGGGAGGTAAGTAAAGGTTAGATTAGGAGGTAAGTAAAACACTTACAAGTCTCAGTCCTGGGGCATAGGCAGCCTACCGTTGGGGGCTCAAGGCAACCCCAAAGTTACCACACCAGCAGCTCAGGGCCAGTCAGGTGCAGAGGTCAAAGAGGTTCCCAAAACACATAGGCACTTATGGAGAACAGGGGTGCTCCGGTTCCAGTCTGCCAGCCGTAAGTACCTGCGTCCTCGGGGAGCAGACCAGGGGGGTTTTGTAGAGCACTGGGGGGAACACAAGTAGGCACACAAAACACACCCTCGGCGGCACAGGGGCGGCCGGGTGCAGTGTGCAAAGCAGGCATTGGGTTTTATATAGGTTTCAATGGAGGGACTCGGGGGGTCACTCTAGCGGTGCAGGCAGGCACCACCTCGGCAAGGCAGAGGGTCGTCTGGGGGTCACTCCTGCGTCGAAGTTCGGTTCCTTCAGGGGGGGCTGCGGGTGCAGTGTTGGTTCCAGGCGTCAGGTCCATTGTTACAGTCAGTCGCGGTCAGGGGGAGCCTCTGGATTCTCTCTGCAGGCGTCGCTGTGGGGGCTCAGGCGGGTCATCTCTGGTTACTCACAGGCTCGCAGTCGCCGGGGAGTCCTCCCTGAGGTGTTGGTTTTCTGCAGGTCGAGCTGGGGGCGTCGGATGCAGAGTGTAGAGTCTCACGCTTCCGGCGGGAAACGTGAAGTCCTTGGAAGTTGCTTCTTTGTTGCAAAGAAGTAGCTGGTTTTGACCAGGGCCGCTGTTCACGGGAGTTTCTTGGTCCTGTAGTCCAGGGCAGTCCTCTGAGGCTTCAGAGGTCGCTGGTCCCTGTCGGATGCGTCGCTGGAGCAGGTTTTTGAAGTTGGAGACAGGCCGGTATGGCTGGTGCCAAATCAGTTGTCTTCCTCCTTCTCTGCAGGCTTGTAGGTCAGCAGTCCTTCTTCTTTCTTCAGGTTGCAGGAATCTGATTTCCTGGGATCTGGGGTGCCCCTAAATACTGAGTTTAGGGGTGTGTTTAGGTCTGGGAGGGCAGTAGCCAATGGCTACTGTCCTTGAGGGTGGCTACACCCTCTTTGTGTCTCCTCCCTGTGGGGAGGGGGGCACATCCCTAATCCTATTGGGGGAATCTTCCAAAACCAAGATGGAGGATTTCTAAAGGCAGGGGTCACCTCCGCTCAGGACACTTTAGGGGCTGTCCTGACTGGTGGGTGACGACTCCTTGTTTTTCTCATTATCTCCCCTGGACTTGCCGCCAAAAGTGGGGGCTGTGTCCAGGGGGCGGGCATCTCCACTAGCTGGAGTGCCCTGGGGCATTGTAACACAAAGCTTGAGCCTTTGAGGCTCACTGCTAGGTGTTACTGTTCCTGCAGGGGGGAGGTGTTAAGCATCTCCACCCAGTGCAGGCTTTGTTTCTGGCCTCAGAGAGCACAAAGGCTCTCACCCCAGGAGGTCAGAAACACGTCTCTCAGCAGCAGGCTGGCACAGAGCAGTCAGTCCTGCACTGAAGGACTGGGTAAAATACAGGGGGCATCTCTGAAATGCCCTCTGTGTGCAGTTTTTAATAAATCCAACACTGGCATCAGTGTGGGTTTATTATTCTGAGAAGTTTGATACCAAACTTCCCAGTATTCAGTGTAGCCATTATGGAGCTGTGGAGTTCGTTTTGACAAACTCCCAGACCAAATACTTAATATGGCCACACTGTACTTACAATGTCTAAGAATAGACTTAGACATTGTAGGGGCATATTGCTCATGCAGCTATGCCCTCACCTGTGGTATAGTGCACCCTGCCTTAGGGCCTTCCATGGTCACAGTGCCATTGGTACCACTGGTACCTTTTACAAGGGACTTATCTGTGTGCCAGGGGTGTGCCAATTGTGAAAACAATGGTACATTTTAGGTGAAAGAACACTGGTGCTGGGGTCTGGTTAGCAGGGTCCCAGCACACTTCTCAGTCAAGTCAGTATCAGGCCAAAAGTGGGGGGTAACTGCAACAGGGAGCCATTTTCCTACACGTCCTTTCTGAAGCAGTGCTCTCTTGGGAGTTTTTGCAGATTTTTTTTTCTAGAATTGCATGCTTATAAACCAGAAACCCGTAGTGTACAAACAAGTATTAACAGCAAGCCAAAGAACTGAGAAAGCATGGTTCCTTTAAGAAGGGCTCTTGGATATAAAAATTACGAATCATACACATCTATGTAATGAGTTATTACAATTCCTTAACATTAGTGCTATTTCTAACACACAGTACTGCAAAACCCAAAAATCGGTATAAGAACTGAAGAGTATTAAACCAGATTATTTGGTTGCATATAGGCCTTAACAGTGGGCATTCACTGTGGGATGGAAACAGTTGGAGTGGCTCTGTTCAAACAAGAATGTTTGCATTTTGATGAAAATTGATGAAGCTGGACTTTACTAAATGACTCAATTACCCCAAAAATATTTTGTTTTTTAATCTTGTCTTTTTAAACTAATTATGGTTTTACGAACTGATGATTGTGGAAGTCAAAATAAGTACATGTAGATTGATTTCTAAACTCAATAGGGGAATACAGAATAATCTGAATATGAAGTGAACTATACAAAACAATTGGTGTCCTTTGCAGTTCAAGCATGATTTTGATCAAAATTGATGAAACCAGGCTTACAAAATGCTTCAAAATCGACAAAAATATTTTTTCTAATGTTTGACTATTGCTTTAGCAAGAGGCTTGTCACTATAAGAGTTAAATAGCGAGCACGTTTAGAGTAATATCTGCAGCTCAACAGGCCGAATGCAATATTCTTTATATCAAATGAAGACTATGGATATGGTGTATTTAGTCACATAGAGGTCCTTAATGCTGATCAGTCAATGCAGGGTGCTATGTTTTCTGAGTAAATGAAAACATCCACATTTTTATAAATAAATGATGGTAGTCCTGAACAAGTACCTTTTAAAATGGCCTTAATATTTAGTTTTCAAAGTGTGTGTCTTTATGGAATGTATGGTTTAAAGAAAAGGATCATGATTGAGCAAGCGAATATAACTATGTTTAGATGGAATTTTGGCATGCAATATGCCAAACCCCAATAATATGTACATCAAGTAAAGTCTATGAATATAGCTTATTCGGTCATATAGCTGTCTTAAAAAGTGGGCATGTGCTGCTACATGTAAAATAAAGAACGACTGGTGTAACTGTGTGTTCAAATGATAGCATCTGAATTTCACCAAAATCGATGATGCCGGGCTCTATGAAATGCCTCAAGATAGCCAACATGTTTTGTTTTCTATTCTTCTGTCTGTTGACCATCTATGGCTTCAGAAAGTGAAAAAAAGTTGACCTCTGTTGTGGAAGCTGGAATTACTCTATTTAGAGTGATTACCAGCACTCAATAGGCCAAAACCCAATGATATAAATTAATGTAAGGTAAAGCCATAAAAATGGCTCATTGAATCACTTGCACTTACCACCGATTAGACGTTCCAAATTATAGGAGCACGACCAGCTACACTTTTCTAACTCCCTGGTAAGAATCTCACCTCCAAATTGTGTTCCTGCCATTGGCACATACATTTACAGCACTTAAGTGATACTCTATCTAATTCTTTGATTCTCAAATTTTTTTTTGCTGTTTATAATCAGTTTGTGCCACAAACCCCGCCACATTAAAAAGTTTGGGGTTGCTTGTGGTCTTTTCAGGAGGGTGCCTGGTCCAACAGTTCAGGCCACACGGTTCCCATACAGAGCAAGATAAGTAGTGAATGGGTGGGCCATTGTCTAGAGTGTCATTGTGGGCGAAAAACGATGGCCTGGAATGCTGCCTTGAGCAAATGCCAGTGGCTGAGATTCTTTCAATCATTCCATCCATCTTCTAGTTTTTGTTCCACAAAAAAAGTATAGCATTTCTAAAATCCCAATAGATAGCTCAAGCACCCTTCTAAATCGTCCTGTACCGCTGGAGGGGTCTGTAAGCATCTGGGAGCAAAAGCAATGGCTTTGTTTCCATCATCTCATTTTTGTGTGAGAACTGCACTTAAACCGGTAATGCTGGCATCCTGGTCAAGCCATGGTGGCACATATTATGTACAGGGACATGACTCAAATCTACTTTAAGTATGTCTATTTCCTCTTCACTTGACTGCATTCACACCAATGTAGCCCCTTTCCTAGTAAATTTTCAAGTGTTCCCTGTTTTATCGACCATGGTTTCTAGGATTTCGGAATAAACTTCTAATAGACCCAAAAAATAAAGGGGCATATTTATACTCTGTTTGCGCTGTTTTTTTTTTACGCAAATCCGACGCAAAACTAACTCCATATTTATACTTTGGCGTTAGACCCGTCTAGCGCCAAAGATCTTGGAGTTTGCGTCATTTTTTAGCGTGGACACCTTCCTTGCGTTAATGATATGCAAGGTAGGCGTTCCCTTCTAAAAAATGACTCCGAGGCATGTGCGCCGTATTTACACTCCCGTCCAAAAATGACGCCCGGGAGTGGGCGGGTCAAAAAAAATGACGTTCAGCCGCTTTTGTGTCATTTTTTAACGCCTGGTCAGGGCAGGCGTTAAGGGACCTGTGGGCTCGGAAGGAGCCCAGAGGTGCCCTACCATGCCCCCAGGGACACCCCCTGCCACCCTTGCCCACCCCAGGAGGACGCCCAAGGATGGAGGGACCCATCCCAGGGAACTTAAGGTAAGTTCAGGTAAGTATTTTTTTTTTTTCTTGGGTGGCATAGGGGGGGCCTGATTTGTGCCCCCCTACATGCCACTGTGCCCAATGACCATGCCCAGGGGACATAAGTCCCCTGGGCATGGTCATTGGGCAAGGGGGCATGACTCCTGTCTTTGCTAAGACAGGAGTCATTTCAATGGGGGTTGGGAGTAAAAAAAAATGGCGCTAATCGGGTTGAGGCGAAAATTTTGCCTCAGCCTGACTTGCCCCATTTTTTGACGCCCAAGCTCCATTTTCCCCTACGCCGGCGCTGCCTGGTGTAAGTCATTTTTTTTGACGCACACCAGGCAGCTCCGCCGGCTAACGTCATTCCATAAATAAGGTGCCCGCATGGCGCTTTGGAATGTCGTTAGCCGGCGTTAAATTTTTTGATGCACAACTGCGTTGGCGCAGTTGTGCGCCAAAAAGTATAAATACGCCCCAAAATGTTTACTGCTTATTATCAAGTGGTCTCAACTAAAATTTGTACCAGACGATTCTCTTACTACTAATGCCCGAAATAAACTATCATGTCAAGTGAAAACGTGCATTTGTCGTTTTTTAATTAATGTAAGCTCCTTGTCCTTCAAGATATCCAATCTCAATCTCCTATCGTGCTCTAGAACTCCCTTAATTGCCCTTAACATTTTAACTTACAAAATACGAAACCGGGCATGCCCTGACAAACATTACTATCTGGAACACTGATGTTGCAGACTCCAGGCCTCATCTAAACTTTTCCTCCGGTGTTACAAAGGTGGTGTACTGCCTGCAGCCGGGATACCACTTGATCTGGTGGTATGCCTATGGTAGGTGAGATTTTCCTATCATTGTAACTATTTACCCAGTACTAGGAAGGGAATTCTTGTCATCCATGACATAACTTTTCACCCTGCTGGGACTGATGCAGGCTCTAATCTCACCAATGGCTTTCATTGCATGGAGACGGGACATATTTACCCCCCATCCCCCACTGGTCCAATTGATCACATGTCCAAATCAATTCGTACTTTACTGTCGTAGGATCCTCACTTTTTGCAGTACAGGGGCTGTATTACAGAAAATACTCTGGGAACCCCATGCAAAGAGACACGCAATCCATGCGCTCCTTGAAAATGGAGAGAGGTGATTTCGTGGACACTGTAATGTCACTGGTCGGTGATGTAACCGACCAGCTTATTTGGAATTGGTGTGTGGGGGAATCCACGGGTGTTGCCAAGAGGATTCCCCCTTGTGGTGACACCACAGACATTGCCCTGGAAGCAGGTGCAGTTACACATTTCACTCAACTACAGGGAGATCAACATCCCCCCTCTTTGGAAAAGCATTGCCCAATGCCACCAGCACTGTGGAAGTCAGACCAACAGCTGGCCTGCGGTTCACTAATGTGCAAGTTTGCAGCTGCCCTCTGGGCACTGCATTTACTCTATGTGGGTGCACTGAATAGGTGTGTTCCAAGCACATCAATTTAGGAGTGTACTTAAATTGAAGACAAAACCAGGGAAGTGCGTCCTTTACATAATATAGCCCATAGGCTCTTCTTTCTTACACTTCTAATTTGGAGCACAAATTCATTGAGTCACCGTAAGGTTTTATTTGACACGTCCCCGCACGGATTCCATTAAGGTAAAGCATTTTCATTTTGTTTAATTCCTAATGCCTCCTGGTGTGGACATCCTAATAATTTTTCCCTTTCTTGATAACATTTACTCTACCTATTAAATTCCTTTCCCTGAACTGAATTTCTGTCTTACAAAACCTACAAACATATATAGGGTAATCTTTATTACCGTCCGAGTCATAGTACTTAAACAGTGGCTGTTCCCACTTTCAGACTGTGGCCGATACCTACTCTTTCTTTTTTTAAAAAAAAATTATGCACAGAAGCTCATTCTAAGGGCCCCTCCTCCCTATTTTATTTCCAGCTTATATGTAAGTCTAAAATATTAGAGTCAAAGGTTTTCAGTAGTTGTGGGAGGGATTCACACTGTGATGGGAGGACTAGCCTAAGTGCAAGGAAGATTACTGATATGTAGTAGGTACATAAATCCCATGTCAGAACTCTGTGTCACAGTAGTTACACATAAGGATTTACCAAAACCAATAAGTACCAATACACAATTATATCTTGCTTGGAGCCAAAACATATGTATTCAAAAATACCTGTAAAATGTATGCTTCATTACTGGTTTCAAAACTAAAGCCCAAAAATGTTCAGATTTACTGGGATGCAAATCCAACCTATAAGTGTCACCCATGTGGCCACTCTACAGATTTCCTGTAATTGTATTGTATTGTATTGTATTGTAATCGTATTTATATAGCGCTTACTACCCCTGACGAGGCGTCGAATCGCTTTTCGATGAGTAGCACGCTGCTCCTGAACCCAACAAGAATTAGTGATGGATTAGTATCGTTTAATAATGAGTACAGTTTTAGTATTATTATGAGTTAATTTGAGCCGCGGATATGAGAGTTTGTTAGTTAGATTGACTGGAGTAATGGAGGGGTGGAGGAGGAAAGAAATCCAGAAGTGTTAATTGGGAGTATATCCTTCATTTACTCAACCCAAAGGCTTGGGATGAATAAAGGGGGGGTGGAGGGGGAAGAATATGTGGAAGGGTTAGGGAGAGCATAGTAGCAGGGTGAGATGAATGCAGGAGAATTTAGTAGGGTTGTGTGGGAGGTCACAGAGGTAGAGTGAGGTTTGGGGAGTTAGATGTGGAGGTAAGAGCTTAGGCAGAGATATTTAGGAGATGAAAGTGGTAGAAGGGATTTGGGATGAGTCAGAGTGAGAATGGAGGATAGTTTGATAGAGACATGACATAAGAGTGATGAGTAGATAAGTGTGATAAGATGAGAGCAGGAATTCATAGATATCTAGTATAACAACCCAAAAACCAGGAGCCATGCAATGATCCACGAACATGCCAAGCACAGAAACAACATATACACATACATACACACATATATATATATATACGCACACACACATGAATACACACATATGCACATACAATACATAATTAGAATCATGGGTAAAAAATACTTAGTCAGACAGGTTTAAAGAGTGTGTGTGTATTTTATCGTTAAAGAAACTATAAATAAATAGAAATATACATATAATCTGAAACAAATATTTATCCACATAGGCATATGCAGTTCATAGTTGTTTGAAAAAGGTGGTTATGAAGGAAAGAGCCAACTCTTGAGTAGTTTTCTGAAGACACAAAAGTTATCTGTGGCTCTTATAGTTGGGGGTAATGAATTCCATAGTTTGGCTGCTTGGACGGAGAAGGATGTACCACCTACAGTCTTTTTCTTGTATGGTGGTGTTCTAAGGCGGGGTGCCAGTCTTGAGCGGAGGGTTCTTTGTTGGATGTATTTGGTAATTTTCTTTCTGATAAAAAGTGGTCCTGTTCCATGTATAGCTTTGTGGGTGATACAAAGCAGCTTGAAAGTGCATCTTCTGGCAACGGGTAACCAGTGTAGTGCTCTCAAGGCAGGGGCGATGTGGGCTTGCAGCTTTATATGTAGTAGTAGCCTGGCTGCGGAATTCTGGATACGTTGTAGTTTTTTCATAACAGATAGAGATGATCCATGGCAGAGGCTATTGGCATAATCCAGTTTGGATAGTACAAGTGAGATAGTAGCTTGCACCTTGTGTGGAAATCCGAGGTGGGGGAAGATGCGTCGTAAAGTCTTTAATGTGATGAAGCTTGTGCGTGCTAATTTGTCTACTTGGTCATTCATAGTTAGTTTGGAATCCATGGTGATTCCTAGGTTTTTAACTTCCTTGGATAATTGAGGAGGCGGTCCGAGATCGTCAGGCCAGACGCACAGAGGGTCATAATTTTTCCAGTCCCCACATATGAGTATTTCTGTTTTGGAGGTATTTAGTTTGAGATGGCTCCAGGTCATCCACTGATCAACGGCTCTGAGGCAACTGAAGATTTGTGAGTTTTCAATGTTTTTGGGGTCTTCTAATTTAAGTAGTATTTGTGTGTCATCTGCATAGTTGCAGCATGTGAGATGGAAATCATTGATCAGTTCTGGTAAAGATATCATGTAGATGTTGAAAAGCAAAGGTGAGAGGATTGACCCTTGGAGGACCCCTGCTTTTGTGAGGTAGGGTTCGGACGAGAAGGGGGGCGAGTGGATGATATTCGTCTTTTTTGGAGATAGGAAGTAATCCAGTCGAGAGCAATCCCTTGTATGCCGGCTTTGTGGAGTCTTTGAGTTAGGGTGTCATGGTCAACCGTATCAAAGGCAGCTGAGAGGTCCAAGAGAAGTAGTGCAGAAACTCCATTTCGGTCGACTGTGTTTTTAAGATCGTCCCAGATTGCCATGAGTGCTGATTCAGTGCTTCTTCCTGGGCGGAATCCAGTTTGGAAGTCTGAAAGTATAGAATTGTCTTCAATGAATCGTGACATCTGGGCGAATGCTGCTCTTTCTATCAATTTGCCCAGGAAAGGTCCATTTGTGATAGGTCTGTAGCTGTTGGGGTCTTGCGGGTCTAGGTTTGTTTTCTTTAATAATGGTCGTATGTATGCCTTTTTCAGGTCTGCAGGAAAAGTTCCTGAAGTTAAAGAGTTGTTGATGAATCTTCTTAAAGGCGTGGCAGCCGAAGTAGATAGCAGGATGTTCTTGAAGATTTGTGGTGGGCAAGGGTCAGAAGGGCAACCAGAAGGTCTGCTTGCTTTGACCAAATCCATAAATTCATCCTGGGATATTTGTTTGAAGGACTGTAGAGGTTGGGATGGTTTATTCTTAAAGGGTATTTTAGTAAAGGGGTTGGTGCTGATGGTTTTCATCTGTTTTAAATAGGAGTCGAATGTGTCTGCCTTGGTTGTGTAGTGAGTTGCCAATTTGTTTGTGAAATCTTGAGTGGTGGGATGACTTCCTTCCATGCATGTAGGTTTTCGAAATTCATTGAGAATTTTGTAAAATTCCTTGGTTGTAGATTAAGCATTTAGAATTCTGTCTGAGTAGTATCTTTTTTTTAGCTTTTTTGATTGATGATTTGTATATCCTGTTAAGTTTGTGTAGCTGAAGTTTGTCTTGACTGTTGTTTGTTTTGAGCCAGGTCCGCTGCAACTTTCTGATTTGTTGCTTTCATTTGTTAAGTTCTGTGTTTCTCCAAGGTGTTGGTTTTCTTCTGTCGTGTTTAGTTTTTTCTGAGTGGTATTAGGACATCAAAAGCTTCCTGTAGCCACTCAAAGTTTTGGTACAGAATTAATTGCATCTAGATCTGTGTTTGCTGTTAGTTGTGTTTCTAAGTGATCCAAATTGAGTTTGCTCCATGGTCGATAGGTGTATGTATGTAAGTGGTTGAGGGGTGTGTTGATTTGTGGAGTTGTCTGTCGGAAAGTTATCAGATGGTGGTCTGACCAGGTGGTTGGTGTGATGCTCTGAATAGTAACGAGTTCAGGCTTAGCAAAAATGACATATAGGATGTGACCAGCGATGTGTGTGGGATTGTGTACAATCTGATGTAGGTTCAATGCGAGTAGGCCAGTGGTGATAGCTTTTGGATGGGGCATATTGGGTTTGTCAAACCAAATGTTTAAAACCCCAAGAATGCATAGATTGGAGTATAGTGTAATAAGGTTTGAGATTGTGTCAAGAAAAGCATCTGGGAAAGTGGAGTTGTTAGGTGGAGGTCTGTAAAGGAGGAGAAAGTTACAGGAGGAAGTTGGAGTAGGGTGGCATCTGGTAAGGAGGGCTTCACCACCTTGTATGGAGATGTTGTCTGTTTTACTGAGGTTTATTGCCTGTTTGAATATAATAGCTAGTCCACCTCCTCTCTTGCCTATACGGTTTTGTGTGATGGTTTGATAGCCCGGAGGAAGGGCTTCGTGCAACACTGGTGCCATGTCATCTCCCAACCAGGATTCCATAATGAATAGTAAGTCAGGTTGTGTGTCTGTGAGCAGGTCGTAGATGTGGTGCTTGTTTTCTTGAGAGTGATCGAGCATTTATGAGCTGGCAGTTTAGATAAGGTGTGTTAGTGGTAGTGTTGTTTTGTTTAGTAGAAGGGTAAGTAGTGTAATGTGAGCTTGAAGCAGGAGTGTTGCTAGTTGTGATAACTGTTTGAGGCTCACAATAGTCTTGCTTTTCAATATAGTGTTCCTCTTCCAGCAGGTTAAGGAGGCATTTTGTTGGGTCTGTGTGTGTGGGTGGTGGACTTGGTGGCTGAGAGAGCCATGAGGAGTGTAGTGTTTTTTGTAGGGTAGTTTTATTATGTAACAGACAAGGGGATGCGAGGTTGCTATGAGTGGCATGTTTTTTATTTTGTTTGCATTTGTTTAGTGTGGATGGAGTATGGGTTAGGGGTGGTGGAGGAGCATGTGGATCATGATTTAAGGCTCTAAATTGTGCAATGGAGGAGAGGCGAGTGAATGAAAGTTGCTGGGTTGGGGTGCTTGAGGTAGGTGTTTGTGAAGAGTGGGGAGGGGGGTAGGGGTGGAGATAGGATGGAATTTGTATCCTTTGTGTAGTCCTGGGGGTGGGAGTGGGTATGACGATGAGTGTAATGTAAGTTTGTGTTGCTTTGATGTGTTGATGTTTGTGGTCGGTATTGTTTTTGTGGAATAATGAGGGGATATTGGTGTAGTTGTTTTTGGTGAGGGATTTGTATGTAAGTTAGTGCTGCTAAGTGGAATTTGAGTGTTAGATGGTGTGTTGCTGTGTTTTGGAGATGAATGTATGAGGTGTGTAAGAGGTGATGGGTGTGTGTCAGGGAAGTAAGTATTAGTTGAGATGACCGGAAGAGGTAATATGTGTGGTGGAGTGAAATGTGGTGATTGTTTGGTTGTGTGTAATTGGTGAGGAGAGGGGAAGAGTGTTTGTAGATGATGTGTTTGAATGCAGGGTTTGGGCATTGTTATGATGTCAGGTGGTCTGTGGGGAGTTGTTGGTTAGTATGAGCAGAGAGTGTGTATCTGGGAAACTGAAACTGAGAGAAATGTATGTTGTAGTTTTGTATTGTATTGTGTGGGTGGTGGCAGGTAGTGTTAGTGGGAGGGGACAGAGTAGTGTTTGCTGTGAGAATGAAGGTGTTTTTCTGTAGTAGTTGTGGGGGGTATGTGCATATGTGTTGTATGTAGGGTATTGTGTTGGGTGGTGGGGCAATGCAATCTATCTGTGGTCAGTTTGTGATGCATGTGTTGGATGTCTTTGTAGAATATGTGTTTGCATGTTGAGGGATGTGTAGGGGATGATACCATTCATGGTCATATGTGAATTGGGCAGCATATCTGGCCCTAGACCCTACCTGTCCCGAAAAGGCCCAAACAGGCAACTGCCCTTGTCCTCTCCGCCCAAACAGGCAACTGCCCTTGTCCTCTCCGCCCAAACAGGCAACTGCCCTTGTCCTCTCCGCCCTTTGCTGAGACGCCCAGGCTCAGACGCCCTGAATCCTGTCCTTTTGTAGCCCTACTGGCCAATAAGAAGCTGGTCATAACCCTAGCCAATCCGATTTTAAACCCTGATTTGGCCAACTAATGGGAGACCCAGCCCTAATCACCAGTCACAGCCCTATTCCTGACCACCAATCACAGCCCCAGCCCTAAAACCAGCAACCAATCAGAATCCCAGCCCTATCCACCAATCACAGCCCTAGAACCAATAGCAAATCAGAAGCTCAGCCCTATCCACCAATCACAGCCCTAGAACCAATAGCCAATCAGAAGCTCGGCCCTATCCACCAATCACAGCCCTAGAACCAACAGTCAATCAGAATCTCAGCCCTATCCACCAATCACAGCCCTAGAACCAACAGCCAATCAGAATCTCAGCCCTATCCACCAATCACAGCCCTAGAACCAACAGCCAATCAGAATCTCAGCCCTATCCACCAATCACAGCCCTAGAACCAACAGCCAATCAGAATCTCAGCCCTATCCACCAATCACAGCCCTAGAACCAACAGCCAATCAGAATCTCAGCCCTATCCACCAATCATAACTGCATCCCTGGAACTAGCAACCAATGAAACACCATCTCCCAACAACCTATCACAACAGCATATGCAACAACCACAAGGAACTTATATAGGGAGCAAGTAAACTAAACTCCAGTCCCTGTGGGCAGGGGGAAAGGAAACTGCTGCTCTATTCAGTATCTCCTTGGATACAGACAGGCTGAATCCACACTTCCAAGCTAGCAGAGTCTACTTTCCAGGTAAGGGGGACATTGCTTAAGAGACAAACACTGCAATAGTGCTGGGCGCACACTCTAAAATCGGGCTTTTTTTAAGGCAAAAATACAGGGGGGGGCAGACAGTTTTTAAGCACAATTTAAATCACACAAACAGATTAAAACAGTCTCCTAAAACCACACTCAGAGATGTAGATAGCCTTTTTACCAAGAATAGGGGGGAAAAAACGGGGGGGGGGGGGATGGTGGGAGGGGGAGCCACAAACTAGCAAGGGAATTCACACAGTCACGGCAAAAAAAGGATTTTTTTAAAAACAGCACTTTAAAAGAGGCCAGGCTGCCTGAAACACAGAGAGTCCACAGTAAAACAAACACTTTTTGAACAAATAATACTATTTAACCAGAAATATCTTTGGGCTCCTTACCTAGGTCTTTTTGCAATCCTTGAACACTGGGCTGTATCAGGACACAGGGGAGATGCACAGAGGAACACAAAATGGAGGTGCCTCTATATATATAGAATAAGTATCAATCTGGAAACATTTGCGACGATGGTGGGTAAAGAAGATTATTGGCTCACCTTATGCAAATAAATTACGCAAAACTGCTTGTCCTACCACTGCGTCCATCCTGTCAGCAGCATCCAGGCAGTAGTGTTGAGTAAATGTGTGGCTGCGAGTCCACGTTGCCGCTCTGCAAATCCGGTTTAGGGGCACTCCTGCGAGGAGAGCTGCAGAAGTAGATACTGCTCTAGTGGAGTGCACCTTGACGTTGGCTGTTAGCGGTCTTCCTGCCAACTGGTGACAGAACTGTATGGCAGTGGAGATCCACCGGGCTATGGATTGCTTGGTAACAGCATTCCCCTTAGTGTTTTGACCATAGCTAACGAAAGCTGCTAGTCCTTTGGATGTAAAATTGTAGACACCTTTTGAGGTCTAGGGAATGTAGCGCTCGTTCTGCTGGAGTTCGAGGGTTTGGAAAGAAAGTCTTTAATATTACTGGCTTGTTCAAATGAAAGTTTGAGGGAACTTTAGGAATACATTTAGGATTAGTCCTCAGAATGACCATATCTGATTTAAATTGAGGAAAAGGTGGTGAGATTGTGAATGCCTGTATGTCACAATCCCTTTTCGCAGAAGTAAGTGCTAGAAGGAGTGCCGTCTTCCAAGAGATATATTTCAGGTCAGCTTTGTGAATAGGGTCAAAGGGATGCCTCATCAATTGGGACAGCACAATATTAAGATGCAAGGTAGGAGGAGGACGCTAAATCGGAGGAAACATCCTGAATAGTTCTTTTAGGAATTGCTTTATTATCCTGGATGACCATAAAGATGGTAAAGCTGCAGTACGGCGGAATCGAGAAATGGCCGCTAGGTGAACTTTGATAGATGAATGGGAGGGACCTGATTTCGCTAATTGCAAAATATACGGAAGTATCTGCTCTGGAGAAGACTTTAGAGGATGAATACTGGAGGTTTTACACCACATGCAAAATCTTTCTACTTGAGTCTGTATATCTTATTTGTAGACTGGGCTCATAGAATTCAGGAGCCAGGGCGATAATCGAAGAGAGGTCGGGTTGGGATGACGGACCTGCCTTCGAGTCGTCGTTAGCAAGTTTGGCGTTGATTTCAATCAAATGTGAGGTTGTTCTGAGAGGAGCAGCAGCTCCGTGAACCAAAACTGGCGCGGCCATCTGGGGGCTATCGATAGTAATCAGCAAGGTTCTCTCTTCATCTTCTGAAGTCTCGGGATGAGTGGGAGTGGGGGAAAAGCGTAGGCATAAATCCCTGACCATTTGATCAAAAATGCATTCCCCTTTGACCCTTTCTGTGGTTGCCAGCTAGTGAAGTGATGGCATTTTTTGTTCTCTCTTGTCGCAAACAGATCCAGACTGGGTTTGTCCCAACGAAGAAAGACGGTCGGGAGTTGCTTGGTTGAGCTCCCATTCGTGGCAGGTCGTCGCTGTTCAGCTTAGTGCATCTGGCAAAGTGTTGGATACTCCTAGGAGGTGTTCCGCTCTGAGAGTTATATGATGGTGTAGAACCCAATGCCACAGCTCCCGCGCCTGAAGAGACAGCGCCTGCAATCTTGTACCCCCTTGCTTGTTGAGGTAATGCATGACTGTGGTGTTGTCGGTTCTTATCAAAACCAATGGACCTCTGATCTTGGCGAGGAAAACCTCTCCTGCTTTTGCCCAGGATGTAGCTATTGTTCTTACTGATCTACACCTGTGATGTTCATAGTACAGCTCGTGGTTCACCAGCGGCCAGGCAGACCTTCCGTTGCGGCCTCCAGACCTTTTTTCCTAACATACACTCTTAGTCCCGTTGGTAAACACAAAAGAGGGCCACTAGAGCATGCGCGATAGCAGCTTTGCTGTCCATGCCTCCCATTCCAGAGGCCCTCTTCTGTGTTTCCTCCCCTGGAGGCAGAGCTGGAGTCCGGGTGACGTTGCACGCTTGCGGTAGCGGGGCGCAAAGGCCCTTTAAAACTCAGCTGACATTTAAACAATCCTTTGGAAGCTTCACGCTACCTTCGCCGCCTGCAGCAATGTCTCTTCACTCTCCTGATTTAAAGGTAAGCCATCTGCTCCCCTATGGGTGTTAAGAGGTTCCGGGGTGCAGGTCAGGGGGGTGTATCGTAATCAGTGCCTCATTTGTAAATAAAAACGTGCCAGTGCCCAAAGCCCTCCTCTTAAACATGCGGCTGCTGCAAACAAATGTGCGAACACGGAATACTGAGGCAGCGTAATCCTGAAGCCATCTCAGGCCTCTTCAATCCATATAAAGCCACTCCCTGCCCCCTTCAGCTCACTCTTGCAGCTTTCTGCATTCTCCCCTTCTAACGCTTTTTCGTTTTTCTCTTCCTCCATCTTTTACAAATGTGTCTTTTGCTTGCAATAAATGCTTGAGGCGGAAAAATAAGTGCCGGCACTCATAAATAAGTGCCGCTGCTCCACACCGGAAACAACAAGCACACATTAAGCACTGATCGTAATTCTAGTCTACCTAATTTTTATTTATTTGCATTCTTAGAAACTGAAGCCTAACAGTAGTAATGGTGGTTGAAGTGCTCAGCAACTGCCGGGGTTCTAATGGGTTAAGCTGACAGTTTCATGCGTCAGGTTGCGCGGCAATAAGCGTGACTTCTGTGTGTGTAATTATGTTTGAGTGTTTGTGTTCCTGATGTGTGTGCCTTTGTGTATGTGGAGTGGGAAGAGGTATGTATACCTGTGCTTCTGTTTCTGTGGGATTCTCGAGCACCACATCTTTCCTATGATATTTATGTACAGTATTTTCCACCTGAAGTCCCAGGAAAGCGGTAGGAATCAGCAGGGCCTTCTCTGCCTCTGCTCATTATTATATGTAAAGCATCCCTCCGCTCCTGGTGTCCTGGTCATGGCTACTAAACACTGATTGAGTTATCAGGGCAGAATAATGTTAGGGGGATGCTGTGTTCAGTTGCGTAAACACAGAGTGAGTTGGGAAAGTGGGAACAGCTCCGCAAAACTTTAATGGAAATAATGTTCGGCTCTTTCGGTGGTAGGCCCAGCCGACTGCACTCAAAATGTACATTTGATTAGAGCTCAAACCTTTAGTGGCAGCATACATCAAAGGAGCTGAACCAGTGTTGAGTTGAATGTGTAATGCACAGAATGTTTGTGAATAATGTGTGTGTGCATCCACGTATGTGTGTTTCTGTTGGGTATGTGCCTATGTGTGTATAGTGTGTCTGTGTTTGTATTAGGCATGTGGATGTATGGGGGAGGCTTGTAGAATGTGTTCGTAGGGCAGGTGTAGGTGCCTATGTGTGTATAGTATGTGTGCAAGTTTGGCATACGTGTTTGCTTGTAGTGTGTGTGTGTGTTTCTTTGTTTCTGGGCAGTTGGGGGATAGATGGTGTGAGTGTGTGCAAGGGTTAGGTATAGGGAAGCTCTGACAGTAGGGTCAGAACAGTGAACGTCAGTGTGTATGAGCAGCATGGAAACCAGGTTCACAGACTTATTGATGGGGCCCAGTTTATATGAGTGGAGGTTGTTGCTTTGTGAGTAGTGAGGCACAGTAATTGCTAAACAAGGGGGGAAGCCCAGATAGTGGTTATATTTTCTACAGATTCGTCCTGCAGCCCCCATTATGGGTATTATGGAATTTGGTTTAAGGACACTGGTGGGCTGGTCTCTACAATTCTGGATAGTATCTGTGCATTCATGTCGGCTAGCTAAGAGGATTTCCCTGGAATGTGGGATAACTGCTTGGACGCTGTAATATAGGGACCTTTTCCAGGCAGTTTTCACTTATATTAGGGGAAAAACTGCAGATATTTTCCATTTCTTCTGAACAGGTGCAAAGCACCAGCGGGAAGGCTGGTGGGGTGGTGGTTGGTGGTTGGTTTTGCGTGGGCAGGCTTGTGCTTGTCTGGGGTTAGCACTGTCTACAGGGGTTGGTGGGGACTGGACATTTGTAAGTAAAATAGTTCAGTGATTAAAATACCACACCCAAACCTGACCTACAGAACCCTAGCCAACACTGGCTCTACCTCGGGTTTGGGTATACATTTGTGGCTAAGGAAAGTTTTAGCCAGACCTGCCGTAGGGTGTATCACAGAGCAGCATCTACTGGAGCCATGCTTTGTACGCAGATTCAACTTCAGTGTTGTGCCTCTGGAAATAAGCTGGTGAGAGCGTGGTGGCAATCTTAAATATCTCAGAAGGAGACCAAGCATTTAGTTCTACTCCCCCTCTGAGCTGGAGGGGGGTTAGGCTCTTTATGGTCCTACAGCCAATCTCAAAGGGGGTTTGTGACGCGTTGGGCAGGTGCTTGGAGTTTGGTACAGGGAAGAGAAAGGTTAGTGAGGTTAGGTGAAAATTGTTGTTAAACCGTAACATTTTTAACTAAAAAAATTGGAATTCACCAGTTATAGTTAGCTCAAATTGATTTCTATTGCTGTGTCCCCTAGCAGTGCAGAAAAAAAAGCATACTTACCAGTCATTGGCCTCCTTATCACTGTATGATGCCTAGCATGTCGCAAGCATAATTGCGAAAAATCTTTTTTATAACATGCTCCTCTGGGAATAGCCAAAGACTAGCATGCTAACTATCGCGTGTTTAATTATAATGTGCATCCTTTCCTTTTCACACATCACTTTGTATGGTTAAACAAAATATTACTTTGGTGTTGCTCACAGAGGGCTGCAGCGAGACGTGCTGGTGTCGGTCCATCATTCGAAAAGAGGTGTTGGTCTATTGCTGTGAGGCAGTGTTGGTCCATCAGTCGTGAGGTGGTCGGTCTATCGCTCGTGAGGCAGTGTCAGTCTATCGGTCGTGAGGTGGTGTTGGGTCATTGGTCGTGAGGTGGTGTCAGTCCATCGGTCGTAAAGGAGAAATATGATTCCTGGTCCTTGTTACTCATTGCACAGTAACAAACCCGCCTGAGAGCTCTGCAATGGCCTACAGTCCAGTTACTAAACCTTGCAAATGACCCAGATCTATACAGAGTGGACACAGGTCACTCCAGGCAGCATGGGAAGCAGAGTACTTGTTTGTTGAATGGCCAAAAGATAAAGCCACCTGTTTGCTTTGCAAAGAGAAAGTAAATGTTCTTAAGAAACATAAGCTGGAACGGCACTACAAAACTCGACATGTAGGATATACTGAGAACTTCCCATTGCACTCAAAACTGCGTTCAGCAAAAGTAGCTTCGTTAAAGCAATCACTTCTTTCCCAAAAGAAGCTCTTCCTATGCCAAATGAAGGAATCTGAGGCTGTTATAGAAGCATTGTTCAAAATATGCTGCTTGCTTGCCAAACATAAGGAGCCATTCTCAGAGGCAGAGCTGGTAAATAAATGTTTCCTTTTGGCAGCTGGAATTTTGTTTGAAAACTATATCAACAAAGCCAGCATTTTAAAAGAAATTAATGCATTACAGCTCTTGGATTCAATTTGTGCACACAAAATAGAGGCAGTGGGTGAAAATGTCCAGGAACAGGTGATCAAAGCAGCAGAGAGTCACCGCTCTTCAGCATTGCCATGGATGAGTCCACAGATATAGGGGATGTGGCCCAGTTATTAGTTTGAACCAATCATTTCACCCCAAAGAGGAGCTCCTGTGCCTTCTACCACTGCAAGGGCACACAAGAGGAGAAGATATACTGGACAGCATCTGCAATTACTTTGAAACAGATCACATACCACTGGACACTCTTGTCAGCATCACAACAGATGGGGCTCCTGCCATGGTATGCCATGACAGAGGCTTTGTATCCCTATTTAAAATAAGCTTACTGGACAGACTGTGATAGACTACCACTGCATTATTCATCAGGAAGTTTTAATGCGAAAAATTAATGCATGGAGACCTAAATAACGTCCTTAAACTTGCAGTGAAAATTGTTAATTTTATTCGTACCAAAGCTCTTAACCATAGACTTTTCAAAGCTATGCTGAAGGATTCTGAAGCTGTGTATACAGACCTCCTGATGCACACTGAAGAACGATGGCTAAGCAAAAGGGAAAGTTCTGGAGTGGTTCATTGCTTTGCTTCCTGAAATTGAACACTTTGTAAATAGTAGAGTCAATCATTCCCAGAACTAAAGGATGTGAACTGGCTTTTATTGCTCCATTTTCTTGCAGATCTATTTGCACACTTCAATGCTTTCAATTTGTTGCTGCACGGCAAACAACAGCTTGTGTGGGCCATGATGAATGGTATTTACTCATTTGAAAGTAATCTTGTGCTAGTCAAAGACCAACTAGATGTTGCTGACTTCACCCACTTCCCAAAACTGTTGGCTGTGACTCTGAGGTGTCCAAATGCACAAGAAATGCTGCCAACACTAAACCTTGGTGCATATCTTGCAGACATTTTTGAGGACATAAAAAGGCAATTTTCTCAATTCAGAGCCTGGATCCCTCTGTTCCGGCTGGTTGAAAACCCCTGGTCGGTGAGCTCGCAGAATCCTGATGTGGTTTAACTTATTGGCATGAAAGGGGCGCAAGCAAAAATGGAGCTGATAGACATGCAACACAATTCAGCTGTTGAAGCATCTTTTTTGGGGCAGGCACCAGAAGAATTCTGGAACACTGTGCCTTCTGACAAATTTCCTGTTCTTTTCACAGTGGCCCAGAAAGTAATTTGTGTGTTTGGGTCAACATATGTTTGTGAAAGTTCGTTTTCCACAATGGGAACGTTGAAGAGTAAACTCAGAAAGAAGCTAAATGACTTACATCTGGATCAACTCTTAAGGCTTGCCGGTTCAGACATAGTACCAGATTACAGGACACTAATAGGAGACATGAAGTGTAAAATAAGTTCTTAGTATATCTTTCTTTGACGTACCTATTTTTTGGTCTCAGTTAAACCTGTGGTGAATATCTGCTTAGCGACGATTACCATGCAATGCCTCTTAAGAATGCTGTTGTATGATAATAAAAATGTATTGTCAAAATATCTAGCTTTGTACTTACATCTGGCTTCGAAATACAGCATTGTCAAGTAATGTTTTTTACACCAGTAGCCCCGTCCCTTGGCCCTGGCCCTGTCCCTGTCCCCTCCCCTCCCCCACAGGCCCATCAGTGCGGCCTTGGTCACAAATCAGACTGCAATTTTGGCCCCCGGTAAAAAGTTTGAGCACCCATGATCTACACCAAATTTTTCCTATTTCCTAGTAGTTCATTCTCTGATGATACATAGGCCTGAGTTCTTGACTGTCTTACCCATCTATGTATCGTAGCTAGGAAGCTTTTTTTCCATCATGTGTTAGCCCATAGGACACGAACTCTGAAATGCCCTGAAGGTATGCACTTTTCACATCCAGAGAAAACTGAACATATTCAAATGATAAAGACTGAAAAACTGCGAGTAATTAAAATTATACTTTACCTTTGTCCTGAAATATTGATCTGGCCTGGGGACTCTTCTGTGCTGGAAAAATTCATACAAGGATATGAGATTAATAAGGAGCTCAAAATTTCCAGCCTACTTGCAAAGTGTGCAACCACTAAAAAGTCTACCTTAGCAGTCAATCACAATATTCAAGACTGTTCTGGAGGCTGATAATGTTCTTTTTGTAAAACTTTCAAGACTATGGTAAGATCCCACAAAGGAATAGGATCAGGAACCAATGACCTTCTTCACCTAAAACTCTTTTACAGTCCAACTCTTGAAGCCCCTATGGGAAAAGGAGAATTGAGGAATACATATAGAGTGACCTGGGCCCACGTTTCTGCCTCTATCCCAAGCCTCTTTGCACAATACCTCAGTGCAGCCTCTTTGCACCATTTCTCAGTGCATTACTGTGGCATGATTTATGGCTGGATGGGGATGCATAGAGGTCCAGGCTTGATTGACCAAAGCAGTCCACTACCAACAGGACCATTTGTTGAGTGAGATGGAAATTTACTGAAGATGGAATATTCCAGCTGAAACAATGTGCATGATAATTGTCACTGCAAGGAATAGCCATCTCTTTTAAGGACAGGAGATTATTCTCTGACCAAGACAAATTTATCCTGGCTAACTTGGCTAGGGATTGTTGCCTTGTCCCACTCATTCCCCTTCGCCCCCTGCCTATTTGTGTATGATTTGGCAACTTGATTCTCTGTTTTTATTAGCACTGCCTGATAGGTTACTACATTTTAATAATTCTTCAGCATATTTCAGATGGCTGCTAGCACTTTCCAACTGGACGTACGTAGTCAGCCTCAAGGCTTCGGGCCAGAAGTTTCTTGGCCTTCCTCTTTTCCTCTTCCCTGAAGGGTTATTGGTTCAGGCTTGCCTGGCGGTGTTTGATGCGGGCTTGCAAAGGGTGTGACCTATCCAGTGCCAGAGTATTTTCAGGATTTCTTCAAGAACAGGGAGTTGGAAAGTCTGCTGACATAGGTAATTGTTGCTGATGGTGTTTGACCAGCGAATTTGGAGGATTTCCCTCAGACAGGTGTTGATGAAGGTCTGGACTTTGTTGGTGGTGGTCACTGCTGTCCTCCAAGTTTCTGCGTCATACAGAAGGACTGATTTTACATTGCTGTTAAAAAGCCTGATCTTGATTTGCAGTGTTAGGTCCTTGGAGCTCCAGATCTTCTGCCTGTGCCTCCCTGCTTGTCTTTGACACTGTTCAAGTAGGTGAAGGCCTCAACCTTTTCCAGTGCATTGCCTGCAAGAGTACCTGCAGTTGTGCTGGCTGTGTTAACATTGAGAATCCTGTATTTCCCTGTGGCTGTTGAGGCCAAGTTGTGCTGATGTGGCTGCCATATTGTTGTTTTTTTCTTGCATCTGCAGATGGGTATTGGAGAGTACTCAGAATTGGGTACATTACCTTAATGTCCTAAAGCCCATAAAACACTACTACCTTCTCCATTAGCAATATAATGTTTTTTTTCATCTTTTCTATATTCTCGTTTTGGAAGGGTTTAATGCTCACATTGACTCCTTTATTCCACCAACCATCATTCTTGAGTAACACATCTGAGCGTGTAACCCTTACAATTTGTGTAGGAACAAAAAAATTTTAATCTCCTCTAACAAGCATTTTGAGTTTCTTAACCAATACCTATTTCCCCATTTTAAAATTTTAGAAACAAGGGCCCGAGATCTATTGGACAATGACGCAGTTGTTTTGTACTTACTGGCAAAATTCTCTCAGACATATTCATCTACACTAGATTGGTTCTAGCATCTCTTCCTTAAAGCAAATACGAAGGCGAAAACCCTGCGATAGAGTGAGGTATGTTAAAGTAACTCCAAACCATCTCACCCAATAATGTGCATACATCAAGATTAGCAGCTAATGCTGTTTGCATACCCTCAGTGAAAAATGTGTTATATCCTTCCACTAGACCATTCACTACTGGAAAGCAAAGTGGTGTTCTCTCACGTTTGATACCATGTTTAAGTAGAAACTCAGTCATTTTTTTGGCACAAAAGTGTCATTGTCAGATACCAAACATTTTTGTACTTTCCTCCGGGGCAAAAACGTTTTCCAAACCATTTAATGACTATTTTTGTAGTCGTCATCAATGGAACTGCCCCAGATATTTTACCATTTAGGCCGGTGTCCCAAGCCTTACGTGGGAGGGAGGTTGTTCTGCCTGAAACGCAATGTAGCAGACACAATCCATGGTCATGTTCTCGACTACTCCTAGCCTTATGACATCGGATCAGGCCAACCTCTCTGCTTCACCTGATCTATTGCTGAATCCTCTTGTGAACAACTCAGCAGAGTATATATGCTTCTCCAGATCCTTGCAAAGTCTAGAATGTGTTTTGGCATCTATTCCGTTCTTGCTGGAAAAGAACGCTGATAGTTCAGATCCATTTTTAGATATTTTATCAGTTATACTGAAGATTTTACCTGTTAATGTAAACAGGGAAGAGAAAAAGACTAATGCAAATAGTTTCTCAACTTGCACGGTGGACATGAGTACCCAAGCGGGGGGAACCCAGGATCTATTGGTTAGACAATAAAAAGTTGTGATCAATCTTTAGTCTTAAGAGACTCTGGAAACCTTTATGGTGGAAGGGCCGTTAGCCATTGTGGGTACCAAAAATGGTCCTGACCCTTCTGGTTCCCAGGCCTCAGGGGACCCAAAGGAAGTATTTCCAATCTTTAATAGACTGTCCAGGATTAAGCCGGAAGTCATCACGCAAGAGTCCAACTCTCAGTCAGGAGGGAGAACAATACACAAACACCAAATATATAAGGCAAAAGGAAAAGTGAGAAGAATAACTAAGGGGAAAAACAAGAAAGATTATATTTTAAGTTGGTGCCATGACATCTGGGAACTTGATAGTGCGCCATGCCATTTCGACTGATCCAGCCTCTGTTACTTTGGGTCTGCCACCTCTTGATATAGCTGTAATTTCATCCAAGCCTGTAGGGTTGGACACAGGGGTGGGTTTCATATCCAATCAGGCTGATCATGTTGTTCCTCCGGCCTCCCAGGAAGAGGGGAGCTCTGACCATGAGAGATGGAATGGGAAATTTTAGATTGAAGGATGCCACTGGGTGGGAGATGAAATCCATCACTAATTCCCATTATGAAACCATTTGATGTTTATGCTACACCAATGCAGCAGCCGGCTTTCCCATTATCTCAGCCAAGAGTTGTTAGGAGCTATGGGGGCAGCTCAGGGTCCTGTCACCCTCTTCTCAATCAAGGTCCCCCGCCTTTGGCTGAAGGAGGCCAGTTGGGAGTGGGCAAGGAAAAGATACTTGTAGTGAAGATGGATAAAGGCAGGCAAATCTTCACTAACTGGGTGAAGACTCCAGAAAAGAATGAATCTGCATGGAACTAGATCGCAGGGACAATCAATGCAAAGAGGGAGTTCTCAAAACCCCTTTTTCGTAGATCCTGATGACACCAGGACAAACTTGCTGTCCTGGAATATCGCTAGGGTGAAAAGGAATTTGGAGTTGCTCCTGCAGGTCATTGAGGATAATAAAGTAGTTATTGCTGCTATTCAAGAAACCTTATAAACAGGCCTGGGTGCTGTCTGACTATGTTGTTTTTAGTATAGTAGTAGCTAAGGGCCAATTTGGGCATTCTGGTGGTGGTTTAACCTTTTTGGTTTCTGCTAACCATGATGCTGTGGTGTCTGTCCTTCTACAATTTTCTACAATTTTTTCAGAATTAGCTGTATTAGGGCTTCCCTCTGTCATGTCATGTACGGAATACCAAATGGGATGCCCTGACTTAATTCTTATTAATACTCACTTTTCTCTGAAACTTGGCAAAAATATTCTATTCAAGGAACTGGCACTCCTGTTGGATCAGATTCAATTGTTATTTTCTTACATACCGATTCTCTTGATTGGTGACCTAAATACATAAATTCCCTGTATGCAATGGAGAGATGTTAGCCAAAGGGACAAAGAAATTGCATTGAATATCTCCGGTCAGGTATTGGGGAGTCAGATAGGGGAGGGGTCCGGTAGGCACCTGGAGATCCTGCTTAATAGTTTCAACATCACTATAATGGTAGAGCCCAGGAGATAAACCGGCTCAGCCGACGTTCGTCAAAGGAAGGGTATCATCTCTGATCGATTATGCAATCATATCTTCAGAGCATTTTGGGATGGTGAAGGATTTTGTTGTAGGTGATCTTGGGGGTAGTGACCACAAGCCTCTTATTTTTTCGCTAGACAGGGTGGCAAAGACAAGAGACATGTGGTCCAATAGCCTGCCCCTGCGCTGTAAATATGAGCGTAGAATTGTATGGTAAGCCAAATTAAAAGGTCATACTATAAACAGTATGACTAGGCTGTTAAGTGCGCATTTCCACTCTCCTTTACACCATGAACTCCAGGCTTTCGGAAAGTATTGCCTCTATAAGTGACTTAGTGGCTGTACGATTGGAAAGGGAGGAGGTTAGAAAATACTTTTTTAGTCCAGAAAATGCGCGGGCTAAAGTAGCGCTTAATAAAAATATGAGGGAGGCGTTTAGAACAGGTGGGGAACAAAGAGAGAGTCTGAAAGCACAACACAGGAAAGCCTTTAGGAAAGAAATGCGGCAAATCCGGTGGAGGGAAAGGGAGAGCCTGTGGATGAAGGTAATATTCTCCCTGTGCACTGGTAACCGACAGGGCTTTTGGTGCATTTCTAATGGCTTACTTGGACTTGCTACACATATTTCAGCAGTTCCAGTCTCTGAAGAAACTTGGGTTACTTACATCAAGGACTTGTATAAAGTCAAAATTGATGGGGTGAGGGGTGGTTCAAGTAGGCCACAGATGAGTTGGCAGGTTAAGGGGGAGGTAGACAGCATTCTGCTTGCTAAAGTGAGTGGAATTGAAGCAGCGATTAATGGATTGAAAGGAACAAGGGCCGGATGGCATCTCCACTGACATTATTGAACTTAACCCCCACCTTTGGACACAGACCCTGGTACAGGTATTTGCTGAAATAATTGGGGGACAAAACGTGCCTGAAACTTGGAAAGGGAGCATTAGTGGTCCTTAACTTAAAAAGGGTGATAGGGCATTGCCAACTAATTATTGTAAGATTTCCCTGTTTGACACTGCAAGTAAAATCTCTGCCAGGCACTTGTTGGGTCTAATAGAAGATTCAGTGAGTGTTGCTGGAATTCTTCCTTTGACCCAAATGGGGTTTCAGAAAAGGTACTCTACTATGGATGGCAGTTGTATATTAAAGCTTTTAGTGGAGGATTACGCCCTTAAACGGAAGCAGCTCCTTTGTGTGTCTTATATCGATCTGTCAACTGCATTTGACACTGTTAATAGATATCTTTTATGGGAAAGGATGGCCAGATCGAATTGCCCAAGGGGGCTTCTGAAGCTGGTAGTCCAATTGCATGAAGGCTCATGGACCATAATGGAACTTGGAGGTGATGGGGCCTTTGCCACAGAGATCAGCACCCCAAATGGGTTAAGGAAAGGGTGTATTTTGGCGCCGCTCTTCTCAATTTATTTAGTGGATGCTGTGGTTTGCCTAAGTCAGGTCAAGCCCTTTCCTTCCAAGTTTGGTTCGGAATCCATAACCGCATTGTTCTATGTGGACGATACAGTGTTACTTGATCTTATGCCAGTTGGGCTGCAGCGACAACTTGATGCCTTTTCATATTATTGTAAGGGAAATGATCTATAAATCAATACGACCAAAACCAAAATCAAGGGTTTCTCAAAAGGCACTAGGCGACCCCTGAGGTTTAGATGGTGGCTGAACGGTGCTCAAGTGGAGGTGGTAAATGAATATAGATACCTAGGTGTTTTGTTGTGCCACAGCTTAGACTTCTGGGCTTATGCTTTGCTGCAAGAATCAAGGCCCTGATTATGACCTTGGCGGACGGCGGAGGCCGTCCGCCAAGGTACCGCCGCCAAATGACCGCACCGCGGTTAGAAGACCGCGGCGGCCATTCAGACATTTCCTCTGGGCCGGCGGGCGCTCTTCAAAAGAGCGCCCGCCGGCCCAGAGGAAATGCCCCTGCAACGAGGACGCCGGCTCAGAATTGAGCCGGCGTAGTTGCAGGGGTGCGACGGGTGCAGTTGCACCCGTCGCGTATTTCAGTGTCTGCTTTGCAGACACTGAAATACTTTGCGGGGCCCTCTTACGGGGGCCCCTGCAGTGCCCATGCCATGGCATGGGCACTGCAGGGGCCCCCAGGGGCCCCGCGGCACCCCCTACCGCCATCCTGTTCCTGGCGGGAGACCCGCCAGGAACAGGATGGCGGTAGGGGGTGTCAGAATCCCCATGGCTGCGGAGCGCGCTCCGCAGCCATGGAGGATTCTGTAGGGCAGTGGTAAACCGGCGGGAGACCGCCGGTTTACCCTTTCTGACCGCGGCTGAACCGCCACGGTCAGAATGCCCTCGGGAGCACCGCCAGCCTGTTGGCGGTGCTCCCGTGGTCGGTGACCCTGGCGGTCACCGGCCGCCAGGGTCAGAATGACCCCCCAAGTGTCAAGCCCATTTCGGGTGTGCTTCAAAGATTTGATTTGGCTTCGAACAATAAGACTGCAGAAGTGTTGGGAAAGGCATATAACCCAAAAACAGCTACGCTGTTACTCTATGCCTGCAAGGTTTTGTTAGAAAAATATGTCAAGTGCATGCAAATCAAAGAAACAACTATCCGGGAAAAATAGTTGCTTTTGACCACAGGTTCAGTGAGTAGTGCCCTGAGGCTTGAGTTGGGCCTTACACATCCTCTTGAAATATAAGAAGATGCTGCTCAATAGCTGGTGGAGGTCTTTTAAAATCTGAAGCAGGCTTCTTGAGGCATCATATAAAACTCCACTTACGTGGGAAACATTAAGATCAATGGGTAAATACCCTACAGGATATTGAGGCTTCCCTGAGTCTCCCTGCCTGGCATTCCCCCCAAACATGTCTGTACTCCAACAGAAACAATCATTAAAACTCTTTGTAAAAGAGTGTTCATTACAGAGCGATCTGGCTGATGTCCGTAAGAAAATCAGTTTGCAGCATTTATTGAAAACAGATTACAGTGGGTTAATTTAGCCCTATTTGTGGGGTTGGAATAAAGCTAATGCAATGGTTCAGCCCTATTTGAGGGATATCAAGAGTAGATTGGTCCGGCGATTAGCTCTGAAGTTCTGGTTGGGTCAGGACCCCGCCTTTATTAGATGGACAGGGACAACAGAGGGCTGCAGGTTCATTGCATTAGCAATCAAGTGACGATAATCCTGCTTTGCAATACTATGTCAGTATGCTGGGCCTTAGCCAAATTCCTTTCCATTGTAGCTCAAAAGCTGACACTGTAATTATATTTTTATGTATCATGTATACATGTATTTTTAATCGTGGCTTCAATTTATAGCTTTCTAATCAGAGGCATTGGGATGTTTGCAAATAAGAGATGTTTCATTTGTTGATTTTTATGCAATGAGTTGCATGCTTTATATTGCCTAATTGGCATGAGATCAAATTAATAAAGATATACCACACAATACTTCATTCTTGACTGGCATACGAGATAGCCAATCAGCCCTGTAGTTCTTTCAAAAGGAATTTCCTTTATGGTAAAGTTGTATTCTTGTAGTTTGGATATTAACTGTACAAGCCTGTCCAAAGCTGTTCTCATTCAATTACCACTTATGAGATAGATAAGATGTTTATGATCTGTAAGTAAATCAAAAGCATGTCCCCACAGATATGGCAAATTTGTCTACTGTTCATGCACAGGCTAATGCCTCTCTTTCGATTGTGCTATAATAAGGCTCAGATTTACTCAAAGTTCTTGAACTGAACACAATGGTGTGCTCTTTCCCATGACGGGACTGAATGAGCACAGCTCCTAAGCCAACAGAAATAACATCGACAATATCAGCACATCTATCAGTACTGTTGAAATGTTGCAAACCTAGTGCAGGTATGATCATATGTTCCACTTTTTGAAATGTTTTCTCATACTCATCGTTTCAAATACACCTTTCTTTTTTTCTAAATAAACATCTTAAGGGTTCCACAAACATAGCATATACCTGGACAAGCATTGCACAATATTCACTCAGGCATAAGAAAGACCTCAGTGAGACTTTGTCCTTAGGCGCTGGCACTTTGCTAATAGCATCAATCAAGTCCTTTTTTGTTTTTATACCCTCAGCTGCTATGGTGTGCCCCAAGTAATCAAGTTCTTTCACAAGAAACTTGCACTTCTCTTTGGAAACAGCCATGCCTTTATCACTCAAAATACATCAACATTCTCCAAGAATGCATTATGTTAAATGATACTCCTTCCAACAATCAAAATGTCATCATGGAAGGCTTCTGCACCATTGACACCCTTCAACAATGAGTCCATTAGTTTCTGAAACATGCTAGCAACAGATGCTAATCCAAGTGGTAGACTCAGACATTTAAAAACACCAAAAGGTGTAACAAACATAGGGGCATATTTATACTCTGTTTGTGCCGGAATTGCGTCGTTTTTTTTTACGCAATTCCGACGCAAAACTAACTCCATATTTATACTTTGGCATTAGACGCGTCTAGCGCCAAAGTCCATGGAGTTTGCGTCATTTTTTTGCGTGGACACCTACTTTGCGTTAATGATATGCAAGGTAGGCGTTCCCGTCTACAAAAGTGACTCCGAGGCATATGCGCCGTATTTACACTCCCGGGCAAAAATCACGCCCGGGAGTGGGCGGGTCAAAAAAAATGACGTCCAGCCGCTTTTGCGTCGTTTTTTAGCGCCTGGTCAGGGCAGGCGTTAAGGGACCTGTGGGCTCGGAAGGAGCCCAGAGGTGCCCTCCCATGCCCCCAGGGACCCCCCCTGTCACCCTTGCCCACCCCAGGAGGACGCCTAAGGATGGAGGGACCCATCCCAGGGAACATAAGGTAAGTTCAGGTAAGTATTATTATTATTATTTTGTGTGGCATAGGGGGGCCTGATTTGTGCCCCCCTATATGCCACTATGCCCAATGACCATGCCCGGGGGACAGAAGTCCCCTGGGCATGGCCATTGGGCAAGGGGGCATGACTCCTGTCTTTGCTAAGACAGGAGTCATTTCAATGGGGGTTGGGAGTTGAAAAAAATGGCGCAAATCGGGTTGAGGCGATAATTTTGCCTCAGCCTGACTTGCCCCATTTTTTGGCGCCCAAGCTCCATATTCCCCTACGCCGGCGCTGCCTGGTGTACGTAATTTTTTTTGACGCACACCAGGCTGCGCCGCCGGCTAACGTCATTGAATAAATATGGCGCCCGCATGGCGTTTCAGAATGGCGTTAGCCGGCGTTAGATTTTTTGACGCACAACTGCGTTGGCGCAGTTGTGCGTCGAAAAGTATAAATATGGCCCATAGTGAGTTCTTGTGACCATGGTGACAATGCACTTGATGGTCTGCTTACTTAAGGTCAATGATGGAAAAGAATCTCACACCCTCAATTGCCATCAGCATCTCCTGGATTTTTGGCAATGGGTGACAGTCTACAACAATGTTGTTAAGTGACCTGAAATCAGCACACAGACATAATTTGCCATATTTCTTCTACTTTAACACTATATCCGAATCCCACTCTGATGAATCATTAGGTTGTTCGATGCTATCCTTACATAATTTATCCTGCAAAATTTTGAAGTGATCCCTTACACTGAGGTGAACTGATTTGACTTTGCCCTTTAACGGCACAGCATTACTTTTCAGTTTAATATTATGAATTACGCCCTCGACACAACCAACTTTTGCATTAAAGAGATTGGGATATTCTTCAAGAATGTTAATGATCTCACATACTGTACAGCCTTATAATCAACCAAATCAACAGTTGCAATGGGTATTTCACCTAACAGAAGTGGTTGATCACTGCCAATTTTGAGTATGATGCCCATTTTTGTTAAATCACGTCAATCTACTATATCACCTCCTCTTTCTCTGACATATATTTTGGTTACTATTTTACGTCCCAACAAACTCAGCATATTCACAAAGTAACACAACATATCTATGTTCTGACCATCAAAATCTTTTGGGTGAACATCTGTATTTGTCAATTTCTTAGCCTGATTAGAATCAAATGTAACATCAGATAATACTGAAATAGCTGAATCCGGATCTGCCATTACTCCCACACACATGTCACCAATGTGCATAACACTTAGAGGCGTCCTAAAAGAAGAAGATGTAACAGTATCATCAATATTTAATACAAGATTACTCATCATATCATCCTGTAACTCATTCATTGTTGACACAGATGTAGTGTTAGATCTGGTAATGGATCTACATATACTTTGGAAGTGTTCTTGTTTTTTACATTTTTCATATCTCTTGTTAATAGCTGGACAGCTAATGTTGTTTTCCATTTGTTGTTTTGACCCACATTTTAACATAGTTTTTCTTAGAATTTTCAGAACAGTTTTTTCCTTTGTAATTGTCCTGGTGCCAGTTTGTGCTTGACACTGCACAGATAGCATCATTGTTAGATCAGCACCAATAATAGCTTTGGAGGGCATAGAAGAATGTTGTATACTTTGGGCAATAGCTAGTACTTCACTTACTGTGGGATTCCTAAAGGCAAGTAAGGGTTCCTGTATTTTCTTACTCAAACAGTTTCACACAAACAGGTCACGTAAGTATGCATCTGAATTCTCCCCAAATTCACACTTGGGCACTATTATGTGTAAGTTTGAAATATAATCTTCAACTGTTTCATCCACAAGTTGTTTCCTTTGAAAAAACACTATGGTCTTGATTTAGAGTTTGGCAGAGAAATTACTCCATCACAAACGTGCATATCCTGTCCACCGTATTTCAAGTTCCCTAGGCTATAATGGAATTATAATACAGCGGGTGGGATATCTATCACATTTGTGACAGAGTAACCCCCTCCGCCAAACTCTAAATCAGGCCCTATGTCTTTCCATCATTATGTTGGGTTGTTCACAAAATCTTTTCTCCAGCCTATTTACTGCCTCAGTATATACATCCCAAGGTATAAACTGCCTTCGGGGTGGGTCGCATTCAGGTACGTTATCAAAGATTTTTTGGCCAGCATTCCCAAGGAGCCCAAATAACAGTGCTTTCTTTCTTTTATTTGGAAAATCTTTACCATCAATGGCAACAATAATGTTTTCAAAATTCCTAAATCACTGCCACCCATTAATAAATGGTTTACCAGGATTTTGTTAGGTAAGGTGTTATGTATTTACGTTCACAGCACAATTGGTTATCTGTAGATTTTGTTATTCCAAAAAAAGAAGACAGCATAAGACCTTCCTGTCAGCCTGTCTCCGAGCCACTGCATAACTGCTGTGCCCCGAATACGCCATCGGAATGCCATGTGTGTCCTTCTACAACATTCCATTTCAAAACATAACATCATTCCCCTTTAACAAACCAAAAGGAGAAGTACTATGGTAAACAAAATAAAAGGGAACGCAGGAATTGTTATCAGAAAACAGAGAATAATTAAAAACATCACTAACAATGCAATTGGAACTAGAGCTTGAAACATAACATATATCCACTGGGTATCTCCAAGCATGAATAAAACTTTCCAATAAGCCACATTAACTTAACATGTAATCTCTTAAATATTTTGTTAACACAGTATTTATCCTTCAGGTTTTCCTGTTGTCATCAGCTGGAAGCTCAGAACCAGTGGTTTCGTTTACAGAATTTCTAATTGATGATTCTCCAGAAGACCCACCTCCTACGTTTGTGAAAGTGTCACTGTGCAAGCCATCACCAGCTATACCTTCCCCTCCTGAATTACAGCCTGAACTGTTTCTCCGCACACGCTCCTTCCCATCACTCATACCTTCTTCCCCCATCCATCAACTTGCCCCATCGTCCCGAACGTCTGTGGACAAAAGATCTTCTCGATATTCATTATTTGCTGATCTTGTAACTAATGCCACACTTCTTTTGCTCCACAATTTACCATTGTTAACCATAATGGCATGATTGGAGAGTTCGATCACTCTAGAGGCAGGGAAAAATTTAGAACCACCTTTTCTTTTTCCTTGAGGTCTCTCTATTTTTACTAAATCCCCCACACTAAATGAAACATCTTTTGTTTTGTGTAAAGCATCAAAACTGAACTTACTTTTGAGCTGCTTCTCCAATACTTTGTCTCTCACTGCCTCTGCATTAGGCAATCCCCTAGTGGCTTCAGTTTTGTCTAATACCCACAGGAAGAATATCTACCCCTCAACAGGATAAACGGAGGTACTCTTGTGGTTGAATGTGGGGTGTTATGGTAACTCCATAATCTATCTCGCACTGCACTAATGTATCTTTCCTTGCAGCAATTGCCACCTGGTTGTTCTTTTAGCATTCTGTTTATCCTTTCGACCATACCATTTTCTTGCGGACTGTACAAAGCCACTGCAAGGTTCTTAATTCTATGTATATGTAGAAACTCCTGCATGACACCAGCCCTAAATTGCACTTCATTTTCTGTGATAACTGCTTGTGGATATCATTCTCTATTAAACAAAGATGTGAGATACTCAATGACAGCCTCAGTATTAGGTTCCCTCAGGAATTTACACTCTACCCATTTATAGAGTGATAATCAACCATAACTAGTGCATATCTCCTCGTTGCTGGCAGATCAAACCTGAGCCTCACAAAGTCCATACCTAATTATTCCCATGGACCCTTAGGAAACTCAACTGGACATAAAGGAGTATTATAAACTCTCAAAACCTTGTCAGAATGACTGCAATCAGGACATTCCCCAACCCACATATTAATCTCATTATCCATCCCAGGCCACCAATAAAACACACAAATCCTTTTCCTTGTGCTTGTTATACCCGCATGCCCTGATGTGCTAAACTCACCAACGGGTTCCTGAGATTGTTCGGGGGATAAAGCATATTATCAGGTAATACCAAGTCAGCCTCTTCCGACAATTCATCCTTAACTTTGTAGAAGGACTTCGGGACGTATTTATACTTTTTGACTCCCAACCCCCATTCAAATGACTCCTGTCTTAGCAAAGACAGGAGTCATGCCCCCTTGCCCAATGGCCATGCCCAGGGGACTTATGTCCCCTGGGCATGGTCATTGGGCATAGTGGCATGTAGGGGGGCACAGATCAGGCCCCCCCATGCCACAAAAAAAAAAAAAAAAAATACTTACCTGAACTTACCTTAAGTTCCCTGGGATGGGTCCCTCCATCCTTGGGCGTCCTCCTGGGGTGGGCAAGGGTGGCAGGGGGTGTCCCTGGGGGCATGGGAGGGCACCTCTGGGCTCCTTCCGAGCCCACAGGTCCCTTAACGCCTGCCCTGACAATGACGCTAAAGCGGCTGGACGTCATTTTTTTTGACCCGCCCACTCCCGGGCGTCATTTTTGCCTGGGAGTGTAAATACGGCGCACATGCCTCGGAGTCATTTTTTAGATGGGAACGCCTACCTTGCATATCATTAACGCAAGGAAGGTGTCCACGCTAAAAAATGACGCAAACTCCAGGATCTTTGGCGCTAGACGGGTCTAACGCCAAAGTATAAATATGGAGTTAGTTTTGCGTTGGATTTGCGTAAAAAAAAACGACGCAAATCCGGCGCAAACAGAGTATAAATATGCCCCTTCATATCTTCTTTGAGCTTTGAAATACTTTTCATGAGGCCAGCCTTTGATAATAAATTATTTTAACTTGTTTAAACCATTATCCATTCTCATACAATTCTCCCATTCCTGTCAACCATAGCGATACCATCAATCATTCCTACTACACATTCAACCTCTTTCAATACATCTTCACCCTCCTGACATTTTAGAGGACATCTAGACAAAAAGTCTGCTCTAGTATTCCTAGCTCCTGAGATATGTTTTACTTCAAAGTTGAACTCGTACATTCTCGCTAGCAATCTGACTAATCTGGTGCTTGCTTTCCCACAATTCTCTTCAGCAAGTAGTGACACCAATGGTTTATGATCAGTGATTAAGGAAAACTTTTGTCCCCACAAACACAGAAAAATGACTTGTTGTGCACACGTGCTAGAGCTTCACGCTCAATGGTGCTGTAATTATGTTATGAATCAGACATGTACCTTGAGGCAAAAGCTAATGTACATTTCCCTGTATCATTTGCGTCACAACAGCCCCCAATTCAACTCCACTGGCCTCAACTGTTACAATTGGTTTTGCATTATCCATGAAAGGATGTAAACCTGGTGTCTCTATAATGAGGCGTTGTAGCTTAATGAATGTTCATTCTCTTCAGGCCCCCAAATGTACTCAACTTATTTCCGTAAAAGTTTCCGACTAGTTCTGTTTGTAAAGCAAAGTTCTTGATAAACCTAGAATAATATTCACATAGGCCAAGGAATGACCTAAGTTGGCCTTTGTCTTGTGGTTCTGCACTTAATTTAATTGCATCAACCAACTGTGACAAAGGTTTGATACCAGTTCTAGATAGAACATAACCTAGATCTTCTACTTAAGGTGTCATAAACTAAAGGTTTCTTTCTTAACTGTTAACCCATGACTCTCTAGAGTACCCCAAACTTCGTCAAACCCTGTAAATGATCTTGTTCATTTTATGTAAATATAAATATGTCATCCTGATATGCTAAAACATGCTTGTTTCCACCAAAGCGCTCAAACATGAGTTTCTGAAACATAGATGAGGCTGAAGCCAGACCAAAAGGCATGCGTAAAAATCTCTTTGCCAAATGGTGTGTTGAACGTGGTCAAATGTCTAGATTCTGTACATAAATCAATTTGATGATACACTGCACGCAAATCTATGGCAGAATTTTTTTTTTAATTCCCCAACTACGCTAGCATCTCCTGAATTATGGGAAGGGGAAAACAATGCACCAAAATGTTTTTCTTGCAGGATCTCAAGTCCACACAGTCTTAGTTACCCATTTTTCTTTTTGGCCACCACTATTGGAGAGATCCACTCAGAAGAATTAACAGGTTCAATGACTCTGTCTGAACATAACTTGTCCAAATGTTCTTTTAACTGATCCCTCCCACTCAAAGAATATTTCTTACTTTGTTCACCACAGGAATTGCATTTTGTTTTTCAAAACAATTTCAGGTTTAAATCCTCTCACCAGACCAAGACGATATTCAAATAGAATGTTATGCCGCCCAATAATTCCATTTAAACTGTGAGGTCCTATGATTGACTTTACTAGAGAAAGGGTGATCAGTACCAGGTCTTGATATCATTCCAAGTGTACCTTGATTTCTCCACCCTAATATGTTGTATCCTTTTCTTGCCACATACATTTTCGTAATTACAGATCTAGCCAGAAATTGAATAGAATTCTCAAAGAATCCCAATAATTAAATATTGTGTCCCCCAAAATCAACTGTGCAAATATCTGGAGGCAACAAACAACATGAAGCCCATTCAGGTTCCTACAATGTTCCAGTGACAATGGAGATAAGTGATCCTGAATCGACTTTGACCTTCACTTTGACTTTGTCAATGAGTATATTACATATAGAATCACTTCTGTGATCTTGATTGGCCTCCATCATATTAACTGATAATTCGACTCCGCTACTGATTTATTGGCTAACTCAACAGTGTTAATTGCACTTTCTTCTTTTACTAAACTTTCCACAGACTTTCTTAAAGTGTCCTATTTTTCTGCATCTCAGTCATGATTTATTCATGGCTGGACAACTCCTTGCATTGGCCATATGTCTGTGAGTTCCACATCGGAAACAACTACTATGAGATGACGTTTTTCCTCGTTTTTTGGGATCTTTTTCAGTTGCACTGAATAATTTGTTTTTTTGGTGTTATTGCATTAGTTTGTTCTGAGGTTATATGCTCTTTTTCTGTGTCTTTTGAAGCTTGACTGGATCTTTCAATTCCTCTGACAATTTCTAAGGTTTCTTGTAAATCATGAACACAACAGCACAATAACTTTTCATGAATTAATTTATCAAAACAATTCACAACAATTCAATTCCTAAAATAGTTGTTCAGGTCATTATCAAATCTACAAGTAACTGCCAAAACCCTTAATTCTGCCAAGAATGTATCTATTGACTCCTGTTGCAATTGTTTCCTGGTGAAAAATCTGTGTCTTTCAACACTGATGCTCGTCTTATCCTTAAAGTAATTTCCAAGTCTGGTAACTGCTTTTATATATATATATATACATATATATATATATATATATACATATATATATATATATATATATATATATATATATATCCCATTCTGTATTAGAACATTGTAAAGCATTAGATAAATGATCAAATACACGTTGACCTCCGGCACCCATGAAATTAAGAAGTGCTAATTTCCATTTTGCACGAAATTTGGCACCATCAATGGCTATCAAGTAACTATCAAAATTCTTGAACCAATGCACCCATTTATATTTCCTAACTCCTGCTCCAGGCTAAAAATGGTGAAGGAAAATTAGCATTTAGCATTTTATGTGGATTAAGATGAGTTACGATTTATTATTAATGTTGTTGATCACTCAGGTAAATAGATGTACCTGTCACTGCAGTTTTGTATTATAAAATTGTGTCAAACTGATGAATCGCACTAACAGGCAACATTTTCCAACTGCATGTCTGTTGCTGTACCAGTACTGCAGTTAGGCTAAAATGCGAACAAGTACAAGCAATTACTGTTAAAAGGATGCTTGTTAGTAGATCCAGAACATTAGTTGTTATCAATAATAACAACCATTTTATGTTCACAATTGTTGATGAAATGTCCCCAAAATATGGCCTCTATTCGCATTATTTATAATTTTCAGTCGGTGGTTGGACTTATTTTGCTGTATTAGATGTTATAATGTCACCACGTTGGATATAACCTCTGTAATGTGGGACGAAGTGAACTCAGTCACAAGCATGAGACAATGCACGGGCTTGCGGTCCTTCAGTGTGGCACAAGGTAAGAAATATAATTGCTGCAAAGGTTCTTTTTTTTAAATGTTTGTCTGCATAGTAAAATTTGTGAAATTTTGTGGCAACACAGCGCAGTACACTCACTGACCAAACATACATCAATATTGCTGTATTCTTGTGATAAATTAAGGCGTACTGGCGCTGTCCTTGACTCATGGACGACGATTCTCTCGCCAGAGAAAGTTTGTTATGTATTTAAGTTCACAACACAATTGGTTATTTGTAGGTTTTTTTTATTCCAAAAAAGAAGACCGCACACGACCTTCATGTCAGCCCATCTTGGAGTCACAGCATAACTGCTCTGCCCTGAACGCACCGTTGGAATGCCATATGTGTTCTACTACTACATTCCATTTTAAAATATAACATAAAAATTATGGGAAGGGGAAAACAATCTACTAAAATGTTTTTCTTGCAGGATCTCTGATCATTTGAATGAGATGTATATGATTTGCCATTTTACTTGTAAAGTGCAAATAGTAATAACAGCAATCCACTTTACTCCAAAACCAGAAACGGGCACCAATGAAATTCACAATCTATTAAGACGCTTAAAAAGCCTTTACACAATCAACAAATGGTTTAACAGACTCAGAAATGCCCTTTAGTGATGCTTCTCACCATGTGTTTTTGCTGTGGATTTTCACCAACACATTGCGCCCCATAGTGAATTTCATTATGCAGTCATAGAGGTCAACAATTTACAGAATGCTGCTGATGAAGTTTTAGGAGTTGCCAATGACCACAAAATGCTGTTCAATGCACGTACAGTGATGCTGATAAAAGTTTGCCCCGGATTTACTTGTGATGCGCATACAATTGTGCATTAATGTAATAAAGCTCACCCTAGAATTCTTTGGGAGAAAGCCTGCAGAGACTTCAAAGCGAACACTGAGGCAGAAGATGACAGCAGTGCAAATGTGGGTTGTCCTCTATGGACTATCTTGCATGTCATTCCCTCGTAACAGTTCCTGATGACTCTTACAACTGTATCTGGCACACCGTAGTGGCAGAGAAACTTACAAATGGTCTCTGTCCACACTGTGGAATTCCTTCTCCTAGTTGATGAAGTTAACATAGCGGGGGACTTGCAGTCCATTGACTGCTCAATGATGATGTGCGTTGTTACAATCTGCTCTATGCTAGATGCAGCTTTGCCGAAGAAGGCTTGCTGGTCTTGCAACGGTCTACTTGTTTCTTCATTCTGTTCAGGATGACTGCTAAACACTTTGCCTGGAGTTCATAGAAAAGTTATCCCTCTGTAGTTTGTGCAGTACTCAGGTCACCTTTCTTGGGATCCTGAGAAGACATTCCTCCATCTAGTCTGATGGCATATTTTCCTCTTCCCACATCTTTCCAAACATGGGGTAGAGCAGGCCTACTGATGTTTCAATGTCTCCCTTAAGTGCCTCTACAGGAATGTTGTTAGGCCCTGCTGCCTTCTCAGATGTTTGATGTATTTCTTCCTTGGTTGGTCTGCCACAGTTGATTGGCAAATCCTTGCCAACTGGCTATATGTCTGGTGGTGACTGTGGCACATGCTGGTGAAGCAGTTCTTCAAAGTGCTCAACCCATCTTTGTTGTCGGCCTTCTTTACCCATCATTGTCTTCCCAGATTTGTCTTTATAAAGTAATTCTAGCTTGCTGTATCTGCTGGAGAATTTCCTTGTTATATCAGTGTTCTTTCAAGTTTTCAAGGCTTTTATGGCAAGACCATTGATGAATCTTCGCTTGTTTGCTTTTAAACTTCTCTTTGTTTTCTTGTTGGTTTTCGTGTATTTTCCTTGAGCTTTCACTTTTCTTTACTGTTTTTCATCTGGTGTTGATGGCAGCTTTCTTTTCATTTCTCTTCTAGATTTTATGGAGAGTCTTGGTGGAGATCCATTCTTTATGCTGGTGTTTCTTGGGACCCATTCCCTCTTGGCAGGTTAATGTCACTGTTTCTTTGATCTTCTCCCACTGACTTTATACTGGACTCAGTTGTCCTTTAGTTCTTGCAGGACTTGAAACTTGTTACTCAGGGTGTCTGAGTATTCACTATGTTTCTGTGCATCTTTGAGGAGGGTGTTATGTCTCTGGCGTTGGTTTGTTGGTTCCATCCATGCTTTCTTCAGTTTTAGCCTGGCCACAACAAGGTGATGGTCTGACCCATGTCTGCTCCTCTCATCACACTCACATCCTGCAGGGACCTCCAGAATGTCTTGCAATGCAGACATGGTCGATCTGATTCTCTCTCGAAGGGTCTGGTGACACCCATGTTCGCTTGTGCATTCTTTTGTGTGGGAATACACTACCGCCTATCACCGGACTGCTCAGGGCGCAGAGATCTGCAAGCCTTTCACTATTCTTATTCATGTTACCAAGGCCATTGTTGCCCATGATTTATTTGTACCCAGTGTTGTTGGCACTGAGTTCCCCCATCAGTACAATGATATCTCTCTAAAAAGCAATTCTTCAGGATGGACTGGAGTCTGTTGTAAACTGTTCTTTGTCCTGTTCTTCACTGTCATTTGTAGATGCATAGCAATGGGTAACATTCATGTTGATCCTCTTTTTCTTTGCGAATAAGAGCTCTGTTGGCTGCTGGCATTAGCAGCAGTACTACTCCCTGAGGTTGAGGGGCATTCTCTTCTTCGTGCCCAGAATATGGTAGCATTCCCCTTGGAGCCGTTTTTTTCTGTCCGGAATGTGTCCATCTGGTCTTGTTGATGCCAAGCGTGGCAAGGTTGTACTTTTTCCATTCCCACTGCCACTCCTGTCTCCTACAAGATCCTCATGTTCCATATCCTGATGGTGATGGTCTTGGTTGAAAGCAGGTGGATCAGCTTTGTGGCTTCCAGGAATTTCTGCTTTTAACCACAAGGCATCGTAGGTCTCCGTAAAGGAAATTCCCTTGTCCCCAAGGCCGGGATATTTTTTGATTGATGTTTCTGTAGCTAGGATTTTTTTTTACATGGTGGGTAGCTAGCCCCATGCATAACCCTCATCCTTTCGTAGCTGGGCTGTGGAATGGTCATGGTGGAGTTGAAACAAAATGTGCTTGCTTCAAACTAATGCCAAGCAATAGCCTTTTGACAGTTCAGAAGTTGTAGCAGATACACTGAACATTCAACCTCATTGATTCCGGAAGAAATACTTGTGCTTTCTCCTGTCTCGAACAGAGCCCGTGTAAAATTCTTCCTCTGGGTTGAAATGAGCTGGACCTTTTCCATATTTAGTAGGAAACTAAAGGAGATTAGGTGGCTTCATGCTAATTCCACACTGGCTTTAGCCTTTGAAAAATAAGTTGACACAATAAACATATCTGTGCATCTTTCAATAGTAAATCAGGAACCACGGCAGCCAAAAACTTTGTAAAGATCCTCAGGGATGAATACAGGGCAAAGGGATGTACTCCGAACTGATAATGACGCTCTCCCACTGCGAACCTCAAGTACTTCTGGGAATCTTCATCTATTGGGATATGGTGAGCAAAATGTGCCTGGAAGGTGTCCAACAGTTACGAGTCATTTAAAAGTTCTCATGTGGAACCCAAAGTATTACACTATATAATGCTACCATCTTGAATTATATATTTTGACACAATTGCTCACATTCTTGAGATCCTAGACAGGTTAGAATATTTCTCAGAGTTTTGGAACTAAAAGTAGGATTGAATAGAAGCCTTGAAATTGTTGAGACTCCAGAACCGGCATTATTACACCTTTCTGTAATGAGGCTTGATGTCCTACTCGATTGCGTCTGTCTTTTGATTGGACCTCGACACTTGGATCTGTACAAATAATGGTTCTGGTTGGGATGGGAGCAACTCGATCAAGTAGCAATCTTTCACAGTTTAGGAGACCCACTACCCCGTAGAATCACCTTTTGCCAATGGTTCACAGTCTTTGTTTTCTTCAGCCCACCATATTACAGTGATTGTGTCATTGCTTTGCTGGTTACTGCTGTAACTGTTGTGGTAGGGTTTTCCCTGCCCCGCTCCGCTCCCCGACTATGACCCCAGCATGGAAAGGTACCACACTCTCCTGTAGTGCTTTCAGTAGATGATTTTGCAGAAACAACTTCGTACAATTGTAGAGTTTAAAGGACTGGAGTATATTATTTTCAGATGATTTTTTGACCAGGCCGTCTAACTAAGTACAACTTATCTTATCCTCTGAAGAGGTAGACAATGCACCAGCGATCTTTTTTTTGGATCCAGTATCTACGTCTTCATCTAGAAAAGGTGCTCATGGCTACCAAAGCACCTGCAGATGTTGCTGATGAGCATCTCACATGTTTCGGCCTGCAGTAGTTCTTAGCAAACCTTGCTGAAAGCCATGTTGTGCTTTCAGCAAATACATGTTTTACCCTAAGGCAGTTGTTTTCAAACTGTTAGATGCCACACCCACCAGTGAAAAAATAATAATCATTGCCTGCCCCTCAGAATTTTTCACAATAATTCTATTAATATTGCAATGTTTGACTATATCTAGACTTATTCAAACATGGCAGTTATGCTACCTTTTTAAAAATACAATACATTGTTTTCCGCTTAAAACAAAGCACTGTTAAACACTGTAATATGCATAATGCTTCTTTTGGCCAGATAATGGCACCCTCCCCGGGATCACTTGAGGCCCCCTAGGGGGACCGGCCCCCCAGTTTGAATGCCCCAACTCTAAAGTACTATTTATCCATTAGCAAATGCAAACTTATTTCAAAGCAACAGTTTGATAGAAACAGATATGCAATGTGAGTTTGAGGCCAAGGTGGACTTCCATATTTGTTTCATTTTATCTTCATATGTAGGAAATTGATTTATTTTGACATAAAATGCAGATCTGATGTGTCTGTTTATCTGCTTTCACACTGGAGCACTATCAACATTATGAACAATTCCACTGCATGATTAAGTACTGCTCACGCTGTCTGTAGACATGGCCTCTACTGTTAGGCTTGAAACAAGTTGTCCCTTATTTCTCACAGTATGCATTCCTGTACTACTTCCAACCTCTGTGCCCGCCATGGTCTGCTATGTCTTTGGAGAATATGTGAGAGAAACAATATTGATAACAAAATTCTAATTCAGGTTACTGAGACCTTCTCCCAGAAGGCCCTCTGTATATATTAGCTAGCGGCACCCTTGACTAGCACATTCGGATGTGTAACACAAGTGAAGTTGCAGGAAAGCACTGCTAATGTGGCTGAAAGGGCGAGCTGGGGGGCAAGCATTATTGACGAGAGACAGCAGTCAGAAGCAGGCCACTGTCCACAATGGAGAAGAACGAGTAGAGAATGGGCTAAAAGGGCACAGCAATACGCCAGGGTGGGACCACCTTGAGGGATCGTGGGTGAAGAAAAGCTATGAGGCAGGAGAGGGGCCCACAGTGGGGCTAAAATTAGGAAAGTTGGGAGCCTACCTATTGCTAAAAGAAGGCTGTTATGACAGTGACATTTCTATATCTGTATTGCATTTGTGATGGACATTTGTATTGTGATTATTTGTTTGTGCTGCTATTTACAACACAATTAAAGGTCAACATTTTTATGTAGATTAGAACGTAATTACTTGATGCTTTTGTTCTGATAAACTATGGGTTGCGTCTGGTTAGCCACAACGTTTCTCTGGAAATTCTCACACTGTGCTACACTAAATTGATCATACTCTCTTTTTTTTTTTAGGCATTCTTATTTTACTTTTCTTTTGTCTTGCTTATGTGCATGCAAGAAAGAAAAGACCAGAAGATGAGCCTTCCTCTGCTTTGCAATGAGCATCTAAAACTCCACCCCAAAATAGATTCATCAAGTACTAGCTAGAATATGTTTGGAAGGCAATGAAAATACAGCTGCACATGAAACATTTCGACCACAAGTGTAAGGAACTGCTTTATCCCTCAATCTTTTACTAGTGTGGCCCATCTGATGCATGGACAGCATCAAGTCCCCTGCAGTCTTTTGCTGTAAGTCAGCCTCCATCTCCTTGCAGAGGATGTTTACCACTAGCATAGCCCCATGTATCTCACCAACAGCTTCTTTCTCCCAGTCATGGAGTAGGTCAATGCATCTCTTGCATTGCTGCAGCTGCGTGGGTCCTGGTGAACCCCTCCCGTTTCTTTGGTCTTATGCTGAGGAGATAAACACATGGATGGTCAGCACCCAGACCAATACAGGTATTTAGTTAGTAGCCATAGCATTTTGAATGACACATTGAAATATGTACAAAGCATAATTGTGGTATGTGGTATAGGACAATACATCGATGTAGTTAATGTAGATCAAAAGTGTGGTATTAATGTGGAACTTGGAAGCCACTCTACAGTAATATGAATATCAAAATCAAATCAGACTACCTGGAGACCTGGCCACTCAGGAGACCGGGCTGTGTTGAACCCCGAGGAATGAGGCATATTCCTGATCAGATGTAAAGTGGCCCTTGTGAAGCAGGTGTCTATGTTGCCTGGACACTGAACATCTAGTCAGGAAGCATGCTTAACTTGTAAGACTGCCTGTAAGTGATCATGGAAGGGATGTGCACTGCATACATTGTTTGAGATGTTTGTGTTAATTTTTGCAAAAGGCCTATAGACATTTTTTTTTTTTTAAACGAGATGATAGTTCACATTTGCCCATATTTACAATTCAATCCCCATGAGCCATCAGTGAGCAGGGCTTTCACAGAGATGTGCGGTGTAGGCCATGGCATTAGGGTTTCTTGATTGCTGAAGTTTTCTCATGATCCTGAAAGTAGGTCTGTGGGAACTGCCCTTAGCTTTAACAGGAAGGAATTCTAGTCTAGAGAGTAAGGTATGTGGTATGAGCAAAAACTTAATTGGATGTTTGAGTCGTTAGGTACCACAAGTAAGTAAAGGTGGTTGGATTGCAGAGATGTGGCAGGCGAGGGTTGGCATGAGATGGGCACTGGTTGCTTTGAAAATCAGAGTAAGGAGCTTAAACGGAGCCCTGCTACTAGCTAAGGGCTCCTTGTTTGTAGATGGTAAGATAGGCGGAATCAAAGAATGGGAGAGTGAGGAGTAATCAGGAGGCAAAGTTTATCAATGTAGGAGATGGCTATAAGGGAGGCACATATGTAGCTACTGCAGTTGCCCAGCCCTCTCGTGACAAGTGCGTTAATGAGGCTTTTATTTTTTTGCAATGGAAGGTCAGGAGTGATCATTTTATTTTAAGCAGCTGATACTATCCAACTGTAACCTGGTGGAGATAACGGAATCTAGCCCCATTCAGGGACTGATAAGCACTCCTACGTTCCCGGATATGATTGTAGGAGGAAGGGGATACATCAATGGGCAAATAGATGAAAGGAATTTAAGAGGGATGTGGGTCGAGGCATTGAAGAAAATAATTTCATTTTTTTAGGAGTTGAGCATGCGCAAGTGGTGTGGCATACAGTTGCAGATGGCTGTAAGAAATTTGGGAGGTGGTATGAAGGACGGGAAGAGACAAGTTGAGTATCACCTGCATTTATCAATAGGAAAAGATGAATGATGAATTGTTTTCTCCCAGGAAGGAAATATATACAACAAGAATAAAAAAGTAATGGACCAAGTCTATCAAGTACTGGACACTTGCTAATGTCTCTTAATGATCAAATGAAGATTAAGGCTATTTTATTCTATCTATACACCAGTAGTGGTTTTGCCAGTCTGGAACACATAATTTGGGTACTAAGACCAACCCCAGCACAAGTGCATAACACACCACCAAAATGAGCCATATTTAAATTATTGGTCAAGATAACTAGGAAATCAACCTTCTGATGGCCTCAACTGCTCAAAACAACTAATCTACAAAGGACGGAGTGATGCCCTGTAGGAGGAGAGAGGTGATAGACTGATCAGTGCACCAAGATATCACCAACAAGATATTGGAAAGGAAGAATGTAAATCACTCTTGAGGTGCACGGACCAAGCAGAGTGGCTGGCTCTCACCACAGGGCACACTGAGAGACTCATTCTAGATAAGAGCGTTGGCCCAGGTCACCCTGCGCAGGTCATCCCCTAACAGACTATTGTCGTGCCTGGCCCCACACAGCCCTAAAGGATCAAGGCCAGGTAGGCCACACCTGATATATACTTATACATTGTGTTTGGATGGAGGTAGGGAGCTAAGACTACAAGGTTATCATTTACCGGCCTGAGTGGTTTGCACAGCTGGCAGTGGGATATACCAGGGGTATCAAGGGCAGCCCCTGTAACTATCTGTACTTCCCCTGCACAGCTGAGTAGAGAGAAAGGGCATTATTTCTGATCTGCATAGGCTATGGTAACGTATTGGTCCCAAAGGTTAAATCTAGCTTGGATGCAGGGTAGGCCCTTTTAGATAACAGCAATTGTTCACGGTTGTCAAGAAGTGGCCAGTGCTGGGTTATGTTATTCAGTGGGTGTGGGTGACATCACACAACCAGACAAGTGAAAGGGTGGCCTGAAAGAATCATGATTATTGATTAGAGGTTTCCTTCTCCTCTGGGACTGGCTGAGGGAGTCCCATAAGTTATCTAAAGGAGCCTGTGAAAAAAGGCTCACCAACAGTCTGTAATAAGACAATAGCCACCCTCCTCCTGCTAGCAACGTTACTGACCAGTTTTGGGACATATCCCACTCTGCCTACATCTTCAGTACTTGCTGTATGTGGGACTTCAAACACCAAGCAGCTAAAGTGCTGACTGTCAGAGACTTTAAGGGCATTCAGGCCCATATTTATACTTTTTTTAGCGCCACATTTGCATCATTTTTTGACGCAAAAGCGGTGCAAACTTGCAAAATACAATTGGGGCATATTTATACTCCGTCTGCGCTGATTGTGCGTCAAACATTTTGACGCACAATCATCGCAAACATTGCCCCGTATTTAAACTTTGACGCCCGAGACCGCGGACGACAAAATTCCGCCGAGTGTGTCATTTTTTGGATGCGGCAACCCGCCTTGCGTTAATTATATGCAAGGTAGGTGTTCCCGTCCAAAAAATGTCTTAAAGGGCCGTGCGTCGTATTTATGCTTTCGGGCAGGCGTTAAAATGGGGCAAACACACCTGTATTTAATCAGAACACACAGAACAAACAGCAGAGCGGCAGAGCAGCAACAGGGAGCCATGGAGGTGATACTAATCCAGCGTGCACGCAGACGCAGAGCCCAGCAGCAACAACCGCAGCTACAACAACACCAGCAGGGACCCCAAAGGCAGCGCAGAAGGCAGGAGAGGATATTCCGCCCAAGAACCACCCTTCAGGGCCTCAGGGAACACGACATCATCCAGAGGTAGCGGTTGAACTGGCAGGCCATTCAGCAGCTACTGCGAAATATTGAACAGCAGTTGGCCCCCACTTTGGTGACACCCCGCACCATCCCAACAGAAACAAACCTGCTTGCCGTACTTCATATGCTGGCAAGTGTCTCTTTCCGAATAACTGGTGCCCTGGTTGGCAGAATATCACAACCATCATTCTCTGCCTTTTTGCCCAAAGTACTGGATGCCATCATTCGACTGACACCCCGTCACATCTGCTTCCCTAACACACTGCAGAAGCAGCAGGAAACAAAACAGGGGTTCTACCTCATCAGTGGCTTCCCACACATCCTTGGTGCAATCGACTGCACACATGTACGCCTTGTGCCACCCGCTGCAACTGAACACCTCTACCGCAACAGGAAGCACACACATTCCATCAACGTGCAGGCCATAGTCGATCACCAGGGATTGATCACCAACATTATGGCTAAATATCCTGGGAGTGTACATGACTCCTTCATCTTCCATCACTGCACCATCAATGAACACTTCCAGGATGGACGGTATGGCAATGGACTACTTGTTGGTAAGTACAAAAAACTACTTATATACACACTGCACAGCAACCCTCTAGGACACACAACACATACACCACAACAGCAACATGTGAACAGGAACACACTGAGGTCGTGACATCGCTAGCCATGTTTCTTAAGTCACCATTGAACCTGTCACACATCGGAAATTACTGTACAGCCTAATGTTAAGACGTCAATGAGTGTGGTTGCCTAAATGTCACCTTGCAAATTGTAAGTGTCCCAATGACCTTTACATTAATCCATTGCATAAGTCTAAAGGTATGGGATGTCCAGGGTACATTGATCTCAACGTGTTAACAACACTGTCAATTTTAACTGTGCATGGAACTATCATCTCACCCCCAGTGAAGAGAAACGGACCCCTGTATGACAAGTCACAATGCTAGGGAGGGCACACTGTACTGCAAATCCCAAAACATACTGATGACAAACATTTAGCAGACAAACACTTGTTCAGCCAAGGACACAACACAATGCAGATGGTACATCCTACAAGCATAGGATGCCACATTAGTACACAAAAGAGTCAGACAACACAAGACAACTACTGCCATAAAAGGTCTTTTCAATAGTGCCAGCTACATCAACATGATCCCAATCATTTTCTCTTGCAGCTGATCAGGGGTATGGCATCCAGCCATGGATCATGACACCATTTGGCAACCCAAGTACTGCTGCAGAGCGTGCCTACAATGACGCCCATAGGAGGACACGCAGCATTGTCGAGCGGACCTTTGGCATCCTCAAGTCAAGGTTCCGCTGCCTCGACATCACTGGTGGTAGCCTCCTATATTCCCCGGAGATGGTCTGTAGGATCATCCTCACATGTGCAATATTGCACAACATTTGTATCAAAAGAAACATTCCCCTCCTGGAACCAGAGCCACACATGCCTGAAGAGGAGGAAGAGGAGGATGCTAGCCTGCAACAGGAGGGGGAACTACAGAACACAGTCGCTGGTATACGCAGGCGGCAACAGATCGTAAATAATTTCTTTTGAATAAGATCACCTTCGCCACTTTAGTTAACTAATTTAAATAAACACCTATTCTAATCACCATATCATGGTCTGGCTATTCCTTTTTGCACACCTTCATCTCTACTTATCAGAATAAGAGTGTTGCCTCATGGAGCATTGCTGAGATACTGAGTAGGACACGGAACATCCCAGAGCTAATGTGATACCTAGCATACAATGGTCACATACACACACACTCTTAATGACATATATCGTGTACATATCTCCTTTGAAGGCCAATAGCAGAGGACCACAACTATTTCACACATACATGTTGAAATCAAGGTCCAACGCAGCATATGGGGCACAACTAAGACACCATCACTCAATAAGGGGAAAACAAGCCTCATACATGAGGCAGTCAATGTGCTTTGGCATCAGTAACAGGAATGCCTGACCAGACCCTTGACAGCAGTAAGTCCAACTGCATCCAATCTTTGCAAGGACTATCTGTGACTAGAGTTCCCTAGAAGAAGAACATAGACAGCACAAGTGCCGCACATATGACAAGCATTGCGCACATGACATTCCATGTACATGTCAGCCCAATTCCTAACTCCTGACACACCCATGCACCTGGTCACAACCTACCTGTCGGAAGAGGTCCCTGGAATACTAAGATGTGTACCCTGATATTACCTCCTCTACACACACAGACCAACATTAGCAAACCAGTGTGCTACACCCTTTCCTATGGTATGCCATTGTCATAGAACATCTGACTGCAAGGACGTCAGGTCAATTTATACACTGTCTTCTAGTTTCAAAGCCCTGTTAGCACATGTAGATTGCCTCCCCTTGTGAAAATGTCTGTTGGCCCTTAGAATGCAAGTCTCACCTACAGGACTGGTGAGAAACAGATGCAGCCCACACGTGTGATCACCTCCATGCACACCACCCATTTAAAAAAGCACTGCCCCTGATGATGCCTGGGACAGCATAGGAGTTGCCATTATGTCAAATACACCGTCAAGCATTGATACTAATTAAGCCGTGTAACACAGCCCTTGGGTTCATTTGTCACCTTCAAAAACACAGGACATACACAGTTTGGCATGTCAACTGTCTAGTTTGTCCTCCAAACAGTCTCAGTCAGACCACTGATTACGTAACTTGTCAAGTAACTGGATCCTGAATCACCTTGCATTCTGTCAGCCTGACTGGCAACTGTCTGTGCGTCACACTAAAGTATCCCTGTGTCTACATATGTACCACACTTGCGTTAGCAAACCTCTCATTCATCTGGGGGCATTGGGCATGGGCTTCTTCCATGCATACCCAAATACATTGTATAGCATCATCTGCCTTTTAACTGTACCATTTGAGTTACATCCTTTTGGAAAGGCAAAATTCATGGCCCATCCCTTGTCTCGGTTGCATTTATGCATGAATGACAAAGTGTGACAGTGCCCCAGGGCCGTAGGCAGGGATTGGGTGCGGGGCTTTCAGCACAACCAGCAACCTCTGATAATGTCCATGAATAATACACAAATGTCAGGACCATGACAGTTCACACACAGAATCACAGTGCGCACAACATAGTGATGGGCCGTGTGTGGTGAATAGCTGCGCAGAATATTCAGCACAGAGGCTATGATGTTCCCAGATGCAGCGGGAAGTGCAGAGGCCAACCTGTGTACAAATGTTGCAATGACACCTGCCGGAACATGACACCTGTGACATTATCTCACTCTGCACACCAAGGTTGCCCTGTTGACTGTCTCATTACACGTCTTTAGTGACAGGGTGGGACCATCCACATGTTGGTTCACATGTCCACATCTACTTTACTCACATTGTTCAATCAAGGATACTCAGTAGATACAGGAATAGCTGCCACTGACTCATGATGAGTCCTGGACCGAACTGTGACAAATTACACCCCATAAAATATACAGGATCATCATTGGACCACACACATGAACAAGACACCTATGTGCAATTGATCACTGGAAATAAGTGAACACGTGCTGTCTTGTATGCTGGTCCACCACAGCCACTTGATAGTTGGGGTTCACTTCTATGGCCTCAACTGTGGTGTCATCATACATTTGAGATTCACCCTTGTCTGTCTGTGCAAACAACATGGCACCCACTTCCTCAATGCATGTGTATGACTCACTGTGGGATTCTCCAAGTAGTGCCTAGGAAGCTCTTACCAATACTCTAGGACATAGGATGTAGAAAATGTGGACCATTGACATGAACAAGCGCATGCCATCCATCTGGTTCAAGCTATGTCATATGTGGTGTCTACGTGACCCTAAAACGTGGAAGTACACTTTACGGGTGTTGTTACATGTTTGACTAACACATGCCCTCACTCATTTCCAATATGACTTGCATCTAAGGATTGGACACATGGACGTCACATTCATACAACCATATGTACAATTATGCTTCATGTGATACACACACACTTGGTCAACCAACACATTAGTTGTCAAAGCACACAATTTGAGCCAAAGGCATTTAGGTATTGTACATATGTGTGTCACATTGCTATCCTCTCCTTATGCCAAACATGCCCAATTTGTGCAACACATATATGTAGGCCACACTTATGACCATCTATTGCGTCAGCCAACTGTAAAAATACTGTGAAGGGAGTAGTGGAACATGTTCCGCTGCAGTATGATGTTACACATGTGAACATACACCATCAACACCATACTGTCTTCAATTAGCCAATCTCTAATGTGTCCCAAATGTAAAATAACCAAAAAACAAGTAAAAATGCCCCAAACCAGTTAATGCACACATTTTGACGTCCCTAGCGTTGTGCGTCATTTTTTGACAACCAAAACTGTATTTGCGTCATTTTTTTTGACACACAGGAGTGAAATAATATTAATATTCACGTCTGTGCGTAAAAAAAAAGACGCAAATACAGTTTTGTGAAACAAAAAATTACACATAACGTGAAAAAGGCGGGACTTTTCATACAGGAAGTGATGTAATAGGATATCCTGTTTACAGATCATGTACAGTGGGTGTACTTTCACTTTCACTTTGCAGTCTATGATCCTTCTAGACTGTGTGGCTGTGTAGAGAGTGTTGTCCTGAGATTTTGTGCTGTTTTTGTCCTGTGTGCTATCTATATTGTCAATTTGTGAAATAAATATTGTTGGTGTATACTGTACTACTGTGTTTTGTCTACATTTGTCCATTTATCTTGTGTTTTTCTTGTTTGTGGGAGTCTGTTGTGAGTAGTGTTAGTTTGGGGATAGTTGGGCTCTTTTAGTGTTTAGGTTTACTTTTTTTCTGTCTTTGTACCCCTACTTTCCTCCTTTCTATTTCTTTTACCCCTATTCCATTTCACTTATAAGTATGTCTGGTAGGCCACGTCTTGGCAGGATGGGGGAAGAGGAGTTGGGGGGGGGTTCATCTGGCTTGTGACGCATTTCTTGCCGCTCATGATCCAGGCAGGGGGCAGGGTGATACAGGGGTATCCGACAGAGGCGCGCAGAATCCGGTGGGGAAAGGTGCTGCATCACCTGCAGCGTGTGTATGCCAGCCAGAGGAGTGACCACCAGCTGAAGTACCGGTGGGCTGACCTCATCACCAGGGAGCAGGATCTCTTGGACCACCTAGGAATCATGATTGGTGGCACTGTTGGTGAGTACGAATCATGTAAATGTGCACGATTAAATGCTCTGTTGTGACATCAGGGGATTAGTACAATGTCTGCCAGCTAACTTGCTGACCGTGTGTATTGCTGGGGAAATATAAGGGGATCATTGATGCACTATGGCAAGGATCCCAATTGCTAGCTGTCAGGTAGCCCGTGCTCAGCAAACTTACAGATTACTTTTCCATGAAGGAAATTGGTGCGGCCTTTTTGTCAGAACAGCTAACAAAATATGAGCCAATCATGTCTATATAGGGTACTATTGACAGAGAAGTACAGATGTACCAACATTTAGGCCAACTATGTTGACGCAATTGCTAGAATGACTTTAGAATCACTACATGATGCTGAAAATGAGTGCTGCCTTCACGTCAATTGATAATAGCAAAGTGGCTCAGACATATGTCTCATGTGAGTCTGGTGAGTGTGGAAGGAAAGCGTTCACAGAAGTACTATGAATGTGTGGGATTATTGTGTTCCTGATCTTTTTGGATACTTGTCAGTTATTGATTTGAAAACATAGTGAAAAGGTGTAAGGTGCCCTCAGGTAACATCTTAAGATGTTTGTTGCTCAACTAATTCCAACAATCAAAATATGGATGGCAGTCCAAGTGTATGCACATGGCCTCATATCTCCATTGTTGGTGCAAATCACCATAGCTGGGCCACATCAATTGACTATACTGTAACAGGATGGCTTACAAAAGTCCCTGCCCCTCCCTCTGTACATTGGGCCTATGTGCAATAAATGTGTCATGGCCACAAGGCATGTTTGACTGGTAATGCAGTCCTCAAGTAACCAGGCTTTGGATGTCTCTCTTGGATGCACACGATGAGGCGATTACACTCCATATTTTTTTAGTGCTCACCAATTATGGGGCATGTTTGCAACCACATGATAGTTAGGGCCAATGTATGTGTGCAGATATGTGTGTAACTGTCACAGGAGATCCATGCTATGTACAAGTTGGCCGTGATATATCAGATGCAGTACCATCATGTCTGAATGGCTGCCATTTCCTTTTTCCGCCTACACATTGTAAATGTTTATGAAATTGTTGCACTGTGCACAGATTTTGAGCACATTTCTTCCTTCCATACCTTACAGGTGGACCGGCACCCTACACTGTGGGAGAGGTGGCGACATTTGAGGACCCCGACCACTCCAGTAAGTGTTGATATGTCTGTTATGTGTTGTGTTTGCTGTTTATGGACTCGTGTGAGTTGGACGCATAGCAAGGTGTGATGCGTTGGGTAAGCTTTTCTCTTGTTCCATGAGTGGGAATGCAGTTCTCACATGTTTTGAGTTTGCCAATGCGTATCCAATGGTATCATGTAGGGATTGTAGGACATCCCTGTAGGCCCCACTGTGAGTACAGGGGTTAGTCATGTGTATGACACTTGTATCACCAAGAGTCGCAATGGAAGTCAGCCCCAATTTAGTCAGCCTGTCAGACCCACATTCTCTAAGATTGGTACAGCAAATAGCTTTCAAATAGACATCTGCTTCCCTATTTACCTACGTTATTTTGAAACAGTAGGTAGAACCTCCTAGCAGCATGTACTTCCACATGTAGTGCAAGAAGTCTGTGGAACCTGAGTGCAATGGCCTAGGTGTGCATGCAATTCATGATCATGGGTGTTCTAGCAACTCTGTGTCTGATGTAAGTCACACCTCACTGGAGATATATGTTGTGTACCAAGTTCTGCATTTCCTGACATGTCTGACCCTATGAGTGCTCTAGGGTTTGCTGACTCCTAATTGTAGATAGACCTTACCTGTGGTGTGTCTGTAGAGACAAACGTGTGGAGTTTCCTATACACTCCTCGGTGTACATGTTGTTGGAAAATTATAGTTGTGTATCCACCGCCCCCCCTCAAACACGGCCATGGGTTTGTGAATGGGGTACCTAGTACTGATGCTACGAGTATGTTACACATACATGTGAATAAGTGACGGTTTGGTTGCATACTAGTAGACACACTCATGTTTGGCACTTGGTACTATACTGGCAAGTCCAGTTACAACTTGCAGACCATGTGGCTTTAGTTTTGCTTTCCGTACACTGACATTTGTAGCCCAGGTCTTGGCGCAGGATATGCAGCATGATTCTTAGAAGATAACTGGCAGAACTCAGATTGCAAGTCAAAGCCAGTTATTACCCATCTTGTAGGTTATGGATGTGCTTTGTGTGATGTGACCTTTGTAGTCTGGCCTGCCATATACTTCCTCAGGGACATTCAATGCTCTGTATTGTGATATGAGATGGTACAAGTACAGTAGATGTAATGTCTGATAAACTTGCTGTGCCATTTCACACAATGCAGTTACTAATGTAGAATATCTGCATTTGTCTTCAAAGCTGCTAACATGACTCCAGACCAGGTCCGTGAATTTCACCGCCGGGCCATGCGATATCAGCACATCCTGCTGGTGGAGTCGGGGTTCCGGAGGATGGCCCGGCGTTATCGCCATGAACGGGCCTCCGGGGCATGGAGAGCCTTCCCACAGGGTGGGCCTACTTTGCCCACCGCAGCCACCACCAGCACAAACACCAATACGAGCCAGGTGGCCCCACCCACAGCTGCCACTGTTGGGCCAACATCTGCTGGACTTCCTGGCCCCAGCATTGCCACCGGTGCAGGACAGCCCACAAGGCTTGGCACCACACCCACACAGACCTCCTCCACCGGTACCCAGACTGCCACTGCTCATCTGTTGACCCTGCAGCCTTCAACCAAATGGAAAATAAGATGGACAAAGTGCTGTGCAAGTTGAGCCACCTGAGCCAGGACGTGCGGCACATTAACTGGCGGGTTAAGTTCATTAAGAGGACCCTCCGGAGGGCCAACCTCTAGACACTTTTTTGATGGACATGATTCCCTCCCCTCCCTCCTCTTTCCTTGTTCTTATAGTTAGTGGGCTTAGTGTTAGGTTAGTATAGGCTGTTAGTTTAGTTAGTGTAAGTGGGTCCTCATTCTTTATATTTTTACTTATTAAGTATGTGGGTGGGTGGGTGGGGGGCTATGTTGGGGTTCTTGTGTGTTAAAAAAATAATATATATATATATATATATATATATATATATATATATATATATATATATATATATATATTTGTATAGGATAGTATAGTATGTGTTTAGGTTAGTATGTGTTATCCTCCATGTGTCCCATCTCATAAGGTGGGTGGGGGGTAGATGTTTAGAACGTTTCGTTACATGTTATAAGTAAGTGTAGCTTAGGTTAGTTAGGGACAGTTGTGGGTAATGAGTAGTCGGGGTAGATTAGGGTAGGTAAGATTTTTCCCTTAGTTTCATCATCTGTGATTAGCATTTAATAAATATTTGGTTACCCCTTAATAGTATGTGTTGAATGATACTTGATCGTGGGTTTGGATTCAGTGTACATCAATTTTGTACTATAACATCTGTGTCCTATGCTACAAACAAATCCCAACTGAGCTGTACGATTGGCAGCTAGCCCAGAGCTACCTTGCAAAGTGTCCACCCTTCGTTGCAATCACCAATCACAGTTAATATGGATCCCAATGTGTTTCTGTTGATAAGTGTGTTTTCAAAGTCACTAACACTGCTTCCAGACTTGATATTGGGGAAACAGTTTTAGGTCTGACTGCAGTGTGATGATCATGCACACTCTTATAAGATGAGTTCTCATTGGCAATCTTGTATTCTTGTTTTCATGACCCTTATACATCATTTGTGACACAGTTCAGCATGATTACCTATTTGTATGTTAACTCAGACCCCTTTATTTGTGCAGTTTTTTTTAGTGTTTACTTAGATTAGTGTGGCATGTTTATGGTGTTATTTTTGCATGTTTACAACATTTTGCGGCCACTATTTGATGACTTAGTTATCCCCTAAGGAAGCATTCTTCTGTCCAACACAGCATGGTGGTGTATGGTTTCTCACTTCATCCGATTTGTCCCTCAGGAAGGGCAGAGTATGATGCAATCATGGGCACTGTGCAGAATTCTCTGACTACATATTATCAGGACAGTTGTATTGACAAGTTACATAATTTGACAGTAGGCACATTTCAGTTATCTACTTCACAGTTGATATGTCACATTACCCAGAGACAGATTTGTTGTGTAAGTGCTATTTATTGAAACGTGCTGTAGTGCTATCTGTACATTGTCCATGATTGTGAGTCCATTATAGTGACATTTTAAATTGGGATCCAACACAAGGGGTTATGGAAATGCTTTTGACATGCTGGGGTTGATGTTTCAGACAGTGCAGAGGGACAGGATTTGGCAATGGGTAGGAGAGAGACAATCACTGGGCTGGGTGACAAGATATACAGTGGTTTGCAGAACAGTGCTCGAGTAAAGTTGTTGCAAGACTGGCAAGTTACAATGCGCAGGACCTTGGTAAATGTGGGCCATGTGGCAGGGACTAGTGCTTCCGGGTCATTTTCCTTGTGAATGTGATCTGTTCCATGTCTTCTTCTTCTGATGTGTGTGTTGCCTGCATTGTCCTTGTTGTTGTTGTTGGTTGTGAAGGGGCAACACACACCTCAGTGTTAAAAGACATGGAGTCAGACATCCCATGTCGCTGCTCCCTGTGAAGGTCTTAAGGGCAGTACTGCAGCAAGGAGGGTTCTGCTGGTTCTTGAGAATAGCAGCCACATCACGATGGTAGGCAGCCAGGTCGGCCCTGAAGGAGTCATGATTGCATTTGTGCATGCAGTGGAAGGTTTGGGGTGCGAGGTGTTGTGGCAACTCCCTTACTGCAGTGGTGAATTCCTTGACAGTTTCTTGTAGTCCTTGCAGTATGGATGTTAAGGCTTGCATAGCTGCTGCCTGCTCTGCAGATGACATCATGCACGAACGCATCTCCTCAAGGCTGGCTGCCATAGTTTGCATCACCACCCGCACCTCCTTGGCCAGCTCCTGCTGTACTCCAACTACAGTTCTCTCAAAGCTGGTGCCAGTGTCGTCTGAGTCCTCAGCTGTATTGGTGCTGGCAGGTCTTACAATTGGGGTGGTGGGTGGATCCTCTGCGATGGCTGCTTGTTCTGTGCTTCTCCTTGTGACTGAAGGTGGGGTCTGGAGGGTGTCAAGGACCTTGTGGATAGTCTCCTGGGGAATATTTATCGGCTCGTCATCCATGTCATCAGGGAAATCTGGGACAGGCATATCGGCAGGAGATCCATCTTCCTCTGCAATGAAACAGGGTACAATTAGTGTGTCTGTGTTGTGGCAATTTTGATGTGACGTGCCTGCCTTTTGATGAATTCACTTTGTGATCTTGTTTTGTTATTAATTTCTCCAGTCCTTCAGATGGGCATTCTTCCAGGACTATGGCCCACCTGTGTGGCACATGTATGTTATTGAGTTATCAGACTTGTCAGCCTCATTGCCTCTAGGTGTTGGTTTATGCCAAATAGAGAATTGCCACCTTCTTTTTCTACTCGACCCTCCGTGTACATCCATTCTCATGGTGAGACCTTTCACTGGCTGTGGGTGTTCTGATTGCCCTGGCAGCACACTTAACAATCTGGACCTGCCCCAATCTCTGATCTTTCACATCCACTTAAATGTAATTGACGTGGCATATCCTATGCATGGCAATGTTATGATCCGATATGGATGTTGACATTGGTAATGTGTTCTGCTGATGTTGGGGAATGTGTGTTACATTGGATTGCCCTGATAATCGTATCAGTGTCCTATTTCCTCCTCTGACTGTGCAGGTGTATTTCAGTGACCAGTTCCATGTGTCCCCCCTCAATGCTGTTGTCTGAGCAGTATGACATTTGGGATGTTGCATTGTTACCCAGGCACAGGATGGACCCTGACATATGCAGCATGGGTGTGTCCTTAGTGCTGTGTAGCTCCTATTGATGTTTACATTGGCTGATGTTTGCGACAACTATGGGCATTGACATTTGAGAGTACTGGGGCCATTGTCTTGTTTCTGGGGATTGTTGGAGTTGTCATACTCACCCCCTAATTTAGGTGTGTATGATCCATGGGGAGGTTACTGCCATTGGCTACTTGAGCTGCACACAGAGCAGAGGTGGTAGTGGCACCTGTTGTCGCAGTTACATTCCAGTTGTCGGTATGGCTAGAGGTTGTTACTAGGGCCCTAGTTAATGTAGGGGGTATGTTGGCTGACGTGTGCCGGGATGTCAGTTTGACGCAGTGGCCTTCCCTTTGCTCCATCTTTCGCATGACGGCATGCCCCCATGGGACTGTTGTTGGTGTTGTGAACTGGTGTGCCCCAGGACTTCTCAGAACAGGCCATGCCCCCCTGCCGTGCCCCTTTACCCATGCCACTCCATGATTAGATGACTTCCATGCATTTAGTGGTGGGTATCCCCCCCTGCTCACAGTTGACATTAGTGCATTTTAATTCCCCATGCGACTTACCCTGCATATGCGTTGTCTCCTGGTAGTCTGTGCTGTCCTGTCCTTGAATCCCTGTGACGATCTCCTCAGGGATGACGGCTGCGACCATCTCCTCCATGTGGTCCAGGTCCTCCTGGTGTGCTGGACTCCCACCTCCAGTCTGCAGTGCTGCCTTCCTGTTCCTGGCCATCTTTTCCTTGGTCCTGTGCTTGCAGTCATGCCAGCGTTTCTTGCACTCGATGACTGTTCTTCGTACTTCAGCCACACTGTTAATCTTGTCGACAATTTGTTGCCATATAGCCTCTCTCCTACTGATTGGCAACTTTGATGTGACAAACAGTTGGTGCTGGTGTTCCGTTGTCTCTTTAACCACAATGTCCTGCTCCTCTGCACTAAAGTGACACTTTCTTTTCTTCTTAAAAGTGTCCTGGTTCTTGTGTGGGACATCCTGGCTGGTTCCTGGTCTGCTGTCATCTTCCTGGGGTCTGTAGTGGCATCTGGGATCCATTGTGGCTCTCCTCTGGTGAAATGGATGTGTTCGGTGTTTTTTTTGACGCTATTGTGTAAAAAAAAAAACGGCGCATATCCGGTTTGCGGTGTCGTAAATTGACCCACAGTCATTTCCGCCGCGTTAACGTCGTTTTCCTTTACGACTTGACGCCGCGGTGTGCGTCAAAAATAATGACTCCCACCTGTTGTTTGTGCCGCCGTGCGTCAAAGTATAAATATGACGCCTGCACGGCGCACCAAAATGGCGTTAGCCGGCGGTAATATTTTTTGACGCAAAACTGCGCCGGTGCAGTTTTGCGTCAAAAAGTATAAATATGGGCCAATTGTATTTTGCAAGTTTGCACCGTTTTTGCATCAAAAAGCAGCGCAAATGCAGTGCTTAAAAAGTATAAATATGGGCCTCAGTTTTATAATGAAACCATATTGCATGCCATGGAGTGATGACTATTGCAGTAAATTGACCACCCGTGTAGGAACTGGGCAAAAGAAGAGGAGGATTTGCTCCTTTCGTCTAGAGCACTGTTTTCATTGTGGCACTCTTCGGTCTGCAGGACATATTAGAAGGACACCAATACCATAAAGTAATCATTGCATGGGACTGTTGTCCGCAGCACTGTGCCAATTGTTCATGCCATTCCAGTGCTTACCATCTCCAGCTGTAACGTGGACTGTCCTGTCTGTTCAGCTCACTGAGAGCCAAATGTGTCTAAGAAGGTGCAGTTTTCTATCACCATTGCACCACTTCTCTCTACAACACTCCTATAGTGGACCACGGTTCCTGCATCGCAATCTGCCAGCAAGCACGCCAACAGGCCCATCACTTAGGATGCAGCGCTAAAATAAAATCGAAGAGTTTATAACTAAATACAATCTGAGGGTGGTTGCTTGGATATAAGTTCCAGGAGCTGTACGTCATTTTATGTTTGATGCATTATGGTATGTTAAACTGGCCCAGTTCCTTTATGTTAAGACATGCATGACATCTTGTGAACAGGTTTCCAAGTGTAACATAGACTGCAGTTTTCGTTTGTACTTTTGCCACATGCATCGTGTCAAGCGCCTAGGCCATTGTTATCATTCCTTTTTGCACGTCACTGCCTGAACTGCCATCCACTACCCTTCCACTTGTTGGCCTGTCTATATCTAACCCCGAGTGGGGTTTTCTGGTAAGCAAAACTCCTGTGGGAGCACCTGGTTACGCACACAGCTCCAGCAAATACCACGGCGAAGCACAGACTAGCAAGCCCACGGCACTCAGCACAAGCCAGCCATGGCGTACCTCTTACAATGTACCAGGTCACCTCACATCACCAACCGCCTGCACACCTGCCCCTCCCCTTGCTTCACATGCATATGCATTGTATAAGGCTTTCAGAAAATTGGCTGTACACTCGGTACTTATTCCAATGCCTAAAATAAATAGTCCCATCCAAGGCTGTAATGTTTATACTGGCTGTGTTGCAACAGGTCATCAATTAGACAAACCTATGAAGCATAATGTTCTCTTTGAATATACGTATGTGACATACCTTTCCAATAGCCTTTAATGTAGAGGGCCAGCGCTGCTATCACATAAGACACATTGTTCTAATAACCTTCCCTGAGCAGTCACCCAGTCCTGCCAGAGAAACATAAAGAGGGCACAACGTTCCGAATATGTTTTTTTTTTTTTTTGCCAGCACACAATAAATCCATGCTTTAAATAAACTGGAAGAAGGCAAATGAGTTTAAGAGTTCATTATTTTTCCAGTAAGGAATATACTCAAATTGGCCACTTATAGAGTTATAGGTGTTTCACCTTTATTTACTGCATGTCTGAAAGCAATAAGCTGAAGGAGAAAGTATTACTTATTGCTGTGATGCCTTTGATTGCTCACGTGTGGATTTCTCTAGCTTGATGGAACGTCCTGAGGTTATTAAAACACAGTGGCGGGTATTATGTTTCTTTCTTCCCTTTAATTTCTAACAGTAGCCAGAAGCCATAAGAACAAACCCCACAACCCAGTATGCTTAGGAGTTAAAAGTACAATTGAACAACCAATCTTATAACATAGGACCTGGCTGGAGAATAAAAGTCTTCTTTCTTAATGCAAAGTAGTTATTTGCAAATAAAAATAACAACCAATCAGAAAACCAGCAAACAGATTTGTTTCTCCTACGTTTAGAAAATACACACCAGAAGATGAGAACTATATATGATTTAATTTGAAATCTCAAACATCAGCAACTCTCTGAAATTAGACTAGACACAACACAGTAGTCAGTTCTGTGTACATCAACTTTATGAAAAGACTGTAATTGTCATCACAATTAGAAAACTATTTTAAGACTAGGTGAATGTCCTATAAAGTACTATATTTTGGATTCCTTTCAAAAGAGAACTGGATAATGTACGTTCCACAACAGGTTTGCAGTTAATTAAATTATGAAGAAGAGAAACAGCTGATCTAAGGATTTTGACTCTTCAGAAAAATTAAACCTCGGAAAGAATAAAAGTCAGGTAATCAAAAATCAGGCAGACATAATCTAAAATGAGATTGGCATTTGCACTAATTTATGAGTGAGTGCAGGAAGGTCTTGTAGATTTGCAAATCATGGTAGTTCCTGGAGCCAAGGCCTTGTTAATGACTCAACAAGTGTCTGATAATTTGCCTGCGACCTGCAATTGTGATCCAAAATATTCCAAAGTATGATTATTAATATGGATCTGCTTGTATTGCACAAATTATATCCAAATGTTTCCTGGGGCAAACAAACACACTCCGAAGAACGAAAATTAGTGCTGTATGAATAGCCATGTTTCTAATGGTAATGTGGGTTTGTGATATCGACCTGGTGTGGAGCCATTGGGAGAAAGGATACATTGGGAAGAAATACTGAATAATCTATTAACATTTCCAGGAGATCTTGAAACAACACCTTGGACACCCAAACGCGGTTTGAATGATGAAAGATGTGTAGAAGAATCGTATGTAAGCAAGACGACTGCCTCTCATGCTAAATAGAGGAAAAATAGATGAGCCTCAGGTGACAATCATGAACAAAAGCCTCCAGGGTGAAAGCCAAAAGAATTAGTTTCCATCTGTACAATAGGAGAAGTTAGGTTGAGAGGTAGGCATTGTAGAGGTCTACTAAAATGAGACTTTAGATTTCTTGTTAGGAGACATGCTTACAACTTATGGTGCGGGGGCTAAATACTCCAAAAGTGCTCATACTGAGTTCAGTTCAGAGAAGAAAAGGCTAGTAGCGTTAACAGAATGTCAGCACACCAGTGTGAGGCTTTCAATTTGTGTAGAATGTACTATGTGGCCATGCCCTAGTTACAAACTACGGCCATATTTATACATTTTTAGCGCCGCATTTGCGCCGCTTTTTGACGCAAAAATGACACAAACTTACAAAATACAATTGTATTTTGTGCCGTTTTTGCGTCAAAAAGCGGTGCTAAAAAGTATAAATATGGGCCTACATTTCTCAGCAGTCCTTAAGGGCCATATTTATACTTTTTGCCGCACAACTGCGCCAACGCAGTTGTGCGTCAAATTTTTTACCGCCGGCTAACGCCATTCCAACGCACCATGCGGGCGCCTTATTTAAGGAATGACGTTAGCCGGCGCTGCGGACTGGTCCGAGTAAAAAAAAAATGATGCACACCAGGCAGCATCGGCGTAGGGGAAAATGGGGGTTGAGCGGTAAAAAATGGTGCAAGTCTCAGGTCTGAGGCAAAAATCAGGCCTCAAACTGGACTTGCGCCATTTATTTTGACGCACAATCCCCATTGACATGACTCCTGTCTTAGCAAAGACAGGAGTCATGCCCCCTTGCCCAATGGCCATGCCCATGGGACTTCTGTCTCCTGGTCATGATCATTGGGCATAGTGGCATGTAGGGGGGCCCAAATTAGGCCCCCCATGCCACTTTAAAAAAACTTTAAAAAATACTTACCTGAACTTACCTTTACTTACCTGGGACGGGTCCCCCCATCCATGGGTGTCCTCCAGGGGTGGGCGAGGGTGGCAGGGGGTGTCTCTAGGGGCAGGGGAGGGCACCTCTGGACTCCTTCCGAGCCCACAGATACCTTAACACCTGCCCTGACCCAGGCATTAAAAAAACGGTGCAAAACAGGCTGTGCGCCGTTTTTTAAGGCCCACCCCATCCCGTGCCTCAAAATGACGCTGGGGTATTAATAAGGCACACAGGCCTCAAAGTCATTTTTTGGGCGGGAACGCCTACCTTGCATATCATTAACGCAAGGCAGTTTCCCGCTCCAAATAAATGACGCACACAGTGGAATTTTGACATCCGTGGGGTCGGGCGTCAGTGTTTAAATATGGGGCAAGGTTTGCGCCGAATGTGCATCAAAAATTTTGACGCACATTCGGTGCAAACAGAGTATAAATATGCCCCTAAATCTCATATTGGTTGGAGATGGAGGCGGCCATTTTGAATCATCAGGAATGGCCTTCCTAATTTATTACGGCATCTTTCATAGGCAACTGGGTTGCAATTTTGAAGCAGTCAAGACCTTGCTACTTTGATTTAGAATTCCATCTAGCAAATAATAGTTGCTTCCTTGAGAGAGTATTGGAAGACAGTTTGTAAATACTGAACGTATTCTGCCTTTGGTGTTGTTAAGCATACTAGGGCAATTTTGAACATTTGACTTTAAGAAATGTTGAAGACTTCTGGAATTGCTGAACTTAAACTTTGGGTTTTATCGTGTGACAGAACAGGGAGAAATCACGTGTCAAGATAATGATTACACATGATATATGTGTATGACTGAATAAGGTACAACGAGGTTCTAGCATGTGATTATATGCATATAATTTTAGGAGTCAGAATATTAATGCTTCCTAATTACTTTTCAAGTGGTACAAGAATCAAATATGAAATATGAGAGAGACACATAGGAAGCTTAAGATAATTATCTTATGGAGAAATGCTTATGAACATGCAAAAAGTTACTCATCTGTTGTTATGATTCAGTTTAAAAAATAGCAAGCTTCATAGAAAATGCAGAGAGTTGGTAACACAGAGTTACAGTTAAGGATTATTCTTTTGACTGTTAAATTAGAGACACAGCCATTTCATGGCAGAATACTAAAATATATCCTGTTGCCTTTAGATGCCACTTAGCCCAGCAGAATGATGAGTCAGAGTGGTGATCTACCCATAGCCTCTGCTTGCAGGTTGTTTTGCCATTCAGACTGTTACAGTCATACACAATGATTGTACTTCATTGACTCTATCTCATGAGAGAACAAGAAAATTGAATATTGCTCTCTGATTTCAAGCTGCTGTGTTGTCAAGACATCAGAGTGCTTCTTGTTTGGTTTTCAAAGCCAGTGGAATGATGCCCTGAAATGGGAGACTTTGTTTTAAAATGCCTGCTCTTCAGTCGTGGTAAAGCCCTATAACAAAGATGTCCTCAGAAGACTGCTTGAATTGACCCCAGGATCTACAAGAAACTAAAGGGCTTGATCAAACCCACTGTAATAATATGGTATTCAGTGCATGGAAAACATTTCAGAAAAGACTCAAACAAGAAGAAAATGTGAAATATTTACTCTGACAAAGGATTCTGAGAAATGTCCTAAAAGCTGTATAGATGGAAATCTTTAGGTAAGAATCTTTCAGCTCTAGGTGGACCATCAAGTCTGCAGCCTGAAGAGAATCTCTTAGACATATATCTGTCTCTGTCTTCAGAAAAGGGCAAACAATTAAAATACTGTGGTACCTGATATTGTGGTGTTTTTTAAATAAGGAAATATTGCTTAACAACCTTGAGGATGGGGAAGATAAAGTTCTATAACCCTCATGAAAAGTACTTCCCGGGAAACCAGGCGATTGGCTTCTAGGAAGAATGGTAAGGGTTAGAGAAGAGATATGTGAACTGCAGGATCATTGAACACCATTTGGAGACTTTGTAATGTTTGTAGGATCAATTCATCTACAGATTGTGTTGCCAATTGTGTAAACTCTTCTTCCACCCACTTTAGAGAGGAATACATCTCAAAACTGATTGAGGTTAGCTGCACCTCTGTCTTGACCCTTGGTAAATTGTGGTCAGGAGTAATATCGACTCTACAGGGACAGTTGAGACCTCAATATTGCCCCCCTGTACTGAATTGGGATCAAATGCAACAAGAGAAACAGTAGTCTTTTGGATTTAGCCACAACTTACAATAAAGATGAAACAACTACTAAAACACGCCTGAGAAACATTTATCAATGGACATGAATCTGCAACATACTTGGTTAGTTATTTGACCTCTTGCGAAAAAGCAGCCTTTGGGCTGCAGGCCAGTTTTGGGGGAAGCTAAATTGCCAAAACCAAGCTTCTGTGTGGTCAAGCCACCAGAATGCTTCCACGATTCTAGATGTAGAGGAATTCACTATATTCTTTGTATCAGTACACATGTGCCACTGTTTGCTGCAATGGACCTGTGGAGTGCAGTACATAGAAAGTAGACACTGGTGCCATTAGAAGGGACATTGAATTGTACAAGAATTGGTGATTTAATGGTTTACTTCTTTTTAAATAATCTCCCCTACTCCTTTGGAGAAACAAATGTGCATACTTTTGTAATGGGAAGTGGACTACTCCCATTTGGACGAAGTATAAACATATATTATAGTTTACATTAAGCAGTGACAGGGAGCTAAGGTCCCCAATTCTTTCCTCTCCTGCTCCATCCGTCAAAGCCATGGACATACACATGTGGAAATGTTATCAATAAATATAAGAATGTAATGGTTTATGTACTTACATTTTGCTCCTCATTCAGACACTGGAGTCTCTCAAGCAGGGAATGGTGAGTATTTAAATTTGTATTACTAATACTATTGACCAATTTCATTTGTTCAGTATGATTGTAGTATGTGGTACCAGGAAAATGTGTGCTTGATCAAATTAGCATATCCATTCATGAATTTTGTACATTACAGCTCATTTGTAACATCATAGCGACTGCTGCAAGAGCCAGCAGTCAAGGAGACGGGCAAGTCATTGAGTATCATTACTGCTGTAAAACACTTTTCCTTCTTATGATCTGAATTTCTAAAATGAACATTAATCAGTACAAAGGATAGATTTACAGCAACGTTTATTTTTTGCACCCTATAGTTCATTACTAATTATTCTGAGCAACAACCTTTTTAATCTGATTTACTTGAAACTGATTCTAAATTGTTTTGCAACAAATTACTAACTCCTTTTTGGCGTGTTTAATTTTGCTCTACAAATTTAGCGTTTATTATTTATATCCGAAACCATACTATATCTTTCATACAAAAAACAGACATCAATGATTTAAGCAGTTTGTAGGTCGGGTGAGGGGGGGGTCATGTATTATAAGTAATAAAATATGCTCTCCCATACATTGAAAGATTATTGCTGGTCACATTAGAGTTTCATGACCTTATATAGCTACTTGCTTTTCGCTCTTAATTGTATGTACACAACCTTCATCTATGACTCGCAATAGCTTTATAAGGTATGGGATTCTTCATCTCATACATATTGTATTTAAGTACTGATGAAGACTTAATTGGCTATATGTCATGTGGATGAGGCAGGTACCATTTGAAGGCCACACCTGCCACCCCAGCATCCCTTCTGCACCTTGCCTAGAGAGGCAGCTGTGGCTGAAGACTAGAGCCACCAAACCGAAATCTACCTGACTTCAAGTTCTAAGTTCAAGAGCTACCACTTTAGAACCAGGACAACTGCATGTGTCCATTTCATACGGCGTGAACTGCAAACAACAGACTGCAGGTAATTGCAGGCCTAAATCGGTGAATGGAGCAAGGTACTGAAGAAACAAAACGAGGACTACAAAACAAACTTAAGACTTACTGGGTGAGCAAAAAAAGAGAAAGTGAATTTAACTGTTGTGCAGATCTGTGCCTTGGGAGTATTTTGAGTGAATTGAATCTGTGCCTAATCATTGCCCTGTGTAGAGTTGTACATCAGAATAAGACACCGGGGATCCCCGTTAGTATGGAAGGGTACCAAAGGGTTTAAAGTCCAATACAAAATCTCAAACAGGATTAGAACCCTGTGTCTTAAGTCCCTAAAATACGGTGTAGTATTAATTTAGTATTAATTTATGTTGTTCATTAAAGTATTTCTTTTTAACCCAAAATGATAAGCATTGGACTGGGCAATATATTATTGAGTCTGCTGATTGGCTGTTGAGCTTTACAAGCTAGCCTTCATACTACCTCCCAGAGAAATCTTTACATGCTCTCCCTTACTACCCTGAGAATCAGATGCAGAACGGATGTATTTTGCACAAATTGCACAGTCATAGTAGGATGGACCCCAAGACATCAGTGGCAAACGGTCTCAACAACTATGGTTGTGCCCAGAGGATTTGTGTGCTCTGTGGCATCAAGAATAAGTCTGACAATTGGCAGTAAATGGTGTAGGCAATTTCCAGTTCTGTCTTTGAATAAAACATTAGGTTCAGAGCAAAAACACCATTATCTCCTCAGATTGAAGGTTCGAGGGGGTAGACCTTAATACCCTGTCCTTAGATCAGTTGAGGGATCTGTGTCTTGCAAGAGGGAGTAGGGCTCCCAGAAACAAGTGTAGGGAGATCTTTTTAGGTTTTGTTTAGGACCAATTAGAGAAACTGGGCAATAGGGACGAAACTGTGAAGGATTAGTGGGGTGGGTGCCATGACAGGAAACCATGGAAGGAGTGCTGTGGTGTCAAGCTCTCTTAGCACCTTACACAGGTTTTACCCAGACACACTTCAATTTCTGTGTTTTCCCTGGGACATTTCCACCACCCTCTAATCGATTTCAAGGATATTATTGTCACTAACTCTATGGGTCATTCCCTTGACTGGGTCAGTTTGACTAAGACCATGAACTTGCATATGGCACTACAGAATACTAAGGATGAGGAAGAGGAGAGGGTCAGTACATTTGTATCAGGACAAGAGTAAAAACAATGGAAGGGACAGGAAAATTGGCCTAAGAAAAAGAAATGAAGAGGCGAGTGAGTAGAAAAATGAAAGGCAGGAAAATAAAGAAAGGGAATTGAAAAATAATTAGAGACTTAGAAAAGAAGCTCAAGGTGGGATTGGGGATGGCTATATCTGGGACTTCTGGCATCGCTTACAGAATGCTGGCTTTGAATTATGTTTCTAAGGCAACCACTTTATAAATTGCTTGCAAACTGCAGAGATTCAAAGACGGAAAGAGAGTGGATGAGGTTCTGTTGGAAACTTATGTTCATAGTGTGCTGCATGATTGGAGTGAGTAGGAAGTGGGATGGAGGCCAACGCATTTCAATTCCTTAACCAGTTAATAGTGACAGAGTGACTCAAGGAGGAGACAGCTATAGTACTAAAGCAATACTTGTCTATTTCAACAGAAAGAGATCCAGGGAAACTTGCAGTGTTGGCTTATAAGTGGTTCGCCAACATGGTTGAAACGTTTGCTGGAGTATCATGGCGTTAAGACAAAGGGAATGAGCAACTCTTAACAGACTAGTTCCAAACCACAAGGTAAGGGCCACGGCAATTCCCAATGGACCAAAGGCCGACACATGCATAAAGGGAATAGGATTCCAAGTCAGGAATATAAGAAAAAGGGAGCACAGGAAGGTATTTCCAGGGCCAAATAAATCGTTGGTGTCACAAGAAGGGGAACTGAAAAAGTGGCTGTCAGCTGAACAAACCTGTGCCAGCTCTACTCCTAGATAGTTTACTGACTGCAGCTGAGAGGATCCAAGAGGGATCCGTGGTGCTCAACCTATCAATGGACACTTGGTTACGGAACTCTTTGCCTCTAAACTACATCCCATGAAGGACTGTTGAACAGTAAGCCTGTGAAACTTGAGCCAGTTGAAAGTATTACCAAGTGGACTGTAGTTCCCAGGTGCACAGTAATTTCTAGTGTTCACTGGCCAAATTGGATGCCTTTAGAAGGTCACCTAGTCTTAAGGAAAATCCAGGATAGGTTGGACTCTTTAGTCTAACGGCCAGGGTCCACAAAGACACAAAGAGTTTCTGTAGTACCTGTCCTACTTGACAAATGAGTGGTAAGTTAGAAGATAAGACCAAGGCATAGGTGGGGCAACTTTCAGTAGTGTATATATATATATATATATATATGTATATATATGTATATATATATATATATATATATATATAAAAGGCTTTATTCGATTCTTTTCAAAATATCATAAAAGCACAAGCAATAAAAAAATGTATACAATTCATTTAAATATAACCATAAAAACAAATCCTAAAATACAATGCGCATACATATTATTTACAAATCACAATACTTTATTCATTTTACAATTGGTCATCTCCTATTCCAATTATTCACACTCAATTACTTTAATCCCTTTCTGGCATTAAGTACAGCACATAGAAAATTTGATAATCCACCACATACTTCAGTGGTTGGAAGGGATTGCAAATATAAGTAGGCAGGACTGCATTAGAGTAAATGAAGAGATCTTAATAAAGGCATTATGTAACGCTTCTTCTGGCTAAAATACAACTTACAAAATAAAACAACATGCATTGTGCTTTGTAATGCAACAGAATCACAGGGGAAGTTCATTAATGTCACAGACCAATCATTCATATCAGGGAAACTAATCAACTGATGGAATGTATCGAATCTCAGGCGAGTGCGGACAAACAGATGCCTGGTATTCGTTACAGACTTTAGTCTGTGCTACTGCTCGAAGAGCCAGGTCTTGAGGTGTCTTCTGAAGGTGAGCAGGTCTTGGATCTTTCTTAGGTTGGTCGGGAGGGTGTTCCAGGTCTTGGCGGCGAGGTAGGAGAAGGATCTCCTGCCGGAGGATATTCGTTGGATGCGGGGGACGGCGGCGAGGGCAAGGTTGAAGGAGCGGAGCTGTCGGGTGGGGGTGTAGAAGCTGAGTCTGCTGTTCAGGTAGGCTTGCCCGGTGTTGTGGAGTGCTTTGTGTGCGTGGGTGAGGATTATGAAGGTGATCCTCTTGTCGACGGGGAGCCAGTGAAGGTTTCTCAGGTGAGGGGTGATGTGGTTGCGGCGGGGTACATTGAGGATTAGTCAAGCGGAGGCGTTTTGGATGCGTTGGAGGCGTTGCAGGTGCTTGGACGGGATACCTGCGTAGAGTACGTTGCCGTAGTCAAGCCTGCTGCTGAGGAGGGCCTGTGTCACTGTTTTTCTTGTTTCGGTTGGGATCCACTTGTAGATCCTGCGGAGGGTGTTGTAGCAGGAAGAGGAGATGGCGTTGACCAGTTTTGACATGGAGAGGGATGAGTTGAGGATGAAACCAAGGTTGCGTGCGTGGTCGGTTGGTGTCGGTGGGGTGCCCAGCGAGGTTGGCCACCACGAGTCGTCCCAGGTGGAGGGGTGGTCCCTAGGATGAGGACCTCCGTCTTGTTCGAGTTCAGTTTCAGACGGCTGCCTCTCATCCAGTCGGCGATGGCCTTCATACCCTCGTGGAGGTTGGTTTTGGCGGTGTGTGGGTCCTTGGTGAGGGAGAGGATGAGTTGGGTGTTGTCGGCATATGAGATGATGTTGAGGTTGTGTTGGTGGGCCACTTGTGTAAGGTGGGCCATGTAAATATTGAACAGCGTCGGGCTGAGGGATGAACCCTGGGGTACGCCGCAGATGATGTTGGTGGCTTCGGATTGGAAAGGAGACTTGTATCTAAACAGTCCCTCAGAATGGCCCAATTTAAACCAGCATGCTCCGCTGTCCAAATATTCAATTGCATCTGCATTAATCGTTGAATTGATGGGTCTTCCTAAACCGGAAGGGTGGAGGGGAGCTCACACCTACACTTTATGAGGGAAGTGCCTTTCCTTACATAAAGGGCTGATTACCCCCTGCTGATAGTCTGGAGTCAGGGCTGGGTTGAAAGGAGGACCTGCCCATTTCAGAAGGGTCCTTTGAAGTCACCTCACACATCAAAGACACTTTTTAGTATTAGTACTGGGGCTTTAACCCCCTGAAATCTGTACACTTCTGGACCTGAAGAAAACTCTGTTGTGCTGAAAGGATTACCACTGTGTTGTGCCTGATTGTTCCTAGGAAATGCTGCCCTGCTTTGTTGAGCTACCCTGAGGCCGCTGACAGCTACCCTGCCACAAGGAACCAAGGACTACCCCAGAAAGACTCCAAGGGCTTGACCCTTGTTCTTCCTCGAGGTATAAGGGATGTCAAAGACATTGTGAACTGTTTAAACCAAACTTGCTGCACCGTTTATCAAGTACCTGCTCTTTGCTTCAGGACAGCATTACTGACTGATCAGCCACAGTGCAGCCCAGTACTGCCCTTTCCGCCCCTCTTCGAGAGATGGAGACCGTTCCTTCTTTTGGAATTCTCCTGGTTAGTACAGCGGTTCACTGCAACCTGCACCGACGAGGCCGTGTGGTTTCTGTGAACCACTCCGATGTGCTGACTGCACCTTCACTGATCTCCAAGGGAGCTGCCACTGGAGGTGCCCCGCCTAGTTTCCCAGGCAACTGCGATGCACTGTACCTCGCCTGCCGCGCCCCAGCCTGACTCTGCTCTCAGCGGTGACGCCGATCTAACCAGGTACTTCATTGGGCCCGGCCCACGGCAGTACAACTACTTATTTAAACTTTTACCAAGTGGTCTAGATGGTTTCGATGCAGCACTTCTCACCACATGGGATATCTACACGTTACTCATATCTACAATATCGCCCGGCGGGGCAATAATTGACTTCTGTGCATTAATCCCCAAAACATCAATACTTAATGCTTTACCAAAAATTACAGTAAAGACTCTAAGACGAGCCTCGGCGAAAGCACTATATTTGATACTTTGAAAAGTGAATAACTCATTTTATTGCTTGGACTTTTGTTGTGTTGGTCTTATTCAACTCAGATAAATATTCTCTATTTTTCCAATCCTGTCTGGAGTCATTTTGGTTTGTTCTCATTGGGTTTCTGTGTGTGTGTGTTGCACAAATACTTTACACATTGCCTTCATGTTAAGCCTGACTGCTCTGTGCCAAGCTACCAGAGGGTGAACACAGGATAATTTGGGTTTACTTGTGCCAGGGTTCACACCCCAGTCAACCAACAACCCAATTTCTGTCAGTAGGTCCAAGTTCTCGGGATCTGCATGATGCTGATAATGGGCCCACCTCCAGGCAACACCAAAGTCAGATACCGTTATGGTGCTGATCTTTGGAGGGGCCCAGCTGGGAGAAGGGGGTAATCGGAAAGGAACAGCCAGGGGGGACATCTGAAAAAGAAAAGGTTAATGCAGAATATAGAGTAGTACAGTAATAACTATGCAACAATGAATCACTACCTTGCAAATGATCTCACTAATCTCAAATGCCAACAGAGAACCAAAGTCCCTCTAAAGTGATCGTGGAACGATGCAGCTATGCACCACTCTTACACCAGAGATTCAAGAAATGTCACGGACAACCTATCTCATGAATATATAACAGGAGCTCTACACAGAATTAAGGATCTCTCTAAATAGAATCTGCTTGGTTCAAAAACACCAAACAAGAACTGAAACGAAATTTCACAATACACGCACTCAGCGCGAAGCTATCATGCAGCTTTTGTTTTGTTGATGAACTCACTTCACAGGAGTCCCAACAATGAATGTATAAAAACGAACACAATGTCACTGTCTCTTTTTGCCAAAAGAATAACATGCAAGCTATAATAACATTGTTGCTTGGAAGCGCGTCTACAGCCCGAAGAAATAACGCATTCACTGAGCAAAGAAATATACAAACAATAACATAGTAAACTTCAATAGAAATGACACGGAGAAATTGCTATTTTTGACTCAAGGGAGAAAGATGGCCGAGTGCAAGATGTTGCTAGGCAACATACTCGGTCTTTCGCAAACAAATAAAGATTCCGAACACGGAGTTCACCTGGAGGCAAGGGAAGCCCATCAAAGGAAATCTCTCACCGCTGCGAGCCGGCCGCTCGCAAAGGGAAGGCAGACTGGAACAGACCCAATCAGCAGCGAGGAACAACACTGGTTCCTCCAAAGGGATTCTGAATATGAAGCATCGGTTAGAGGGGTGTGGCAGGTATTTATAGCCTGACCACACCCAAAATGGCTGTCACCCAGGAAAGCTGGGAAATGAAGTCCTCTCTTACTTCCTTATAGTTTGTACTGGTGTCCATGTTGCATGATGAGAGCAGTGGAGTTAACGATGGCCCAACCGTCTTGACAGGTGGTTCTTGCCGTAAAGGGGTCGCGGCTTAGAGCGGTAGGCAGAAGTTGTTGCGGGAAGGCAGAGGCAAAGGGCATACGGTTGAACAGAGAGAGCAGCTGTAGAAGCGAGAGGGGAGCACTGCTGGGGTTCTGACAATTTCTCACACTGGTGATCAGCAGTTAAGATAGTACTTATGTTTGTGCAGTGTCATACAGAAATTTAATGTACACTACCATCCCAGACCTAAGACCAATTTGAATCAAAATTTTTCCTTATTGCCCTTTTTTTCCAACTTATTTTTTCCTCTGACTGTTTTTGTCTATAACTTCACCAGCCAAGATTAAGTTTGTGTTGGCCAACCTGGAGAGCTACACCGTGGCCCAGTTCAAGGAGTTTTGTCAGGAGAGGAGGCTGCCTGCCAAGGGTAGCACCAGGAAGAGGGAGCCCCAGAGAGCCCTAAGGGCATGGCCAGAGGCTCATCAAATGCCAGGCACAACAGATGACCAGGAGGATGAAGCCAGTGAGGAAGAATCAGAGCAGGACCCTCAGGAGGGTCTTGGACTGAAAACTATGGAGAAGGGAGTCAATATGCATCCAGGATTGAGTAGACCTCACATGCAGGAAGCAGCAACAACAATCTGTCCCTAGAGGAAATGGAGGACAGAACGGAAGAAAGAAAGTTCACTCATGACCTGGCCAAATTAAGGATGGAGAAAATGGAGACAACGGTAGCCATGGAGGCAAAACAGGCTCAGGCAGAGAGGGCCTTGGCTGAGAAAAAGCTTACGTTGGAACATGAAAAGCATATGAGGGAGCTAGAGCTTAAAGCAATGCAACCTACAGGTTCCAACAGTTATGGTAGAAGCACTACTACAGTGCACCCTGGAGACAAGAAGGTGCACATACCTAAAGGTCGGGTGCCTGATTTTGTTGTGGGAGATGATCTGACAGGTGGTTTGAGGCTCATGAGATTGCCTTGCAGATGCAAATGATCTCTGAGGAGAACTGGGAGACTAGTCTATGGCAGCATATCCCTAGCAAGAGAGAGGGCCATCGTCCTGGCCCTAGATGTGGGAGACAGGATGAGGTATCCTCCCATGAAAGAAGCTATTATCAGAAAGTATGGTCTGACCCCGAAAAGTATAGGCAGAAGTTCAGAGACAGTCAAACGCTAGCTCAACAGACCTGGGTGGATTGTCTTTATTGCTTTTGCAGGGGACTGGATGGTTGGGCGAAGGGCAGTGGAGTAAATCATTATCAGGGGCTGTACAACTGGATTGCAAAAGAGCACATAACAAGTCTTTGTTTTACAGATCTGTGCCAACTCCTAATTGATAGTAAGCTCACTGCCCCCAGGGAGCTTGCCAAAAAGACGGACTGCTGGGTTGGCACCAGGGTCCAAAAAAAGTGGCTGGGGCGGCGGATCACCACAAGGGTGGGCAGGGTCCCCATTAGAAGAAGGGAGAGATAAAAACAAGGAGTTTTCTAAAGGCCCCTCAAACCAGTTCCTCGGGTGAGGACTCCCATCCTCCAGCAGAGAAAAAGAAAAGATGGTTTTCTGACAGTACGTTGTCAGGAAAGGCACCCCCTAAGTGCTATGAGTATCAACAGGAAGGGCATTTCAAGGTGGATGCCAAGTGTCCCACGCGGGCACAGCCCTCAACAGTTGGCAGCCACTGGGGTTGACTAATGTACACATCCTGGGCAGGATGGGAGGGAGGAGCTGGAAACAGCCTCACCCACACCTGAATAGGCTGTGTCCTTTCCACACAGAAAGGGCTGTATAGCCCCCTATTGTGAGTCTGGAACAAAGGCAGAAAGGGCAGGACATATGTGCACTTCAAAGTCATGTCTTTGAAGTCTCCCCCACATCTAAGGCACCACTGGGTATAAGAAATGGACCCCAGACACAACCTCTTCAGTACACTCCTGGACCTTTGGATACCCTTCCATGAAGGAATGCTGCGCTGCTGAAAGGCCTGCCTCTCTGCTGTTTTGCTGGACTCCTGCTTTACTGAACTGACCTGTGCTTGCTGCCCTTTTGCCTCAGAGTGAGAAGGACTGGACCTGGATCACTACAACCCGGAACCCAGACTGACTCCAAGGGATAGTTGCTTTGTCTCCTGGTTTGAAATTTGAGGAACAGAAAAGACTTCCAATCACCCTGCTCCTGGACTCTGCCATCTGTGAACCTGCCCTGCCAAGTAGAGCCACCCCAGTCCTTGACCCTTGGACGTGGGCCTAAAGTGTTTGCTCTAAAGGAATGAATGCATCCTCTGCTGCGGGAGCAGAACTGATGCATCGCAGCTGTTGTGAGGAACAGAATAGATGCATCACCTCCACTGCGTGGGTTGGAACCGAAACAATAAGAGTTGCATTGCCGCTGCACCTTGCATCAATGACAAAACTCTACATTGCAGCCTCTGAGCTAAACTGAACTGAAACATCGCCCTCAATGCAGGACGCATCCTTGACACCGGTCTTCTCATCATAAGACCTGGCACCTGGATCCTCTATACAGCAGGAACTCACCTCGCAGCATCTCAAAACCAACACATCACCTCTTCTGCAAAGTTCAGAACCAACATAACACTCCGCAACCAGGATTTAAGGTACCTTGGTTCAGTGGACCAAAGTGGACCCTGTAGCCGGACCAAGCTCCATCGCTGACAGACTGATCTATTGACTTTGTCCCGGTCTGGTGCAATCAGATCTCCTCAGTTGGCGCTTCCTGCTTCTGAGTGCTTTTTTTGCAGTTTATTATTTAAAAATTGTCAAATTTAAGTTCTACTTATTGGATTTTTGTTGTTTTGGTCTTCCTGTATTTACTAAATTAGGACTATTTTTCTAACCTGGTATGGGATCGTTTTTATGTGGTGCTTATACTCTTTTACTATTTTAAGTGTTGCACAAATACTTTACACATTGCCTTTAAGTTACCCTTAAAAGCACTGTGGGTGCTGCTTGACCAGGGCTCACACCAGCCAACCAATAACCCAATTTCTCACAAGTGGTCTCCAAGGGTCAGTTGTCTGACCTCCTGTTAAGCTACATGGACATGAATGCTGCAAGAAGCCCATATTTCTAAAACAGGCCAGCTGACTAGTTTCAACTGGACCTGCCCTGTACCCTGCTGGTGGCTTCTGCTGGAGGGAGTCCTGACCCCAAAATGCTGTTCCAGAGGTCCTGGAACCCTTGGCATGTGTCAGAATCGAATCCGTCTGCCTAACTCTAAAACTAGGGACTGAGGGACCGGGACCAGCCTCCTAAATGATCTGTAGAGGGTAGATCACTAGTAGGTCTGCCTTTGTTGCAGCATATGCTACGTTCTTCTCTGGAGCACCAAATCCGTTTCAGCAAGACACCGCTGACTGGCATCTGGTGAATTGGAACCCTCCTCGACTATAGCCTGCAACCTAGTCCCGCTGAGGAAAGCTGAATTCCAGAAGGTCTAAGTGTGAAGGTAAAAAGCATCACCAGGCCCGCCATTGAACAGCATTAGATCAACATCAACAAATTCCTGGGCACAAACTCTGGACTGTTTCTCTGCGATTTTTCTACAGCTTCTCCACGACCTCGTCCTTCATCAATCTATCACTGATGAGCCCTTCTTCAGATTCAGCCTACAGCCTTTCCTCCTGAAGACTCTCCTGTCTTTGAAATGTTCTAAATGGGAAGATAACTTTCCCATCAGGACAAATCTGACTTATGCCCTATTATGGTCAGCCTTGAGCCATACTCCTGACTGGTCTTGCGCAACCAGTTGCCTGCGGTTGGTGCTTTTCACTTTTTGGCAGTAATTTTATTTAAAACTTTTAAAATCCATATCTTCTGTTCCCCTTATTGGACTTTTTCCCATTTTGCTGTTAGTTTCTTCATTAAATTATTTATTTTCTATTTTTGTAAATTGAAGTGGGATCTTTATTGTATTGTGTTTGTGACTTTATTACTGTTTCGGAATTTCTAAAAGCTTTATACATGTCCTTAAGATATGCCTGCCTCTCTATGCAATAGCTACCCGGGGTTGAGCTCAGGATTAAATTATTGGAAACTTTACTGGCCCTAACCTGATTAGTGACAATATTACTTGTGGTGGACTATCGTCCATTCTAGATGATACTCTGCTTTCCCACACCCTCAATCCCATCAAAGAAGCAATCAGATCAAAAAAAAATTCTCTGTTTTGCTGATATCTATGTTCAAATTGCACCATATAATCAGTATAAAGTTCGGATCTAAAAGAAGTAGCTAAGAATTCAATAGAAACACCAAACAGGACAACCCTACATAGTATAACATGTAGTCCTGATTTCTTGAACTGGACTACCATTCCATACCAGTGATACAGTATCTACCACATACAGGGGCTCATTCCGACCGCTGGGGCCGGGGATGCGGGAGTACCGGCAACAGGCTGGCGGTGCCCCGCAGGGCATTCTGACCGCGGCGGTTTGGCCGCGGTCAGACCAGGAAAACCGGCGGTCTCCAGCCGGTTTTCCGCTGCCCTGGGGATCCCCCATGGCGGCGCAGCTTGCTGCGCCGCCATGGGGGATTCCGACCCCCTCACCGCCATCCCGTTCCTGGCGGTTCCGACCGCCAGGAACAGGATGGCGGTGAGGGGTGTCGTGGGGCCCCTGGGGGCCCCTGCAGTGCCCATGCCAATGGCATGGGCACTGCAGGGGCCCCCGTAAGAGGGCCCCACTTTGAATTCCAGTGTCTGCTCAGCAGACACTGGAATTCGCGACGGGTGCAACTGCACCCGTCGCACCTTCCCACTCCGCCGGCTCCATTTGGAGCCGGCTTCCTCGTGGGAAGGGGTTTCCCACTGGGCTGGCGGGCGGCCTGCTGGCGGTCGCCCGCCAGCCCAGCGGGAAAGCCAGAATGGCCTCCGCGGTCAAAATATGGCGGTTCCGTCCAGGCGGGCGGCTCCCGCCGGGGTCTGAATGACCCCCACAGTGTCTTTGTGAGCTGTAAAGAAAAAACAATATCCTTTAGAACTTTACTCTATCTCATAAAGTCAAGGGCTTTTTCTGCATCTCTATGGATTGTGCTAGAAATGTGCACTAGCATAAAACAGGAGAACAGGAATAAAAGTGTTTTATCTGTATGTATCAAACCTGGAGCCTTGTAAACTATATGTGTGGCAAGGAGCTTAGTAAAAAATTTATAATATGAATTTTTAAGAGTTATGGGACAATATGTACTTGGATCAACTGAGTATTTGCCTTTCTCAATGAAATAATTCAAAGTGTCACTAAGAAATGAAGGAGGAACTCTAACCCTGGGCAAGATATTGATGTGTTTAGTCAGTGAACTTTTTAGTTCTGAGTTAAATGACTGATATCATTCTGATGGAAAACCATATTTTCCTGTTGCCTTACTTTTAGCCAAATTTGTATTGCTTCCTCAATGTAATCTTTGTGAAAAGTGGAAGCTAGTGCTTGAGTCTCAATTTCAGATGAGGGGAATGTTAAGCTCTTTTAAAAACTCCTCCATCTTTTCCTCTGATGTCCCTTCTTGAGCTTGATATATTTTTGCAAATATTTAAGAAAGAACTGACCTATTTCAGTAGATTTTATGGTAGTGCTGCCCGCAGGGAACTCTTAATAGAAGAAATTCAGTTTTTAGTATTTTGTGTGTTGGTCTTCCAGTCAAGGATTCTCACAGCATATTCAACTATCCTTTAATTGCTGTCCTGTCATATGAGAAATCAGCATTGCACTTTCTAAGAAATTTAACTTAAGTCTATCCGTAGCTGCTTCTCACTTTTGATAATTACTCCTGTTATTTTATTGATTAAGTCTTACTTCTGCACGAAACAAATTGTCTTTATGCAACCTTTAAATTTTATTAATTTGTGTTGAGTAAGCAATTATTCCCCTGTATGGTGTCCATAGAAGCATTGAAGATAACGTCTAAAGATGATCACCCTGAATTGTATTTAATTTTTATTTATTTTTTTATCTCAATTGCAAAATATGTGTCTGTCAACCAATATATATTTAATTAGTACTTTTCGGAGTATTTTATTTAGTGTCTGCTGTGTGTTAACGTGAGGGCTGTCTTACCCGCAAAAACAATTCTGTACATATATAATCACTGCATTCTTAATAAATGAGATATTAAGAAATAATTCAAGTGTGAAGATAACTAAAAGTGGTTGGAAAAATAGCTAAACAGTTTAATTCAAGTGATTTGAGCTTTCCAGGCATAGTAAATTCCTAACTCTTCTTTTAGAAGTGACATTACTCTAGCGAATCCAGAAGACTGAATTAAGCAGGTCAAACTATGTTGAAAAGAATACAAGATGATGATTTGGAATACTAAGTGACAGCTAAAGAAAAAACAATGGAGGGACTTTATGGGGCAAGCATCTCCAGACACCAATGTATATTTTGGAGTTTTTATGAGTCTAATTGAAGGGCAAACATGAATGTGGTTATTAACAACATAAATGCGTTAGACTGGGCTATGTATGTCAAATATCTCTATTATAAATCAAACACAACCAATGGCGATCAGTTAGGCTATGAAACCATAGTAATTTCCTCCCAGAATTATAGTTATCATGTTAAGCAGGAACAACTGTGCCCCAGGCCCAGTGACAGTAATTTCACTTCAAACCTGAGTACTGGGTGACTGCACGGGACCTTCTCTTGACAGACTGCTACAAAAAAGAAGTAATCCCTCATTAATGAAGACGATATTTATGGTATTCAATTCACAATAACATTGGCAAACCCAATAGGTTTTGCCTATGCGAATGCTATTGACTTTGTCAATTATTATTTTTACATATTGCAGAGCAGTTGAACTGCTAGTGCAATATAATAAGGTTAAAAAACAAAAGTGCCATGACACGGGCAATAGGCTAAACCTATGCCACCTTTGCCAAAGCTTGTTCAGAAAGCACGTGTTAACAGAGGCCAAAAATATGGCCTATCTTCCTACAGTGGGGAGTTTTTTAATTTGGTGACTTGGTGAGTTACAAATAAATAAATTTCCAGTACGTTTGGTGTAGAAAAGTCAAAACTGAAGATTTAAAACACTTCTGTAAAAAATAGTCTTTAAATGTAATTCAATCTGAATTGCAAAGAGGAAGTGGCAAAAGGGTTGAATGTTGTTCCTCTGTCCGCTGTATCTTGCCCACTGTAGTAGGCTGGCCTGGCTTATAGTGGGTACCGTGTGGTACTTACACCCTGTGCCAGGTCCAGTTATCTCTTATTAGTAGAATAGAGGGACAATTCCATGATCCCCCGGGTCTCTAGCACAGTACCCGGGTACTGCCAAACTGCCTTTCCGGGGTCTCCACTGCAGCTGCTGCCAACCCCTCAGACACGTTTCTGCCCTCCTGGGGTCCAGGCAGCCCTGGCCCAGGAAGGCAGAACAAAGGATTTCCTCTGAGAGAGGGTGTTACACCCTCTCCCTTTGGAAATAGGTGTGAAGGCTGGGGAGGAGTAGCCTCCCCCATCCTTTGGAAATGCTTTGATGGGCACAGATGGTGCCCATCTCTGCATAAGCCAGTCTACACCGGTTCAGGGATCCCCCAGCCCTGCTCTGGCGCGAACTGGACAAAGGAAAGGGGAGTGACCACTCCCCTGACCTGCACCTCCCAGGGGAGGTGCCCAGAGCTCCTCCAGTGTGTCCCAGACATCTGCCATCTTGGAAACAGAGGTGTTGGGGGCACACTGAACTGCTCTGAGTGGCCAGTAAAGGCAGGTGATGCCAGAGGCTCTTTCTGATAGGCTCTTACCTCTCTTGGTAGCCAATCCTCTTCCTTGGTAGCCAAACCTCCTTTTCTGGCTATTTAGGGTCTCTGCATTGGGGAATTCTTCAGATAACGAATGCAACAGTTCAACAGAGTTCCTCTGCATCTCCCTCTTCACCTTCTACCAAAGGATCGACCGATGACTGCTCAGGACGCCTGCAAAACTGCAACAAAGTAGCAAGACGACTACTAGCAACATTGTAGCGCCTCATCCTGACGGCTTTCTCGACTGTTTCCAGGTGGTGCATGCTCGAGGGGTAGCCTGCCTTCACCCTGCACCAGAAGCTCCGAAGAAATCTCTCATGGGTCGACGGAATATTCCCCCTGCTAACGCAGGCACCAAATGACTGCAACACTGGTCCTCTGGGTCCCCGCTCATCCTGACGAGCGTGGTCCCTGGAACTCAGCAACTCTGTCCAAGTGACTCCCACAGTCCAGTGACTCTTCAGTCCAAGTTTGGTGGAGGTAAGTCCTTGCCTCCCCACGCTAGACTGCATTGCTGGGTACTGTGTGATTTGCAGCTTCTCCGACTCCTGTGCACTCTTCCAGGATTTCCTTCATGCACAGCCAAGCCTGGGTCCCCGACACTCTATCCTGCAGTGCACAACCTTCTGAGTTGTCCTCCAGCGTCGTGGGACTACCTTTTGTGACTTCGCGTGGAGTCTGGTTCACTTTCCTTCCAAGTGCCTGTTCAGGTACTTTTGCGTGTGCTGCCTGGTTCTGCGAGGTCTCCCTGAGTTGCTGGGCGCCCCCTCTGTCTCCTCCGCTAAGTGGCGACATCCTGGTCCCTCCTGGGCCACAGCAGCACCCACAAACCTCTACCGCGACCCTTGAAGCTAGCAAGGCTTGTTTGGGGTCTTTCTGTGTGGGAACACCTCTGCAAGCTTCATCGCGACGTGGGACATCAGTGTTCCAAAGGAGAAGTCTCTAGCTCTCTTCTTTCTTGCAGAACTCCAAGCTTCTTCCATCCGGTGGCAGCTTCCTTGCACCCTCAGCTGGCATTTCCTGGGCTCCTGCCCACTCTCGACACTGTCGCGACTATTGTGCTTGGTCCCCTTGTCTTACAGGTTCTAAGGTCCAGAAATACACTGTTGTTGCATTGCTGGTGTTTGTTCTTCCTGCAGAATTCCCCTATCACGACTTCTGTGCTCTCTGGGGGTGGCAGGTGCACCTTACACCTAATTTTCAGGGTCTTGGGGTGGGCTATTTTTCTAACCCTCACTGTTTTCTTACAGTCCCAGTGACCCTCTACAAGCTCACATAGGTTTGGGGTCCATTTGTGGTTCGCATTCCACTTTTGGAGTATATGGTTTGTGTTGCCCCTATACCTATGTGCTTCTATTGCAATCTATTGTAATTCTACACTGTTTGCATTACTTTTCTTGCTATTACTTACCTAATTTTGGTGTGTGTACATATATCTTGTGTATATAACTTATCCTCATACTGAGGGTACTCACTGAGATACTTTGGCATATTGTCACAAAGATAAAGTACCTTTATTTTTAGTAACTCTGTGTATTGTGTTTTCTTATGATATTGTGCATATGACACCAGTGGTATAGTAGGAGCTTTACATGTCTCCTAGTTCAGCCTAAGCTGCTTTGCCATAGCTACCTTCTATCAACCTAAGCTGCTAGAAACACCTCTTCTACATTAATAAGGGATAACTGGACCTGGTACACGGTGTAAGTACCTCTGGTACCCACTACAAGCCAGGCCAGTCTCCTACACAGTATGACAATGAGAATTGGTAAATTTAGTCACTAGCCTGCAGTGACAAATTTAGAAAGCAGAGAGAGCATAAACACTGAGGTTCTGGTTAGCAGAGTCTCAGTGATACAGTTAGGCACAACACAGGGAACACATACAGGACACATACGATGAGCACTGGGGTCCTGCCTAGCAGGATCCCAGTGACACAGGGGCTAAAACATACATACATACATACATACAGTGAAAATGGGGGTAACATGCTAGGCAAGATTGTACTTTCCTACGCAACCCCCGCCAAAACGAAGGACAATAAGACTAGCCATGTCCTGATGCATCTTCATTGTCTAAGTGGAAATATCTGGAGAGTCCATCTGCATTGGAGTGGGTACTCCCAGGTCTATGTTCCACTGTATAGTCCATTCCCTGTAGAGATATGGACCACCTCAACAATTTAGGATTTTCCCCTTTCATTTGTTTTAGCCAAAGTAGAGGTTTGTGGTCTGTCTGAACAATAAAGTGAGTGCCAATTAGGTATAGCCTCAACTTTTTCAGTGCCCAGACCACAGCAAAGGCCTCCCTCTCTATGGCAGACCAATGCTTTTCTCTAGGGGTCAACCTTCTGCTGATAAAAGAAACTGGTTGATCCTGGCCCTCAGAATTCAGTTGTGATTAGACTGCCCCTACCCCTAATTCAGATGCACCAGTTTGAACAATGAATTTCTTGGAGTAACATGGGCTTTTTAGGACAGTTGCAGAGCACATGGCCCGTTTGAGCTCCTCAAAAGCTTTCTGACAGCGAGCTGTCCATAACACCTTCTTAGGCATTTTCTTGCTTGTGAGATCATTAAGAGGGGCTGCTATGGAGACATAATTCTTTATGAATCTCCTTTAATACCCTGTGAGGCCTAAAAAGGCTCTCACCTGGGTCTGAGTTGTAGGGGGAACCCAATCCATGATAGTCTGGATTTTCCCCTGTAGTGGTGCAATCTGTTCTTCACCTACAAGGTGGCCCAGATAAACCACTTTCCCCTGCCCTATCTGGCACTTTGAGGCCTTGATAGTGAGGTCTGCCTTTTGCAGGGCCTCCAAAACTTTCCAAAGGTGGACCAGGTGCTCATCCCAGGTTGACCTAAAGACAGCAAAATCACCAAAATATGCTGCACTGAAAGACTCCAACCCTTGCAGGACTGTGTTCACCATCCTCTGAAAAGTGGCAGGTGCATTTTTCAAACCAAAGGGCATTACTGTGAATTGGTAGTGCCCTCCTATAGTAGAAAATGCAGTCTTTGGTTTAGCATCTTCTGCCAATCTGATCTGCCAATACCCTGCAGTCAGATCAAAAAAGCTAACATACTTGGCAGAAGCCAGTGTATCAATGAGCTCATCTGCCCTGGGTATAGGGTCAGCATCAGTTTTTGTTACCTGATTGAGCCCTCTGTAATTTACACAAAACCTAATTTCTTCCTTTCCATCTTTGGTGTGAGGCTTTGGTACAAGCACCACTGGGATAGCCCATGGGCTTTCAGAAGGTTCAATCACCCCCCAAATCCAACATTTTCTGCACCTCTTGTTTAATGCAGTCTCTGACATGGTCAGGCTGCCTATACATTTTACTTTTGACAGGCAGGCTGTCTCCAGTGTCAATTGTGTGTTCACACCAGGATAGTACCTGGTACCAGTGAAAAGAGGTCTGAAAATTGGCTTAGGAGAGTGATGCAGTTGTCTTTCTGTTATGCAGTCAGACAGTATGCTAAAACTACTCCCTCCACTAAGGCATCTGCTTCAGTGGTGGAGAAGAGATCAGGGAGAGGGTCACTCTCTTCTTCCTGTCCCTCATCTGTTGCCATGAGCAGGGTGAAATCAGCCCTGTCATAGTTGGGTTTTAGGCGGTTGACATGAATCACCCTAAGGGGACTCCTGGCAGTGCCCAGGTCTACGAAATAGGTAACCTCACCCTTTTTTTCAACAATTAGATGGGGTCCACTCCATTTGTCTTGGAGTGCTCTTGGGGCCACAGGCTCCAATACCCACACCTTCTGTCCTGGTTGGTACTGGATCAGAACAGCCTCCTGGTCATGCCATTACTTTTGCAGCTCTTGGATTGCCTGAAGGTTTTTACTGGCCTTTTTCATGTACTCAGCCATTCTGGATCTTAGGCCAAGTACATAATCCACTATGTCCTGTTTAGGAGCTTTTAAAGGTTGTTCCCAACCCTCCTTTACAAGAGTAAGTGGACCTCTTACAGGGTGCCCAAAGAGGAGTTCAAAGGGGCTGAAGCCCACTCCTTTTTGGGGTACCTCCCTGTAAGAAAAAAGGAGGCAAGGTAACAGGTCATCCCATCTCCTCCTGAGTTTTTCAGGGAGTCCTATTATCATTCCTTTGAGCGTTTAATTAAACCTCTCAACCAGACCATTTGTTTGTAGATGGTAAGGAGTGGTGAACTTTTAGGTAACACCACACTCCTTCCACATTGCTTTTAAGTATGCAGACATGAAGTTGCTACCTCTGTCTGATACTACCTCTTTAGGAAAACCCACCCTGGAAAAGATTCCCAGGAGGGCCTTTGCCACTGCAGGAGCAGTAGTGGTCCTTAAAGGTATGGCTTCAGGATATCTTGTGGCATGGTCCACTACCACCAAGATAAATCTATTGCCTGAAGCAGTAGGAGCGTCAAGGGGGCCAACTATGTCAACCCCTACCCTTTCAAAGGGCACCCCAACCACTGGAAGTGGAATTAGAGGGGCCTTTGGAGTGCCACTAGTCTTGCCACTGGCTTGGCAGGTCACACAAGATTTGCAAAAATATTTTGTGTCCTCTGACATATGAGGCCAGTGAAACAAGGGGACAAGTCTTACCCAAGTTTTCGTCTGGGCCAAATGCCCGGCCAAATGAATGTCATGTGGTAGTGACAAGATTAAGTTTGTGTTGGCCAACCTGGAAAACCACACCGTGGCCCAGCTCAAGGAGTTTTGTCAAGAGAGGAGGCTGCCTGCCAAGAGTAGCACCAGGAAGAGGGAGCCCCAGAAAGCGCTAAGGGCATGGCCAGAGGCTCATCAAATGCCAGGCACAACAGATGACCAGGAGGATGAAGACAGTGAGGAAGAATCTGAGCAGGACCCTCAGGAGGGTCTTGGACTGAAAACTATGGAGAAGGGAGTCAATATGCTTCCAGGATTGAGTAGACCTCACATGCAGGAAGCAGCAACAACAATCTGTCCCTAGAGGAAATGGAGGACAGAACGGAAGAAAGAAAGCTCACTCATGACCTGGCCAAATTAAGGATGGAGAAAATGGAGACAACGGTAGCCCTGGAGGCAAAACCGGCAGAGGCAGAGAGGGCCTTGGCTGAGAAAAAGCTTACGTTGGAACATGAAAAGCACACGAGGGAGCTAGAGCTTAAAGCAAGGCAACCTGCAGGTTCCAACAGTTATGGTAGCAGCACTACTACAGTGCACCCTGGAGACAAGAAGGTGCACATACCTAAAGGACGGGTGCCTGATTATGTTGTGGGAGATGATCTGACAGGTGGTTTGAGGCTCATGAGATTGCCTTGCAGATGCAAATGATCTCTGAGGAGAACTGGGAGACTAGTCTATGGCAGCATATCCCTAGCAAGAGAGAGAGCCATCGTCCTGGCCCTAGATGTGGGAGACAGAATGAGTTATCCTCCCATGAAAGAAGCTATTATCAGAAAGTATGGTCTGACCCCAGAAAAGTATAGGCAGAAGTTTAGAGACAGTCAAACGCTAGCTCAACAGACCTGGGTGGATTGTCTTTATTGCTTTTGCAAGGGACTGGATGGTTGGGTGAAGGGCAGTGGAGTAAAGGATTATCAGGGGCTGTACAACTGGACTGCAAAAGAGCACATAACCAGTCTCTGTTTTACAGATCTGTGCCAACTCTTGATCGATAGTAAGCTCTCTGCCCGCAGGGAGCTTGCTAAGAAGACGGACCGCTGGGTTGGCACCAGGGTCCATAAAAAAGTGGCTGTGGTGGCGGATCACCACAAGGGTGGGCAGGGTCCCCATTAGAAGAAGGGAGAGATAAAAACAAAAACAAGGTGTTTTCTAAAGGTCCCTCAAAACAGTTCCTCGGATGAAAGAGAAAGATGGTTTTCTGACAGTACGTTGTCAGGAAAGGCACCCCCTAAGTGCTATGAGTATCAACAGGAAGGGCATTTCAAGGTGGATGCCAAGTGTACCACGCGGGCACAGCCCCCAACAGTTGGCAGCCACTGGGGTTGACTAATGCAATCATCCTGAGCAGGATGGGAGGGAGGAGCTGGAAACAGCCTCACCTACACCTGAATAAGCCGTGTCCTTTCCACACAGAAAGGGCTGCATATACCCCTATTGTGAGTCTGGAACAAAGGCAGAAAGGGCAGGACATATGTGCGCTTCAAAGTCATGTCTTTGAAGTCTCCCCCATATCTAAGGCACCACTGGGTATAAGAAATGGACCTCAGGCACAACCCCTTCAGTACACTCCTGGACCTTTGGATACCCTGCCATGAAGGAATGCTGCGCTGCTGAAAGGCCTGCCACTCTGCTGTTTTGCTGGACTCCTGCTTTACTGAACTGACCTGTCCTTGCTGCCCTCTTGCCTCAGAGTGAGAAGGACTGGACCTGGATCTCTACAACCCAGAACCCAGACTGACTCCAAGGGATAGTTGCTTTGTCTCCTGGTTTGAAATCTGAGGAACATAAAAGACTTCCAATCACCCTGCTCCAGGACTCTGCCATCTGTGAATCTGCCATGCCAAGTAGGGCCACCCCAGTCCTTGACCCTTGGACGTGGGCCTAAAGTGTTTGCTCTAAAGGAATGAATGCATCCTCTGCTGCGGGAGCAGAACTGATGCATCGCAGCTGTTGTGAGGAACAGAATAGATGCATCACCTCCACTGCGTTGGTTGGAACCGAAGCAATAAGAGTTGCATTGCCTCTGCACCTTGCATCAATGACAGAACTCTACATTGCAGCCTCTGAGCTAAACTGAACTGAAACATCGCCCTCAATGCAGGACGCATCCTTGACACCGGTCTTCTCATCGTAAGACCTGGCACCTGGATCCTTTACACAGCAGGAACTCACCTCGCAGCATCTCAAAACCAACACATCTGCGAGGTTCAGACCCAACATGACACTCCGCAACCAGGATTTAAGGTACCTTGGTTCAGTGGACCAAAGTGGACCCTGTAGCCGGACCAAGCTCCATCGCTTCAGACTGATCTATTGACTTTGTCCCGGTCTGGTGCAATCAGATATCCAAAGTTTGCGCTTCCTGCTTCTGAGTGCTTTTTTTGCAGTTTATTATTTAAAAATTGTCAAACTGAAGTTCTACTTATTGGATTTTTGTTGTTTTGGTCTTGCTGTATTTACTAAATTAGGTCTATTTCTCTAACCTGGTATGGGATCTTTTTTGTGTGGTGCTTATACTGTTTTACTATTTTAAATGTTGCACAAATACTTTACACATTGCCTTTAAGTTACCCTTAAAAGCACCGTGGGTGCTGCTTGACCAGGGCTCACACCACAGTCAACCAACAAGCCAATTTCTCACAAGTGGTCTCCAAGGGTCAGTTGTCTGACCTCCTGTTAAGCTACATGGACATGAATGCTGCAAGAAGCCCATATTTCTAAAACAGGCCAGCTGACTAGTTTTAACTGGACCTGCCCTGTACCGTGCTGGTGGCTTCTGCTGGAGGGAGTCCTGACCCCAAAATGCTGTTCCAAAGGTCCTGGAACCCTTGGCATGTGTCAGAATCTAATCCGTCTGCCTAACTCTAAAACTAGGGACTGAGGGACCGGGACCAGCCTCCTAGATGATCTGTAGAGGGTAGATCACTAGTAGGTCTGCCTTTGTTGCATTGTATGCTACGTTCCTCTCTGCAGCACCAAATCCGTTTCAGCAAGACACCGCTGACTGGCATCTGGTGACTTGGAACCCTCCTCGACTATAGCCTTCAACCTAGTCCCGCTGAGGAAAGCTGAATTCCAGAAGGTCTAAGTGTGAAGGTAAAAAGCATCACAGGCCCGCCATCGAACAGCATTAGATCAACATCAACAAATTCCTGGGCACAAACTCTGTACTGTTTCTCTGCGATTTTTCTACAGCTTCACCACAACCTCGTCCTTCATCAATCTATCACTGATGAGCCCTTCTTCAGATTCAGCCTACAGCCTTTCCTCCTGAAGACTCTCCTGTCTTTGAAATGTTCTAAATGAGAAGATAACTTTCCCATCAGGACAAATCTGACTTATGCCCTATTATGGTCAGCCTTGAGCCATACTCCTGACTGGTCTTGCGCAACCAGTTGCCTGCAGTTGGTGCTTTGCACTTTTTGGCAGTAATTTTATTTAAAACTTAAAAAATCCATATCTTCTGTTCCCCTTTTTTTGTAAACAAAGTTTATAGCAATTTCGATCAACCAGTGAGCAGGTAAACATAGTATAAGAGAACATACAGTAATCTACATAGACTCTGAGGGCTATAGCTTTTTCAATCTATACATCTCTACATTAACAGTAATCTAATGTTGCAACATCTACCCTATCTCCCATCCCACACCCTCCCCAACAGAGCCCCTCCCCCCAGTGATGATGCTGGTAGCATATCTGGACAGTTGTATTGTATGTAGGTGTGTTATGAAGGAGTCAACCCTCCGCTCACTATGTGAGAGTGTTTCCCCCGTCTAATCCAACCGTAGGATCTTGCCCCGGGGTCATCTGTAATGGCACCAATGGATTGGGTCTATAGGTAACTTCACAAAACATCCAATCATCATTCAATCAGGGGTCTGGACCCAATCGACAATCTTCTGTTCCCCTTAATGGACTTTTTGCCATTTTGGTGTTAGTTTCTTCATTAAATTATTTTATTTTCTATTTTTGTAAATTGAAGTGGGATCTTTATTGTATTGTGTTTGTGACTTTTTTACAGTTTCGGAATTTCTAAAAGCTTTACACATGTCCTTAAGATATGCCTGCCTCTCTATGCAATAGCTACCTGGGGTTGAGCTCAGGATTAAATTGTTGGAAACTTTACTGGACCTAACATGATTAGTAACAATATTACTTGTGGTGGACTATCGTCCATTCTAGTTGATACTCTACTTTCCCACACACTCAATCCCATCAAAGAAGCAATCAGATAAAAAACATTTTCTCTGTTTTGCTGATATCTATGTAAAAATTGCACCATATAATCAGTATAAAGTTTGGGTTTGAATACATTAGGGGTGCTGGACTCATTGGATCTAAAAGAAATAGCTAAGAACTGAATAGAAACACCAAACAGGACAACCCTACATAGTACAACATGTAATCCTGATTTCTTGAACTGGACTTCCATTCCATACCAGTGATACAGTATCTACCACATACAGTGTCTTTGTGAGCTGTAAAGAAAAAACAATATCCTTTAGAACTTTACTCTATCTCATAAAGTCAAGGGCTTTTTCTGCATCTCTATGGATTGTACTAGAAATGTGCACTAGCATAAAATTGGAGAACAGGAATACAAGTGTTTTATCCGTATGCCTTGTAAACTATATGTGTGGCAAGGAGCTTAGTAAAAAACTTATAATATGAATTTTAAAGGGTTATGGGACAATATGTACTTGGATCAACTGAGTATTTGCCTTTCTCAATAAAATATTTCAAAGTGTCACTAAGAAATGAAGGAGGAACTCTAACCCTGGGCAAGATATTGATGTGTTTAGTCAGTGAACTTTTTAGTTCTGAGTTAAATGACTGATATCATTCTGATGGAAAACCATCTTTTCCTGTTGCCTTACTTTTAGCCAAATTTGTATTGCTTCCACAATGTCATCTTTGTGAAAAGTGGAAACTAGTGCTTGAGTCTCAATTTCAGATGAGGGGAATGTTAAGCTCTTTTAAAAACTCCTACATCTTTTCCTCTGATGTCCCTTCTTGAGCTTGATATATTTTTGCAAATGTTTAAGAAAGAACTGACCTATTTCAGTAGATTTTATGGTAGTGCTGCCCGCAGGGAACTCTTAATAGAAGAAATTCTGTTTTTAGTATTTTGTGTGTTGGTCTTCCAGTCAAGGATTCTCACAGCATATTCAACTATCCTTTAATTGCTGTCCTGTCATATGAGAAATCAGCATTGCACTTTCTAAGAAATTTAACTTAAGTCTATCCGTAGCTGCTTCTCACTCTTGATAATTACTCCTGTTATTTTATTGATTAAGTCTTACTTCTGCACGAAACAAATTGTCTTTATGCAACCTTTAAATTTTAATAATTTGTGTTGAGTAAGCGATTATTCCCCCGTTATGGTGTCCATAGAAGCATTGAAAATATTGTCTAAAGATGATCACCCTGAATTGTATTAAAAAATATATATATTTTTTAATCTCAATTGCAAAATATGTGTCTGTCAACCAATATATATTTAATTTGTACTTTTAGGAGTATTTTATTTAGTGTCTGCTGTGTGTTAACGTGAGGGCTGTCTTACCCACAAAAACAATTCTGTGCATATATAATCAATGCATTCTTAATAAATGAGATATTAAGAAATAATTCAAGTGTGAAGATAACTAAAAGTGGTTGGAAAAATAGCTAAGCAGTTTACTTCAAGTGGTTTGAGCTTTCCAGGCATAGTAAATTCCTTACTCTTCTTTTAGAAGTGACATTACTCTATCGAAACCAGAAGACTGAATTAAGCATGTCAAACTATGTTGAAAAGAATACAAGATGACGATTTGGAATACTAAGTGACAGCTAAAGGAAAAACATTGGAGGGACTTTATGGGGAAAGAATCTCCAGACACCAAAGTATATTTTGGAGTTTTTATGAGTCAAATTGAAGGCCAAACATGAATGTGGTTACTAACAACATAAATGCGTTAGACTGGGCTACGTATGTCAAATATCTCTATTATAAATCGAACACAACCAATGGTGATCAGTTAGGCTATGAAACCATAGTAATTTCCTCCCCGAAAAAAAATACATAATGGTTAGACCTGAATTATAGTTATCATGTTAGGCAGGAACAACTGTGCCCCAGGCCCAGTGACAGTAATTTCACTTCAACCCTGAGTACTGGGTGACTGCACGGGACATTCTCTTGGCAGACTCCTACAAAAAAGATGTAATCCCTGATTAATGGAGAGGATATTTATGGTATTCAATTTACAATAACATTGGCAAACCCAATAGGTTTTGCCTATGCGAATGCTATTGACTTTGTCAATGATTTTTTTTTACAAATTGCAGAGCAGTTGAACTGCTAGTGCAATATAATAAAGTTAAAAAACAAAAGTTCCATGACACGGGCAATAGGCTAAACCTATGCCACCTTTGCCAAAGCTTGTTCAGAAAGCACGTGTTAACAGAGGCCAAAAATATGGCCTATCTTCCTACAGAGGGGAGTTTTTTTAATTTGATGACTTGGTGAGTTACAAATAAATGCATTTCAAGTGCGTTTGGTGTAGAAAAGTCAAAACTGAAGATTTAAAACACTTCTGTAAAAAATAGTCTTCAAATGTAAATCAATCTGAATTGCAAAGAGGAAGTGGCAAAAGGACTGAATGTTGTTCCTCTGTCCGCTGTATCTTACCCACTGTAGGAGGCTGGCCTGGCTTATAGTGGGTACCCTGTGGTACTTACACCCTGTGCCAGGTCCAGTTATCCCTTATTAGTAGATTAGAGGTGTTTCTAGAAGCTTAGGCTGATAGAAGGTAGCTATGGCAAAGCAGCTTAGGCTGAACTAGGAGACATGCAAAGCTCCTACTATACCACTTATATCATATGCACACTATCATAAGAAAACACAATATACAAAGTTACTAAAAATAAAGGTACTTTATTTTTATGACAATATGCCACAAGTATCTCAGTGAGTACCCTCAGTAAGAAGGTAAGTAATATACACAAGTTATAAGTACACAAACCCAAAACAGGTAAGTAAGAGTCAGAAAAGTAATGCAAACAGTGTAGAATTACAATAGGATGCAATAGGCAAACATAGGTCTAGGGGAAACACAAACCATATACTCCAAAAGTGGAATGCGAATCACAAATGGACCCCAGACCTATGGGAACTTGTAGAGGGTCGCTGGGACTGTAAGAAAACAGTCAGGGTTTCCAAGATACCCACCCCAAGACCCTGAAAAGTAGGAGTAAAGTACAACTACTACCCCAAAAGAACACAATAGTCGTGATAGGGGGATTCTGCAAGACCCACAAACACCAGCAAAGCACTGAAGATGGATTCCTGGACCCGAGAACCTGTAAGGCAAGTGGACCAAGTCCAAGAGTCGCGATCGTGTCCAGGGGGGCAGGAGCCCAGAAAACCCCGGATGAAGGTGCAAAGAAGCTGCCACCGGATGGAAGAAGCTTGGAATTCTGCAACAACGAAGAGGACTAGGAACTTCTCCTTTGGATGGAAGATGTCCCACATCGCGATGAAAGTTGCAGAAGTGTTTCCATGCAGAAATACCGCAAACAAGCCTTGCTAGCTGCAAGGTTCGCGGTATAGGTTTTTGGGTGCTGCTGGGGACCAGGAAGGACCAGGATGTCGCCCCTTGGAGGAGGAGACAGAGGGGGCGCTCAGCAACTCAGACAGCCCCCACAGAAGCAGGCAGCACCCGCAGAAGTACCCGAACAGGCACTTAGAAGATTTGTGAACCGGAGCTGGCTCAGAGTCACAAAGGAGGGTCCCACGACGCCGGAGGCCAACTCAGAGGGTTGAGCACTGCAAGAAGGAGTGCTGGGGACCCAGGCTAGGCTGTGCACGAAGGAAATCCTGGAAGAATGCACAGGAGCCGGAGCAGCTACAAATCACGCAGTACACAGGTTTGCAGTCTAGCGTGGTGATGCAAGGACTTACCTCCACCAAACTTGGACTGAAGGATCACTGGACTGTGGGAGTCACTTGGATAGAGTTCCTGTGTTCCAGGGACCACGCTCGTCAGGATGAGAGGGGACCCAGAGGACCGGTGATGCAGTCTTTTGGTGCCTGCGTTAGCAGGGGGAAGATTCCGTCGGCCCACAGGAGATTTCTTCTTGGCTTCCAGTGCAGGGTGAAGGCAGGTGACCCCCAGAGCATGCACCACCAGGAAACAGTTGAGAAAGCTGGCAGGATGAGGCGCTACAATGTTGCTGTAGTCGTCTTGCTACGTTGTTGCGGTTTTGCAGGCATCCTGGAGCAGTCAGCGGTCGATCCTTGGCAGAAGTTGAAGAGGGAAGTGCAGAGGAACTCTGGTGAGCTCTTGCATTCGTTATCTGCAGAATACCCCAGAGGAGAGACCCTAAATAGCCAGAAAAGGAGGTTTGGCTACCAAGAAAGGAGGATTGGCTACCAAGAAAGGTAAGAGCCTATCAGAGGGGGTCTCTGACGTCACCTGCTGGCACTGGCCACTCAGAGCAGTCCAGTGTGCCCCCAACACCTCTGTTTCCAAGATGGCAGAGGTCTGGGACACACTGGAGGAGCTCTGGGCACCTCCCCTGGGAGGTACTGGTCAGGGGAGTGGTCACTCCCCTTTCCTTTGTCCAGTTTTGCGCCAGAGCAGGGCTGGGGGATCCCTGAACCGGTGTAGACTGGCTTATGCAGAGATGGACACCATATGTGCCCATCAAATCATTTCCAGAGGCTGGGGGAGGCTACTCCTCCCAAGCCCTTCACACCTATTTCCAAAGGGAGAGGGTGTAACACCCTCTCTCAGAGGAAATCCTTTGTTCTGCCTTCCTGGGCCAGGGCTGCCTGGACCCCAGGAGGGCAGAAACCTGTCTGAGGGGTTGGCAGCAGCAGCAGCTGCAGTGGAAACCCCAGAAAGGCAGTTTGGCAGTACCCGGGTTCTGTGCTAGAGACCCGGGGGATCATGCAATTGTCCCCCCAATACCAGAATGGTATTGGGGGAACAATTCCATGATCTTAGACATGTTACATGGCCATGTTCGGAGTTACCATTGTGACGCTATACATAGGTAGTGACCTATGTATAGTGCATGCGTGTAATGGTGTCCCCGCACTCACAAAGTCCGGGGAATTTGCCCTGAATGATGTGGGGGCACCTTGGCTAGTGCCAGGGTGCCCACACACTAAGTAACTTGGGACCCAACCGTCACCAGGTGAAGGTTAGACATATAGGTGACTTATAAGTTACTTATGTGCAGTGAAAAATGTCAGTGAATTAACGTGGACGTTATTTCACTCAGGCTGCAGTGGCAGGCCTGTGTAAGAATTGTCAGAGATCCCTATGGGTGGCAAAAGAAATGCTGCAGCCCAGAGGGATCTCCTGGAACCCCAATACCCTGATTACCTAAGTACCATATACAAGGGAATTATATGGGTGTACCAGTGTGCCAATGAGAATTGGTAAATTTCGTCACTAGCCTGCAGTGACAAATTTAGAAAGCAGAGAGAGCATAAACACTGAGGTTCTGGTTAGCAGAGCCTCAGTGATACAGTTAGGCACCACACAGGGAACACATACAGGGCACATACTATGAGCACTGGGGTCCTGCCTAGCAGGATCCCAGTGACACAGGGGCTAAAACATACATACATTCAATGAAAATGGGGGTAACATGCCAGGCAAAATGGTACTTTCCTACACCCACGACAGTAATTTCAGCCTAAACCATAACCTAACCCTCTAACTGTAACCATAATCCCAATCCTCAATCCATCCTTTACTCTAACTCCACCTAACCTTAAATGTCACTGAACTACCGCCCTTTACCCCTATTATGTATAGCATAACTCACCTCCTGTTAAGAAGTCTCAGGGACATCAAAGACTTCACTTGCCTGCGCTTGGGCTCTCTTGCTGAGAGTCCTGGCTTGTCAAGTGGTGCCAAATTCAGTTCCTGAGCTCTTGGGAGTGAATTCTGGTGCAACAAGGGAGAAACTAGTGCATCGACTTCCATAACGACTTCAGAACTGGTGCTGCTTTCAGAACTGCGCCGCTGCCTTCACTGGAGCCGTGGTCCATGCTGAGTGCAACGACCACGACCTACAAAGAGGGCAGGACGCTGCCCCAGTGCCTCTCAAGTCTTGCAACAGCGTGTGTCCAGAGTTCTGTGTCACTGACGTCCGTGGCACCTTCTTGACACCGCAAAGTCAATGCTTCGCGTCTTGACCTGCTGGATTCATCGACCCCACATTGTAGTAAGGAACCAACGCTGCATCACCTTCTCTGCAACCGTAATGAGCCAACTCCTCATCTCCCCTGCTTAGCAATAAGAAGCTGACCCATAACCTCCCCGTTGGCAGTAAGGAACCAATGCTGCACCGGCTCCAGCCCAGCTTCACCTCCCCGTCTCCGTGCAAAGTTGTGGTTTTCCTCATCGTTTTACAAGGTATTGTAACCGGGGTCTAAACGACTCCATTGGCAGATGCACTCCCTTGTAGGTGGAGCTGGACCGTTGAAAGCGACACCATCAAGCCGTTGGGACAGCCCTAGTTACAGCTATTGTGTTTCTAAGTGATATACTACATTTAGGTCCTCATTATGACATTGGCGGTAAATCCCGCTTACCGCCATGCCGACTGCCACCAACATAACGCCGCAGCAGCAGACAACCGCCAAACATATTATGACACACACAAACCAATCCATCACTATACAGCCACACACACAAGTCCGCCAGCCCAAAGGTCAGTGATAAACCGGCAGTATCCAAACCCACACCATTACGCCAACAGACCAACACCCATCACATTATGACCCACGAATCACCGCGGTGGACATTTAATGGCGGTAAACCATTGGTGGTACATACCGCCACGCTCAAAATTCATACACACATACAAAACAACACTACATTGGTCAATTCAAACTACACACACCTGACACCCATACACACACACACCACTATCAAACACACACACACACACACTACCCACAACCCTTTACGACTACAAAAAATTGCCACCTGAGAGAAATACAGAAAGAGCACCCACACAACCAGAGCCACATAACACCATCACCTATACACCACCCACGCACCTTACATCACACACCCCAACACACCCTAAACCACACCACTCACACTAAACCCATGGCACCACAACGACACCCCAGGTTCTCAGAGGAGGAGCTAAGGGTCATGGTGGATGAAATCATCCAGGTAGAGACACAGCTATTTGGATCACATGTGCAGCAGACATCCATTGTTAGGAAGATGGAGCTATGGCGGAGGATCGTGGAAAGGGTCAATGCTGTGGGACAGCAAACCCAGAACAATGGATGACAACAGGAAGAGGTGGAACGACCTACGGGGGAAGGTGTGTTCCGTGGCAGCAAGACACCAGCTCGCAGTACAGAGGACTGGCGGTGGACCCCCACCTCCTCCCCCACAACTCACAACATGGGAGGAGCAAGTCTTGGCAATCATGCATCCTGAGGGCCTGGCAGGAGTAGGAGGAGGACTGGACTCTTATAAGTCAAATCTCTATTACTATCAACCCCCCTACCAGCATGCCATCACATACCCCCACCCTTACCCTCACTCCCATCAATCTACCACCTCCCACATAACCCACCATCACAACCTACTCATCCCAATATCAAGCCCTGCAACACCAATGCATGGACACCCATCACAGACCTGCATGGACACCTATCACCAATGCATGCACAATGAAGAGAATCACCTAGCCCACCAAATAACAACTCACACAAGGCAAATCTGCCAGGGCAATAACAACCATAGAGGGCAACACACACATGCACAATATGTCACATGCAGAAACAATAACACTGCAATTACATCCCCAGGGGTATCACAGCCAATGTCACCGGAGAAGAGGTGGCAGCAACATCCGGTTCCCCCACAGAAGAGGCCCACAGTGATGACAGCAGCTCAGGTCACCTGGATCTGGATGACCAACCTGGCCCATCAGAGATCTCCGGACAGTTGGTTACCCAAGCACAGTCTCGCACCACCACAGAGCCTCCCCTCTCAGGAAACACCACCACAGCACCCATCCAGCGGGCCCATACCTCTGTACCCAGGACACGTCAATCAGAAGTTTGTCCACCACTACAGGAAGTCCAGGCCACCCCACAAACACAGGACAACCAGGGACCTAGGGTCAGTGGCAGTGGGCACACAGTTCAGGAGACAGAGGCACAGGACAACAGGGAAGCTGGGAGGACTGATGTGTGACAGGGGAGGACAGCCCCAGGGACACGACTCTCCAGGAGGCACTCACAGTGATCCTGGAGCATACCAACACTCCCAGGATACGCTGGGCCAGATACTGGACAAGTTTCAGGAGAAAATGCGGCTGCAGGAGGGACAGTACCTGGGGATCAGGGAGGACTTGAAGGACACCAACACCACCCTGGTCTCCATAGCAGGGGTGCTGGTAGACATGGCCAACACTATGAGGGAGGCAGTGGCACACCACCAGGTCCCTGACACTAGCCAAACCGATGAACAGCCCTTTACCTCCTTTGCCGCTAGTGGACAGGAGGCTCCGCCACAGGACCAACAGGCCACCAGCACCCCTCCCCCTGCAGAAGGAGAACCACCCCGCAAACGTTCCCTGCAATCCAGGCAGAAGCCACAGACTATTGCCAAGACCCCTGCCAGGAAGTAAGACTCTCCTGATTGTCACCCTTGTGTCCCACTCTGTCACCCTGTTCACCTTGATCTGCCATTGCTCCACTTGCTATGCCCCTTTGGACAATGAACCTGTGATACAAATAGACTGGACTCTATCCTGGACTTTCCTCCATCATCACCCCAGCCCATTGCACTCCCCACTCTACTTCTTAGCACTTAAATAAACACCCTTTGAAAAAATACAAGTATGGAGTATGTCAAATGATTTAAGTATGTATTTGTTTATCAAGGTTTAAACATTGCAATTTAACTGTACAGTAATGTATACATATGAAAGACCTGTAGTTGGCTGCAATGAACACACCAGGAGCGATAGTGGGGCACCAATATCTGCAAATAGAGATGCCAAAGGGTACAGTGAGTGGCCAACGAGGTAGGAAAAACAGCCTGCCAGTGATAATCTCAAACACAAAACTGTCAATTAAATGTGAAGTTACACTGTCTTACCTGTGTGTCATTGGAAGTATTGACGAATAATTGCACTTCTGTTGTCCTCATCCTCATCCCCTGCCTCCTCATCTTCACTGTCCACAGGGTCCACTGCTGCCACACGGCCATCTCCAGCCTCCTCCTGCAGAAAAGACACCTTTGTGTGAAGACAAGGCAACGTTGTGCAACATACAGCATGCCACGATGATCTGGCAGACCTTCTTGGGTGAGCAGCCAGGGATCCACCTGTTAGATGGAGACACCGAAACCTGGCCTTCAGGAGGCCAAAGGTCCTCTCTATAATTCTTTTTGTTCGCCCATGTGCCTCATAGTAAATAACATTCCTCTGCCCTATCCTGGCATTCCTCACAGGGGTCAGTAGCCATGAGAGGTTGGGGTAACCAGTCACCTGCAAATATCGAGGGACAACTGTTAGCCACACACTAACCCTTAGGGCCCACACCATATACATACACCAATATATACTGGGTGGGAACCAGGGCTCACCTATTACCCACACCCTGTGCCTCTGGAGTTGAGCCATCACATTTGGGATGCTGCTATTCCTCAGGATAAAGGCATCATGCACAGACACAGGATACTTTGCATTGACGTGGGAGATGTACTGGTCTGCCAGACAAACCATCTGCACATTCATGGAGTGAAAGCTCTTTCGATTTCTGAACACCTGTTCATTTCGCCAGGGGGGAAACAAATGCAATATGTGTTCCAACAATAGCCCCAGTAATGTTGGGTATATGTCCCATTGCATAGCAATCAGCTTTCACTGTGGCAAAATACTTCACCTGGGGGAAAACTATGTAGCTGCACATGTGTTTAATCAGGGCAGGCAACACTCTGGTCAGCACTTTTGAGAACATTGGCTGAGATATTCCTGCTGCCAAGCCCACTGTCACTTGGAAGGAGCCAGTTGCCAGGAAATAGAGCTCTGATAGCACTTGCACAAGAGGGGGGATCTCAGTGGGGTGACGGATAGCAGAGATTAGGTCAGTCTCCAATTGGGCACACAGCTCCGTCAAGTCTGTAGGTGAGGATAATGTGCCTGTCCTCCATTGGACTATGGGTAAAAGAGTGAGCAGCTGGTCTTTATCTCAACATTCCAACAACTACAGTTCAATGCATGTTGGGATTGTTACAGTATTTTGTTGGAGATGTCCAAATGGTGCATTTGTGTACTGTGACGCAGTTAGGATCCTTGGCCTGCCTCCACCCTTGAAATGGCATCCGCCTGTCCTGTATGGAGGGATAGGTGGAAATGAGGTAATTCCGCTGACGTTGTGCGCCGTTGCAGGAGGCGGTCGAGAACCTCCGTGCAACTCCTCATTGGTTAACATTGGCCCCTATGGGGTACAGTGGGCAATGGTGATGTATGCCGACGGTGACGGTACGCACCGCTGCAGACATGACCGCCATTTTCTAGCTGTGCACTCACTTGCTACGTGACCTTCAACAGGAGAGGACCTACACTGCATGTGCTGCTGTGACCTGTGTCTGGAACCGACCATGGCTCGTGTGACTGGGGAAAGGGCCCCTGCCTTCACCTCAGCTGAGTTGTATTGACTGGTGGAAGGGTTCCTACCCCAGTACCAAATGCTGTATGGGTCTCCAGACCAACAGGTGAGTACACCGTCAGTACGATGCATAGTGCGTGAATGCATGGAGTGCTGTGTGTGAAGGCCTCATGTAGGTGGTGGGTGGTGGATGGGCCTTGGGCAGTGTGCAGCATGTATGGTGGGCCATGTCTGTGCTAATGGGGATGGGAAGGGGCACGGTGGGCCATGAGTGTAACAGGCAGGACGGTCGGACTAATACCTTTCCCCTCTATTTCCCTGCAGGTCAGCGCCCATCAAAAGAAGGGTATATGGCGTGCCATTGGCAAGGACATGTGGACCCTGGGGGTCTACGGCAGGTGGAGCACCCACTGTCGGAAATGGTGGGAGGATCTGAGACGCTGGGCACGGAAGACCGCGGAGGCTCAGCTGGGGATGGCCTCCCAATGAGGAAGGGGTGCCTGTCGAACCCTGAGCCCCCCCAATGGTCTGCATACTGGTGGTGGCCTATCTGGAGCTAGATGGGCACTTGGGGACATCTCAGCAGCCACAAGGGAGTGAGTACAGTGCCCCAATATACAACTTGCGCCTGGTGGGGTGGTATCCGGGTGTGGGGGTGGGCCCTGTGGGTGCCCCTAGGCCAGGCCTGGTATTGCAGGGTAGGTCCCAGGTTGGGCAGGGTCCTGATGTGAAAGTACTCCAACCAAGTTAGTAGGCATCCACTACTGGGCGGGGGTCTGTGGGTCTCCGGTATGCTGCAATTGACGTTAAGTGTCCCTAACCATGGATTGGTGACTAACATTGTGACTCGTAGTGCATTGCCTAGTGCATAGGGCTGTTTCCTCTGTGTGAGTGTGTCGTGTACGCCAACGGTGGTGTTGCTGGTGCCATTGACCAAGTGTATCCTTTGTGACTCCCTCCTCCCTTTTTGTTTTGTCACCCTTTCCTTATGTGCATTAGCATCATCTGGTGGAGGAGCTGAGGCACCGGCGGAGGGAGCTGCATCCCACAGGACCCATGAGGATGAATCCACCAGTGGTGAGGGCACCAGTGGGACGGAGGGTGAGGGGAGCACCACAGCGGAGAAAGGAGGGGAGAGTTCAGACATGGATACCTCCTCCGATGGGAGCTCCCTGGTGGTGGCGGACACTTCTGTGCCCACCCCAGCTACAGGTACAGCCGCCAACCCCGTACCAGCACCGCCCTCCCAGTAGCCCCTCAGCGAGTTTCCCGTGCCCGCTCACCCAAGAGGGTGGGCATCTCCTTGGCCCCAGGCACTTCAGGCTCTGCCCCAGTGAGTCCTTCTGCCCTGAGTGAGGAGGCTATTGACCTCCTGCGATCCATCTCTGTTGGGCAGCCAACCATTGTGAATGCCATTTAGGGGCTGGTAGCCCAAATGCAACAGACAAATGCATTTATGGAGGGCATTCACACTGGCTTGGCGCCCCAACATAGATCAAGCCAGGCTCTGGCCTCCTCTCTGATGGCAGCCATAGTCCCTGTTTCCAACCTCTCCCTCCAACTTCCTGTTCCCAATCCCATTCCCCTCAACCCCAACCTATCCCAAGCACACAGTCAGACGAGCATGCACCCAGGGCAACACACAAGAGTGGACATGGCAAATACAAGCACCACACTTTATCCCACGGGCGCTCACACAAACACCATCCAGAAGCAGACATACCAATATCCACAGCCTCCACTGTGGCCCCACCCTCCTCCTCGTCCACCTCCCTCCTTGTTGCGTCTCCACTCACACCTGCATGCACTACATCCTCATCCACTACCACCATCACCATCACACATATCAGTACACACCCCTCACTGGCAGTCACAACCCCCACATCCATGCACACATCCTCTCCCACTGTGTCTGTGCCCCCTCCTCCCAAAGTACACAAAAGCAAGCACTCAGACACCCAACAGCCATCCACCTCACAACAGCATCCAGCCCATGCACCTGCACCCAAACACAGCAGACTGACACCTCCTACAATCACTCCCTCTTCCTCCACTCCCAAACCATTTCCCTCTTCCCGCCCCAATGTCCCTAAGAAGCTTTTCCTCGCCAACATTGACCTCTTCCCTAGCCCACCCACCCGCCCCTCACGTCAGGCCAGGGTGGTCAAAACTCAGGCAAGCACCTCAGCCACCCAGTCCACGGGCACAGTAGTGTCCACAGCTACTCCAGGTGGGAGAGGATCCCGGGCACCAGGCAGCCACACTGAAAGGGTGCCTGCACCAAGTGCTGTAAGGAAGGGCAAGGAGGCACCCCCAGCTGCTGCAAGGAAGGCAAGGAGGCACCCCCCAGCTGCTGCAAGGAAGGGCAAGGAGGCACCCCTTGCTGCTGCAAGGAAGGGCAAGGAGGCACCCCAGGCTGTGCAAGGAAGGGCAGGGAGCAGTCCCCTGCTGCTGCCAAAAGGAGCAAAGAGCCATCCCCAGCTGCTGGCAGGAAGGACAAGGGGCCTGCACCAGCAGGCAGAAAGGACAAGAGGCCTGGTGCTAGGACTCAGTCGGAGCCCCCACCACCAACCATGGTGGTTCAGCCGTTTGAGCCTCCCCCCACCACTACCAGCACCGCCACCAGCACCAGCGCCACCACCAGCACCACTGCCAGCAGCAGCAGCCCAATGGGCAGCCGCCCAAAGCTGCAGGGGAAGGGCTGGAGCCTCCCCCAACCACTGCCAGCACCGCCACCAGCACCACTGACAGCAGCAACAGCCCCAGTGGGCAGGCGTCGGAGGCTGCAGGGGAAGGGCTGGAGCCTCCCCCCACCACTGCCAGCGCCAGCGCCATCACCAGCCCCGCCACCAGCACCACTGCCAGCAGCAGCAGCCCAATGGGAAGCCGCCCGAGGCTGCAGGGGAAGGGCTGGAGCCTCCCCCAACCACTGCCAGCACCGCCACCAGCACCACTGACAGCAGCAACAGCCCCAGTGGGCAGGCGTCGGAGGCTGCAGGGGAAGGGTTGGAGCCTCCCCCCACCACTGCCAGCTCCACCAGCAGCACTGCCACCACTGAGCAGCCGTCACCGCTGGCGGACAGTGTGTAGTCCTGCGTCCATGCACTTCTTGTGCCGGCCTGGCCCATGCAAATCCTGTGGGTCTGACATCCAGGTGAGAGACTGTGACCTTGCTCGCCCCAAGATCTGCATCACAGGGCACGATACCCCCTCCAGAACCAGTGGAAGAAGCCATCCACTCACCCTATCCTCCCCAGGATGAAGCTCACTGGGCACAATGCCCCTCCAGAACAAGTGGAAGAAGTCATCCACTCACCCCATTCTCCACAGATGAAGGTCACTGGGCCCAATGCCCCCTCCAGAACCAGTGTAGAAGCCATCCACTGATCCCACCCTCCCCAGGATGAAGATCACAGGGCATGATCCCCCTCCAGAACCAATGGAAGAAGCCATCCACTCACCCCATCCTCCACAGGATGAAGCTCACTGGGCACGATGGCCCCTCCAGAACCAGTGGAGAAGCCATCCACTCACCCCATCCTCCACAGGATGAAGCTCACTGGGCACAATGCTCCCTCCAGAACCAGTGGAAGAAGCCATCCACTCATCCCATCCTCCACAGGATGAAGCTCACTGGGCAGGATGCCCCCTCCAGAGCAAAGGGAAGAAGTCATCCACTTGAGCGACTGTGGCCTTGAACTCCCTAGGACCAAGCAGTGGGTAAATCACCCACTTGAAAGACTGTAACCTTGCACTCCCCAGGACCAAGCAGTGGGCAAATCACCCACTTGGGAGACTGTGGCCTTTCATTCCCCAGGATCAAGCACAGGGCATGTTGCCCCCTCCAGAGCCAGAGGGCAAGTCACCCACTTGAGAGACTGTGGCCTTGCACTCCCCAGGACAGAGCACAGGGCATGTTGCCCCCTCCAGGACCAGTGGCGTTGTACCATCTTCCGGCTGAGGTGCCCCCCCATTCCCCGTCCCCCTGAGGTGCCTGTCTATTTTCGACCTGATGCCCCTGCAGTGTTCTCTCCGTGTTGCTGCAGGAGTAAGGTGGGGCCTTGGACTATGTGATGTGGCCCTGTGGCCCACGGACTTTGAGGACTGGGCAGTGTCCCTACATTTGTAAATATGTATATACTTTTTTATTTGGATGCACGTATTTATACTATTTTATCTTATTACACTCACTTTAATCAATACCTTTTGTCCTTGCTTTATTCCTGAGGGGTATGGGATGAATATGTAATGTTACTGTATCTGGTTATGTGTATGGTGTTGGGGGTGGGGATGTCGCGTGTGTGTGTCACTCTCTGTTTCCTCCCCCCTCTCCGGTGTGCTAGGCGGCAATACTCACCGTGGTCGTCTTCGCCGGCGTTGGTGTTCGTAATGGAGCAGAAAGTAGAAGAGCATGGGGAACACATGCAACTCGGGCTCCATGGCAGGGTGGTTCTTCCCTGAGTCTCCACATGTAAGTCCTTTGACTTCTGAAATCTGTTTCCGCCAAACTTTTGATGACGTTGGTACCGCCCCGGAAAAGGTGGCGGATTGGTGTGTCATAATACAGTGGGCGGAACATTGTCTTCCGCCTGGCTGTAGGCGGTTCCCGCCGTGGTGCCTGTTGGTTTCGCCCTGGCGGTCGGTGTGTTAAAGTGGCTGTCTGTCTGAGCAGTTTCCGCCATGGTCATAATTTCATATTTATTACCGCCGGTCTGTTTGCGGTATTACCGGCACTTTATCACCGACCGCCAGGGTCGTAATGAGGGCCTTAATCTTTGAAAATTCATATCTTTACTTGTGTATGTTGGGTTTTGGTCGTTTTACTGAGATAAATATTGGCTATTTTTTTAAACAGAAGTGGAGTAGTGTTTTCACTGTATTACTGTGTGTGTGCAAATACTTTACACATTGCCTAACTGCTTGAGTCAAGCTACCAAGGAGGTGAGCAGGTGTTTCCTTAGCTCTGTGACTCCCTTAACCTGACTAGAGTGAAGGTCTTTACTTGGACAAGGTGCAAACCACTTCCAACTAGAGATACCATCTATACCAAGTCTGAAAAGCATGTTCTATGTAAATGCATCACTTTAAATATTTACTTCTAAATTATGACCATTCTGGAAATTAAGTTCGTTTTACCACAACTTAATTCCAAGTACAGTTTTATGCTTTCCAACATCATTCTAAAAGATGACCAGATAATATAAACTGTACACACAGCATACAGTTATGGAATGTTCACAGAGGATATCCATATGATGTGGGGGAGGTTGTGTGTGGCCTTGACCTCAGGGCAGGCACAGGTTGCCACTAATGGTGAATGGTGGGAGCTGTTGCCTTAATTCCTTGTGTCTGACTCGCAGTCACATCGCTTCCGGAGGTCACCTTGGAGCACGTGCTCACACATTCACACTACGGAACCAAGGCACATTTGAACCTTGGCTGACGTAGACGGCACATGCTCACATTATGGGGCTTCACAAACCAGAAAGGAACTGGTCACCCACACTTTAACTTTTATGGAAATTTAAACAGAGTCTTATAGCCCCGGATAGGCCCTGAAGCGCTATGTGTGGGCCAGTCAGACACACCTCGGTTCGTTGTGCTAGTTACTAGCTATAATGTAGTTCTGATGTTGTTTCTAGCCAGATATAAAGAAACAACATAAGAACTTGCAAGCTACAGTGACTTGTTCAGGATGAGTTCAGGGGTCACCGTTCCCCCAAGCATTGTTGGCCCAGACCTTCGGACTGCCCTCTGTCGCTGACAGAGTGTGAGAGGATGAGGGCAGGAGGGCAGGAGGGCAAGGGCAGTGAGGGAGAGGCAGACATTACCCAGAGAACTAATCTGCCTGGTGGCTCTTAGCCATTGCATCCCCACAAGGCTTGCAACCAACATGACCTACAGCGGTGGCAGAGCATACCTTACGGCTCAGACCACATGAGACAGCACATCAAAAGGGCACTAAGAGATCACTCAAGTAACAAAAGCAGACTCTGAGACTGAGGTTCGGGCGCTGGGGCACAGTGCAGCACATTCTTAAAATGCGGCTAGATCCTAACACATGAGCAACGACGAGCAAACCATGAGTCTGAGATTCAGACCCTGAGACAACTATTTCAGTGACTTGTGACTGATGGTCTGCAGCTGAAATCGCATACAAAAATCGATGCTGCATACAAAAATAATTTACGGTATAAAAGAAAGCAGCAAACAGCTTACTGAGCTAAATGCTCTGTCTAAAAATATGTGAAAAACTTGCACCAAAAAATGTTTTAAACTTTCCAGAGCAATATTTATATTTGTGTGACGCACAGCAGCACTAATCACAGAGAGTCGGCAAACATGCTTCATCCAGCCCTGTGCACTCTGAAAGTAAACAAAAAAATACCTTTGGAAGCATATGGTCAGTGGAAGGACACTGACCATTAGCCAATGGCAGTGACTAGAAGGAGTACTTGGTCCTGAGTCCACACAATGGCAGGATGGCATTGCAGCAAGCAGCAGAGAGCAGGAAGTGAAAGCAGATGACATACTGTCCAATCAGAAGCATGTAAATTGGAGCAACATTGGACTAAGCCAATGGTAAGTTCAGGTAAGTAGGTGGAGGGTTCTAAGCTACTTTTAAGTTTGTTTTTTTTTAATCGCAAAAGATTGCTCAACTGTGTGTCTGCAGGCGAAACCTATAAATGATATAAGATCCTGAAAATGAAATGCTGGTAGAATTAGTGGACATTGATTCTAAATATTATGCCATGTTACTTTTTAAGCAGTTACGGAATTGGTCTGCTTCACAGAAAATAATCCCCTAGTTTCAGACAGGATACAGAGCTGATTTAAGTGAGATAGACAACACTGTGAGACTGTCATTAGTCCTCTATAAATGCAAGGGAAAAAGGAAGAACTGATTTGACTGATTCAATTATTTTAGAATTGCTTTTAATAGTACAAATAGAGATTGTCTATGGAGGAAAAATGATAATCTGGGCCAATCGTAAATGCTACTTAAAGCAAAAATAAAATTATATTCAAATAGTTGGAAAGCCTTCAAATTAGGTGACAACTCATCACTATCTAATAAGACACTTGCTAATAAGTGTTTAAAACAAGGCTGTATCCTGGCATAACGTGAATGTTTCAGACACAGCCCCAGCCTTACTTAACTGGTGTGCTTGCCCACTAAACTAAATAACCAATCACTCTTTGTGATGCAATACACTGATGATATAATTTAATTGGATAATACTAGGATGGACTGTTGAAATACTGTAGGAAAGTACCATCTTTCTTGGCATGTTACCACCAATTTCTGCCTGTTTGTCAGTGTGTTTTTACTGTCTCACTGGGATCCTGCTAGTCAGGACCCCAGTGCTCATAGTTTGTGGCCTATATGTCAGTATGAGTTGCTGTGTATCAGTATGCTTTACTGTGTCACTGGAGTTCTGCTAACCAAAACTCCAGTGTTCACCAAATTTGTCACTATAGTCTAGTGACTCCATATTATAATTCAGACTGGCACGCTGGACCCCCCTTATAAGTCCCTAGTATATGGTACCTAGGTACCCATCGCATTGGGGTTCCAGGAGATCCTTATGGGCTGCAGCATTTCTTTTGCCACCCATAAGGAGCTCATACAAACCTTTCTTCAGGACTGCCACTGCAGCGTGAGTGAAATAGTCCACACATGTAGGAGGCTGGACTGGCTTGTAGTGAGTACCTAGGGGTACTTACACCTTGCACCAGGCCCAGTTATCCCTTATTAGTGTATAGGGTGTCTAGCAGCTTGGGCTGATAGATAATGGTAGCTTAGCAGAGCAGCTTAGGCTGAACTAGGAGACAAGTGAAGCTCCTACAGTACCACTAGTGTCATATGCACAATATCATAAGAAAACACAATACACAGATATACTAAAAATAAAGGTACTTTATCTTTATGACAATATGTCAAAAGTATCTCAGTGAGTACCCTCAGTATGAGGATAGCAAATATACACAAGATATATGTACACAATACCAAAATATGCAGTATAGTATTAGAAAACAGTGCAAACAATGTATAGTTACAATAGGATGAAATGGGGACACATAGGGATAGGGGCAACACAAACCATATACTCCAAAAGTGGAATGCGAACCACGAATGGACCCCAAACCTATGTGACCTTGTAGATGGTCGCTGGGACTGTAAGAAAACAGTTAGGGTTAGTAAAATAGCCCACCCCAAGACCCTGAAAAGTGAATGCAAAGTGCACTAAAGTTCCCCAAAGGACATAGAAGTCGTGATAGGGGAATTCTGCAGGAAAGACACAAATCAGCAATGTAACAACAATGGATTTCCAAACGAGGGTACCTGTGGAACAAGGGGACCAAGTCCAAAAGTCACAAGCAAGTCGGAGATGGGCAGATGCCCAGGAAATGCCAGCTGTGGGTGCAAAGAAGCTGCTACTGGACAGTAGAAGCTGAAGATTCTGCAGGAACGACAAGGGCTAGGAACTTCCCCTTTGGAGGACGGATCCCTCACGCCGTGGAGAGTCGTGCAGAAGTGTTTTCCTGAAGAAAGACCGCCAACAAGCCTTGCTAGCTGCAAATCGTGCGGTTAGGGTTTTTGGATGCTGCTGTGGCCCAGGAGGGACCAGGATGTTGCCAATTGCGTCTGGGGACAGAGGGGGGCGTCGAGCAAGACAAGGAGCCCTCTCAGAAGCAGGCAGCACCCGCAGAAGTGCCGGAACAGGCACTACGAAGTAGAGTGAAACGGTGCTCACCCGAAGTTGCACAAAGGAGTCCCACGCCGCCGGAGGACAACTTAGGAGGTCGTGCAATGCAGGTTAGAGTGCCGTGGACCCAGGCTGGACTGTGCACAAAGGATTTCTACCGGTAGTGCACGGAGGCCGGAGTAGCTGCAAAAGTCGCGGTTCCCAGCAATGCAGTCTGGCGTGGGGAGGCAAGGACTTACCTCCACCAAACTTGGACTGAAGAGTCACTGGACTGTGGGAGTCACTTGGACAGAGTTGCTGGATTCAAGGGACCTCGCTCGTCGTGCTGAGAGGAGACCCAGGGTACCGGTGATGCAGTTCTTTGGTGCCTGCGGTTCCAGGGGGACGATTCCGTCGACCCACGGGAGATTTCTTCTGAGCTTCTAGTGCAGAGAGGAGGCAGACTACCCCCACAGCATGCACCACCAGGAAAGCAGTCGAGAAGGTGGCAGGATCAGCGTTACAGAGTTGCAGTAGTCGTCTTTGCTACTTTGTTGCAGTTTTGCAGGCTTCCAGCGCGGTCAGCAGTCGATTCCTTGGCAGAAGGTGAAGAGAGAGATGCAGAGGAACTCGGATGAGCTCTTGCATTCGTTATCTAAGGAAATCCCCAAAGCAGAGACCCTAAATAGCCAGAAAAGAGGGTTTGGCTACTTAGGAGAGAAGATAGGCTAGCAACACCTGAAGGAGCCTATCAGAAGGAGTCTCTGACGTCACCTGCTGGCACTGGCCACTCAGAGCAGTCCAGTGTGCCAGCAGCACCTCTGTTTCCAAGATGGCAGAGGTCTGGAGCACACTGGAGGAGCTCTGGGCACCTCCCAGGGGAGGTGCAGGTCAGGGGAGTGATCACTCCCCTTTCCTTTGTCCAGTTTCGCGCCAGAGCAGGGCTGAGGGGTCCCTGAACCGGTGTAGACTGGCTTATGCAGAAATGGGCACCATGTGTGCCCATGAAAGCATTTCCAGAGGCTGGGGGAGGCTACTCCTCCCCTGCCTTCACACCATTTTCCAAAGGGAGAGGGTGTAACACCCTCTCTCAGAGGAAGTCCTTTGTTCTGCCATCCTGGGCCAAGCCTGGCTGGACCCCAGGAGGGCAGAAACCTGTCTGAGGGGTTGGCAGCAGCAGCAGCTGCAGTGAAACCCCGGGAAAGGCAGTTTGGCAGTACCAGGGTCTGTGCTAGAGACCCGTGGGATCATGGGATTGCACCAACAATGTCAGGATGGCATAGCTGGGGCAATTCCATGATCTTAGACATGTTACATGGCCATATTCGGAGTTACCATTGTGAAGCTACACATAGTTAGTGACCTATATGTAGTGCACGCGTGTAATGGTGTCCCCGCACTCACAAAGTCCGGGGAATTGGCCCTGAACAATGTGGGGGCACCTTGGCTAGTGCCAGGGTGCCCACACACTAAGTAACTTAGCACCCAACCTTTACCAGGTAAAGGTTAGACATATAGGTGACGTATAAGTTACTTAAGTGCAGTGTAAAATGGCTGTGAAATAACGTGGACGTTATTTCACTCAGGCTGCAGTGGCAGGCCTGTGTAAGAATTGTCAGAGCTCCGTATGGGTGGCAAAAGAAATGCTGCAGCCCATAGGGATCTCCTGGAACCCCAATAACCTGGGTACCTCAGTACCATATACTAGGGAATTATAAGGGTGTTCCAGTAAGCCAATGTAAATTGGTAAAATTGGTCACTAGCCTGTTAGTGACAATTTGAAAGAAATGAGAGAGCATAACCACTGAGGTTCTGATTAGCAGAGCCTCAGTGAGACAGTTAGTCATAACACAGGTAACACTTTCAGGCACACTTATGAGCACTGGGGCCCTGGCTGGCAGGGTCCCAGTGACACATACAACTAAAACAACATATATACAGTGAAAAATGGGGGTAACATGCCAGGCAAGATGGTACTTTCCTACAACACACTATTTCACTGCCATTTTCACTGCACCAGGTAACTTATAAGTCACCTATATGTCTAACCTTTAATTCCTGAAGGCTAAGTGCAAAGTTACTGTGCGTAAGGGCACCCTTGCACTAGCAAAGGTGTCCCCACGTTGTCCAGGACCAATTTCCCAGACTTTGTGAGTGTTGGGACAACATGTAACACGTGCACTACATATATGTCAATACATATATGTAGCTTCACAATGGTACCCCCGAATATGGCCATGAGAGGTGTCTAAGATTGTGAAATTGAACCCCCAATCCAAATCTGGTATGGGGGGGGGATTCCATGCTCCACTATGGACCCCCAGTACTGTCACAACAGCTCTCTGAGGTTTCCACTGCAGCCCCAGCTGCTACCACCTAACAGACAGGTTTCTGCCCTCCTGGGGACTGAGCAGCTCACTCCCAGGAAGGCAGAACAAAGCATTTCCTTTGGGAGTAGGGTGTTACACCCTCTCCCTGTGGAAATAGGTGTTACAGGCTTGGGAGGGGTAGCCTCCCAGAGCCTCTGGAAATGCTTTGAAGGGCACAGATGTTGCTCTTCTTGCATAAGCCAGTCTACACTGGTTCAGGGACCCCCAGTCCCTGCTCTGGTGCGACACTGGACAAAGGAAAAGGGAGAGACCACTCCTCTGTCCATCACCACCCCAGGAGTGGTGCCCAGAGCTCTTCCAGAGTGTCCCTGGCATTAGCCATCTTGGATTCCAAGGTGTGGGGACCCACTGGAAGCGGATGAGTGGCCAGTGCCAGCAGGTGAAGTTAGAGACCCCTCATGGTCCATACCTGGTTAGGTAGCCAATCCCCCCTCTCAGGGCTATTTGGCGTCTCTCCTCTGGGTGTTTCCATGATTCAGTTTGCAAGACTCCTCCAGGACTCCTCTGCATCCTCGGCTTCAGCTTCTGACCGTTGATCAACCGCAGACTGCTCCTGGAGCTGCTGTAACTGCAACAAAGTATCCAGGAAGGCTACTGTGACCTGCAACTTCAGCTCCAGCCAGCAACTGCAACAGTTTCCAGGTTGTGCACGCTCTGAGGACTGCCTGTCTTCATTCTGCACCAGAAGGACCAAAGGAATCTCCCGTGGAGTGACAGAGTCACTTCCCTGCTTCAGCAGGCACCTTTCTGCATGACGACCGGTACTCTGGGACTCCTCTCCTGTCGAGGAGTGTGATCCCTGGAAAACAGGTGGTGGACTGAAGTGATCCTGACTGTCCAAAGGTCCAGCTGGTAAGTGCTTGCCTCCCCGTGCCAGACAGTACCCCTGTGCATCGCGTCCTCAGAAGCTCCTTGTGCTTCTGTGCACTTCTTCCAAAGGTCCTTCGTGCACAGCATAGCCCAGGTCCCCAGCACTCTATCCTGCAATGCTCATCTCCCTGAGTTGTACATTGACCGCGTGGGATCCTTTTGTGTAGTACTGCGACGACCGCACTTTGCAACTCCTTTGTCCCCGTGTCCTGGGACTCCAGTTGGTGCTGCCTGGTCTTCATAGGGCTCTCTGAAGTGCTGAGAGCCCCCTCTGTCTTTTCAGTCCGAGTTGAGACACCCAGGTCCCTCCTGGGTCCGGGCAGCTCCTCTTTGATGCAAAACGCGTTCTTGCGTGAACCAAGGCTTTTTGGCGGAATCCTGTAATGCAAACAGGCTGAATCCAAAGACTCCACATGGGACATCTCCTGCACCAGCAGGATCCTGCAGCTATCTTCTTTGGTGCATTTCTGTACTTTTCTTCCAACCGGAGAAATTCACTTGTGCGCCTTCTTCAAGGTTGGCAGGGGCTCCTGTTCTTCCTGGACTCTTCACTAACTTCTGTGCTTTGTCTCCTCTCTCCACAGGTCTTCAGCTCCAGCAATACATCGTTGGTTTCTTGGAGTCTTGCTTGGTTTGTGCGTAATCCTTCACCATGACTTCTAGTGTATTCTGAGGAAACTTTCTGTACTTTATTCCTGTTTTCCTGGGCTCTGGGGTGGGGTATTTTACTTACCTTTGGTGTTTTCTTACACTCCCAGCCCCTCTACGCACTACACTTGCCTAGGGGGAAATTCGACATTCGCATTCCACTATTTTAGTATATGGTTTGTGTTGCCCCTAGGCCTTTTGCAACCTATTGTGATTTGCACTGTTAGCACTATTCTATGACTGTTTCCTTACCAGATTTTGGTTACTAGTGTATATATTGTGTATAATACTTACCTCCAGGAGTATTGCCTCTAAGATATTTGTGGCCTTGTGTCACTAAAATAAAGTACCTTTATTTTTGGTAACACTAAGTATTGTCTTTCTTGTGTATAAGTACTGTGTGACTATAGTGGTATTGCAAGAGCTTTGCATGTCTCCGAGTTCAGCCTTGGCTGCTTTGCTACAGCTACCCCTAGACAGCCTAAGCTGTTAGACACTGCCTACATTTCACTACTAAGGGATAACTGGACCTGGTATAAGGTGTAAGTACCCTAGGTACCCGTTACAAACCAGGCCAGACTCCTACACATACACTCAGTGCTCTTGAGGAATATTGTTGCTTGAATAAATTAGAAATCAAAAACAGTAACATGAAAGTGTACACATTATTACGCTCTAGTACTTCCAGCTTCTCATGGAGTTTGGGAGAAAAACACTGAACAAGTAAAAGCTTACAAGCACATAGGGGTTTACTTCCAAGCCCAATGCATCACCAAAGAACAACTGGCCTTTATGGAAAATAAGATAACTGCAGTACCACATTTTCCAGAAGCTCTCAAGGATTCTTTCTAGTTTTTCCTTAACAACATAAAAAAATTAGAGCTAAATACCTACCAGTCCTAATAAAAGACTGTCAAGCATAGTCTCAATTATTTAATGCTTAGGTAAAGAGATTCCAATGTAACTTATTTAGGCCATTGTTTGGGCTCTAGCGTTCAGTCTCACAAGAACAAATGTATCTGGGATTCCATTTGCCAGAGCAATCTCTTATGCAGAAGGCTAACATTCTTCAATCTGATTTAGGCTGCAACAAGCAGACGGAGGTATCATTTAGAGAAACACTAAGAAAATAACTAAACTCTTAACCACCAAATAAGAAGCCTGTGGCATGAGGCAATAAATTCCTTACTGCAGAAATTTAGAATGCAATCTAGTAAACAACTTCCTTGTATGTTTATTTTGAAAAGGAATGTACAAAAAGATGTCAAACTTGTTTTACGTGTTAGTGACTCAGAACTATTTAAAAATAGAGCAAATAGCACCTTAGTAAGCATTAGTTTTAACCGTAAACAAAATCCATGCCTACCAGACACTGGGTACATCTTCAAAAACTGCAATACAATATATTAGAATTTGTTTGGATATGACACAGGGGAAATTCACCAATATTGGAAATATAAGAGAAAAGACCCCAAGTATTCTGTCTGTGGATATAAATTGCCACCCCCTCATCTGAAATCCCAGGACTTCTGCAGAAATAAAGATCGTCCACCACTTTCCGCTAAGACTAATCCTTATATCAGAAGAGATGACTGACACCAATTACTGACCCTGGGTGAAAGGGAAGGTGAGGGAGAGAGTGGTGGTTCTAGCGTAATTGGAGCTCTGTGGAAAAAATGATAGGTGTGTGTTGATTATATGAGCATAGTCCGTGAGGCACACTCCTGTTAGGAGAGGTAATCTGTGACAAAAGATCACAATCACTTTAGGCAACCATACTTGAATGGTTTACATTCAGCTAGAGCGTGATTTTCTCGCCCCCACCTTCAGTTATTTGTGGCTTACCTCTACAATCCCTAAATCCACTTGCAGAGACCACCATTGAGTTTACCCTTCTACTCTTTAAGGTGAAATTAGAATTAGGCGTATAACTGTTTTCTTTTTTTCTTTTTTCAAAAAAGGTTTATTTAGAGGGTTTTGGATGTAAACCCTTGAGAAAATATCATACAAGAAATCCAGAAAAAATGAATCCACTTGGATGTTCTTTTTCCTTTTCTTCTGCTAAAATGTACTAATTTAAATTCAAAACTATAAGGGTGTCCTTGAAGAAAGGAGAAACCAAAACTGAGAGACATCCAGCTAGTGCTACTTTCTATGTAATGGGCAGCTGTAGCTGGAGCATTGACCGGTGGTGACAGAATGATGATAGTAGTCAAGATGAGAGAGGTGCGACTGCACCGGCTGAAAGACCATGTTCCTGAGTTCAAGGTTGTAGAAAGTCATCTTGAAGGGATTAGATTCCAAAAAAGGTTGCAAGGCCTCAGCTTTCAGGCAACAATGTATGGGTTGCTTTTGTGTTAGTCGCTAGATCTCAGAACCCACAGGTGGTGCTGGTCGGCCAGACCAGGGCTGCGGTGCAACGTGGGGCATGGCTCCATGTGGCAGTGTCAGGTCACAGTGCAGTCTGGGACATCGTTGACGGTGTTGTGGTGGTTTTTCTTCTGTTGCAGCACAAAACACACAGTTCCCAATGCTGTTGATGAAACAAAGTCTTTGATACCCCTGAGACTTCCAACAGGAAGCAAGCTCTACTCCAAGCCCTTGGAGAAACATTACATTCAGGATACACAAAAGTCCAGTCTTTTCTCTCTTTAAGACAGAAGCAGCAACTTCGGGCCAATCCAGTAAAGCACATACAGCACAGGGGTAGTACTCCTCCTTCAGCTCTTCTCCTTGGCAGAGGTTCCTCTTGATCCAAAAGTGTTCTAAATGTCTGGGGTTTTGGGTCCGCTACTTATACTAATTTCTGCCTTTGAAGTAGGCAAACATCAAAGGAAAGTCTCTGCTGTTGACAAGACCCTGCCTTGCCCAGGTCTGGCCCCCAGACACACACCTGTGTGAGGAAAGGCACAGCCCTTTCAGGTGTGAGCTCCTCTCTCCCTACTCTAGCCCAGGAGACTCATCAGGATATGCATGCTACTCCCCAGCTCCCTTTGTGTCACTGTCTACGGGGAATTCACAACAGCCCAAGTGTCAGTCTGACCCAGGTGTGGAATACACAAGCAGACAGAGGCACAGAATGGTTAAGCAAGAAAATGCCCACTTTCTGAAAGTGGCATTTTCAAACTGACAATCTAAAAAACAACTTTACCAAAAGGTGTATTTTTAAATTGTGAGTTCAGGGACCCCAAAGTCCAAATCTCCATCTGCTCTCAATGGGAAACTACACTTAAAAGATATTTAAAGGCAGTCCCCGTATTAACCTATGAGAGAGATAGGCCTTGCAACAGTGAAAACCAAATTTGGCAGTATTTCACTGTCAGGACATGTAAAACACAGCGATCCTCGGGGTCTGTGCACGTTCCCAACACGTCTACCACTTAACAGTTCCAAGACTCTGATAGATAACTCACAGAGCTGAGAGAGTTCAAGAGGGGAAGAGGGGATTAGGAAGGGATCAGCTGGGAAGGAGACCTGTAGTAAGAAAAAGGTTAGAACAAACAATATGAAAATTATACCTCTTGAAATCAATACTAAACAATGATTCTAAGCCTAGTCACTCTGAAAACATGAACAATCTAAAATTTAAGTTTAAAATGACTAAGTTTCAAGATGGCTGGATACCTGTAGGGGAATCAAGATGAATTAAACAAAAACTTTCTTATTCAAGTACTTTCCTTTACATGAGAATCAGATAAAACATTCTGACTAAATTTTAAACTAGTCATCTAAAACCTGTTTTGAGAATGTATACTAAGACCATACAATATTGCATCTAGAAACTATGGCCTTCTGTGTATTCTTAAAATGTTTCAAAACAATTGCAAATATTACAGATATATATATATAAATATAGTTAAAAAACCATTAAAAGGATTGTGCACCATGAATAACGCAGTATGGATTCAGGAAACAAATCACATAACTTGTCAACTCAAACATTACATAATAAATATCTTAAAATAAGAGTATACAATAAAACAACATGAATTAAACTCGAGGAAAGAATCGTGTGTCTTGCCAATTCGAGTGTTACCATGTAAAACACCAAGAAATGGTAACATGCAATAAATATCAAAGTCAAATCCTCATTAATTGAATCGTGTGTCTTGCCGATTCGTAAAACACGATATAAATGTCAAGGTTTAACAACTCACAATAAATAACAAGATTAAAGTACAATGAAACACACCGAGCTTGGTTTGCCGATTCTCAAGCCACCATGTAATTGTCAAGAAATGGTAGCGCATAAGAAACAACTAAGTTGAATGTTCATGAAACGAGTTGCGCGTCTTGCCAACTCGTAAAATATAATGTAAATGTCAAGAAATATCAGCGCGCAATGGACAACAATGTCCAAACACCAGAAAACGAATCGCGCGTCTAGCCGATTCTAAAACCACCACGTAATTGTCAAGAAATGACAGCACATAATGAATAATGAAGTCAAAACCTTTAAGAAATAACTTGCGCGTCCTGCCAATTTGCAAAACATAATAAAACTGTCAAAAATGGCAGCGCGCAAGTAATCTGTTATTCTTTTAAGGACTAAAACCAGAAATATGAAAAGTTTCAATAACGGTGTTGGGAAATGCCCAAACACCGTCTTACCACCTGAAACAAAGATCACCAAATAAATGATGAGGGCAGAAGACTGGAAGATCCAAATAGGCCGCCGGGACAGGAGCTCAGGAAGAAGCTGCTGCTCTGCACCGGGACCTCTGAATAGTGAGCACTGGGAGTTGGGCTGACTCTCTTTATATAGAGTCTTGGCCCAGCCTAGAGCCACGCCCAGGCATGTTGCAGGGAAAGCCTCTGGAAGGCCCTGGAAAGGGGCCACACCCTAACACACTCTGAAAACCTGCAGTAATACATTGCAAAGGAACAGTATTTATAAACATATTAAAAATAAGTTTTTAGGATTGAACTCTGCAATGCAAAAGGTTAAAACACAACATATCAGCACAATGCATGAATCACGTTGTTTTGAGAGTGCTGGGTTTTTGCATTTTTGTCGTCAATAGAGCGCGTACTGCTCTGGTGTTGACAGATACATGTCGTACCTTTAACATACAATGCACCCTGCCCAGGGGGCTACCTAGGGTCTACCTTAGGGGTGCCTTACATATACAAAAAGGGAAGATATGGGCCTGGAAAGTGGGTACACTTGCCAGGTCTAACTGGCAGTTTATAACTGCACACACAGAATCTGCAGTGAGACATGTTTACAGGGCTACTCATGTGTGTGGCACAATCAGTGCTGCAGGCCCACTAGTAGCATTTGATTTACAGCCCCAGGACACTCCTGGTGCACTTTAACTAGGGACTTACCAGTAAATCAAATATGCCAATCATGGATAAACACATCACCAATACAATATACATCAGGAGCACTTGCAGGCTTTAGCACTGATCTGCAGTGGTAAAGTGTGCAGAGACAAGAAACCAGCTAAAACAAATCAGAAAAAATAGGAGTAAGACGGTGAAAAGTTTGGGGATAACCCTGAAAAAAAGGCCATTTCCAGCACGTGCAGTAATAGAAATAAAACATATTACAATGAGAAATGCTTTTAGTTTTTCAAAGTGCATTGAAGGTACATTGCTTGTTACTAGTTGTATTGAAGAAGTTACAATTCACTCTATGATGCAATGCACTATTGGGATTACTATTTCCTAAGGGAAGCCCTTATGAACTTTGAATATGACTATAGATAGAAATTCTATCATATAAATACACGAGTAGGTAGCACAGAAGAAAGATACTCAAAATGGCGTTCAAGACTTACTGTTTCTTAACCCAGTGAACGTTGAGCCTGGTAATATTGTATGACTAATGTTAAATGACGTATAAGGTATATCACACAGAATATGCAGTTATGTTTATGATAAGGTATCATATGGAAAGTCTACAAATATAGAAACATGGTGTGGTTCACTGCTGAACTGCAGAAAATATCAAGTGGTACAAAGTTGAGAATGAAGGTACACATTAAGTGATGAAGGTATGTAATAACTAAAAGCAATATTGTATAGAAACATTAATGGCGTAGGAAAAATTGGATTTTAGTACATACAAATCCAGATAATGCACTATACAAAGATAGGAGCTGGCAGTACAAAGGAAATATACTAGGAATAACTAGGATTTATTATTTTTATTCTATGATTATTCGGCCTGTTGATACCATGTTTAATATTAAATGAACTATGAGGTAACCAAAAGAAAACATGCAAGCCACACATTTGATTTGTGGACTATATAGAAGTACTGTGCGCGTCATTGATGAAATTATATAAAAATCTAATGGCACAAAGTAGATTGATTGTATCATTTTTAAGGTAATGATGAGATTGTGGGACTGAACACAAAAATGGTGGAAAATGTGTGTGTAAGAATCCATTTTGTATTGCTCCTGTTCCTTTAAGACATTTAGGGGGTGATTGTAACTTCGCCCGCCGAAGTTCCCCCACCAAAATACCGCTCCGCGGTCGAAAGACCGCTGAGGGTATTTTGGGATTTGCCCTGGGCTGGCGGGCGGCCGCCAAAAGGCCGCCCGCCAGCCCAGGGCAAATCAACCTTCCCACTAAGATGCCGGCTCAGAATTTAGCCGGCGGAGTGGGAAGGTGCGACGGGTGCAGTTGCACCCGTCGCGTATTTCAGTGTCTGCTAGGCAGACACTGAAATACTTTGTGGGGCCCCCAGGGGCCCCGCGGCACCCCCTACCGCCATCCTGTTCCTGGCGGGCGAACCGCCAGGAACAGGATGGCGGTAGGGGGTGTCAGAATCCCCCATGGCGGCGCAGATGGGGATTCTAAGGGCAGCGGTAAACCGGCGGGAGACCGCCGGTTTACCCTTTCTGACCGCGGCCAAACCGCCGCGGTCAGAATGCCCTGCGGGGCACAGCCGGTCTGTCGGCGGTGCTCCCGCCGACCCTGGCCCCGGCGGTTAGAATGAGGGCCTCAGTTTTAGTTCTCTCTCTGAACGCACTGCCTATCGCATATGTTATCTTATATATATTTGTGTAAGTAAAATAAGCCTGGTTTCACACCACGGGCTCGCAGCTGGTTTCTTTCCCTAGCTGGGGCACGTTACTCATTATAATCATGTGGTAAAAATAACTAACCGACCTCGACTGTTGTATTTTGGGGAGGGAAAGTCTGATATCTATACCTTTGAACCACACAATCCTTTGAAGGGTCTTAGAATGTGGAAAGTCAGACAGCTGCAGAAGGGAGTCGAGGACAAAGCAGGGAATGGAACCGGTGTGTGGAAACTGATTCCCTCCTTAAAATTCTTGTATGACGTATATCATTATTTACTTACTTTATGTATCCTTTGATGTATGAGTATAAATATCACTGTTGAATGCACCATGCTAGCATACTTTACTTCGGGCTGGGAATGCCAGATGTAAATCTGTCCTCTTTGCTGCAGCAAAAATAAATAGACCTTTGTGGTCATTGATTTTTCACTCCGGCTCTCCGTGTCAAAACTCCTTTGTAAACGCATTTGTAAGTATCATTAAATCGTGCTTTACAATTGGGGGCTCCGTCCGGGACCTTCCAGTGGATGTCTTCAGTAGCGCTGTCACAAGACGTGCTGCCAGTGGAGGGGCCGCCATTCCGGAGGTGTCGATTCCAGGGGCCCCTGCACAAAGACTTAGTTTCAAAGGAGCTGCATCTTATCCACCGGGCAGGCCTCTCCCCGCTTTTCATGACTTCCCAGCGAAGATCCTGAACATCGGCTTTTAACTTGACTGATTAGCCTGACACGGGCGGCCGGAGAGAAATCCAGAAAAGCAGATAATCAGGTGTGACTGTTCCTCACTGACCGGTTGTGTGTTTTAACTTGCATTTGAGAGAATAATTGTTTTAGATAACTGTTATCAATTTTGGGAATAATTAGTTTTGGTAAATTTGCATTTGTACAAGGTACCGTTTGACAATTTGTATTACACGTGTTTTTGTTAATTTTGAATATTTTGTCCAGGCCTGGACCAGTTTGTAGGTTGGTAAGCATTTGATAAAAGGGGTTTGAGAAAATTACTTCGTTGCATGTTACATTTTGAAATTTAAAAAAAGGCTAGACATGGGAAATAAAAAATGCTGGCAAGGGCTATGTTATTGTTTTCACCGAAACCATGTTCCACGTTTAGACAAAAAACAACCAATCCCAAAAGAGGGAACACCAGAGTGGGACATGTTAAAGGATTATGGTTTAGAAAATAATTTGTATAACAGTATATGGTGCAAATATACTAGACATTGTCCTGACCTCCAGTGGCCGGAGGATGGATCTTTGGATTTAAAGAAAATAATCTACCTACAGGAATGTTTGTTTCATAAAAAGGCTCGACATCACATGTTTATGGTACATAGAAAATGGGAGACTGAGGCTACCAAAAGGAAAATTAAGGCGGACAAATTGGTAGAGAAAGAAAAAAGAAAAACAATAATGCAAAAGGCGGCGCAATACCACCACTCCCAAACCCAGAAAAGAATTGAGTCTGAAGAGAAGAGTCCATAGAGCTCAGGTGGAGGGAAGTTATGTATCAAAACAGACAGAATCCAAGCATGCATTAGAAGACAAGGTATTGCTACAGATGTTAGATAATAGCCCCACTGCACCTCCACCATACACCCCCCCTGCAGTAGTCCAACCTATCATGGGGGGCACAGCAACAGCAGCAAGGGAAAAGGCAGAATTTGGAAAATCCAGGTGTGCCATCACATCAGCCAATGCCACAGCAACCACAGACCTCAGTCCAAGTCCCAGTTCCCCAGCCCTCTGTTTCGCCGCCACCCACGGATAACGCAATTTTGAAAACAATGTCCTCTACCCCTAATTCCCCAAACCTCCTATGTACACCCAAGAAGTTGATTTCACCCCCTAATACTCGCTCCACTATTGGGGAAAATGAAAGACAGGTTATTAAAAATCAGTCAGAAGTTTGGATGGCAGAACCTATGTACACTCACACTGATATTATACGAACAGTACAAGATATGCCACATTTTCAACAGCAATTAGCAATTAAGTACATGATTGAAAAATTGGAAGCAGATCGGTGTTGTGGTAATAGGGACTCTACCCCCGTCCCTTATCAAAAAGAATTATACCAACTTTGGCGTGATAGCGCAGCCTGTAGACTTTATAATGAGGACCTAGTAGAGGGAGTACGCATTTGCGTTTAGCTAGAGAACAGGTTCTAAAAATGTATGAAAAGGGATTCCCAATGAGGGAAGTACATCCTGGTCCTCCAACTGCTGCTGCAATCGCAGCTGTAGTTGCCACCAACCAACCGCCTCCTGTTTCTATGGCTCAGCTTGTCCATATCTCCTGGAAAAGGGAGGAGGTGATGGCTATAAAAAAGGATTTGCCAGATCCTCGAAAGAATCCAGCTGGGTTCTATTGTGACCTTAGAATTGCAATTTCCACCACCACCATGACCCTCAAAGACATTGATTATTTTTTTGGGGTCTTATTGGGCCGTGAAGTCTGGCATAAAATTCGAAGAGTAGATGATGCGCCTACTTTAGGAGCTACATGTTTTTTTTTAGAAGAACATGAAACACGCAGGGCACCAGGAGCCTTGCCTCATCAGGATATTTAAAATTTACCTAACCGAATATTGATTAAATTAGAAACTGTTATTCCCCTTCAAACTGTGGACTGGGGAAAACTTGCCACTTATAAACAGAAAACAGGTGAAGATGTCCCAGATTATTTAACTAGAACTGAACAAGCGTTCATAGATTTTAGCGGTCAAGACCTCGCCACCGTAACAGGTGTCACGTTATTTGTGGAACGCTTTGTCAATGGCCTTCTAACTGAAATATCACAAAAATTCAAAGAACAGAGAGTTTGTGGATGACGAAGGGACAGGCAGAGATTTTACAGATGGCACAATATTATGAGACCAGGTATAAGGAAGAATTAGAAAAGAACGAGAAGTCAGTAAAAGAATTGAAGAAAAAGGTACTATTATAGCAGGCATATCCCCAGCAGGACACAACCCCTCAGCCAACGGGTGGCCCACCAAGGGGACGGGGAAGGGGCCGAGGGCAAGGTGTATCTGCACCACCCCAAGACCCCGACTGAATATCAACCAATGCGCCTACTGTAAACAGGATGGCCATTGGCGTGATACTTGCCCATTACTGGAAGGAAGGCAGAGTATGTCACTTGATAGAGGGAATGCGTCAGGTAATAAACAAGGACAAGAAAGAGGCAGAAATGGTCAGAATTTGCAGAATGTAAACCCGGTCCCGCATAACACTAATATTTTTGACAATGCATTTAAACGCCAATATTATGCTGATGATTCTTTTTTTTTAATTATACAATTATTAGGACAGCCACAGACAGGGCCAGGGGCGAGTAAGTATTCCTGTAGATCAGAGTGGTCCTTATATCGATGTAAAAATCGAAGGAGTGGGCCATAAGTTTCTTCTAGATACTGGGGCCCCCAGAACATCTATTGCCCATGCTGCAGTCCCCGGGGCTCACCTGTCTGCGCTTCATACCACGTCAATTGGGATTTCTGGGATCCCCGTGGTGAGCCCCATCTCAGCACCTATGAGAGTAACTGTAGGTCCATTTACAGTACACACACCACTCTCTTTAACCTCAGGTTGCAATGAAAACTTGTTTGTATTAGATATGTTAAAGAAATTAAATGCAGTTATTCACTGTTCAATGGATGGTGTCTATGTAACTATGGATAGCATTGCCCCTACCCGGTGCATGTTTTCACAGGAATACCACTTACCCCCAGAGCTAGCGGAAATAGACCCTCGCTTATGGGCCACAGACAAAAATTATGTAGGCATTATGGATATCGACCCTATTGTAATAAAAATCAAACCAGGTGCCCGGTAACCTCGTGTTCCTCAATACAAATTACCTAAAGCAAGCGAAAAAGGGCTCAAGGTAGTCATTTCTGACCTTGTGCATGCAGGTGTAATAAAGGAAACAGTGAGCAGCCCCTGTAACAGCCCAATTCCCCCTGTTGTCAAAAAACCAAGTGATGCTAATAGATCAGATGTTGAGCAATCAGTTACTGATAACACGGTATATCGATTAGTTATTGATCTCCGAGAAATAAATAAAATAGTCATTCTCCAGTTGCCTGTGGTCACAGACATGAATAGTCTTTTCACCATGATCCCACCCACTGCGTGTTATTTCTCCGTCATCGATTTGAAGAATGCTTTCTTCAGTATTCCAATCGCAAAGAAAGCCAATATTTGTTCAGTTTCGCAATATTTGGTAGATCATTCTCAATGACAAGAGCTCCTCAAGGATTTGTGGAAAGTCCCAGTATATATAGTCAAAGTCTTAAACGTCAACTAGACCAATTCAATCCACTTTCAGGCTCTGTACTGTTGCAGTACATTGACGATATTTTAATTGCCTCAGATTCCATGGCACAATGTAAGACTGATACTTTTGCATTATTACATCATTTAGCATCCCTGGGCCATAAGGTGTCCCTCCCAAAATTGCAGTATTGTAGAGAGAAGGTCACCTATCTAGGACACCTCCTCTCTAAGGAGGGAAGGAGATTACATCCAGACAGAATAAAACTGGTTCATACAATGACTGCACCATGCACCCCCTCTGACGTCCGAGCATTTTTGGGATTTACATCCTTTTGCAGACAGTGGATTCAAAATTTTTCACTTATAGCGAAACCATTGATTGCTCTGACACTTTCAGATGTGCCCTCTCCTGTACCTTGGACTGACAAATGTGAGGAGGCTTTTCAGGAACTAAAAAAGGCATTGTGCTCTGCTCCTGTATTGGGTAATCCGGATTACAGCAAACCTTTTGTTTTATTTGTGCATGAAAAGCATGGCTGTACATTGTCTGTTTTGACACAGGATCAAGGTGGGAGACAACGCCCTGGTGCATACTTCTCTTCCACCTTGGACACTGCGGCGCAAGCTTTGCCTACTTGTCTTAAAGGAGTGGCTTCTGCAGCTGCTGCGGTGAAACAAAGTGAAGGGTTTGTTGGTGCCAATCCACTCACTGTGATGGTTCCTCATGCAGTTGATATTTTGTTAAACAAGCCACAGACGCAGCACCTCACCAGTGCTCGTCTAACGGGTTATGAATTAACATTGTTCAGTCCAAATATTACTTTGAAGCGGTGCAGTGTCTTGAACCCAGCTACGTTACTACCCCTCCCTCAGGACAATGTGGAATTCGATCATATTTGCATTTTTGCCACTGAGGAAGAAACCAAGGGACGGGTAGACTTAACAGATACTCCCCTATCTGACCCACAAGGGGAGCTGTTTGTAGATGGGTCTTGCTTCAAGTTACCAGACGGTACAACCACTGCAGCATATGCCGTCACCACATTAAAAACAGTGGTTGAATCTCATAGAATCACGCAAAATTCGACACAGGCTGCAGAATTAATTGACCTCACCAGAGCTTGTGAAATAAGTGAACATCTTAGTGTTAATATCTACACTGTTAGCCAGTATGCGTTTGGAGTAGCTCATGGGCGACTCTGGGCGAATAGAGGCTTAATCACGTCACATGGCACTACCATTCAGCATGGCACCTTGATTGTGGCACTTTTGAATGCTCTTGGCTTGCCCAGTCAGGTCGCAATCATTATCTGTAGTGCCCACAAGAAAATTACTGCTGATATAGGACGAGGAAATGCTTTTGCAGATTCTACTGCGAAAGCAACAGCACAAGCACCATTTGACAATGCATACGTTGAGAGTAGTATCAGTGGGGAGCCCAAGAACGAAGTACTAGAAAATACCTTGCAGTGTGTGAGAGATATTCAAGCAGAAGCAACAGCAGAGGAAAGGGAACAGTGGGAGAAGAACGGTAGACTAGACAGTGAGGGTTGTTACACAGATGACACAGACAGAAGAAGATGGATGTCACCTAATTGTTATGTACACGTTATGGTCACTATGGCCAACAGTCCTGCACACATCCGTGCCCAAGGCATCAAGACAACTTTAGACCACGTTTGGAGTAATCCTATGATATCCAAAGCTGCTAATAACCTGGTCAAGAGTTGTATGGTGTGTGCAGTGCAAAATGCAGGAAAAGGGACCTCTACGCCCCCGGCCATTTTGCCCCTCCTGACCTCCCCTGTGAGGCTATACAGATGGATTTTATCCACATGGAACCATGTAACAAATTGAAATACGTGTTATTGGTAGTATGTATGTTTTCAAAATGGATAGAGGCCTACCCATTAAAAGACAATGGTGCCCTCTCTACCGCCAAGATATTACTCAAAGAGTACTTTCTTAGATACGGATTACCAAGATTAGTCTGGAGTGACAATGGCTGTCATTTTGCTAATGAGGTAATGGGAAAAGTCTGTACCGCCCTTAACATCAAACAGCGATTTCCTGCTGCAAATCACCCACAATCAGCGGGCTAGTAGAAAGGTATAATTACACTTTGAAGAGCAAAATAGCCAAGATTTGTACTGAGACCAATTTCAAATGGCCAGATGCTTTGCCCCTAGCATTGCTGTCCATTAGGACAACTGCCAGTAGCAAGTCATGATTATCCCCCTTTGAAATAGTCATGGGAAGGCCAGCCAATATCTGGGGGGGTACCACGACCAAAGAAGCTTTCTGAAGTACAATATCCTTTGTTTGTAGACTATTGTAAACAATTGACTAAAGATTTACGTTTGATCCACCAACAGGTCAAGGCCAGCCTACTGACTCCTCTCGAAGGCCCTGGTCACCCTTTCAAACCGGGGGATTGGCTTATGAAAAAGAACTTTCAAAGAACCAACAGTCTTCAACCCAGGTGGCGGGGGCCATCCCAGGTAATGCTTGCAACACAGACGGCAGTGAAAGTGGAAGGAAGTAAAAACTAGATACATGCTAGCCATTGTAAGCGTGCACCGATTCCACTACAATCTACGCCAGCAGCAGAATTACTGTTGTCTCCTGAATACAGGGAAGTAGGGAGACAGGAGACACCTCCACATGATTCAGGTATCACCATTTCTGCTCCTGAGGTGACACAGCAGCCCAGTGACGAAGGTTTGCTATTTGAAGATCAACAAACTCATCGATACAACCTGCGTCCTCGCTCATCCAAATGAACAGAATTCTGAAGGTGCGTAAAGTGGTGACCCCCACGAAAAGCGATATTTACATCACCCTGATAGCTCCCAGCTTGGAACTGCAAACTGAGGTCTCCTCTGAATGGCCAAGGAATCCTTTGCTCAGCAGAATACTGCACGCTTGCCTTCATGAAATACAGTTCCCCGCTTTCACCGCTACAGGTATTTCCGATGCCCCTGATGTACCAGCATTAAAACGAGCTATCCTCACTGTTGTCACGCACACCTTGGGCGATGAGGTTGTAAATGATTGTGATGACTAAAACCTCAGCATGAACATGAACACGGGTGACTAGCCTGTGCAACGATACCAGAACATTGGTCAGTATAAAAAACTGTCTCAATGAGAACACAAGCATAGTGGGATACAGCTTGTGCAACTATATTATCTGTGATAAGAAAGTGTGTAAGTAGGGTTAACAGTTCTGTGACTATCGAGACAAACCAAGTACCAGAAGCAGCAAGTCATCAGGGTTGGTGCAGCTTGTAGTCCCAGCGGGATAGGGACCTTTTCTGTTAAGTACCCACCACACCTCTGACCTGATTTCAATTGCTGGCCTCTGCCCTCATTTTGCTGAAACACTGAACAAACTGACAAACTATACTGAAGAAGAGCTTTGAAGTATCGCAACCTACTTACTGGGAGTTGAGTTCTCAGCATGGGTAAAAACTCGACAAGGAGTGATCAAGAGACCCAGGATCAAGCCAACACCTATTGTCCAGTGTTCAAAAAAGTTTATGGACCAACTAGTGCAGCCGAACTGTTAGAGTGGGAAGCTCGGCGCTGCTGAACTCTAGTGGGTTGTGAACATTGAAGGAAACTCACTTATTTGTATATATACAGAATTATATATATGATTATTAGTATAGTGGTCTAAATATTTTGCATTTGCATATTTGGTAATTGTGTGGGTATATTTTTGAACACACATAGGTGGTGGAGACGAGTAAAACGGCACCATAGAAAGGTAGTAGGAACAAGGAGGAGAGTGGAATAAAATTATGAAAATATATCCGTTTGGCAGGACAAATATCCCTCGAGAGAATAGAGAAGAGTGGTCTTATAACTATTTCTACAAAACAATAATGAAGTACCTAGTGACCCTCATGTTAATATGTATAATGTCCAGCAGTGTTGCATCATTGTTGCAAAATCCCACCTTACATCCATTGATAAAGGTTCATGGAAAGTTGGCTGAAACACTAAGGGGGTCATTACAACATCGGCGGTAAAAGCTGCTTACCGCCGTGCAGAAGACCGCCAATACACCGCCGCGGCTGCGGAATTCCACCACAGCTATTATGACCCACATCTCGGAATCCGCCGAAATTCAGACACCCACACAAGTCCGCCACACCAAAGATCAGTGATAAACTGGCGAAAACAAATCCTCCACCGTCACGCCAACAGAAACACGCCCATGCTATTACGACACACGAATCCACGAGGCGGTCTTTCAACTGCGGTATTCAATTGGCGGTACACACCGCCACGCTCAAAATACACACACATCTCCAAAACACCGCCACATTGGACAATTCCAAATACACACACCTGAGACACATACAAACAACACTCCCACACACCCATTACAATATAAAACACACACCCACATCATACACAAACCCCTACGACCAAAAAATAGAGACGAAGGCGACAGAGAGAGAGCACAGCAACAGACAACCCCACCACAGAGAGGCACACAACACCATCACCCATACAACATCAACGCACAAAACACCACACACCACTACACATCACCACACTCATCAACACATACACCACCCCACACATCACCTACACCACCCCAGGGCACGCCAAAGACACCCCAGGTTTTCGGAGGAGGAGCTCAGGGTTATGGTGGAGGAAATCGTACGGGTAGAGCCACAGCTATTTGGATCACAGGTGCAGCACACCTCTATAGCTAGGAAGATTGAGCTATGGCGAAGAATCGTCGACAGGGTCAACGCAGTGGGACAGCACCCAAGAAATCGGGAGGTCATCAGGAAGAGGTGGAACGAACTACGGGGGAAGGTGCGTTCCGTGGTCTCCAGGCACAACATCACGATTTAGCGGACTGGCGGCGGACCCCCACCTCCTCTCCCACAACTAACAACATGGGAGGAGCAAGTCTTGACCATTATGCATCCAAAGGGCCTCGGAGGAGTCGGTGGAGGAATGGACACTGGTAAGTCAAATCTTAACTATCATATCCCCCACCCTACCTGCATGCTATCACACACCCCCACCCTCACCCCCTCCCCTATCACTCCAACTCCTCACTAATGTACTAATAACACAAACACCCATCCCAACACCAAGCTCTGCATGACACAACAAAGCATGGACAGCCCTCACTAAAGCATGCCCACTGCACATACCCATAACAACCCCTAACCATCATCACACAAGCCCCAACACAGGAAAGCTAGCACAGGGGTACACGCTCACCCACCCATTGCACACCATGACACACACACATGCAATAATCATGCTTTTATACCCCTGCAGGACCACTACCTAACGTCACCAGACAGGAGGGTCCAGATATCTCTACCCCACCCCCAGAAGAGGCCCACAGTGATGACAGCAGCTCTGGCCAACTGGATCAAGATGACCAGCCCGGACCATCGTGGGCCTCGGGACAGTCGGTTCCCCTTGCACAGGCACAGCCCAACACTGACCTTCCACCCTCTGGTAACACCAGCACAGCACCCACCCAGCGGGCCCATACCTCCGTTCCCAGGACACGTCAATCAGCTGTGTGTCCACCACTACAGGGAACCCAGGATAACCCACTACCCCAACAACAACAGGGACCTGGAGGCAGTGGTAGTGGGCACACGGTCCAGGGGACGGAGGCACAGGAACACAGGGGAACTGGGAGGGCTGCTGTGCGACAGGGGGCAGACAGGCCAAGGGAACCCACTCTCCACGAGTCCCTCTCCTCCATCAAGGGAGCATACCACCACTCCCAGGAGACGATGGCGACGGTCCTGGCAAAGTTTCAGGAGACCCAGCGCATGCAGGACGAACTGTATTTGGGGTTCAAGGAGGAGCTCAGAACCATCAGCTCCGCCCTGGGCACCATAGTAGAGGTTCTGAAGGATATACAGAAGACCATGAGGGACACCGTGGCACTCCAAGGGGCCCCTGACACTAGCCTGGACGATGAACTGCCCACCACCTCCGCCGGCGCTAGTGGACAGGACGCCCCGCCACAGGACCACCACACCAACACCCCACCCCCTGCAGACGGAGAACCACCCCGCAAGCGGTCCCTGAGATCCAGGAACAGGACAGAGCAAGATGGCAAGATCCCCGCCAAGAAATGAGACCACCCTGATTGACATCCCACTGTCCCACTTTGTCACCCTGTCCAGATTGGAACTGTTCCAGCTCCACTTCCTATGCACATATGGGCAGTGCACCTGTGAGACTAATAGACTGGACTCTGCCATGGACATTCCTCCACCATCACCATTTTGCCACCCCCTCCAATAATTAGCACTTCAATAAACACCCTTGAAGCACAACACAATCTGGAGTCAGTCTGTGATTTAGAAAAAGTGTATTAGCAATGACCGTGACAAAATCCGTTCGAAAATGTAATGTCAACATACCTATGTCACACATCACAAGCCCATGAAGGATGCAAGCAGATGACACACGTTGGTAACCACACCTGTGAAACCGTAATGGAAATGTACCACTCAGTTACCAAATACTACTTCAAATTGACAGACAGGATAGAGGTAGAAGTGTGAAAGTAAATGTAATAGTAAAAAAATGTGTTCTCACCTGTATGTCACTGGAAATATTGCTGTATGACAGAGTCCCTGTTATTAATGTCTTCTTCCTCTGCTTCCTCCTCATCACTGTCCACAGGCTCCACAGCTGCCACAACACCGTCATCTGGACCATCCTCCTGCAGAATAGGCACCTGGCGTCGCAAAGCAAGATTGTGAAGCATACAGCAGGCGATGATGATCTGGCACACCTTCCTTGGTGAGTAGAATAGGGAACCACCTGTCATATGCAGGCACCTGAACCTGGCCTTCAGGAGGCCGAAGGTGCGTTCGATCACCCTCCTAGTCCGCCCATGGGCCTCATTGTAGCGTTCCTCTGCCCTGGTCCTGGGATTCCTCACTGGGGTCAGTAGCCATGACAGGTTGGGGTAACCAGAGTCCCCTAATAGCCACACACGGTGCCTCTGGAGTTGACCCATCACATACGGGATGCTGCTATTCCGCAGGATGTAGGCGTCATGCACTGATCCAGGGAACATAGCATTTACCTGCGAGATGTACTGGTCTGCCAAACATACCATCTGTACATTCATCGAATGATAACTATTCCGGTTCCTGTACACCTGTTCACTCCTGTGGGGGGGGGACCAAAGCCACATGGGTCCCATCAATGGCACCTATGATGTTAGGGATATGTCCCAGGGCATAGAAGTCACCTTTAACTGTAGCCAAATCCTCCACCTGAGGGAAAACGATGTAGCTCCTCACATGTTTCAGCAGGGCAGACAACACTCTGGACAACACGTTGGAAAACATAGGCTGATGCCACTGTTGTTTGAAATGACCCACTTGCAAGGAAATGGAGTACTGACAGCACCTGCACTTGAGGGGGGATTCCTGTGGGATGGCGGATTGGTGATATCAGATCTGTCTCCAACTGGGTACACAGTTCCTGGATTGTGGCACGGTCAAACCTGTAGGTGATGATTAAATGTCGCTCCTCCATTGTCAACAGGTCCACCAGCGGTCGGTACACCGGAGGATTCCGCCATCTCCTCACATGTCCCAGCTGACGGTGCCTAGGAAGGACAACATCGACCACAAAGTCAAGCAACTCAGAGGTAAGTACCCACAGCTACACAGTACACGAAACATAATCCAAAAAGTTGTCTGTAGGTGTGTTGAGTCCAGGCCTAGGTATGTGTGAAGCAGTTGTAAATGAAGCCATGTGGGCCCCTGAAATGGCGGCTGCCTGACCTCTAAACTGGGACAATTGGATGTGAGGTAACTGCGCTGGCGTTGTACACCGTCGCGGTAGGCGGTCGAAGACCGTGGCGCAATGCTGCATTGGTTAACATTGGACCCTATGGGTCCCAGGAGCCAATGACGAAGTGCGCCGGCGGTGATGATACGCACCGCCGCGGACGTGACCGCCATTTTCTATCTGTTCAATCACTCGATACCTGATCTTCGACAGGAGAGGACCTACACTGCAAGTGCTGCTGTGACCTCGGTCTGGAAGAGACAATGGCACGTGCGTCTGGGGAAAGGACCCCTGCCTTCATTGCACAGGAGTTGGAGAAGCTTGTGGACGGGGTCCTCCCCCAGTACACGCTACTCTACGGTCCTCCAGACCAACAGGTGAGTACATAGGGTGTAAGTTGTATGGGCTATGCCTGGGTGGAGAGGGCTGGATGTAAGTAGGAAGGGGGCAGAGTTATGCGAGCATGAAGGAGTGTGAATGCATGCGCCACATGGCAAGGGCAGGGATGTGGGCCACTCACTTCGACGGTGCTGTTGCTAATGACTTCTCTTCTTCCCCTGTACATGTCATGTAGGTCAGCACCCACCAGAAGAAGGATATTTGGCGTGCCATCGCCAAGGAAGTCCGGACCCTGGGGATCCACCAGAGACGGAGCACCCACTGCCGTAAAAGATGGGAGGACATTCGCCGCTGGAGCAAGAAGACGGCGGAGGCTCAGCTGGGGATGGCCTCCCAACGTGGGAGGGGTGCCCGTCGCACCATGACCCCCCTGATGTTCAGGATCCTGGCGGTGGCCTACCCTGAGTTGGATGGGCGCTTGAGGGCATCACAGCAGACACAAGGGGCTGAGTACACTCACATTCTGATGACTTTGCGCACAGTGTAGGGGTCTGGGTGGGGGAGGAGGGCTGTGGGTTTCCCTAGGCCAGGGCGAGTTCCGTAGGCTAGGCCCCTCCATAATGCAGGCTATGTGCCACTCCACCCCACCTCTGTAGAGTGCCAAGTACAGATATACATGCCCCTGTGTCATCTATGTGGACAGATGACACTCATAGCCATGTAGGCCATATCCCAGGAACTGCATCTATAGAGGCCAAGAGCACGGCGTAGTGCAGGGGGCTGCTGTGTCTGTATTGTCCGCCAACGGTAGCGGTAAGCCATGCACTCAACCTGTCTTTCTTCTGTCCCCCCCCCCCTTTTTGTGCTCTCCCTGATCTTTTGTGCATCAGCATCATCAGGCGGAGGTACAGTGGCACCGGAGCACGAGGGAGCTGCATCCCACATGGCCATGGAGGGCCACACCACAGACTCCGAATACACCAGTGGGACGGAGGGTGAGGGGAGCTTCACGTCGGTCACCGGATCAGCAGACAGCGACACGGACTCGTCCTCCGATGGGAGCTCCCTTGTGGTGGCGGCACCATCTGTGCCCCCCACTTCAACAGGTACAGCCGCCACCCCCCCTACCAGCACCGCCCTCCCAGCAGCCCCTCAGCTTTCACTCCGTGCCCGCTTACCCAGGAGGGTGGGCATCACCTTTGCCCCAGGCACCTCAGCCCCTGCTCCTGTCACCCCTGCTGCCCTCAGTGAGGAGGCCATTGACCTCCTCAGGTCAATCACTGTTGGGCAGTCTACCATTGTGAATGCCATCCAGGGTGTAGAAAGGGAGTTGCAACACAGTAATGCATTCCTGGAGGGCATTCATTCTGGTCAGGCTGCCCTTCATCGAACCCTGCAATCTCTGGCCTCAGCACTGATGGCAGCCATTGTCCCTGTGTTTAGCCTCCCCCCTCCAATTTCCTCCACCCAGACACAATCCCCTGTACCCCAGCCTATCCCAAGCACACCATCAGACAAGCCTGCACACACCTCAACACACAAAAGTGGCTCTGGCAAACATAGGCACCACACATCCCACAGGCACTCACACAAACATCACCCACATACAGACACAGCAACATCCACTGCCTCCACTGTGTCCCCCTCCTCGTCATCTCCCTCCTCCCTCCCAGTGTCGTCTACACTCTCACCTGCATGCACTACATCTACAGCCACTAGGACTCGCACCAGAACACCCAGCACCACACCCCGCTCACCTGCACTCACCACCCCCACTACCATTTACACGTCCCCTGTGTCCTCTCCCAGTGTGTCTGTGACGCCCCCTCCCAAAGTACACAAACGCGGGCACCCACACACCCAACATCCATCCACCTCACGACAGCCTCCAGAACATGCACCTGCACCCAAATCATCTAAAGTTACACCTCCTACTACCACCACCTCTTCCTCCACTCCCAGACCCCCTCCAGCTACCCGTCCCAGTGTTCATCAGAAACTTTTCCTGAGCAACGTTGACCTCTTTCCCACCACCTCCCGCCCCCAATTCATAGGTCCCGTACTAGCACCTCAGCCAAAAAAAAGTCCGGTTCCAGTGGTGCGTGTTAGAGGTATATGGAGTGCACCGAGCACCAGGGCAGCCAGTGTGGCACGGAGCCAAAGCACTGCCAGTCCCCCCCCCCCCCCCCCCTGTAAAGCACCAGAAGTTGGACAGTGCCCGACAGGAGAGGTTGAAGACTCCTGCCGGCAAAGCAGCTCACAAGGGTCCCGGGGGGAGTGCCGGGTCAGCTGTGACTCCTCACAAGGTGGTGAAGGGGCAGAAGAGGTCTCCAAAGTCTGGGAAGAGCAGCACGGCGGAGAAGGCCGCCATCCTCCCCGCTGGCCAGGACGCCACCGCCAGCACTATCTTCACTGGTCCGGAGACCACCGCCAGAGTCAGTGCCCAGAAGGGCAGCACATCGTCACTGGTCAGGAGACCACCGCCAGAGTGAGTACCCAGGAGGGCAGCACAATCGTCACTGGTCAGGAGACCACCGCCAGAGTCAGTGCCCAGGAGGGCAGCACAATCGTCACTGGTCAGGAGACCACCGCCAGAGTCAGTGCCCAGGAGGGCAGCACAATTGTCACTGGTCAGGAGACCACCGCCAGCGTCAGTGCCCTGGAGTGCCCCGGCAGCCACAGCCCAGCTGGGCACTGAGGGACCGTCATGCCACACACCGCTGCACAGGTCAGAGACACCAAAGTCAAGCACCGCTAAACAGGGCAAAGACCGCCATGGCAAAGCACCGCTGAACAGGTCAGAGACAGCAAAGTCAAGCACCGCTGAACAGGGCAAAGACCGCCATGGCAAAGCACCGCTGAACAGGTCGGAAACTGCAAAGTCATGCACCGCTGAACAGGGCAAAGACCGCCATGGCAAAGCACCGCTGAACAGGTCAGGGACAGCAAAGTCAAGCACCGCTGAACAGGGCAAAGACAGCCATGGCAAAGCACCACTGAACAGGTCGGAAACTGCAAAGTCATGCACCGCTGAACAGGGCAAAGACCGCCATGGCAAAGCACCGCTGAACAGGTCGGAAACTGCTAAGTCATGCACCGCTGAACAGGGCAAAGACCGCCATGGCAAAGCACCGCTGAACAGGTCAGAGACAGCAAAGTCAAGCACCGCTGAACAGGGCAAAGACCGCCATGGCAAAGCACCGCTGAACACGTCGGAAACTGCAAAGTCATGCACCGCTGAACAGGGCAAAAACCGCCATGGCAAAGCACCGCTGAACAGGTCAGAGACAGCAAAGTCAAGCACCGCTGAACAGGGCAAAGACCGCCATGGCAAAGCACCGCTGAACAGGTCGGAAACTGCAAAGTCACGCACCGCTGAACAGGGCAAAGACCGCCATGGCAAAGCACCGCTGAACAGGTCAGAGACAGCAAAGTCAAGCACAGCTGAACAGGGCAAAGACCGCCATGGCAAAGCACCGCTGAACAGGGCAAAGACCGCCATGGCAAACATCGTTAGCCCATGTGCAGCTGGGACAGTGACAGAACTGGGACCGTCACGGGGAGCGTGATGCACTCTGGGCACCAGTCCCCCTCCAGAACTAGTGGAGAACTGCATCCACTACCTGAATCCTTCACAGGATGAAGCACTCTGGGCACCAGTCCCCCTCCAGAACCAGTGGAGACTGTTATCCACTTGAGAGACTGTGGCTTTGCACTCCCCAGGATGGTACAGTGGGCAAACCAACCACTGTAGAGACTTGAGAGACTGTGGCTTTGCACTCCCCAGGCTGGTACAGTGGGCAAACGAACCACTGTAGAGACTTGAGAGACTGTGGCTTTGCACTCCCCAGGATACATTAATGGGCATGGAGCGCCGTCGTGGATCTGGTGTGGTGCTGTCACCCGGCTGAGGTGCCCCCCTTCCCTTCCCCCTGAGGTGCCTGTTGTATTTCGATCTGATGCCCCTGCAGTGTTCTCTCCGTTTGTGGACAGGTATCTAGTGTGGGCCTCGCCCATGCATTGTGGACCCAGTGGTCCAGGGACACTGAAATGTGCATACCTGCACTACTAATCGTGATGTATATATTTTGAATGTGTATATATTTCTGTATATATGAGCTTACTGAATTTGGATACATTACAATGGTTCAAGTAATTTGGTTTTGTCTTTGCATTCTTCCGGGGGGGGGGGGGGGGTTGTGGGTTGTTCCTGTGATGTTTGGAAATGCATTGGTGTGTGTATTGTAGTGTGCGAGGGTCGGGTGGAGGGTGGGGGTGTTGCGTGTGTGTCCCCCTGACTTTTGCTTCGCCCCCCTCCCCTATGTCGTAGGTGCAGTACTCACCGTTGTCTTTGGCGCCGCCGTTGCTGGTGTCCGTAGAGGAGCAGGAACACAAGCGCAGGGAGTATTTGGAGTTCGGCTCCATGGTGGCCTCATTCCTCGTGGAGTGTGTTCAGGTGAGCGTTTTCCCATTGCAAAAGCTGTTTCCACCATGTTTTTATCCACGGTGAATCCGCCCCGGAAAAGGTGGCGGATTGGTGTGTTGTAATACTGTGGGCGGTACTTTGTCTTCTGCCTGTCTGCTGGCGGTGACCGCTGCGCTGCTTGTCTGTACCGCCGTGGCGGTCGGAGTGTTATAGTGGCTGTCTATATTGGCGGTTTCCGCCACGGTCATAATTCCCTTTTTTTTCCGCCAGCCTGTTTGCGGTATTACCGCAGCTTTAACACCGTCCGCCAGGGTTGTAATGACCCCCTAAGTCTCACTGACTGCTGGATTTGCCGGCACTTGTCTAGACACCCTGAGGACCCTATAGGCCTTTAAGAAGTACCAGTATCACCAGGCGAATATGAAAGAGGGGAAGTGTGTCTTGTACCCAATACCACTTGGGGATGTGACCAACGAGAATATCAGTGGTACTCTAGGTGTGCTTTGCTCCCTAATACCCAGGCAGAATACAAGCTTTCCCCGATTTCTGAAGAGAATGTCACACTTAAAATGTCTCCCATATGTTTTGGTACTTATTCTTACGGGCAAAACCCAGAGGCAAAATACATGGGGAAGGTCCCACCTGGGATCTTGAAGGAGAGGAGAAACTAGACAGAAATTGGACCTCATTAATTAATGGGACTCAGCAAAATTACATTGTAAATTACTGGAACCTGACGGTGGGAGGAGAGGAGGTTCATGTAGATCCAGAAGGATTGTTATATGATCCCTAAAGGGAACGAGATAGCAATGGGAAGAATTCACCTTTAATATTGTCACAAGTTTTTCTTGGCCCCCTCTGGACAGCTAGATGTTCTTATGTTGATCCCTGGGCAATTGTATCATTGCTAAATGAAATTTGGGCGGATTACAATTATTGTAATAGTTCTGAGCATGACACACCTGAGGGTGTGGGTTTACCCCGAGTAAAATACAGCATTATAAATTCACAAATCCAGGGAGGCATGTATTTTGTATGTGGAAGAACTGCATATAAAGTACTCCCTCTAAACTCGGAAGGGATATGCTCACTGGCATACTTAGCAACCAACATTACTGTGATATCAAATATATCATCTTCCCAGCCACTTAACATGGGGAGTTTTGCTCATGGGTACAAACGAGGGATGCTCATATTGGAGGAACTAAAGAACTGGGTATTTCAAGTACTACGTGTTCTTATTCCAGGATTTGGAATTTTCGACTTACAGCTGGCAATGATGAACATGTCTGCTGAATTAGCCATTACATTTAACGCCACCAGGGAGGCCATAGGAAGTGTACAGCTAGAAATAAATTCTGCAGCTCAATTGGCGATACAAAATCGGCTTGCTCTAGATTTGATTACGGTACAACAAGGAGAAGTATGTGTTTTAATCCAACATCAGTACCAGCAAAAATGCTGCTACTTTGTCAAGAAATCATCAGAGATAGAATTGGATACTGGGAAAATAAAAGTAGCAGTACAGGTATTTGAAAAGGGGGGGCAATATGAAGGAGGCAATTTGAGATTATTATGGCTATGGTCTTGGCTCGGCGGGTTATACTTTTTATAATAATAGCTATTATATTAAGCTGTCTGTTAGTAAGGTGCTTACCTGCTTTATGTTCCTGTTTAAAATTCTATAAACTTCCTCCAGTTAAAATACTAGAAACAAATCGAACTATGATGCAGAGAGAAGAGATCATTTCCCTAATGGCTACTGATCCCACTAATCTCACTAAAGATACTGGTTGCTCATACACATCGGTTGTTTATATCCCCATGAATGTCAATTCCAAGGACGTAGGAGTAAAATTCAACATATATCAGGAGATTTAGAACTCCTTTTCAAAAAAACGTTGGTTATGTTCAGGGAGAAAACTCAAAAAGGGCTGATTGTAAGAATCCATTTTGTATTGCTCCTGTTCCTTTAAGACATTTAGTTTGAGTTTTCTCTCTGAACTGCCTGTCGCATATGTTATCTTATATATATTTGTGTAAGTAAAATAAGCCTGGTTCCACACCACGGGCTCGCAGCTGGTTTCTTTCCCTAGCTGGGGCACGTTTCTCATTATATTCATGTGGTAAAAATAACTAGCCGACCTCGGGTGTTGTATTTTGGGGAGGGAAAGGCTGATATCTATACCTTTGAACCACACAATCCTTTGAAGGGTCTCAGAATGTGGGAAATCAGACAGCTGGAGAAGGGAGTCGAGGACAAAGCAGGGAATGGAACCGGTGTGTGGAAACTGATTCCCTCCTTAAAATTCTTGTATGACGTATATCATTATTTACTTACTTTATGTGTCCTTTGATGTACGAGTATAAATATCACTGTTGAATGCACCATGCTAGCACACTTTACTTCGGGCTGGGAATGCCAGATGTAAATCTGTCCTCTTTGCTGCAGCAAAAATAAATAGACCTTTGGTCATTGATTTTTCAGTCCGGCTCTCTGTGTCGGAACTCCTTTGTAAATGCATTTGTAAGTATCATTAAAAAGTGCTTTACACGTGCATGTGAGTGATCTAAAGTAATTCTCTGGCTGATATGACAAAAATGATCAAGCTCTAGAATTAGCATGACTGGAATTTTTGTCAGCATAAGGAAAAAGAGAAGCTCATGACAAGAAAAGAGTATGAAAATTTAAATTAGAATACAATGATAAAAAATATTTGATTTGAATTACCATTCAACCACCATGATCTTATACCAATGACTATTTAATTCATAGGTTTTTTTGACCTTTTAAGTGTGGGCGTCGGCCAATGGCAGACGCTCACACTCCCTCCCTGGTGCGGGTCACGACGGGGATTTTTTTTTCTTCCCCGTAGGAGATGCGGAACAACTTCCGCGTCTCCATCCCGCCCCCCTCCCGCCACTGTTTTTCCCCACCGGAGAAGAAGAGAATCAGGTAAGCATTCTCTTCTTCTCCGGTGGGGAAAAAAAAGCCAAAACGGCCTCCCCAGATGCCAGGGAGGCATCGATGGAAAGGGGAGGCTCTCCCCTTTCCATCGATGCCTCCCTGGCACCGTTTCCTGGCCATGGATCGCAGCGCGGCTGCGATCCATGGCCAGGAAACGCCCATAGGCACCAGGGATCTTCTTTGGGGGGGTCGGCCCCCTTGTAAAAGGGCCACCCCCTCCCCCCGGGGGCATTATTTATTAATCTCAACTGTTTTGGAGGGCGATCGCGCCCCCCACATTTAAAAAAAATAAATAAATGCAAAACAAAATGGCGGGGTTGGCCCTCAGAACACGGGCCGACCCCTGGGGGTAAAAAAAACCATCTAGTTTTACCTGGGGTAGTTATGTAAAATGAGTGTCTTGTTTTCTCTCTCTCTCTCTCTCTCTCTCTCTCTCTCTCTCTCTCTCTCTCTCTCTCTCTCTCTCTCTATATATTATTTTTCTTCAAGGTCGAGCATTGCAGCGCCCATGCGCTGCTTTTCTGACTTGGTGTGTATCTGTATTCTAACAACACCCACCTCACGCCCATTACTACCACTCGTTTGTGGGCTTGCCCTTCAAAAATTCTTTGATTACATTGGTAAATGGTTTACCTTTGTCCCTCCATGGAGAGGTTTTGTTACCGCCTTGGCCATCGCCCCTGGTACATGGCTAATTGCACTTTTGCTGTTACGTTTAACTGCGAGTGAACTTCTTTTCCTTTTGTGCATCTCTTCACCTGATGCTCATGGTGGCTGTGGCGCTGTGAATCGGCTCTCTTATGTGAAAGTGTTTAACTTTCAATTTTCAATTTATGTGGCAAGAAATGTTGGGTTAGGAGTTTGTAACGCTAATAGCTCTAACTCGAGCAGATGTGAGACCCATTGCATTGTAAATGCTTGTTTTTCTTTTGTGTGTTGTTTTCTGGGAGCCACAATTGGCCCCCCAGGGAAACCACACATATACATAAAAGTTATATATAATGGCGAACAATTTCACCGCACTCCACGAGGACCGTGATCAAGACTCCTTGGTGACTCGAAACGCGTTGGTGGTTATTGACTGCAATAAAATACACGTTTATTTGTACTTCGTGGAGTGCGGTGAAATTTTTCGGCATTACATAATTTCGAGATTGGTCTTCCCTGTCACTGGGCACCGGCAGTGGAGTGCGCCGCCCAGCAACCCTTCAACCACTTTGTTTCTAAACATATATGCCGGTGCTCAGTGATGGAGGAGAGCAACCTCGAAAATATTTTGTGAACAAGAATCTCACCGCACTCCACGAGGTTCAAATTGACATGTTTTATTGCAAGTATAAAAAATGAAAGAAAAGAGGGACTCATTTACTGTGATCAAGACTCCTTGAGAGTCGAAACGCGTACGTGGCTGTTGCTTGCAATAAAAGATGCCAATTTGAACCTCGTGGAGTGCGGTGAGATTCTTGTTCACAAAATATATATATATATGCATGCATGCATGTCTTTTCTGTAGTGGCAGTTGCCATAAAGTAGCGCAGATGGTTTATTGTCCTGCTGCAAAGGAGATACATTTATATGTATTTAGCTGAGTGGATTAGTAAAGGCAAGCGTTACCTGCGCTTTAAAACAAATGTTATGCCAGGGGGACTATGGAGATATGAGTGGCACTTTTGCTGGGTAGTACTGAGGGAATTAGAAGAGGAGGTAATGGGAGGCAAAGCACCAAAAATGACTGTTGCACTGGGTGTGTGGTAAGGTGAAGTCATACATTCTTTTTTTGTTTTTTTCAGTGTTTTCAGAGAATCTGCAGAATTGGAGAAGAAGCGAAGGTAAGGTGACGACATTTCCTATTGTACACAACAAACATACCCACAAGCAATTTTGTGACGATCTGCCTTCTATGTAGGCTAGTAATTTAGAGGAACATTTTAGCCAGTAGCAGATATGGCGTCTCGTTGGATGACTGCTGATCAAGCCCTAACTCGGGTTATGGAGGACAGTTCTGATGTAGGCTCAGAGACTGAAACAGCAGACACTGAGACAGCATCTGAGGGATAGGACAATGGGGCAGATTCTGGGAGTGATTTTTCAGTCGGCAGAGTCCCATCCGACGACACCTCTTCCAATGAGTCTGAAGGAGACAATGACGACATCCGTGCTGTCCCTTCGCAAGCACATTCTGGGCAGCGGGACCACATTGGGTTAGCCGAACCCAGAGAGCACGTGCTTGCGGCTGCAAGCACAGAGAGAGTGCTCTCTTGGCAGACCCCCTGTTTAGTTCAGCCCCAAATTCCACCTTTTACTGGTGACGCTGGATGTAAAGTCGATACAGCTAACTTTTTGCCAGTCGACTACATCTATCTATTTTTGGATGTTGACTTCCTTCAGAACATTGTGCAGCAAACAAATTTGCGTGCAGACCAATTTCTGAGGGAGCGAGGAGGCACTCTAGGGCCCCGTTCTAGGGCACGCCAGTGGACTCCCACTTCGCTGGCGGAGTTGAAGATATTTTTGGGCCTTACGCTCAAAATGGGGTTAGTGCAGAAACCCACCTTGCAGTCCTACTGGACGACTCACACGGTTTGGGTAACTCCCATCTTCGCACCATACATGAGCAAAGATCGTTTTTTGCTACTGCAGCGCATGCTGTATTTCAATGACAATTCTGCTGCATTGCCCCGGGACCATCCAGATCATGACAGGTTGTTCAAAATTCGGCCTGTCGTGGAACATTTGTCTGCCAGGTTTCCAGAGATCTATACTCCTGGAAAGAATATAGCAGTCGATGAGTCCTTGATCCTGTACAAAGGACGGCTGCTTTTCAGACAGTACATTGCGAGCAAAAGAGCTCGCTATGGCATAAAGCTGTACATGCTGTGTGAGAGCTCTTCTGGCTATGTGTACAGCTTGAGAGTGTATACAGGGAAGGATTCTACCCTAAACCCTGTAGGTTGCCCTCCCGCATTAGGGGTCACAGGTAAGATTGTATGGGAACTTGTCCAGCCACTTCTTCACAAAGGTTATAACCTTTATGTGGACAATTTCTATACAGGAGTAGAGCTGTTCAGTGAGCTCTACAAAGCTGGCACTGTGGCCTGCGGTACAGTTCGTTGTAACCACAAAGGATTCCCACAGGAGCTTGTTTGCAAGAAGCTCCAGAAATCCCAGAGTACTGCATTGCGTTTCTAACGAACTGCTTGCAGTCAAGTTCCTAGATAGGCGTGATGTATACGTGCTCACTACAATTCATGATGAGAGCACTTCTCCCATCACGGTTTGGGGTCAGATGGCCGAAGTCCACAAGCCCATCTGTGTACTTGATTACAATAAGTACATGGGCGGAGTGGACAAGAACGACCAAGTTCTTCAACCATACAATGCGTGTCGTAAAACTTGCACTTGGTACAAGAAACTGTTTACCCACCTGATTCAGATGGCAACATATAATGCATATGTTGTTTATCGTCAGACAACCACAGGAAGACTCATGACTTTCCTTGACTTCCAGTTGTCTGTAATTGAAAGCCTCACGGCTGTTACAGAAGAAGCAGCAGCCTCCACCTCATATGTTCTGGCGGATGTGGCAAGGCTGCAGGAGCGACACTTTGCTGATCGCATTCCTAAAACACCCAAAAAGGATCGTCCATGTCGTCGCTGTAAAGTGTGCTCGAAGCATGGAAAGCGGCAGGAGAGTCGGTATTACTGTCCCCAGTGCCCATCACAACCAGCCCTCTGTATCCCTACTTGCTTTACGTTGTATCATACTAAAGCAAAGTTCTGGGAAATCGACTGAGGTTGAGCTGCCGTTGGGTAATCCTTTCAGTGGCAGTGCATGGATACCGAACGTCCATGGGCCACTGCTTCGTTAGGCAAGGAGCCACAGAATTTTACTTCATCATGGACTTCCTTTTGGACTGCTTGAGAGCTAAATCCACCGTCAGAGCGTGGTCGGTGTTTTGTTCAATTAACATGCATTATATTCCCCCTACTGCATATACTAGTGGACAGAACATATGCCACATTGCCACGGAGTACCCTTTCTTCACCAGCATGTCTACCTTACTTTCAACTGTAGATATGCTCTCTCAGTTCGAGGAATCACTTTGTACGGCATACTTGGAAACCCCCAACTTGCATCCACAAACTAGTATAGGTTCACTTGGCAATTATACAGGATTAGCCAGGACTCTGATGAGAACAGAGACATGAATGGGTAAGGAAAGCTTATGGTAGGAGTGCCTTCACAGGGTTATTGCACAGGTAGAAGGCAGATAGTAAAGGTAATACAGATGTACATCATCTACACCTATGGATTCTAACCCACTTTTGCCATCCCAGCACTGAAGGAGAATGACTTGTATAGGTCAGTGTTTGACCTGCTTTTCATGTTCATCCTCCATCAGAACTTAGTAGATGTTCAGTTTGATGTATAAGTGCATTATAGTCACATCACTGCACATAATGTTGGCTGGGACATATGCTACGTTCTCATGGACTCCCCTATGTACCAAACACTACCCTTTTTCATAGCCCATGACCTTCTCTTTAGGGAACATCATGAGAAATCCCCAGCATGTCTCCCTTAGTTTCAAAGGTAGATATGCTCTCTCAGTTCGAGGAATCGCTTTGTACGGCATACTCGGACACCCCCAACTTGCATCCACAAACTGGAAGGAGTTGGATTTAGCACAGAGAGTGGGTTAAAGGCGCATGAAAAACATGTCTTCCTGAGCCTCAGGTGGCTGTCACAGGAATCATTAGTAAAGGTTCGTTACGCATGCATTTGGTAATGTTAAGGAAGAAGGAGGCAGTAACTTGACAGGTGGTACAATGTAGTCAAACTTATTCCGTTCTGTGGCGTGTGAATGTGATGGGCCCTTGTCTGGCAGTGGTAAGTTAATGTGAGTGCAGTGATTGGTTGGATTGGGCCCGTGGCTGGCGATATGAAAGGGTTGTTTGTTGTGCATGAATGGCGTGTGAATGGACCATAAAGAGGTTGGTGCCTGGACGCGGCTTTATGGCCCACCTTCAGAAGGCTTGGTTTCAATATTCAGATACTTTGATAAGTAATCATGCTTTGAAACCATAATTTCTGGAGGTGCTAAAACCAACCAGTGTGAGTGGTGGGTTAACTTTAACAAACTAGTACCAAGGGAGTCCAAGGGTGCAGGACTTGCGTGGCTCTCACCAGTTTTCCTTCACCCAGAATCCCCTTGAAATCACAAAATGTGCTTAAAAAACACACTTTCCCTCATTCCAATGAGCAGAAGTCCAGGGATCTGCAGGGACCCATTAAAATTACCTACCACAAAACAGCCTGGTTTTTTAAGACAGTCACCTAACTAAGTATTTGGTCCTGGGCTCGACAGCCATGTAGGGAAACCTACCAAACGCAGACATTTCTGAAAACTAGACACCCAAGGCAGCCCACGTAAATGTGGTGTGTTTGGATTTAACAAAGTTTTCTTACCCAGAATAGCCTGCAAAAGTGAAACGTTGATTAAAACCAAAAATGTTCCTTTCTTTTTTAATCACAGAAACTATAGGAATGTGCAGGGATTCTCAAAATTCCTATCACCCAGTGTTTCCCCACTTGTCCTGATAAAAACACAACTGTGCCTGCGCCTAGTGCCTGCTTCAGGAATGAATCACTCCAGGGTTAACAGTAGCCCTCATGCAAGGACTACCATTGAGCCTTGTGTGAGCTATTCCTGTCGCGGGCACTAGGCCTACCCACACAAGTGAGGTATCATTTTTAACGGGAGACTTGGGGGAACGCTGGGTGGAAGGAAATTTGTGGCTCCTCTCAGATTCCAGAACTTTCTGTCACCGAAATGTGAGGAAAACGTGTTTTTTAGCCACATTTTGAGGTTTGCAAAGGATTCTGGGTAACAGAACCTGGTCATAGCCCCACAAGTCACCCCATCTTGGATTCCCCTAGGTCTCTAGTTTTCAAAAATGCACAGGTTTGGTAGGTTTCCCTAGGTGCAGGCTGAGCTAGAGGCCAAAATCTACAGGCAGGCACTTTGCAAAAAACAGCTCTGTTTTCTGTCAAAAAATGTGATGTGTCCACGTTGTGTTTTGGGGCATTTGCTGTCGCGGGCGCTAGGCCTACCCACACAAGTGAGGTATCATTTTTATCGGGATAATTGGGGGAACGCTGGGTGGAAGGAAATTTGTGGCTCCTCTCAAATTCCAGAACTTTCTGTCACCGAAATGTGAGGAAAACTTGTTTTTTTAGCCACATTTTGAGGTTTGCAAAGGATTCTGGGTAACAAAACCTGGTCAGAGGCCCACAAGTTACCCCATCTTGGATTCCCCTAGGTCTCTAGTTTTCAAAAATGCACAGGTTTGTTAGGTTTCCCTAGGTGCCGGCTGAGCTAGAGGCCAAAATCTACAGGTATGCACTTTGCAAAAAACACCTCTGTTTTCTTTGGGAAAATGTGATGTGTCCACGTTGTGTTTTGGGGCATTTCCTGTCGCAGGCGCTATGCCTACCCACACAAGTGAGGCACCATTTTTATCGGGAGACTTGGGGGAACATAGAATAGCAAAACAAGTGTTATTGCCCCTTATCTTTCTCTACATTTTTTCCTTCCAAATATAAGAAAGTGTGTAAAAAAGACGTCTATTTGAGAAATGCCCTGCAATTCACATGCTAGTATGGGCACCCCGGAATTCAGAGATGTGCAAATAACCACTGCTCCTCAACACCTTATCTTGAGCCCATTTTGGAAATGCAAAGGTTTTCTTGATACCTATTTTTCACTCTTCATATTTCAGCAAATGAATTGCTGTATACCCAGTATAGAATGAAAACCAACTGCAGGGTTCAGCTCATTTATTGGCTCTGGGTACCTAGGGTTCTTGATGAACCTACAAGCCCTATATATCCCGCAACCAGAAGAGTCCAGCAGACATAACGGTATATTGCTTTAAAAAATCTGACATCGCAGGAAAAAGTTACAGAGTAAAACATAAAGAAAAATGGCTGTTGTTTTCAGCTCAATTTCAATATTTTTTTTATTTCAGCTGTTATTTTCTGTAGGAAAACCTTGTAGGATCTACACAAATGACCCCTTGCTGAATTCAGAATTTTGTCTACTTTTCAGAAATGTTTAGCTTTCCGGGATCCAGCATTGGTTTCACACCCATTCCTGTCACTAACTGGAGGGAGGCTGAAAGCACCAAAAATAGTAAAAATGGGGTATGTCCCAGTAAAATGCCAAATTTGTGTTGAAAAATGTGGTTTTCTGATTCAAGTCTGCCCGTTCCTGAAAGGTGGGAAGATGGTGATTTTAGCACCAGAAACCCTTTGTTGATGCCATTTTCAGGGAAAAAACCACAAGTCTTCTTCAGCAGCCCTTTTTTCCCATTTTTTTTTAAAAAAACTAAATTTTCACTGTATTTTGGCTAATTTCTTGGTCTCCTACAGGGGAAACCACAAACTCTGGGTACCATTGGCAGTTCCTCTAATTTGAAGACTATCAAGGAATCAGTAAAGGATACTTAAATATAGATTTAAAAAGTGAGAAATGAAATGTTGATTGTTGGATTATTATTTTTTTAAATGCCCAAAGAGATGACTGGCTAGTCTGGAAGGTGTCTAAGGTCAGGAGTAGCAACACCATGGGAAAGAGAAGCTGGAAAGTAACATTAATTAAGCCTAGGAACTATACAAATTTTGAAAATGTAGGTCACGGAAATGTTCCATATTTGATCCACCATTGTACTAAGATCCCCACTCCCCACGTGGTGTAATGCAAAATGAAGCGCCCCCTCCCATGTAAAGAGGAGCTTGAGTCTCCCATATCTCAGATATTCATTGGAATCTGGATGAATGGGGCCCTCCTGACGGGTTAGGAGGACCATAAAGAGCTGGTGCCCCCCCACTGTCAACCTCTGCCCCTCAATGTTGCAGGGGGTGCAAAACCCTGTGCTACAATCCTCTTCCCACAGGCACCTAATGACCTCTAATGAAATGGTTTTCTTTTTTTCAGACAATGTTTTGTGAGGCATTCTCGTACTTCTTTGTACAACCCACAAGGCAATGGTAGTGCGGAGAGAGACAACAGATTGGTTAAGGGAACTATTCAACTGGCTTTGAATAATCATTGTAATGTAAAAAGAAAATCTCTGAAATAGTTTGGGGTATATCATACCACAGTACATGGTTCCTTTAACAAGTGTCCCTTTCAGTTGATGAGGGGATGTTTTCCAGGTTCTAAGTTAGTTCCTTCCTGGCTTAGGGAGTGGATTGTGGCTGGTGGAGAGAAGGTAGTGGAACCTATAGTAGTCTCTAGGATAAGAGTGGGTGATTGGGTTAAAATAAAACATGGTAGAGTAAGAGGGATTTAAGTACTATGTGGTTGTGGAAGGTGGTGAGAGATGGAGTGTTAGAAATGTAGCTTTGTATCAGAGGGGAGGTGAGTGTGACAAGGAAGATAATGAGTGATGTTCTGGTGCAAGGTTGGTTGCTGATGAGGGGCACAAGGAGGTGATGCATTCTATAAGTTTGGGTGAACATGGGAGTCTTTTGGAGAGTGCTCGTGACATTCCTGGAGAGGGAATGAAGACTAACAGAAGTTCAAGAGTACATCGACCACCTGCCTATTTAAATGATTATGTTAGGTTCTGAGGCTTTATTTTGAGTATGATTTATTGGAAGTCAATCTTACAGGGGTTTTCAATTGTATTTTTTTTTTAGTTCAAGCTACTATTAGATTTTGGAAAATATCTATGTTTATTTTCACATAGTGAAGGGGAAAGGATGTGTTGTGTTTTGATTAAAAGAATGTGCATTTTAGAATGTGATCGGAGAGACATTCTGGAGAGCGAGAGCTGCTGTTCTCTCTCTGGAGTGGATTGACGCCAGGTCGTGTTTTGGTAATAAACTTGAGACTTAACCTTACTACGGTGTCATCTTACCTTCACAACAATCTGCTTGGCTTGCAAAAGTGGAGAAAGCAGCTGAAAAACCCTGCAGTTTGAATCCACCTATAGTGGATTAAACTGCCCTCCACTATTCATCCTAGCGACAGATTAATAGTAAAGGGAAGGTTACGTGAAAGGGACAGTAGGCTGGGTGATGGTGAGAGGGATTTGGGAGAGTTGACAGTTATAGAACGTATTGGTACCAGAGCATATCAAATTATCGGTTACCGGGTCATGTTACACTGTACTACTATGCTTTTGTTTTCTGCTATGATTTTTTATTAGTGGTGGGAATAATATTTTTTCTTTCTCTTATTTTGCCAAGTAAGTGTGACGCTATTAGTGTCTAGCTATTTGTATTTTGGCCTGCCTGAAAGGAAAATGGAAGCTTGATATCCGATGTAGGCATTAGAAAAACCTGAACTGTACATTTTATATGCATTAATTTTTTAAGCAATAAAAGTATTTTTGCAGATAATTTCTTTCAGGTGTGTATTTTACTATCAGCCGCATATGTATTAGAGTACCGCTTAGATAACAAGACACGAGGATAATCTTTTTGTTAGATCGTTTTTTATAAAGAGAAGACTGAATGTTGGGTCTTATGGTGTAACTAATTTTATCGAAATGAATTTCAATTTTAGTAATGAAATTACCATGCATATTGTGTCGTACTTTTTTTAAATTATTTTGACTGTACTTTTGATTTTTTTTCTGGTGCAAAATTTGTATTCATTTTTTCAGCAAAATATCAGACAAACAATTAAGGCGGAGCGGCATACCAGCCTGCGCAAACGCTAGGGAATAAGTGAATGAAGATGAAAGTGAATGATCAAATTAAGTGTTCCACACCTGGCACATACACCGGAATGAAATATGTTTTATTCAGAGCTTATGAACTACAAACTATATTAAAGGGAAAACTGAAAATAACGTATTATATTTAGCGGTTCCTACTGCCCCAGCTGTTTGCAAACGCTGTAAATAACAATAATTAGTATTACGTTGATAATTACCGTGCAGACAAATTTAAACCCAAAAACATTGTACCTGTGCGATTTGAAGAAAAACACAAGATATTTTTCCATACTGCCCATTACAGCGCAACGATAGTAATAACGCGCTGGGCAAATAGAAACGCAACAATGTTTGATCTCCGCGGGAATTATAATTCACAATAACCTATCCTAGCGTTAAACCCACCCCCTGGTTGGCAATCTATTCCGGAGGAGCCGGTGATCACTTCCGGCGTAGGTGGCGTTTGTTAAACCATTGTACTAGATGGTTGGGCTGTCTATTGTGGGCGGGTCGTTTCTTTGTAACCAATCGCAGGATTTTAAGGAGAACTCTAGCTATCAAGCTCCTCCCTGTAACTTCTCTTTTCCTACCCATCAGTTTAAAACCTTCTCTTTACGCTCACCCCCACGATCCCATCTTCCGTTATTGGAGTTGCAGGGAGTCGGGAATAAACAAGACGTGATGGGATTTTTTAGTATTCCGTGCCAGACAGGCCGAGGTAAGCCCCCTTCTGTCCGTTTCTGTAGTTTTGACTATGATTGGCAGTCTGTCTTGGTTTGTTTTTAGTTGCTTACCCGTATCAGCCCCAGAGGATTCCTAAACGTGTCATGATTCCCGTGGTATTTTTTGGGAGCTTCACCTATCCATAATATCTGTGTAATACTGTGCATAAAAAAACGACCTATTTTAATTCAATAAAGTGGCGTAGAAGAGAGTTAAAAAAAATCTTAGTTTTCATTAAGGCACTTGCTTAGATACATTTTGTGTGTCCCTACTTTGTGCTGAATGTCAATGAAAAATGGTAGGCTAAGCTGGCCACTCATACCTCGCTCTCAGTATGGCAGCCTAGAGGAGTTGAGTTTTTGTGTGTTTGGCAGTTCGACATTAATAATTTGTAAATACTTAATTCTCTCCATGGGCATTAGGTTATTGGTGCGGGTCATCTGGATCTAAGGTCTTATGCGTAGCACCAGTTAGGTCAGAAGCTGTGTGTACTATACACAATGCATGGATAAGCCAAAAACATGTTAATGCATTTACTGTGCAATCATGGCTCAAGTGCAATCTTTGCTGCACATCTTAATTATTTCTGTGTAAAATGCATGCTTTCATATGTAGTCGAGTCGATGACTTTGTAATAAAGACTCTTAAGCAATGTAGTTAGGTTCTTTATTAATTCTGTTCTTTAGTAATGCAGCCTCGGACATTGCACAGCAACCGCATCAGCTCTCAACTACTTTGCAACTGCCTCCACTAGAACCACCTTCAATCCATGTCCTTTTATCAAGGAACCATACACGCGCTCTTACTATTCACTGATCTCTAAAGAATGCTTTACACATCATAATATTGTGCATGGAAAATGCACTTGACGTTACACCACATTCCACCTTTGTATACAAAATTAAAAGTTTAAAATATAATCAGTAAATGCAGATAATACACTAGCAACATCTATGTTACACCTGTGGAAACAATATATCATATATGGTAATACTTATAAAAATATGAACATTAGTAACCTAAAAAATACATGAAATGGTAATACATATGAGAACAGGAAAATGAATAATCAAGAAAACAATGCCATACTTATCCGTTTATATTACACTGTACTAACACAAACAAAATCTTCAAAGTTCTTTGATTTGGTTATAATTCTACCAAATCTTTCAGTATTGCTTTGGTTGTTTTTATTTTCTTTACAATGTTCTGATAACTAGCACTAGATGTATCTGGCATGTCACACACTTATTCTGTAAGGGTTTCACCTTCCAGCACATCTAGCCCCTGTCAATATTTACACCCATGTCTATCCAATCATATTTATTGAATTTATCATCTTCAGCTTGGGAGAAAATTCCTGCATTTAGATAACCTGCCCATATGCCACACTTTCCCATTGCTCAGTTTCAAAGAGTTGCAAAACATTTCACGCACCTCAGGTGGTTCTCAAAATTAGCTTTCATCTTTCTGAACCTTTTTTACCTTTCTCACTGTGACCCAATCTCCACAACTCAAATTAGATTCCTTAGTGCCCACTTTGTTGTCATAACATGACTTACATGCTTGTTGAGCCATGGTAATTTTCATCCTCACTTGCTCTGACGACAACTCCACTATTTTGGCTGACTCCATCCAACCCATGTCCTTGCCAATTGGTACTTGTCCCCTTATCAGTGAACATGGACTTTCCTCAGTTATACTACTGTGAGTAATTCTATATGCCCAAACTAATTTTAAAGCTTAATTTTCCCAATTCAATCTCCTAATCCTGGCCAGTTGAATACTACCTTTTAATAACTCTGTTGAAGCTCTCAACTAAACCATTTCCCTCGGGATGGTATAACAAGATGGTTTTATTTGTGATATTATTTCCTTTCAGAAATTGTTGCAATTTTCTGCAGTAAATTGTGGTCTGTTATCTGCAAGAATACACTTAGGCAAACCTTCTCATTAAAAAACTCGGTCTAAAAACAAAATAATGCTTTCACATTCAGCTTTACATACTATCACTGTTTCTGGCCACTTACAGAAATGGCCAACTAAAACTAAGATATACTTGTAATCACCTTCATCACCCTCCACTATCTACTATATCTAGGTCTGTTCTTTCCCAAGACAAACTGGGTCATGCAATAGGTATTAAAGGGGCTTTGGTATTTTTCCAAATTATTACACTCACTACAGTCTCTTATCTTCATCTCAATTTATTTATATAGTCCAGGCCACCAATAATTACTTTTTACTCTTTGCTTTGTCTTAGACACCCCAAGATGTCCTTCATGACACAGATCCAGAACTTTGTTCCTAAGTAAAACTGGTGGTTTTACTCTTCCACCTCTGGAAAAAACCTATTATTTTCCATACACAGCTTGGTACTCACCTCCCAAAACACCCTTCATCCGAGTTTAAGTCTTTCTTGGCCAAGTGTTATTAATTTAACTTGTTATACTTTTTAAGCTGTCATCTTTTCCCCATTTTTCTCTCCATCCATACCTGTTAATGTCTTCCATTCCAGCATCCAATAGTCCAGCCACACAACCTTCTTCATCAACTTGTTTACCTTCTTTTTCCATCGGTAAAGGCACCCTGCTGAGAAAATCAGCTGCTTGCTTCCTGATACCTGGCCAATACTGAACATCATAGGTAAAATCCAACAATTATACAGACATTCTACTCAATCTTGGGGATACATTTTGTAACCCATCAGTTGTTAAAATCTTTGGGAAAAGTTCATGATCTGACCCCCCACACAAATTGACGAAAACGATTCAGTGCCCACATGCAAGCCAATGTCTTTCATGTGATCACTGAATATCTTTCCTCGGCTGGAGACAAAGAACATGATGCGAACACTACTACCCCACTCATTGCGTTCATTATCATGCTGTGACATCACTGCCCCCAACCCCTTATCACTTGCATCTGTTGTCTATATGATTTCACTTTTCGGATCAAACCTCTTTAGAAATGGTGCATTGCAAGTGTCATTTTCAAGTTTACAAAAGTTTCTTGGCACTCATTTGACAAAATAAATGTGGATTTGTTTTTAAACAATTGGCGTTTATGATACGTTTTCTCAGGGACATTTTTTATGAACTTAGAATAACATTCAATTAACTCTAAGAAACTCTTACATTAAACTTTCCCATAGGACTAGAGACCATTTTAATTTCTTCCACTAATTTTTGTTTCGATTTTGTGCCATTGTTGCAGATATGGTGCCCAAAGTATACAACTTTCTCCTGTGCGAATTTGTACCTAATAAATTCGACTGTTAGGCCTTCTTCTTTAAGTATTTATAAAACTTGTTTATGCCTGTTGTCAAGTTCCAATATGTTTTCGCCTTGACCAGGATATAATCCTGGAAAAACATCACCCCAGAGATTCCGCAAAATATGTTGCTCATAACCTTTGGAACATTGGCGCACCTGATGCCAGTCTAAATAGCACACTAGTAAATTGAAAACATCCAGAAGTTGTGAATTTCTTGGTATCCTGGTTAACAGCACTGGACGATAGGCTGATTTAAGATCTAAGGTTAAAATCCACTATGCATCCTTAGTTGCAGCAAGCACCTCAGTTATCCTTGGTAGGGTATACTGGTTGGCCAAAATGTTTTTATTCAGTTCCCTGAGGTCCAGGCACAACCTCGTTTTTCCACTGGGTCACTTTACTACCACTAAGGTAGAAACCCACTCCACTGACTCAACCTGCTCAATAATACCATCACCCACCAATTTCTTCATTTCTTGTTGTACTTCTTACTTCATTCTTAATAGATATCGGTATGTCTGAGCTTGTGAACACATTTCATGTACAAAATTGATCAGCAAACCTGTGTTAATTGTGAATACCTCAGGAAATAAAAATCATTCTATATTTACATCAAGATTTTCCCTAATCATCAATACAGGTTCTGAACTGTTGAGATTTAATATAATTCCCAGTTCTCCCTGATCAACCAACCCTAAAATTAAAGGTCCTTTCTTAGATACATATAATTTGCAATTTGCTTTCCTTTCCTTAAACTGAAATTCTAACTTACAAAAACCCCCTAAATTCAGTCCTGTCACTCAGAGTGAGTAGACGGTGCGCTCCTTTACTCAGGTGAACTTTAAACTGTCAAGTCTTCTTAGAAAGTTAGTTGTGTGCACAAGGATATTGCCCTCTGGCTGTCAATGTAACTCCAAGGCACAAAAATTCAGTGTCTTCTACATGGGGCAGCGTCCCCTCTGTGCACTGCTGAAGGCATCAAACTGAGGTTTATTAAAAGTTTCCAGCTAGTTTAATCCAAATTCTCCCAAGTTAATTATTGTGCTTCATCAATGTTAATTGATTAAGTGGAATTTATTATTCATCAAGAACAAATGTTTTATCTTGTGTATTCTTCCATCATCCTCCTGTGAAGATCATTCCACCTGGTAAAATCATCCATTTCGGGCTATTGCATTTCTTCAGGGGATCTATAGTCTTCTGTGTTTGTAAGCTTACTCCCTGCATTTCCCCAACGCTACTGGAGAAATGTAAGCTTACGAACACAGAGGACTATGCATCCCCTGAAAAAGGGAACTAGACTAAAATGCATAAGGATTATTGAACATGTCTGTGTACATATGGAATGATCTTCACAGGAGAATGATGAAAGAATACACAAGATGAAACGTTTGTTCTCGATGAATAATAAATTCTACTTAATTGATTAACATCAGTGAAGCACAATTATTAGGTTTTTTAATAAGCCACAGTCTGAGGCCTTCAGTAGTGCACAGAGGGGACTTTGCTCTTGTGTAAGAGACAACCCATTTTTGTATCTCTTTGCTATCACATCTGATTTGTAAAGGTGTGCTCCCAAGTTTTCCGTGAACTGACCCTTCCAAACCTCTTCATTCACTGTTGTAAAAGGTTAACCTAAGTCTATGATAACTTTAATCTTCCCACCTCCCATTAGCATTTCACACATTGGTTTCTTCCTTTGTACCTGAGCCACAACCAAGATGTCATAATCAATTCAAAACACCTAATTCACATTAGATTTTTCAGACTCCTCTGAATTTGACTCGCTATCTTCACTAATACATTTAACATTTGTTTTGTTATTACTATTTTTGCCTTCAAACCTTTGCATAGTGACCCACAATGCCACATTGCAAACACTTTTGATTTCTTGCAGGACATTTCTTGAAGAAAGCTAGACGATCTGCACTTGCATATCTGAAACATTTTTTGGAACCTGAACTCAAAGGTTTACTCTTACCCAAATCATCAGGTTTAAAATCCTTCGAATCCTGTAATCCTTTCTTAAATTCTTCCCCTTCTCTGTTTTTTGAACCAGCAATTTTGGTTTGTTCACTTAGTTAACTTCTTGTGCCTCCTCCATGATTACTTTAACACATCTTCTTGTAAGGTGTGTTTTTGTATTTTATTTTTTTATTTTATTTTACTAATGCAACCACCTCCTTCAACAGCGCTTCTCCATTTACCTACAATTTGTCCTATATAGAAGGATAACTTGCATGCATAATATTTGAAAATATGAGTTTGTTGTATAGTTTTTCAAAATGTCACGTTGACGCTAGAGCACATAGTTATCAACACTCTCTGTTTTCCTTGTTTTCTTTGAAAATACTTAAATCTAAACACTTTAGCACACAATTTAAGTGCACCGAGGACCTCCAATGCACAGCACCGCCCTCTCTTGTTTTATTTCAATTTGATTGTAAGTTTTAAGCCCTCCTGGACCTAGCAATATAATATTTATTTTGTTCTCTGGAGTAAATTACTCATCTGCAAATGTAACTATATAATTGCAAAACTACTCTTTACACTCTTTCTGTGGCATAGTATGTTTGCCCTTTTCTGGCAAAAACGCTTGTGGGGCTGTTAAATTCAATGAGTTCAAAGGACACATGACATACAGTATGTAAATACTAATGTTAAATAAAAACGACTTCCACAGTGCACACTGTCCTGAAAAAATGTGCTTACTAATACATGTATAACCAAGCAGGTGATTGATATTATGCAGTAAGCAATAACAAGCGGTTATATCGGGTGCATAAAGAAATCAGCAGCACACAAAATCAATCTCAAGAAGGTAAAACATCTTACGGTACTCCTGGAAATGCTGTATCCTGAAAGTTGCTAACAAATTAGCATGTGCATGAGTGAGGAGCTCAATGCCTATGTCTACCTCATGCACTGTCCTCCATGTTACCACATGAGTTCTGCATCACAGCATGGTGCTAAATACTGCTAGTGCCTGATGCTGTTTAGTCTGCCCAAAAAACTTCCAATATGGCACCACCAGGTTTCAAGGGTGACTTTGCATGTGCGCCGCGCCACTTCACACTGCTCCCATTCGTTGCGGCTGTCACTGAAACTTAAGGTTGCACAATTCAGTGAAACACTGTATGGCGATGGCTGCGTCAATGTCACCAGAGCTAGCCAGCTCTGGTAAGAGCCAACACTGCTTCTTCGAGTATCTCGCAGTTGTCGGGCTTCCAATCATCAGGCTTCGACTCAGTGCAACCAGATTCACTTTACAAGCGCTGCTTCCTAAATCTCGGCTCTCCTTTAAGCCCTCACCTCTACTAGTTTGCTCTCAACCATATCATCTGTCCACCTCCTGCACATCTGGGGCTGCGATCTCTCACTGCCACCTTTTGTAGTGAAGACTCCGAAGCAATGTACGTAGGTTCTTCCTTAATTATGCAGCCCCAGACATTGTACAGTGACCGTATCAACTCTCAACTACTTCCAACAGCCACACGTAGAAATACTTTCAATGCTCTATCATGGAACCATGTACACGCTCTTACTGTTCAGGGATCTTTTTAGAATACTATGTACATCATAATGTTGCGCATGGAAAATACACTTAACGTTACAACTCACTTAGGGCCTAATTTAGATTTCGGTTGTGGGGTTATTCCGTCACAACAGTGATGGATATCCTATCCACTGAAATCTAAATACCATAGGAAACAATAAGCATTTAGATTTTGGTGGACGGGATGTCCGTCACCGTTGTGACCAAGTAACCCACTCTGACAAAAAAAAAACTGAAATAAGGCCCTCATTTGTTAATTCAATGCACAGAATATTTAAGACTGTGTGTGATCTTACGATTGAGAAGTAACATACTCATTGATACTCATTCCATCTTTTCTGCCATACAATGAAATGTGAGCCCTAGAATCTGATCTGCGTTAATCAGATTCCTCCATTTAATACCATTCATTACGTGTCACATCAAATGCACTTTTCTGCAATACATATGGAAAATTATGAGTTGGGACAAGATTTGATTACAGGGACGTTTGTCTTTCTGTTATGTTTTTATTATTGCTATGGAGCAGTCTTCTATGGCTGTGCATTATGCGAAAACAAAAAATAAACCAAATGTTTTGAGTTGAAAATGATAATACTTTGGAATTAATGCTTTACTTTAAATGAAAGATGGCTTTCAATTTCTGCCACATAAGTGTCTTTCACTCCTCAGCAACCATGCTAATCTGGCTAGTTAGCACCTTCACACTTGTTTCTGAAATCAGCTGCTATTGGTAATATGCTGGGATTGACAGGGAGACACATGGAGCTGTTGAACTTCATTAGTCAGAGTACTTTGACCCAGTAGGGGTGGGGGACAGTGTGTCTGCGCTACAAGGCGCACTTACAGCTGGAGCATGGGTTGTACCCAGGCTCTGCTGAGAGAGATAGAACAGGCTGGGACGTAGTTTTGGGTGGGGAGGAAAGTGTTTTGGGTTTTTCAAACCGCTAAGAAATGTATTCTGTTGTAAATAGTTTGGTAGAAGTGATTTCGGTCAGGGATGGTGAGGTGTCTTGTTGGAGTTCATCCTGAATTTTTCCATACCCACACTGACAAAAAATCAATCAAAATATATATATATATATATATATATATATCTATCTCTCTCTTTTTCTCTCTCTCTCTCTCTCTCTCTCTCTACCTCTCTCTCTCTCTCTCACCCTATCTCTCTCTCTGTACCTCTAACAATTCACACTCCTCAGGGGTGTGGAATTTAATAAAATATTTACTTATTCATGGGACAGGTTGCTTATTAAAATCTACTTGTTCTATAAATAAGACTCTGCTTGTCTCTTGGGTATCATGTAGTTCGACAACAAATAAGCGCAGCAATTTTATTCTCTAAGAGCTCTGATAATAGCCTCTCTGATTATGCCAGGGCTACTATGATAGTAGGGCTTGAATACTGGCATTTTCAATCCCTCCTATAGCAATTTTCTTATTTTGCCACCTTTTTGCAGATCTACATTCTGTAGCTGGAGGAAGCAGTAAGCAATAGTTCCAGGTCTGAAATGCCTCTAAGTCTGCAAACCTACTAACTTGCATGTTTAAGGATTTTCATCAGCTCTTCTCTAATCTTTTCCCATACTGAGGAAGGTTGGAAATTTTCCAGTGGGGGGGTGGGGGGTGGGGGGTGGGGGGGGGACCTGGCAGCCTTGTGAGAGGGGCGGTTGCGGGCTCCAGGAACCTTGACCGCGTTTGAGTACGCTTTCTGCGATCTGCTGTGTGTTTATTCGGTATAACTTGAGTCGGCTTGCAGTTTTGTCTCACCTTTCATGAATGGCGGGACCGCAGTGGGAGATTGCTGGAGTTCGCGGTGTGGACGCGCTGCTTCCCGCGGTACCGGGTTATGGGCTGGAGTACCTTGGAATGTGGCACAGGGACGCCACTTCCTGATCCTTGGTTTCAGTGGGAAGGTCGGCGTTCTCAGCTGCGTGTCCTCAGCCCTTCTCTCTCTGTTGAGGTGGAGCTCCAGAGAGGGAACATCAGCAGAAGCTACAGCAGGGCACCTGGGCTTGGAAAAAACAATGACACACAGCTGAGCGCGCCATGGGAAGGTACTGCTTTCTTTGTAAAAAAAAAAAAAAAAAAGGTAAGGGGGGGGGGGGGGGGGGTAAGTACTAAACCCCAAACTACTCCTGGGGGCGGGGGGGGAGGACCGCTTGGAGAAATAGGAAAGTCATATACATTTGATTGCTCTGAAGCGGGAGGACCCTACTAAGGGTATTTTTAAGCAGTTAAATAAAAGAGGTAGTCTGGGCCCCCCAAAGGGAAAGGTCCCCCACACGGAGACGCCTTTATTTTCACTTTTTAATGTGGGGGTCAGAAATTTGGACATGGCACAAGTAGACAAGAATTACTCCGTAGAGGACAAGGAGACTGTTATTGAAAATGATGGAGAGGGGAGTATTGAAAGAACGTCTGGAACCTTTATAGACACTCCTTCCCCCCCCCCCTGAAGGGTTTAGAGATCCCATACAGACCCCCTTACCAAGATTGCTACCAAGTCCAGTACTTGTAGGTGCAAAAGCGCAGTTTAAGGACCCCGAAATACATAATATAACTGACTTCCTTACCACATTATCGGAAGGGATTAGAGGGAAATTTCAGCTCTTTGAGCAGACCCAAGCACAGATTAGAGCAACCTGTGAAACTATAGAGACCAAAATAAATACACTAACAGACAAAATGGCATTCCAGGGGGGACTGAGGGGCAGGGCACTAAAGCATTTGTAATAGCGTTATTCAAGTTTATTTTTTTTTCCATATCTGCAGCATGTAAATTTGGAGGAGGATATTCAATGAGTGCATCAAGATCCATATAGGAAAGATCCAAATAGGAAGAACCCCAGGAAAATCTTGATTAATTTCAGAACATATTCTATAAAGGAAGGAATTTTGACGGCAGCTTAAAAAAATAAAATAAGGTTTATTTAAGAGGACTCCTTCTTTTGTATCCGGTCCGATATTTCAAGGGCAACCCAAGATAGGCAATGGGAGCTGGGGAAATACATGCAGGAGCTTCGAGCAATGGGGGCCACTGTTCAGATGAGGTTTCCTTCAGCCATGAGAATTATGTGAAAGAACAAAATATACAATATGAGAGAGCCGGACGAAGTACGCTCCTTCTTAGAGCAGATGCAGGGGACCGAGTGATTCTTTATACTATATTGTAAGGTCGAGAGTTCCTGGAAGTCTAAATAGGAGTCTTTTACTCCAGTGGATGAAGGGAGGGTTCCTCAGGGTTGAGGGGGAAGGGGGGGTCCAGAGTAAATGAAGTAGCTCACCGGGTGTGGGAGCATTCGAGGGAGAAAATATGCAAAACAATTTTGTCCTCAGGAAATGGAGGTCCTTGATGGAAGGTTACCGTTTAGATTGCTTTGGGCAGTATGAACCCTCATTTTTCCAATGTCAAGTATTAATTCAGGATACTTGAGGGTTTTGTCGTGGAATGTCAATGGCCTCAGAGTAAACGGTCGTAGGTAGAAAATTCTTGGGCTGTTGGGGAGGATAGTTGAAGAAGTAATTATTTTGCAAGAGACTAATTTATTACAAGAAGAATGGAAGGGATTTCTTAGAGTTTAGATGGATAGATCATTGTGTGGTTACTAAACAAACAGCTGTGGTACCGGGCATAGCTATTTTAACAAAAAAAACAATTAAAGCAACCCTGGGGGAAGTGGTTATGGGTCCCAGAGACAGTTGACTGACAATAGAGATTAAGGTTGGTGGGGTTTGGTTCGTGGTTGCAGGCTATTATGGCCCAAATGCGGATGATCCAATACCTTTCCAAGCTCTCTATAACCAATTACTTCTTGCCAGATATCCAGTGGTTTGGGGTGGTGATTTTAATGTTCTGCTAGACCCAATCCTGGATAAATCCACCACTAGAGGCTTGGTGAATTCTCTAAGAACTAGGTGTCGGGTAAAGCAGGCTATGGAAGATCTGGGTTTGGTCGATATTTGTCACACCGAGCTAACGAGGGTCCAAGATTCACGTTTCACAATAAAAAATATGGCCACAGATCTAGGATTGATTTTATATTGATCCATAGTAGTCTTTGCAGGAAGGTGAAATATGTGGCTCATTCACCGAAACCGGACCATTTGGTGGTTAAAATTCATATGAGTTATGATATCCCAACTAGCCTTCCTAGGTGGACCCTAAATCGGGCCTTGTTGGTTGATGAAAATATTATTGAAAGACTAAAACAAGATTCAAAATCTTTTTTTTTTTTTTTTTTTTGCTACAAGTGTTGGGTCCGCCTCTCTGAAAGTAGTTTGGGATACATATAAGGCATTCATCAGAAGAAGATTTAGCATCTCTGCATATAAACTCAGAGAAGAGTCTGCTTCGATGTTCTGAGCCTGCGCTTCAGGAACTGCAAATTAGAAGTGAAACTGGACTGAATGCTCAGACTAGGAATATGAACTTGTCAGCTGAAAGAAGCTAGGGCAGGTCTGGAAAACCTTTTAGAGTGAAAAATCAGGAAATGATGGGAAACTAGCAGACTAGCACATTATGAGTATGGGGAGGGTTGTGGCAAGTTACTAGCTTGGAAAACCTAAGTAGATCAAGCTAGGAATAGAATCAGTGTAGTTCAAGTCTAACGTAATTCTAGTTGTATCGTGGATGACTTAGCAATAAAGCAGGCATTTGTTTCTTATTTTCAAAAACTATATACAGAGGGAACTGAGACCACGGAAGATCAGATTGGAGAATACTTGAGCAGGGTATCGCTGCCGGTTCTGGATGAGACAACAAGACTGGTTCTGGAGGCTAGAATAACTATGCAGGAACTCCAAGAAGCAATCAAATCCTTGAAAGGGGTAAAGCAGCGGGTCCTGATGGTATACCGAATGAGATATATAAGTTGGTTTTAAATGAGGCGGCCCATGTCATGCTAGAATTGATGAGTGAAGTCTTTTTTGGTATTTCTCCAGTGCCTTGGTCATGGAACGAGGCTACGATCACTTTGATTTTGAAGCCAAATAAGGACCCAACACAATGTGAGTCTTATAGACCTATCTCTTTGCTTAACTCCAACTATAAGGTCTATACCCATATTCTAATGAGAAGGTTGGCTGGGTTGGCCAATATATTAATACACCTGGACCAGAAGGGTTTTACAGAGGTAGGCAATTGTTTGAATTAGCACCCAAACTATTTGGTGCAATAGATCTTGCATGGATATCCCTTTGCGATTCTCACTATAGATGCTCCCAAAGCTTTTGATCGGGTTAATTTTTTATTTATTTTTTTGTTATGAAGAGTTATGGAAAAAAATGGGTTTGCCAGCCTTTTTATTAAGGCAATAGAGGCGCTATATAAGGATCCGGTATTGAGGGTCTTGGAGAATGGTAAACTATCAACTCAAGTTAAGATAGACAGAGGTACTCGTCAGGGTTACCCACTGTCTCCTCTTTTGTTCAATTTATACATTTAACCCTTGGTGAGGATGATTAGATCTAATCAAAATATAATTCAGTTTTGCCTGGGAGAGTGGTAGAAAAAGGTGGCATTATATGCAAACGATCTCATGATATATACTAGCGATTTGATAGGTTAATTACCAAGCAGTTGGGGTGTTTTGGAGGAGTTCGGTCGGGTGTATGGGTATTCGGTCAATCAACAGAAAACAGAGATAATGTGTTGGAATACCTGTTATAATTCCCCCCTTGTTAAAAAAGAGATCAGATATTTGGGAGTTCAAGTTTCTGTGGATTTGGGAGAGGTGGCTTGGAAAAACTTTAACAAACTATGGCTATCTGTAAAGAAGTTATTGAGGTCCTGGGCTGTGCTTCCACTCTCCTTGCTCTGTAGATTTAACATACTGAAGATGCTTGTGTTACCGAAATTTACCTTCTTGTTCAATGCTATTCCACTAGAATTTAAAGTATCCTGGTTGAGAAGGGTACGGGGGATTGGACTTCATTTGCGTGGGCATCATGGGGAGTTCGCATTGCGTGGGGGAGGCTGTCCAGGAAAAAGCATCAAGGGGGAATAGCTGCCCCGGATCTGTATAAGAATTACATGGCAGTTCATCGTAAAAATATAAGGAGGCTATTGAATGCATGTTCTAGATATGCCCCGTACCATAGAGTCATGATTGATATCCTGAAGGCTGGAGATCACTTTTTATACAAATATGGTCACCCCAAATACTATAAGAAGGTTAGACTGAAGTGTCTTAATGCAGCATGTAAGATATGGTTTTAGACGCGGTGGCTACTGGGTATACCATACTATACTGATCTTTCACCGATTATGGGACTCACCGGGCACTCCGGAATGCTTGCAAGACATCTTGTTGCTTCCACTACGGAGAAATGGTTTAGTTCACTGGGGACAAATTCTGGTTAAGCAGGAATTGATACCTTGGGACATGTTTGTGAAAAAATTGAGTAATGAATTCATTTCAATGGACATAGGTAAGCTTTGGCAAATTTTGTTTACTACTCTTTGGGAGACAGCCAAACCTGCTGCTCTGAAAAGGAATCATCTTTTTACCTTGTATAGAGTGGTTGGAAAGGGAAAGGAATGTTGTCCACGATATAATGAAGATAGTGCCAATGACATCCATATGTATGGAGGTGTCTGAAGCTTAGTCGATACTGGATGGAAATAGGGGAAATGATTCGAGGGGTGGTGAGCCCAGATATTAACATGACTTTTGTTAGTAATATTTGGAATTAGCCTGAGGTCGGACGATTTTCCAAATCTGGTTAAAGAACAGAGACACATGTTATTTGTGCTAATTATTTCTGCACAACAAGAGATTTCCCGAAAATGGATGCGTCTCCAGGCTCCGAATGTCCATGATTGGGTTGTGTCCGTCAACACAATGTATGATTTGGAAAAAAGTGGCCCCCAGAACAAGAGAAATAGATTTTGGACATCATGGTGGGAGAGGTAAATAGATTCAAGCTAAACATGGAAGGAGCGATTATAGTAAAACAGTCTGATTATACTTTTTGTCGCAGCCCCCCCCCCCCACCTCCACGGTTGCATAGCCTGTGGGGTAAAAGGATCCCCACGTCTCTTTGGAGCAGAGTCTCTTGGTAGAGCGGTTCCTTATTATAAGGCTGATAGACGAATGGATGAGGCCCATAAGTGCTGGTTTGCCCTTTTGGGTGCCGCAATTCAGATGTCTTGGTTGCCTAACCCGATTGGTTACGAAATTGTGAGGACTAAAAAAAAAAAAAAAGAAGAAGAAATTAACTAGTGACAATGGCAGAAGTAGACGTTCTTGCAGGGATGGGGAAAAAAAGGAGTTTGAGGGAAAGTGAACTTACAAATGCTCAATAGATATTCACATGAGCAAATCTACACATGCATATTTGCCTGTGCTAAAATATAACTCAAAAATATTTTCTAGGATTACGATTTCCTGGTCTACTTCTGTAAGTTCTTGTGAATTCATGAAAGCCACTAATTCAAAGACATACCGTGGGTGCACCACTGAGTTTCGTCAAGAATTGGGTCCCTAATTAGGTCTGGCTTTAACCAAGACATCTTGTTTTTATTAAACTTCTATTTCTCTCTCTATCTATGGGTTGGCTTTAATGTGAGTGATCACATTCTACTCTTCCACAAGGAGCATATTGGCACACAAAGTAGTTTTGTTCTCTGTCAGGAATTACTGTGCAATCAGTGGCATAATGAAAGTGGAGGGGCCGTCCCTGCAAAGAACATGGAGGGAGGCCCTCACTCAGGGCAGGTGCTGTGCAGGGGGGGCCCTGGAGGGGTCCACCCACTCCGAAGGTGCTGTGGGGCCTTTGTTACATTACTTGTGGAAATGTGTGCTTTTTGAGACCAAGAAACTTTTTTTGCTTTTTGCCAGTGTTCGTTAAAATGGTAAGGGCCTGGCAGCTCCCACAGTAATAAAGTGTTGCAAAAGCCATGTCATGTCAAAACAAGATACGCATTGACGAAACCAAAAGATTCACAACAAATTTTGGATCGGTTGGCTTTGCCAGTGCTTGCTTATTTTCATGCTTCCCATAATCTTGTTGAAAATGGTTACACTGATTTTACATCAGGAATATTTTTTGGAAATACTAGCATGAATCAACACATTTTTACTAAATGGTGCTTCAAAGAAATAGCACCTAAAATGTCATAGTAGCGAGAAAAGTTTTTTCCTATCTTACTCGCATTTTTTTTTCTGAACATTTTATTTTAAAAGCAAATAATCCTCACTCTTGCTCACAAGCTTCTGCAAACATTGGCATCTAATCAGAAAGCATTATACTTAGCCTCATGTTGGTAAACTTTTCAAACAAGTGTGTATGTACACTTTTTTTTTTTTTTTTAAACTGGAACTACTGTCAGTAGTGCAGTGTGACTTTAAAACGTTTATTTACAGCGTGCACACTAATAATAAAGGCTTTTCATTAATGAACCATAAATACAAGTTCGAACAGCATTAACATTAGAACACACACATTACCTCAACTGCAGACAGTTCCCTTCTCTGTAAACTGGCATCCAAAGGTATGTGCTGCAGGGGGTTGGGCCTACTTGTCCCCAGGACAAAATAAAAATGAAAACTTGTTGCCCCTGACCCCAAACAATATGTCCTGGGCGAGGGCTTTAGGAATTCCACATCCCTGCTCCTCTCTTGTTCCACTGCCTCTTAAACCCCCACTGGTGCCCTGGTTCTCATAATGTATTTTAACAAGAGATGCCAGTGTAATTGTTGGTAAATCTGAAGCTTACACCCCCATTCTTGCTGACCAAGCCACGCCCACGAGAGAGGTCAAAGCCTGAAGGAGACCAGCTGGGCCATCTCTCTGTTTTTTCCAGAAGAACGATGTGTAAGCGCAAGGCAACAGAAACTATGCAGAGAGATGTCAAAAACACCACCAACAATGACTTTTCAGCACAAGCGGTTGAGGTAATTTCAAAGGAAATAGAACTGGCCAATGGTGTCTTTCTATCAGCAGTGACCTGCCTGCTCCTTCTACACCCCATCTCTAGTAACGAGGCCCAAACCCATGGTTTTGCCGTTGACAACGAAAGTGAAATTGTTAATTCCTACACAATCTCTTGTTAAGTAACCTACTTTGTTGAGTTTCTGCACGGTGTTGAGTCCGTACCAAAGTGTAAGAGGAAAAATATAAAATCATTAAGAGTGACACAAAATGCAAAATCGTCTCTGAAGGAGTTGTATAGATTAAGTGATATCAGACCCAACTGATTTGCATGGCCTTGTAGATTGAATGTGTATGAAACTTAAACCACTTTTGGATGAATGTTGTAGCCTGATATGTACATGTAGGAGCAGTTGACCCGAATGGAGGATAGGAGGCGAGGGTTGGTATCCTCTCTCATCCAAAGGTGGTGCTGAAGGAATCGGTTCTGACAAGAGTATTCCATCAGTGCAGCCTGTAGCCTCAAACTTAGAGATGGGCAATGTCACCAGCGAGAGCTCAGTTACCCAACCGAGGGTCAGAGGAGTCATCTCAGCCCAGTGAGACCAGCAGCGTGTTGCCCAGTTTACAGGCCTGAAGCATTAACAGAAGAACAATCGCCCGTAACTTCCATGAACTTGCCACCTGTAGCTTGTCTGTTTGTGGTAGTGCTGGCCAAAGTCCCTGTATCAAAACGAATGTTGAGGAAACCACGACACAACTAAAAAAACATACAGTTACTTGCTAGTTATCTAACAGTTCAAGTTTTAGCCTTAGGAATTCTGATGTACTGATGCTGTGTAGGTCACCATGGTTTGGGCCCTTTGCTAAATTGTTTGAAGGGGGCTGTGTTAGAAATTTTAGATTCCCATTCTTGAAAGGAGGGATCTTGAATGATACCTACATATTGTTTAGCCAGATAAGGGTGTTACTGTTTTGTTGTGTTTTTTGTAAAAAAAAAAAATTAAAGACATCCAAGCCCAGATAAGAGATGACAAAAGCTTACACACACCCATCTGCGGAACCCCGATGTAGAGGTTACTACTTTTAACAGGTTTGCTGTACTCTGAGATCTGTGCTCTAATGACTGATATGGCAAGCTGAATATATGACCCTCATCATTGCGTTGCGAGGCAAAAAGGGGAGGAACAACAGTGAATGCTATTTGTCATACTCTCTTGAACTGTTGTGTATTTTCCTGAGCCCGCAAACCTTTCACCCTCTGGCAAGACAAAGCCCGGCTGATCTGTCGGTTTAGGACCACCCTTCTATGTTCATCTCTGCCTGCCAACTGCCTCCTTATTCAAGCGTTCCTTTTTAAATGGCCTTGTAGCTTTTATTTGGTGGTGATCATTTTTTTTTTTTTTAAATGCTGAGTTTATGTACAAATATAACTTAAAACGTTGCAGTCTCTTTGATTCTTATTGAAAAGTTACCAAGTTTATGTTCAGTTCAGGTAAGGGATTTTGACTATTGTGGGTGGTAATTTTAACAGTAGCTTGAGGGGGGGGGGGGGGGGCGCAGGCTATTGCACCGAATTGGCAATCTTTTACATGCACAGACTCAAAAGTTGATGTGATGTGTGTTCATTAGCCTTAGGGAGTTACGCTGCTTAATTAACTACTTGGAAATGATCTGTTTTTGAATACCGGGCCCTGAACCTCGCACGTTTGTAGGACATAGAGCTAGCACAGTTATAGATTACATCTTTACTGCAAAAGTCTTAGCTGCCATATCATAAAGACGAATGTAATTCCAAGCATTCATAGTGATCAAAATTTGATGACTATTTGAATGATTGTCGCGCAAGGCAAACCATACTGGGGAGATGGAGGTTGTATAAAGCAGGAAACAAAAGAAAAGTGTACTTTGAAATTTGTAATGATGCGCTTTGGTTGGTTTAAAAGTTAATGAGATGATAATTTTAATCAATAATGTAGTTCACCAACCCAGAGAGAACTCTGCAGTCCGACCTCCCCTTCTCCCAGCTCCTTTCACTGTGACTGATATAAAGAAAGCCGGAATGGGTGGTCAATCCCTCTCTTTCCTGATTCTCAATTATGGAACTTTTTGGCATTGAGACTAAAATCCATTGCCTCTCTTCACTTTTTAGTAAGGCTCTGAAGAAATTTCTGATCCGTTCAGCGGTTGCTGTTATGTCCGTGATTCCTAGCTACATAATGCCTTTAGTTTGAACATCACTCTTCACAAATATATTTCCATTCAATAGTAACTGCCATGTCTAGCATGGAGGATCTGCTTCTGTAAGCAGCAGTACCAGGAATATGCGATTTAACCCATGTACAGGGAGTGCAGAATTATTAGGCAAATGAGTATTTTGACCACAACATCCTCTTTATGCATGTTGTCTTACTCCAAGCTGTATAGGCTCGAAAGCCTACTACCAATTAAGCATATTAGGTGATGTGCATCTCTGTAATGAGAAGGGGTGTGGTCTAATGACATCAACACCCTATATCAGGTGTGCATAATTATTAGGCAACTTCCTTTCCTTTGGCAAAATGGGTCAAAAGAAGGACTTGACAGGCTCAGAAAAGTCAAAAATAGTGAGATATCTTGCAGAGGGATGCAGCACTCTTAAAATTGCAAAGCTTCTGAAGTGTGATCATCGAACAATCAAGCGTTTCATTCAAAATAGTCAACAGGGTCGCAAGAAGCGTGTGGAAAAACCAAGGCGCAAAATAACTGCCCATGAACTGAGAAAAGTCAAGCGTGCAGCTGCCACGATGCCACTTGCCACCAGTTTGGCCATATTTCAGAGCTGCAACATCACTGGAGTGCCCAAAAGCACAAGGTGTGCAATACTCAGAGACATGGCCAAGGTAAGAAAGGCTGAAAGACGACCACCACTGAACAAGACACACAAGCTGAAACGTCAAGACTGGGCCAAGAAATATCTCAAGACTGATTTTTCTAAGGTTTTATGGACTGATGAAATGAGAGTGAGTCTTGATGGGCCAGATGGATGGGCCCGTGGCTGGATTGGTAAAGGGCAGAGAGCTCCAGTCCGACTCAGACGCCAGCAAGGTGGAGGTGGAGTACTGGTTTGGGCTGGTATCATCAAAGATGAGCTTGTGGGGCCTTTTCGGGTTGAGGATGGAGTCAAGCTCAACTCCCAGTCCTACTGCCAGTTCCTGGAAGACACCTTCTTCAAGCAGTGGTACAGGAAGAAGTCTGCATCCTTCAAGAAAAACATGATTTTCATGCAGGACAATGCTCCATCACACGCGTCCAAGTACTCCACAGCGTGGCTGGCAAGAAAGGGTATAAAAGAAGGAAATCTAATGACATGGCCTCCTTGTTCACCTGATCTGAACCCCATTGAGAACCTGTGGTCCATCATCAAATGTGAGATTTACAAGGAGGGAAAACAGTACACCTCTCTGAACAGTGTCTGGGAGGGAGGCTGTGGTTGCTGCTGCACGCAATGTTGATGGTGAACAGATCAAAACACTGACAGAATCCATGGATGGCAGGCTTTTGAGTGTCCTTGCAAAGACAGGTTCCTTCTTTTATACCCTTTCTTGCCAGCCACGCTGTGGAGTACTTGGACGCGTGTGATGGAGCATTGTCCTGCATGAAAATCATGTTTTTCTTGAAGGATGCAGACTTCTTCCTGTACCACTGCTTGAAGAAGGTGTCTTCCAGGAACTGGCAGTAGGACTGGGAGTTGAGCTTGACTCCGTCCTCAACCCGAAAAGGCCCCACAAGCTCATCTTTGATGATACCAGCCCAAACCAGTACTCCACCTCCACCTTGCTGGCGTCTGAGTCGGACTGGAGCTCTCTGCCCTTTACCAATCCAGCCACGGGCCCATCCATCTGGCCCATCAAGACTCACTCTCATTTCATCAGTCCATAAAACCTTAGAAAAATCAGTCTTGAGATATTTCTTGGCCCAGTCTTGACGTTTCAGCTTGTGTGTCTTGTTCAGTGGTGGTCGTCTTTCAGCCTTTCTTACCTTGGCCATGCCGGAGTATTGCACACCTTGTGCTTTTGGGCACTCCAGTGATGTTACAGCTCTGAAATATGGCCAAACTGGTGGCAAGTGGCATTGTGGCTGCTGCACGCTTGACTTTTCTCAGTTCATGGGCAGTTATTTTGCGCCTTGGTTTTTCCACACGCTTCTTGCGACCCTGTTGACTATTTTGAATGAAACGCTTGATTGTTCGATGATCACGCTTCAGAAGCTTTGCAATTTTAAGAGTGCTGCATCCCTCTGCAAGATATCTCACTATTTTTGACTTTTCTGAGCCTGTCAAGTCCTTCTTTTGACCCATTTTGCCAAAGGAAAGGAACTTGCCTAATAATTATGCACACCTGATATAGGGTGTTGATGTCATTAGACCACACCCCTTCTCATTACAGAGATGCACATCACCTAATATGCTTAATTGGTAGTAGGCTTTCGAGCCTATACAGCTTGGAGTAAGACAACATGCATAAAGAGGATGATGTGGTCAAAATACTCATTTGCCTAATAATTCTGCACTCCCTGTATATAAATATTTCTTGTATAATTTACTGTGTAACTGAGTAATTCAGCTTCTTCCTAAAACACTCTGCTTTTAAAACCATTTTCTACCAGACGTGAATGTTTTCACTCCCGTGCTCATAATTTGTTGCATTTTAATTAGAATGCTACTGATGCAACATTTCTTTTTTTTAATTGCACCTGCTTCTCCCATCTGTTTTTTCACAGATGAAAAATCAAATCTCAATTTGCTTTCTCTGCAACATGGTAGAAAAAGTTGTGAACTACCAAAAATGTTAACTAACTCTGTCTTGTGTTTTGCTTAGATTCAGGGTACCAGACCCTGTTATCACATGTTTTTTCAAATAATGTGTTGATCATTTTGAAATAACTGTATACTGCAGAGGTCTCAACTTTATGCAGTGTAGACTCTCCTACTGTAGACCTGCCCATCCTTTCCATGTTATGCTGTAAGTAGCCGTCACTTCGAAATTCCTGTGCCCTCACTTCAAACTTCTTATGACTGTTCTGTTTACCCTTCCATGTACTGGAAGGAGATCAGGTCTAGTGGGTATGTCGCTGAAAGGGAAACCCAAAAGCATATTTAAACAATGGTATTCAGTGGTACACTATTTTCTAAACCATGGATTGCTATGATGCCTTGGAAGGTCTTCCCCATTAATATACATTACATACATATGTGGAAATTGCTTCACCTCCCCTTACCACAGTTGCCCTATGTACCAAAATGGTTGAAACTTGGAAACACACTATATATTGACATTTTTCAGTAAATAAATGGGTGTTTATGCAATCACTTCATGGAACAGAATTAAGTGTGAAAATAAGCCATTGCGAGAAATTTGTTGAATCCACAAACATTTGTGAATTTTATAGAGAAGATCTCAAAAGATATATTTTGCTAGGTGTAAACTTGTGGCCACCGATTGTGACTGGAATGAGAGACATGCATACTCCTTTCTGTAAGGTAATGTGCAGTGTATTAAAAGAATTGCCTATCAGACCCATATAAACAACCATTAGTAGTTTCACAAATAGATTAGATTCTTAAGACTATAGGATCAAGAGAAGTGAAACTAAGCCACTATTTTCTCCTTCATTAAGAGCGATTTTTGCTGCGCCAAAATATAATTGGGACAACTAATCCTGCACTATTGCCCAAAGCCACCAAAAAGGAGCAATCCTGGGCTGAATAGTTATCCTTTTTATGGCAAGCTCAGCAGTATCAGAGAAAATAATATGCCATAAAAAAGTTAAATGAGAAGTGTTTACACAAAAAAAAAAAAAACACCCCCTTGATCTGTACTGACCTCAAAGAGCTCAAATCTACCTACAAATTACAGTTACTTTATACTTCATGTCCGGTTTGGAACCGCTTACACATCCTTTACACACTTTCTTTCATGAAAGTGTTATAAATGGTACCTATTTTGTATTACAATGTACTTCTGAGGGTCAATAAAATCATTTTAAGGCTGCCTGTGGACAGGCAACCTATGGCTTATTGTTCTGACTCCCTACAAAAAGGGGATTTAAAAGGGAAAGGTGAATGGCGAAGCAGAACAAAATCCATTTAGAATTCTCCAGTGCTTTGCATTGCGTTCCATTTGATCAGTCAAAATTTAATTTGCATACAAAAAAATCTGACATTTAACATTATTCCTTGATATTTGGATTCATTCTGCTGTTATCAGTGCTTATGGAGTGTTTAATTCATAAAAAAAAAAACACTTGTATCCATCCTTTGGCTTATTGGGACATGCAACTTAGAATAATCCAGAGGATGTTTCTTTGCCTTGCATAAAAACTACTTTGGAAGACCAGTTGCATGTATTGCCCTAAGTGGTATGTGGCAACCAACAACAACATTTTTCCTGAGAGTTCTTTTTTCATGTATCGTCTTCTAGATTGCTCATGCACTGTTTGCAAGATGTATTGTCAGCTTAAGGGGGCTTAGAGCCCACCGATTGCTTACCATTGGTCAGCTTTATTGCACACTTATTTTCTTGCTTCTTATTCATTAGATTGTGTGGACTTCACTAGCTCTTTATGTGTTTGTTCTTACAATGAACCTGGATGCATTCCATTGCTCACTATTCAGTGCCACAGTTTTCTTTTTACATGTCCACAATAGTGCATGCATTTTCCAGTTGTCTCGGATCAGGTTATTTTGTTTGGTTTTGCTAAAGCAGTCTATGTCAAATGTTCTTTGTTGCTGTAATCATCACTAGAATATGTATCATATCTGTATGGAATAATGCACATCCCCCAGACCTGTGGCACTGGGAGGCTAAATATATAGAATTTCTCCAGGTAGAGGCACCTCCGGTTAAAATGAGAGGAAGAGCCACACTATAATTTTACATTGTTTGGGTCTTGGGAACCAATGGACACAACCTGAATAGGTGAAATGCACTGTGAAACTAGTGGAAGGATAAGAAAAGGGCTGTAGGAAGTAAAATGGTGAAGAGAGAGAACAGCACTAGATGTTGATGTTCGTAAAGGGAGTGAGGCTTAGAAAGGGCAAAGAGAGTATAGTGTAGAGGTTATATGTGAGTGAGGTAAGGGATGAAGAGTTGGAGAGGGGGAGAGTGATGTCATGAGACAAAGGCACAGGTGTGGTAGGGAGACTGCTTACAAGTCTTGCTCTTTCTTCTCCAGTAACCCTAACCACTTCTCTAGTCTCTGTTAAAGACAGATGAACATGAGTGGGATTAGGGAAGAGGCGAGATATAGTTGAGGAAATTTGAGCTGAGCGTATGAGGAGCAGAAAAGGAGGACAAAGTGACAGTGGGACTCAGGTGGGTGTTAGATAATTAGTAGTTGCCAGGAAAATTGCACTATTGAGTTTGAGGCTCTGACGGTCAAGATGGAGGAGTTATGAAGGAAGGAATGGGTATGGATGGTATGGATAGCTAAGGGTAGAGGTAAGGGTGAGTGAGAAATGGATAGTATGATCCATCTTTAAAGTGTGACAGCATGCAGGGCAACTTTGTTGAGATGTAGAGCTTTTGTCTAGTGAGGAACTTCATAGAACTGGACCAGGAACCAACAGGAAAATGTAGCACCAGCAGAAGTGGAAGATAATGGTCCAATCCACAGGAATCTCATGTTTAAAGCAGACAGTAATTTGAAGTCTTTGCATTGCCTCCTTGCGCTATTGTGACCCACAGGAAATTTAGGGACTGCCTGTATCATTTAGAATTGGTGTAGAAGTAACCCCCAGGAAGACAGATTCCAGAAATCAAAATGAATGAAATATTTGTAATTCAACCAGAAGCTCGACCAGTGAGGCCCTCCATGAGATGCAGCTTCCAAATCAGCCAAGAAAAACAGTATGACTTGAACACATTTTTGCAGTGTCGGCCATCCAGTTGGAATACTTTTTATATTGTCCAAAAGATATGCATGTATAGATAATAAATGTCAAACTTAAATAAATAAACAAAAAGAAATGTATGCACCTGGTAAAATTGCTTCACATAGCTGGTTTAGACCATATGATGATAATAAGGAAAGCTATAGTTTGTAGGAAGGCTATATCATATTTGTTCCTAAATATTGTATGTTCTTAAATATTGAACTTTATGAACTCATAGGAAGTTAAGGTGATAGAGAATGTTTGCTGATAAGCACACAAGGAACATGGGAAGTGGAAGGAAAAAAGGTGGTGGATAGAAAAGAGCGAATCACAGTGATTGTGGTGTCATTTGCAATTCATAATATATATTGTTCAAGACATTATTTCTACATGTTCTCAAATAAAAAAAAAAATATATATATATATATGTAAACACATCCTCTTTTATTTCAAAGCTTCTCAAACGAAGCTATGGAACATGTCCTTGTTCCATATTTTCAGAATAAATCTCTTTGCAATGTTTATTGCTTTCCATAGGCACTACTTATGAGGCTTCTTTGATAATCACAACCAAAGGTAATCATTGTTTTGAGACTGTTACTTGGATTTCCAAATTTTAGCATGATCCTCAAAGATTAGCCTCCAAAGTTGGTTTACATTTTAAAAAAAATATATTCATAGAACTTTATTTATTAGATAATTTCCAAGGCCATTACCTGCCAAAGTCCTGTTATTATCGAACAGCCCCAATCTGAAAAGATTCAGCGACATCAATTATTATTTTATTTTTTTATTTTTTTATTTTACTATATAAAGGTTAGATCAACTGAAGTTAAAATTGGCATTCAGCATCCTTGACCAGAAAGTATTGTTTTTTTTCTTTTTTTTTTTCGAGGCTGCAGTTAGATGAATGCTTTCAACTTGTGTTGCCTTGTTCGAAAGCTCCATTACTTTTGAAATGTACATGTTCTGTTGATAACTGTTCAAGCTGTAAAACCTTCTGAAATTAATAGTGCAGTACTAAACTAGTTTAACGGAAGAATGTATTCTTGACTGGCTTTTTCAGTAAGGAGGAATAAATCCCTCAGTCTCGCTCCTCTGATGGGACCTCATGGTCCCGAGTTGTTTTGCAGGTGTTAAACATTGCACAATAGCTGTAGAGTCAATGCTCACTTTTGTCGGACATGCTTCAAAATACCTTTGCTGGACCTCAAGGATCTTTGGTAGAATGTTTCTTTCCCACACAGTTTTTTTGGATGTGTAGCACATTGGCCTTGTAGTTTTCTGGTGTTCTTTCTTACTGTAAGGCCCGGTATTCTCCTAAACCCAGCAGAGCAACATTGAGGGACCACCTTCGTTTGGCATGGTTCGGGTCATCCATAGTTCCTCTTGAGTGAAATATTTCCCTTTCCACATTCTACGGATGAGCCCTGGCACATAACACAAGAAGATGCTTGCAACACTAATAACACTAATGTAGGGCCTAGCTGCAGTATCGGCGGTACCTTTCCCTAACCCCTCTTTGGGACTAATGAACACTGGGGTGCTTGAAGCTTGAGACGAATGCCCTATGTTAAAGGGACTAACAATTTTAAACTTGTGATATGGCACCTGCCGGAGTGACCTAACCAAGATACTAATCACAGAGACCCTTGGAAACCGTTGTGTATTTTAATATTTCTTTTGTTCCGTGTATGGTGACCAATGTTTGTGAGAAGACAGTGCTTGACGTAGTCAGCAACTCTACAACTCCTGGATGGCTCTTTTCTCAGAGTGCTTGATGCCAGTCTGGACCATCCAGGGGTCGCTTTCATACATTTATGAATAGATTTTGTACCCGTTTTGTCTCTTTAATCTCCTAGTGTCTCCCACAAGCATGGGCAAAGCTCTTGGACAGCTCTCTAGATCTGGGTAGCCCAATATAGGCACGCCATGGACTGATTTTCTCCGATTCTCACCTACACTTAATCTCTCATTCTCTCCAAAGAATAACTTCATCTTCACTGTTAACAAGTCAGAACTCCCAGAAACAAAGGCACATCATACTGCCTTCCCGTGCATTCTAATCTTCCCTTTCCTGTTGCTGTGGAGAACCTGGCCTACCATGCTTCCAGGAAGGCATCTTGGGAAACACAGGCTTTGTGATGCAGACTCTAGTAAGTGAAGCTCCTTCACTTCTGTGCTTCTATGCACACACGTACCTTCAGCTGCAAATAGGAGTATCCTATTTGCAGCTGAAGGTACGTGTGTGGCCTATATGGCCGTACTCAGACAGATACATATAACAGCTATTCTTATAACATGCACCCTCTACTGCTGTAAGGAAATACCTTATAAAGTGTTGTGAAATTGCCCACAAAGTTGTAAATACCCCCTTCTCAACCCTCCTTTGCTCGGCGAATTCCTACTTGTACCAGAGAAACTCCCAGAGTATAAATATATTCACTGGCTTATCTTGGCAGCATCTCGACTAATGGCAGGACATTTTGGCACAGCTTTACAGGCCATACCTTTTTAAACTTTGATCTAAGACACAACTACAAATGTTGCCTTCTCAAGAATTGTTTAGCAGCCTCTGAGGAACGAATCTGCTCCGTTCCAGGTAGACTGTTTGCTGAGGTAGGGCAGTATGAGCAAAGGTTGCAGTGCTGCTCTCAGTGTTGGAGTCAGTACTGTCTGTTTAATTTTATTTCTGGGCTATTGTTATTTCAGTGTCTAATTCCTGAAAATGGTTTCATATTTACTTGTGGATGAGATATTCTGAGATCTGCAGCTTATAGTGTTACTGCATTGACGCCCCTTTCATGGTGGTTATTTTTGAATGAAGGGGTAATATTATACCCTGTGAATACTGCTCCTAATGGTGTGGGTATTGAATAAGTGCATTATTGCTTTCCAAAATTCTTGGGCATTTTTTATATAAGGGTCTTATGTTTTATAAAAAAAATAATTAGAACATGTTCTTCGATGATCAGATTGAATGTATTTCATATTTCAATTTTGTTTTGATGGTCAAATTATCATTTTTCTTTTAACTTCTGGTTAAGGTATTTTACATTCCTGTTATCTCATCTTCATATAAACTTTTCAAATAGACCTAACATGTTAACGCTTTCTTATAAAGTCCTTTTAAATATTTGGTAAGGTGTACTTCATAGTTTTCTTTATTGCTCTTTCAGAAAGCACATCTGTGAAGACGATGTATACTTCTATGTATTTCTTCATTATGGGCATTGTACTTTGTGCTTCACACTTGCACCATTCACACTCTCCTGATAGCGAGGAGCACTATATGGATGGAGACCATAACACAAAGTATGACCGGGAAGCATTCCTGGGTGGAGAGGTAAGAGTTTTTTTTCCTCTTGTGGTTTTACTGGTCTTTAATGTGGTCATTGAATGCCTAAGAAGATATGGTTGAGGGCAAGATGCAGTGAAGCCAGAAGATCTAAAATCTAATCCAGAGGTACCGTTTCACCAAAATATATGATACTGAGTAAAATATGCATCTCTGTGTAAAATCATTGCAATATAGTTAAAAGAAAAATTAAGCAATAAAAAAAAAAAAAAAAAAAGGTTTTCTGCTGCCTTCCATGTTTTGATCTACTTATTTTGTCACACGGTAGGGGTCCATGGTCTACTCTAAAGGCGTGCTAGTAAGTGTAGTTAGTAGAAAGTACAGTTCACCCCCTACTCTACTGAAAACTATGGAAACATGTTTTTGCAATTCCTGACCCAAAAAGTGAAAAAATCCAAATTGAATAAATTTCTTCAAAAAAGTCGCAAAGTCCCACTCTGAATGGGGACTGATGTTCATTACCAGAATTAAAATAAACATTTAAACAGAAGAATGACCATCGTTTTAGGAGAATACTGCTTTGCCCATTCCCTAATTCCATGTTTAGGGTAGACTTCTTTGCACTGTGCACCAGCTCCACTTATTTTTTAAACCATCTTTATTGGCGTTTCAAGAAATATATTTAATAATCAATTTTGCTATTCATTTTTACCAAGTGTTTTTAGTGAGGTTTTGTCTTGAACAGTAGTAGAAGTATGAGCAGCCCATGCAACATACAGGTTTGCATCAAAACAGAAAGGTGACAGCAGATTAATGTAGGGCATAGGGTCATCCAAGGAGTGGGTGAATAGCATGAGCCGAGGAGCAGGTGAATAGCGTGAGAGGGGTGTTGAGGAGAGCAGTTTGGATTATGTGCCAAGACTAGAAGTAGTGGGGGCGTATTCATAAACAGAGAGAGAGAAAACCGGGAGGGGAGGGATCGGCCAAGGTTAGGACCAGGGTGCTATTAAGTAAAGTACAATGTGTGCAACTGGCAAACTGATGTGGCTGTGTCCAAGTTGTCATTAATTTAGAAGGTATCCCCTGGGGTGATGGGGTGCAGGGGAGGAAGTCAGTGAATATAATGTTCTCTGCAGTGAGTAGAGGGCAAGGAGGAATTAAAGGGACAGCATGGATGATAAGGGGTTCTACCGGTGCCGAGGCAGCAAGCTAGGGTTCGGGGGTTAGGTTCTCATCCCATTTTAATTGGAGAAATTGGTCGAAGAGGGTGTCCCATGCGGGGGGAAATGAGGCGCTTGCGAAGTTGATGGCCTTTCTCAAAGCGCAACCCCCTCTTCCCCCCCCCCCCCCCCCCAGCTCTTCCCCCAAACCCGTAGCACTCCATACCAGGTCTCAGGTGCAGGTGCCTGACTCGATCGCCAGTATAATGTGAGGGCTCGCTTGACGAGAAGGAAAGCGAGGCTGGCAAGCGTGCCCTCACTGCTATGCGCTTCCCATTCTTGAAAATGCCCAGGCTGGAGGCTTTGTAAGTATATATGTCTGGAAGTTATTTTCCTTCACAGAATGTTGTGTTGATCGTGCACCAATATGTGGAGAGGGCGGGACATGATCACAGCATGTTTTGAAGATCTGCTTACATTGTGTGGCAGCGCAGACAACCCAGATAAGCAGGAAAAAATAAGTTATTATGTTATTCAAATGTTAAATAGGCCCTGTGGAGGACCGTGAACTGGATGCCTTTGAAACAGGGACTGCGAAAGACTTGGTGTGGGTATAGGAGTGCCCTGTCCCCATTCGACGTCATGAAGTCCCCTTCGAAAGTCTGCTTTCCATTTGTCCCTGAGCGGGACCCTAATGCGCTTCTATTGGGTCCCCTGTTTGTAGAGTCTGCATAACTGAGTGTGTTACCAACCTTTTGACTTCTGTGGACCCCCACTTTATCAATACTGGAACTCGGGGGACTCCCCCCCCCCCCCCCCCCCCCCCCCCCTGCCGAATCATTATTGGAATGCGGGACCCTCCACTGAGTCATTACTCAAAGCTGGGGACCTAATCTTTTAAAATTATTACATTTTCTAAGCTGTCACGGACCCCCTGAAGAGGCTTTGCGGACCCCCAGGTGTCCCCGGACCACAAGTTGAGAACCACGGCTATAGGCCAAAGGTGTTCAATGTGTGTCGTAAATGGTGATCTATCAGGTATTGACCCCTGGCGAGGGCAAATTCATTTATTAGTTGGTCAACAGAGAGGAGGTGGGCATCTACATAAAGGTCACCAATGATAGATAGGGAGTAAGCGAGAAAAGGCACTGAGTCTGCTGAGGAATGAAACATGGGGATGTGGAAGGCTGTGGAGAGGAAATGCTGGAGGGACGTGGTGGGTATGACAAGTTACTCTCCTGAACACCTGCAAGCGATTGTGCCCTATAGTGACTGCGGAGTCAGAGGAGCTGTCCCAGTCAGGAGGAATTTCTGGAGTACTGAAGGAAGAAGGGGACCCAAGCCTGCACCTGTTTCGACTAAACTGCGTTATGTAAGCCACAGGGAGACCCATTGGAGCTGTGCTGCTAAATAGTAGGCCTCAAACTAGGGCGCACCAAGACCACCCCTGTCCACCTGTAACTGCAGTTTATGCAGTCCCGTGCGACGATGTTTAGTGTCCCAAATAAGATCTCAGAGCTTCGTGTCAAGGTTGTAAAAATAATTGTGGGGAGTGAGGGGCAGATAGGTTGGCAAAGTAATAAAGAATGTGGTGGATCATTTTGGATATGGCTATTTTGCTAGTTGTGGCCAGGGGGAGAACTTTCTAAAATTGTACCTGTGCTTTCAGGGCTGTAAAGGGCATCTTGAGTTTGTCCTTAAAAAATGTCGGTATGAGAATAGTAAAGGTGTACTCTGAGGTATTGGAGTGTCACTTCCCAAGTCTATTAACAGTCCTCCCATTCGCATCTCGACGGGGGGCAGGGTATCGCTCAGGGGAAATGCACACAATGTCACTCACAAGACAGTGATGTGCGCAAACGATTGCATTGTGGAATAGATGGGGGTGAGATCTGTGTGGCTATTGCAGCTGTAAAGGAGTTGGTCATCTGCGTGAAGGGAAACTGCATTGGTCAGGCCATCTAGAAGTATTTCCCCAGGCCGCTCACTCTTGTCGGAGTCTAGGGGCAGGGTGGATCCATTGCTAGAACACAATCAGTAAGGGAGAGAGAGGGAAGCCCTGTCTGGTGCCCCTTTTTACATGCAATGGTTAGGAGATTAGCTAGCCCAGACAAACTTTGGAGCAGGTGTCAGTGCAGAGCAGTTGGGTGTAGACTTGGAGACGTTCACTTATACTTATGGTGGACAACACCTGGAAGAGTTAGTCCCATTCCAGTGTATCAAATGCCTTTTCCACATCAAGAATGAGGCAAGCTGCATAGGGAAACCAATGAGGAGCTTGATCCATCAGATGAAACAGACAACGTATATTGTGTGAGATGCTTCGCTCAGGCACAAAGCCATTTAGGTCACTGTACTAAGGTCCGCAGGAGCTCTGCGTAATGCTCAGCCAGGATTTTCCCCAGGATCTTATAATCACAGCCTAATATGGCAGTAGGTCAGTGAGCTGCTAGGAGGGCATGCTTTCTGTCGGGCTTCAATATTAATATTAAAAGTAACTGACACAGAGATGATGGCACTCTCTTAAATTGTAGAGCCTCTCCATACAGCTCGTCTAGCTGAGGGACTAGAAGTGAACTAAAAGTGTTGTAGTGTTCAACTAGTAGGGTGAGGGTTTTATTCCTAGATTGGGTACGAATGGCATGTTTAATCTTGGGGATGGTGAGGGGCTCATCAAGGTCTTCCCTGCTCATAACCGTAACACACGGAAAAGGAATCCTTGATAGGAACGAACTGACCTCCTCTGCAGGCGGACAAGGGGTAGCTGCCTAGATATTGGAGTAGGTGAAGAAGGCATCAAGGATGTCATTTTGAGTGTAGAGGCTGGCACCAGTGGGTGAGGTAATCTCAAGGATTGACCTGGAGTGGTAATCCTGGTGGACCAGCTATTCGAGGAGTCAGCCGTATTTGTCCTCCTCTCTGTGTGGCCTTAGCTTATAGGTTCTAAAATTGAAACAGCACAGTTGCTCCAGGATGGTCACATAATGGGTTTTGGCCTCCGTGAGTGCAACTCTCCTGGAGCTGTCCAGAGCCACTGCTTTGTCTAGTCTGTTGTTCTGATTTGGCTATCTCCCGTTCGAGTGTGCTCATGGAGGAAGAGAGGGGCCCCAGGATTTGTATAACCGCAAGCCTGACAGTTTATGTTGAGGAGGGGTGCCCTCTCCTCGCCCCTTGCTGCCGATGCATATGCTGGTGTCCTCTGGGGTGGTGAGGATTGGCAGCCCGCCCGCCGTTGTTTCAATAAGCCATTGGGTGAGTCCACTACAGCCGCCTATGTCTGTGACATGGCTCGACTGTGCCTGCTTTTGTCTGCAGATGGCGGCTCCACTCCACTCCTGCCCTTCTTATTGGGATATGTGTAGAGAGTGATGGATGGTTGTACAAGAGTCAGCAGTCTTGTCTGGAGCCCCCATTGTTGTGTGGCTGACCGTCTCAGTGCTAGGCCAAGTAGAGTAGGCCATGCCAGGGAGCGCCATGAGTCAAGGATACCATGGGGCATCCGATGTCTACTGATGCCTGTCCTCACTCCAGTGGCTGCTGAGCAGGACTGTTGCCTGTAAGTCTGCAAGGGGGCCACCCTCCGTAAGGCCACGTGGTCCTAGGACCTATAAATGCGAGGCAGGCGCTAGGCCTCGACTGTCAGGCTAGCCGCCGCCACATTCAGTCTGCGACAGCCACCCCTGAATTCAGCAGGCCGGCGCTCCAAGGTCTGTGCTCCTCTTTCACCAGACAGCAGCTGGGTGAGAGGTGATAGTGGTCCCCGGGGAAAGATTTGGAGGATAAATGTGGCCAATGATGTAGAGCTCTAGGGGAGAGCGACCGCCATGTTGGCAAGCCAAGCCACCAATCAATTTTGCAATGATAATAAATATTTAAATGTACAGTAATGTATTTGAATTATCAATATTGACAGTTGTCATATGCGATTGTTTCGCTACTCATAGTTACAGTGAACAGCATAGGGTTCTTAGAAGATAGAGTTATATATAATTTCAATTTGTATTCAAAGTTGCAGAAGTTCCAGACCAGTCCTTCATGGAAGATAAGCTCATCTTTATTGAGCACTTGCAATACCCCCAAAATTACTTGTGTAAAACAGTCTTTTGTCGACAATTGCCTCCTTAACAGTCAGCACGTGGTAAGGAGGAAATTGTCAACAAATAAAGAAGAACTTATCTTCCATTCAGGACTGGTCTGGAACTGCTGCAACTTCGAATACGCATAATAAATACTTGTTGGGTCCAAGTTTGAGTGCTGTTGTTGATTTTGGTATTTGTATGCCATGTAGCCTGTTGAATACATGTTCATACTTTAGGGTAGTAAGGCATAAGGTCATTCAGCCCCATCATTCGATCAGCATCTATAGTGATTATACCACAAAATATAAAACTTTACTCATATTACTGTTGGACACAGATAGGAAGTGCAGTTAATTTACCATTACTACACGTTTTTGTTATTTAAAATTTCAATTTGCGATAAAACAACATGCTGAATAGCCGTAAACTTTGGGTGTAAACCATTAATCGAGCAGGCTGGGGAAGGGGGGCAGATAGCATATTTGTTTGTGCTATGGAAGAGGAGCAGACTAGGTTTCATTATATGGTGTTCGCAGTGGTGCATTGATTATAATGACCTTTTTAGTTAAAGAAAGAAAAAGGGGATCCGTTTTAAAAAGTGGCATGGATATAGCAGGGTTGCAGTGACTGGGCGAGTGCTTCCTAGTTGTTTTGAGACCTGCAGTGTGCAGGCCTTCATGCAGGCTAGGTTCAGGGAGAACAATAAGCTTGCATGTCTCTATTAAACGCCACGTCATTCCAGTAGACAGCTAGCAGACATTTTCTCTGGCTTCTGGTTTCCTCTCTGTGCAAAGCTTTACTCTCTGCCTCAACCTACTTTAAGTTGGTATGTTAGGTGCCCATATCCCTCCACTTAATTGTTACACTCTTTAAGCAAGGAAGATTTAGGAAGTGAGCACCTTTTTGTTCTTACGCCATCTATTAGACCCACAACAAAGACCTCCCAGTATTTCATATTGACTAGGCAAATGCGTTCATAAGTTAATTTGAGAGGGTGGGCAGTGGCTGGGAAGCAGGGGCAGCTTCTGCTGCATGGTCACACTGTGAAGATGACGTAGCCATATCTGGATATGTCCACCAAGAAAACCAGTATCTTAGGCAGGCAGCTCTGGGTAGGAGAGTTCTCCCTCTTAGTCATCAGATGGCATGTTGCCATAATTGGTGTAGTAGTTGCAAACTGTATTCGCCCCTATCCCTTTCAGGGTTTGCAGGTATTCTAAGGGGATTATGAGAACCCTAGTAACAATGGGGGACGTGTGGGGTTGTGACATTACCCCAAGTCAGTAAGGCCTGGGCACTGGAGCATGGGGTGGCAGAAATCAGCAGCAAATTGGCAATGATTGCGATTGTTGTCAGAAGAACAAAGTAAGCAAAGGCTCTTTCAGTCAGCAAGTCACTTGCAGCCAGAGTACAACACTAATAGTCAGTAAGGTCACCATTACTCAGCAGCACTTGTACATAGAGGGCACCCCCAGTCATAGAATATGTGTACTCATGGCACTTTCATTGAGGAGTAAGAGGACAATGAGAGCCCCTGAGTCAGCAGTGTACATGCAGTGAGGGCATCTCCATTTAGAGAATATGCGCATTGATGGTACCTCCAGTTAGCAGTAAATGGGCAGCCACAGAACCACAAGTCCGCAGGATATGTGCACTAATGGCACCAGTGAACAAGACATGACTACAAGTCAGAAGAATATGGGCATGAGAACACCTAAAGCCGTAATGCACAGCTGGTGAGGCTGCCTCGAATGCTGCATGGTCCTTAGGACACAGATAATGAGATCTCTGGTCAACGGGTCATGGACAGCGAGAGCACCCTGAGTCAAAAAGATATAACTATTATGAAACCTCTAGACAGCAGCACATCTTTAGTCAGAAATGCACAGGCGGTGAAGGTACACCCAGTGCCACTGGATCCCTAGGATGCAGAAATAGACGTCTCCAGGTAGCAACACATAGGCGGGTGGTGGTCTTTTCTGTGAGCAGTGCAAATCTAATCAGACAACGTTCTTTTGCTAGAACATGGGTGGTAAGGATATGTCAAGGTGGCATGACCAATTATTGATGGAAAGGCTATTGCAGTGCTTAGGACGTCAGCAGGGCACAGATAATGGTGCTCTGAATAATTGCATAGTCTGACCTGTTGCCCCCATAATATCATAGTCGTCAGAAACAGGCACGTACTTGTCAGAAACAGGCACGTACTTGTCAGAAACAGGCACGTACTTGTCAGAAACAGGCACGTAGTAGTTTCTTGTTTGTTCTTAGAGTCACACAACATGTTCTGGAGACATTGGGTGAATGTTGGCCTTATTGAGTTACAGCACCCTTAGAGGATGTCATCGTGTTTGTCTCTGCTCGAGACAGCTCCTGATCACTCGAAGAGAGCCTTAATGCCACTGCTGCACATCTGCCACAAGGTGTGCTCTTTCGTCAGCTGCCTGCTTTCTAGAGTGGCCTGCTTGCTAATGCTTATTCATTTGTTTATTTTGGTTTCTGTGATGTTGTCCATTGTTGGTCTGAAGGCATACAACTAAAATGTTTCTATCCAATTCTCCTATCCTCAGCCCATTTCCAAACCTCATCTGGCGCTGTACAAAAATTAATCACATGCTTTTTTCTACCATCCTGACTTTCACAGGGTATATCAGACCACTTTTAAGGCCTAGTTGTCGTAGTGGTTTTTTAACAGTCAGAAAATTACTGCAAAGTTGCAGCACTGTATGCTTATAGTTTGGAAAAATGTGAGTTTTTTTTCTCACTTCGGTCTCCCATTGGCCATGTCTTTTGGCCATCTGCAAGACAATATCTCACTGTCAAAATTTAAAAGTTTCATCACAATCTAGCTGGAAGGCATACCAGGTCTTGATGGATTGTGCTTGTACCCGATTTATAAATTCCATAGTGAGTGAAATGCTTCCTGGAATTACTGTTTCTGTCAGCCCTAGTTCCAAAAATAAATCAATTTAGGAGCCTATAATGTTCTTGTGTACCCCTGCTATACATATGTTATTCCTCCTTAAGCGCCCCTTGATATCTTCTGCTCTGTTGTGCAATATGCATCCAGCTTCAGAGATATCTTTAATTCTCTTTTGCATGTCTGACATTGGCAGATGCAGAGTGGCCAACAAAGATTCTGTTTCCTCAACCTTGTCTGCCAGTTTTTCATAGGCATCTCTCAACAGACTCACATCTATTTAAATTGAATCAAGTTTTGTTTCTAAAGCCATTCTTATCCAAAATGGTTTGTATTATCTGCTCAAATGTATCCTCGTATACGTGTTGCAGGACATTGGACTACAGTGAATGGGCACGATTGGGTTCCACCTTTCCCTTTTGTGAAGTGTTTAATCCTTTCACAGATTTCTGCTTTCCAGGATAAGGCAGTTGTGCAGACTTTACATTTAAAACTGTCAGAGCTGCAGTATGCAATGGCAGGGGTGCTACTTTAGTGAGGTAGCACTACCTCTACAGCCTCACCAGGTGCACCACAGGTCCACTGACCAGTAGCAGCACAGTCGGCTCCTCAACCTCTCTCGCGATACTCTGTAGGCCAAGGGCCAGTGTACAACTCAGTAGCCTTCCCAGTGCCATGTGGAGCATGAACATGCCCAGTGGGAAACATCGATAGAGCATATTATTTTAAGTTAAAATGGTATTGGAGAGGTATAATCAGCCTTGCACAAAGATAATTTTACAATGCTGTCCCCAACTCACAAGGTCAATTTCTCTAGGGATGCAGCACTGCCCAACACTAACTGTTGTTCCTCTCCTATCCAAGAAAAACACGGGGATTACTGAAGGAGGGGGGGGGGGGGGAGTAGGGATGGTTGTTGACCATTCTCCTCTTAGAACACAGCTCATATCTCTAGGCCACAGCGCGCCTCCAAACTGGACAAGCGCAGTGCTCATACATAGTCTGCCAGCGTAATTTTGGTTGCTAACCGTTGCTTCCATAGAGGTCCAATCCGAAAACATCCAACATCCATCAGTGTGCATCTGGGGACTTCATCTAGTCATTCACCTCCACTGCCATTGCTGGTGCACAAACAGGCCAATTATCATAGCATAAATTATTTGGCCGGCTGGCGGCAGGGGGAGCCTTTCCATTAAATTTCTGCTCCATTCTGTGGCTCCAAATGTATTCTCAGTCTGTACTTTTGTGTTCAATGATATAAAAAGTAATGTGGTACAGCACTCCCTTTAGTTTAATTGTCAGAAATTTGTATTTTGAGCATGTGTATTGCTTTGAAAATGTGAGTTTTTGCAATGTTACAACATTTATATGTTACTTTTCAAAAGGAAGATGCAGAGGAATTCACAAAACTTAATCCAGATGAACAGATAAGAAGACTTAAAGGTGTCATCAAAAAAATCGACTTAGATGGAGATGGATTTCTGACTGAAGGTATGATTCTAATGTTCATATATTGTAATTAATAGCGAAGTGCACTGTATTGTTTTGAGGATAATGGCAGGCTTGGGAACTGTCTACGGCTAGTCAGCTCTGCGGTAACACAGTTTCATTGCAGATGCACTCCTTCAAATACTGACATATTTTCAGGTTCTGGTGGAAGGAAAACCCTGAAGGTTACAAGTGGCCAGTAGTACAATGTATAGTCCCTAAAGTGCAAATAGAAATCGGAGGTCTCCAATGACTTTTCTTGTGCCCCTGAAGCAGGCAGTGGATACCGGGCAGCATTCCATCTAGGCACTATTGTTTATCACTGATGTCCAAGGGTCTCAGCACTCATCCACTCCAATTGGATAGCCAGGTTACTCCAGTCTATAGGCATTTCAGTCTCAGGGTCATCCAGGGAACAGACGAGACTTTATCCAGGAGGTGGAAATGGTTAGAAACTCTGATTCAGTGTATAACACTTGACCGCATCAGTGTCCAGGCTGTGCTGTACCTTAGAAAACAAAAAGATAATATGGGGTTCGTAAATCAAACAATTGAACCGAAGATGTACACAAAAAACAGAAGGTGCTATACATTTTGAAGCCAAGATTCAACCCCTGGCTTGGACAAACTGGTGTGTTTTTTGTCTTGTAAATTTCAAGCATATTCCTCAAAAATAATAAGCGCTGGCAAACCCAATAGGTCTTGCCTATGCAAGAGCTATTGGCTTTGCCAATGTGGTTTAGCCATGTAGTACACCAACATGGCTGCTGTTCAGCATGGCTAAAAGGTAGTGGCCTGGAGACGGCCTGGAGTGTCGTAGAGTAGAATGGCGAAATGTGGAGTAGAGCGTGTTTGAGTGGAGTGGCAGAGAGTATTGTGCATTGGAGTGGCATTATGTGGAGTTGAGTAGAATGGCATATACTGAAGTGCTGTATACTGTACTGGTGTAGAGTGGACTGGCTTAGAGTGTTACAGAGTATAGTGGTGTAGAGTGCAGTGGCATTACATTCAGTGGCATTAAATTCAGTGGTGTACAATGCAGCGTCGCAGAGTAGAGTGGCACAGATTAGAATAGATTAGAGTGACATAGAGAGCGATGGCGAAGAGTAGAGTGGCATAGATTGCAGTGGTGTAGAATGGTGCAGAATAAAGTATAGTGCCATTCAGTGAAGTGGCTAGGGTGCAGTAGAGAAGAGTGGTGTAAAGAGCAGTGGAATATTCTGCAGTGATGACGAGGAGGGTGGTACACCTTCCCAAAGCTATGCAGAGGGCTTTGATGCCAACAAGGAGGACCTTTTGAAATAGGTTGCTTGAACTATTGGCAAGTTTCAGTTCAGTGGAAATTACTCCTGCTGTTAGCTCTAAGGGGTTTGTTGGGGAGGAATTATCTTTGTAGGTCGATGTTTGTATATTTTGTTTGTATGCATCATTGTTTTGTTTTCTGGTTGTGTTTTTTATGTTTAATACCTTAAGTGGCTAACGTAACTTGGCCTTGCCTTGAAGTTCACACTTTGCAGATCATAAACAGATAAGCCATACCAGTTCAGTGTCATACTATTGAGCCCGTAGTCTGCCCCTAGAACCTTCTACAAGTGCTTAGCAGGATTAGATACTCCTTTCAGGAATAAATACTGTTTCTTTATCGATACTTGGATTGCTAACCACTAAGCTAAATTACCTTTGCTGAGCTGTGTGTAAAATGTCAAAAATGACCACAGAATTACCCAAAAGATTTCATTTCCAGGAGTCATACAAGACTCTGAAATGCTTTGGAGGAGAGAGTTTATTCATCCTTCAGGTAAAACATCTCTTCAGTGATTTGCTTCAGACAGCAGGAACAATGCAGTCAATAGGTAACACCATGGTTTCTTGAATCCGGAAGATGCCAAGCTCAACAGAAGATTGTTCCACAAATACCTTGATGATCAGTGTCATCAAAGCTATGACTGGAAAGGCATCATTATAATCGCACAAAATCCAAGAATCCTTAAGGTGGAGGAAACAGCATACAATTGAAGTGAAACAAGAAAACCTATGTGGCATTTCAATAGTAATTAACAGAACATAAAGAAAATTTCTACCTATGTATCTCTCCATTTCAGTTTGTCTAAGTTTCAAATGACCCGTACTCCAAGTGTAGAAAGGAACTACATTTTATTTATCTAAATATCCGTCTTAAAAATTGGTTGTCTGGTGCTTTTTCTTTACAGTGGAAGAGTGCCAATGTTTCATCCTCCTTTGAGGGCTTTGTCAAATTATAAAACCACACCTTCTGTTCATTACTTTTAAAAAGCCTACTCACCAAGTTAGTGAAGAGTTGGGGTGTTTGTAGTTAAGTTAATATGAAGAACAATCATTAGCTACAATGTCTTCAAAATAAGGCTTTTTCAGGTATCAAGCTTAAAATTAATTTCTGCATCTCAGGCCAATGAAGCTTATTGGGGCAAAACTACCAGACAGTGATCTTGGTCTCCGGAGAGGAATGTATTCTGATCCACTTTCACTTGAAGTGAAGTCAGTGGCTCCCTATAGTACTTCTGCCTGTAGCCAAATCTGCCGGCAAACATTAATCATTTTCTATAGCAATATTCTTTAACACACCTAGCGTCATAGATTCCTATGAATATTATGTCTCCTTTCTAGAGGTAGATAATTTCAAGCACAAATTCCAAATCCAACGGTTCCTACTAAATTAAAAAAGTGTTGAACAAATCGAGCAGGGACTTTTAAATAAGCTGTGAAGATTCCTAAGATGATTTATAGAGGCATAAAAGTGCTAGTGCATTTAAAGCTAATGATACATATTGTCAATCCACTTAGCTACAGATGACCAAAACCTAGCTTTCCACCCCTTACCCTGGTACAGAATCATTTCCCTCTTGTGGACTGCCAAGAATTGAGACCTCCATTCCATTAAAGCGGGTGGAAATGGGTTTAACCAGCCGGAGGCAATACACAATCGTGCAACAGCCATAGCGACAAATAACAAACGTGCGTCGTTTCCCAAAGGGCCGCTACTCTCCATATTTCCCTTAACACCTAATAGCATCATTACAGGAGAAATCTGAAACTGTTCACCTATGATTGAGCGCATAAAATTCTCGATCTCACAGATGAGTGTTTAATGCAAAGTATGAAACGAACATATGCACAATCTCCGCCTGCTCGGCTCAGCACCCAATGCACTTTTCATCAGGTCTCTTGTCCCATTTCTATAGCCTAGATGGGGTGTAGTACAGATTGAATAATGTTTTAAAGAGCAGACTCCTAACCCAGTCATTAGGAGAACCTTAACCCCCAATGTCTGGTGACTCCTGAAGCAAAAATGTCTCTGCACTGAGCTATTTGCTGTTCATCATCCGAAATCGTTTTAATCCGCAAGTTTAACAAAAACTCCGATCGTAGCCCTCTTTAGACTAGCCTCTATAGAAAGGGATTTGGCTGAACGAAAACTGACTCTTGACCAATGCACATACAAAATCTTTTATCTGTAGAAATGTGAAAAAGTCCCCAACTGACACCATAAATCTCCCGAAGTTCGGAAAAAGAGTACAACTGCTCTTCCTCATAAAGATCCCCTATTACCGTTGTGCCCTTCCATGCCCACCTCCTACCGATTCCATCATGAAATATGGATGGAAGGGCCAGAGGGCTCCACAGAGGTGTTAAACCATTGAATCTAGTAGTAGTTATTGCCCTTGCAATCCCTCACCATACACTGAATGCTCCTTTTTATAGTCTTGAATTTAGTCTTCTTATAATAACTAGGTACTTCAAGAAACAGACCTTGGCATCTGTCCCTAACATTAACTCGTAAATTGGGGGCGCTTTAGCAGTGTTTAATCCATCTGTGCTACCAGTAATAAGAATCGCCATAAGTTGAAGCATGCAAGACCAGTGGTAGAATGTGAGGTTGCCCCATCCCCCTCGATCTTTGAGGATGACCATGACTTTGCCACCCTTCTGGCCTTTTTACATTCCCACAGAAAGCTAAAACATACTCTTTCGAGTCTGGCCAGCCAGAGCCTATTAATCTCCAACGGAACAACCCTAAACAGATATAGCACTTTTGGTAATATTGACATTACACCTCCCCGCCAATGAAAGGTGCAAATGGTTGATCCTCGTAAGTTCCCACCTAATGTTACTTAACAGTGGTGCTAGATCTGCTTCAAATAAGTGGTCCATTTCAATAATTCTAATGCCAAGGTGTACACTGCCTTTTCCACCACGCGCTGTTCCAGAAACCCCATTCCTTTAGAACAAACTAACTGTGTCTTCTCCTTATTAAGCTTGTTCCCGGAAAACATCCCATAGTGCTTGCTGTAACTACCACTATATCATATGCAAATACTTCATATTTTACCTGCTATACTACTGCAGGCCTTATCAGTTTTAATGTTAAAAAGGGTCAATATAAGTGCAAACAATAAGGGTGAGCAAGCACAACCCTGCCTAGTACCCCTAGTAATCACTATAGGATCAGATTCCACCCCCATTATTCGCACACATGCTGTAGGAAGTTGATACAGCTCTCTGACTAATTTAATGAATCCTGGGCCAAAGCCTTTTTGGCACTGAGTAACACTAAGCTTGTGACTTCTGTGATATTAAACAAGGAAATTACCCTTCTAACATGATCCATTGTGCCGCATCCAGGGATAAAGCCATGTTTTTGTCACGGTGAGATGAAGGTGAAGATAACTCTGCCTAACCTTTTTGCCAACACTTTTGCGTAGACTTTAGCATCAGCGTTTATTAATGAGATGAGCCTGTAGGACCCAGGGGTAAGAGGAGACGTGCATTGTTTCTTAAATAGAACAATATTAGTTGCTTTCCATGAGGGAGGGATTACCCCCGACGCCTCCTTTGAAAACACAGAAAGTAGGTCTTTAGAAAGTATGCTATAAAATACTTTAAAGAACTCCAAAGGGAGACTGTCCGGTCCTGTAGCTTTACCTGTCACCAATGAATTGATTGCCCCCACTATTTCATCAGAAGAAGGAGGCAGTTCCAATTCTGTATGAACCCCTCCACTCCGTCTTTAACTTCATTTGAGGCACCCAATATGGCCTCATATCCGTTCACAGGAGAATTAATATCTTCAGTATACAAATTCTCATGTTACTCTCTAAAGACCCTAAAGCTGTCTGCATAGCGGACAATTTTACATCCCTTAGTGTCAAGAATGGCATCTATATCTCTTTGTGTCTGCTCTTGTCAAATGCGTAGCACCAGATACCGACCAGTGCTCTTTTCATATTCATAGCATTCCAATCAATGATTATGAAATTTCAGAGAAACCTCTTTTCTAAAACATTTATTGATCTTAGCCGTCAGAGCAGCAATTTTCCGATTTCCCTATAAGCTGTCTAGCTTTGCGATAATTAGCTTGAACTGGCACTCCTCCAGTAAAGAAAACTCTATATATAGTGCCTGGATCTCAACCCGCCTCTGTTTTTGTTGAGACAAACTGAAGCCTAAAGTGTCACCCTTGATGCAAGTTTTTAGCGGAGCCCACAAAATATCAGATAGAGTGACCCTGTTGAAGCCAAGAAATTCATTGATCCACTTGCACAAATGATCTATATAATTTTGAGCCAACAGTAGCTGCTTATTGAACTACTACCCCTCCACGGGGTTTCTCAAGCCCAACACACAACATTTCCAAAAGCAGCAGGTTATTGTCTGATAATACTCTAGGGCAGTGGTCTCCAAACTTTTTCATGCCGCACCCCCCCCCCCCCCCAGTTGAAAAATAAAAATCATTGGGCCCCCCTCAGAATTTTTCACAAATATTTTCATAAAGATGCCAATGTTAAAATATGTCTAGATGTATTTAAACATTGCAGTTAAGGACTGTTACCTTTTTAAAAATGCAATGTTTGCTTAAAACAAAACACTGTTATCTGTGTAATGCTTCTTTTGGCCAGAGCCTGACGTGGTTTCCTGCCAGAGTAAGATTCGGAGCAGGGCAGAACCCTCTTAAGTCTAAATTAACATTAAAATCTCCACAAAGAAATATGGGGGTAGGCCAAGAGGCGAGCTCAATATTCAAATAATCAAAAACTACTTCCTCATCTAGTTTTAATCCATAGACCGTGCAAAAGGTGAACCTCCCTTCCTCCACACCATAATCAGTCATAATCCATCTGCCAAGTTTATCAGCTGCACATCATGTCGCGGAACGCCTAGCTTTATTAGTCAGGACTGCAACTCCCCCTAGAGGCCTTGGATTGACACACGCAGCCAAAAAGAGGTAGCCCAAGATCTGCAAAATATCACTTCTTACCCCATGGGATATGGGTCTCCTGTACACACATGCACAACGTCAGGTCTCGTTAACCTCAAATCAAGTGCCATCCTGTTCCTCTTGCCTCTATCATTGAGACTGCAGATATTAATCGTACAAACGTGCAATCTCTGTTCGATCATTCCCCAGCTAAGTTAAGGTTGCCACAGAAAAGCCACGCACCGCCGCCCTGGTAACATACCACCCATTTAAACTCATAATATAAGATATATACGGAGAAAAACCTGAAAAGATACTCGCAGTGAAACATTTGAATATGACCATATTTGTCTGCCATAAAGTACTCTGGTGTCCTCCCCCTCTGTTTACTCACAAACCCAGCTCACCAGTCACTCCCTCCCTTCTACCCTCCCCCCCGCAGCTGAACCCCCTCCCCCTCACCAGGTACTGAAGACAATTAGTCCATCCAGGTCTGTAGATGGTGATGTACCTTCCTCTTAGGCCTGTCCCCTGCAAAGACAAAAGAGAAAAAAAGAAAAGCTTCCAAACTCAGCTCAACCCTTCTGCCATCCTTCCCCAATAATAAATAATCTATAGGCTGTGCCCTCTTAAAAGGGGGTCATGAACAGCACCAGAAGAATAATCATGAATTCCCTCTGTATACTATACAGACCAACCACGACTAACCTAGCTCAACCCAAGATCCAAACTTTCCAGCATTTCTTTTGCTTTAATTTCAGAAGTAAAGAAGAAAGGCCTATACCTTATAACCACTTAATTTAGCTGGGTTCATGAAATACACAGGGGCCCCCTTGTTCTGGAATGGTTGCATCAGCTGTCTCAAACACCACCTCTATTCCACAATGGCATGACAAAAATCAGGCCGAACAAAAAAATTAGCAGCCTTCAACCGTCCGTTGCTTGTCTGGGTGGGCGGGTTCCAGAACTGCCTGTCTGAGCAGAAAGTTCCTGAAAAAGACCAAGATTGGCCTTGGTTTTTAGAACCTCTCCTCCTGAGCCTGCCGAGGATTCTGTCCAAGTGAGAACCTATGGGCTTGTTGAATCTTAATATCCCAATTCCAGTTAGGAAGGTCAGGTAAAGTCACTTTAAATTGCTCACCAATGTATTTTTTTGTGTCTGTTCCTTCTAGGCCTTCTGTGACACCCAGCATCCTGAGATTATTACATGTGGATCTATTTTCAAGCTATTCTAGCTTCCAGTTGGTGTCAGTCACATGAGTTTCTGTTGCGTCACACATTGTCTTTTGAACCATAACTTCACTCTGAAACCCGGCTACTCTGTTCTCCACTTCAGTCATCTTTTCTGAGAATTCGGTGCATGTTTTGATCAGTTTACGAATCGTCCCCTGTAATTTCCGACTTGGCAGTCTGGGCTCTACGACTGTCAGCCTGAGTCTCCTTGAAGTGTGCCATGATAGTTTGATATATTGCTTCCAGAGTGGCAGTATCAGGATGACCCAGTCCATCTTTTTTGCTACCTGCAGCATGTCCACTGAGCAGAGGCTAAGCTGTAAAATCCCACTTCAGGTCTTGCCCTGAACTAGGCGCTCCATTAGTCAATTGAGGTGACGACTTCTTCTTAACCATCAAATGAAGATCATTTAAGGCCTCATCGTACAACAGGGCATCAATTGCCTCGGCTGTGCTACTTTGGTTGCTAATAATACAAATTTGCAACATTCTTCTATGAGGTCCCTACATCCCCATCCCCCAGATCTTCCTCTTCCTCTTCAGACCACTCTGACTGATCAGCCATAAAGGAGTGCTCCCCTGCCTCAGGTTCCACTCGAACTCCACTTATAACATGGCTCTCCTTTTTATACACAGGGGATATAGGATTTTCCACAGAAATAGACACTGACACACAATCAGAGGAGTTCTCCCCCACCAACTACCTCATCCAGCCTCTTTCGTGCCCCTTCTGCCACCACTACCTTCTCCATAGTTACTGCCACCCCAGAACTAAGCATTTGGCCCCATCAGGTAGTGAACCATTCCTTTTGGCCTAACAGGCCAAGATTTGTCAGATAATCCATTTGGCCCTGCATCCGATTTGCCCACAAAAAGAGCAAGTTTGACATTATGTTTCAAGCCAGAACACAGTTATGTTGGTGATCTCTGTTGCATCTCTGCCAGAGCTGGCCTCATTCAAACAGGATCCTGCGGGAGAGGAATGCTGCGTTGACTGATCACTCTCGGGTGCACCAAGCCAAGGCAGGCTGCAGTCGAGCAGGTTTAAAATAAAAATAAAAAAAAGCTCACCATCGTTACTACAAGGCCCGCTCTTGCTCCTGTACCTGCTCCAGCAAGGCACCCGCTAACACCTATATCGCAACTGACCTCCTCCTTGCCTTCTTCATGGGGGCTGTGCTGCTTCTTTGTGTCCTGGTCTCACTTTTGAGACCGCCCTCCCTGCACTGAACCACCGCCGCAAGGCTTTGGAGCGCATGTTAGTTTGGGAGCCATCCAGGCTGTAGCAAGGGGCCGGCTTTCCCCACATTTCTACAACCCTGTTGTCCTGAACACACCGAGAGCAGCCTGCTGCACCAGCACCTTGGAGACTCTACCAACTTCTGCCAAAATCACCCGTCCTGCCAGGCTGCAGACAGTCCTCCCGATCGAGCCGCTTCCACATCTGCATTCACGACCGGCAATGGGAAGGATCGCCTGCCTTGTAAAAACTAGGGTGTCATTTTGACATTGCTACTCGGACGCAATCTTGCCATTTCCCATGTGCAGAAAATTGCATTATGTATTATACTTTGTGTTACATTTTATGGCATGAAGCTCAACAAACTTTTTTTTTTTTTTTTTAGATTTTCTGAAAGCGTTCTTCGTGAGGATTATAGGATATACTACAACTCTATTAGACAAAATTAGTTGTGTGCCAATTTTCAGGGAGACATCTTGGAAGTCAGGCCTTGACTTCCTATGTTCCAATAACCCGATAGGCCTCTTGGTGGGTCAGCCTCTTGGTGAAATAGTTCCTGCTCGTTGGTTCTGTATCTACAGTAACCTACCTCCCAACTGAGTTATTTGAGAGTTTCCTTAGTGTGATAATATTTTATTATTAACCATAATTTTGTGTTCAACACATTTTCAAAAAATGAACTGCTGAGGTTTAGAATCCAAATTCCTGGATGGAACAGAGCTAGTACCTTTCAAAACAACTATGTGTTTGTTCATTACAGGACACTGTTTGAAATCTTTCTAAAGAAAAGGTAAATGCTTATTGAATCCCTTGGCTGCTAAGCCTTTTCCCCTTAGAAAACTAAGCCCTTTTTGGCTATTTGGGTTAGTTTGCTCTTAGGCCTCAATAACATTTTCCATATAAGGTAGCCACAACAAAGTTGTGTCCAATAATCCTCCCCCCCCCAACCAACCTGGGAATTCTAAAGGTACCATCAGTTTGTAGATTCCTCTAGCAGTGACTGAGAAAGTAGTCAAAAAATTATCTAAATGTAGTTTTTTGGGGGGGAGACAGGAAAAGGTGCTCTGCAAAAGGCTGTGCTAAAGTCAACATCTTCCCAGCTTTCAGTCACATGCAGATCTGAATCCAAAAACAGTTTGTACCAGAGTTTTGGCCCATTGTCATAGTGGGTAATTTTTAAAAGCAATATATCATTACATCTCCTAGACCCTTATAGTCACAGGGATATAGATAGTTTCGAGGTACCCGTAGCTACCAATTGGGTTGCGTCTTCCAATGGCTGGTCATTCTGTCCAACTAAGCAGCAATTCATATGGTAAAATATAAAGATTAAAAAATGGCTATAAAGGGAACCTGTGTATTTCTGAAATATACCCCAGAAACGAAGTTTAGGAGCAGTGCTCATTTGTACATCTCTGAGTTTGTGTGTATCCATATTAGCAGGTGGTTCAGAGGAAATGTTTCAAAATGTTGTCTTTCTTGTACACTGGCTTACATTTAGAAGGCACAAATGCAAAAATATTCAGTTGGTAAGAACATATTTTCTACTATTCTGTCTCCCAGCAAGAATTGTGCCTCTCTTGTGTGGGTAGGGTAATGCCCTCAACCGAAAAGGGCCCAAAATGCAACCTGGACATCGCATTTTCCACTGAAAACAAACCCTTTTTTTAGCAGTGTGGGATGCTGTGGATTTTTGCCCTTTGCTTTGCCGGCACATATGGAAACCTAGCAAACCTGTACATTTTGGAAAACTAGATAAACTGGGAAATTCATTATGGCACAACCTGTATGGCTTTCACCAGGTTTTCTTACCCAGGAGCTCTTGCTAACTTCAAACTTTGACAAAAAAATGCATTTTCCTCACATTTCTGTGATGGAAGTTTCTAGAATCCTAGTGGAACCACAAATTTCCTTCCACCTAACATTCTGCCAAATCTTCAGATAAAAATGGTACATCCCTTGTGTGGGAAGACCTAGTGCCACTGACAGGAAAGGGCCCAAAATTCAATGTGGAGACATCCGCATTTCCTATCACTTAAATTATCTGATTTGGCAATGGGGATAGCTACGGTTTTTGGGCCAGAACTCAACAGCCACCCAGGGAAAGCTACCAAACCCAGACATTTCTGAATAATAGACACTCGGGGGAGGCCAGGGTGGTGTGCCTCACATTGATCCCACAAAGGTGTCTTACCCACAATGCCTTAGATACCTCAAACTTCACCCAAAAATAACATTTTCCTTTCATTTCTGTGATGTAAAGTTCTGGAATCATCAGGAATCCACAACATTCCACCGCCATGTAGTCCCTCAGTGTTCCCTTTTACGAGGATCCATGGACCTTAGTTTAGTTAGTTTAATCCATTCCTATCGTTGGCACTAGGCCCAGCCACACAAGTGGGGTAACATTTTTATCAGGACAAGTGAGGGATACTGTCAGCCTCCAGTCTATTCACACCACCAGCCAGATGGAAGCCACACACCACCAGCCAGACGCCAGACCACACACACTGCCATTCAAATGTTGGTCCACACACACTGCCAGCCAAACTCCAGATCCCCACACACTGACAGACAAATTCCATTCCCCACACACTGTAAGCCAGATGCCTTTAAGACATCACCAAGAGTTTCCACGTCACTTTCGTTTCTAAGACACTCTCTTAATACACAGTGCACAGACAGGAAAATACATCCAACTAAAAACACCACATTTCCAAATAGAATGAACCAACTACTGGTTGGAGATGAGGTGCCAAGTCTAATCGCATACACAACAGGTGTAACTAAGCACATCAAATTACTGCCAACTGGGTATCTAACAAAAATGGTATAGCAATGCAGACCACAGTCAGTCTCCTATTACTTTAATGGTTGCTCCCAATACTGGAGTTGTGTATGGTACAATTTAAAACATGTGGGCAAACCCAATGCAGGATTAAAAGGACACTTGGGCAGTACATATGACTTCGCTTTCGCACTCCTCTTCAACACAGACTCTACATCTCAGACAAGGGAAGTCTTTTTTTGGGTGGAATGTTTTAAGGAAAGTGGGAATCTTTCCTTCTAGCCACATCATCCTCCACTCTGATTCTAGGAACACTTGCCTGCCTGACTGCAACAAGGCTGGCTGTGACAGACTGCTGAAACTATACAAATGTCATCTTGAATGTAGAGAACAATCTTTGAAAACAACATATGCATTAAAGGATGCCAAGTGAACAGCTAACATCTTGTACCAGCTGAATGACTTTCAAGCAGAATTGTAAAGTGGCAACCTTTGATCTATGGTATCTATACCTCACATGTGCTTGTAATCTAAAATGCACACAAGTTTGCACCCTTCTGCTACCTGATCCCAAACAGACAGTGGTAAAGTGCTTTCATTGTGAATAGTTGGGAGCATATGACCATCTCTTCTGTCTGAAAAATTCAAAGCAAGAAGTTCATTACTACATAAAGTACTTCTCTGCCCCCTTTCAAGTGTTTTTTTTACACACAAGCTCTTTGGGGTAACGTTTACGATTAGAGTAGATTGTGCTACTTGCCACAGTGCCTACTTTGAATAATTCCCTAATTAATTGCACACGTGTAGAAATTGTCCACCCATAAATGGTGGCCTTAATTAAAAAGTCTTCCTGTTATTTCCCTCACAGTTTTTCACTGACTCCAAAAGTGGAAGAGCAACCAAGGGGGTCAAATGGAGAATCCATACCAGTGTACAAACTGAAATTATAGGCATATCTAATGGCACTCTCACACAGCATATACAGCTAAATACCATAATGTGCTCTCTTTCTGGGGATGTATTGCCAGAAAACCAAACTGCCCTTGAACAGGACCAGCGACTCATTCACAGATATCTCACTTCCTAGAACAATGATCTCTTAGAAGTTATCTAGTAAATGGTTAAGGACATGCTGAATCTTAAAGAGATGGTCACAATCAGGGTGATCTTGTGGCAATGCTGTAGCATTATGAAGGAAATGCAGCATCCCCAGCAGAAGCAAATACAGATTTCGACTCATGGATGCCAGATATATAGTTGTTGCCTAGGAGACCAATATATGGACTGTGATGGCTTCCTTATCAATCCCATCAGCAAAGTTAAAACCCAGAACTGCTTAATCTTGTGGAGATTTGTGGTAATCCACTGAGTAGCTATAGAGTGGGACTGAAGTACAGCACTTTTTGGTGTCAAAAACTGCTCTGCATACAAATTAGTCTGCTTAACAATATTGTTCAAAAATACATCATCATTAAACAGTTTGAAGAAATTGATAGGCAAAAAATTCTCTGAATTGATTATTCACCCTGCAACACCACCATTAAAGGCAGACAAAATAGGCTGCACCATGTTAGAGGCAACTTATGGTTCCGAACTTCCAATAGAAATCTTTCAGTCACTGGCGGCAATCTATCTTGGTCTTGCTGTGCTATTGGAATCTCATTGACCTCCTCTAAAAGAGGAGAACTAAAAGTGGAGAAAATTCACTGCCAGAATCATTAACTGGTTCCTCTGCTTCAGATGCGGAGTTGGGTTTAGAGCCAAGTTCAGAGGCAGATTCAAAAATCAAAGTTATAATCTGCTGGGAGGTGAGTCTGCAGGCAGCCCTAATGCTCACTAATGAAACTAACACATTAAACAAAACGGTGTCAAATTATAACTCAACAAACTGTGGCTGTATCAAAAGGTACATTTTGACATACAATGATCTGGAAAAAACTATCCGCTGCACCTACTTTGCACAGGCACAGCAAGCACCAAAGATATCCCACTACAAAGGAAAAAAACAATTAGACATCACAACACAGTTTAGAACTTGCACAGATACATATTATTATTATTATTTTGAAAGACAAAGAAACGAAAGTCAAATATGCTAAAATTATGACAATAAGAAAACATTCAAGCAGTGCAACCATACACATTTGAAGTAAACATTACAAAAAGATTTGCTTATCAAACGCATGCATCTGCACAAACTGCAGATCTGACAATGCCGAAACAGCAGGCAGGATTTGCTTCCAAAAGAAATTAAAGATTTGCACTACAATAAAAAGTAAAATCATAAATTGACACATACAGCTGATAAGAAATAAAACAGTTGTCATTACAAAATAGTGAAGTCTGCTGCGGGGGACAGATCGGAATCGAAGGACACTGATCTGCTCCCAAGGGGATCACAAAATCCTTGGTGTCTACTTGGTTTCCATTCAACGGGATAGTTGGGGAGTGGGACAGGCAGCTAAGTATATTAAACATACACTCCATGGTGTCCAGTGGCTTTCCACTCCCCCGGAGAGGCAGATCGGCTTAAAAAAGGCCAATCTGTCCATAGGATGGTGCGAGAAAATAAAACTAAAAAAATGCCCCAAAAGGCTTCCTCCCCCACCACAACCCCTATGGAGAGCAACCCTTGCCCAAGGGGCCCACTCCCTCAACAACAAAAAAATCACAAGTGGCCTATTTGTGGTATTCCTGCTGCTCGATCTACCTGCAACCTTGCAGCAGAAATACACTAAAGAGAGACACCGGTGGAAAGGAGAAACTTTCCTTACCCTTGTTGTCTCTTTGCCAACCTGGAACAAAAACTTACTTCAAGAAGTCATTCTTCCTGGACACCCTAGAAGCAAATGGCTACCAGCATGTCCACCTAGTCTCTTGATAACGTCCGCAAGCCATTGGCATGCTAACTTCATCAGATCACCACGGCGAGGGTCTTGAGTGGCAGCAGAATGAGTTGGCTACCACCCCCAGAGGGGGCATGTAGCTGAGGGGTCCCACAGGTGGAGCGCCAGCGCTTCTCCTGGGGTGGGTGTGGGGATGTGCTGGAGCCATCTAAAGCACTTGTGCTGTGTACGGCTCCAGCATATCCTTAGCACCCTAGAGTTCAAAGCTTCCAGTACATGGCTGTTTACTTTTGTGCCTTTCATAGAGTGTGGCACTTAGAATCAGTGGGCCAATTGGTGAAAGGTTGGTGCTCAGAGACTGGGTCCTTTTGACTTAAAAGGAGTCCCAAAAGTTGTATTGTTGACTTCACTTTGGGTAGTTGCTCCTTCAGCCTTCCTTCTTAGTCAGGTAGTCACCCCATTTCTGTTGACCTGTGTCCCAGAAGGACAGCATATGTACACACAGGGCTCATATACTATGGCTGCCATGTTGATGGCTATTGGATAGCAGGTGTTTGATTGACAGTGACTTCAACTTCTGTGTCCTTAGAATGCCACAGCATTAGCCAGCAAGCCATGCATCCTCCCTTGGTATAACTCAAGTGCATCACATTTCATGTCCAGCTCCTGCCAATCTGGTATGGTAATCCAGGGCATCCATCCGGGTCTCCATTGCCTGAATACCAGATGGACTTCTAGAACCCCCCCCAGTCTGCTCCACCTCTGGTGCAAGGACGGAGTGTTGCTCCATCCTCAAGTGTGCATGACTCCACAAAATGACTGGCACCCCATCCGAACCATGCAACCTTCCCAGTAACCCCTTGAAACTCCTGCAATACCTGTGCTGTGACACAGAGAGATGTTTAACTGTTTCTTCTTATAAAATCTCTCACGTGTAAAAAACAAAAAAAGCAGGGGAGAGATGATTGGTAATTTGTTTTAAATGTGGTTAAGCAGTTTCTGAGGTTTAGTATTTTTTGGTGTGCCACCGATTCCTGATTCAACCCTATTATATGAGACATTTTTTGCCAAATTAAGTTGAACCAACTGCACTAGATTATGAAACATTTTCCATTTGTATGAAAAAATTTTGATCATTGAAATGTTTATGTTAAAGACTCGAAAACTGATTGTGAGATGCCTAACACACTTTTCAGCGGAAATCAGTTACTGGATCCAAAAGTCTTTCAAGCATTATAAAGATGAAGATGCAAAACAGCAGTTTATCGAATATAATCGAGATGGTGATGGAGTGGTGACTTGGGAAGAGTACAATATTCAAATGTATGATCGCTTTATAGACTTTGATGAAAACATAGCACTGGATGATTACGAAGAAGAATCATTTAGACAGGTAAGGATAAATATATTGGAAATGTTAGTGTACACTGTAGTGTCCACATGGTTTGGAACCTTCTTGCCTACAAAGAGGTTGCTCCTAGATATTCTTCCTCTACAATTTTAAATTGTGCTGCCCTTGAAGTCAATGAAGCTCAACAGCTTTGTCATTAATCCCTAATTTTTCAAAGGATTTAAAAGTTTGTTTTGATTTCCAGTGCTATCATTGTATTACCCATCCCTTTTGTTGTGATTTACTGAACTCCTAGTCAGTGCCGAAAATAATGAAAGCTTGCATACTTATGTGCTCTCCATTATTATTTTGTTATCCCTCAGATTCCTAGCCTATTCAGTGTCATGACAATTCTTGGGATTTGGGAACCATGAGTTTCTCTATAAATGAATCTTTGCAGAGGCAGGCTTTTTTTTTTTGCATGGGAAATGTTTTAAATTGATGTTAGTTTCTAACGGGCCGTAGTACCCTTATTTTGAAAGAAATACTGTATAAGTGGTATACCAGAATTTCATTTTACCGTGTGGTAATGTCCTGGTTGAAAGTGATGCTAGAGATTGGTCAGTCAGGATTGAAAATTGGCTAAGAAGATTGCTGTGCAACCTGTTCCACTGAGCATCGGTGAATGGGTGTGATGTGCCCTTTTCACCCCCATTGGGAGAGGGGCATCATAGGCACTCTCTGCACGGAAGGGTGACCTTGCCTGAGACTCCCTTGCCTCACTATGTTGAAGGTCCTGTGCACACTACCTAGATCTGAACCTGCAAAGTGCACCCTTCGACTGCACCTGTTCAGGTTTATGGCTCACAAAGGAACAGGAATGGCCTAATATGCCTGAAATAATCCTCTAAATGTGGCCCCACCTACTCAGTAGTGATATCTGTAATAGTCCCTGCTAATCTTATTTGTCCAGAGGTAACCCGGCCTAGCCCCAGTAGAAGTTTGCCCATCTGGTGGGGACAGGATAGAGGAAGATGGAGAGCAAGAAACAGAGAAATCTCATTAGCATGTGAATAGATCTGGTCAAAGTTCACAAGAGGTGGTTTAATATCGCACATTTGGTACCTTCGACTTCTCCTGGAGGGTAATTTAGCCAACATGTAAAAGAGCTACTAAATACTATAAAAAAAAAAAAAGTGAAATAAATGCAACAGTAGCCACCCCGACTCTGACTCTTTAGTTCTTTAAATTCCTTTTAATGTTCACTTTATTTGGAAATTAATAGACTTTAAAAACAATGTTTTCTTTAAAGATTCACTTGAAGGACAAGAAGCGTTTTGAACATGCTGATAGAGATGGGGTGCCTGGGCTGAATGTAACGGAATTCACAGATTTTGAACACCCTGAAGAGACTGAGCACATGACGGTAAGGTTTGTTCCTTCTTCAGACCTGCACGTTGCTTGCGCTGTCTCTGTGGGAATAACTATTCTCACATTCAGTTCTGGATGACATGAAGGTATAATAGATATTCTTTTATTTACATTTTATAATTTAAATTATATATTTCCAAAAGGCCCTGCATCATTTGTACAGATGATGAAATTGCTTTCTGAGGTTGAATTGTGAAAGTGTGTCATGTTGTGCAAAAATATCAAAGATCTTAGATTTTCTTTAGCACTTTTCACTGTTGTATAACAGATACTATTTTATTTCAGTTCTGATGGCAGGAGATGTATGCAGAACAATGGAATTTGTGATTGTGAATCATTATCAATCTTAATTTTCCATAAAATAAATTGCATTTTAAAAGTAATTAATTCATTTAAGAATGGTATATGCCAAATATCTAATCGCTATGTATGTATTTTTAATTAACTTTCTACCCCTGAAATTCATAGAAAATGAAGATGGTTATGTCTTTTCAAAAGTCCAGAGATAACACAATGCTTCTGTTAACCCTTTGGCTGCTAATCCCCCCCCCCCCCCCATGCTAAGCCTTTTTTTAGGCTATTTGGGAAAGTTTGCGCTCAGGCCCCTGTAACATTTTGTCCACATAAGCTACCTACACCATATTTCAATGTTTTTTCCAACATCCTCGTGCTTCTAAAGGTACCCAGAGTTTGTGGATTCATCCAGCGATGACTGAGAAATTAGCCTAAATTTAGCTTTTTGGGGCGGGGGGGGATGGGAGTGCTGCAGAAAAAAGGGCCTGTTTTTTTCTCTGAAAATGCCATCAACAAAGGGTTTGTGGTGCTAAAATCACCTTCTTCCCAGCTTTTAGGTACATGCAGACTTGAGTCAGAAACCCATTTTTTTTTTTTTTTCTCAACACAGTTTTGCGATTTTACTGGGGCACAGCCCATTTTTCTGATTTTTGTGCTGTCAACCTCCTTCCAGTTAATGGTAGAAATGGGAGTGAACCCAAAGGTGGATCCCGAACTCTATACATTTCTGAATTCAGCAAGGGGTCATTTATGTAAATCCTTCAAGGTTTTCCTATAGAAAAATATTGAAATTGATTTGGAAAAAAAAACAGCCATATGAGTCTATGATTTCATCTGTAACAACTTTTAATTATGGCAGATTTTTTAAAACAATATAACGTTTAGTCCGCTGGACCCTTCTGCTGCGGAGGTATATAGGGCTTGAGGGTTCACCAAGTACTGTATGTTCCCAGAACCAATAACTGAGCCGCAAATTGCAATGATTATCATTGTGTGCCAGTTATACAGTAATTCATTTGGTAAAATATAAAGAGTGAAAAATAGTTATAAAGAAAACATATGTGTTTTCGAAATGGGCACAACATATAGAGTTAAGAAGCAATGGTTATTTACACATTTCTGAATTTGGGGATACCCATACCAACATGTGAATTAGAGGGCATTTCTCAAAAGGACTTCTTTCTTACACACTGTTTTACATTTGGAAGGCACAAATGCAGAGAAAGACAATTGGTAATAATGCTTGTTCTACTATTCCGTATTTCCCCAAGTCTCCACATACAAATGGTACCTCACTTGAGTGGGTAGGCATAGTGCCTGTGACAGGAAATGGGCCAAAACGCGACATTGACACATAACAATATTCCACCCAAAACCGGGCCCAAGCTCAGCCGATACCTAGGGAAATCTCGCAAGTCTGTACATTTTTTTAAACTAGACACCCAGAGGAATCCAGGAGCGGGTGACTCGCGTGGCTCTCATCAGATTCTGGTAATCAAAGCAGGTTTAAAATGGCAGGTTTTTTTTTTTAATGAGTTTTTAGGCTAACTCTGCTTTGGGCACCCACACAAGTGGGATAGAGTTTTTATTTGTTCAGATGGGCCAATGCTGGGTGGTAGGAATTTTGTGGGTTCCAGAGGTTTCCATCATAGAAATGTAGGGAAAATGCATGAGTTCAGGCAAAGTTGGAGGTTTGTAGGGCATTGTGGGTAAGAAAATGGTGTGGGGTGCCTGTGAAGCACACCACCCTGGACTCCCCCAGATGCTTATCTTTCATAAGTGTCTGAGTCTGGTAGATATTTCCACTTGGCAGCGTACCCAAGTCCAGAAAGTGAAATCGCTCTCTGTTGCAAGTGGGGTGATATTGGGACTTAGCCGAGATCTCCTGGTTCAAATGCAAAGTCAACACTTAAAGGAGTCAAATGTCCTCTTTCTTGCCATTGGGAAGAGCTGTTCTAGTCCGCAGAGGTGGCAGAAAGACTGTCGCCCTCTTCAGTTGGGGTGGGGCCATAACTATGCCCATGGTGGTGGGCAGCCCTCACCCCCCCCTATTTGTTTTATTTTCCCCTGGAGTCTACCGGGATATCTCTGATCTGGGGTAATTGCCCCCATCTGACGCACAGGGGGACAGAAATACTGTGTCCCCATTTATTTGGGGTGGGGGAACGGCTATGTCCATGATGGGCAGCCCCTAACCCTCTTTTATTTATATAAAAAATAATCCTGGTGACTAGTGGGCTTTCTGCCTCCCCTGGGGGTGGGGGGCAGATTGGGGGTAATAAGCCCCATCCGGCCCCAGGAGGGCATAAAGACTGTTCCTATATTTGGGGGGTGAGTGGGGGCATTGCCTTGCCCATTCTGGGTCCCCCCCACTCTTTCCTAAATTAAAAAAAAAGTCCCTGATGGGTAGTGGGTTTTCTGGGCTATTGTATCATTTAAAAGAATTGAGGGGGTAGCAAAAGCGCCTGCCAAAGAGGCCGCTCCCCCCTCTGTGGTGGCTTAGTGGAGTGCAGCCCTGCTTGGACATCGCCCTTCTGAGCAGAGATCCACTAGGAAAAGGTACTTTAGGAAAGGGGAGATTCTTTTGTTTCCAAAGGTACCTCTCCTGTTGAAATCGGTGATCAGGGGGTTGAGATTTGCCTCTGAGCACAAAAGAAAATGAAAGCAAATGAGCCAATCATCTCATTTTACTTTCATTTTCTCTGTAATGACGTCAGCAAGCACAGTGCGCAGATCGTCCTTTCTTTGTGGGGATATTTTTAGCCTTGGTTGCTGGGAAAGCCCTTCCCCACCAAGCAAAAAATATCCAAAAGAAATTCCTCTGGTGCCGCCCAAGAGGGATTTTCTGTACCAGGGGTCCAAAGCCCCAAATGTTTAAGAAGAATGTTTTTATTTACCAAAGCGGCACTATGTAGTCTTCCACCATATCTCATCAACTGTGTTTTCTTGTTTGTAACTTTCAGTTCTTTGATATTGTCACATAGGGTCTGATTTATAGTGCAGAGTATGGTTCGTACTCCGTCAGGGTGATAAAGTGAAATACTGTGTCGCTTTGATGAAGTACCTGCCCTCTGCATTTAGAGATGTCTAAATCCTTCACAGCTTCTGCCAAAGTGTTAAAAGCTTTATGGGTGGTACTATCAAATTGACTGATGTCTAACATGTGTTTTCAAAACTAATCACCACCACCACCATGGGAGTTGTCTCACTGGCCCTTAACTCCGGTTTTACCCAGCAGTGATGGACAGTGAAAAGTGGTAATTGAACAACATCCTATAACTTGGGCAAGTGGTAACATCGCCAAAACTCCGACAACTCCTACTCTGTCTGGGCCATCTGAACTCTATCTCTGTGATAAAACCTGAGTAGACTCTGTAGTGGAGATACTAAGGGTTCACCCGCCTATAAATCAGATGGCAGGCCGAGCGTTTGGCAGAGAGTCCTCCATCGCTGTTGCAACAGAGTACCCTCTCTGGCAAACACTAAATAAGTCCTATAGTTTTCCCCCACCAAGACTTTAAGCCTTCAAGACTCAACACCCCTGTACAATAACAATTAAATAATCAAATGACATCCTCAACATAACCTCAAACACAACTTTCAAAAAGTATGCTAAGAACAGGTGAGACTAATGAAGGCAGTTGGAGTGGATTTTCTGGAGTATAGGAGTGCTCTAGTACAAGTCCTAAAAATGTGGTTAGTTTGTATTGATTTCCTCTTTCCAAGCTGTTTCCTCCAAACTGTTGGTATGATATCCAAGAGTCTAAGTACTTCTTTTAACAGGAGCAAACGATCTGCGCTGTCAGAATGGCTCATTTATACGGTTTTCTGTGTAACTGCTGTTTTTTGTGTTTCCAGTACCGGTTCCCTGAGTGTGCATGGAATTGGATCGGTTGGAGGGCTCTACTGATCAGAATTGGCATTTTAGAATCAGCTGTAGCTCTAATGCTTTCCTGGATATATATTATAGGCGAAGATCTCCCAAGCATTAGGAGTGGGGCGAATTAAATGTGTGGGAAGGCATTATAGTGTATCTGAGGTTTTGTTTTCTCAATGTTTGAAAGTGTGGATGTTAAACTATAATTTCACTTTGGAGAGTGAGATAGGTTTGTTGCTGGTGGAAGTCTAAGATACCATTTTGAGGTTTAACTAGGCTGGGCTGCTCTGACCTGCAGAGCTGTCCATTGCTAGTTGTCTTGACTGTGGGAAGGACCAGAGAATAATAGTGAGAGAATGAAGGTGCAATAGTTAATCTTTAGTGTCTAAACATGATCCCTGGATGGCTCAGGCCCCAAACACCCATCAGAAAAGCTAACATTTGCAGAGCTGCTCCCTAGAGACAGCATGAAACATAAGATGGCTTGTCACTTGTAATAAGTGGGAAATGTGGATCAAACACCACAGAGCTTAAACACCCTGAAAAATCCAGGGCTCTGGGACTTGCTAAGGTCACATAGGCAGGTGTTGGGGCACTATGGGGCTATGGCTAATCACTCCCTGATTTAGTTCATTCAGCATAAGAACCTTCCCACATGTGTGTATCTATCTGTCCTGCACAGCGGCTGTGGATGGTACTGTCCATATTGCAGATGGGATGCACATTGGAGTTTGTAGTATTTTGACCAGACTTTTGTCCATTCAGTGTCCTCTGCCTGGAGGTCGCAGCGGTGTGGAATTCCTACTGCACGACGTACAGGACATATTGTTTGGGGTCATGGACAACAAGTTTTCATGGTTATTTTGTCCTTGGGACAGGCCCATCCCCCAGCTCCAAAAACCCCTGGGCTGCTAGTTTTACAGTGTCAGGGAATGGCACTGTCTGCAGTTTAAAGAGTTTTTGTGTCCAAGTATAAATGTTGTTCCAACTTGTCTTTATGGTTCATATTTTATTATTAGGGTGAGCGCTAAAAGAAATGTTGTAAGCTCAGACTTCACTACCAACAGAGGTTCCAGTGTAAAACTGTGTACACACGTTTACAAAGTTTACCTCTATGAGGCTACATATAATGGCTCTCTGTGAAGATGCCATTAGTTAGACACTTGAAAGCAAGATTGATGGTTCTTTGCTTCCAAAATAAAATGTTTACAAAAAAATACAACCTGGGGAAAACCTGAGGAAATAAGCATTTTTCTAAACAAACTCCTGTCTCCTAATACTATTTATAATGGAATATCCTTTTCAACAAGATTAGGTGAAACATGAAAATAAAAAAGCATTGGCAAAGCCAGTAAGTCTGATCTTGGTGGTCAACCTTTTGGTTTTGTCAATGCAAGTCTTGTTTTGACCTATTTTTGTAAAACTTTATTGTTATAGTAGCTGTTGAGTCCTTACAATTATAACAAACATTGTCAAAAGCAAAAATATTTTTTAGTCTCAAAAAGCCCTGAACAAAACTACTTTGTGTGCTGATATGCTCCTTGTGAAAGAGTAGAATGCTGTCACTCACAGTGAAGCCAGCCGACAGATAGATAGAGGGACAAAATTAAATAAAAACAAAAGGTCTTGGTTAAAACCAGACCTAATTAGGGACCCAGTTCTTAAAGACCGTCACAAAAGTGCACCTATGGTATATGTCTTTGAATTAGCGCAGATTGACAGCTTTCATTAATTCATAAGAATTTACAGAAGTAGGCCAGTAAACCATGCTTCTAGAAAATATTTGGGATCTGGGTTTTGGTATGAGCAAATATGCATACATTGGATTACTTGTGCGTAAATCTATTGTGCATTTACAAGTTCACTTTCCCTCCAACCATTTCCCCCACTAACCCTGAAAGAGGTTTTACTTCTGCCCTTTTCAGGAGTAAGTTTCCAACCTTTCTCAGTATGGGAAAAGATTAGTGAAGAACTAGTGAAAACCCCTATAACATGCAAGTTTGTAGGTTTGTACAGACTCAAAAGGGCATTCCAACCCTAGAGCTAGTGCTTACCACTCCTTCCAGTCCCAGTATGTAGATCTGCAGAAAGGTGGAAAAAAAGGGGCGTATTTATAAAAGAGTTGTCACCCCTGTACCTTTTCAAATCTATCCTGCATCGTAAAGCACTGCCTGTAACCCTTGTAGGCCCCACTCGCTTCAAAATGTGACATGTCAACTGACTGGGTGACAGCGACAACATATGCTCTGATGCACATAAAAATTAATTTGCCTTTTTCCGCAAAGCCCAGTGACAGAATCTAAATAACTTGCCTTATGCCAGTGTCTGATAGTTCGTTTTCTGGCTTCACATAATATCATAATGTTATTCTCTGATGGACTGAGATAACCATAGGCTAGTGCCTCAAGTGTTGAAGATCAGTTACTGAGGGCCACTCATAAGGCTTTACTACCCCTGCAGAGATCAGCAGCATTTGAAGAATGTCTGTAAGGAAATGCCTCCTTGGCATGGTTACCACCTGACTTTTTGCCTTTGCTGATGCCAAGTTATGATTTGAAAGTGTGCTGAGGCCTGCTAACCAGGCCCCAGCACCAGTGTTCTTTCCCTAACCTGTACCTTTGTTTCCACAATTGGCACACCCTGGCATCCAGGTAAGTCCCTTGTAACTGGTACCCCTGGTACCAAGGGCCCTGATGCCAGGGAAGGTCTCTAAGGGCTGCAGCATGTCTTATGCCACCCTGGGGACCCCTCACTCAGCACAGACACACTGCTTGCCAGCTTGTGTGTGCTAGTGGGAATAAAAAGACTAAGTCGACATGGCACTCCCCTCAGGGTGCCATGCCAACCTCACACTGCCTATAGGTAAAGATAAGTCACCCCTCTAGCAGGCCTTACAGCCCTAATGCAGGGTGCACTATACCATAGGTGAGGGCATAATTGCATGAGCACTATGCCCCTACAGTGTCTAAGCAAAACCATAGACATTGTAAGTGCAGGGTAGCCATAAGAGTATATGGTCTGGGAGTCTGTCATGCACGAACTCCCCAGCACCCTAATGGCTACACTGAAAACTGTGAAGTTTGGTATCAAACGTCTCAGCACAATAAATGCACCCTGATGCCAGTGTACATTTTATTGTAACATACACCCCAGAGGGTGCCCCCTGAAACCTTAACCGACTACCAGTGTGGGCTGACTAATTTTAGCAGCCTGCCACACACCAGACATGTTGCTGGCCACATGGGGAGAGTGCCTTTGTCACTCTGTGGCTAGTAACAAAGCCTGTACTGGGTGGAAGTGCTTCTCACCTCCCCCTGCAGGAACTGTAACACCTGGCGGTGAGCCTCAAAGGCTCACCCCCTTTGTTACAGCACCCCAGGGCACTCCAGCTAGTGGAGTTGCCCGCCCCCTCCGGCCACGGCCCCACTTTTGGCGGCAAGGCCGGAGGAGATAATGAGAAAAGAAGGAGGAGTCACTGGCCAGTCAGGACAGCCCCTAAGGTGTCCTGAGCTGAGGTGACTCTGACTTTTAGAAATACTCCATCTTGCAGATGGAGGATTCCCCCAATAGGATTAGGGATGTGCCCCCCTCCCCTCAGGGAGGAGGCACAAAGAGGGTGTAGCCACCCTCAGGGCTAGTAGCCATTGGCTACTGACCCCCCAGACCTAAACACACCCCTAAATCGAGTATTTAGGGGCTCACAGAACACAGCAAGAGAGATTTCTGCAACCTAAGAAGAAGAAGGACTGCTGAGCTGAAAACCTGCAGAGAAGACGGAGACACCAACTGCTTTGGCCCCAGCTCTACCGGCCTGTCTCCCCACTTCTAAAGACACTGCTCCAGCGACGTGTTCCACAGGGTCCAGCGACCTCTGAAGCCTCAGAGGACTACCCTGAATCTTGCAGGACAAAGAACTCCCGAGGACAGCGGCTCTGTTTCACAAAGACTGCAACTTTGCAACAAAGAAGCAACTTTGAAACAACACACGTTTCCTGCCGGAAGCGTGAGACTTTGCACTCTGCACCCGACGCCCCCGGCTCGACTTGTGGAGAACAAACACCACAGGGAGGATTACCCGGCGACTACGAGACCGTGAGTAGCCAGAGTTGATCCCCCTGAGCCCCCACAGCGACGCCTGCAGAGGGAATCCAGAGGCCCCCCCCCTTGACCGCGTCTACCTGCTTCAAAGACCCGACGCCTGGTAAAGACACTGCACCCGCAGCCCCCAGGACCTGAAGGATCCGACCTCCAGTGCAGGAGCGACCCCCAGGTGGCCCTCTCCCTTGCCCAGGTGGTGGCTACCCCGAGGAGCCCCCCTTGCCTGCCTGCATCGCTGAAGAGACCCCTTGGTCTCACATTGGATTACATTGCGAACCCGACGCCTGTTTGCACACTGCACCCGGCCGCCCCCGTGCCGCTGAGGGTGTACTTTTTGTGCTGACTTGTTTCCCCCCCGGTGCCCTACAAAACCCCCCTGGTCTGCCCTCCGATGACGCGGGTACTTACCTGCTGGCAGACTGGAACCGGGGCACCCCCTTCTCCATTGAAGCCTATGCGTTTTGGGCACCACTTTGACCTCTGCACCTGACCGGCCCTGAGCTGCTGGTGTGGTAACTTTGGTGTTGCCCTGAACCCCCAACGGTGGGCTACCTTGGACCCAACTTTGAACCCCGTAGGTGGTTTACTTACCTGAAAAACTAACAAACACTTACCTCCCCCAGGAACTGTTGAAAATTGCACTGTCTAGTTTTAAAACAGCTATATGTCATTTGTGTGAAAACTGTATATGCTATTTTGCTAATTCAAAGTTCCTAAATTTCCTAAGTGAAATACCTTTCATTTAAAGTATTGTTTGTAAATCTTGAACCTGTGGTTCTTAAAATAAACTAAGAAAATATATTTTTCTATACAAAAACCTATTGGCCTGGAATTGTCTGAGTGTGTGTTCCTCATTTATTGCCTGCGTGTGTACAACAAATGCTTAACACTACCCTCTGATAAGTCTACTGCTTGACCACACTACCACAAAATAGAGCATTGGAATTATCTCTTTTTGCCACTATTTTACCTCTAAGGGGAACCCCTGGACTCTGTGCATGCTATTTCTTACTTTGAAATAGTACATACAGAGCCAACTTCCTACATTGGTGGATCAGCGGTGGGGTACAAGACTTTGCATTTGCTGGACTACTCAGACAATACCTGATCACACAACTAAATCCCTAAAACTGTCATTAGAAACTGATTTTAGAAATTTTAGCTATTTTACTAAATTTTTAAAAGTCCTGCTAGGGCCTTGTGTTAGTCCCTGTTAGCATTTCTTTTAGAGTTTAAAAGTTTTGTAAGTTTGAATTAAGTTCTAGAGATAGTTTTAGATTCTTAAAAAGTATTCCAACTTTTAGAAACATAATGTCTAATGCAGAAGAGAATGTGATGGAACTCGAAGTCACCCCTTACCTGAATTTTAGGATGTCAGAGTTAAGGTCTCTCTGCAAAATAAAAAAAGATTAGAACTGGTTCAAACCCTACCAAAGTGCAGCTCCAGGAGCTTTTGGCAGAGTTTGCCAAGAACAACCCCTCTGAGGATGAGGAGAGGGGGAAGCTAGTGATGTGGAGGAAGTCTCCCCTCCAGTCCTAGTTAGGGAGGCCAGGGCTCCTCAAACCCTGACTCCAAATGTGATAGTCAGAGATGCTGCTTCTCTCACAGGAGAGTCCAGCACCTCTGGAATCACTGAGGATAGCCTCAGTGAAGATGACCTACTGTTAGCCAGGATGGTCAAAAGATTGGGTTTAGAGAGACAGCTCCTAGCCATAGAAAGGGAAAGACAAGAGATGGGTTTTGGTCCCATCCATGGTGGCAGCAACATAAATCGGGTCAGAGATTCTCTTGACATGTTGAAAATCCCAAAAGGGATTGTAACTAAATATGAAGATGGTGTTGACATCACCAAATGGTTCACAGCTTTTGAGAGGGCTTGTGCAACCAGAAAAGTAAACAGATCTCACTGGGGTGCTCTCCTTTGGGAAATGTTCACTGGAAAGTGTAGGGATAGACTCCTCACACTGTCTGGAAAAGATGCAGAATCCTATAACCTCATGAAGGCTACCCTGATTGAGGGCTTTGGATTCTCCACTGAGGAGTATAGTATTCGGTTCAGGGGAGCTCAAAAATCCTCGAGCCAGACCTGGGTTGATTTTGTTGACTACTCAGTGAAAACACTGGATGGTTGGATTCAAGGCAGTGGTGTAAATGATTATGATGGGCTGTACAATTTATTTGTGAAAGAACACCTGCTAAGTAATTGTTTCATTGATAAACTGCATCAGCATCTGGTAGACCTAGGACCAATTTCTCCCCAAGAATTGGGAAAGCAGGCGGACCATTGGGTCAAGACTGGGGTGACCAAGACTTCCACAGGGGGTGACCAAAAGAAAGGGGTCACAAAGACTCCCCAGGGGAAGAGTGTTGAGACATCCAAAGGGAAAAATAGTAAAGAGTCTTCTATAGGGCCCCAAAAACCTGCTCAGGAGGAAGGGCCCAGAGCCTCTTCACAATCCAATTTTGGGTACAAGGGTAAAAACTTTGATCCCAAAAAGGCCTGGTGTCGTAGCTGTAATCCGCCAGGACACCAAACTGGAGACAAGGCCTGTCCCAAGAAAGGTTCCACTTCTAATGCTACTCCAGCTAACACTGGAATGGCCAGCCTCCAAGTGGGATCAACAGTGTGCCCAGAGCAAATCAGGGTTCACACTGAAGCTACATTAGTCTCTGAGGGTGGGGTGGATTTAGCCACACTGGCTGCCTGGCCCCCTAACATGCAAAAATACAGACAGCAGCTCTTAATTAATGGGACAAGTGTAGAAGGCTGAGGGATACAGGTGCCAGTGTCACCATGGTGACAGAGAAACTGGTTTCCCCTGGTCAATACCTGGCTGGACAAACTTATCCAGTCACCAACGCTGACAATCAGACTAAAGTACATCCCATGGCTATGGTAACTTTAGAGTGGGGGGGGTCAATGGCCTGAAACATGTGGTGGTCTCCTCAAATATCCCTGTAGACTGTTTGCTTGGAAATGATCTGGAGTCCTCAGCATGGGCTGAGGTAGAACTAAAAACCCATGCAGCCATGCTGGGTATCCCTGAACTGGTGTGTGTCAAGACAAGGGCACAGTGCAAGGCTCAGGGTGAAAAAGTGGTGTTGGAGCCTGGAAAAAGGGCCCAACCCTCCAAGAGAAAAGGAAAGAAAACTGGGGAACCAGTTTCCACACAACAAGAAAAAGAGAACCTCTCTTCTCAGGAAGAAGTTCTGCCCTCTGAGGGAACTGAGCCCCTGGAGTTAGAACCTTATCAGGTTGAGCTCCTAGGCCCATGGGGACCCTCAAGGGAACAGTTGTGTAAGGGGCAAGAAACCTGTCCCTCTCTTGAAGGCCTTAGGCAGCAAGCTGCTGAAGAGTCCAATGGAAAAATAACAGGAACACATAGGGTCTATTGGGAAGATGGACTCCTTTACACTGAGGCAAGAGATCCCAAACCTGGTGCCACTAGGAGAGTGGTAGTGCCTCAGGAGTTTAGGGAGTTCATTCTGACCTTAGCTCATGATATTCCTCTTGCTGGGCATTTGGGACAGGCCAAGACGTGGAAGAGATTAGTCAACCACTTCTATTGGCCCAACATGTCCCAGAAGGTCAAGGAGTTTTTTGTCTCCTGTGCCACCTGTCAAGCCAGTGGTAAGACAGGTGGGCACCCAAAGGCCCCCCTCATTCCACTTCCAGTGGTGGGGGTCCCCTTTGAAAGAGTGGGTGTGGACATAGTGGGTCCACTTGAACCTCCCACAGCCTCAGGGAACCAATACATACTAGTAGTAGTGGATCATGCTACTAGATACCCTGAAGCAATTCCCCTTAGGTCGACTACTGCCCCTGCAGTAGCCAAAGCACTCATCGGTATTTTTACCAGAGTGGGATTTCCTAAGGATGTGGTGTCTGACAGAGGTACCAACTTTATGTCAGCATACCTGAAACACATGTGGAATGAGTGTGGGGTGACTTACAAATTCACCACACCATACCATCCACAAACCAATGGTCTTGTAGAAAGGTTTAACAAGACATTGAAAGGCATGATCATGGGGCTCCCTGAAAAACTCAAAAGGAGATGGGATGTCCTCTTGCCATGCCTGCTTTTCGCCTACAGAGAGGTGCCTCAGAAGGGAGTAGGGTTTTCCCCCTTTGAACTTCTGTTTGGCCATCCTGTAAGGGGACAACTAGCTCTTGTAAAAGAAGGCTGGGAGAGACCTCTTCATGAGCCTAAACAAGATATAGTGGACTATGTACTAGGCCTACGTTCAAGGATGGCAGAGTATATGGAAAAGGCAAGCAAAAACCTTGAGGCCAGCCAACAACTCCAGAAGTTTTGGTATGACAAAAAGGCTGCTATGGTTGAGTTTCAGCCAGGGCAGAAAGCCTGGGTTCTGGAGCCTGTGGCTCCCAGAGGCACTTCAGGACAGATGGAGTGGCCCTTACCCAGTGCTAGAGAAGAAGATTCAGGTCACCTACCTGGTAGACCTAGGCACTAGCAGGACCCCCAAAAGGGTGATCCATGTGAACCGCCTCAAACTCTTCCATGACAGGGCAGATGTGAATCTGTTGATTGTAACAGATGAGGACCAGGAAGCTGAGAGTGAACCTCTCCCTGATCTCCTCTCCACAGACCCAAAAGATGGCTCAGTTGATGGAGTGATCTATTCAGACACCCTCTCTGGCCAACAGCAATCTGACTGTAGGAAGGTCCTGCAACAGTTTGCTGAGCTCTTTTCCCTAACCCCTGGGTCAGACACACCTGTGTACCCATGATGTGGACACAGGAGACAGCATGCCTATCAAAAACTAAATTTTCAGACAGTCTGACCAACTTAAGGAAGGCATCAAAGTGGAAGTCCACAAGATACTGGAATTGGGAGTCATTGAGCACTCGGACAGCCCCTGGGCTAGCCCAGTGGTCTTAGTCCCCAAACCTCACACCAAAGATGGAAAGAGAGAGATGAGGTTTTGTGTGGACTACAGAGGACTTAGGGCCATATGTACGAACACATTTTCCCATTGACACAGAATGGGAAAAATCCTTTGCTACATCTGGCCCTTAATTCTGTCACCAAGACAGATGCCCATCCCATTCCAAGGGCAGATGAATTGATAGACAAACTAGGTGCTGCCAAATACTTAAGTACCTTTGACTTGACAGCAGGGTACTGGCAATTCAAAATGGCACCAGGAGCAAAAGAAAAGACAGCATTCTCCACACCTGATGGGCATTATCAGTTTACTGTTATGCCCGTTGGTTTAAAGAATGCCCCTGCCACCTTCCAAAGGTTGGTGAATCAAGTCCTTGCTGGCTTGGAGTCCTTTAGTGCAGCTTATCTTGACGATATTGCTGTCTTTAGCTCCAGCTGGCAGGATCACCTGGTCCACCTGAAGAAGGTTTTGAAGGCCCTGCAATCATCAGGCCTCTCTATCAAGGCATCCAAATGCCAGATAGGGCAGGGAACTGTGGTGTACTTGGGACACCTTGTAGGTGGAGGCCAAGTTCAGCCACTCCAGCCTAAGATCCAGACTATTCTGGACTGGGCAGCTCCAAAAACCCAGACTCAAGTCAGGGCATTCCTAGGCTTGACTGGGTACTACAGGAGGTTTGTGAAGGGATATGGATCCATAGTGACACCCCTCACAGAACTTACCTCTAAGAAAATGCCCAAGAAGGTAAACTGGACTGTAGAATGGCAACAGGCATTTGACACCCTGAAACAAGCAATGTGCACAGCACCAGTTCTCAAAGTTCCAGATTACTCCAAGCAGTTCATTGTGCAGACTGATGCCTCTGAACATGGGATAGGGGCAGTTTTGTCCCAAACAAATGATGATGGCCTTGACCAGCCTGTTTCTTTCATTAGCAGGAGGTTACTCCCCAGGGAGCAGCGTTGGGGTGCCATTGAGAGGGAGGCCTTTGCTGTGGTTTGGTCCCTGAAGAAGCTGAGACCATACCTCTTTGGTACTCACTTTGTAGTTCAGACTGACCACAGACCTCTCAGATGGCTAATGCAAATGAAAGGAGAAAATCCAAAACTGTTGAGGTGGTCCATCTCCCTACAGGGAATGGACTTTATAGTGGAACACAGACCTGGGACTGCCCATGCCAATACAGATGGCCTTTCCAGGTTCTTCCACTTAGAAAATGAAGACTATCTTGGGAAAGGTTAGTCTCATCCTCTTTCGTTTGGGTTTGTGTAAGGAAATGCCTCCTTGGCATGGTTACCCCCTGACGTTTTGCCTTTGCTGATGCCAAGTTATGATTTGAAAGTGTGCTGAGGCCTGCTAACCAGGCCCCAGCACCAGTGTTCTTTCCCTAACCTGTACCTTTGTTTCCACAATTGGCACACCCTGGCACCCAGGTTAGTCCCTTGTAACTGGTACCCCTGGTACTAAGGGCCCTGATGCCAGGGAAGGTCTCTAAGGGCTGCAGCATGTCTTATGCCACCCTGGGGACCCCTCACTCAGCACAGACACACTGCTTGCCAGCTTGTGTGTGCTAGTGGTAATAAAAAGACGAAGTCGACATGGCATTCCCCTCAGGGTGCCATGCCAACCTCACACTGCCTATAGGTACAGATAAGTCACCCATCTAGCAGGCCTTACAGCCCTAAGGCAGGGTGCACTATACCATAGGTGAGGGCATAAGTGCATGAGCACTATGCCCCTACAGTGTCTAAGCAAAACCTTAGACATTGTAAGTGCAGGGTAGCCATAAGAGTATATGGTCTGGGAGTCTGTCATGCACGAACTCCACAGCACCATAATAGCTACACTGAAAACTGGGAAGTTCGGTATCAAACTTCTCAGCACAATAAATGCACACTGATGCCAGTTTACATTTTATTGTAACATACACCCCAGAGGGCACCTTAGAGATGCCCCCTGAAACCTTAACCGACTACCAGTGTGGGCTGACTAGTTTTAGCAGCCTGCCACACACCAGACATGTTGCTGGCCACATGGGGAGAGTGCCTTTGTCACTCTGTGGCTAGTAACAAAGCCTGTACTGGGTGGAGGTGCTTCTCACCTCCCCCTGCAGGAACTGTAACACCTGGCGGTGAGCCTCAAAGGCTCATCCCCCTTTGTTGCAGCACCCCAGGGCACTCCAGCTAGTGGAGTTGCCCGCCCCCTCCGGCCACGGCCCCACTTATGGCGGCAAGGCCGGAGGAGATAATGAGAAAAACATGGAGTCACTGGCCAGTCAGGACAGCCCCTAAGGTGTCCTGAGCTGAGGTGACTCTGACTTTTAGAAATCCTCCATCTTGCAGATGGAGGATTCCCCCAATAGGATTAGGGATGTGCCCCCCTCCCCTCAGGGAGGAGGCACAAAGAGGGTGTAGCCACCCTCAGGGCTAGTAGCCATTGACTACTAACCCCCCAGACCTAAACACACCCCTAAATCGAGTATTTAGGGGCTCCCAGAACACAGCAAGAGAGATTCCTGCAACCTAAGAAGAAGGACTGCTGAGCTGAAAACCTGCAGAGAAGACGGAGACACCAACTGCTTTGGCCCCAGCTCTACCGGCCTGTCTCCCCACTTCTAAAGACACTGCTGCAGCGACGCGTTCCACAGGGTCCAGCGACCTCTGAAGCCTCAGAGGACTACCCTGCATCTAGAAGGACCAAGAACTCCCGAAGACAGCGGCTCTGTTCCACAAAGACTGCAACTTTGCTACAAAGAAGCAACTTTGAAACAACACACGTTTCCCGCCGGAAGCGTGAGACTTTGCACTCTGCATCCGACGCCCCTGGCTCGACTTGTGGAGAACAAACACCACAGGGAGGACTCCCCGGTGACTACGAGACCGTGAGTAGCCAGAGTTTACCCCCCTGAACCCCCACAGCGACGCCTGCAGAGGGAATCCCGAGGCTCCCCTTGACCGCGACTGCCTGCTTCAAAGACCCGACGCCTGGTAAAGACACTGCACCCGCAGCCCCCAGGACCTGAAGGATTCGACCTCCAGTGCAGGAGCGACCCCCCAGGTGGCCCTCTCCCTTGCCCAGGTGGTGGCTACCCCGAGGAGCCCCACCTTGCCTGCCTGCATCGCTGAAGAGACCCCTTGGTCTCCCATTGGATTACATTGCGAACCCAACGCCTGTTTGCACACTGCACCCGGCCGCCCCCGTGCCGCTGAGGGTGTACTTTTTGCGCTCACTTGTGTCCCCCCCCCCCCAGTGCCCTACAAAACCCCCCTGGTCTGCCCTCCGAAGACGCGGGTACTTACCTGCTTGCAGACTGGAACCGGGGCACCCCCATCTCCATTGAAGCCTATGCGTTTTGGGCACCACTTTGACCTCTGCACCTGACCGGCCCTGAGCTGCTGGTGTGGTAACTTTGGGGTTGCCCTGAACCCCCAACGGTGGGCTACCTTGGACCCAACTTTGAACCCCTTAGGTGGTTTACTTACCTGCAAAACTAACAAACACTTACCTCCCCCAGGAACTGTTGAAAATTGCACTGTCTAGTTTTAAAATAGCTATATGTCATTTGTGTGAAAACTGTATATGCTATTTTGCTAATTCAAAGTTCCTAAGTTAAATACCTTTCATTTAAAGTATTGTTTGTAAATCTTGAACCTGTGGTTCTTAAAATAAACTAAGAAAATATATGTTCGGTGGCATGTGTAGCTGCAGATACACATGCTGTGCATAGTCCGCCGTCTGGTGTTGGGTCGGAGTGTTACAAGTTGTTTTTCTTCGAAGAAGTCTTTTCGAGTCACGAGACCGAGGGACTCCTCCTACTTTGGTTCCATTGCGCATGGGCGTCGACTCCATGTTAGATTGTTTTTTTTCCGCCATCGGGTTCGGACGTGTTCCTTTTCGCTCCGTGTTTCGGGTCGGAAAGTTAGTCAGAATCAACGGAAAATTCGTCGGTATTGTTTAGTTCGGTATCGGGTTAGATTAGAATCGACACCGAATCTTGAAGAGCTCCGGTAGCCCTTCGGGGTAATTTCGATCCGCAGTCGGGGCCTGGTCGGCCCGACCGCGTGCAAGATCGAGACTGATGGAACGGACCCCGTTCCGATTCTGTCCTAAATGCCACAGTAAATATCCCTATACAGACCAGCATTTGGTCTGTAACTTGTGCCTGTCACCCGAGCACAAAGAAGAAACGTGTGAGGCCTGTCGAGAGAGTGAGTAAGACGTCGAAACAAGCATCACACAGAAAAACAGACAAAGCCCAGGGGATGCCACTGCCGACAGGCCATGGCTCAACCCATAAAGTAGGTGACCGTCCATCGGCACCGAAAAAGGGCGAACTGGTGCCGAGATCGTCCGACTCAGGTCGAGACACAGGCACGCAGCAATCTCGGGACCGAGAAACTGCCGCAGAAAAGGGTCGACACCGAGGCAGCGGCACTGAAGCTGCTCGGCACAGAGATAGCTGCACCGAAGATGGTCGACGCCAAGAAGGTACGACACCGAAAAAAAGGAAAGTCTCTTCGGAGCCGAAAACAACAAAAGACACGGTTTTCGGTGCCAAAACGCCCAGCAACCGAACCGAAAGCCAGTTCCTACTCAGAGGAACACTCACTGTCCTCCCAACTTCAAAAACACAGATTTGAGGAGGAATTACAAACAACAGCTGTAGATCACACGCAAAAGCGGATCTTTATACAAAGTGGTACAGGGAAGATCAGCACCCTTCCCCCAATCAGAAGAAAAAGGAAACTAGATTTCCAACAACAAGAAAAAACACCACAAGCAAAAGTGGTGAAGAAGGTAACTCCACCACCCTCTCCACCACCGGCAACTCATATATCACCGGCACAAACTCCGTCACAATCACCAGCTCATACCACCATGAGCCAAGATGACCAGGACGCATGGGATCTTTATGACGCCCCAGTATCGGACAATAGCCCTGAGTCGTACCCCACTAAGCCCTCACCACCTGAGGACAGTACAGCGTATGCTCAGGTGGTAGCTAGGGCAGCAGAGTTTCATAACGTATCGCTACATTCAGAGCCTATCGAGGATGACTTCCTTTTTAACACCCTGTCCTCCACCCATAGCAATTATCAAAGCCTTCCTATGCTCCCTGGAATGCTAAGGCACGCTAAACAAATCTTTAAGGAGCCAGTTAAAAGCAGAGCGATAACCCCAAGGGTGGAGAAGAAATACAAGGCACCACCCACAGACCCTGCTTTTATTAGATCACAACTGACCCCAGATTCAGTTGTCGTAGGAGCAGCTCGTAAAAGAGCCAACTCGCACACATCAGGCGACGCACCACCTCCTGACAAGGAGAGCCGAAAGTTTGATGCAGCCGGGAAAAGGGTTGCAGTACAAGCTGCAAATCAGTGGCGCATCGCCAACTCGCAGGCACTCCTAGCGCGATATGACAGAGCCCATTGGGACGAGATGCAGCATCTCATCGAGCACCTCCCCAAAGAATTCCAACAACGGGCAAAACAAGTGGTTGAAGAGGGACAAAACATATCCAACAACCAAATCCGTTCTTCTATGGATGCAGCAGATACAGCTGCAAGAACTATAACTACTGCTGTAACGATAAGGAGGCACGCATGGCTGCGCACATCCGGTTTCAAACCTGAGATACAACAGGCAGTGCTCAATATGCCGTTCAATGAACAACAATTGTATGGACCAGAAGTGGACACTGCAATTGAAAAATTAAAGAAAGACACTGACACAGCTAAAGCCATGGGCGCACTCTATTCCCCGCAGGGCAGAGGCACATTTCGCAAAACTACTTTCAGAGGAGGGTTTCGAGGTCAAGCCACACAAGCCAGCACCTCACAAACAACACCGTCTACCTACCAGGGACAGTATCAAAGGGGAGGCTTTCGGGGCCAATACAGAGGGGGCCAATTCCCAAAAAAACGGGGAAAATTTCAAGGACCCAAAACCCCTCAAAACAAGCAGTGACTCACAAGTCACTCAACCCCTTCACACAACACCAGTGGGGGGAAGACTAAGCCAGTTCTACAATTCTTGGGAGGAGATAACAACAGACACTTGGGTCTTAGCAATTATCCAACATGGTTATTGCATAGAATTTCTCCAACTCCCTCCAAACGTCCCACCGAAAACACACAAGATGTCCAAACAGCATATAGACCTTCTAGGACTAGAAGTTCAAGCATTACTGCAAAAAGACGCAATAGAATTAGTACCAACAACACAAAAGAACACAGGAGTTTACTCACTGTACTTTCTAATGCCGAAAAAGGACAAAAGTCTGAGACCAATATTGGATCTCAGAACACTAAACACCTACATCAAATCAGACCACTTTCACATAGTCACAGCAAGACTACATGACAACGTTATATCTAAAAGACGCGTATTTCCATATACCGATACATCCCACGCACAGGAAATACCTAAGGTTCGTATTCGAAGGAATACATTACCAATTCAAAGTGTTGCCATTCGGAATAACGACAGCACCAAGAGTCTTTACAAAATGTCTAGCAGTAGTAGCTGCACATATCAGGAGGCAGCAAATACACGTGTTCCCGTACCTAGACGATTGGTTAATCAAAACCAACTCGCTAACAAAGTGTTTACACCACACAGATTATGTTATACAAACCCTTTACAAACTGGGTTTCTCCATCAACTATGCAAAGTCACACCTTTTGCCGTGTCAAACACAGCAATACTTAGGAGCGACAATCTACACAACAAAAGGGATAGCCACTCCAAGTCCACAAAGGGTTAAAAATTTTCACAAGGTGATACAAGCTATGTATCCAACACAAAAGATACACGCAAATATGGTCTTAAAACTTCTAGGCATGATGTCCTCATGCATAGCCATTGTCCCAAACGCAAGATTGCACATGCAGCCCTTACAACAGTGCCTAGCATCACAATGGTCACATGCACAGGGTCACCTTCTAGATCTGGTGTTGATAGACCGCCAAACATACATCTCGCTTCTATGGTGGAACAGTACAAATTTAAACAAAGGGCGGCCTTTCCAAGACCCAGTGCCACAATATGTGATAACAGATGCTTCCATTACAGGGTGGGGAGCACACCTCAATCAACACAGCATCCAAGGACAATGGGACGTACATCAAAGAAACTTTCATATAAATCACCTAGAATTGTTAGCAGTATTTCTAGCGTTGAAAGCATTCCAACCAATGATAACCCACAAATACATTCTTGTCAAAACAGACAACATGACGACAATGTATTATTTAAACAAACAGGGGGGAACACAGTTGTGTCTCCTCACACAAAAAATATGGCATTGGGCAATTCACAACCATATTCGCCTAATAGCACAGTTTATTCCAGGGATCCAGAACCAGCTAGCAGACAATCTCTCCCGGGATCACCAACAGGTCCACGAATGGGAAATTCACCCCCAAATCCTGAACAATTACTTCCAAATGTGGGGAACACCTCAAATAGATCTATTTGCAACAAAAGAAAACGCAAAATGCCAAAACTTCGCATCCAGGTACCCACACCAGCAATCTCAAGGCAATGCTCTATGGATGAATTGGTCAGGGATATTTGCATACGCTTTTCCCCCTCTCCCTCTCCTTCCATATCTAGTAAACAGATTGAGTCAAAACAAACTCAAACTCATTCTAATAGCACCAACGTGGGCAAGACAACCTTGGTATACAACACTACTAGACCTGTCAGTAGTACCTCATGTCAAACTACCCAACAGGCCAGATCTGTTAACACAACACAAGCAACAAATCAGGCATCCAAACCCAGCATCGCTGAATCTAGCAATTTGGCTCCTGAAATCCTAGAATTTGGACACTTAAACCTCACACAGGAATGTATGGAGGTCATAAAACAAGCTAGAAGGCCATCTACTAGACACTGCTATGCAAGTAAATGGAAAAGAGTTGTTTGCTACTGCCATAATAATCAAGTTCAACCATTGCATGCATCTCCAAAAGATGTTGTAGGGTATTTACTACATTTGCAAAAGTCAAATCTAGCTTTCTCTTCCATAAAGATACATCTCGCAGCAATATCTGCATACCTGCAAATTACTCATTCAACTTCCCTATTTAGAATACCTGTCATTAAAGCATTTATGGAAGGCCTAAAAAGAATTATACCACCAAGGACACCACCTGTTCCTTCATGGAACCTCAATATTGTCTTAACAAGACTCATGGGTCCACCTTTCGAACCCATGCATTCTTGCGAAATGCAATATCTAACGTGGAAAGTTGCATTTCTCATTGCCATTACATCTCTAAGAAGAGTAAGTGAAATTCAGGCATTTACTATACAAGAACCATTTATTCAAATACACAAAAATAAGGTAGTTCTAAGAACCAACCCAAAATTCTTACCAAAGGTCATCTCACCGTTCCACTTAAATCAAACAGTAGAATTGCCAGTGTTCTTTTCACAGCCAGACTCAATAGCTGAAAGAGCACTACATACATTAGACATCAAAAGAGCACTAATGTACTACATTGACAGAACAAAACTAATTAGAAAAACAAAACAACTATTTATTGCATTTCAAAAACCTCATACAGGAAATCCAATATCAAAACAAGGTATAGCTAGATGGATAGTTAGGTGCATCCAAACCTGCTATCTTAAAGCAAAGAGACAGCTGCCTATTACACCAAAGGCACACTCAGCCAGAAAGAAAGGTGCTACCATGGCCTTTCTAGGAAATATTCCAATGAACGAAATATGTAAGGCAGCAACATGGTCTACGCCTCACACATTTACTAAGCACTACTGTGTAGGCGTGCTATCTGCACAACAAGCCACAGTAGGCCAAGCTGTACTAAGAACTTTATTTCAAACTACTTCCACTCCTACAGGCTGAACCACCGCTTTTGGGGAGATAACTGCTTACTAGTCTATGCACAGCATGTGTATCTGCAGCTACACATGCCACCGAACGGAAAATGTCACTTACCCAGTGTACATCTGTTCGTGGCATTAGTCGCTGCAGATTCACATGCGCCCACCCGCCTCCCCGGGAGCCTGTAGCCGTTTGGAAGTAATCTTCAACATTTGTACATTTGTAAATATATTACTTTAACCTTAATTTTGTACATACTTATTCATTCCATTGCATGGGCACTATTACTAACATACACAACTCCTACCTCACCCTCTGCGGGGAAAACAATCTAACATGGAGTCGACGCCCATGCGCAATGGAACCAAAGTAGGAGGAGTCCCTCGGTCTCGTGACTCGAAAAGACTTCTTCGAAGAAAAACAACTTGTAACACTCCGACCCAACACCAGACGGCGGACTATGCACAGCATGTGAATCTGCAGCGACTAATGCCACGAACAGATGTACACTGGGTAAGTGACATTTTCCTTTTCTATTCAAAAACCTATTGGCCTGGAATTGTCTCTGAGTGTGTGTTCCTCATTTATTGCCTGTGTGTGTACATCAAATGCTTAACACTACCCTCTGATAAGCCTACTGCTCGACCACACTACCACAAAATAGAGCATTAGAATTATCTCTTTTTGCCACTATTTTACCTCTAAGGGGAACCCCTGGACTCTGTGCATGGTATTTCTTACTTTGAAATAGTACATACAGAGCCAACTTCCTACAATGTCTAATGCAGGGATGTCAGAAACCAAAGGATGTTCATCCACCTGGGATCCAAAAGATTAATCTAGCACTCTTTGCACTGCTGAAATTTGTGGATCGGTTTGTGGGTCAAGAAAAAATTGGGAGACCATCCAGAACTATTCATGATAGTCCCTGTGAGGAAACATTTCAGGAAACTAATAGAGAGTGCCTATTTCCCTCCCCCCGGGCATCTTTGTCACTTTGCCTCAGATTCAGGCTGGTAAGCTTGAGCTCTGTCATACATACCTGGCTGCTGCCCTCACTTACAGGATTCATTGGGCCATAATGGGACACACCTTTTTTGACAATGTTGGATCAGAATGGGAGCATGAAAACCGAACATTAGGCGTTCAGCCAAGCTTCCCAGGTACACTCTTCAGTCACTTTGTGTAATTGTGTCAATTCTTCAAATCTGTTCTCAGATATATACCTTTATCAGGAAATTGATCTCTCAATATTTCAAACAAGACCACTTACTTGTTCGGCTCATTATTTAGGCAATCATCATAAGGCAATGGCTCTCGTATATACCATTGTTGAACATTTTGTCACTTGGTAGCCTAACATTGTAAGAAAAACAGCCTGAGCTAATCTTATCAGAAAGACTTTGTTTTCTTGTAATCAAAGTTGAGTATCTATTCCTGTCAGATATCTTTATCTTTCTAAGTACAGCAGAGTAATGTTGCTTTCTTTAAGCAAGTGTTTATATACAATATCTGTAGCAAAGCCATATTGATTACCTGCCAAGAAAATTGCTCAGATTACCTCTTTAACACTTCCTCTAGTCATTACACTTCTTTTGGCCACCGTTTATTGCATAGATTTAATTTGTGAATACTAGCTACACATTTGCTGCTGCCTCTTCACATTGTCTTTCTCTCCAATATGCTACAACAAATTGTGAAGGTGAACAGCAGGATAAAAACTAAAACAAAGTGAGGTCCATGTTTGTTGAGTTAATTTTATGTCTTACTTATCCTGTCTATGTTTCACCCAATCATTTATGCTGATTTATGCTGCTGTCTGTCAAGATGGAGTTAAAACTAGTGAAACAATTGAAAGCAGTAGTGATGTAGCGAGGCAAGGAAGGAGGAGCTATTGCATCAGCAACCACAAGCCCTTTCGCACTCTTGGAATTTTATTGAAGCATCCTTTTAAAAGGGTACTTTCTACCGGATTTCCTACTGAGCTGTAGTTTCCAAACACTTTGTGAAGTTCACAGAGCATTGACTCACAAGGTTAATGAAACCCTCATCTGTGAACAATTCCTCAAAACAAAGGTTGGAAGGTACTTAAACTCTGTTGCTCCTGTGAGGCCTAATAGCCCAGTGTCGGCTAGATATATATATATATCTGTAACAGGACCTCGGTCATTTCTATATCATGTTTAAGTGACCACTGTTTCTGTCTCTAACATAGCTTCTTATTGACAGCAGTTGTGGTCATGAGTGGAAAGACATTCTGGTGGGTAAGTGAAAGATATCATTGATATACATGAAACAGTCAATTCAAATTCTTTACTTGTCAAATAGGCTGACTGTGAAAGCAGATCTGTTGTGCATACAAAGAAATATGATTTTGACATTCACCTTTAAATTTGATGTTCTTGTCTATTTTCTATATCTTTTCTTGGTTTGCTTACAGTGCAAACTAAACCCTACAAGAAGAATGACAGATTACTTAATAAGAAGATAGTGGTTGATACAGTATTGTTAACCCATGTTATACCGACTATAGTATATCGTGCCAGTTGATTTGCTTGGCTAAAATACAGCGATTACATCAGAGGCTCAGCTAAAATGTAAATTAATCAGATTTACAGAGAAGCAATTGGTCACTGACCTATATATTTATGGAATAAAATATACTTTTAAACCATGTTTTAATGATAGGAAAAAAATAAGCAAGTTTGGTCTGTGGGGTGGGGCATTCCCGACTTTGTAGTATTTCCAAAGAGTTTGTTTGAGAGTGTTTAGTTTTTCTCTACTCCATCCTTTCACCTCACTCTGAGAGGTTGCCTGATTAGTAAACCAGATGATACATCATGTTTTTATTAATTTGTTTTTTTTATTTTAAACATTTTCAGTGGGGTCTCCAAGAGAAAAGTGATATTAGGAATATTTATAACATTCTATATTTATGAATCTTCTTACAGGATTTTGTCATTGATGGAGCATTAGAAGAACATGATAAAGACGGTGATGGATTTGTAAGTTTAGAAGAATTCCTTGGTGATTACAGGAGAGACCCAGGTAAAGAGTCAAATTCAAATAACTTTTGCTGTGGTGCTATATGAAATGAATCCTACTTGTGTAAACCAGAACATTTTTGGTTTGAATCACAACAAAAACATACCATCACAATCGATTATTTTTTTTCAGCGCTGGGGTGGAAGTCCTAAAAATCCCTAGCCGCTTAAGGACATCAAGTAAAATCCAATCCTTATGCCTCACCCTGAGCGTGCAGTTATTCCCTGAGGGACAATCAATGAGGTGAACTACAAATGCACCTTAATGTTTTGTCTTCACATGAAAAGTATTTTCCATGTAGAGAAAAAGCTTTTTCTTAACAGATGATTATTTTTACCTTTTACTCAGAATTTATTTTTAACCCCTGTAATTTTCACTACTGACGTGCTAGACAAATTACATGTGAAAAACCATTTGCTCTTCCCCAGGAACACCCTTGAGCTCTCACCCCAAACTTAACCTCAAGACCGTGAAACATTTGCTAAATCGCTCTATTTATCACCTTCGTAGGTGTGACTTAGGTTCAGAATATTCTTAAAACTTCTGAATTTTAGGATATGGGAACTGTTGAAACTGACTCAGTGCTTTAACAAATTAAACCTTTTGTATTCACTGAAGAGGAAGGTTTAGTGATTCCATGACTAAGGGTCTCATTTAGGGTTTGGAGGGAGCTGGCAATCCTCCAGTAGCTGAAGGAAACCCTAAATTTGAAATAGCATCCTTCTGCTAAATTTCTTCTACAATAACATCCCTATGGTGGAGGAATATTTAGAATTTCGTCCAGAAATTGGAGGAGTTCAAGTTCACTCCAAACTCTAAATGAGGACTGTAGTCACAAATGTTCAAAACTGTCAGTATGATTCATGTACTTTTTCTGCTTGTGCTTTGATTTGCTGTGGGAAACCAGTCAAAATAGAGCAGCAGTTTAATATGGCTTCTGCAGAAGGTCTTGTGCCACCTGTGGATCACAGGTTTTAATCAGAATAGATCCTTTCATCTTTTGGTGGTTGATAAAATAAACCACTGTATGGGGATCACCCTCACATATTTTATCAGCACTTTCAGACTTTCTAGTACAAGCTTAACCATTCTCTGAAATATGTTTTTAAGCCATCACAACTTTCAACCCTATCTCAATATTCACAGATTAGAACTCTCCTGTAGAGAAGGATCTTTAACTTTGCTCCTCATTAGAGGAAGGAGCGGGCGCACTATAGTCCTTAGTAAAATACTGTTTCAAACTAGAATAGAAAATGTGCAGTCAAGCACTTGTTTATGGAAAGAACAAGTTGCTACCAGAAACTGTATTTTCAACCACTAGGGGATCCAACATTGACCCAAAGGCCAGAAATCTTTTCTGTGTTTGATTTGAATATGAATAAGAAAGTACAAATGCCAAAGTCTAAAGAGGGCAAGAATTGCTCTTTGCATACTAGCAGATATATGTCGAGCTGGATCTAGAATTCCTATCCTTAGGGGTTCCCAGTGAACAAAAGACTATCACACGCTGTGTCAAAATCAGTATACCAGGGCTTTCCTGTGCTCTGTAATAAGGCTCACTCGATCATGTTTGTTCTATGCACTGCACCCTCAACATCACCCCGTGCAGTAAAAGTTTTTGAAGATAGATTATGAATGTATATATGTAAATGGAGTCTGATGACTACTTTCCAATGTACTATGTCTTTTGCACAATAATATTAAAACAAGCCCACACATAAAGGCATATCCGGTGGAATGGTTCCTTGAGAACCACTATTCATTTATTTAAGTATAGCAATGTTCCCGTTACACCTAACGGTTAGTCAGCTGCAGTTATTGTTATCAGTCTAGAGCTGCACAAAACAAGATCATGTTCTAACCACTGAACAGTGCAGGAGAAGGTACCCATGGATTCCAGTCCCAAAAATGAAGTTGTTGGCTGAAAGGTGCATTTTTTATGATACTTCTTTATCTTGCAGGCCGGGTCAACAAGCTAAATCTGAGCACAACTCCGAGGCTTGGGCACAACTTGTGAGAGCTCATATCGAAATAACATAGTTCATTATTTAAATCTTTCTTAATATTAAGGGATTTGATTTCAAGCCACTTATTGGCAAAAATCTCAGTTTTGACATTCAAGATTCAGTTACGAATTAATCGACAGGTTCAGGCCAAGCAGTATTCGAAATGAACCTTGGATACAGCTTGTGTGAGCACATGTTGTAAAGACATAATGCACCATTAAAATCTTTCTTGATTTTGAGGGCTTTGATTTTGCGAACAATCTCAACATTCAAAACTGAGTTATGAAGAAACTTGGTTTCAAAAGAGGTGTCAGTACATCAAGCAGACACAGATCATATCAAGGAACCTCCAGAACAAGTTTTTGTATTTTCTGCAGGCAGTGGGATAATGGGTACTAGTGCCATTGGAGAATCAAGCTTATCCTCTATGGCCTAGTTCTAGAAGAAGGCTCTGCTCTAGAACTAGTGACGGAAAACAATGTTGGAATGGTAATCTAAGGGAAAAGAGTTCCCAACCATCAAGGCCACATAGGGATCACATACCTTACAAAAATGACATTGTGCAATCAGTAGAATCCCATATTCTACTGTAGTCGCATGATCCGTTCCAGCTAACATTTTTGATTTTAGGGAGGGGGGAGTTTTGTATGAGAATGCTTTAATTGGTTGGAACCACTGGAACCTACTTTGAGGAGATGGAAATTGAAAAGCATATTTTTTTACCTTGTGTTGGTCATTGCAGAAAGGTGGGAGGACATGCAAAATCATCAGTCTTTATCTTGCTGCAGTATTCTAGAGCTCAGGACTGGCCTTACATCACAGCTAATGTATTATTTTCAGCAAACGGAGGAGGAACAAGTTCCAGACCCTCTTGAAGAAAGCACAAATAATCTGATATTAGATTCTGACACTGGAACCTACTTTGAGGAGATGGAGATTGAAAAGCATATGTTTTCACCTTGTGTTGGTCATTACAGAAGGGAGAGAGGACATGCAAAATCAGTCTTTATCTTGCTGCAGTATTCTAAAGCTCAGGACTGGCCTTACATCACAGCAAATGTATTATTTTCAGCAAACTGAGGAGGAACAAGTTTCAGACCCTCTTGAAGAAAGCACAAATAATCTGATATTAGATTCTGATCTAGTCCTGCAGATCACAGCAGCCCATGTTCTGGAATATGTGAAACAGGTACCTTAAATATATATCTTGATAAAAAACATAAAGAACCCATCATTGATTAAGTTCTCGCACACATCTTTGATCAGTGCTAGACCACACACATTGTCTTCTCCATCATACCATAGAACACATTATACTAGGACTTTGAATTCAGGTATCATAAACCGTTTCCACAGGAGATGTCTTTTTGATCAATGAAACTGGCTTTTTACTCTATGCCTTCCACAAGTTTCTTTATTGCACAGAGGTATTCTCAATCTGTGATCATGGAAAACAAATGGTAATTCTCATCAATCTGGCATTGCATTTGAATGGTGGGCGAATGGGATCTTGTTTCCCGGCAGAGATGATTTATGATATTACTGCGCAGACCAGGTTGCCTTTCTGCAATCAAGGGTAGGATCCCAAACTAACGTTGGCCATCACTGAGCACAATTGCTTGGCTTTCGAGCATCTTCGCATAGAAATTTAATTTTGTATAATAACTGTGTAAACACTCTGAAAGTAACCAAATATCCGACCAGAAGTTATGCCTTTAAGTGGGATTCAGGTTGCATGTAGTGTATAAGCAAGGGAATTTATTCTTAAGCATGGCAATAAAAAAATGCAATTCCTTCTCTCCTGAACCTGACAAGGTTCACTGAATGCCTAAAATGCTTAGAGTAAATGCCCTTCTGAGACTTCCATTTTCATCATTCAGGATCTTTGAGGGAATGTAGTTTCTTTGTTCCCACCATGCTGGTCAGAACGAATAGTGAGAGACATTCACATGACATGATTGACATTATAAAATATTTTATAAGGGTAAAGTTTCTAAGATTTTTTCCTGATACTTAACTTTCAAAAAGAACTGAGGGTTAGCTTCCTTTGTAGTACTTTGGGAGACAATTGGGGCGACATCCTGAGATAATGTCTAATATATCTCTGAGACTTCAAACCTTCCTTGTGTTTCTTCTCTTTTTTCTTCCTTTATGGGGGAGTGAAATAAGAATAAAACTGCCCTATTGTCTCCTTTAACTCACAATTCATTCTAATTGTTGTTTTCATGCAAAGAAAAGTAATTGCATGTGGGACACATTCTCAAAAATTGCTGTCTTTATTTGGGCAGTCATCTTTATAAAAATGCTTTGCAGATAGATTGTGGTAGTAATGAATGAGGGAATGAATAATACATATGATTGGTGCTAGGGTTTCCTGTGAGTAACCACAGAGGTATATTATGTATACAAATAATAACAAGTTACCATCAGTGTGGTTCTTTTCATTCCATTTGCATCCCCAATGCTGGTGTTACTTTAGTCAGACTGATCAAAACTTAGATCAGTCTGATATCTTGCCTCATGGCCCCTTTCCCACCAAGCTGGTTTCCATCATAATTTTCAAACCCAGCACTGTATATGAAGGTGAAGAGAGTGACAGTTGCTACTGGACTATTTCATGTTGCAATAACCCTATACTCCACATCTTACTAGTGTCTGGAATATTTTTCTCATGCTTGGACACTGGTGACAAGAGAGCAGACAGCGACCACACCCTAACATATCGGTAGAGTATAGCCTGGGTTAGTTATGATTTTATTTCCTGCTGATAGCAATTTAGGATTCGCAAAGTGTTTCATAACATAAATCTGAGGGTGCACATAAGTAGAGTGGTGACAGGAAATAAGAAGGCACTCTATGAATGGTATCCCGTGAGAGCAGGTGAAGGCACATTGGGCAATTATCATTGAGAAAAGCAGCAAGTAATCTATGGCTGCAGTGGAACTCACTCTATCTCATGCGTTCCAATGGACCAAAGAGTGAATGAGGAGCAGCCTGTCATTATATTTTGCAGGATGAACACACATTGATATTGCTTGCCTGCTAAGCAAAGCAGCCGTTGGTGACTCATGTAAGGAAGCTGCACCACATTGGAAGGTGATGCTACTCGCAAGGGGGCCGATGACAGTATTGCATGTTGAGATCAATGTATTTCCAAGATTAAGATGGAAGGCAGAGTTTTAAATTTGGGCTGTACCTTTAGGCATGGGATACTATCAGCAGTGACAGGCACACTTAAGAATAATAAGACTTGCTAGTGCGCCAGGTCCTTAATAGGTAAACTTACAAGGGGACGTGTATAGGCCGATGAACCTTTTGGATCGCATGGGGTATCCTAGCTATGTAGTAATCGATGAACATCAATTATCAATGTAATCAATCAATAACCACTAAGAGAATCATTAAACATGAGACAATATATCAACGTTTCATGAATAACCACAACTCAATTATACATTTTATCAATTTTATTTCCCTATTAGTTGCAATACTAAGTCATAACGTTAATTTAAACTTTATGCAATCAGCTCAGAATTAGTTCATTAATGACCACCAATAACATCATCTAATCAGAACTTGAAAAAAAACATATGCTCGAATGCTTCAGCATAAGCCAACAAAGATGAATATAACAGCATTAATAGCAGAGTTCAGCAATCGGTTCGTCAATCATTTGTCACTGTCAGCGTCACCCAAAGAATACCTTACCTAACCCAAATTAGCATTAGCATGTGGGACTTCATGCGAAAACAATTTAGAAACATGATTTTAGAGAACATCTAGCTAAAAGAATAACTTACTCAATCAGTGCAGTTGGTACCCAGAAAGAAAGGCACAAAAAGTTAACAGTCACATTGTCATAGCTACCTATCCACAGAATGGATCAGCAACAAAGTCAGTCTTCGTCTTCAGGTCATCAGTCGATCAGCAAAGCATCAGGCTCTCAAGAGCAATGAGCCCAATGACAGAATCTCGAATCGCATCTAATATCTGCATCAATTCTCCCCTTGTATCTGATCATCGCAACTGAAGTTTTTGACCCTTGTCACGACTTTTTATGAAGGTTTTCCAGTCCATCCCCCAAATTCCTAATTGGTCAGTCAATCACCAGTTATTACTCTGTCCAGTAATATAATTTTTGCAAATCTATGAATTCTAATAATTCACTGTTCTCTGTTCATTGATTGATTGGTTCACTGTATGATGTCCTCATCATCCAGCTCATCTGGTATCGAAAATGTTTCATCTTCTTCTCCAGTCAGTGCTTCTATTGTTCAAGTCCTGGGAAAGTACAACAAGTCTGTCCTACACCAAAATTGTTACATTCTCTAGTCCCTCATCTCCTGTTCGTCTGTACATTGCAGAAAATTCTAGCTAGGCAGATTTTCTTAACATATGCAGCTCATGGTCAGTTCAACGCACCAGCTTCTCTGTAGTGCGCTAGCGATTCAGCTTCTGCATGAGGTCTGGCAACAAGGCCACAACTTGAGCTAAGTTAACTCTACAATATAATGCAAAACAGAGGCTATACATCTTAATATGACATACTACTACATTATTTTTGCACATTTTCATTATTTCAAACATTTTTAATAATTTTAGTACCAGTTCGTATAAACTGGCTGTCACACTCCGTGGGCACATTTTCAAACATGCACATTAATTTCTTTATGTTTAATTTTTTTATCAACGTGTTGTTAATCAAAACACATAAACATTCATTAATAATTTCTAATTAGCATATCTGCTTCAACAGACTGAATGCCTGCAACATATAAACAGCAGTGACAAACACACTTTAACCCCTTCGCTGCCAGGCCTTTTCCCACTCCTCTGCCGAGCCTTTTTTGGGCTGTTTCAGGTTGTTTGCGCTTAGGCCCTCAAAGTTTTGTTCACACAAGCTACCCACGCCAAATTCACGTCTGTTTTTCCAACATCCTAGGGATCCTAAAGGTACCCAGAGTGTGTGGATTCCCCTGGAGGAGACCAAGCAATTAGCCAAAAGACAGCTAAACTCTCTTTTTTTTTTTTTTTTTTTTTTCAGACAAATTGCTGCAGAACAAAGCATGTGTTTTTTTCCCTGTAAGTGGCATCAACAAAGGGTTTGCAGTGCTAAAATCACCATGTTCCCAGCTTTCAGGAACAGGCAAACTTGAATCAGAAAAACACATTTTTCAACACAATTTTGGCATGCTACTGGGATATACCCAGACATACCGACTTTTATTATTTTTTTGTGCTTTCAGTCTCCTTCCAGTTAGTGACAGAAATGGGTGTGAAACCAGTGGTGGATCCCGGACAGCTAAACATTTCTGAAAAGTAGACAAAATTCTGAATTCAGCAAGGGTCCATTTAGGTAGACCCTGCAAGGTTATCCTGCAGAAAGTAACAGCTGAAATAAAAAAAGAAATTGAAATTTCTGTCAACGTTTTCTTCTGTAACTTGTTCCTGCTATGGCAGATTTTTGAGAGCAATATACCGTTACGTCTGCTGGATTCTTCTGGTTGCGGGGATATATAGGGCTTGTATGTTCATAAAGAAACCGTAGGTACCCAGAGGCCAATAAATAAGATGCACCTTGCAATAGGTTATCATTGTAAACCGGGTATACAGCAATTCATTTGGTAAAATGTAAAGAGTGAAAAATAGGTATCACGGAAACCTTTGTATTTCCAAATTGGGCACAAGATAAGGTGTTGAGAAGCAGTGGTTATTTTGCACATCTCTGAATTTGGGGGTCCCCATACTAGCATGTGAATTACACTGCATTTCTCAAATACACTTCTTTCTTACACACTGCCTTACATTTGGGGAAAAAAAGTAGAGAAAGACAAGGGGCAATAACACTTGTTCTTCTATTCTGTGTGTGTGTGTGTCCCCCTCCAAGTCTCCCGTTTAAAAATGGTACCTCACTTGTGTGGGTAGGCCTAGTGCCCGGGACAGGGAATAGTCCAAAACATGGCATGGATACATAACATTTTTCTTATGAAAACTGACCTGTTTTTTTGCAGAGTGCCTAGCTGTGGATTATGGCCTCTAGCTCGTTCGGCACCTAGGGAGACCTAGCATACCTGGGTATTTCTGAAAACTAGGAACCCAGGATGGGGTAACTTGTGTCACTCTCGCCAGGTTCTGTTACCCAGAATCCTTTGCAAACCTCAACATTTGGCAAACAAACACTTTTTCCTCACATTTCAGTGCTGCAAAGTTCTGGAATCTGAGGGGAGCCACAAACTTCCTTCTATTCAGCATTCCCCCACATCTCCCGATAAAATGGTACCTCACTTGTATGGGTAGGTCTAGTGCCCGCGACAGGAAATACCTCAAAACACTACGTGGACACATCAAAATTATCAATGACAAAAAAACTACCTGTTTTTGCGAGGGTTGGGAGGGCTGCGTTTTTGGTCCTGAGCTCAGTAGCCATCTAGGGAAACCTACCAAACCCAGACATTTCTGAAAACTAGACACCTGCGGGAGTCCAGGGAGGTGTGATGTGCATGGATCTCCCAGTGTTTTCTGACCCAGAATCCTCAGCAAACCTCAAATTTAGCTAAAAAATCACATTTCCCCACATTTCTGTGTGGGATCACCGCACCAACACAAATGTCCTACCACCCAATGCTCCCCTCAGTCTCACTAGTGTATGTAGGCCAAGTGCCTGTGACAGGGAAGAGCCAAAAACATGTCAAAATTTAGAAGGAACTAAAGCAGGTCCAAAAGTGCGGTTTTGAAAAAAAATACATTTTTAGGCTAACAAGTAGGGCAGAACTTTTATTGGTATTGATGCAACAATGCTGGGTGGTAGGAATGTTGTGGATTCCTGCATATTCTGGAAGGTTCCATCACAAAAATTTGTGATTTCAAGCAAAGTTGGAGGTTTGCAGGGCATTGCGGGTAAGAAAATGGTGCAGTTGCAGAAATGGCCTAAACAAACTTGCCCCTATGGGGGAACGGCCCCTGCCCAAGGGGCCACTCCCCTTACATAAAATAGTAAAGAAAACAAATCCTTGGTGTCTAGTGGTTTCTGCCCGCTTGGGGCAGAAACCAATAAAAGTAGCCTGATCTGCCCCCAAGTGGGCCAGAAATGGCATAAAATAAAATTGCCCCCCCCAGGTGAGCGACCCTTGCCTAAGGGGTCGCTCCCCTTGCGTGAAATTGGCCCAAAAAAAATGCATGGTGTCTAGTGGTTTCTGCCCCTCTTGGGGGAAGATTAGCCTAATAAAAATAGGCCGATTTGCCCCCAGGGTTAACAGAAATGGCCTGAAATAAAATTGCCCCCCACAGCAACCTCCTTTGCCTAAGGAGGTGCTCCCCATCTGTTAAAAAAAGAAAAATCCCTGGTGCCTAGTGGTTCCTGCCCACCATGGGGGCAGATCAGATCTAAATAAAACAGGCCGAGCCTTTAAAAAAATGACCCCCTCCTGGGAGCGACTCCTGGTGTTTAGTGGTTTCTGCCCCTTTGGGGGTAGATTGGCCTAATAAAAATAGGCCGATCTGCCCCCAAAAGGGGCTGAAATGGTCTAAAAAAAAATCAGAGGACGAGACCGGCTCGTCCACAGCACCGAAAGGGTTAATGATTTGTGTGACGGGAATCCTGACTGCTGTAAACTACTTGGATAGTAGTTTTTGCCTGTATTTCCACATCAAAGGGTGACTAGCACAACATTCAAGGTTTTCAAATCTTCTGACGTTACTTTTAGGTCATTTCATAATAGATTTTCAGCTCTGTGGTATCTTTATTAGGGCTTTTTCAACCCAAACGTGGCCAAAAGGCAGTGTTGGACCCAGACCCTCTATCACCATTGAGGCATTCTTGAGAGATGCGATGGAGATGGGCCCCTAAGGACAAGGCCCTGGAGAGGCTGCCGCTGAAAGAGACTAGGGGAAAGATACTATGAACCAAAAAGAGCACAGCAATGGTAATGGCCTTGAGCAGACGTCCGTATCTGATGGTGGAAAGAAAACAATCTAACAATAGAGTCGATGCCCATGCACGTTGTCACAGGAGGAGAAGTCACTCTACCTCATGACTTGAAAGACTTCTTCGAAAAAAAACTTTCCCACATCCCCCTCAGTCTTTTCCAAATTTTCTGTGTGCAAGGGATGTCCCCTCCCGAAACAGGGTTTAAGCCTTGTAGTCTCCGTTGCCAACAGATGGCTGTGACAGATCCCCACATAATACTGTATGCCTGTGGTGCTTGGGATCCAAACATTATTGCAGGACCTGTGATGAAGGCGCCCAGGTGAACCTGACAGCCATACAGGACTGCAAGACAAAACTTAAATGAATCATACCAGCAGCCTATACCACTGTACCACAGGTAAACGCTCCACTTAGGACATACTCTATACAATACCACAAAAGAGTATTCACTGTTATTATTCCTCCTATTCTCTAAGGATACTAACTCTTGCACTCTGATTGTAGATAATAACCCATGCACTCCGATTGTAGATAATAACCAATGAGTATACCTCCTCAGCTGTTCATGCTTACTAGCCACATCTTGTACTTTATCATTGAACCTTTAGGAGTCGCGCAGTTCACACACACTACTTATCATCCCCTTGGTAGATAACGCCACAGTATCACACATACATGTCACAGGCCATGTGACTATACCTGCCTTTAATACTGTATTCTTTGCGCACAGTACTCCATGTCCTTGATGTCCACCCAGCACTCAGGCCCTCCATGCAATCTCACCCAATATGTAGTCTCCTTTATTTAACTTACTATTTCCAATTCCATTGTGCCTATAGTAACCTCACACACTTTTTTAGCTCTCAAGGTTATTCTCAGTCCTGATGAGACCCTCATATCCTAAACAGGGTCGAAACGCAGTCTACACTATCTAAAGACAGATCTCGCATTGAACCATACACAAGGTACTACCTCTATTGTGGCTAACAGTATTCAGTGCCATTGGCTGTCTTTTGCTTCATACTAGAATATGTTTTATGTTCACACATTTGTCACCTCACCTACTTTGTCTGGTTATGGTTTTTCTAACCTGGTTTCCTATTGAGTAACTCTTTCACTACTCACTCAATTGTATTATTTGTATCTGTTTTGTACATTTCTATTTGATCCTTGGAAATAAACTCCAATTTGGACAAGTTAAATATGATAAATACTGGTTCACTTTAGAATTTTTAGTTTAGATGAATTTGCAACACAATGCTTCTGTCTCACTGAGAACTCTCCTCTCTTGCCTTGACTGAGTCAATACAGGAATCTCCTGTTATATTATACTGTTTTTTAAATGAGTTCCATATGAATGCTTGTTCCAAGTTTACAGTTGATACCCAAGTTCAGATGGGCATTTGGCTTGCTCTTGTTCCCTTAAACTATGGTTAGGATCTTCAGCACTTTATCAATTTCCTCTGGCAAGTCTTCAGGCTTCAAGAAACAGCGGAGGCCTCCACTCAGACTTCTGCCAGTAATCTGCCCTTAATGCCATTTGGCTCTGTTGCTCACTTCAGTCCCTGCACTACTCCCTACACCTGTTGCTTTCCCATCGATGCCTGTGCCACCGGCACTGTTGGAGGAGGCTCAACCCATTGTGTTATCTGATGAGCAAAACTCTTCCACACCTTCACCGAGGTTGTGTAGCAATACTGCTTTGGCCTTGCCATCCGGCTATCCATCTTATTCACATCACATGCCTTTACCTCACAACAGAGCCTAGGAATTGCAAGATATCGGACTCAGACAGTGACAATTTTGAAGACTTTGCCTCCCCCACCCCCTCCACCTTTATAATGAGGACAATCGGTATGAGGAGTTACAGGATACCAGTGGCCTAGACACTTAACTAGATCCTGCAATACCACGAAAGTGCATTCTTTACTGAAGCGATATGCAGGGTGGCAGAAGTACTTGATTTACAGCTACATACCATGGAGTTAAAACTAATGTCCTCACAGCGGTCCTACAACTGGGCCAAACGCCTTCCCCTTCCCATGAAGCTCTCACAGATACCCATTTGGGTGCCTCGGCAAAACCGTGTTCTGGACCTCCAGTGAACAGACAAACCGATCGTCAACATAGTCCAGCACCGATGACCCTAGCTTTCATATAGAGCATCCTGTGCCTGAGAGCTTAGAGACCTCCACATGTAAGATGAATGCTAATGCCATTGTCACCACCCCACTTGGTTGTGATTTAAAGCGCATTGAAGCTTTTGGAAAAGGTATCTTTTTGTGCATGAGCCTTGCTCTTAGAACTTTCAAAGCCAGTTTCCTCTTAGGTTGCTATTCACATGCCCTAGAGGACACGTGGGTCAAATTTAGCCTTTTGTCCCAGACGGCTTTCAGGTGTCCCTCACTCAGGCTGTGCAGGATGAATGTGACTCAACAAAGTTTGTCATCTATTGTGGCTTGGACACAACCGACTGTTAAAGTCGGCCAATGGGAAAAGAGTGTCACTTTGGTGCCACACCTCGATGAGGTCTGGAGGCTCATCAGGGAATGTCCAAGCATCTTTACTTCACATGCCCTTCATTGACTATCTCCTTTTTGGTGAGAGAGTGCACTCAGCACTGGAATTGTTTAAGGGAAGTAGAGCCACTGCATGTTGCTTGGGTCTGTCTGCCCACTTCAGGCAATACCACCAGCAGTTTTGCCTCTCCGTGTCTATGGCAACGGTATTCAGTGTTGGCTAAGCCAAAAACCACTGGCAGTCCAGTAAGCCTCCCAGCCTTTTCAAGGCCACGGTCATGATGCGCAGAGCCAATGCCCAGAGCATCATGGACAGTGTCCAACTCATTCCATCTTCCCTTACAGCAACAACAGACACAAAGCCCTTTAAGTGTGTACTTTTCTTGGCACCACAACCCTACTGCAGGATTAGCATTTCATTCAGGGGTGGCATGCGTTCAGACAAATGGATTCTCCAAGTGTTCAACTGGGGCTATGCCTTCCCATTTCTTTCTACCTCACCACAACTTCCACCAATTCTTTCTACCCCCCACCCTTACACCACCATCAGGGCAGCTGACCATGAACTACCTGTTTGCATTGCAGCTACATATGCAGCTCCTGTTGGCCAAAGGCGCTATATAGAGGGTTCCGGTTTGGAAAGTGAGAGCTGGGTGTTATTTCTGCTACTTCCTGGTGCTGAGGAGGGACAGAGGACTTTGTCCTATTTTAGATCTCAGGCTCAATGCCTTCCTGCGGAAGGACACAAGATGCTCACACTAGCCCAGACCCTGCAGACTAGATGGTAGCATTGGACCTGCAGGACACCTACTTTCTTATCCCTGTCCTGCAGGCTCCCAGGTGCTAACTGTGGTTTGCATTGTGCCAGGAGCTTTTTCAGTTTTCCATACATCCTTTTGGCCTCATTTGTGCCTCTTGGTGGGCACAGCACACACTCAGTTGGGAGTACCTGTCTCCTCCCACCTTGGCCACTGGCCTTTGAAGGTAGGCTTGTCCCAGGCAGTAGTCAACCACATCAAAATATTGGCAAACCTCTTAACATTTTGGGGTTCACTATCAACATGCCAAAGTCACACCTGACTCCACCGCAAACATTCCTGTTCCTTTGAGCTATTCTGGATTTAGTACTGTTTTGTGCCTTTCCACCAGAGCGGTATTTCAGGTCTCCTGAACAGTGCTGTTGAAACATCTCAGATGGCAAATGCTCTCTTGCAGTGTGACCTAAAATCCCAGTGGACACAGCTCCAGAGGGACCTGTCGAATTGTATTCAGATTTTGGAGGAGACTGAAAAAAACCTGCAGTGGTGGCTGCTGGCCCATGATTGAGTCAGTGGCAGCCCCATCACCTTAGCCCATCCATATTTGACAGTAGCGGACATGTATTGATTCTGGATTGGGGAGGCCATCTGGGAGAGCAGGAGAACAGAGGCCTCTGTTTACTGACAGAAGATTGACTTCACATCAGTTTGTTGGAGTAGAGGGCGATTTGCTTTGCGTTAAAGGCTTTCCTGCCCACCATCAGAGGAAGGCTGTTGCAGCACTCTGCCATGCTTTCCAGCAACAAACTGTGTGGGGTCTCGAGTCCTGTGCCAGGAGGCTCTGCGCTGTGAAAGTGGCTGGACTCCCAGGGAATTTTTCTGGTGGTAAATCACGAGCGAGATCTCTAAAAGCCAGATCAAACAAATTCAGCTGCTCACACTTTGCCACCTATGAGTGGCAGAGGTGATGCAGGGCATCTTCCGTAAGTAGAAAGAATCCTTGCTTGATCTTTTTACCACTACCAAGAACATGTATTGTCCGCAGTTTTGGTTCTTGGTGTTCCCAAAAAGGCTCGTTCTCGGAGATGCATTCTGCCAGAGAAGAGCTTGAGACTCCTGTAGGCCTTCCCTCTGCTCCCACTCCTGACCAAGTTCTGAAGAAGATCAGGAACGACTGGGCCCAAGTCATACTGGTGACACCAAAATGGGCCAGGAGAGTGTGGCACCTGTAACTCTTGGGCATAAGCATCTGTCCTCCAAACAAGCTGCACATTAGAGAGGCTCTTCTGTGTCAATAGGAGGGCAGAGTGCTGCACCTATGCCTGTGCAGTCTGCATCTCCATGCTTGGAGACTGAGCGGCGCAGTTGACCTTATTCGACCTTCCTTCTGAGGTAATTGATTTCATCTTGGAATCCTGCTACAAAATCGGTGTAAGCCACTTGTAGGGACACATTTGTTGCTTGGTGGGGCAATCGCCACATTGACCCACTGCAGACCTAGTTGTCTGAAGTTCTATTGTTTCTTTTGTCCCTCCATTAGCAAGGGCTTGCTTTGAGCACTGTGAAAGGTTACTTGTCAGCTCTGTGGGCTTTTTTTATAGCTGCTGAATCAACCTTCACTGATTAAATCACCCTTTGTGATAAGATTTGCAACATTTGTTTTCACCAAAGCCCTTTGGCTTTGTGATGCCACAGTGGGATTTAAAATTGGTTCTCACATTTTTAATGTTTACTCACTTTAAGCCGATATACAGTTGCCCATTGCATCTCCTGACCCGCAAAGCTTTCTTCCTCATTTGTGTTTTTATTTCTATTTGCATTTATTTATAAAGCACATTCCGGCCGTAGCATCGAAGCGCTACCAGAGAAATAAGCAGACGAGTGCAGAAAGAATAAAAAGACAGCTACACATCAAAAGATGGGGCAGATTATAGGGCAAAAAGCCGTGTTTTAGGCTGTTTCCAGAAATGCAGGAAGGCTTCTAGTTTCCTGATATGTAGCAGAAGAGAATTCCACAACTTAGCAGCCGCCACTGAAAAGGCCTTGTCACCCCATTCATTCTTCCTGCAGCAGGGGACCACAGCCAGGTGTAGGCCGGCTGATCGTAAACAGCACCTAGGTGTATACCACGTTAAAGTGGCGCTAAGATATTTGAAGCCCTGGGAATGTAAAACCTTATAAGTGAGACATAGAGCGTTAAAGCCAATACGCTTCCCTGTGGGCAGCCAGTGCAGCTGCCTAAGGCTCTCTCACCTGCAGATGCCTCCAAAGAAGATTCAGCACAAGACGAGCTGCAGTGTTCTGAATGAGTTGCAGCTTATGAAGGGTGCCTTGATTAACATTCAGCAGTAAGGCATTACAGTAGTCAAGTTTGGACATAACCAGGGGAAGTACAACAGGGGCCCCAAAGTGCTTGGGAGAAAGGAAATAATTTTCTGGAGTGTTTTAATCATCCAGAAACTGATTTTAATGGTTTGATTGACCTGCAAGTCAAAAGGCAGGGAGCTGTCAAACAGAATCCCTACATTTTTTAGAACAGGTAATGGGGATTGCAGGTCCCCGCAGAATTGAGGCTGCCACGGCGTACTTCATAATGAGCTGCTTGAGCCAAAAATATAATCTCAGTTTTCTCCCCGTTCATTTTCAGCCAATTATGGCTCATCCACTCATTTACATCATTCATGCTATTATGAAACCCATCAGCAACCTCTTCCCAGTTTTTATTATTTGGAATAATAAGCTGGGTATCGTCTACGTATGGGGAGACCTGGAAGCCAAAGGATCAGACCAGTTTTGCCAGTGGTTCCATATACAGGTTAATGGGGAGGCTCTGAAGTCACCACAGGCAGTAACAAAATTGGGTGAAGGTTTTTTTAGATCATTAGGGGCGCCCCCGGGTTTCTTTTTAAGTGGGATCACAATTGCCCCTTTCCAGGAGTGGGGGGAAACCCTTAGAGTCTAACACATCTCAATATGCCATTTCCAGTGCCTGAGAAATAAGGCCTGGCGCCGACCTTAACACTTTAGGGGGACAGGGATAATCTGGGGACCCTGACCTCACCCATGACAAAAGTGATTATTTTTTGTTGGCTGATAGTGGGGAGAAACAAGTGAGTGAAACTCCGCTGTGTCTCTCTGCCCTGGCCACTGGCTCAAAAGCCAGGTCAGAAGAATCCAGAATAAAATTTGTAAGACCTTGCTTTTGAAAAAATCAGCTACTTTGTGGCAGAAAGCATGGGAGTTCTCCAAGTCGGGTGAGGTGACTGGTGAGGCAAGAGAGCAAACCACCTTAAACAGTTCCCTGAGTACATTGACTGCTCCCTTAATCTTGAGGGCATAGTAGTCAGATTTGGCTTTTCTAATTACCTGCTTATAATCTCCAAGCAGTGTCCTGAGTTTAGCTCTCTTCGAAGCCCTGATCTAATTTCCATCTGTGCTCCTGTCATCTGTATACTCTTTTCTTATTGTACCATGGGGTCAAGCCTCTTTTCCTGGACATCAGACTAGCCTTCTTCAAGGGGGCAGAGAGATCCAATGCTGCCCTTATCCCCCGTTCATACCTCTCAACCATGGAGCTATACTGTCCCCCTTCCTGTCCCCTTATTGCCATAATGTCCGCTTGGCATGTGAGCTGTCTTCCTCCCAGACGAGCTGGATCTAAGGACCAGAGTTTCTTTCTACCAAAGGTGGTAACACCATTTCAAGTCAGGTGGGCTATCACCCTTCAGACGTTCTTTGCTCTCCCTCATCCCTCAACAAGAAAATGAGACTCCATTGTTTGGACCATTCAGTTTTTACATTGATTGCTTCAAAGCACATCAGGTACCCAATCAGCTTTTTGTGGGATTTGCTAGTGCAAAGAAGGGCAAAGCAGTGTAGAAGCGGATCATCTCTCAATGGACTGTGCTCTGCATCACTACACACTGGCCAAACAATAGCCTCCAGAAAGCCTGTGCAGCTAAAGTTGCTGCTACTGTGTTGGCACCCAGAGTGCCTCTTTTGTAGATTTGTCAGTCTCTATGTGGACATCAGTACACACGTTTCTGAAGCACTAATGCCTGAACACGTCTGTCAAGATACATGTTTTACCTGCCCAGTTCTGCAAGACTTTTTGGAATGACCCAGTCCATGAACCCACCACCCGAAGAGGTACTGCTATTCACAAGATGAGGAATCTGTGTTTAGAAGTATTCATCTGAAGAACTAACCTTTAATAATGCTCTTATTTTTTTCTTCCATCTAAAAAGGTCCCAATCTACAGATATGCAAACAATCGTGCAAATTTCCCGATTAGCTCTGCGACTGAGGGCGTGGAGAGCCTAAGAAAGCAACTGACGTCAGTGGGCATGGATAGCGCTTATTTGCATCGTCACTTCTCTCATCCAGTTCATAATGACGTTGATGCGGAGCTGCACAACAGCACTCTGCTGGCACCCATATATACTGCTTGAAGTTTCCAGATCCAGTCTGATGCCTGGGGAATATTCACAAAAGGCAAAATCTGTAATTAGATAGAGTAACCATCATAATGAGCATTACTGAAGTCAAGTAACTTGTTCTTCTAATATAACCCACACTCTGTAGCCAATCAACTGGATTCCTTACTTCAATGTGTGGTTAAATCTTTCTACCATGCCCTTGGTTTCCTTGTGGCACACTGCCCTCTTTTTGTGGACTGTGCCACACTTTCTGAAATAATCTTCAATCCCTCTCCATCAAAAATGTACACATTGTCATTTAGGATTTCCTTCACAAATGCTCTCTTAGAAAGATCTCTTTTAGGAATTTCTCCACACTTCTTGAAATAATATCACTCACCCAACATCTCTCTAGCCAACTTGAGAGCAAATCAACAAGCACCAAACCCTTGTGTAAGATACCTTGCAGTGAATGGGCCTACCACAAGGATATTTCTCCCATGGAACAATTAGTAACTTCCTGCAAAGCACAGGTGGTGAGAACCTTCTCTCTCTTGCAGCATTCTCTCACCATCAGCTCAGTCTGTGTGTAGAACAGGCAACCAAATTCAAGCTCCATTTACTCCTTGCTCTTGACCACCTCAAGTGTCCCTCATGACCCTATTCCATAATATGTTTCCTCTGGGTTTTAGGTGTTATCAATTGTGCACCTCTGAAAAACAAATCATCCTTCTCACCAGGGATACCCTTCACCCACCTATAACTTGTCATAAACTGCACCCATACAAGAATGATGCTTCCACCCCTCTTTTTGTATGCTGACCACTGGCTTCAAAATTCTACAGAATTTGAGTTAGTTATTTTAAATTCTCCATTACAGTCATAGAGAGTTCCATGGGGAGGAGCCTGGGCTTTAACAAATTGGCCAAAGTAAATCTTGTATCTCAGTATCAGGGACATCAGTACGACTGACTGGCATATCTGAAGCTTCTGGTCCAATGGTAAGCAGCAGACAATTTTACATGATGGTTGGTATGGCAGTCATGTAGCTCTTTATGCATTAGGAAAGGTTTTTTTAATATTATTCTTTTACAAGAAGTAAGTAGATGGATTTCTGGAATGGTTTGATGTGATTGTCATTTCCACCCAATTAACAGGCACGCTGCATCATTCTAGATTATATGAAGTGCTGCTAGATATATGCTGAGGAGACCACTGTATAGACCATTGCAATAATCCAAACGGGACATGAGCAGAGCAAGCATTAACCCCTTTGCTGCTCATTTGTGTAGATCCCACAAGGTTTTCCTACAGAAAATAATAGCTGAAATTAAAAAAAAAAAGGGCTTTTCTCAAATAGATGCCTTTTTTACACACTGTCTTACATTTGGAAGGAGCACCCTAGGGAATCCTACCAAACCTGTGCATTTTTGAAAACTAGATACCTAGGGGAATCCAAGATGGGGTGACTTGTGGGGCTCTCACCAAGTTATGTTACCCAGAATCCTTTGCAAACCTCAAACTTTGGCCAAAAAAAACACTTTCCTCACATTTCGATGACAGAAAGTTCTGGAATCTGAGAGGAGCCACAAATTTCCTACCACCCAACGTTCCCCTCAGTCTCCCGGTAAAAATGATACCTCACTTGTGTAGGTGGGCCAAGTGCCTGTGACAGGGAAAAGCCAAAAACATGTAGAAATTGAGGGGGAACCCAAGCGGATCTAAGTTTGAAAAAAAAAAGTGGGGCAGAATTTTTATCGGTATAGATGCAACAATGCTGGGTGGTAGGAATTTTGTGGATTCCTACAGATTCCGGAAGGTTCCATCACTAAAATGTGGGGAAAATGTGTGATTTTCAGCAAAATACGACGTTTGCAGGGCATTGTGGGTAAGTAAATGGTGCGGAGTGCATGTGAAGCACACCACCCTGGCTCACTCAGATGTTTAGTTTTCATATGTGTCTAGGTCTTGTGGCTGTTTCTACATGGAAGCGTCCCAAAGTCCAAAAAGTGCAGCCCTCACCATTCCAAGAGGGATGATTTTGAGAGTTAGCAAAGCTCTCATGGGCCAATTGTAAAACCAAACCTAAAATATTCAAATGTTCAACATGTTTTAGTGTGCAGGGGAGAGCTGTAAGACTGTTTCCCCCTTCAGTTGGCGTTGGGGGGCATAACCATGCCCATACTGGTTGGTAGCCACAGCCCACTATTTTTTTTTTTAATTCGCTGGCATTTAGTAGACTTACTGCCCCCGCGGTGTGGATCCGGGGTAATTGTCCCATCTGCCCACTAGTGGCAGAACAACTTTGGCCCCATTTATTTGGGGTGGGGGTACCCTCTGGGGGGCAGATGAGCCTTACAAAAATAGTCGATCTGCCCCAGCCTTTCCTTTCTTTCGATGTCTCTGCCTGCCCCCTGCTCCCGAGCGGAAGAGAAATGCTCAGCATTTCTCTTCCGCATTCCGCTGGAAGTATGCTTCCAGCACAATGGGAGGTGACCTCTGATGAGGTCAACACGTGATCAGACGTCACGGGAGGGATCAGGGGTTGTGGGTGGGAGGCCCACGGGGGGAGCACTAGCGCTCCCCCCCTGTGCTGGGTGCAGGACGAGCTGGGCTCGCCTCGGCACACAGCAACCGTGACCAAGGGCGAGCCCAGCTCGTCTCAGGCACCTAAGCAGTTAAATAGATGGTCTGAGGACAGTAGAAGCAAGTTATTTAATTCTGTAACCAATCTATGAAATTGCTCATCACTGGAAAAGAAAACCATAGTTAAATCTACAATTAGCACAATCTGTTTTTGTCAGTTCCATGTACCTTCAATAACAGAAAAAAAATATTTTAAAAAGTTTTGATAGGAGGATGTGTGTGAGAAAATCTTTAAACAGAGGATACCAGCTTCCATTTTCTTCTTTTCAGAAGTACGTGCATTGTCAAAAGACGCTGTTGCTGTTTTTTGTTTGGTATTATTTGAGAGAGAATGTTCAAACAAGGATTGCTGAAAAGTGTGCACCTGCATAATTTTGTGTAGCATGCACTTAAATGACCTGCTGCACCATTCATATTCATGAATTGGAAGGACCATGTAATATGATAATGTATTTTAAGCAGAGTCTTTTCAGCATCATTGATAGCCTTATGGAATATAAGACCAGGCTTTCAACACCAATTTGTATTAATCATGGCTGTGCAGAGTAAGCTGACAAGCGGTTCATCAAAATTTGAAGATAACAGGCTTTCTTTGTAACACAACCACCATCATAGACACAGACTTTGTGAGGGAGGAAGATGTCAACAGTGAGTTAGCTCTGTAAGAGCGTTCTGACTGTCATTCTTTACCTGACCTACTGTTGGATTGATTTGGATTATCCAGTCCTTTGCCCCATTATACTTTGCTGTTTTTGTGGTTGATTTTGTTTGAGGCATGAGCCATCTGATGTGATGTGGATTGTGATGTAGTGAAATGTTTTGCATAGCAAGCTTTTTTGACCAACCTGTTCCTCACTCCGTGTTGGGATTCGGAGCGGAGAACAGGCTTCCACAGCTTCCATGGTTTCTGCCATTGCCTGCTACCCTGTTGATCTTGGTGATCACTTTGCTGTTGGGTCCTGACAGCTTCTGTTAGTTGCGGCCTCCTCTTTCCTCCCTACCCCTAAGGCCATGACAGTCATCATTGTGCCACCCTGTCGGTACATGGGAAAACTCCAGCATGAAGAATGTGCCTCTCAGCTTCACCTGTATTTATTATGTTGGAAGAGGCAAGGACACAAATTAAAACAGGTGCTGCAGGTTCTGTGCCTTCCGGACATAGTTCCTGTGGGTGATTTTTCTTCCTGACGTTCTGCTTACAAAGTATGATTTAATTTCCCTTCAGCATTTGTGCAAATGATAGCTCTGTTCTCTAAGTTGCACTCTCAAAGGAGTACTGTTACATAGTACCTTAAAAGCCAATGATATACATTCGCTTTTTGTTTGTTTTTTGAGTGTCCTGCTTTTTCCTAATTTTGGAAGGCACTCTGTAAGATAATCAGTGATGTGACTGGTCATGCGGTTCTACCTAATATAACTACTGTCATCTTTAGTATCCTATATTATTCAGTGTCAACACACTGAAACTATTTTTCTCACTGGGGTTATTAACCCGAGTTCAGCTATGTGTGAAATGTGCTCAGGAAATTCCACACCCCAGTTGGAGACTGGATTTTGTGTGCAAATACATGAAGGCAGATGGATTGTGGTGGTGGTAGTATCCCACAAATAGCTAAATGGTCACCTTTAGATGACATTGGAAATTATTTTTTTATTTACATACTTATTTAAGGGTTGGGTTGACCATGCAATAATTGCCCTTCATATTCAGTGATTAATCCACCTTCTTTGGATTCCAATACAGTACGTTACCTTGGGCAGTTGGTAACATTTTCTTAGAGAGGTTTGAATCGCAGCAAGGTTGGGACAATTTTTCATATTTTTTTTAAATTAAAGAATGCTTTGGTGCGGAAACGAGAGCTTACAGTTTTGATTTTTTTTTTTTTTTCTTATTCCAAGTTAAGTTTTTTTACATCATCATTTGTCAGTGTGTTCCTGCAACAGTTTTTCTGAGGTTCAGTGGATTGAGACATTCTTTTGCTTTTCACATTACATTTACTTCTGACTGTCATATTCTCAAACTTTGGGCACTGCTGCAACCATTGGAGATTACATATTTTGTGCTCTTGCCTTTATTTCAAATTCTTGTTTACATTTTCATAAAGCTGCCTTAAGTATGTACACCACAAGAAACCAGTTTGAAGCCTTTTTTGGTAGCCCGTTTTCTCTAGCTGACCCGCAATAAGACTGTATCACCTCCCTAAATGACAGCTATTACAAGTCAGTTAGTGTTTGATTTATGACAGAATTGCTTCTGCTTCACAGTCCCCTTCACTAAATGTGTAGCAAAAAGAAATAATGGGTCCTGTAAGACTTGAACCAAAAAAGGCCTTGAGGGATTCAGTTTTGAGCGTGGATAGTGTTTGTAAAAACGTTCTTGTTAGAAGAAAGGGTGTATCCCGTTCAAAGGTATTCATAAATTCCCAAGTCCTATTAAGAGCAGTATTTAGCAGTAAAATAAATTTGATGAAAGATTCTCTAATACAAGATGACCTATTCACTCCAGATTCCTTCGATTCCCTTTGTGGAGGGAGTTCACGGGAGAGCACCTGCTCAGAGCCACTATGGTTTTGATCAGGCATTTGATAAATGTAGAAGCAGAGCATAATTTGGAAGGCAGTATAGTCTTGGGATGCGAAGTCCCTTCAGTTATGATAAGTCTTCGTGGGGCCCATATCCACATTGTCTCTAATGACACAAGCATTTTACTTTGAGTGTTTGTCTTAAAATCCAGCAATAAGGTACTTAATTCAGGCTCATCTTTTGTCTTCCCCTTATATTTGTAGACACCAGTTGAGTACTATGTTGAATTGGCTTGAATGATGATTTAGGGCCAATGTTTGGATTGCCTTGACTCCAACCTGTGCATCCCAAAGCCTCAGAATGGAACACAGTGCATGATTCGCTGGCCATTCTCTTCAATTTGAAATTATTTGTGCTTCTAGAGTTTCTTTGTGAATTCACAGAGAAACTTCAGTAATTCCAGCTCTTATTAAAAAAAGGTGAAGCTATTTGCCTGTTGTACGTTTCTTGACTGATCTACTGGTTTTGGAATTTCGGGATTCATTTTTGAATGTATGTACAGCTTCAAAGAAGTGGATCGAGTGTGCAATTGTGGAAATTTTTATAATTTTTCTTAAATCACTGTTTCCTAATTTTTAAAACTGAACTTCTCTTATAAATGGGTACTTGAAAACTAACTCCACTTTTCTTCAGCAAAAACATTTTCCCAGTTTTTTAACTTTATCTGGGCTGTATTCCGTTTTTTCCTTTGTAACTTGTTCACAAATATAGCTGTGTGTTGCACAGCGGGAGAAACCATGCATTGGGGCGTGCACTTCGACTGCGAACGTACACGCCATTGTGTGGCTTGTTGCACTTTGCCTGTTTTTTAGGTTCCAGTTTCAAGAATGTAGTTTTGTCAACTGTTTTTAGACATTTTGCTTTTTTGACTTTTTTCTTTACCTATCATCTGTCTTCTAAGACATCTAATATTTATTTTTCCCTTTTATGATTGTTGTTCTGTCGCAGTTTACAATTGTTTAACCAAATCCATTTCACATTGTAACAGGGCAGTTTCTCCATTAGGGCTCTGGGCTGTGCTCACCTGAGATTCCTACATGTTTAAAATATTAAATAGATCGATTAATTCAAGGATCCGATCTTAGCGCTAAATAAATCAATGTATTTAAGTCTGGGCTGTCTGTCCCCGGTTGCCTGCCCTGTGTCGCTTTGAAGCAGGAGTCGGAAGCCAGGCAGTAAATCAACTGTCTGCAGTGTGACGCATGACATAGGGCTCCCCTTTCTAAAGCCCTTCATTGCCATCGTAGTCTATGGTGGTATCCACTGTATACCAGAGTCTCTGTCAGTGTCATTGTTTCCTGCGTCGTAGTCCTCATCCCTGTGTGAGGCCAAACGTCTGTCATTCACAGGCCTAGATCCTATCCATCGTCACACGGTAGGACTGGATGCAAGCACCTGTGATTTGTCGACTTGTCCTCGGTAATAGTAAGTCTTATAATGCTAATCTTGTATTATGCTTACTGTGCAGAGACCCCCGCCCCCCCACCGGTCATGGTAACCTCCCCCACTGTGACATCTCAGTCCCTGGCTGCAGGTCGCTGGCCACTTTAGAGGTGGAGCTGCTGTATTTGCTCCCCTGCAAAATTGATCCAAAAGACGAGCAGGGTTTTTGTTACCTTGCAAAGTTGATCCAAATATCCAAGTCAAATACAAAGGTATTAGAATGCGCTTAAAGTAAAGACAGTCACATGTAGTATGACATTAAAAAAGGGCCTGTCTTCATGCTTTTAACATTTATGCCAGCAATATTGATTTACGAACAATGAATGTTAAAAACGTTAAGGTAATGCATGTCAGTAATTTAGTTACTCTTTTTTTAATTCATGTTTTACTTAATATTGCATTCTCCAGGAGTGTTAGCTATTTCATCATGATGTATTCCTCTATTTTTTGTGCATCTTATTATCTTATAGTGCATGCTTTAAGTCGTGCCAGGTGTTTAAGAGAAAGTTTGATTGAGATCTCTGGTGCTCAGGATGAAGCAAAGTGAGGGCCTGTCAGTTGGTTGGCCTCTCTGCAGAGCACACATAACCATGGTCATGTGTTCCTGTTGCAACTAAAAATCTTTGGAAATGTGTGTGTGTGAAAGGTGTTCACAAATGTCAAGATGTTTACAAAGCAAAAGAAAATAAAGTGGTTGTATGTGAGTTATTGCGTGTATATTGGAGATGCTGGGAAGTGCATTCGGGAGAGAGTGAAAAGGAAAGGGATGAGGCTGAAGATGTGCAGAATGACATGATGTGCAGAGAAAAAGGACATACCTAACTTAACTGAATGCCAATAACTCCACAGGCCTCCATAATATTTAATTCACAGACTCTCAATTTCAGAATTGAAACATTTTTAATATTAATTATTTATAACAAATCATTATTGTTACTCATTTATCTAAATGGCTAACAGCATAAACAGCTAAAAACCCTTGACAAAGTCAACAGTATTCCCAGGTTTTAGGTGTATGTCAGTTGTTGTGTAATGAATCTGGATGCAATAACATCTCTGAGAGAAATCCAAAGTACTGGTCAGAAGGGACAGTGTGGGAATCACAGAAATGTTATTGTTTCCTTTTAGAGAGCCCCCACTTTTTAAATCCTACATAAAGATCTGTCTTCACATTTTTTCCTATGACTGATTGCAATCAGCAGCTGTGGGCGCTTCCTGAAGCCTAGTTAGAGCATTTTCTTCCAAAGTCTATGCCACATGCAGTGGAAGACACTGGGCAAGGGCACACTTTTAAAGGGCCTGATTTGTCATGCTGTACAGTTTTCACATTACTGTTGAACATATTAATGCTGTAAGATATGAAGCAATTTTTAATGTGTTTAATTTTTCAAGGCTATAATTTCCCACTGCTTTATAATTCTTGCATTCTCACCAAATTAATTTGCTTTAAAATGCTCTGTTTGGCAATCTTTTTTCAATTTTTTCTCAGAAAGAGTATTTCCCCCCCCACCAACCCGACCTCAGGTTTGCCCATTAAGCTTGCTTGCGTCCATCGCTTCAAATGTCTTACCCACCCTTTACCCAACGTCTACGCCCCACTGCATTGCATTCAAATTTCACCAGTAAATGTCACCAGCCGCCACTGCATTGTGACATATTTCTACCCATTTTGATACTAAATTCTGCAATTCCAAAAGTGTTAATACAACACGACTTGATTGCACATGTAAAATGCTTTATTTAAAAGGGTACACAAGCTTTCGCAATTACCAAAAATTGGTTTTGATCCCGTTCATTGTTTTTTTTTATTCAAAGGATCTTGTGTGAGTAAATCTACTCTTGGCGGCATGCAGCAGGTGGTTTAGGCTGTGAATGCCTTGAGAGTTTGTTACCACCCACAAGCCTAGAGGATTACAGATATTGTCCTACTCATTTCTTGGATCCCTTCCATCTCTGAGAATGGGTTAAGGTTTTACTCCTGATAGGGATGGGAAGAAATATATAATCCCCACAAAAATATAGCTCTAAATGGCAAATTTGCTTTTGTGCAATTATGTGTAATTCTTCATAATTTTCCTGAAATTTCACATAACTATGTGAAAGCAAATTAGACAAATTTTGCACTACCCAAGTGACCTAGTAATAGAGTTTTCAGTATCCTCCTCATTACTTAATCTTCGTGCTGTGTAGGTACTTTATGCCCAACCTTCAACTGACAATGTGGAGCTATATTATGTCTCATGCTAGAAATACATAATTTTTCAGAATGGAAGAAGAAATCTGTCAGAGGTTTATTTCATGTTCTTTAATTTCATTGTATTCTTTAAAGTACTTATTCGTAACTGATTTACTGTGCAAAATGACAGGAATACAAGTGAATAATACATGAATTAATTTATGCTTTGGACAAACTAAGCACTGATTGAGGTAGCCTCCTGGAGAAAATGAATTTAAGAGGGTTTTGAAATATGCAAAGAGAAGGAAGGCCATGCAGGCGAGGAGAGGGAGTTCCATGTCCAGGGAGCAAGTAGGGTTAAGAGGTGCCAAGAGACTGGGTGAGGTTGACCTGAACTGCAAAGCATAGTATAGGGAGGAAGGAAATGTAGCACTCCACAAGAGTGGAATAATATGGAAAGGCCATACTAAGGACAAGTTTGGAGACATTGAATAGGAAACAGAACTGAAGACCCATAGAGAATGGTAGCTAGTAAAGCGATATAAGGATGAAGTGAAAGGAGAACTCTAGGGAATACCTTAGATTGAAGATGATTGCAAAATTAAAGATCGGTTTTAGACAGGCAGGAAAACAGCCAACAAAAGCGATCTGCATAGTGGGTCAGTTGTAGAAACTGGACAAAATAAGAGTTCCGAGCAAGGGTTTTAGTGGCCTGAATGTCAGAAAGGGAAGATCTTGTGAAGATTGTCGGATTAAAACCAAAGATAGAGGAAGTGTTGCAAATGTGTAGGGCAGAATAGAAACTAAAGTCAAAAATTTTGCCCACATGATTCCTGGAAAAACAAGAAGCGGAAAGAAAATGGAGGACGTTTTACAGGTGGAATAAGGTGAAAGTGGGGAAGAAGAGTTTCAGTTTTCAGGCTTATTTAAGTCGGGTGCTAGTTATAACTTTCAGATTTAGTAGCCAAAAGACAAGAGGAAACATGTCGCAAGTGGAACTCTGATTCCACTGAGGAAAGGGGTATTCGCAAAAGGAATAGGTTATTCTGGATCAAAAGTCCCTGGTTATTTATCCTTCTTATTTCAGTCACTGTAAGCAGCTTGAATATATACAGGACTGGGGTTGTACTGTGAATCTCAGGATATGTTAATTTCCATTACCTGCCCTATGAGAGAGTCCAAGAATCTCATAATTAGGGTCAAACAGTAAAAATGGCCATGTTTCACAAAGCACATGAATTTCTAAGACCGAAGTTAATAGTTGGAAGGACCCAGGAGGCAAAATCATTTGAGTTCTGAAAGGCAAATGTTACTGTGGTCACAAGGCAGATAATGAGAAGGTCAGTGAGATAAAGAGGCATAATGGCAAGAAATAAATAGCTGGAAAGGCAGTGAAGTTGGTAGCAGTAAAAATATGAAAGTGACAAGGAGCACAGGATGGGCAAGACCTTTGTGTCTTAAGTGTTAAGGGAACTGCATTTGGATCATATGATTGCTATTTGGAAGCCCCAGTGTGATGCCCCCTATGATTTGAATAATGATCTACTAAGCCAGGCTGCAAAAGCAGACGTGGGTACTGATCCACTAACCCAGGATATCTGTGCAATGCGTAAGTGGACACTTGCCCCTGTAATGATCCCCGGAATGGTGTATAGTGGAGGAAAGCTGCTTTCAGTGAAGACCCTTGGGGTGGTGTCAAATCGGGAAAGTGGCCACCCTAAATAGCAAATAGAGAGGTGAGGGCAAGGATCTAAGTGGCAGTTATGGTGGGACCAAAAGAACAATAAGGAATGCAGATGAAACGTGTCTTCCAATGGTGACTTTTGGAAGGAGTCCTGAAGGCAGCCCACCCTTGCATGAGTACTTTAGTTGCATTAGTGGAATTACCGGTGGTGAAGTGCAGGTGTCTGGTTTTAAATGAAGAGGCAGGTGTGGCGGAACTAGGGACTGGAAACCCAGTGATCAGATGAAACACTCAATCCAGATGTGGCACCAGAAAGATGGACCATCAGGCTCAAGTCTAAGATGGTAGTTAAATGTTTTTCTTAATTGAAAGAGGTTTATGTATCAGCTGGCTTAATGGGCACTGTCTGGTTAATGTAAGGAATATTAAGATGTTAATTTAAGAAATGTTAATAAACTTTTATTACAAAATCAAACGTGTCATTCTTTTGTCACCCACATTCGTGTCATTACAATAGTGAATTCTCTGCTAACCATTTTTAAACACTATCTTTCCTGGAAGCCCCTACCCTAATAACCTAAACTCCAACCAACAGGGCTGTCCAGACTTGCCTCATCTTCTCCAGTTTCCGTATCTTTTATGTTTTCTGTGGCCATTTCACTTTTTCTTTAACTCTGACTGTGTAGCAAATCCCAGACTATGTTTTTTGGGGTCACAGCCCACCCCTTAGCAGAGTAACTGGAAATAATTCCCACTTAGATTAATTGTATGAACATGTGTCTAAGAAAGACACCCTGATCATCTGCCATGGATCCTGCCCTCCCTGACTTAAGTTATGTACAGGTAACTGTTGTCCTTAAATGTATTTTTTGGTTTTGCAGGTCATCCTGATTGAGTGATCTCCACCACTGATTTATTATAAGTGTTTTGGAGTTCTGTTGTAATTGTTTTGTAATGTCTCAAAACTCTGACGCTGTGGGTGATTCCATATTACTTTAAAGGAAGAAGAAGGGGGGTCCAAAAAACCACAAGACTCCCTGTATACAAATGCCCCTTAATATTATAATACGTGGGAACTTCACCGGAGGACATTGGGCCCTAGTCCTCCATGGAAAAACATGATTCAGAAAAATAGTGAGGTCCCACTTTATGAATGCAGTTATTATTTCTCAATATCCGAATATCTGAAGATGTCGCGTTCATCAACAAGGCTAGAGAAAATGTCAATATTGCTCCAAATCCAATTTTATTTTAGAAATCATTTGATTCGTAGTGAAAATGTGAACACGCTGAGATCCAAGAGTGTGTATGAATTTAGGCCAGCCAACACGTGTTTCGCCCCGCGGGCACGTAAGCCAGGGCTTTTTTTCAAGGCATTTCAAGTCCTTATTTGTTCAGATAGCCAAATGATCAATCGATAATATAAGTAATAATACAGCAGTTGTCCCGTTTTCTTTAAATATGTAGTCAGCCGCATTCGTCGCCTGAAGAAACATTAAAAATACAGGCCTTTTTGTGTGTCAGAATTTAGGACCTTGGGGTCTTGCTGCGGGCACTTGTTTGAATGCCAGATGTACTTGGTTCTTCCATTATAGTATCTGGTGGTTTTGTTCGTATGTCTTTTAGAGTTCCTAATCGATAGCGCCTTGCCTCCTCGGAAAAATGTACTAGAGGTCTAGTTGATGAGCATCTTTCAGTGTCATCAGAGTATTCAAGGTCTGGGGACGGTAAGGTGTCAGGGCAGCTCTGTGTTTCCAGAGAGGGATTTGAATCTTGGATGTTGTCATATTTCTTGCTAAAGGTGTAAACTCTCCCTTGTTGGTAATCATGACGGTCCCTTCTAAATTTGCGATTTTTTTCTTTGGATAATATCCTCCTCATAACGATCAATGATATTGTTAAGGATGGCATAATTCTTGATGGTGATATCGCCCCAGTTGGCTTCCTCTATGCTTTGGGTTAATTTATCCACATCTGTTTGATGTTTTTCATATTCATCTTGGGATATTTCGATCAATTGTTTGATCATATTGGTAGATGCCAATTTTAAATTTGCTTCCCATTTTTGTAGGTGTTCCTGTGAGGTGGTGTCAATTGGTGGGAAGATCAGAACTCTGAGTCCACGAGGAATTCGATCATTCTCGAGATATTTTTTGAGAGAAGCTACCTCCCACCATTTGGAAGTTTCCTTTTTGAGGGATTTCTCCAGTGCAAGAAAGGTGCTTTTGGCTGATAAGTTAGTAGTTACAGAGCTCGGGATACCAGTGGCTGAAGAGTTGAATACTTGATCTACTTTGGAAATACATGATTCCCTTCTGTTTGTATGAAGTGACATCCTGGTAGTCGTTGAAAAATTCTGGGCTTGACTCCGGGAGTCGGATTATTGTGGTTTTACAAGCGTTACTCCAAAAGAAGAAGAAGTATTTTGAATGTTTTTTCAGGCGACAAATGCGGCTGACTACATATTTAAAGAAAACGGGACAACTGCTGTATTATTACTTATATTATCGATTGATCATTTGGCTATCTGAACAAATAATGACTTGAAATGCCTTGAGAAAGCCCTGGCTTACGCGCCCGCGGGGTGAAACACGTGTTGGCTGGCCTAAATTCATACACCTTCTTGGATCTCAGCGTGTTCACATTTTCACTACGAATCAAATGATTTCTAAAATAAAATTGGATTTGGAGCAATATTTACATTTTCTCTAGCCTTGTTGATGAACGCGACACATCTTCAGATATTCGGATATTGAGAAATAATAACTGCATTCATAAAGTGGGACCTCACTATTTTTCTGATCCATATTACTTTACCCTGTACTTCTTTAGGCTCAAGAAATATGCATTGTGGTGATATTTCAGCTAAATCATTCATACATCTGCAATCAAATGGAATATTTTAGCAGCATTAACTTTTTGAAGGGTAAAACAAAAAGCATGCCAGGTTGTCAGAAATAAAAAAATATTTCTCTTGAGCGGACGTGGAGAAGTTACAAAAATTAAAAACTGTTTTTGGGCTTGAGTTATTAGACATGAAACCACAGAAAATAAATTGACTTTAGTTATGCGAGCTATTCATATCTATAAGTAGAAGGAATAGAAATAATTTTCTCTTTACAACATTTAATCTGTCCTTACTTTTCTGTTTTAGAAGCAAAGGAAGATCCAGAATGGATCCTCGTTGAAAAGGATCGATTTGTAAATGATTATGACAAAGATGGTGATGGCCAACTCAACCCTGAAGAACTACTTTCCTGGATAGTTCCCAATAACGAGGGTATCGCACAAGAAGAGGTACTGTATGAGAGAAAGGAAAGAAGACTGCTTAACCATTAAAACAAGCACTTTATCTGAAATTATGGCATCCTACTAAATTTGTTATCTATAAAAGCCAACAAGATTGTTGGATCAGAAGTATTGGAGTCTTCATTGTGCAATGTGAATTCTGTGTACTCAGATGGCTGGTGTTCGGGGAAGAATAGTAACAGATGCCGGCCAGCCAGGAAGATAAGCTGAAATGATTAAGAATTTCGTTTTTCTCCCCTATGGTTGGATTGTCATTGTGAGAAACTTGGGTGTTGTTTGAGTGGGGTGTTAACCGTGCTCAAGCAGCCGCCACATTCCCTCTCAGGGTAACCCACTAAAGACACTAAATTAATGTGCGCTTTACCCCCTGGTAGCTTGGCACAAAAGCAGTGAGGCTTAACTGAGTAGCAATTTGTAAAGTATTTGTACAGCACACAAACAGTAATATAGTAAAAAAATACATCACAAGAAAAATCTCATCAATTTAGAAAAATAGAGTAAATTGTAATAAATTGTTTGACATCAAAACAACAAAAATCTAATCGCTAGAACCAGAGTTATGAATTTTTAAAGTTTAAGGTAAAAACTAGCTCCTAAGGTATCAAAGCTCCACTGCGAACATCTAGTTGCGTGAGATCGGGTCCAAAAATATGGCTAACCATGATTTAGCGCAAGTCGGATGCAAAAGATGGCTTGGGCCCAGTCAGCACTTACCTTCAGACTTAGTAGAAATTTTGACACAAAGTCTCTGAGTTGGACAACGTTCAGTGGTGCAAGACTGCTGGCGCCATCATCAGGGAGCCACCGGACGAAGTCAAAGTGAAGATTTCTACATTCAAACTTAGTCTCTTTTTTTAGAAGTCATAAATCTCCAGCGGGACAAAGCTGGACATTGTAACCGACAAGAGTTTCACGAGACCGGATACCCCTTTGATGAAGGACAGCTGAACAGATTTTGCTGCTGCTGGAAAAACACAGTGGGAGCTTCTGCTTAGTCAGACCGACTGGCGAGTCACCTTGGGCAGATAGACGAGCAGGTTGGTTCCAGTCTCCTCTTGATTCACAGAGGCATTTTTAGCAAAAACTGGAGAAGCACCACTCAGTGGGTTAGGCCCCCTTCAGACTGGTTGCATATGTGGTTTCAAGATTCTGTACCTGAGGCTCTGATCAGGAGGCCGGCTAGCTGGCCCTCTGAGTCACTCTGGTAGTCCTGGTTTCAAGTTATGAAACAGGCCCCAAGCAGCAGGCCAGACCTTGGAGGGTTCAAGGCCGGCTCGATGCATCAAAACAGTCCTTCCATGTGCAGGAAAGCAGTCTTGTGCGATACAAAGCAGGCCACAGCATCAAGCGGTCATACAAAAGTACTTCCACATGTCCAGAAAGTGAACTGAACAGTGGGTGTGAGAGTCCTATTTTTATACCAGGTGCCTTCTTTGAAGAGACATTTCTAGAGAATAGCATTTGAAGTGCTTGACGTTTCTTCCTTTCCCTGCCTGGGTGGTGGTCGTCTGCATGAACAGTGCAGGTGTGACAAGTCCTCTGTGTGAAGGCAGGGTGGATACTATTCAGTTGTAGGGGGGCTGTGCTTTTCTCTGCCCCCACTCTCCTACCTGTTGATAATCCATCCAGGCACACCTAATCCCTCTATGGTGTGGCTATCTGGTAGGAATAAACAAAGTCCATCTGTCAACTACATCCAGTCATGTGACCTAGGACAGGCTGCAGGCACAAAAATAGGGCAGGGAAATCCCAACTTTCTAAAAGTGGGATTTTTAAAAATTGTAGCACAAAATTTGACTTCACCATTAAAGAGGATTTTTAATTACAATTTTGCAGATACCAAACATGAAATGCTTGCCCCTTTCCAATCAAAGGTTAGCACTTATTAAACGTATTAAATGTAATAAAGCAACCTAATGCTATACTAAGAGAAAGGTCGGCCTCACATTAGTGAGAAATTAATTGTCATTTTTGACTACCAAAATATGCAGAACCTAAACGTTCATGTCCATGCTTTTAATTACAATGCACCCTTCCCTATTGGCCACATAGGGCATACTTCAGGGGTGACCTATATGCAATAAAATGGGGAATTGAAGGATTGCCAAGGGGGTTATAATGCCAGGTTGATTTGGAAATTTAAAACTGCATTTGTGCTGGAATGGAAGGCCTGGGGCGTGTTTTAAGGGGTTACTAAAGTGGGTGGCACAGTAAGTACAGCAGGCCTACTAGTAGCATTTAATTTACAGGTCTTGAGTATATGGTATACTACTCTACAAGAGACTTATAAGTAAATTAAATATGCCAATCGGGGTAAGCCAATTTTTCCATGTTTTAGGGAGTAAGCACAAGCACTTTAGCACTGGTTATCAGTGGTAAAGTGCACAGAGTCCTAAGGCCAACAATAAATGGTTTTCAGCAAACTGTGAGGGGTACAGGCATAAGGTGTAGTGGAAGATCACACTAGGGCTAACAGGTCTAACAGTCAACATTATCAGACTAGTTTTTTTCAGGTAATTATCCATAAGAGAGCACAGTAAATATTAAGCATTACCAAATGAACACAAACCTGGAAGTTGAAAAAGTAAATATATTTGATTGTGGTTAATCAAAGTAATAAGTTAAAGAAACCTAAAGGTTGTACAAAATCTATTTAAAAAAACTAAACATTTATGTTAATAAAATGCCATAGGAAAGTTAAACCGATGTGTAATTCCAGGTTGTACAAAAAAGGCAGGTCTCTCTATTCAAGCACACAATATTTATCACCAAGGAGATAGGAGGAGATTCTATATAAGCTTAGGACCGTGTGTTATCCTCAAATATTGACTAATCATATAATAAAATGGTAAGTGAAGCTAAGCAACTTAAACTATTTAGTGTAACACTGCTTGAACAAAAGACCAACTTGTTAGATGCAACTTTCCCAACTCGATCTATGTTCTCTTTCCAAAATACCGACTGAAATACTCAAACAGAGTAAGGTTCTTTTTTTACTTACTTTGTGCTTGCCAATGTCTACAGGGACCAAGGTATTTAAAGATGAGCAAGTGCCAAAAACCTCTCAAAACTAAGGAGGCTGGTATACTATTTGAAGAAAATATCACTTTTACCCCTTGGGTTATGTAGTGACAAATGTCAGCTATGTCTCACAAAAATCTCTCCTCTTTTTCACACTGACCACCGAATTGAGCTGACATAAGCTATTTTCCTGGCTTTCCTTGACCACTGTATTATCATTTAGTCTGACATCTCCAATAACCACATTGCCAGGCTTCAAAGACTTTGGAACGAAGCAGCCACAATAAACCTTAAGCTTCATAAGCGGGACCACAACTGGCCTGCCCTTTAAGCTCCCCATTGGCGCCCAGTGATTGCCAGGATTAACATTGAGGTCAAGTGCACTGTCGACAACGCGTACTGTTGTAAAGTCCTATTACACCTGCAGCAACTCGCACCTTTCGGTGCAGCAGCAGGAACATTCCACTCAAGGTCCGACCATGTGATTAATCATAAGTTTTGTAAACGAATGATACATGCAGGCAGATCTCTGTGCGTACACGGACCAAGAATTGAATACTTTTAGCGTACACTTGAAATCTGAATCCAGTGACATGTGACTCACGGAAATGTCTGAAAACTGAGCTATTCAAAGTGGCCTTTAATTGAACTTGGCAATGAACATGGGTTGAAAATCGGACGTTTCTATTAGAGCATCCGGTCTGACTCCGGCCTTCCCTTCATCACCTTGCTGTATTTTCTTCTAATTCTGAAATGACCAGAAAGTCACATGCAGCAAGCACATACTTAAATTAACAAATACAAGTCACAAAATCTTAATTTACAAACAGAGATGTACCTGAACGGTTTGTATTTCCAACTTCAAATTAAGCAGCTTTACTTTTAAAAATAATCTGTTGGGTGAGACCTTCTCATTCAATGTACTTTTATTTAACATTTAAATTATTTATATATTTGAATCCAAGGAGATCGGTTACAGAGAATGGAAAGGGGGAAATCAGCTGACATAATGATTGCATTATGGAGCTTGTGTGGGAGTTCAGGCCAAAAGGCTGACAGAAGAGATGCATGATCAGGCACCCTCTGAACTTTAAAAACGTGTCTTGTGCAGAGGGGAAAGTGCGTGACTTTCAGAGGGGCAACTTTGAAACATGAAATGACCTTATTCTGAAACATCTACATTTCACTGGATGTAAGAAGAGTTGGTTTTGGGTGCCTAAACTGAAATGATAATACCTGAGTTAGGGTAAGGGCCTTATGCACAAAACTCTTGGTTGTAAAATGTGTCCTTGTTTTGGATTCATTCAAGAGACACCATTGCAGGACTGTGTTTTCTGTGCCATCTGGCCAACGATTAGTCAAACTACATTGTTTTGCATGCTTTCAGTTTTGGTCTTGGTCCCGGCAGGGAGACCACCATATAATCCTTTACAATAGTTCCATCATTTGTCATTCTTCTGATGATTTCCAAAACTATTACACACTGTGCTAGGGAATTATGTCCCCTCTGAAAACTGCAGTCTTCAAATCTTGCCAAGACTGCAAGAAGCAGATGTCATTGACGGGACCCGCACAAGGTTTCTCTTTAGAGCTTGGGCCCCCGTCACAAGCCTTCCGTCATGTGACTTGTGTGCCCTAATGCATCCAATGATGGCCCAGGACTGTTATTGAACACAAGAAGAAGCGCAGGTGTCACTCACCCCTCAGGTTGTGGGTCAGGTCTAGGTTACAAGGCCATCCCATGAACCATCCACTGTCAAAGTCCAAGCCAAATCACAAAATGGCAGACCCGGACTCAACCCTATCTCACCACTCCAAAATTGCACTCCTTCGACATCCCGAGCTTCAGAACGGATTCATAAGCAGGTCCTGACAAGCTAACATTTTTCTGTAACATTGTTGAACCCGCAGAATATAGAAGCTTTCAAGGAGGCCATGCTGTGTATCTTTAATATGATTATGACTACCTCTGAGGTGCCTTTGAGCCCTAGAGACCTGCATAAGGACCTCTAGTCAGATTACCTCCGATGGCTCCTCCCCGACATTGTATTTTCCCTTGAGACCCATTACCAGGTCCACAACAACTCCAAAGATCCACGCCAGTTCCTGTAATACTGATGACAATACCAACTCGACCGGCACCAGTGAAAGTCCCTGTGACGATGCCTATTTCGTACCCTGAGCCAAAGTTTGCCTCGATCGACCGATGTTGTACTACATGATCACAAAAACTCAACTGGTTATCTTGTATCCTGACTCTAACCTAGTGACTATGTCATAGCACAACTATTAGCGGATGTTCCATTCCCTTTTCTGCTGACTCTGACCTTACACAAGAAACACATAGGGTGCCTCAGAGCAAATTTGATGGTGATAGATTACTCCCCTCTTATTATAATAATGAAGCACTATGCTTACAGTTCCAAATATCCAGTGGACTATAGACCTCACCTGTAACAGAGCTTGACTTGCCACATGGGTCACCAACAAAAGAAAGTGCCTATTTTGCAGCAGTTGTCCGAAAGGCAGCTGAGGTGCTAGATCTGCCCTTGCTCTCCATTGAGACACAAACAGATGTTGGCGGAGCCCTTGCTACGATTTAATGCTGTCCTCATTGATGCCTTCATAGCTTCATGGTCCTAGCCTTGTTCTTGCCCACCTGTCAGCTTTTGGTTTAAGAATGAGGGAGGCAAAATAAGGAGTTCTTATAATCAAACCTCAAAAATAATAGTGCATTCCCTGATACACTAACAAACCAAAAAGCTTAGAAGGACAACATTTGAGGTCCAGAGACAGGGTTTGAGTATGGTGATGGCAACTTCTATAAGATTTCTTTCTTTAACATGATTGATGAAACATAGTGTAAGAAACAACAAAGAAATAGGTCTGTTTCTAAACATTCATGATGTTTTTATTTTTCAAATGGACAGGAATAGGGGACAATTTTTGAAATAAAGAAAAAGGAACAGCTTCCTTGTTGCCAACCACTTGTCATGGTGCTTGAATGGCAGAGTGGATGAAGTGAGTATGTGGCACCCGGCTGTTCATAAATGGTGTGTCTATCCCAAGGTAGTGCAAGGTGTCTTCGAACACAGGGGTAGAGGCCTGTCTAGATATACTTGCCACCACCAGGAACAAGTAGTGTCAGCAAGTTTCCCCCAAGGCACTCCTAAGAAGACGCGTTCCACCTAGAATGGAGCAAGGTGCACCTTTCTACTGATATCTCTCTTGCCTCAGGTTCTAGACAACATCAGAAAATACCAGGCTTGATTGCTTCAGTGTGGCCCAGAAGAGTGAAGTACCCAGAGCTTCTGAAATATAGTGGTGAAAGACAGTTGTTAGTCTGCATATCAAATGTCTACACTCTAATCTAGCAGAAGGGAGAAAAGAAGAACCTGCATTAATATTAAACTAACAAAACAATGAATATCATGCCATGTTACATTAATCATTCAACCATAACTATTCTATGTCTTAGAGATAACGGCTTGGGTAGAAAACCCATACAATCCAATCTCCCATTTGCCTCAATTTTATTCAGACAATTAGTTAATTATTCTGATAATCCTAAATGCCCCTGAGAGTTCGCACATCATTGTTTCGGTACCTAGGGTTATTTTCGGTCTCCTTCATCAGGACCATTTCATTTTTATGGCATCTCAAATGATAAATATACACCTGTTTCCATGTCTAATACAACACAATGATAAAAAGATGCATATTGAAGAGCACTCTGAACTATTCCTTTATAGGCATCTTAATAAGTGAATCAGACATTTCTTCCATATTTAAGCACCTCAATTAGTGAATCATACATTTCACCCCTACAGCATTTCACAACACTACTCGGACCACATTCTCAGTGGACAGTATAATAATTCAATATAAGTGTTTGTTTACAGCAGATTTCTTTAGGCAGGAATTGCTTAAGAAACCCAGAGGGCACTCCATAGATCGGTCTTCACTCTTCTGAACATATAGGGATTAGCAAAACATTGCAACAATCCCTAGCATATAGCATTTCCATGTATAGCTCACTATTATAGTTCATAGCATAGCTCATAGTATTATCCAACTTTGTACTGCTATCAGTAACCATAAAATACAATTCTAAGGAACACAGCCAGCTGGGTAATTCAGTTGTGTATAATTGTTTCTCACCCTAACAATTACTAAAGAAAACATGAAATATTACCTGCTATGTAATAAGAAATAGACCAGCATTTTTCCATCAGGAGAAAACAATCCAACTCTCTCACATTGCTTTTCTTGTCAAGCGCTCCAGATACCCTTTTATATTTCGGGTCTAGCAGAAAATTGTTTGTTTCAGAGTTTCACTCTGTCGAGGACATTGATCACATTTTTCTTCCATCTAAGCAAGGATTTCACCTGTTTAATGATCAAAGGAATGAGGCATGAGTAAGCAAGTTCACATTGGTAATCTTGACGTTTTTGAACCAGGACACAACAGGTTCAATGGTGAAGCTTTATCCTTGGAGTGTTGAGCTACACCAAGATGTAATTTATTTTAAAAGGTGTGTTCTGACCAAGCAAAGGAAGACTAGCATGTTGAGGTATGTGATATAGGAGAAAACGAGTGAGAGGCTATGACATCCTTTTCAGGAGGAAGTGGTGAGCATTTGTGAGAGATGAAGCTCATCTGTGCCATTCTTCACTTGTTTGCCTGTTGGACAGCATAACAGGAGTGAAAGACAATGTGATCAGCTGCCAATTTTACTTCATGATTCAATTTTTATATAGCTTCACATTTAGAGCTACAAACTCCACATAATTCATCAATGTCTTTGCACTACATAGTTCCAGGCCATTTTCCACCTATTCTTGCTATCCCCACAGAGGGCTTGTAAAGCTGGAGTATGAACCATAGGAACCATGCTGTGGAAGGAGATAATTATTTACCCTTCTTCCAGAAGAGTTAAGTTTCTTAAATGGGGACTTCAGTTAATCTCATGAGAATTTCAGTACCCTACAGGTAATGTTTACCTATGTTCCATTATTCCACAAAGAAAGAGATTTGGGAGCCCTCTACTGGCTTGAATTATTAAGAAGCTTTGCTGTAGTATGTTAAAGATGTTTTTATATAATGCTGTCTTGATTTAAAAAATCTTGTGACATCATCAGTCAGTCACTAAAATGTATTTAAATGGTTAAGTAAAAAGGTTTCTAAAACTTTGCAATGGTTAAGATGCGGGAACAGAGAGGTAGAACAAAGTTTGCTGGGAAGTTACAGTGTATTTTATTAGAATAGGCTTGTCAAAATTTCTCTTCTTGCGTTTTCATTTGCGTAAGTGGTATCCAGAGAGGGGGTTCAGTTTCCAGAGCTTCCTTCTTGTTAAGTCTATATTTAATCATTGAGCTATAGAGGGACATTTGGTATCTCATTTAATAAGTGCTTGGTTTTCAGAAAGAGTAGCAGAAGACATTACATCTACCACTGTGATGGACTACAGTTTGCCAGATCTGGAGAGCACTCTTGGCTCAGTGGTGATCTCTCTGCCTTCAGGGAATCCACTGTCACAGGTGGAATGGCTGCCATCTCTTAGGCAGCGGTTCATCAAACCCTTTTGTTTTTCAAAAACAAATGCCAAAAGCGGGGGATTTTGTTTCTGAAGAATTAAAGAAACTATCAGCCACACACCCTGGGAGTTCTCTCCCAATGCGTAGGGGGTCATTATTTTTTTTTCTCCATGGTTATCATGTTTTTCCTGACTGACAGGCTAAAATATATAGAGCAGATGATCTTATTCCAAGGGACACCACCCTGTAAGGCCATCGGAGTATGTTTTCTGATGGGGGAACACCCAGAATAGAGCAAGTGGACCAAAGTTTTGTCTGCCAGGATGCCCTGACCACCAAACTCCAAGTAGACCCTAAGTCTGGAGCTCTGGTGTGTGGCCATCGAGGACCCCACTGTAAGGGTCGAGGAAGGAGGATGGGTTGTTTTCAGTTGTCATTTAGGAGCTCAACAGTACACACTGGGTATTCTCCACATTAAAAGTACAACATGCGGTGCTCTTGGAGAGCGGAGAAATCACCCTAAACTCTGATCCAAGGATTGATTAATCATACAAACTCAAGTCCAAGGCACACTACCAAAGTAATATGCAGTAATTGAACAATTAAAAATGTTTTCTCTGTGATTTATTCCCAGACACATTTCATCTTCTTTGATGATTCACAGTCCCCGCCAAATCTCTGCCGACACATGTTTTGTCATTTGTATCTCCATGACTTCGTCAGGGCTGAAAATAACAGAAAGCAGCAACCATTGTAATCATAAATACTAAATGAATACTTTAATGAAATTAAGACTTTCCGTCATAAATTACTAGGAAAATCTACATTTTATATCCAGACCGGAGGCTCTATTATGCAAGTTTAAAGCATGTCAATAACCAAGGAAGTTGCAGTTCTAACAGGTCTACAGTAAAAAGTCCTAAAAACAGAATCGTTAGACCAATCGGCCGACCTGAGAATGTCCTCCAAGCTGGAACCCAGTGAGAAGGCCTTGGAAGCCATGGCTCCCCTAGTGGAATGGGCTCCGAAAGTGGAAACATCAATACCCACTAGGGACATAACCCATATAACCCAACGGGCCAAGGTGGTTGAAGAAACTGGTTTATGGGGCTTACGAAAGGAGATTAACAATTGGTTGGATGAGGACATTCTCAGGTAATAGGTTCTTTTTTCATACTCCTTTAAACAAAGACCCACACAGAGTTTTGGTTTGTCAGGGAAAAAAGGATAGAAAACAGAATGAAGATTGGTTTTAGTATGTTTGGAAATATGAAATAGCACACCTGTAGGCATGAACTGGTGGGAAGACACGTCCGGAAACTCGTTTTATGGAAATCAAGCACAACAACATAGTGAGTTTGGCAGAAAGCATTTTTAGAGAAAGGACTGAATTGTCCGACCAGTTAAGGAACAAATTCAACACCAAAGAAACATCCCAAGTATGGGAATACTTGGAGGACGGAGGTTTGGACAATTTGACTCCCTTTAAGAGTTGACAGATTAAAGGATGTTCCCCAACCGGTCTACCGTCGAAATAACACTGGTGCATAGAAATGGCAGATCTATAGAGGTTTATGGTTCGGTAAGACTTACCTGCACTAGCTTGCGTGGCTAAAAAAATTAATAATTTGATTTAGATCCGCTGAAAAGGGATCGGCACATTTTCCCACACACCAGCCTGACCAAAGAGCCCATGCTGATCCATAGGCACGTCTTGTGCCAGGAACCCAGGCATTGCAAATGAGTTCTGAAGCCTCTGCCGAAATAGGGGAGATAAGTAGGGGCAACCGGAGATCTTCCAAGCTGAAAGGGTTAATGAATCGCTGAGGACTAGATTGTGGGGAGATCCGAATGGGTCTAGAAGGAGAGAGGGGAACACCGGGAGGAGAATGGGTAAGTCCATAGTTAGTTCGAGGAGGGGAGGAAACCAGACCTGAGATTGCCAGAAAGGGACTACAAGGACCAGAAAAGCCTTTTGACGTCTGACCTGGGCGAGCACCCTATTGATTAAGATGAAAGGAGGGAAGGCGTAATTGAGAGATTGGGACCAATCTTGGAGGAAATCGTCCGTAGCGGTGGCCAAGGGATCGGGGCGCCAGCTGAAGAATAGTGGAAGTTGCGAATTGAGCCATGACGCAAAGAGATCGATGTGAAAGGAACCCCATTTGTCCACAAGCTGTTGGAAAACTGACGGATGCAGCTTCCAATCGCTTGTATCCTTGAGATTACGGGAATGCCAATCTGCTGTGGAATTCAAGGCGCCTGGGAGGTATTCGGCCAGAAGAGAGAATTTGTGGGACAGACAAAATTCCCAAAGGCTCTTGGCTAGAAGAGTAAGGGGTCTGGATCTGGTGCCCCCCAGATGGTTGATGTATCCTACTGCTGATATGTTGTCCTTGTGGAGAAGGATGGAGCACCAGGCCCTGTTTTTTGTAAAACGTTTGATTGCAAAGGAGCCTGCAAGAAGCTCTAAACAGTTTATATGCAATTTTGACTCCTCTATGGACCATATACCGCCAGTCGAGATCGAACCACAACGGGTGCCCCAGCCCGTGAGACTTGCATCTGATTCTAATCCAAGATCGGGCACAGAGGGGAAGATGCCCCTCCCGTTCCAGGCTTCTAAATGGGATATCCACCACTGAATTTCCATCCGAGATTCGTCGTCTGTTGACACGAGGTCGGAAAATGCCAAACCTCTACGAAGGTGCAGGATTTTTAGTCGTTGTAGAGCGCGTTAATGGAGCGGGCCTTGAAAATGGCCTGAATTGAAGAGGAGAGAAGACCTACGCCCCTTGCTAAAGACTTGAGAGAGATTCGGTCTTTTTGAAGCGTGAGAGAAAGTTCTCTTCTGATTGCGGAAACCTTGGCAGGAGGAAGGAGAAGGGTGGCTGAGACCGAGTCTATTTGGAACCCAAGAAATTCTATTTGTTGGGAAGGTACGACCATTGATTTTTCTTGGTTTATAAGGAAACCTAGGTCGGGGAAGAGGGAAGTCGTTGTTTGGAGGTGAGAGAGAAGGGTAGACACATTCTGATGCATAATAAGAATGTCGTCAAGATAAATTGGAGGTCGGATACCTAGGGACCTGAGATACGCAACAACGGGTTTCAATAGTTTCGTGAAACACCAAGGTGCTGAAGAAAGGCCAAATGGAAGAGAGGGAAACTGAAAAGTTTTTGACCTCCATTGGAACTTCAAGAATTTCCTGTGAGCAGGATGAATAGGGATGGTGAGGTAAGCGTCCTGAAGATCTAATCTGACCAGCCAGTCGTATTGAAGAAGAATATCCCTGAGATGGAGAATAGTTTCCATCTTAAAGTGCCGGTACACCAGCACTTTGATTTGATTTGAGATTGATAACCGGTCTGAGTTTTTTGTTCTTCTTGTGAACGAGAAAGAGTGAACTGATGAAACCTGAGGAATCGGGAAGACAAGGCTGAATCGCGTTTTTGTCCAAGAGAAATTGAATCTCTGAAGAAATGAGAGAGGACATTGCAAGAGAGAATCTTGGAGGAGGGGGAAGAAGGGACTGAAAAGGAGGGGAGAAGAGTTTGATGTAATAACCTTGCACTGTGATTAAAACCCACAGGTCTGATGAAATTGGCCTCCATTTTGGAAGGAAATAACGTAGCCGGCAGCCTACGGGAAGGCCAGAAATTAGGCGTACCTTGTGTATTGGCTGGTTTGACGTAACGTTATCCACGGTTACGGAAGCCTCTTGATCGTTGCGGTTAGAACTGTGGCTTAAGCTCCTGTGCATAATAATTGTAGGAATTGAAGGAGCCTATTGCGCCCTGGTTTTGGTACACATGGCCGGTAAAGCGGCTCCTGCCTCTACCGGCCCGTGCAAAAAACACACTGGTTAAAAACCTTTTTTATGGAGTGTTGGGCCTTATCTAAAGATGAAAAGGTGGATACATATCGGCTGAGATCTTCGATAAAAGTATCACTAAATAGCTTGCCGTCCGCCTGGATGCCAGGATCTAAAGTGGCCATATTAGCCAGTTTGGGATCCATTTTCAACAGAAGACCCTTACGTCTCTCGTGGATAATCGCTGAATTGGCGTTACCTTATGGGCAAAAAGCTCTTTGGGTCCAAAGAGAGAGATCCGACTGGTCAATAGGAGTATCCTCCAGTCTAGCTGTTTCCGCTAAATCAAAAATGCGAGCCAGGGGACCCACCACGTCCAGGAGTTTGTCCTGGCAAGTCGTCCAGGCTTTATCGACCCCCTTGCGTGGGTCCTTGGCATATTTTGTAAAAAAGGTAATGAGGGACTGATCGATAGTAGGAGTGGCGGTTATGTTGGATTCCAAGGAGGGCCTAGGGCATTCTGATTTCAATTTTGCACGTGTTTGTTTGTCCAGAGGGAGACGCAGCCGGGATGCAATGTAATCTCCTACGTGGTCAGAGGGAAGCCACTCAGCAGAGTTAGGATGTTGTATCAGAGCGGGGTCAAACATGGGGACGCCCTCTGAATCAACTATGTTGGGCAAAGAATTACTCAGAGAAAGTTTAGGGCGTTTAGAGGGAGGCGAGGATGGAGGAAAAATGTCATCAGGATTATCAGATTGGGACAAATCGTCCAAATCCTAATCATCAGTGTCCAAATATTTTGAAACCATAATCTTTTTTGGCTCATCAATATGTTTTGATTTAAATTTGCGTTTTAACTGCGAAGACGAAAACATTTTTGTAATATTCCCCTCCTTCACAGGAGGCCTGGGAAGAATCAAGTCCTCAGTCTGGTGTGAGGCAACCTCACTGTCCAATTGAGCGCCTTTGGCAGGTTTGACCGAAGCCTGCTTATGTTTTCTGCCTTCCCCCGCAGAATGGGCCAGAGAATTGGACACCACAGATTTTACTGTGTTTTCTATGTTTTTAGACATTTTTTCCATGGATGCCTGTAAGGCATGTTTCACTGAGGATTGGATGAATACATTTAAATCCTGTTTGAAAACTTCCTCATCATCGTTAATATCTGGCATGACTGGGGAATTGTCAGAATCCATTGAAAAAATAAAAGCACTTTTAAAAGTCAATAAGCGTGTAACAGAGTGTTATAATTCCCTGAGAACAAAGCTGTAAAACTCTCAAACAAAAAAACCTGGGTTGGAAAGGGTTAAAGCCTGAAATGCCGTTTCTCCGATGAAAAAGACGCTCCCCGAGGGCAGAGCAGAAGCAGGAAGTGGAGCAGTAGCGAGCCGCGCCCTCAGTTTGAGCTCGGACCACAGTGGAAACCACGCGCCGAGCAGCTGAGTGGAGGCGGCAATGATGGGCTTCGCCTACTGCGAGGGTTGCGCGTTGACAGGCCGGAAGAGTAGCATCGGCTGGAAAGAAAAACTGACCTCCTGCGAAGTCAGACGCGCGATAAAGGGAAGTGTGCTGACTAGAAAGAACGCAACAGCCAAAATTCGAAACGCGCGGCGGTTACCGAACAGTAAGGATGTGCGAGGCGACCTGAAAGGGAGGGGGGGGTCAAGAAAAACAATGAAATGTTGCAAAACTGAGAAATATTAAACTATTAACTTAAAACAATAAAAATTAAACAGCAAAGCAATGAATTAATATATCCATTAACATAGAAACGTAGAGACCATGACAGAGTACTTATCTTGACTGCGAGCAGCAAGAAAAGAGGGCTGCTTGCAGTCAAGGGTAGACCGGTAGACTCTATGGTTCATGGTGTTCCCTTATTGGTCCTATGTTTGACTCCTTTTAACTCCCATTGGCTAGCCTGTTGCTAGTCCACCTGGGAGCTGTAGTTCTTGACTGCTGCTGTTCAAATAATGTAAGAAAAGAATGCATAATAGAGCCTCCGGTCTTGACATAAAATTAACAATCAAAATTACCTATTTCGATCTGAATTGCCAATTACTTTTCAAGTCAAAACTGCCACAATAGCTTGTGCTGCAAATGTAATCTGTGAGTCCATTTGTGAAAGTCTATTGCTCCACCAAATTTCTCACCAGATGACCGAATCAGCCCTCACTCATATCAAAAAGATAAATCCTATTAAAAAATTGTTCGCAATATTAACATATTATTTGATTACAAATACAACATCACATAATCGGGAACAATCAATCATGTAGAAAGTAGTCAGTTTACCTTCCATATGAGTAACTTGAAAAGAAATGGACCAAAAGCAGGGCACAGTAACAAATTGTAGGTATGAAAGATTCCATTACAATAAGATTAATCAACATTGACCAATTCTCAGAATTGTAATTCATCCTAATCGCCCAAAAAGTATTCCAATTCCTGATCGGTGTTAAGACCCTCTTCCACCGCCCAGAGGTACATTATTCATATTGAATCTCTTCTTCTTAAATGTAACTCTCTATTACCCCCTCGGGTCTCTAATAACTTGTTCAATTCCATAAAATTTGAAGTCTTTGTTCAGCCCCTGTGCTACACAGTCCCTCATGTGTGCCGTCACCGGGTATCCTATGTCTTCCTTTCTAAGGGCCCTTATATTTTCACTGATCCTTGCTTTCAGTGCCCTATATAGAGTAGATGATCTTATTCCAAGGGACACTACCTTGTAAATCCATCCGAGAACGTTTTCTGATGGAGGAGCCTGCAGGTGCATACCCAGAATAGAGCAAGTGGGACGAAGTTTTTGCCGCTAGGGTGCCCTGACCGCCGATCTCTAAATAGGCCCTAAGTCTGGAGTGGAGGCCATCCAGGACCCCACTGTAAGGGTCTTGTTCCTTCACAAGTACTTCTCAGTATTATCTTGATAGGCAAAAGTAAAAGAGAGAAACACAATATTTGAGGGATTCACTTTTATTTCTCATTTCTTGTTTACCTTCTTTTAATGCCGGTCCGTCTTTTAAACCAACAGGTTTGGAATGCCCTCTAAATTCTGGCTTTAAAATCAGAGTTTTCTGACTATCTCACCTATAATGGCAGCTTACTGAATGAGATCCAGGCCATCTCCGTTAGCCCCGTCCTCACTATTGCATGCCATCCTGTTTGCAACTGGAAAGAGTGTCTACCAGACCGCACTTTAGGGAGGTCAAATGGATTTCAATATGCAAGTAACAGCTTCTAGATCTTGTGAGAATGCTGTGTGAAACTGCACAGAACCAAGCGAGACTGAGCTGCGCAGGACCACTACTGGAAATCTTCCACTTTGGCACTGGACTGTGGCAGGCCTGCATAGTGGTTTCACTTTTTTTTCACCTCTGTGGAGCCGATCTCCCAAAATCGGTAATGACAGGCGAAGTTGCACCACGATTACCAAGTGACTGTATACCGATGTATTCTGATTGCAGTACTCCTTGACTGACCCCTTGTAGGCGTAATCTAACAATTCAGTTGGAAGACTAAGTACACCTGGATGACATGGCAGACTCCATGGTGCTTGGAAGGAAGGAAAGAAGTAACTGAATGCACAAAGGGAGAAAGACCACCTTCTTAAGTAAGGCATGTAAACAAAGTCTTAGCGAGAATCCAACTCTTTCCTTACTGACTAGTAGCAAACAACCATACTAGAAGTTTGGTGTGCTAAATACTCTCAGCTCTGATCTGCGCATGAGTACAGGTGGACATCTGAGCGGAATACCTACCCATCTGTTAAGATGCTACATGAATCTCTAAAAAGACCAAAACATTGTGCCTAAAGACAATAACATTTAAAATATTCATATTCAGCCACTTGGCATATTGGTGTACCGTGATCACATTATCATAAAAAATCTGGCACTTCCTGCTCTTCTGCCCGGAGGCAACACCTTAGACCCACACTAGGTTACCATGAAATGCAAACCAAATCTCCAGCGCTCTTATTTATGCTTCATGACGGTCGGACAGAAAGATGATATACAACAGAGCAACATTTTTCATGGGTATACTGCACATCCAAAGGACTCAAAATATGTTGGACACACAGAGGAAAAACCTCAATTAGGACAGTTGCAAGGGAAAACCAGATGGGTGCAAACAGAAGTGAGCACTAGAAAACTGGGTGGAAATGGTGCAGTTAAGAATTAATATACACCCCAATCATTCATAACGCTAAACAAGCAGTTACGGAATAGGCTGGCAACACCATATGGTTCAATGTGAAAACAAATGGAGGAAAAAGATTCCAAATAGAAATATAGACTGTGATACTAACCACTTATAAAAACCTTCTTAAAAATATATATTTCTTCCATTCAGTCAGATTTGATTTCTCATGCAATATTGATCTAGGCTGTTTTACTTTCTAGCTCAAACCCTGATTAAGTTGACCAGCAACTGTTTGAGAGTGGGTGCAGATGAGTGTCTAAATTTTGTAAAGAAATTTGTTGTATACGACTTCGATGGGTAGCTATTAACGTGAATAAGTGGATTGGAATCCAGTATTTCCCTACGCTGATGCCTCAACAGGGGTTAATCAGTGTCATCATCCTTATCACTGATCGCAACAATAACCCCTTTGGCGATGATGAAACAGCCTTTCAAACTGCACCCGTATATAAAGTGCCAAAGTGCAGCAATGGTGCCATTGACAACACATTTTGTCTTTCTACCTTCATTGGAGGCTTAACTGGCCTGTTTTATTCACTACTAAAGGTTTCAGCTCGTTTGCTAGTGCAGCTTCTGGATTCTGAGTTAGAGGTTTCACTTACAGCCTTTAACTCCACATAGTTGGAAGTGCGTTGCTTTCTGGAGTATGAGGAACATGATTATGAGGAGGAGTTCCAGAGTTTCATTCACAAGGTTATGAGAAGTGTGATATCTAAGATCTTCCAACAGAAGACCACAAAAGAGGTTATGGATTTCACATGTCTAGACATCCATATGGTGAGCCCTTTGTAATGCAAGTGCTGGTTCCTTTCATGACCATACTACAGAACATGGTGAAGCCTTTCAAAGACTTGTTCCTCAGCTGCAACTGTAATACCTTCTGCAGGGGCCTCCAGCAGAACCACTGCTACACGGGGTTCAACTGTACCACAGCCACAGAACCCTGTGTTGCAGATATCCGGCACGCCAACAGCACTTTGGCCACTACCTTGAACACTAAGAGATATGAGGGATAAAGGCTTCCCTGAGAGGACCAGGACTGGTATCTACACAAAGAGAAAAGGGATTTGAAGGAAAGAGAGCAGGAGGATGATGACGACTGCAAGGATGAGGGCGAATGGAGGGCTTTTAACCTTCTTAGAAAAGGAGAAAAATAAAACACCCTCCTTGTCCACCACCACCGCCCTCACTCTCCACTGGATGCCATGTCCCTGTTTCATGCTTTCATTTTGGTCTTCCTATGTCTTCAATGGAGCAACAGTGCTTTTTGTGCAACTTCAAAGAATAGCTCAGAAAGGTGACAAAATCCATCTCTATCTGGGAGGAAAGGGTTGAAGCTCATTCAAGTATCAGCCATGGTAGTACCATGGGTTCTCCTTCATGGAAAAGAAATACAGAGCACTTGATACCTCACCAGCATGGTTACCCAGCCAGCCAAAGCTGGACTTGAGCATTGCAACTCAGAGGCATTTGAGGAATCCGATCACACCTTGTTGTGCCCTCCTGCCAGAAAAGGATGGGAGGCATATTGGTTCATAAAATGTCACCCCTGATTGACCTGGTCCCTGAGGTTATTAGAAAGAAGGCATAGCCCTTGGGAAGGAAGGGACATATTCCTCAGCTGCTATCATCAGTGCAGCGATGGACATCTCTAATGCAGGTTTTGGTCAGATTACAGAAGCGCATGGGTCTGGTGGCTTAGTGGACTAATGCATCCACTGTAGGGGCCTGTGTTTGACCTCATGGTCACAGGTTCAAATCCCAGGGGGGTCCACTCAGCCTTCCATCCAAGTTCTGTGGTCGATAAAATGAGTACCATTGAGTTGGGTAACAATAAACCTCTGTTATTCAGCGCCAAGAGGCCTACAGGTGAACGTGAGCTTTACAAATACACGTTATGTTATGTTATGTTTTATGTCATGGCTCATGAGATAGTGTTGGCTTAGGTCTGCTTCTTTCCATCCAGAAGTGCACTCAAAAATACTCAACATGCTGTTCGTCGGGCATACCTTGTCGGGCAAGCATGTCGACGAAGCCTTTTAAAGTATGAAAACTGATACTGCTTGTTCACTAGGGGCCCTTATATCCAGACTAAGTCCTTACACTTGATTTTGTGGCTCTAGACGTTTCCAAGTTTGCAGGAAGGTAACAGCCACAACAGCAGACAAGACCTCCAATGTTTTCCTTCCAGAAAATACAGTTATTATCAAGACTATGGCCCTCATTCTGACCCTGGCGGTCGGTGATAAAGCGGCGGCCAACCCGCCAACAGGCCGGCGGTCCAAAATATGCAATTCTGACCCTGGCGGGAACCGCCAACACAGCCCGCCGCATTAACACTCCGCCCGCCACGGCGGAACAAACAAACAGCGCGGCGGTCCCCGCCAACAGCCAGGCGGCAGACAATGTACCGCCCACCCTATCACGACCCACCAATCCGCCACCTTTTCCGGGGCGGGAGCACCGCCGATAAAAACACGGCGGAAACAGACTACGAACGGGAAAACGCTCACCTCCACATACTCCACGCGAGATTCCGGCAGTATGGAACCCGAGTTGCAGGTCATCCCCGCACTCCTATACCTGCTCCTGTACCAGGAGCACGCCCGGCGGCGCGGAAGACATCGGTGAGTACTGCACCTACGACACAGGGGAGGGAAAAGATTACCGGCACACACCCACCCACCCACACCCACTACAACACACACATCAATGCATTCCCACAGATAACTGTCACAACCCACAAACCCCCCCTCCGAAATAATGCAAAGACCAAAAGAAGAGATCTTAAACGGGCAGATATATTGAAATATGGACAGCAGTAATCCCAATAAATAAATAAACTATGTACAAAATATATACAGCTACTAAATGTAGTCCAACCACTGTCCGTGGACCACAGGGGTCCTGAGCAAAGGGGCAAGGCCCAGTCCCACGACAAGAACTCCACGGAGAGAACACTGCAGGGGCATCAGAAAGAAAAAAGGACAGGCACCTCAGGAGGAAGGGAAGGGGGGGCACCTCAGCCACTTGAGTACACGACGCCAGATCCACGAGGGGACTCCATGACCACTGGGCCATCCTGGGGAGAGCAAAGCCACAGTCCATACAGTCCATACAGTGGGTGGCCTGCCCACTGGGCCATCCTGGGGAGAGCAAAGCCACAGTCCATACAGTCCATACAGTGGGTGGCCTGCCCACTGGGCCATCCTGGGGAGAGCAAAGCCACAGTCCATACAGTCCATACAGTGGGTGGCCTGCCCACTGGGCCATCCTGGGGAGAGCAAAGCCACAGTCCATACAGTCCATAACAGACTCCACTGCCACTGGAGGAGGCATGTTGGCCAGAGGACATCCTGCAGCCCTGCCCGAGACAGATCCTGCCCTGCCACGTCTGCCAAAGGGCCAGCGGTTCCTGCCTGGAAGGGACCAGTTCAGCGGTCCTTGCCTTGAAGGGCCCAGTTCAGCGGTTCTTGCCTTGAAGGGCCCAGTTCAGCGGTTCTTGCCTTGAAGGGCCCAGTTCAGCGGTTCTTGAGACGGCGGTCCCCAGCGGAGCGGTGCTGGAGACGGCGGGGCCCAGTTCAGCGGTCCTTGCCTTGAAGGGCCCAGTTCAGCGGTTCTTGCCTTGAAGGGCCCAGTTCAGCGGTTCTTGAGACAGCGGTCCCCAGCGGAGCGGTGCTGGAGACTGCGGGGCCCAGTTCAGCGGTTCTTGCCTTGAAGGGCCCAGTTCAGCGGTTCTTGCCTTGAAGGGCCCAGTTCAGCGGTTCTTGAGACGGCGGTCCCCAGCGGAGCGGTGCTGGAGACGGCGGGGCCCAGTTCAGCGGTTCTTGCCTTGAAGGGCCCAGTTCAGCGGTTCTTGAGACGGCGGTCCCCAGCGGAGCGGTGCTGGAGACGGCGGGGCCCAGTTCAGCGGTTCTTGCCCTGAAGGGCCCAGTTCAGCGGTTCTTGTGACGGCGGTCCCCAGCGGAGCGGTGCTGGAGACGGCGGGGCCCAGTTCAGCGGTTCTTGCCTTGAAGGGCCCAGTTCAGCGGTTCTTGAGACGGCGGTCCCCAGCGGAGCGGTGCTGGAGACGGCGGGGCCCAGTTCAGCGGTTCTTGCCTTGAAGGGCCCAGTTCAGCGGTTCTTGAGACGGCGGTCCCCAGCGGAGCGGTGCTGGAGACGGCGGGGCCCAGTTCAGCGGTTCTTGCCTTGAAGGGCCCAGTTCAGCGGTTCTTGAGACGGTGGTCCCCAGCGGAGCGGTGCTGGAGACGGCGGGGCCCAGTTCAGCGGTTCTTGCCTTGAAGGGCCCAGTTCAGCGGTTCTTGAGACGGCGGTCCCCAGCGGAGCGGTGCTGGAGACGGCGGGGCCCAGTTCAGCGGTTCTTGCCTTGAAGGGCCCAGTTCAGCGGTTCTTGAGACGGCGGTCCCCAGCGGAGCGGTGCTGGAGACGGCGGGGCCCAGTTCAGCGGTTCTTGCCTTGAAGGGCCCAGTTCAGCGGTTCTTGAGACGGCGGTCCCCAGCGGAGCGGTGCTGGAGACGGCGGGGCCCAGTTCAGCGGTTCTTGAGACGGCGGTCCCCAGCGGAGCGGTGCTGGAAACGGCGGACATTCTATGGCCAACTGCTCATTGCCTGGTGGTGCCCTCCTGGGCAGCGGGGATGGTGCTCCTTCAATGCCCACCTGGGCTGTGGGTGGTGGGGCCCTCCTGGCCAGCTGGGCTGGGTCCTCCCTGGGCAGCGGCTATGGGGGTGGTGGGCTCTCCCGGGGCAGCTGTGCCGGTTCCTCCCGGGGCAGCGGCTATGGGGGTTGCGGGCTCCTCCTGGGCAGCTGTGACGGGTCCTCCATGGGCAGCAGGCCTGCTGCCTGACTTCTCCGCCTTGCTGCCCTTGCCCTCCTTAGTCGGGAGTCTGTGGCCCTTTCCTCCCTTTGGAGCTGTGGCTGTTGACGGTGGCTGGCTAGTGTCCTGGGGGGATATCGAATCCGGGCTCCGGCGGCGGCCCTTCCGCCTTCTGCTCCTCTTCCCAGGGGGTGGGCTGGCTGTCCCCTTGCTGCTGGGCGAAGATCCAGACCTGCGGGCTGGTGGGCTCCAATACCCCTGCACCCTTGTCAAGGGGGCTGCAGGGCTGGTGGTGGCTGAGGTGCTCTTTTTACCCCGACGAGAAGGAGGGGGGGGCTCGGGGTCAGGAAAGAAGGTAGCAGTAGAGAGATAGATTTTCTTGGGACAATGGATAGTGGTAGGTACAGTGGGTATGGGAGTGGAGGGAGAGGATGTGGTTGTAGGCGAGACAAGTTTGCTGTCTTTGGGTGCAGGTGCAGGAGCGGGAGGCTGTCGTGAGGTGGATGGCTGTTGGGTGGGTGGGTGGCTGCGTTTGTGTGGTGTGGAAGAGGGGGTGACAGACACAGTGGGAGAGGACACAGGGGACGTGTAAATGGCAGTGGGGGTGGTGACTGCACGTGTGCGGACTGTACTGGAGGGTGTGCTGGTGATGGAAACACTGGCTGATGGTGAGGTGAATGAAGGTGTGAGTGTAGATGTCACAGGGAGGGAGGAGGGAGACGAGGAGGTGGGGGTCACAGAGGTGGAAGTGACTGTTGGCATGTCTGCATCAGAATGTTGCTTGTGTGAATGTCTGCGTGATCTGTGGTGCTTGTGTTTGGATGAGCTGCTCTTGGGTGTTGAGGTGTGTGCAGGCTGGTCTGATGGTGTGGGTGGGACAGGCAGAGGAACAGGAGACTGGGAGGAGGGAGTTAGTAGAGGGAGGCAGGAGACAGGGACAATGGCTGCCGTCAGTGCTGAGGCCAGAGCCTGGAACGATCGCTGATGGGCAGCCTGACCCGAATGAATGCCCTCCAGGTACGCATTGCTGCGATGAACCTCCCTCTCCACCCCCTGGATGGCATTCAAAAGGGTAGTCTGCCCAACAATGAGCGTTCGGAGGAGGTCAATGACCTCCTCACTGAGGGCAGCGGGGTTAACAGGGGCAGGGCCTGAGGTGCCTGGGGCGAAGGAGATGCCCGGCTTCCTGGCAGAGCGGGCACGGGGCGAACGCTGAGGGGCTGCTGGGAGGGCGGAGATGGTGCGCTGGGTGGCGGCTGTACCTGTAATGGCGGGGGGCACGGATGGTGCCACCCCCGCAAGGGAGCTCCCTTCCGAGGACGTGTCCGTGTCGCTGCAGGCTCCAGTCGTCCCCGTTGTGGAGCTCCCCTCGCCCTCCGTCTCACTGGTCCAGTCAGACTCTGTGGCATGGCCCTCCTGGGCCATGTGAGATGCAGCTCCCTCCTGCCCCGATGCCACTTCTCCTCCGCCTGATGATGCTGATGCACACAAGCACAGAAAGACAAACAAAAAGGGGGGGGGAGAGAGAAATAAAGAGATTTTGAGTACATGGATCACCGGTACAGTTAGCGGACATGACAGACACAGATGCCCCCTGCACTAAGTTGCGCACTTGGGGTCCGCTACGCATTCCGTGGAACATGCCCTACACGCCTAGAGTTGACAACTGCACCCATGGATGACACGGCCCAGGGATGGCTGTACTGACACACTACTGAGGGTGGTGGCTGGGGACACAGGGGCTTACGGGGGTGCCCAGCCTACAGATATCGCCCTGGCCTAGGGGGACCCACAGCCCTCCTCCCCCACCCAGACACCTCCACTGCGCGACAACAGAGTAGATAATGCTTGTACTCACCCCCTTGTGTCTGCTGTGCTGTCCTCACGCGCCCATCCAAATCAGGGTAGGCCACCGCCAGGATCCGGAACATCAGGGGGGTCAGTTGACGGCAGGCACCCCGCCTACGTTGGGAGGCCATCCCCAGCAGAGACTCAGCGGTCTTCTTGGTCCCGCGGCGGATGTCCTCCCACCTCTTGCGGCAGTGGGTGCCCCGTCGATGGTGGACCCCCAGGGTCCGGACTTCCTTGGCGATGGCACGCCAAATCCCGATCTTCTCATGGGCGCGGACCTATGTGACACGTACAGGGAGGGAGAAATACCACGTTCAAGTTTGTCTGCATTTTCGTTGCCAGTGGCCCAACGCCCACCATCCCCGCCAGGCCCAACATGCCCCCCATCCCCGCCAGGCCCCCCGCCAGGCCCAACATGCCCCCCATCCCCGCCAGGCCCCCGCCATGCCCCCCGCCAGGCCCAACATGCCCCCCATCCCCGCCAGGCCCCCCGCCATGCCCCCCGCCAGGCCCAACATGCCCCCCTCCCCGCCAGGCCCCCCGCCAGGCCCCCCGCCAGGCCCAACATGCCCCCCATCCCCGCCAGGCCCCCCGCCAGGCCCAACATGCCCCCCATCCCCGCCAGGCCCCCCGCCATGCCCCCGCCAGGCCCAACATGCCCCCCATCCCCGCCAGGCCCCCCGCCATGCCCCCGCCAGGCCCAACATGCCCCCCATCCCCGCCAGGCCCCCCGCCATGCCCCCCGCCAGGCCCAACATTCCCCCCATCCCCGCCAGGCCCCCCGCCATGCCCCCCGCCAGGCCCAACATGCCCCCCATCCCCGCCAGGCCCCCCGCCAGGCCCAACATGCCCCCCATCCCCGCCAGGCCCCCGCCATGCCCAACATGCCCCCCATCCCCGCCAGGCCCCCCGCCATGCCCCCCGCCAGGCCCCCCGCCAGGCCCAACATGCCCCCCATCCCCGCCAGGCCCCCCGCCAGGCCCAACATGCCCCCCATCCCCGCCAGGCCCCCCGCCAGGCCCAACATGCCCCCCATCCCCGCCAGGCCCCCCGCCAGGCCCCCGCCAGGCCCAACATGCCCCCATCCCCGCCAGGCCCCCCGCCATGCCCCCCGCCAGGCCCAACATGCCCCCCATCCCCGCCAGGCCCCCCGCCATGCCCCCCGCCAGGCCCAACATGCCCCCCATCCCCGCCAGGCCCCCCGCCATGCCCCCAAGCCAGCCAGTGGCCCCAAATCCATATTGAATTAAACTCACTTGTTGGTCTGGAGGACCGTAGAGTAGCGCATACTGGGGGAGGACCCCATCCACAAGTTTCTCCAACTCCTCTCCAGTGAAGGCAGGGGCCCTTTCCCCAGTCGCAGCAGCCATTGTCCCTTCCAGACCGAGGTCACAGCAACACTTGCAGTATAGGTCCTCTCCTGTGAAAGTTCAAGTCGCAAGTGGATAAGTAGATAGAAAATGGCGGTCACGCCCGCGGCGGTGCGTACCGCGGCGGTGCGTACCGCCACCGCCGGCGCCCTTCGCCATTGGCTCCTGAAACCCATAGGCTTCAATGTTAACCAATGCGGCTTCGCGCCGCGGTCTTCGACCGCCGACCGCCGCGGTGTGCCACGCCAGCACATTGACCTCACATCCCATTGTCACACTTCACAGGTCAGGCAGCCGCCATTTCGAGGGTCCACATGGCTCAATTTCAACTGCGTCACACAGGCCTAGGCCTTGCATAGCCACTCAGACAGGCCATTCACTGCATAGAGAATCGTTTACTGTGCAAGCTGTGAGTACGTACCTGTGGGTTGCTTGACTGTGTGCTCCATGTTGTCCTTCCTAGGCACCGTCCGCTGGGTTTGGCGAGGAGACAGATGAATCCTCGCGTGTACCGACCGCTGGTGGACCTGTCGACAATGGAAGAACGCCACATTATCCTGACCTACCGGCTTGACCGTGCCACTATTCATGAACTGTGTGCCCAGCTGGAGCCCGACCTGATGTCCCCCATCCGCCAACCCACAGGGATTCCCCCTCTGGTGCAGGTCCTGTCAGTACTCCATTTCTTGGCAAGTGGGTCATTTCAGACAACAGTGGGAATTGCTTCTGGGATGTCTCAGCCCATGTTTTCGAAGGTGTTATCCAGAGTGTTGTCTGCCCTGATGAAATACGTGAGGAGCTACATCATTTTCCCTGAGGTGGGCGAATTGGCTACAGTGAAGGGTGATTTCTACGCCCTTGGACATATTCCCAACGTCATTGGTGCCATTGATGGGACCCATGTGGCTTTGGTTCCCCCAAGAGACAGGGAGCAGGTGTACAGGAACAGAAAAAGTTACCATTCCATGAACATCCAGGTGGTGTGTTTGGCTGACCAGTACATCTCGCATGTAAATGCCAAGTTCCCTGGGTCAGTGCATGACGCCTACATCCTGAGGAATAGCAGCATCCCTTACGTGATGGAACAGCTAGAGAGACACCGTGTATGGCTATTGGGGGACTCTGGGTACCCCAACCTGTTGTGGCTACTGACCCCAGTAAGGAATCCCCGGACCAGGGCAGAGGAACAGTACAATGAGGCCCATGGGCGTACTAGGAGGGTGATCAAACGCACCTTTGGCCTCCTAAAGGCCAGGTTTAGGTGCCTGCATATGACAGGTGGATCCCTAATGTACTCACCTAAGAAGGTGTCACATCATCGTGGCCTGCTGCATGCTTCACAACCTGGCTTTGCGCCGCCAGGTGCCTTTCCTGCAGGAGGATGGTCGAGACGGTGGTGTAGTGGCAGCTGTGGAACCTGTGGAGAGTGACGAGGAGGAAGACGACGGGGCTGAAACAGACAACAGGGACAGAATCATTGAACAGTACTTCCAATAGGACACAGGTAACAATTCAAACATAATTTAGTAAATGTGAACTACTCTCCTGCATCTCTGCTGCCTGTCTATTTGCCCCAGTGTATGATGACTGAGTTGTTGCTTTTCCCTCCCTATTTCAGATCTGGGGTCCCCACTACGAGTCCTGTGCTTCGTTTCCCCATGGACTACAGCTTTGTGGCAGCTGTTTGTTGACTTCACTATGTACAAGGACATATTTGCACTGTCATGTCAATTACAATATTTTGAAATCACAGCCAGACTCCAGATAGTTTTGTGCAAAATGGGTGTTTATTTCAGTGCTCAAAATGGGATGGGTGGTTTCAAGTGGGTGGGGGCTATGGTGAAGGAATGTCCATGGCCGAGTCCAGAGTAACAGTCACACAGGTGCATTGTCCAGAGGCCTGTGGAGAGATGGAGCATGGGCAGTTCAAGGATGGACAGGGTGACAATGTGGGACAGTGGGATGACATCAGGTGGTATCCTTTGCTGGCGGGGGTCTTGACATCCTACTCTGTCTTCTTGCGAGATCTCAGGGCCCTCTTGCGGGGTGGTTCTTCTCCTGCAGGAGGTGGGGGTCTGGTGGGCTGCTTTTGTGCGGGGGCCTCCTGTCCACTAGCGCCGGCGGAGGTGGTTGGCTGTTCTTGGTCCAGGCTAGTGGCAGGGGCCCTTTGTTGTTGTTGAGTGTCCGTCCTGGTGTTGATGAGGTCCTGCAGCAGCCCTACCATGGTAACCAGGGTGGAGGTGAGGGCTCTGATGTCCTCCCTGTACCCCCGATAGTGTTCCTCCTGCAGTACCTGGATCTCCTGGAACCGGGCCAGTACCGTCGCCATCGTCTCCTGGGAGCGGTTGTATGCTCCCATGATGGTGGTGAGGGCCTCGTGGAGAGTGGGTTCCCTGGGCCCGTCCCCCCCCTGTCGCACAGCTGCCCTCCGAGTTGCCCTGTTTCCCTGGGCCTCTGCCCCCTGGCCGGTGTGCCCACTACCACTGCCCCCAGGTCCCTGTTGTTGTTGGGGTGGTGGGTTATCCTGGGTGCCCTGTAGTGGTAGACACACCGCAGATTGACGCGCCCTGGAGACAGAGGCATGGGCCCGCTGGGTGGGAGCTGTGCTGGTGTTCCCAGAGGGGTTTGGGTCTGTAGTGGCCTGTGCCTGTGTGAGGGGAACCGACTGTCCAGAGGTCCCCGATGGTCCGGGCTGGTCATCAGTGTCCAGGTCGACAGAGCTGCTGTCATCGCTGACGGCCTCTTGGGTGGGGGGTGTGGAGAATTCTGGGCCCTCCGTGGCGGTGTGTTGACGGTCGGGTCCTGCAGGGGTATAGAGGTATGGTTATAGTTTCAATGTGTGGCATATGGGTGTATCTGTGGGTTCCTGTGTCCCCAAGTGCTGGCATTCATGTGTGGGGGCTTTGGTGAGGGTGGCTTGTGGGGGGGATGTGTATATGCATTGGGCATGCTTTGGTGATGGGTGTCCATGCTTAGTGGACGCATGCAGGCCTAGGTTTTGGGATGTGTGGGTTGTGATGGTGAGACATTGGCAGGGAATAGGTGTGCTGGGGGTGGGGGTGAGGATGGTGGTGGGGGTGAGGATGGTGGTGGGGGTGAGGGTGGGGGTGAGGATGGGGGTGGGGGTGAGGGTGGGGTTCGAGGATGGGGGTGAGGGTTGGGGTATGATTTGGCATGCAGGTGGGGGGGAAGCAGTAGTGAAGCTTCAACTTACCAGTATCCATTCCTCCGCCGACTCCTGCGAGGCCGTCAGGATGCAGGATGTTCAAGACTTCCTCCTCCCATGTTGTAAATTGTGGGGGTTGAGGTGGGGGTCCTCCGCCAGTCTTCTGCACGGCGATGTTGTGCCTGGATACCATGGAACGCACCTTCCCCCGTAGGTCGTTCCATCGCTTCCTGATGTCTTCCCGATTTCTGGGGTGCTGTCCCACAGCGTTGACCCTGTCGACAATCCTCTGCCATAGCTCCGTCCTCCGGGCAATGCTGGTGTATTGGACCTGTGTGCCGAATAGCTGGGGCTCTACCCGAACGATTTCCTCCACCATGACCCTGAGTTCTTCGTCTGAGAAGCGGGGGTGTCTTTGGGGTGCCATGGAGTGGTGTGTATGATGTGTGGGGTGGAGTATGTGTAGTTAAGTGTGTTGAGTGTGGTGGTGTGTGTTGTTTTGTGTGTGGATATTGTGTGGGTGATGGTGTAGTGTGCCTCTGTGTGATGGTATTCTGTGATCGCTGCTGTGTCTCTCAGTGCTTCTTTCAGAATTTTTGGTCGTAGGGGTTTGTGGGTGATGTGGGTGTGTGTTTTATATTGTATTGTGTGTGTGGGAGTGGTGTGTGTATGTGTATCAGGTGTGTGGAATTCAAATCGGCCAATGTGGCTGAGTTTTGTTCGTTTGTGTGTATTCTGACCGCGGCGGTGTGTACCGCCAATGGAAAACCGCGTTTGAAAGACCGCCGCGTGGATTCGTGGGTCGTAATGGCATGGGCGTATTTCTGTTGGCGTGACGGTGGAGGTTTGGTCACCTCCACTTTTCCGCCGACCGCTGGTCTGGCGGTCTGTTGTGGCTGTCGGATTTTCGGAGGTTTGGCTGCTGCGGGTCAGAATGACTGTGGCGAGTTACCGCGACCGCGGCGGAATTATGGAGGATTTCTGACCGGCGGTAGGCGCCTTTTACCGCCGAGGTCAGAATGACCACCTATGTGTCAGTCACAGGCCATAGCTGTTGAGGTTACTATAAATCGTCAAACAAGAAAACAATTGTGCCTTTCAATCCACTCCCAAGTTTCCACAGAACGAGCCTAATTTGTCAGTGCCATGCACCCCCACCCCAAGCTAACCCCATGCTGGGCTTAGGCAAGAGTTTTCTGTTTTGTTGCTGCATGAGCCCAGATTACTACCAGTTGCTAGGCACTTCACGTCTTGCAGTTTGGGCAAAGGAGTGATGGTGAATATACTGAAGTCCAAAGAGATCTGGGCTTCGATTCCAGGTTCTACTTGGTGAGGAAGAAAACCAAAAAGTAGAGGCCTTTTCTGGATCACTGAGAATCAACACGTTTCTGAAGAAGCAATCCTTTCACATGATCACCTTACAGCAAGTAATTTTATTGCTTCAGGCAGTGAAGAAACTATTGTATGCCTTCTTCCAAGTCGCTTTTCATTGACCCACAAACAACGCAGGTGCTGTCTACAAAAGGTCTCTGGTCAGACAAATACAAGTTACTCTATATAAACATCTTAGAACTACCAGCTGTCTGCTTTTGTCTACAAACATTCCTGCAATGACTGATGGGCCAAGCCATCTTGATAAAGACATACAGCATGTCCTTGATGTTTACTATATTGCCAAACAGGCAGGCACAAGGTTGTTCTTTATTGGAGGAGTCGCAGATATTATGGGACTGGGCCATAGTGAAAATTGTAGACATTTCTGTTGAACAACTACCAGGGATCCAAAACAACCAGAATCCCTTTCAGACTGCCACAAGTGGATCTTCCACCAGGATCAGGTGCAGCGTGTCTTCATACATTGTGGTCATCTGATTTTACAACTGTTTGCCACCATGCAGATCAAGGAAAGCTTGTATTATGCAAGCAGGTACTGGCACCCAAGTTCCAAGTGCATTGTCTTTTTGATGACATGGTGAAACGTCTTGACATCTACATTTCAAATGTTTCCCCCATTACCATTGCGCTGAGGAAGTATAAGGAGCCTATGTTTCTGATGGATACAACTACCTGTGGATTCCTCACCTGATGAATACTCCCATGGCGCCAGCATTTGACGGAAATCTTCTTACTAGTCTCTGCACGTCGACGAGGACGTCACTCTAGCCCACGCGACGCCGTCTGACGTCATACAGGCAATAAGAAGTCCTCGCCGACGTGCCGATGACAGTTCCCTTTTTTCCGTGCATTCGAAACGGTTATCTTCGAGGGAGTTACTGTTACCTTCGTGGTTACAGTGTATTGTCTGCTGCGTAGTCTTCTCTGCGGTAACAATGTCTCAGAGGAAGTCGGGTTTCAAGCCCTGTCGAGAGTGTGGGGGCAAGATGTCAGTTACAGATCCTCACTCCGACTGTCTATGGTGTTTGAGCTCCGACCACGACGTCTCGACTTGCGATTCATGTCAACACATGAATCCGAAGGCCCTCAAAGAGCGCGAGGCCAAGTTATTCATGGCAAAGTCAAAGAAGAAGGAGAAACATCATAAGAAGTCTTCTTCGCCAAGGTCTCACCGGCGTCATCGAGACTCCCGGCGCCGTAGAGACTCACGACGTCACTCCAGCAAGGAGTCTCGTTCGAGGTCACCTTCGGCTCGGCGTCGGAGGACTTGGGAGGTCAGCCCCACGGTCACGCCGCATCCATCGACGCCGTTGCCCTCTCCGGCGTCACCGACTTCACCTGGTCAGGCGTCAGTGATTGAGGTGGTGCAGCCTCTTGTGTTTTCTCCGGCGTCGCAGACGTCGAGGCCGGCGTCGGGGTCGCCCTCGATCCAGGCACCCCAGTATCCGGCTTTTCCCACTCCTGGAGCCGATAGTACCGCGTTTCTTAATGCGATGTATACCATCTTTCAGCAGATGGCTCCAGGAGCTGCTCCGGCTGGTCCTTCGGGGCCCTTGGCCTTTTCGTTGGGTGATCCTGCGCCTCTTCAGCCGGCACCCTTTATGCCCTTTCTCCCTTTTGGGAATGTGGGCTCGGCGCCGGTGCCGGCGTCGGTGGCCGCTCCGGTGGCTTCGGATGTTTCGGCCCCGGAGGTTGCCCCTCCGTCGAAGTCAGGATTTTGCCCTGTGACTCCGGTTGGTCCATCGGCTCCAAGACCTCGTCCTCCGGCTCCTGCCTCGGCGCCGAAGCTGCCTGTGGCGCCGGACGCGGCGTCAGATGCTTCTGGAGATCGGCGCCGTTCTTCGACGTCGGCGGAGGCCATGTCGACTCCGCGTATCGAGGAGAGACTTCATTCGAGGAGGCGTGCTCTCCGTCTTTTAGAAGAGCAAGAGTACCAGCGAGTCCTAGAGGAGGGAGAGATTGAGGACTCTGGAGACGGACTGCATGGTCTGGATACAGCCAGTGGGCTGGACACTTCCCCTGAGTGGGACCTTTCATCTCCAGGGGAATATACGGAGGAGGCTGCTTCCTTTCATGCTGTGGTGAGGAAGGCAGCGAGCTTTTTGGACCTGCCTTTGCCGGTGGCAGAGGCAAAGCAGAATTTGCTGACAGAGGTATTGCATCCGGCCTCTGCTGCAGCTGAGCCTCTCTTGCCATTTAATGAGGCTTTGCTGGATCCGGTGTTGGAGGTGTGGAAGAAGCCGGTGTCTTCCTCGGCCGTTCATAGGGCTGTGGCCAGGAGGTATCGAGCTGCACCATCTGACCCTGGCTTTCTCTCTAGACACCCTACGCCGGAGAGCTTGGTGGTGCAAGCCTCCTGTTCCTCAAAGTCAGCGCCTGGTTCCTTCCCGACGGTGCCTGGAGACAGAGACTCCAAGAAACTGGATGCGCAGTCCAAGAAAATATTTTCGTCATGCAGTTTGGCGTTGAAGGCCACCAACGCCACGTGCATTCTGGGGAGGTACATCCATGCGCTGATGGATGATATTTCGTCTTCATTCACGGAGCTTCCCCAGGGTCTTTTGGATGTGGTCTCGGACGCCCAGGCTGCCGCGACCCAGATTATCCAGTCTGGGCTGGACACGACCGACTCGGTGGCCAGGGCGATGGGCACGGCTGTGGTGGCAAGAAGACAGGCCTGGCTCCGAAACTCAGGGTTCTCTGCGGATGTGCAGTCGACCCTGCTGGACCTCCCGTTTGATGGGGACAGACTGTTTGGAGCCAAGGCAGATTCAGCCTTGGAACGATTTAAGGAGAGCAGAGCCACAGCCAAATCGTTAGGACTGCAAGCTCCTTCTTCCTCTGCCTCTTCTAGAATTTTCAGGAGGTTTCGGGGATTTGGGCGTGGCTCTTATTCCTCTTCCTTTCGGGGGAGGTTCCAGCAACCCGCCTCTTCCCTCCCCTATAGGTCATTTAGAGGGAGGGGGAGGGGTGGGGTCCGTACCAGAGGAGCCTCTCAACAGCACTCTGCCTCTTCCTCGTCCTCTGGAGGGGTGCAGCAGGGGAAGCAGCCTTAGGCTTCCACCGTTTCCCACTCACTCCTCTCCTGTAGGGGGAAGATTACAGCGTTTTCTCCACAAGTGGAAGTCTATCACAACGGACACTTGGGTTCTCGGCATTGTGGGAAAAGGCTACGCCCTTCCCTTTCGGGAGTTCCCGCCCCTCATCCCGCCCCGCCCATCTTATTGTTCAGAAGAACACCTCCTGTTGCTAGAACAGGAGGTTCAAGTCCTCCTTTCAAAGGGCGCGGTAGAGTTGGTCCCAGAGCAGGAAAAGGGTCGAGGTTGTTACTCAAGATACTTCCTGATTCCCAAAAAGGATGGTCAGTTGAGACCAATCCTGGATCTGAGGATCTTGAATTGGTTCCTCAAACAGGAAAAGTTCAAGATGCTGACCCTAGCACAGGTGCTTTTGGCGTTGAACAAGGAAGATTGGATGGTGTCTGTCGACTTGCAGGATGCTTACTTTCATGTCCCGATACTCAAGTCGCACAGGAAGTAGGTTTGTGGTAGGGTCGCAGCACTATCAGTTTGCGGTCCTCCCGTTTGGTCTTACCTCAGCACCTCGAGTCTTCACAAAGGTGATGTCAGTGGTTGCGGCGGAGCTCAGAAGGAAGGGGATAGCAGTATTCCCTTACTTGGACGACTGGTTGATCAAAGCCAAGTCCCCGGAGCTTGTGTCGCATCATCTGCAGTCAACAACCCAGTTGTTGTTCGACCTGGGCTTTTCGGTGAACGTGCCCAAATCTCACCTGGAGCCCTCTCAGCGCCTCCTGTTCATAGGGGCAGTACTGGATACAACATTGAGTCGAGCCTTTCCTCCGCCTCAGCGGATTCAAGATATTCAGGAATTGGTTCCAATGTTTCGAAATGGAGCGGTAGTTCCAGTCCTCAAGGTCCTTCGTCTGCTCGGTCTGTTCGCCTCCTGCATTCTGTTGGTCACGCATGCTCGCTGGCACATGAGGGCTCTTCAGTGGTGCCTCCGAAGGCAGTGGTCTCAACACAAGGGAGATTTAGAAGGTACTGTCAAGATCTCCAGAGATGCTGCTGTGGAATTGAAGTGGTGGATTGCGGGCAACAATCTTTCACAGGGGAAGCCGTTCGCGCAGTCGCCACCAGTGGCCACGGTAATAACGGATGCCTCCACCCTAGGATGGGGAGCTCATCTGGGGGATCTGGAGATCAAAGGGCTTTGGTCTCCAGAGGAACAGGTGTTTCATATCAATCTGTTGGAGTTACGGGCTGTACGTTTGGCTCTCAAGGCCTTCCTCCCATCCCTTCGTGGTCAGTCGGTACAGGTCCTGACGGACAATACTACCACGATGTGGTACATAAACAAACAGGGAGGAGTAGGGTCGTACCTTCTCTGCAGAGAAGCTCTTCGGCTATGGTCCTGGGCAAAGGACCATCAGATTTGCTTGGTGGCAAATCATCTGGCCGGGGTCTTGAATGTACGTGCGGACAGTCTCAGTCGCCAATTCTCGGCAGACCACGAGTGGCGTCTCCATCCAGATCAAGTCTGTTTAATCTTCCAGATGTGGGGGTTTCCTCGGATAGATCTGTTTGCCACTCGGGAGAACGCGCATTGCCCGTTATTCTGCAGCCTCCAGTATCCGATGCAGGGAGCGTTGGGGGACGCGTTTCAGATAACCTGGTGCGACCAGTTGCTTTACGCGTTTCCCCCCATACCCTTGATTCCTCGAGTGTTGAGGAAAATTCGCCAAGACCGGGCCCAAGTCATCTTAATAGCTCCGGATTGGCCAAGGAGGGTATGGTACTCCGACCTTCTCCAACTCTCACTGTGCCCTCCGCTCCGTCTCCCTCTCAGGGCAGACCTCCTCTCGCAGTCGCAGGGGCAGGTTTTACACCCCAACCTCCAGAGTCTGCACCTACATGCTTGGAGATTGAACGGGGCAACCTGAGTTCCTTCTCTCTCCCGCCTGATGTAGTGGATGTTATCTTAGCGGCCAGGCGACACTCCACTAAATCTATCTACGCTAATAGGTGGTCTAAATTTGTTATGTGGTGTGGAGAGAGACAGATTGATCCCTTACATGCTCATCTGTCACATGTTTTGTCTTTTGCACTGTCTCTAGCGCAGAAAGGTTGTGCAGTAGCTACCATTAAGGGTTATTTGTCGGCCTTGTCAGCCTTCATTTGTCTTCCAGACCAACCATCGTTATTTAAATCCCCTATTGTTCTCAGATTCTTGAAAGGTCTTCTGAATCAATATCCTCCAAAACCATTCGTTATGCCTCAATGGGATTTGTCCTTGGTCCTGACTTTCCTTATGGGGTCCCCTTTTGAGCCTATGCATTCTTGCCCCTTAAGATATTTGGTTATTAAAACAGTATTCCTGGTAGCTATAACATCTGCAAGGAGAGTGAGTGAGTTGCAGGCCTTATCGGTTAAACCCCCTTATATAACGTTTTATGGGGATAAGGTGGTGTTGAGGACCAAGGCTGCTTTCCTTCCGAAGGTTGTTTCACCCTTCCATTTGGCTCAGACAATCACTTTGTCCACGTTTTATCCTCCGCCTCATCCTTCAAAGGAGGAAGAAAGACTACATCGCCTGGACCCAAAAAGGGCGTTGAGCTTCTATATCGACAGAATGAAGGATATCAGGCTGGAGGATCAGCTGTTTGTCGGATACGTGGGCAAGAGGAGAGGAAAGGCAGTCCACAAGAGAACACTCTCCAGGTGGGTTGTTCTTTGCATTAAAATCAGTTATTCTTTGGCAAAGAAGGATCCGCCTGAGGGCATTAGAGCTCACTCCACCAGAGCTAAGTCGGCCTCTTCGGCCTTGGCCAGGGGTGTTCCTGTGGTTGACATCTGCAAGGCCGCAACTTGGTCGTCCCTTCACACTTTTGTGAAACATTACTGTTTGGACTCTGAGGTCAGAAGGGACGGTCATTTTGCACGGTCAGTGCTGCAGGATTTCTTGGTTTGACCATTTAGGCACCCACCGCCGGGCGTGGTACTGCTTTGGGACTCTATTCATCAGGTGAGGAATCCACAGGTAGTTGTATCCATCAGAAGAACGAGTTACTTACCTTCGGTAACGACTTTTCTGGTGGATACATTAGCTACCTGTGGATTCCTCACGGTCCCACCCGCCTCCCCGTTGCCTTTTTGGTCTCTCCAAGCAATCCTTGAGTGTGCTCCTTTTGGTCTTCAAAGTTGCAATACATTTTGCATGTATGATATTTGTATATATGTGTATATTTATATATAAATCTATATATATATTGGGTATATACATGATTCGTATGTATAAATATATTTATTTGTTTAAAAAAAAAAAAAAAAAAAGGTTATATTAAATCTACAGCTATTTTATTGCAATGTTGTGTGATTTACAATATTAAGAGATGTTGCTTTGCTCTTTCATTGCATTGGGTTATTATTATTATTCTCATGCACGTAAAAAATGTTGGTACTGTCATCGGCACGTCGGCGAGGACTTCTTATTGCCTGTATGACGTCAGACGGCGTCGCGTGGGCTAGAGTGACGTCCTCGTCGACGTGCAGAGACTAGTAAGAAGATTTCCGTCAAATGCTGGCGCCATGGGAGTATTCATCAGGTGAGGAATCCACAGGTAGCTAATGTATCCACCAGAAAAGTCGTTACCGAAGGTAAGTAACTCGTTCTTTACTGCCACTATTTGCCCCAGAGTGGCTGTTTCAGTTTTCTTATAGTGACCTACTGTGACTGTCATGATACCAACTGAAGAAATTCAAGAACCATCTCAGATTCCTCTGGAGACACAATGTTTGGGTCCTCAACCACACACCTGAAATCACTTAATCTGGCAACCTGTTTTGTGACTTCTGATTCGGCCATCTCAATATCCCTGCAGACTGCAAAGAAATCCTAGTTCAAGCATGATCATTTGTCATGATGAGAACTTAAATTCATGAAAAGCCCCTTTCAGGCTTTCTTGATCATAAGATGCCCTCTGTCTCCATGGGAAATGAATGCAGTACTTGGACAACTGATGCTGCTGCCTTTTCAGCAGACACGGAGGATGCATCCCAAGTACCTCTCTTGGAAAACTGCATTACTCCTGTCTCCCACTTCATACAGGAGAGCTGGAGAACTGCAGGTGTTCAAAACAAGACGAAGAGAAAAAAGCACCTTGCATGCCAACCCTAGGTTAATTACCAAGATCCCCTCAGCCTTTTATTTAAGGAAGCCTGTCATCCTCCCCAACGTATTCCTGAAATTCATCCACGTTGGCAGGAAGATCGTCCATTTGTTGGATGTACACAGATGCATAGGGTTTAATATGAACTTCAGACCAACTTTTTGTTTTGTCTCTTGGATGGGACCCACTCCGGTCACAAGAGGGCATTGCCCATTGGCTGGCAGTCTTCATCACATTTTACCACAGCAAAGCTAAGCCTCTGCTGTCAGCCAGTGAGTGGGCACATTCCACAGAAAGCATGATAATGAGAGCTGCGCTGTACACAGGAGTGTATATCTGGATAGCTGCTGCACAGCCACACAAGTAAGCTCTACTAGCTGGATGCCTATGCAGCTGCTGATACGTCAAACTATTCTACACCCCCTGTTTTAGTAAAGGTGGCGCTGCTTCCTGTTTTTTCTCTAATGTATTGTTCTGCTTCTTATTCAAACAAGTGAATCTGTGAAAGATTCCGTGCTCTTGAAGAAACCTGTTACCAGTACTTCCAGTTCTCCAGACTTGGTATCTTTCATATCATTCCTAGTCAAAGGTTCACTACGTAACCTGTGTATCCTTCATACTGGTGTTATGAAATCTGAGTTATGGTAGTCTTTGTGGGGAGTAGCAGGCTTTGCTCTTCCACCTCATTAGCTGAAGATTGGGTTGTTCCTAAAGAGATGGATGCGCTAATATACAAACTGTTGTTAGACCTGTGGCCATTTTAACACTATTTACTGGGATTTAAAGTTACCAGGAATTCCTAGCTTGACAACGGGGAATGAATCGAACATATGAATCTATGACACATACCTACGTTGTCAAACTGTGGTTACAGGTAAATAGTAAATTTATGTCTCTGCTAGGGTATGACTGTTTTCTGAGACAGCTAGGTTGTCAGTCCACTACATTTGGATGTTTTTATATATTTCAGTCTTGTTTCCAGGTGGGAATATCAGCATAGAGCTTTCCTTCCATCCTGGTCTAAGGTTGGGGAAAGTTGCCACCAAAGTCTGTATGTCTGGAACTACAGGCGTTCCAAAGACAATATGTGGTAAGTATTTAATATAACAGACCGTAAAATGTCAGCTTGCTATATCTCCAGTGAGGCAGACCTCTCTCAGTTGCTAGTCTTTGAGGATGCTATGCTCTTTAAATGGGTGATCTTCTACAATCATGTCAGTTCTTCAATCCTTCAGTTAGAATCTTGAGTCAGGGTCCAGAAATCACAGCACTCATAATGCCTTAAATGTCTTTAATTAATGCATAAAGTGCTCCACTTTTCAGACTTGCAGTTTGAAATGAATTGTTTTGATTTAGGCATTTATTCCTGTTTTAAAATCCTGGCAGTTGCCATCACTTTGCAGTTGGCTTTTCAGTTTAACAAGGACACATTCTTTGCTGATAATGTTCAGGGCTACATCCTAAGCACAATTGAATTCAATTCCAAGACATTACTGTGCAAACAATTTACCTATGGCTAATACCAAATTTAGAGAGACTTCTCTGCAAGTATAATCATTTTCAGATCTTTGCAGCTTCCCAGATCCAAAGCTGACACTGCATTGGGAGTGAATTAAGAGTGAAAACTTGCATATTCAATGTGATGAGAGTATACAAATGATCTGTAACTATGGACACCAAGCAAGGCATCCCACTACGACTTTCCTGCCTTCCTGGGACAGCTTCGAAATATCTTCTCTAACTTGCAGTGGCTATTATTTTTTTCCATTGAAAGAAACATTGTGATCTGTCTTAAAATACTTTGAACAATGGACAGGGAATTGGTACTTATTACAGTACCTATAGACAATAAATCATTGTATTACCTTTTTATGATGGAGAGACAGACAGTAACATATACAACATATACAATACTGGAACCCAAATTTGTGAGTAAGTAATTGGTCATTTCCATCTTAGAAAATTATAGACAATTATCCAACTTAATGGTACATGTAAATATGGTTATGTACGGTTTCTTTATATGAGCATTTCTAAATTTTTCAAAGGTTCACAGTGGTGTAAAATGTCACAATATATAAAATAAGCATTTCTTAACTGTTTAACTGCTATTTCTGATTCTCTTGTAATACTTTTAATAATTAATATTCCTTAAAACGTTTTAAGTGGGAAGTTTTCTGGTTGATGCAAGTGAACAATTATGCTTTATATGTCAGTGCGACCTATTTGTATTTTATTTTTCCTAAGTTCAATGAAACAAAAAAAGAAACTTTTATTTATTTAGATTTGTTTAATGCCATGTAAAGCCATTTGGAAGGCGGCTGAGTTCTCTTGAGCTAAAATTGCATGCAAAACCTTTCTAATGAGTTGGAACAGTAAAGATGCTGCATACACTCATCCTTACAAGTTTCTTTTTCATTTTAAAGGCTGTTCACGTAATTGAAGAGATAGACATGGATGAAGATAACCGGCTGACCGAAGCAGAAATTATTGAAAATCTGGATCTCTTTCTTACAAGTGAAGCAACAGATTTTGGCAGGCAGCTGCATGATGAACATTTTTACCATGATGAACTTTAACAGAGGCTTAATGAGTTTTTCTCAAATCCTCTTACCTTACTAATATTTTTACTGCATTTGCAGTACTTCCAAACCTTTTTATAGGTTCTGTAGCTATTTAAAAGTACTATTGTTATGGTTAATTTAAATTATTGAATTTGATGCTTTAACCCATTTGTGTCAAATTTATTTAGGGTTCGCTCTAATTTTTAGACTTTTTTAAAATAATTGACTACATTCTAAAATAATGCTCTCAACAGCCTCGTAAACCTTTCCCAAATTGTTGGCCCTCAACTTACGTTGGGAGTATTGCAAGTATTTTAAAATGTAAATGCATTGCAAGGTAAACAAAATACATTGAAATTGGTAGGTGGTAAGCTTTTGTCCTTAGAACCTTTTTCATTTGCTAGTTTTCTGTATGGGTCTATGTGGCTATGCTAATGAAAGCAGTCTGCTAATTGTAATCCTCTTCTTCATTCTGGAGTATTTTATTTCATCTTACACTGTAGGATTGCCTTAAGAATTGGACCTACCACCAATACCATTGGTTGCCCCTTGTCTGAGATTTAGTGTCCACGACATGCAGTGTTACCATTGTGGTAGAACCCAGTTATGCAAAGACTTTTATGTAAGAAAAACAATCAGTTTAGTTTCAAGTGAAAAGTCCATCCCATTACCAAAATTTCATATGTGTAAAATGTCTACTTCACACTAATATTTTTACCAAAGAGATTTTCTTGTCTGTTTAGCCCAGAACAATATTCCATTTGTTCTCTTTTTATGAAATGTGTACTCATATTAAGGTTCTGTTACACGTTCTTAATTATTTGAAGAATATCATATGAATTCTTCTTGTTTGTTTTTGTGTTTTCTCTATTTTTGTTTAAAAAAAGGTTCTATCAAAATAGGTGTTACATGTACTCCAAGTAGGAAATAAATGAAGATCGATCTGAGCTTAGTGAAGTAATTGAAGAAGACTACCAAAAGTGTTAGATTTCCAGACAGTTTAGAGCTCTTTCTCTGTATAAATGTGAATTCTTCATTGTGTTTATGGAATACAATGGAGTGATATATTGTGATGTTGAGATCTGATTCAATTCTGCTTCACATTTTGTAGTAACTACTCTATATGTGAATGTCATTCCCCATGGTGTATATGCATTCATAGTACATGTTTTAACTAATTAAACAAATGAACCCCCACCACCACTCTACAGTTGTACTTTCAAACATCTCCGTGTACAGGTTTTGAATATTTATGTTTTCAAAATATATTCACACTTTCTATATACCTGGTTCCTAAAATTATTACAGGTCGTCAAACACACCGAAAAAGACAGTTATGAAAAGAAACAAGTTACTTACTTGTAACCACAGTTCTCTAGGATCAATATGATTTATTTATTTTCTGACATCAGACTGTGAACCCTCCGTAAGCAATGTTAACCTAGCAGAGAGTTTATCTTTCAACAACATTAAATTCAGTTACAGACCACAAGTATACTATCCACTTAGTTTTACGACTCAAATTTTGTCACTCTTACTTTACTCCCAAATATCAATAGTGAAGAACTGTAGTTAGAGATAAAAAGCCTTTTTTCTTCTTCAGCGATGGGGCTTTCACAAATTCATGTGCTTGAATTATGACTATGAAAGTAATGTACAACAAAAGAGGATGGTAGGAAGAGGCTTGCTTAAATAAAAGTGACTGCATTGCCGCCTGTCCAATGGCGGTCTCTGATCTGGACTGCCCAACTCAGCAGCACAGCAGTGCTTGGTATAAATTTACATATATCTGTAATTAGCATGCCAGCAAATAGCCCCACAGTGACTTCCACTTTGTGTAGTAGTTGCCTGTCAGTCTTTGAATGGTAGATAGGATCCATGAAAACAACTCTTGAACAGATAACTTTTTTAGAAATAGTGACATCGCTATTCTCGTTGGTAAACGATACGAAAGTTAGCCTATATAAAAATTCAAGCATTGCTTACACCCACGGTATCCAGTGGAAGGTTTGATGAAAAATATCGGCAACTGGATAATCTTATTCAAGTGGAATGATACTTCTGGAATAAAGTGTGGATAAGTGGCTGATATAACTTTGTCCTTAAACTATAATTTGTACTTAAAAGAATGGAAATTCTTGAAGAATAGGGGTGGTTTAGATAGAGATCGTAAATATCTGGCTATGGATGCCAAATAAACTCTTATTAAAGACCAAGAACTACTTGATTTGGCAGGAAATGCTGAGGACCCATCTGGAGCGGATTTAAATTGCAAATATTTACCCAAATGCAAAATCCCTTCCCAATCAAAAGGTAGGTTTTATTAGCAGAATCAGCCCTTGCTGCTTGGAAGATCTTGAGACAATTCTCTGAGGTATATTTAAAGATCACAACTCAGAGTAGCTAAGTGGATAAAGGCTTGCTTGTGATGCAACACCTCACAGTGGTCCTTCGTCCAGATATATGGATTGATTGTTAATTGGATCGACTTCTCCATCAGTAGGTCCATAGATCTCCCTGTGACAACTGTCTGGCTCACACTGAAATAATCAGGATGATGCGGACATTTGTTTGTCTCAGAAATCACGAGAGCCAATTGACTTGGTAGAAAGATGTAGTTAAACATTTCTGGTCATGAGATTATAAGGGTTTCTCCAAGAGCAGGTACTTTGGATTCTCTAGAGTTGGAAAGAGATCTGAGTGTAGCGGTCCGTATTTCTGGGATGTGTAAATCTCATTTGAGAGAAAAACCCTTTCATAGAATACCATTACTGAGAACAATTTCAACAAAACTGTTTAATGGAAATTGTCTAAAAAAAGACTTTTACAATTTCATAGAAATGGGCGCAGGGTACAATCAGAGGCTATAACTAAAATATCACGAGTTTTGTCATCAGTGATGTCACTAGCAATTTAATAAGTGAGGTCATCTTTAGCAGTGCATGATGGTGCTGAAAGTTGCAGTTAGTTCATTTAATTATAACTGCGATACAGCAATGTCTTTTTTTTGTTTGTTTTGTTTTGTGTTAGCTCATGTCTCATTCCATCACCTAACGTGTGTGTCTACACACACACACACACTCATTGAAAAACAAAGTTTTAATGGAGTTACATGTGAGGAAGATAGTAAGATTTTACGTCAACTTACAAAAAAAAGTTGGAAATCCCCTGAAAAGGAAAGCAATACCGTTACAAAAATACATGGAAATTCAACAGTTACACTTGCCCGACATAAGTATACATTGCACCGCCATAGATATCAGATGTCATCATTGAAGTGAGGTGATAAACAGTGCATCACAGCAATGCAAGATATACTTTTGTCAATTGTCTAACTTGAATTACCCTGTGTTTTTGTTTTTTAAACTGCAGTGCTTTTTCAATGAACTTCTAATGTCTTTGTAAGACAAGTTAAACCTTACTACCTTCCTCACGTATAACTCTGCTTTAACCTTTGTGTTAAGAAACACAGAAATTCACTGAAAAAACAAAGCAATATTGTATTATGATGCGGTGTGGCCAATCCCTTGCTGCACACAATCTGGTGTGTGCGGCAAGGCGACATAGTTGGCTGCAGGGCCTCGCCACAGTCCATTGGCATGTCCAGCCATTGACCTTGCCCAACAAGAGGAGGTGGCCTTTGGCCTTGCGCAGCAGGGGGATGTGGTTGGCCTCCGGGCCTGAACTACAGCCAAGCCCATCAGCAAGCATGGCCTTCAGCCATACACAGGGTAGGAATAAGGGTGTTCCGCACAAGGCCTGGCCTGTGTCCAAGCCCTATGCCCACCTCCACATATATCTGTCTGTCAATGTCTATCTTATCTATCTATATACACCCTGAAAATAAAAAGTTAAAGTAATGGTTTAGTTAGGTGAATTTCTCACTGACAATGTTAATGTTTTGAACTATAAAAAAAAAAAAAAAAAAAAAAAAAAAAAAACAGACATTCAGCAGCTATAGTTAGCAGCACTAACAATAGCGTACCCTAACGCCATGCACTGCTTATGTATGACCTCACATATGGAATCGCCCAGGACATATTCTAGGACATCATTTATGACATCACTGTTGACATCTCAAATTACATAATCGATGACATCAGTAATGACCTCATCCAACAAGTGTGTTAGTTTGTTTTTTAGTTTACATAGTGGTTGGTAACTACCATAATACTTTTCTACCTACTTTTGTACAGCCTTTGTCCTGCTACCTGGTATAAATGTTTACAAAACGCACGTGCTACTGTTGCCTCACAGATGTGTGGAAGTATTAAACACGTTAAACAGCATTGTATTAAACCTGGACCTGGAACATCGGAACACATCAAAAGGTACTTCACCTAATCCTGCAAGTGATTAGTGGTGGAGGTTACGACCACATTGTAAGGGGTGGGTGCTGAGCTACATGACTTATTGGGTGCTTACATAGCCCTCTAAGCACGTCCCCCAAACACAAAAGTTGTGTCCAAAGTTGAACAGTTGATAACTGTGTTTATTACGTGCATTACAGTGCCATTGGCCGGTCGCCTGCTGGAGCAACAGCCTGGAATGGGGATTTTGTTGCTGTACCTTGAGTGTAGCATGTGGGTTGTTCTTGTTACTAAAAGTATTTTTGTGTACCATGTACTCAAATGGATATGTGACCGATGGGGAACTGACAGGAGAAGGGCTTGGGGCGGGCAATGGCTCCATGCAGTACTAGTGATAAATCTGGTGTTAATTGTGGTTGTACTGTTCAAATATGCAAAGGACTCAATATTCTTTTTTGGCCTGGAACATCAGGGGGTTGACGGGGTTTGTTAAGAGGTACCGGGTGCACCAATTTTGACGTAGATGTAAAATCCATGTGATGTTGCTTCAGGAGAACCACTTTACCGCTCCAGACCTGGAGAAGGTACACAGACGCTGGCAGGTCACATTAGTGGGGACCACATACTCCAGATACACTAGGGGGGTTGTTATATGGGTGGCTCCAGGGGTGCAGTTGGTAACACACACCTAGACTGACCCTGAAGGGAGATATGCAGTGCTAGAGGGTAATTTAGATGGTGCCCCAAACTCAATAATCTCCCTTTACCCCTCAATCCAACCAGGCTACGTTTATGCAAACACTCACCCCAGCACTCTTGCGCAATATATTTGCACCTTGCTGCTGGGAGAGGACTTCAATTGTGTCCCAGATCTAGAACAAGATCACTCATGCCCACTGATAACTGGGGCCTTATCCACAGTCCGCACGCAACACCTGCGACGATGGGCGAGACACGCTCAGCATTCAGAAGCTTGGCGGAGCCTACACCCCAATATCCATAAATATTCGTTTTCAACTGGGCTGCATGACCTACACACAAGAATAGACATCTTCTGCTGTACCTCTGAGGCCCTAACAAAGGTTGGCAATGCGGAATACCTTGGTCTCACCATGTCAGACCACTCCCTCTTGCAACTCTGGATGACGTGGGGCTGCAGGCTCTCGTGTATACCCACGTGGAGACTTCCTACGCCAGCTCTACAAGATCAGGCATTCCGAGACTCCATTCGGGACCATATTATAACATATTTTGAGACAAACGCTGGTTCTCCCGCTGATGCAGGGATTGAATGGGATGCATTTAGGATAGCCCTTAGGACCCATGCGATTGAGTCAGCTGATGGCACCTGGTTAACGTTACACAGAGAGCTTCAATTATTGGAGTCTGAAATGAGACGATATGATCAGCTCTTACTTACAGACAGGACGGTGGCCGCCCCACTATCAAAAGTCTGTATAGATAATAAAGTGGCTCTTGACCGGCCTGCTAACTTAGACTACAAGGAATGCCAAGCGAGGAAACACATGGAGGGAGATAAACTCGGCAAGCTTTTAGCTTGGCTCCTGAGAGCTGACTCTTCGCGAGTCCCAATCACCACTATTTGAGACGGGCTGGACAGTTGCTCAAGACACAGGAGTCTACCATTTCCACCTTTCCGCCTTGTATTATTCCAAATTATACTCTGCCCCGGGAAAATGCTGAGAGAGATCATATTGGGACATTCTTGGATAACATTACCATCCCACGTTTGCAATCATCAGCGCGTGATACCCTGGAGGCTCCTTTGCAAGCCTCGGAAATAGAAGAGGCAATTAAAAACATGGGGCAAGGTCAAATGCCTGGAGCAGATGGGTGTCCGATTGAATTTTATGCCACGTACCAAACACTACTTGGCCCCCAATTGATAACCGCATATAATACAGCGTACCTTAGAGGGGATGCTACCTGTGTCCCTGCGTGAAGCAACACTGGTGGTGATACCTAAACCTAATGATGGGGTCTTACCGCCCTCTCTCCCTGCTCAATGCAGACTATAAAAAAACTCTGCAGGGTACTGGCAAACATATTGACACCTATAATTAAGATTATGATTAATTCTGACCAAAATGGGTTTATTCCGGGTAGGAACATGTTTATGAACCTTAGACGCCTATTCATGCTCATCAGCTGGGCGAGAAGTAAGAAGGATACCACTTGGGTTACTTTACTCGATATGGAGACAGCGTTTGACACCCTGGGCTGGGAGTACCTGATTTCGGCATTAAAGAAAATGGGCATTGGCCTCTGCTTCCTTAAATGAAACGGGTGAAGACAGGTACCCTGATATCAGACTCTTTTGCTAAAGGATGAAGGACCCGCCAGGGATGCCCTCTGTCACCACTGATTTCTCCACTGGCGATGGAGCCCCTGGCTTGCACCCTTTGGGTGCATGTGCCTGAATGGGGTATTTGTGTCAGGGATAGATGGCATAATTGTGTTTGTTTCTCCTTACATCTCTCTCGGAGGAGCAGCGACAACTACTCCCAACTATTCCTCTGACATGGGCCCTCAACACCGTTAAGTACTTGGGTGTTACAATTTACCATTCAGCGAGGGATCTTATAGATGCAAATATTGGCAGAGCCTTAACGGACATGCGGTCCTCCCTCCAGTTTTGGATGTCACTCCCCCTTTTCCCAATGGGCAGAGTCACCATCTCCAAAATGCTAGTACTTCTTAGGCTATCATCCTTTTTTGTAGCTATCCCAGCCCTGCAACTGCACAAAATGTTCACCAACATGTGTTCTATGCTGATAGCTTTGATATGGGGAAGGGTTAGAAAACAGGTGGAACTGGACAAATTATATGCACCAATGGAAAGAGGGAACTAAGCGCACCAAATTATGAGCATTATTACGTCGATATCCAACTTCAATGACCTATACACTGGCTTGCCTCACACAACCAGAACAAACTGGTGGATGGGTTCAGGGATTGCTCCCCCAACCAGATGTTGAGGAAGATGCTGAGAACTGGCCCGGAATTACCAGGAGAGGACATTAATATTTTAATGAGTCACCAAGAAATGCTAGTATACTTATACACCACAGAAACACTCCTGTCACCCATATGCACTGGGGCTGTCCTAGTCGGTAGTGCCGGGATGTACAGACATGCACACTCGTCCAGATGCAGCCGCCTGGCACAGGATCGGCATCAGGGAATGGAGGGGGGTCGGGGGGGGGGCTCTTTTCAGACCACATATTGGCCACATTTTATAGCCTGGTGGACTATTAAGGCATATCGGGCACCTTTCTGATACGCTGCACTTATGAGCAATTTGAAGCAGTGCTGGGATAAAACACATGGGGAACTGGCAACATTTGCATTGTTACAGGTGCTGTTGACTCTGGGAGGCACACGACGAACTGTTACTAACAGAGCACAACCCCTTCTCGCACTCAGAACTTACTGGGACTCTGCCCTCCATATAACACTAACAGATAAACAATGGTCTCAGTGCTGAAAATCATATCTATTAATGCCAGACTTAAATACTCACAATTCAATTACCTGCACCATGCCTACCTCACTCTCAAAAGACTGGTGAGTAAATATCTGGGGGAAGTGGACACATGTCTGAAGTGCCAGTCCAGTGAAGCTGATTTCATACGCATAGTCTAGACATGCCCTCACATCATCCGCTACTGGGAGACCATTAACGGAATCCTTACTACGATAGTGGGAGATCAACTACACATGGAAGGATTACATTATATATTGGGGGTTACATCCCACACAGCACAACATAAACCTTTTAACAAATTCATTGACCTGGCATTGATCCCGGCAAAACACCGACTGGCAATGTGCTGGAAATTTGCCACAGCTCTGCCCATCACTACTGTATGGTTATCTGACTTGGGCGCAGGGATACTCGCAGAGCAACAGGCAGCGCATACAGCCAGAACTTGTGGCAGCCCCCCAACCAGGCCACCAGACTGGCAGAGATTCTTGGAAGGGGTCGAAACACACTCTGCTTCACAGGTAAAGTGAGTAGGGTCGCTGTACCGAAAGCTGTATGGGTTCATATAGACGAGGTGCATCTCATACTTACCATTTGGTAGTCCGTCCCCCCGACCCAACAACAACATGTAGTGTAAACTGAACTACTGAAGCCCCGCCCATCCTCACGTCTACCGGGGCGCATGCAGGTACCGGGGCTCAGAATAACAGGACGCAATACTCTTCTCTACACCCTCGCACCGCATCATAACCTACAATCTATCACACACAAGCCCTGACGCTCACACTTCATAGTTCAATGTTGTAATTGTTTAATGTGAAAGCTGGGTAATATATCTCAAACCAAGGCCCTTTCAGGGTTAGAGTGACGCATAAATTATGCAAAAAACAAAGGAGAACTCTGGGAAGTTCCCAATTTTAGGTGGAGAGCCGCTCTAGTAAGGAGCACCCTGCAACACCAGCGACACTCTAGATTTGCTCACCTCAAATGTCTGCTTATCTAGCAAAGATTTAAGCATAGGATCAGCACAGTGCTATCCTCGCCGAGCTAGATAGTGACAAAGTCTTTTGCCATTTGTACAGCAAAATCTTTAAGCATAGGATTGACACAGTGTCATCCTCGCCGAGCTGTAAAATGACAAAAGCCATTTATATATATATATATATATATACGCACACACATTAGAGTGTAGGATATAGTTCCTTTAGAAATGTCATAACTCTGAGAATATACAACATATGTGCCTAAAAAGAGATGTGTAACATCATCCTACGGATTAGCAGCAACGGAAATGTAAATCAGACTGAATTGTTTGTACTTATATCTGCAGCAAGTATTATGTACTGTATTGTTTACTCCTCTTTTTTCTTAACTCAGTAAAAATAGTTTTGAATTTTTTTTATCTTTGTATTGAAAAGTAACTCAGTGTCAGGGGCGTGGCCAAATGCGCAACAAAGATGGTGGCTCGTCTTTGAGCTCCGGGGCGATATCAGGCTGGAGGTTTCCTACGTTCCTGTAATGCATCAAAATAGGGGAGGCTACTACTGATCCACCTCTGAGAGGGCCCCCAACTACTCATCACACTTCTTTGTACACCCCACCACATTCAAAAGCTGCATGGCCACAAACCATGCCTGTCTCTAAGATGGGAGAGACTTTCTAATCTAAAGGCCTACATCTGTGGTGCTAGGGGAGAAAGCAACACACCCTGAACCAGTCTGGGAGGCCCTAAAGGTGAGGTTCCACTGAGCGCACAAAGGCAGTAAGAGGACTGCAGCCACTCACTCTGCATCTATCCCCGCAAACATTACCAGCAAGGCCCAGCCGTGGTCAACAGACTAAGGTCATATATCCATGGCCGACAACACCTGCCTCACTTCTCAGTACACTCATGGCCCCTTTATCCGGAGACCTTCAACTATCTCAGACTTCACATCACGATCGCTGGTGAAATTACATAGGCCTGATATCAACAGGCTGCTGCATCTCCTTTCCTTCCATTCAACCAACAGATGAGCAGGTGGGGCAGCCCTAATCCAGTGACTTGACAGACCCTCAACTCGTTAGACAGAAGAAGCGCATTTCCATTCCCCTAGTGCTGTAACAGCAATGACTCTTATACATGCTGTCTTTTATCCCCATCAGTACCGCTTCGACTGAGATCTTCAACACCCCCCACAGTTCTGATCATTCAGCCAGCGAACACCAGGCACATAGGCTGAATGTGAGATTTGAGTCAAATTTGCTGCCAGAGGTGAGCTTATGTTGTCAGTACTGGTGATTGCTCATTACATTATTCCCTGGCCGTGGGTTAAATAGGAGAACACAATCACATCCATAGATCTTTTTTATCTGTTGCTGCTTAAACAGAGTCCATTTCCTTTAGGGGTCCCTCCTGTTGGGATCCTTACAATCACTACGAGCATGATTCCCCTTGATGGTAGTGACAAATTCTGTATCTCTCTGATCTATTCTTGGACATAATGACTGTCCACAGTGTCCTTCCTCTTCTTTACCTACGGCCTTACTTTTCTCTCGAGTCTGATAGTGAAGCGAATATGTCAGAAACTAAACAGTCAGTCATGAAAGAGAGAGAATGTAAAGGCAACTCAAAACGCTCAAAAGACTTTCCTTGTATTCTGACACCCTGTTAAAAAAAAAAAAAAAAAATGTGATTCTGCCTTGACTTGGATACATCCTATACAGGTTAACCACGGTGCACGACATTGCACAAACCACCAAAACAAATACTGACTTACTTCAAGTCGAAACTGCAGGAATACGCAAATATATCAAGGACTTAACAATAAGGGTAACCAATGATGAGGCAAGGATCAGCTTGATTGAAGACTACAATAACGTTCAATCAAAACGACTGCTTGGTATGGAATGGTCTATCTCTATTATAAAACCACTAACATAGCAAGAGGACTGAAACCGTAGAAGCAATTTCCGCATTTTTGGTCTTCCAGAAATATTGAAAGCACATAGAGTACTGTTGCTGAATTTCGAATTGTCTAGTTCCCAGAAGCAGCAACAAAAACTTTGAAATCAAACAGGCCCATAGGGTCCCGACCTTCAAAACAAGGAACTCAACCACACCAAGACCACTGATTTTTAAACTGGTATGTCATCAACACATTAAACAAATTCTAGCCCGTATAAGGAAAATCAGAGTGGTCATGTGGTAGATCTTCATGCTGTCCTTAAAACTCACAACCAAAGCGAATATTAGGAAAATCATAGAACTATCCTCATCCTTAGAATTATATCAAGACACCAGACAGGGATGTCTCCTCTCCCTACTCCTTTTCTAGCTTCCCATCAACCCACTACTTACTCTAATAAATGCCTCCCCAGGTATTAAAGGGTTCAAGTTTGGCTCAAAAACATATAAAGCTGCTGGAAATGTGATGACATTCTCATATTTACTGAGGATGCTGTCTCCTCACCATCATAAATGACTTTTCCAGAGTTTCCAGTTATACTATAAACAAAGATAAAACTGAGGTATTCATGCTAAACCCATTATGCTTGGGGTACACCTCGGTAACTGGGTTTAAATGGCAACTGAGACAGCTTAAATATCTGGGGATTTGGTTTTCCAAGGATCTAACTGAAACAATTCAACTTAATGAATCCAAAACCATTAGTAGGTCAAACATCCGCTCACCTCTTGGGCACCTAAACACATTTCATGGTGGGGCAGACTCCAAATATTAAAGATGATGATTATCCCCATCCTAAATTTTACTTTTTCCATGCTCCTGATAAGATGCTCTCCTTCCTTTTTCCATAGAATACATTAAATGACAGACTTCCTGTGGAATGGTTAGAAGGTTAGAATCTCCTACAGATTTCTGAGACTCAGGGGCCTTCTGGTTATTACCAGACCCAGCGGTCCCCCCCCCCCCACTCTGTTGTCTTGAGATTGAACACACCCTCTGCTCCCCCTTCACTATTACCTCCTACATCACTATGTCAAAATTCAAACAATCGCATTCTCAACTAATCCCCTTGGACATCTTGAATGCATTAAAACTCCTTTATAAGCACATGCTGATTCCTATACATAATGCCACATTGGTATCATTATGGCATAACTCCAAAACTAAATTGTACATCTCGGAGACACTGGCCCAATCATGGGCCTCTAAAGGCATCAATTTGATCTCTGACATGTAAGATAGCAATAAGGATCCATGTCCCTTTGCAGATCTTCCAACCTCCCTGACCTTGACTTTTATAGTTTTCTAAAAACCAAAGTGAAATTATCTAAGCTTTCCTACACCAAAGAAGCATCTATCCCCACACACTTGAAGTTGTGGGTCTCTTCTGGACACTTGGCCTCAAATATTTACAATACCATAGCCTACCTAAAAAATTATGTCTAAATTAACTCGGTTAAATGGAGGAAACACCTAAATTCTGCTCACATTACCTGCCTATCAGAGGAAGACTGGCAAAAATGTCCTCCAAAACAAAATCACTCCTTCCCTAACTCAATCACAATTTTTCCCATAAAATTTCCTACACTGGACTACCTTCAGATCACACAAGATAAATCTAAGTGATAATGATACTTACTGGAACTGTTATATGCACCTGATATTTTAATGCTTTTGTGGTAAATCCATTTTAGTTCTTATTGGCACTCAGGAGTTTAGCTTAGCCTTTGGCTTACAGGTCTGTGCTCTTGTCACCTAGTGTCTTTTTACCTACTAAGCTTGCTCTGTTTTATTTCATTTATTTGATTATTTCTTCTAAGATGGCTGTCATTGTTTATATTTAATAAAAATGTTTTGATTTGCTTTGTCAGTTCCACTCTGAGAAGGTGTCATTATCAGCGTCATGATCAGTGATGTATGTAGGTACTGTGATCATGTCCCTTTCTCATCAGTCTGCCTCCTCATCAGTTGTTTTGGAACATACCTGCATCAGAAATCCTACATGATCTGTATAAATACATCTCACACGGACAAGATCAATAGAGGGGTTCCTTCCTGATGCCATCTACGATGCACATCACCTTGCTGCAGGACTCAAACTTTGTGTCACCAAGGAGTATGACCTAGAGACCTCATTCCAAGATAACAAGGGTTGGGGGGCACTTCTCATGGACATGGTAGTGGCAGATTAGGTTTATTATACCTAATAGAGGTTAATTCTCTTTGCAAGGGATTTTACATCTCATGTTAATTGTAAGATGGTGAGAGTTTTTATATTCACAACTCTCATCTTCACAGTTTTGTTTTTATCCTAATCATTGCAGCACATGCAGTCTTGATGCTAACGTAAGAAAAGGATAACTTCCGTTCCACCACAACTTCTCTTGAGAGCTCACATAAAGACCATGCATAAGGTTGCCAGAACTTACCTTTGCTGTCTAAGTTTTGGTGAGGTACTGCTTGTAAGTCAGGAGGGTTGGGCTGACAGTTGCGACTCGTTGTAGGAGTGACTCAGTCACCTACAAACAAAAGTGCTGTCACCCTTAAACCAGCAGTCTCGCCTAGGAGCGAGAGTCCAACTACGACATGGCACCACCAACGATTGTGTTTTGGCACTAATTTACAGGTATCCCGAGTATCTCTGTCTAACACACAGTACGTACCCTAAGCACCATTATACGGAAACATCCCTGGTCTTAAGGGTAATCCTCAGCTGAATAAAAAGCGCCTAACTAGGATGTAGGCTGTTCAAGCTTGAACTCTCTAAAATGATTTCCCCCCATTTGTTGTTGCTTCTCTGCACCCATTTATTCAACATGGCTAAAGCCATAGACATTTCAGAAAATGTCAGACACACATTAAAACAACATTACTGCAGCGGTACAAAGCTTACTGGTATTTAGAGATACCGCTTTCCTATCAATAACATCAAAATGAGTTCAGTGGCACCCTACCACGTGTAATCCCTTAAGCAATGACTGGCTGATGTTGTCCATGTTTGCCACATACACATCACATTCTGCTGTACAGGCAATAGCTGATGTATGTACGCTTGTAAAACTTCACAGATGTTTGTACAATTTGCTATGTGGATTTTGAATACTGCCCCAGCACCAACTGGTCACTAATTGGCTGTTACTGGGATTAACCCACCAACAGTACATTCCTTCATGGGCAAAACTGCAACAGAACGTGGGAAGATTCCATTCTAGATAGCACAAAAACTAACCAGCTGGAAGCAGTGCCTCCCCATCGGAGAGCCTAAGATAAACAGAGAATTCTCACACTGTGCTTTCCATTCGGAATGGTTTCTCAGTGGACGACTGCACCGCATGGGGTACATTCTTCACTGCAATTTGTACTTCCACGCATGATACCCCGACACTTCCCAACTTACTGGAACACAGTCTCCTCAATAATACCAAGTAACATTAAAAGGAAGGCAGTAGCGTTGGCTATACGCCAGGAGCTCCAGGAGATTCCACAGTTGGAACAGGAGTGTCAGCTACTGAAAATTATTTCCGAAACCTATACCAGTATAGGACGGGATAGTTTGGGAGTCAACCCGAAGAAGCCTGAAATTCAGAGTACTACCTCAAAGGACAGTACTAAACAAGCACAAGGAGGTTCTAAAAAACGCTGGGATAAACAAAATAAAGACAGGAGTTAGAGAGCAGACTCTTCACATCCAGAGAGCTCCGAATGGAGAGATAATCTCAGAAGTAGAGAAACTTTATAGACTCCTGCCAGATATACTGATTCACGTCCCTCGTGTTCCATTCAGGACACCCTGGATAGACAGAGTGAGAGAGTGTGCCGGTGTTGGACCTGGCTTTTTGACGGGGACATCCCCAAACCTTTTGCCTCCTTCCTCCTATTTTTTCTGACCTGTTGTTGTTGGCTTTTGACCTCTGGGCACTTTACCACTGCTAACCAGTGCTAAAGTGCATATGCTCTCTGGGTAAATTGTACTACTGATTGGTTTATCCATGATTGACTATTTAATTTACTTGTAAGTCCCTGGTAGAGTGCACTACATGTGCCTAGGGCAGGTAGATTAAATGCTACTAGTGGGCCTGCAGCACTGGTTGTGCCACCCACCTCAGTAGCCCCTTAAACCTGTCTCAGGCCTGCCATTGCAAGGCCTGTGTGTGCAGTTTCACTGCCACTTCGACTTGGCATTTAAAAGTACTTGCCAAGCCTAGAACTCCCCTTTTACTACATATAAGTCATCCCTAATGTGTGCCCTAGGTAACCCCTAGAGCAGGGTGCTGTGTAGGTAAAAGGCAGGACATGTACCTGTGTAGTTAAATGTCCTGGTAGTGTGAAACTCCTAAATTCGTTTTTACACTACTGTGAGGCCTGCTCCTTTCATAGGCTAACATTGGGGCTGCCCTCATACACTGTTGAAGTGGCAGCTGCTGATCTGAAAGGAGCAGGAAGGTCATATTTAGTATGGCCAGAATGGTAATACAAAATCCTGCTGACTGGCGAAGTCGGATTTAATATTACTATTCTAGAAATGCCACTTTTAGAAAGTGAGCATTTCTTTGCACTAAAAACTTGTTGTGCCCTTCAATCCACGTCTGGCTAGGTTTAGTTGACAGCTCCTTGTGCATTCACTCAGACACACCCCAAACACAGGGTACTCAGCCTCACTTGCATACATCTGCATTTTGAATGGGTCTTCCTGGGCTGGGAGGGTGGAGGGCCTGCCCTCACACAAAGGACTGCCACACCCCCTACTGGGACTCTGGCAGACAGGATTGAGCTGAAAGGGAACTTGGTGCATTTCTTAGAGACTCTTTGAAGTCAACCCCACTTCAAAGGCCCAACTTAGTATAAAACAGGGCCTCTGCCCTACCTCATCAGACACTTGCTGGAGAAGAAACCTGAACCAGAAACTATATCCTGCCAAGAAGAACTGCCTGGCTGCTCAAAGGACTCACCTGTCTGCTTTTCTACAAAGGACTGCTGCCTTGCTGTTGGCCTGCTGCCCTGCTGAACTCTTGCCTGGCTGTAAAAGTGCTCTCCAAGGGCTTGGATAGAGCTTGCCTCCTGTTCCCTGAAGTCTCAGGACCAAAAAGACTTCACTCTTCCTCTTGGACGCTCCGTGCGCCGAACTTTTCGACGCACAGCTTGTTCCGCGGCAAGAAAAACGCCGCACACCGATGCTGATCAACACGATGCCTTCGGGACGACCGAAACTTCGACGCACGGCCTCGCAAGGACAACGCCGCCCGACTTCCCGGGAGAAATCGACGCGACGCCTACCGTGAGATCAAAACTTTGATGCACGGCCTCGCAAGGACAACGCCGCCCGACTCCGCAGGAGAAATCGACGCAACGCCTGCCGTGAGATCAAAACTTTGACGCACGGCCTCGCAAGGACAACGCCGCCCGACTCCGCAGGAGAAATCGACGCGACGCCTGCTGTGAGATCGAAACTTCGACGTGCAGCCCCGCAGAACGACGCGCAGCCGGAAAACAAGCAGGAAAATCCACGCACAGACCCGGGACATCTGGTAATCCCCGCGACCCACAGAAAGAGACTGTCCGCGCGCCGGAAAACGACGCCCGACTTCCCCGCGTGGAAAATAACGACGCAAGTCCGTGTGTGCTGGGGAGAAATCGACGCACACACCCTTTTTCCACGCACCTCTTCCTTTGTGGCCCTCTGAGGAGATTTTCCACCAGAAACCAGGTACTTTGTGTTTTGAAAGAGACTCTGTTTACTTTCTAAAGACTTAAGACACTTTATATCACTTTTCAGTGATATCTTTACAAACTCATATTGCAACTTTGATCGTTTTGACCTGAAGATACCCAGATAAATATTATATATTTTTCTAAATACTGTGTGGTGTATTTTTGTGGTGTTATGCTATGGTGTTGTATGATTTATTGCACAAATGCTTTACACATTGCCTTCTAAGTTAAGCCTGACTGCTCGTGCCAAGCTACCGGAGGGTGAGCACAGGCTGATTTTGGATTGTGTGTGACTTACCCTGACTAGAGTGAGGGTTCTTGCTTGGACAGAGGGCAACCTAACTACCAACCAAAAACCCCATTTCTAACAGCCGGTCAGACCAATGTCTTCAGACAAGAAAGAAGACATATTCCAACAACAAAAGCCACAATTTAAAAAGAAAAAGGTGCCAGCAATTTCAATAAAACATGCCAGCAAAATTGAGAACATTGCTGAGAAACAAGACTTGGGCAGTGACCCTACTGGACAGCGCAGCAGAAGTCACAATATGTCGACAGGGTCTGCAAGAACATCTGGATGTGACAGCAACTAACGACTTTCTCGTAATTGATACTGCGGATGGGTGCGTTCTTCCACCCGGCAGTGTTTGCAATTTAAATATTCAAATTGAGGGAGACATAGAGCGCACTATTAGTATTATTTTTTGGGAAGAACTTATTTGTGATATCCTATTGGCAAAACGAGACTGGCCACCTGATTATGTCCGCAAGCTCCCACATGGGATAGATGTTATTTTACCTTCTTTCTCAGATCTTGTTCTGGATGTGGGAAAAGAAGCCTATGCTGTTGGCTGGGCTTTGATGCAGGCACCTGTGCTATATCGCAATCATGTATGGTGGGATAAGGATCCCCTCTGCCATATAAAACCCATCAGGTCTACACCCCCTACCTCAGCCCCAGTATCCTGTTAAACATGAGGCTAAAGCTCCAGTGCAAGAGATTCTCACAACTTGAGTACCAGGGAGTACTAGAGCCCTGTCTCTCTGCAATGAATAACCCATGATTCCCTGTTGCAACACCAGACCATTTAAATGGAAAAGTCTTAGATTTCAGATACTTAAACAATTACACAAACACATTCGCAATACAAAATGCAGACAGCACCGCACTAATTAACAACATAGTGCATACAAAATATAAAACAACCTTGGATATTTCCAACGTTTTTTTTCTGCCAAAACTTTGCACATGAAAGTCGGGACCTGAGTGCATTCTCATTTGGCTCACAAAAACACTTATGTCGTTTGACCCATGACAATAAAAACAGCCCAGGGCTGTTTTCAGCCCGTGTAACATCAATATTGATTGAAATTGATCCTCAGGTGTTGTCCTATGTAGATGACATGTATCTCACACACTTTAACATTCCTCTTGCCAGGGTCGATGGGATAGTTCTAGGATTCTCAGATCTTGGCTACAAATTCAGTTTTAAGAAAACCAAAATGGCCTTTCTCAGTGTATTGTTCCTGGGATACGAGCTTTTGGAGGAGTGTAAGAGCCTAGCCCTGCACTTTTTAGGAAAATATGGTCAACTTCAACCACCAAACAATTAAGAAACTGCATTCTTTACTTGTTTATTTTTATTTATTTTGGCAGATTTTACATTCCAGATTAAATACAATGCATAAAACCACTCTATGATTTAAGTCGCCCACGCATCCTTAGAGGGTTGCGGCAAGATATGCTAGACGTGAAACACTAACACACATGACAACAAAACTAATTTGGTCATCAGAATAATTGCTGGTGCCATCAGGTTCACTTATGTCACCTGTAATGAGGGCGACACGGTGCCCATAGCATACAGATCACATTTATACTCGAACACAGAACGCTTTGCACCCAAAGAAAAACATCTGACTGCTGTACAGATGTTCTGTCATTAAGGAGAGGCCACATAACTAAAGGAAACTCATTATTGTTGTTACTCTGGTGCCAGCCTTAGATGCTCTCACCAAAGTAGGCGTTCTTAACGCTAAAGCATCCACGTTGGAGTCAATGGGCACCCTCCCTGACTGCCACTGATGTTGACTACATTTTTTACTCAAAACTTCAAACACAAGAATTTCTCCAATATGACAGGAGTACCCCCGCACATACTAACATCTTGCTACTTGATAGATATCAAACTGTCATTTACACTGACTGTTCAGAACAACCAGCTGTAGGTTCAAAACATCAATACTCAGCTGCTTTCACACCTGTGAGTGGAATGATGAAGGATGGTGTATTCTACTTCAACATACCTACATGCAGACCCTGGGGGACCGCTCAGTTGGCTAAACTTAAACCTTTTATCTTGGCACTGGAACATAGGATCCAGAACAGCTCACATTGATTGAGTGTCATTCATACTACTGTGTTCAGTCCTACAATGATTAGCTCAATCATTGGTGGTTGAACGGGTTCAGAGCTTCAAAGGGGAACACCAGAAAATACAGAACTCTGTGGTGGAGGGTGGCTGATCTTCAGGATAAGCTACCAGATGCTCATGTAGTACATACATGGGCCACCAACGTGTAGTAGTACACGTTATTGGAAATATGTTAGCTGATGAAGCAGCCAAATACGCAGTAGCTACAGTTTCCTTTGCTGCACTGACTTGTTCTCATACAAGATTGGATAATGAAATTCAGGCTGTTGTGAAAGGTTTGGATGATGGCAAGCCTCTTCCAAGAGCACACCCTACAAAATATTGCTACCATATCAGTGCACAGAATGTTGCCTTTGGGACAATTCCCGGGGTGAGAGATTGAGTGATCCCCAACCAAGGCCAGAGATTAGATCTCATTAAAGCAGTGCATGAGGGTGTCACATTTGCTCATGCTGGTGTCGCAGCCACAATATTACTTCTACAGAAAGGCTTCTGGTGGCCGGGTCTATACAAACAGCCCAAGCACTATGTCCTCTGCTGTGACATTTGCCAGCAAATAATGGGCTCCAACATCAAATGCCTACCACAGACATCTCTCTTAGTGTCCAATAGGCCACTACAGTGTGTGTACATGGACCATTGTGGTCCCTTACAACCTGATGGTGAATACAAGTACATCTTAGCAACTGTTGATTATTGTTCTAGATTCCTATGGTCATGGCCACAGCCTTTGGCTGACGCACGAATTGTTAAACACTTGCTGGTCTTTATCAGTACATATGTGGTTGCATCATTCCACTCAGACCAGGCTCTGCTTTTACCCATAGGGCATTCAGGGACACCATGAGGATGATGGGTGTTGAACTCCATTACTCTTCCCCATATCATCCAGAGGACAATTATGTCGTGGAGATGAGGAATCATGTCATAAAGCAGTCCTTAACAGCTAGAGTATTAGATTCAGGCCGCAGTTGGCTTCATCACCTATATGAAGTCCAGAGAGCACTGAATAATCTGCCAAGACAGTCCTTGGGGGGGGGGACGCACTCCTTATGATACCTATGTGTGTCCCAGATTTAAATGGCCCTGGTATGGTGGTGGCACACCTTTTGACCTAAATGAATGTCTCACTGTCTTAGAGGAGCTTCAACAATTTTGTGATGATAATTCATCCGACAATGCTGCCACCGTAGGAATAAGGGATTTGCCAACTACTTCCACAGGCTGGATTCCTAAAGTATGGGATCTGGTTTGTGAGAAGATTGCTGTGAAGAAGGAATTCGACCCTCTTACAGAGCACCGGTTCCAGTCCTGGGAATTCAAGGCACCAAAACAACCACCACTGGCAGGTTCCAGACGAAACAGATTTGTCTTCATTGACAACATAAAGTTGCACGATTTGGACGATCCTGCACAGTAGACCCCAAGGCCCCTTGAGTAGATCCCGGCCACCTCTCACTTCCCAACAGGACATACCTCGTCAAAGAAGAAACACTTTTGAATATGCCAGTATGTACAACAATGCTACAAATGCCTCCTCGAGAATGGGGTGGGTAGAGAATGAGCTTCTTCTGATTCCTCTTACCACTTCACTGACAAGAACTGTCAAAGATGTGGCTGGTTTTTACTTCAAACAACACAAACTGACAACATTATCTACTATGAACCTCCATGTGAAGTGGATCCAACCACCAACTTATCACCGGCTCCTGTGTTTGCACAGACTGCTTCTGGTTACTTCGTTGATTAAGATGACTTTTCTGCAACTTTATCTACATCTGGAACTGAAATTGTTTCAAAGACATGTAAGCTGTACATATTGCTCAGAAATAACTATTTGGTTTATCCTTGGCTGGCCTGGCTTGTAGTGGGTACCAAGGGGTACTTACACTGTACCAGGTCCAGTTATCCCTTATTAGTGTAGAAGAGGTGTTTCTAGCAGCTTAAGCTGATAGAAGGTAGCGATAGCAGAGCAGCTTAGGCTGAACTAGGAGACATGCAAAGCTCCTACTATACCACTGGTGTCATATGCACAATATCATAAGAAAACACAATACACAGATATACTACAAATAAAGGGACTTTATTTTTTATGACAATATGCCAAAAGTATCTCAGTGAGTACCCTCAGTATGAGGATGCCAAATATACACAAGATATATGTACACAATACCAAAAATATGCAGTAATAGCAAAAGGAAGTAATGCAAGCAATGTAAAGTTACAGTAGATTGCAATAGGAGCACATAGGTGTAGGGGCAACACAAACCATATACTCCAAACCTATGTGAGCTTGTAGAGGGTCGCTGGGACTGTAAGAAAACAGTGAGGGTTAGAAAAATAGCCCACCCCAAGACCCTGAAAGGTAGGTGTAAAGTGCACCTACAACCCCCAGAGAGCACAGAAGTCGTGATAGGGGGATTCTGCAAGAAAGACCAACACCAGCAAAGCAACAACAGTGGATTTCCGGACCTGAGTACCTGTAAGATAAGGGGACCAAGTCCAAGAGTCGCGACAGTGTCGAGAGTGGGCAGATGCCCAGGAAATGCCAGCTGAGGATGCAAGGAAGCTGCCACCGGGTGGAAGAAGCTTGGTGTTCTGCAAGAACGAAGAGGACTAGGAACTTTCCCTTTGGAGGATGGATGTCCCACGTCGTGAAGAAGCTTGCAGAGGTGTTCCCACGCAGAAAGACCGCAAACAAGCCTTGCTAGCTGCAAGGGTCGCAGTTAGGGTTTTTGGATGCTGCTGTGGCCCAGGAGGGCCCAGGATGTCGCCGCTTGGATGAGGAGACAGAGGGGGTGCCCAGCAAGTCAGGGAGCCCTCACAGAAGCAGGCAGCACCCGCAGAAGTACCAGAACAGGCACTTAGAAGAGGAGTGAACCGGAGTCCACCCAAAGTCAGAAAAGGGAGTCCCACGACGCCGGAGGACAACTCAGAAGGTTGTGCACTGCAGGTTAGAGTGTCGGGGACCCAGGCTTGGCTGTGCATGAAGGAAATCCTGGAAGAGTGCACAGGAGCCGGAGCAGCTGCAAATCACGTGGTACCCAGCAATGCAGTCTAGCGTGGGGAGGCAAGGACTTACCTCCACCAAACTTGGACTGAAGAGTCACTGGACTGTGGGAGTCACTTGGACAGAGTTGCTGAGTTCCACGGACCACGCTCGTCGTGCTGATTGGGGACCCAGAGGACTGGTGATGCAGTCTTTTGTTGCCTGCGGTTGCAGGTGGAAGATTCCGTCGACCCACAGGAGATTTCTTCAGAGCTCCTGGTGCAAGAAGGAGGCAGGCTACCCCCAGAGCATGCACCACCAGGAAACAGGCGAGAAATCCGGCAGGATGAAGCAATACAAAGTTGCAGTAGTCGTCTTTGCTGCTTTGTTGCGGTTTTGCAGGCGTCCTGAGCAGTCAGCGGTCGATCCTTTGGCAGAAGGTGAAGAGAGAAATGCAGAGGAACTCTGGTGAGCTCTTGCATTCGGTATCTGAAGAATTCCCCAAAGCAGAGACCCTAAATAGCCAGAAAAGGAGGTTTGGCTACCTAGGAAGGAGGATAGGCTAGTAAGAAAGGTAAGAGCCTATCAGAAGGACTCTCTGACGTCACCTGATGGCACTGGCCACTCAGAGCAGTCCAATGTGCCAGCAACACCTCTGTTTCCAAGATGGCAGAGGTCTGGGGCACACTGGAGGAGCTCTGGGCGCCTCCCCTAGGAGGTGCAGGTCAGGGGAGTGGTCACTCCCCTTTCCTTTGTCCAGTTTCGCGCCAGAGCAGGGCTGGGGGATCCCTGAACCGGTGTAGGCTGGCTTATGCAGAGATGGGTAGCATCTGTGCCCATCAAAGCATTTCCAGAGGCTGGGGGAGGCTACTCCTCCCTAGTCTTCACACCTACTTCCAAAGGGATAGGGTGTCACACCCTCTCTCAGAGGAAATCCTTTGTTCTGCCTTCCTGGGCCAGGGCTGTCTGGACCCCAGGGGGCAGAAACCTGTCTGAGGGGTTGGCAGCAGCTGCAGTGCAAACCCTAAAAAGGCAGTTTGGCAGTACCCGGGTTCTGTGCTAGAGACCCGGGGGATCATGGAATTGTCTCCCCAATGCCAGAATGGCATTGGGGTGACAATTCCATGATCTTAGTCATGTTACATGGCCATGTTCGGAGTTACCATTGTGACGCTATACATAGGTAGTGACCTATGTATAGTGCACGCGTGTAATGGTGTCCCCGCACTCACAAAGTCCGGGGAATTTGCCCTGAACAATGTGGGGGCACCTTGGCTAGTTCCAGGGTGCCCACACACTAAGTAACTTTGCACCAAACCTTCACCAGGTGAAGGTTAGACATATAGGTGACTTATAAGTTACTTAAGTGCAGTGGTAAATGGCTGTGAAATAACGTGGACGTTATTTCACTCAGGCTGCACTGGCAGGCCTGTTTAATAATTGTCAGATCTCCCTATGGGTGGCAGAAGAAATGCTGCAGCCCATAGGGATCTCCTGGAACCCCAATACCCTGGGTACCTCAGTACCATATACTAGGGAATTATATGGGTGTACCAGTATGCCAATTTGAATTGGTGAAATTGGTCACTAGCCTGTTAGTGACAATTTGGAAAGCAGGAAGAGCATAACCACTGAGGTTCTGGTTTGCAGAGCCTCAGTGAGACAGTTAGGCATCACACAGGGAACACATACATATAGGCCACAAACTTATGAGCACTGGGGTCCTGGCTAGCAGGATACCAGTGACACATAACAACCACACTTACAACATAGGGTTTTCACTATGAGCACTGGGCCCTGGCTAGCAGGATCCCAGTGAGACAGTGAAAACACCCTGACATACACTCACAAACAGGCCAAAAGTAGGGGTAACAAGGCTAGAAAGAGGCTACTTTCTCACACCTTGGTATTATCTGTGAATGCTACTGACATTGCCTGCCTTTCTGGTATGGATTGGTTTTGTGACTGATTTCTTTCTCTTGATAGATGGCCATTATCTTCCTGAAAGCTCTTCTGTCGAGCCAGTGGATGTAGTTCTAACACCATATCTTTCCTCACATAAGGTCTGAAGAGATTTGCCCCTTGTGAACATTTTAGCAGTGCCAATTTTGGATGGGATTGTTTGGGATAAAGTACCATATGATATATATGGGCCTTCTGAGGTTATCCAAATTCCATATGTATTTAAAATTTCAATGATCGATGTAATTACACCTGGTGTTGTTTCTGATGATTGGGATGTTAAAATAGTTGATTGTATGCTGTCTGAATTGCAGGATTACACTGTATTTAAAAGTGAAGATGTGTGTATGAACACAGCGAATTATGAGGAAATCTTCTGTTATAATCGTTGGAGACATTACCTTCTGCAGCAATTAGACATAGAGGAATATTCAATTACACACAATGGGAACATTGTTCAACTCCACCTGGATATATCTAGCTACATTTGCAGATTGCTCTGGGCATGACACTACAAATGCACAGTCATACTATTTCAACGTACCACCTTCTAGAACGCTGAAGATTTTGCTAACCAACACCAAATTAATCCATTTAGATTCCTTTGTTTCCCGGCTTGCCATTAAAGGTTATGAAGATTGACAAATCCAGGTTGGGGAAGCTTTGTTTAGAGCATGCCTTATTCCTGTTCAAATGATGTTTTAAAATGACACAGTTCAACAAACATCCTGCCTAGGGTTAGCAAAAAATAAAGACATGAATATGCACAGTATCCCCACACCAGCCAAATACACCAATTGGCAAACATTCTTAAATGTCACAGAGCAAGAATTAAATGCTTGGGTTCAGAATGGTGCTTTTAAATCCACACTTTCAAGTACCAGCAGTTGGTTTTTGTGGCCAATATACACAAATGGGTGTCAGGCACGTTTTGTTAATTCCTTATGGGGTTTCAAGATTAGCCGTCCAGACCATTGCTATGTCTCCGGCCAACACTCTGGTATCTTTATTACATACAGTGTGGGTAAACTGTGCCACAATGGTTACGCACTAACACCTTAGCAGCAGGTAAAGAACATATAAGTCTCCTATCAGAGGAAGTAGACTTTCAGGATTTCTTGCTCGGTCCAAGAAAGCCCCGCTCTAAACTATTCCTATATGCCCTACACAATGAGATATGGAATCTTTCTCAAATGAATACTTTGTCCAGCAGAATATACACACTTAAAACTATTGTGTCTACTGCAATTGAACGTCCCTTGGCAATACATCAACAGTAGTGCTGCATTTAATTTGTCCAGGGAGCAACAGATAATAGCTACAAAGGAAGCAAGTTACACAATGCTTAACAGAAAAGTTAGAAAAGCTGCCTTTGACGGTAGCAGAAACACCATCAACAGTATGGTTAGTACATGGTTTTATAAATCTGTCAATTTCTAATTTTTGTTTCGCAAAATATTTGAAACATTTTGAGGTGGGCAGATATGAGCGGCTAAGAGATACCTGAATAAAAGAAGAGTGAACGTTGCCTTTGGAGTTCAAATGCCTGAACAGTAAAACAGAGCTCTTTCTGAGCGGAAGCGAATGTGAGACTACTGTTTGTCATGCAATGATCTTCAAACAGGTTTTACTTCACGGTCTCTGCAATGCAGGGGTAGCGCACTTGGCATGCTTTCTGAAGGGTACTCCCGTCCCTTTGATTCGTCCAGCATTTCATATACTTTCAAATGGAAGTTATGTGGTCCTGAACAATCAGAGCTCCTAGACCAGGAAATGCCTACACATTTCGGTTTCACAAATTGTAACTTGTTGTGGACATGTTTTATTCCCCCTACCCAAGCGATAAGAGTAGCAGAAATGTGGCCTGACATTGATAATACTAGTGTACATTTTGACAAGCTGAGCAGACTAAAGGCGATACTGTTCCAAAAACAAGTGACGTTGACATCAGCCAAGGAGAAATATGCTCTCCAGATAGTGAGATCATCAGCCAAGATACAATCCTTATACCAACTTCCTCAAGCACTTTGAAGAGCTGACCTGCATAATTTTCAATGTCTTGAATGCTGCAGGGATTGTACGTTTCTTTAAGGCGGTTGGATTTGGATTTGTTTCTACCTTCCAGGCCGTCTTCAGAGTCATTTCTTCAACTATCCATTCACTTTTATTTAGTGTATTTGGTGGATTTCCCATCACTTTGGTGGTAGAATATTGTTGCTGCTATCCCTAATAAGCAGTGGTTGTGCTTTCTCAGCTACGTGGATTGATCGAGCTACTACCAGCCCAGCTGTGTCGTGATTGCATGGTACAATTCTTTGGTGCTCCGTTGCTGGAAGAACTGGAGCATTTCTGTCACCCAAAGTCTGACCTACAGACTTTATACCAAGGTAACAAGGGTGGGGGGTGCTTCTCATGGACATAATACTGGAAGATTAGCTTTATAAACCTAGCTCTCGTTAGGGTAGAGATTAGGTTCTCTTTTCTAGGGATTTTACATCTCATGTTTATTGTAAAATGGTGGGGGTTTATAATCACAACTCTCATCTTCACAATTTTGCTTTTATTCCTGTTTAGTATCCTAATCACTGCAGCACATGCATTTTATCAGAGATTGCAGTCTTTTCAATAATTATATTGAAAACTCTCCTGCCTCTCCTTCATTGCCTGTGAGTGACTGAGACTTGTTACTAATGTGAGCAAAGGATAACTTCCGCTCCACCATGACTTCCCTGAGAGGTCTAATCTAGAGTCCGTGTGTGAGGCTTCCCAAAAGCACCTTTGGTGTCTGAGCGTTGGTGAGATACTGCTTGTGAGCCAGGAGGGTTAGGCTGACGGTTGTGACGTGTGGGAGTGACTCAGTTACCTACAAACAAAAGTGCTGTCACCCCTAAACTTATGACACTATCTTCTAGAGACATACTGGACCTCAATTTAGAAACAGCTGATATCTATATTTGGTATTTCAATCACCCTAAATGTCCCACTCATGACACTTGGCCCCTGGTCCACACAAGGCATGTTGAATCTCTCATACATACACATGACGCTGCTAGACCCCCTCTTAACAATTGCAGTTAAGGTCATTCTTGCTGAATGGAAGCCTTCAACCATATCTCATACCATACATGGTGGGTCTCTTATCTCAGGGGAGTGCCCATCCTTCACAATACAAACCCACTCACTCCTAAGATATATAACAAACTATAGTGATTGCTACATCTATTCATAGCATGAAATGGAGTAGGCTTAACCTGAAGACTCCTGAAGATTACCCAGCCTTTCTATCTCCCCAGCTGTTACACCTCCCACTGCCCCTACCCCAGATCCCCTCTCCTCCACACCCTCCATCATCAGGTTTGCATTAATCTGTGATATATCCAGACACCTCTACAAGGCTTACTCACTTCCACACATTGCAGATCATAAGTGTACAGGGTCACCATCATTACAGTCCATTATACGCTTCCTTAGCCTCACTTATTAGTAGGTCAACATGTTACTCGTTCTCTCACTGTCTATATTGCGGACCTACAGCTCATCTATGTATGGCAGATGTGGTCTGCATCTACCTTTGCTATTTGTACCTTTTTCCTTGTTTTTAAAATCCAATAAAATACTCTGAACAAAAAAGTAACTCTGTGTGCAGATGACAGTTGACTTGGGTTCATTATGTTCCACACAAGTGTTTTGGTACTGCAGAAAGTTTCTGGCAGGACAAAGGTTCTATGTACTACATATTAAATATTGCAGGGAGCCTTGAGTTATTAGACAGAATCGACCCAGCATGACAATTATTATTCATCATTGAAGACTGTGTGCATCAGATACTAACCCATGTACACCGGCTTGTTTTGCTTCAGAAGATGGGCTATCTTTATAAAAACTGCAGGTATGATGATCTTTAGCACCTTCAGACCTTGGTTATTTTAAGTGAATAGTTGCTCTTTAGACAGGTTTTGCATAGAGTGTACACTGTGATTAATAGATACTTTTTAATACTCTGTGGGGATTTTATCACAAGAGTTTCACCGTCTGCAAACAGTGTGGTACAGAGTAAAATCACTCCATAGAGTAAACACTGTTAACGGTACCCACATTTCTACTCATATCCACTTAATTTCTCTCTGTAGATTCAGTGACTGCCAGAGGTTTGATAGAGATAACGAGTGCTCATAGTAGTGCATTAGTTATGTAACAAGGCTTGAGTATATGGAGGAACTTGGTTTTCCATGAACAGCTGTATACAGATTGACCTCTGTGTGCAGGATAGGTTACCCTTTCATTTGTGGTTCATAATCCACATGAACTTAACAACCTATCAAGTGTATGGTATAGGGTAAGTTTTGCAAGTAAGAAAATCTTGCTTTACCTATGGGGGTTGTATGTACGATAGCAGAAAAGGCGCTTCATATTTTTCTGATCTATTTTGCACTTATTTTCATAGCTCTAATGGTATACCCATTTAAAGAGGAATGTGTACAAAAGAAGTTTGGATGTTGCCATAAGTGATGTCATAGAACATGTCATATGTGAGGTCATAAGCAGTGCATTTTTTTTTTTAACGTTGTCAGTGAGAAATTCACCTAACTATAAAGTTAATTTGATCTTTGTTTTGTTTTAGTGAATTTCGAAAGTTTTTTTTTTTAAACTAAAATATTTTTATCACACCAGCTATAACATTACCTAACCTAATGTATTATTTAAAGCTAATCGATTTTAGAGTAGTGAATAAAAAATTGTTGGATATTTATTAGTTTCTTTTATAAAGTGATTGGTCTTGCGAGACGCTTGGGGTCCTGGATGCACAATCCCCTGCGTGGATTCTGAGGGGGCTGTTCTTACTATTCGGCTCTCACAAACCACTCGCAAGATCGTACAGTTAGAATTACAATTAGAATTAAATTAAATATAGAGTTTTACTGTCAGTTTGAACAAAATAGAACAGTACACATTGTTTAAGGTAGAGCAATGAATTGTGTACTGTTCTATAAATATATAAAGGAAATGAGAGAGGGGACTGCACTTTTCTCTCAGACCTCTCTCTGAGATGACGTTTGTACATAGTAGTGAGTGGAGATAAACTGCCCTTGGTTATAGGAGGTTGGCCCTGTGGACAATCCTCGCCAAAGGCAATGCATGGCACAGGGTTGGTGAATTATAGGATGTTGCCACTAGGTAGTTATAGTCCCCACAAACCCTTCAGATTTTGTGCTGAGATCTGGTTGGCTGCCAACACTTCAACAAGGAAGTGTTGGGAGCCATCTTGAAAAAAAAGATTAAAAGAAAGAAAAGGGGCCAGGGTAGGGTCATCCCGAAACCTTAGTTCTAGTGCTGGGGTCACAGAGGGACCCCCTCAGAGCAAAAAAGCTTTTTTTGAAAGAGTTGTGTTATATCCGCAGATCGGGCAAAAAAGAAAAAAAAAGTGCGGGCTCCTGCGCTTGTTTAAATCAAGCCCCTGGGTGGGTCTGGTCCCGGGAACATGTTAAAAATAAGGAAGGGGGTGCATAGGGCCCCCTCCTAGGCTTACTGGAGCCTCAGGGACCACCACCTTCCTGGGGCAAAATGAGGACCCCATTGCCCTGAGGAATGCCACCTCTCTGATGGAAACATACAACAAAAAAATGTGGGGTTGGGCCCAGCCTCCCCCCCCCACCACAGCCCAGTGACCGCCACCTCCCCGGCGGAAACATAGAATTAAATAGCCTCCCCCACAGCCTCGGGGACCGGCACCTCCCCAAGATAAACATGCAAAGAAATGTGACCCCAGCCCCCACAGACTTGCTAACCACCACCTCCCCGGGGCCTCACAATGAAATAACTATTCAATTCAATTAAATGCAGGGGACTGTCACTTGCCTTGGGCCATACATAGATTTAAATATTCAATTAAAAGCTCAAGTTATAGTTACCTTAGGGCATGAGTTATATTTACTTGAGATAACTCTAACTATAACAGCAGGTGAATGTCTATGGTTTTGATGTTGGCTGGCAATCTTGGCGGTGCGCATTCTGTCGCTCTCATGGGCACGTGGAACTGCTGGGCCCCTTACAAAAACAGAGTTGTGGGGGTGATCTTCTTGCAGCGGTCAGCTGACTGCGGTTGCCCGCCACAGTACACATTCAGCAAAGCAACAGACAAGTGCTCATTTAATGGATTAAAAAACAATACAGCTGACACATATTGGCCCAATGGATACACCTGCAAAACACACTATAAAACATACCCATTCCCAGCCCATGATCCTTTGCCTCTCCACTGCAAGAAACCAGAGCCTACATCCTTGACAGATAAGACACCCTTTTTTCACCATCCCATTCAACACCTTTCACACACTTTTGTCCATTCACTCCCTATATCACTCTTTTTTTAATTCCCTGCCACCCACTCCATTGTACTCCCATGTCACATTCTAAAAGTCCCCCTTTTTCCTGAGGATGAGTTGAGAGTCATGGTGGATGAAATCATAAGAGTAGAGCCACAATTGTTTGGAGCCCAAGTCCAGCATAATCCTCTCAAAAAGAAAATGGAAATATGTCAAAGGATAGGCGACAGAGTGAATGTTGTGGGCACCACCTTGCGCACAAAGGAGGTCATTAGGAAGAGGTGTAATGACCTGAGGGGGAGAGGTGCATTTCCGGCTTCCAGGCAACACATGGAGGCCTATAAGACTGGAGGTGGTCCTCCTAGTGCCCCATTACAACCCTTTCCTTGGGAGGAGAAGGTCATGGCCACCCTGAATACTGAGGGCTTGACAGGAATAGTTTGGGGGGTGGAGTCTGATAAGTTACAAGACAAAAACTGTCACAAATCTTCAGTGTTCTGCATGCTCACATTTCACGTTTTACTACTGTGTTGATCTACTTTCCCAACATGCAATACCCAGAGTGGCAGAGATGTAAGCTTGTCAGTGTGCATTATCGTACATAACATCACATGTATCAATCCCCATCACATGCATTTGTTGGAATGGGGCCTGTAAGTATTCCAATATCAAAAGATTATTCCAGGACCCATAGTTGGTGTCAACATGTAAATGTATGGGCCAACCTAACTGCAGCGTGGCAACAGATATGTAAGACTAAACATTTGTCAAGTGTTGGGAAGTACAGACAGTGACATGACTATAACTACCAGGAGTCGCAGTTTGTGTACCTCTAAGCAACTGCCCTTCCTGCACTTGTCCAAATATATCTGTGTGCCATCTCTCAAATGATGTACCCTCCCCTGGGATTTACCAATCTTCATATCATGCTCAACTCAGAGACATGTCTGTCTACCTAGCTTGCTCTTGTCCTAGTATCCCAAAATGAAACTAATGAGGACAGGAGTGACACCTTTCTAAGTGTGTACAGCAAGTATTCCTAAGGCATTAAGCAGGTTCATCAGATTGGTAGTGGCAGTTAACACATTGAAGCAGCACTGCTCATTTTATGGCTACAGCCTGAAATACCACAAAGCTGTGTGTTCGCCTGTATCTCGTACAACTAGGCCTTGGAATGGTCAAATACACGTCTCCTCTCCACTGTGTTGGTTTAACTGTTTCTAAAATGTCATGTTCATTCCCTCATCTAAAGTGCAACTGATCACCACATCTAATGAGCTGCTTGAGTCTAATAGTTTCTGCAAGCTACACACGTCATGTAAAAAACTTCAGTACCATGGTAACATAGCACACTCATCAAACCTACTCCTTAAGAGATCTCTACTTAAAGTCACACTCTTGGATGTAGTTTCCACACTTCAACCAATAACATTCTACTCTACTTCTCAACACGTTGAGCTGGCACAGCACCTGGAAAGACATTGTCCACCAACCAGGCTCCCAAACCACCTCTGGATGAAGCCCTGAATGTTGACAACACTCCTGGACATGTGGACAGACTGAGGGCACTAGTACCACTCAGGACCAGGATACCATCTGCCAAGTCTTGAGGGTCCATCATGAGTACCAAGGCATGATGAGCCAGGTACTCAAACTCTGGGAAATCAAGCAGCTGTTTAGGGACATGAACCAACATGTGGAGGCCCATAACGCCAACATGGGCACCCTAACAGGGGGGCTGAGGGAGATCCATACAACCCTGAGTAGGGCTTTTCCACCAACATCTACCCCTTCCTGTAGGCCAAGTACATCTGCGGCAGACACAGGAAGGGAGGCCCTGCCAGAGGACCAACACCCTCAGACACCCCTGCCTCTGCAACAGCTGACACCCCCCCCTTGTCCCCGCAAGTGGGGATGTTCATATAAAAATCCAGGAGGTGCAGATGGCAAGAGACCCTCTTTAGGTCCTCCTTTGTGTGTCACACATTCACGCTGTGGACTGATCCTGAACCCCATCCCATATCTGATGAAAGGAGTACTCCGGACTTCTGATGGCGTGGCATCTACTCCTATAATTTCATTAACTATGACTGACTCCTTCACGTTTCATTTACGTTGCTTTTTGCCACAAGTTTGTTTTCATAAAGTCACAACCTCATTGTCTGCTGTCTTAAATTTCACACTTAGCAATTTAGATATGTAAGAACATGTGAACCATACTTTGAAAAAACAAGCTACTTGTGGAAGCAGAGATAAGTTGCATGCACACAGTGTGATTACAACCATTCCACACAAACACATGCATACACGTTCCTTTCAAAGAGGAACTTTTATTACATTGTTCAGCTAATAGGCTGTCAATATGCCTGAAACTTAGCAAATCATACGTAATTGTATCATATTGGATAAATGGTCAAATTTACAGGTACAGACCTCCAGACTGCAGAAGGAAGGGATATAGCAGACGTTGTCCTGTAGCATAGACAAACATGAAATTGGTTGAGGTCATCAGTTGGAGCAACATCACCTACCTCTCAAAAGGAATCCAACATCATATAATGCAAGACTCAGACAGATGGCAGTACAACAGTTTCTGATCACAGGGTCATTACAATCCAGTGCTTCGGCATCTGGTGGTATGACACAAGCAAATGTCAGTGATGTACCACAGACACTTTGGCTTATACTGATGAAACACATAAACAGCTACACACAGTTCATACAAAAATAGTGTTTAGCCAATGTGAAGGGAAATGAACATGAATTCGGTCTAGGGCTACATATTTTAATACCACATGATTACACACATGATACATAAGGGCCACCACACAATAAGAAACAAGTCCAATAGAGTCTTCCAAACTTCCATCCTTTCACTGTGCAAGCTGTCTTGGCATAGGTCTTGAACATCCAAAGTCTGTGACCTACATTCCCAGGAGCAATCCACGTCCACTTCGTATGTCTGAAGAGCATCAGATACCTACCAAGGTCACAACTTGGAAATGTCCCAGTGAAGAGGTCATGGTGAAGGTACCTCAACAAATGCAAAAACAAGCAGCATAATAAACCATACAGATGACACAATTCATATAGCTAACATCTGGAGAATACAGTCCATTTTACAAATCTCATGCAAACGAAGCAACTATCTAAATGTTACTGTGTTAAAGAGCTTCCTCATCAGACAGACTTTGCCAGTATTTGCCAGAGCTTCAGCTTCCGAACTGTTAAAAAATATATACTTCTCACATTATCACAACAAAAGTTAATTGTACAAAGTCATGAGATCTCATGACATACACTGGTGAGAAGAAGCTGTTGTTGAGATCTCATCACATCAGCTCCTTCCTCTTCACCACTATCATATTTATTTGGTATTTCCATATTCTCACCCAATGGCACCGCAGGCTCCCCCTCCTCTGGGATATAAAGGATGTTTCTTCACAGGGCGATGTTATGGAGCATGCAGCACACCACAGTAATTTGACACACCTTCCCGGGTAAGTAGAGTAGGGCAGCCCACTTTTGTCCAGACAGCAAAATCTGGCCTTCAGGAGCCCAAAGGGTCTTTTAACTGGCCGTTGTGTTCTCCCATGGGCTGCATTGAAGCAGACTTCCCCTGGTGTAGTTGGATTCCTAGGCGGTGTTAACAACCAAGGACAGTTAGGATATGCTGAGTCTCCTGTTTTGTAATGAGACATAAGTGACACACTTCCTCATTGGAGCACACAAGATCACGACAGATGTAACTTACAAACATGCCAGTCCCTTTCTGGTTGCAGTTGTGGCATCAGCCGGGGTATGGTGCTGTTTCACATTACAAAAGAATCATGGGCTGAACCTGGGAACCTTCACATTGGCTAAATCCTCACGCCTGGGAAACCTGATATAGCTGTCAATGTGTTTCATCACTGCTGACAGCACATCAGGTGCCACGCTCGCTCTGAACATACTGTGGTATGAGACCCATGTAAACCTCACTGAGCCTTTCAGAGTGCCACACAACCCTGAACTCAAATATAGGAAGGCCACAGGATGTACTGTCATGCATGAAAGGGATGGTAATGTGCTGTTCACGTAGGTTCTGTATGCTCAGCCTGCAGTATGGGACATAGGCCAGGCTGGTGCACAGTAACTGTGGCTATGCAACTGAGGCACAGGGCCCACTCCCTTCTGATCCCTGGATGTGGCCAAAATTAGTCTTCTGAAGCAAGATCTGGCCTGAATGCTTTTATATTGACTACATTAGGAATGGGTACTGAGGTAACCACCTTACCTGGTATTTATTTCCATTGACACTCATTGTCAATTTGTGTCATTTCCTAATGACAGACCCCCTACTCCCACACATCTGTTGACATATTTCCCCAAAGTCATGTTTGTACAGTACAGGCTTTTTGCACATGTAAAAATCCAACAGTGCAGATAGTTGGTTGATGCAGGGGAGATCCTGGCATGTGAATCACTAGCTTTGTTACATAGAGCCAATCAGACCAAAGATACCTTGGTATGTTGAATGTCATCTCTGTAGGAATGCCACATATGGGAAGAGGTGTTTCTTGTGATATCAGTACATATCATGCAAGCCCACTCAGAACTCGGATGAGATTCCATTATGTAGACCACATTCCCACACATCCACAGAGAAGACACTTATAGTGACATCCATACTACCCTTTCATTGTCACCTAAGTCTTATGGTGTAGTATGTACCATGGTAGTTGCCTGTGTGGACTGTATGCAGCGAGTCAAGGTGCCTGGATGTAAATGGTTCAGTACAGTCATGCGCAAGTAGTTGACCCTTCACCAGGTCAGAATGTTGTGTTGTGTTTCCTAGTGGCTCACATCACAGTATATATTGCTTGGCCCTGGGCTACATTATGTTAGTGGGCTTGCTTTGTCAGTGTAGGCCATAACCAAGTTTGTGGATAGTCAGAAGATGACACCAAAAGTGTGCATTTATGTCCCTGTACTTATCACCATGTGTATTTTACACATGTTGTGTGTTGACAGTTACAAACTGTTCATGCAAGGTGTTTCAAGAATGTGTGTTACACAACCAGTTACCCTAAAAAGTGCAACTTTGAGCTTTTAATTTGTCTCTTGCATCCATGCAGGTCAACGCCCATCAGAAGGAAAGGATTTGGAGAGCCATCGCCTAGAAGGTGCGGGCCCTGGGGCTCTATCACCAGTGGACCGTCTAACTGTTGAAAAAGGTGGGAGGACCTGAGACCCTGGGCCTGAAAGATTATGGAAGTTCAGCTGGGGCTGTCCTCCCAACATGGGAGGGGGGCATGGCGGATGCTGACCCACCTGATGGCCCACATACTGGCAGTGGCTTACCCAGAGCTTGATGGGCATTTGAGGGGAGCCCACAGTTACTACGGGGTGAGTCCTGAGTAGTTTAATACCTGTTACATTGCCAGGTTGATGTGTTAGAGGCAGCCATTTTCCATGAATATTGGAGATGGCCAATGTGCAATACACATGATGAGTTATTGTTTGTGTGGGTATGGTAGTTGGTGCATGGTGATGTGCCTTCACTCTTGTCCTAGTGAGCAGGGAAACAACTGAGTACAGTCCACTAACAATATACTCTCTTGAGCAGACACATGATGGAGTGCAGTGGTCAATCATCTCATGTTGTTTCATGTTGTCATTGTCCCCTGTACCCAACAGTCCATTTGTCTTCATTGTGTCAGCCCCAACATCAAAGAACATGAGGTAATGGATCACTCTACTCAGGCATGTGTCGGATCAAGGGAGTATATTGGCATCTATACCCAACAGGCCACTTGTCTTCAGTGTTTTGAGTGCTGGTACCTCAGTACTGTCTCTCATGTGGTGGTGGCCATCATACATGTGACATAGCATACATTGCCCTTTGTGTACAGTCACTGAGCAATACGTTCCCCTGGTAAGTAGGGAATGTAAAGTTAAAGGGTTTGTGTTACATCACTGTTGGCATCAGCGATTGTGCCTACATGTTAGCATGTGTACCTTGCACATTTGTTTGTATCATTTCCACTACTGTTTCATACATGATCTACCTGTCTTCATGAGATGATGTCTGATTCCATCACATATGTGTGTGTGCCAAAATCTCTTGTTAAATAGTTTCATATGATGGGTATACAGCTCATGTGGTACCAAATACAGGAGTGTGTCTACATTGTTTTTTGGGTCACACATACCCTAACCCATTACTCCACGTCATTTATCATGAACAATTGCAGAAGCAATAAAAGACATGATAGGTAGACCTACCCTCCTTACTTGGTTACAATGTGCATTTCCATGCCATTGATGTTGAATTATTTGGCTAAGTGCTTTGCACATGTCAATTGTTAAAGGTTCATTACTTAATTGCTGACATGCATCAGGGAGAGACATGCAGAAATGTTGGAATCATATGTGTGTGTGTGCACTAATTAATCCAATGGAATCTGTGTTTGCATGACCTAAAGGTACAGAGATGTGCCTTCCCATTAAAATATGTTAAAGGCCATCTTCAGATTTTGGAGATTCCATGAGTCAATGCAACATTCAATAGACTATTGCCTTTTAGTAATGCAATATTAGAAAGGTGTTCTCAGCAGTACCAAATTAATCCGGTGATTTCCCTATGCTTAGCTGATTCATTGTGCTGTGGATATTTGTGGACAAATCTCCCAGACATTTTGACCAGATTGTCTCCAGTGTACTTTTCTGTGCAAGATGTTTTATCTAGCAAAGCACCATTAGTACAACTTCCATTACACTATTTTGACAATGTACAGATTGTGAAATTACCATTGGTGACTTCTTACAATGTGACATTGGTGTTTCCATTTCACCTTCTTTGGGCTACTGTACTTCTTACTGCAACATGGCTGGATTATTTGCCCATCATTTCATCCTGATATGACATTGTGTATATGAACCTTTGCTGACTGCAGGACCTTGTGTGGAATCTGTGAGAATGTCCTTGGTATTGCCAGTATATTTGATGTCAACAGGTTAGTGAAGGGTGCTACAAGAGTCAAACCATTCAAGGCGACATTGTCCCCTACTTGATCCATGGTTATTGCTTGGACAACTTCACTAATGCAACTGAAGTTGTCTGTGATTTTGATTTTCCTATGTGCAAATGTTTACAGTTCATGTAGCATGCATGCGTGTAGTTTTGCAAATATTGGAGGCACTCTGGAGGACCTTGTGGATGTGGGCTACTGTATATTATGGTAATGGTTTGTAATCAAAGCTGTTGTTCAAGTGTGTTCCAGCACATGGACTGACCCTATTTGTCCTTGTCATTTCAGCACCATCACGGGCAAGCAGAGGAGACAGGGCCAACAATAGTGGCGAAGCAGCTGGCCATGGTTCCTCCAGTCATGAGACATCTGACACGGAGGGACCCAGTGACCCAGAGTGAGAGGGGAGTGCCACGGAGGAAACCGGCTCCACATCTTTCTCTGAGTCGACCTCCAGTAGACACTCCCTAGTAGTGGCTGAACGCTCAGGACTTTCACCTGCTCCATTCTTGTCCATCAACCCCAGTTCCATCCCCACCCTCCCTGGGTCTCTCCACCTTGTTGGCCAGGCCTGCTCCCCCAAGATGGTAGCCATCTTCTTCACGCCAGGCACCTCACCCCTGTTACCCCTGCTGCCCTAAATGAGGAGGCTATTGCTCTCCTGAGGAGCATCTCTGTGGGTCAGATTGCCATTCTGAATGCCATCCAGGTGCAGGGCACCCAGCTCCAAAAGATAGTTGGGTACCTGGAAGGCATTCACAGTGCCGTGTCTGCTCTACAGAGATATTTTAAGGCTGTGGCCTCCTCCCTCACAGCTTCATTCCACCACCCCACCATCCTCATCCAATTTCTATATTCCCATACCTGCCCAGAGTACACTCACACATATGCACGCACACATCTCAACAGCCACAAGCAGCACACATAAACACAAGCACCACAAGACACACAAGCACACAAGCACTCAAGTCACTCAATCCCTCACAACCACTACCACATCTACCATACCCCCAGACACCACCCCTACACCCACAGACACTACCACCACATCCACCATACCCCCACACACCAGCCACCACATCCACCATTCCTCCAGACACCACCTCCACCCACACAGACACATCCATCACTCCAACCATACCCATCACGTCCAAATCATAGCCGACCAAGAGACGCAAAAACCCACACTCACACATGCAACAGACACCAACTAAACACAAACATACTTCAGACACACACACACCAGCAGCACTTTCAACACCCAAAGCTACATCTGACACAGGCACTTTGTCAGCCTCCCAGCCCCAATCCTTCCTGTTCACCTAACCCATTTTCCCCAAAAAAGTTTTATGTTTGCCATTGCCCTAACCCCTGCGGAACGCACCCCCTCCCAGAGAAAAAAGGACCCCAATCAACCCCTACCTATCCCTTCCACATACAAGTCCTTCCCTGTAGCATCTGCTCCCCTGCCGAATCCCGCAATAACCCACCCAAACCCAAGAAGAAACCGACCCCACCCAAAGTGAAGCCCACCCCTCCCAAGACTGAACCCACCCACCCAAAACCCATCTCACCCCACCCAAGGGTGATCATTGAGGTCCCCGGAATGCCTACTAAATGTCTCTTCCTGTGGAGGTTTCTGTGGCAGTGATCTGTGAGGCACATTGTGGGGCACAGCAGTGTGCTCAGCACACCTTTTACCAAGGATAGGCAATTGTCTTCTTCTCCATTTTTAGAGGCTTGCAAATGACGTTCAGTTATTTGCTTTGCTGTACATTGGTCCTGCCATTACTTTTCTACCTTGTTGATGTTCATGAATAATATGTGAGGTATGACTACAGTTGTGTTTGTTTCATCCTGATTGATGATCCGTTTGCTGGGGTTGGTAAAATCTGACTTTGAAACCAGTGCTAGAATCACCCAGGACAAGATGAAATGTTCTATGGATGGATATGTGGGATGTGATACAATGGGGTTGGCATTGCATTTGGTGTTGTTTCATATTGGAAGTATTTTTTATTGGCTTGCCCACTGTCAACATCTATTGGGTTACAATTACCCACCTGAAGTAGATTGGACATTTGTTTAATGTGTGCAAGCTAGAGGTTTATTTGCCCACACATGGAGTGTGTTCATTTGTGCTACCTTCCTATACAATTGAATGGACATGTGTCCATTTTAATGTGTGTACCTTACACCTACTTTATCTAAATGTGTGACCTATACTGTTACTGTTGTATTTGCTTTCTAGACTTGAACTTATCCATTTGCCATATGGTTATGCCACTGGGTTATGCTATTGGTTGGCTCTGATATTCATCAGGCCACAGTTCCTGTACAAATAGTGTTTTTGAGGCATGTGCAAAGTGAAAAGTGTCCTAGGGCAGCAGCCTTCCTGGGGCCCCACTGATGCCACCATACTTATTCTGCACGGACTTTTTACATTGTGTGCTTTGGATGTTTGTCACACAAATTATTCCGCATCCCATTTACCTTACATTCTCTTGCAAAGTGGGTGATATGTGTGAGTCCATTACAAGGATTTTGCAGGGAAGGTGTGTTTGGGTTCCACTGTTTTAAGTATTCATTTCTACAGTTGATTGTTCCTTTAGCATAAAACAACAATCTCTGTTAGGCATGGCAGATCATCTCTTACCCATCATATCTTACGTTCTGGTGAAGGTTAAGGCCCACGGTTTACTTGAAAGTTGCTCTTGACATTCCTGGGTGTGTGCCATTGTGGGACCACAGCTGCAGCCTTTCTGGATGGTGTTGCAAAATGAATTTGGATAGGCTGGACTTTTTTATCTGCCCCTGGCTTAGCAATGTAAGCTTACTTGGTTGGCTCTGGGCAGGCAATCAGCAGAGGTAGATGTAGTCTCCAGGAGTAAAGAGAGGTTATTTGGAACCATTTTCATAATATTTTCCAGACTGGGAGTGTGGATTCAATGTATCCAAGCTTCAGAACTGGTTCGGGTTAGTTCTCTTTCAGCTGTGGTGCTCTCCAGACACACCATTTGTGTACATCTGTGCTTCTCAGAGCAGGTACTGCTGGGGGTGGATCCCAGTAAGAACACATTCAACCCCTTACCTTGAACAACAGAAATTGCAGTCCCACCTCTCACCTCTACAACTTCCAAATAGCAATGTTCAGTAAGAACTAATTAATAGCCCCTTCCTGAGGGGCAGTCAACCACCAGCAGGAATGGAACACCTACTACTGGCAGTAACACTAATGCTGCCTTGATTTTACCTGCTGGCCTATGATTCAGCTTTCAAGTAGGCTAGAAGTAGGCCTGAACCTCTTTTTTTCTGAGCAATCCTGACCAATAGAGCAAAGAGGGCAACCTGTCCTGGTACTTTTTTATGCTGAGATATCTTGCTGATGGCACTTCATGGGTCAGTGACAATAGAAAGTTCCTCTGCACTATGGAAACAACTATCCTCTTGCAAGCCCCTTTTCAGGATTCACAGGCTCACTGTAAAATAGCCCGTGCTAGCCTTCATCATAATATCTTCCAGCTACTTTTTTGTCCACGTTTTCCTGAGCCTGAGCTTTCTTCTAAGTACCACAAGTGTTCGGCACCCAACTTATGTCTAGCGGAGTTCCTCTTAGTTCCATCCTCCAGCAGCTAACCAACTTTGTATCTCTGGCTGTTACCCATAGTTCAACACCTGGTCTGTTTCAGGTGTCCTTTCCTTCTTTCCCTCTGTAGCAAGGTTGATGGATAGCACTGCTAGTGCCTTCTTAGAGTCCCCGATCAGGTAACTAATTTTCTCTGTTCCTTGAAAATGTGGGGTGGTCCCAGTCTCTTCCTGCAACTGACATAGTGCCTGTGCTATAGTCAATACAGCTCATGTGATCCAAGCCCTGTAGGATTTTGATCCTGGTACTTAACCTACGGGAAATCAAATCAGTGCCCAAGAGACATCCAACACTTTGCATCCCTCTCACCTGTGCCTGTACCTTGACCATGCTCATTGTATATTTGTACCTCTACTCAGGCAATTAGGTACTTCATATTAAGTTCATAGTATTGTTACCAACACCAATGAGTTTGCTGCTTCTGAATAGTGCCTAAAGAAAGAGCGATGTCAGCTTTAATGGCTAATAGAGCCTCATCTATATTTCTCTCAAAAAGGCCTATCCAAGACCTTGCAATGCACATCAAAGTTAGCTGAATTTCTTTGTAGCCATCCATACCGCCTTAGAAGTGCCCCAGTTGACATATGATAGAAGGCAATGTTAAGTGGATTTAACAATGCATTGAGGAGGGCTGAGTATACAAGCAATTCCTCCTTCAGAGCAGCCAGTAGCCATCTGATGAAATTCCAAAAAGTAGATATTTTGTGGCAGAAATATTTACCATTGTGTTCTAAAATGGCCGAGGTGTTGACAGTCTTTAATGAGGTTCTTCATAAATCATCCAGAGTCTTGCCCATCATATCCAGATGCTGACAGTCCTAACCAGGAGGTGCAGTATAAGGAGCTGAAGGATGGTCAAAAGCTCTGCCTCCTGCCATGGCGATGTCAATGATATGTTTCTTCTGGCCCAGAATTGTCATCATGAGTAAATTATCTATCCAGGTCCTGACAAGTGCTTGTTAAGCTCAAGTCCATTGGCTCTGATTGTCATCAGAGGAGACATGCACCAGTTCTTCCTGCAATTTAGCTTCATCATTCAGCTTCTCATCACTGTAATGGTCATCAACAAGTAGTTTTTCTGGCAGCTCTGGTGTAGCTTGAATCTGTGACATAACTGTTTTTAAAGAAATGGTCAACATCAATGGGTTAATGGACACCAGCGTAATAAGAGTAGTCATCAGTGCCAATGCGGTCATCTTTCCGAAGTCTAATCTATGAACATGTTATTGACGTGGCTGTTCTTATCAGTGACTATACAATCATTGAGGTCTTCTTCGTTGTTGATAGGGTATTAGTCATCATTGACGTGGTGCTGATGGTGGCTTAATTGAAAAAAAATGTATTTTTCTGCTCATCAACAGGATTGTTATAGAAGATGTTGTCACTGAAGAAAGTTTGTAACACTTTTTCAGAGTAGGTGTGGAAGATCCATTGCTGATTTTGCATATCTGGGCCATGACAAAAAACTTGCCACCTGCTGCAAAAGACTGATGGTTAGTGACAAAAACAGAGAGCGCTTTACTGCTGGAGGACAAAGGTGCAACAAGATCTTCAATGGTGGTAGGATCCAATTTTCCCTTGGAATTTGATGCAGCTTCTTGGGAGTGCTTTTTGACAGACTTCAGACCCGAAGAAGATGACTTCAGTGCAAAGAATACCTAGCCCTCTCCATTTTGAAGGGTCCTGGACCTGAAGTTATTACATATGAAACTCTTCTTTACAGAATGTCTGTCTTTGTGATGATAGAATAAACACTTTGTATAGGTTTCAACCACATATACTTTCCTAGCCCACATAGGAATTACAAATATTAGATACATTTATCTCTTTTTGGGAGTCTCTAGAACCGGGAGAAAATTGAAACATATCAGACAAAATTTGAATTCAGCTGTAGAAGAATAGAGAGGGTTACTATCCATTCACAAAATGGAAAGCAGCTCTGTGACTCTCTACCTGATTGGCCTAAGTATGGGTTATAAGATGAGGTGGAGAGCCTACATGTAGCCTATGGGTGTTTTCAATATTGAGTGTATATGTAAATTGATATTTTAACATTGATGACTGGGCCAGTCGTCAGGGACTGTCTGTCTGTCTGGAAGAACTCATATCTGCAGTTTTTCAAAAATGGCTCTGAAACTCAGGGAGCATGGGCTTTGAGGAAGCCCCTGTCAGTCCGTGGCTTTCACATATTTTGATGATTTGTCATAGTTTTCAAAGTTAGTCCTGTGATTTGATTTTGTTTTCTTTTTGTCAGCACAAAAATACCCCCAAATGCAAAGGGGTATTGGATTACTGCCTTAGAACAGTACAAGATTAGTAGGTAAATATTTTGGTTTTAATATGTTTTCAAAAGGATATGAGCTAGTTAGAGATGTGATTATAAGCAGGAAGGGATTTTCAGAATTTGGCTGCTAGATAAGAGATTGATTGCCCACCTTTGCAGATTCTCTGATTTTGAGTTTGACCAGAAAAAAGGCAGCTGTAGAACCGAGCACATGAGTGGAACAGTATAAGGCAAAAAGGGATTTGATAAACTCCAGACTTTGCCCACAGAGCACACCGTGGCATAAGTAGAGCGATTTAAAAAGAGAGCTCTCAGGGACTAAATGCTATATCTGATGGTGATGGTGGAGTGCAAGGGTAGCATGGTGGGGAAGGTCACGAAGTAGCTGAGCTGCCATATTTTGAAACAGCTAAATGTGATGGATTGGAAGTTTTGGAAGACCCAAGTAGTATTTCCATAGTACAGACAGGATCCAATTAGGACTTGAATGACACAGAAGTGATGGTGATGCTAAGGATGTAGAAAAGGAAGAATTTTCCTCAATTGTGTGCAGCCTTACAAACAGTTAGAGAGGATTTCGAAAAATTGGGCTGAGCAGTTCTGGGTTTCAATAAAGATGAAACTTCGAAGGATTTTGAGGAACTGGAGTTGGATAGAAACCTAGTTCAGAGAACCAACAAAAATTAGCCCAAATGAAGTTGGAGCTACCCACAATCATGACCTCCATTTTGTTTGTGTTTAATTTTGTGGAGGAGCTGCTCATCCTCGTGGCAAACACCGACTTGCAGGTTTGAAAGCTATTTTTTGTTGTGGCTGAATTGTCATCATTATGCAGGAGCCTGTAGACCCTAATAGGTGCTGTGCTGGGCTACACTCTTGACAAAGGTGTGACACTGAGTGTAACCTCTTATTTGCTTCCTATGGAGTCTCTAGGAACCCCTTTAATTTATAGCTGTGCATTGTATGCGTGGATTTCACTGACCACTTATAATATAGATGATCAAACTTTGCAGGACTCCAATGCTTCTGATGAAACCTGGATGACCTGATAGGCTGTACTTTAACCAGCTGAAACATGTTGACCTGGAGGCGTGAAAGACAGTAAGCTTTCCAGATACACCAAGCTCCTGATTTTATTGGTAACACGGGTGCTGTCGCTGATTTTAATTTAAAAAAAGACTAGCACTGCATAGCACTTTTAATGTTCCATGTCTCCTACAACTAAAATTACTGGTAATATCCTAGTGCTCCCCCCCACAAGAGGGCAAGAGGTGTTGAGCCCTCCCTGTGCCGTAAAAAGGTATTAGGACTGAATGATGCAACAAGCCACATAGAAATGTGTGAGTGAGGGTTCGCAGATAAAAGACAGGAAACCTGCCCCTACAATAATAAAAATAATAAAAATTGGGTTCTGTTAAATGAAGATTACCTCTCCTTTTGTTTCTTGGGGTGGGTGGGGGTGCTGATGTATCTCTCTCCCTTCCTCTGTCCTGTTAGTTAGTTCCTGAATTGCCCTCAAGCCTGATCGTAATTTAAGTGTTATCAACAAAGGCTTTAAACTCCAGTTTGTAGGAGGTCATACATTTTGCAAGCTAGGCCGTATATAGGTTGAACTTTCTGGGCTCAGGGAGGAGTCTTGCTAAATGGCACATATAAGGGGTGTGAACAAGAATTGATAAGTACTCATGGTGACCGCCTGAGAACTGGATTCTAGGAAGGAAGTCTACCAAACTAATGCTCTATATTTGATACTCGCCTCTTACAATCTAAATAAGAGAACTCCATGGGGCACAGGATCTAAAGCCACGATCCGGTCAAGCAAGATGAGAGCGGCGCTGCCGTTGGCATGTTGGATCTATCTTAGCTGATTCAGATTCATAAGCAATGATATCGTCATCTCTGTTCCATGGTAGGTGCGAAACCTTGCTTGGTAAGAATACAGTTCTTATTAATGTTGTTGTTTATTTGATGGTTTGCTATACTATGCAGAACCTCAGCCTTATCAATGAAGGGGAAAACTAGGCCTGTAATTGGTGAAAGGAGTAGGATTGTTGGATGCCGCCTTTAGAAAGGCAACTACTATGACTTGTTTCCAGGCTAGTGAAATAGTGGCAGAACGGAAAGATTTGTTAATAGCCTCATGGAACCTAGAAGCATAAGTATCTAAAGCTAAATGGAAAAAACAAGTGGGACAAAGGTCAGAAGAGGAGGCAGACTTAGTAGCTAGAATGGTTAGAGGAGAAGAAGGGGGCCTCAATAATCTGAATTTTGGAGGTGAAAGAATCCACAAGAGATTCACAGAATTCTGGATATATAAATACAGTGTTGTCACACGAATAATGTTCAGAGAATTATTCGACAATCCTAAATAAATAATGAGTAAACTTTAAAGACAGAGAAATGCAAGATGAATAATAAGTCATATATGCAGAAATTAGCTCTTTTTTTGTAAGTCTTATCCATTCAAATCATGCAATGCTGAGGATGGTTATAGTTTCCCATTTGTATCCTCATTTGGTTTAGTAATGGGGCAACAACTACTCCTTTTTTAGACAGAAGAAGCGAATCAGTGTATAGCTTGTGATATATTTACTTTGCATAAATTGCTGATTATGGCATTTTTGTTTAGAAAATGTTTGCTGTTGGTATGCACGTAAGCTTTCTTTAAGATTCAATAAAGTGCAGAGCACCTCCATTAAGTCTCCTAATAAAATTAAAAGAATGCCAGCATGTAACACCCTTAAATATGCCTCCATGAGTGTCCAAAATATACTCTAAATTGCCATGGAGCTATATATTACCTGACAAATGTACCTTTTGCCTGATTTACTTGTCTTGAGAGAAAGTGTTTTTTGAACACTTAAAAAGCTGCCATCTTAGTAGTTTTGAATACAACATGGAAGTTCCAGTCTTCCTTTGAATTCCTATTTACTACCGAGGGTCTAGTTGGGAGTGTAATTTTGCTTTTGAATGTAAGTTTAATGTGCTCTGGATGTAGACTTTCCTGGCTACTTGGTCAACCGAAATTTTCAATCTTCCTACTAAGGCATATAAATGTAATATGGGATACTTCTTCACTGTTCTGAATAATTGTATATGATTATAAGGGTATTGTTGTTTGCTGAAGGTTGTTGACTGGAAGTCTATTCAAGGATCCACCTATCGCTCATTCCTTTCATTTGAAGTGATGTTTCTCATGTGGAACTTGATATCTTAAAATCCTTCATCACCATTTCCAATGTGTGTCATTGCTTTCCCGCTTGGTTTGGCAACATAAAAGTATATCCCTGCCGGCATTACTACTAACAACCCAGTAAAACAAGTTTTTTTGGCTTGTTTTACTTTCACCGCATCAGTGCTCTGGGGCATGATTCAGCCTTTAAATACTAAGGCCCATATTTATACTTTTTTAGCACTGCATTTGCCGCCTTTTTAAAAGCAAAAGCAGCGCAAACTTACAAAATACAATTGTATTTTGTAAGTTTGCTCCGCCTTTGTGTAAAGAAATGACGCAAATACGGCACTAAAAAAGCATAAATATGGGCCTTACTGAGTTGAAGAAGGTATCCTTAGAAATAAGAAAATCCCTGTTCCATTGATTTCTTTACACAGTGGATCCCTGCTTGGATTTGCCACCAAAGAGTAAACCCAAGCAGTGATCCAACCACTATACAACAGGAATTTGTGACAGGGGGAGCAGCTCCTTTGGCAAAGGCTTTTGCTCCTTCAGCCTCTCCCAAAGTTTTATCTTTCTGCCCCTCCAGCGGGTGGATGAGGATGGTTGCACTCAATCTGCCCTCTGCAGGGACAGAAAGCCCATTAGACTACAGTTTTTATCAGAAGATGTGGAAACACAGGATTTGTTATTACCAATTGGACTTCTCTAAATCTGTGGCTTCGAAATTAAAGCCAGGTTGCAAGAAGAAAGACATTTTGCAAAATGCCCTCTGAATCGTGTGATAGTATGGGTCTTCCCAAATTCAGTGGTGTACAAACAACCAATGTTCCTAAACTCAGTATCTTGTGTACATTTCAGAAATATATAGGTTTCCTTTATACCTATTTTTCATTTTTTTATATTTTACCATATGAATTGTTGAATAGCATATATAGAGTAACAAATTAAATTTAAGGTCCAGCTCAGTTGTTGGTTCCAGGTATCGTGTGATGTTTTTGAAATCCACAAACCCTTTATAGTGGAGAGGTCTAAACAGAAAGGTCTGTCAGATGTAATGATGTATTGCTTATGTAATTTGGCCATTGTGACAAGAAGTTACAGATGAAAAGGTTCTCACAAATGACAATTATTTTCCTATTAATTTTCAATATTTATTTCAACGATTTGTGTCTTTGGGAAAGCTTTGTGAAGTCTACACAAATGTACCCTATGTATAATCAGAATGTTGTCTACTTTTCAGATATGTATAGCTTCCTGAAATCACCCAAGAGTTTCACACCTGTTTCCACCACAAACTGGAAGTAGGTTGATAGCAGAAACATTAGGAAAAATGGGCTGCCTCGTGGGGAAATGTCAAAACTGTGATTTTTTTTTGTTCATATCTGCTCATTTCTGAAAGCTGGAAAAATTGTGATTTTAGCAGACCAAGCCTTTGTTGATGACATATTTTTGGTAAAGAAACACTTTCCTGTGTAGCATTGTTGTCCTGTTCTCCCACCTCCCCAAAAAAAACAAATGCATCTATATTTTGGCTATTTTCTCAGTCCCCTCAAAGAAAACCCTCAAACACTGGGTACCCATTTGAATCCCCACAATGTTGGGGGTAAGAAAGGACTCAAATGTGGTGTGGGTACCTACGCAGAAATACAACTTTGGAGGCTTAAGTGCGAGTAGCCAAAGAAAGCTCAACACTGGGGTGGAAAAGCCTCAGCAGTTAAAGGGTTAATATGTAAAGTGACATTAAACAAATGAATACAAAACAGTTCGAAAATAATTTATAATAAATAATTACATTTAATTAAACGTAAGTCTACTTTCTAAAATATATATGTATGTATATAAGTATTTATATATTACCTAGTGGTGGTCGCCACAAGGTATAGTTATGTCTGCTATTCCATAGGAAAAGCTTCTTTGTGTAGCTAATAACTTTGTCACGTTTGAGGAATCTCCACTAAACTTTCTAAAAAGGTGCTTCTTTTTTACTAGTCTTTGCATGGAAGGTTTTGGGGTAATCTGTCAAGTGAGGGCTGAGACAAAAGGAGGAGTTCCAAAATGCAAAATCCCCATGCATTTTACACAGATTTATTTAAGATGGGTTACAGCAAAAACCGTGTAACGGAATTACACAAAATTCAGAAGAAAGCTAGATCTTGGTCCGCAGATTGTGCTTTTTGTGATTTGATGTAAGTCCATTTAGTAGTTTTTTGAGAAAATAAGGTTGAAAAATAATTATATAACTGAACGGTTGGGTCTGGGAGAGTCTAGAGATAATCTCTCGGGAGCTGCAATTTTGAAATAGAGCATTCTGATTGGCCCAGGGAGGTTTATCTTCCTTATGCCATCTCGCTCCTGCTGAAGACAGACTCCCGCAAGTGCTCTGATTGGCTGCTAGCAACATGACAAAAATGTTGGTGCCAGCTGTTACAGGACTCAAGAACTTGGAGGGTCATTACGAGGCTGGTGGTCTGGAGACCAGCCCCGCAGTGATGGTCAGACTTCTGCAGTCCAGACGGTCCGATCGCCACATTACAACACTGGCGGTTGGACCGCCAGGGTACCTCTGTCCCCGCCGGGAACAAGGTTCCCAATGGGCTGACGGCAGTCGGACTCGTAGTCAACAACAGCGGAGCTGAACTCAGAGCACTGTGCTGATCACGACTCCTGTTTCTGTCAGCCTTTGAAATGGCTCCCAGAGACAGTGCTGGGGGCATGGGTGCACAGGAGGCATGGGCAGTGCAGGGCTCACCTTCCCAGGACCCTCAGAATGCCCACTATGTATTTTCAGACAATGTGCATTCTGAGGGTGCTGGAGTCCTAAAATATTGGCCTTGGCTCCCTAAAGGGAGCAGAGACAAATATCGTAGCACTGTTCTCGTCAGTCAGTCTGGCAGGAAATCGTAATACAATGTTCCCACGGGTCAGCCCTGTGGAAACATTGTAATACGACGGGGGGACGCTGCCGGCATGACAGCAGCATCCTCCCCACAGCTTTGGCAGTCCTGTAATCGGATTGCCAAAGTTATAATGAGACCCTTAGTAAATATCTATCTATCTATCTATCTATCTATCTATCTATCTATCTATCTATCTATCTATCTATCTATCTATCTATCTATCTATCTATCTATCTATCTATCTATAATGTGTATGACTAACTCATGAATACTAGTTACCATCCCCTGAATAATGAGTAAACTGATAAAACTAATTGAAACACTACCAAAAACAGCTAGTAAAATTAAACTTTAAACAAGGTGACCAATAGAATGAGTTTGCTTCTCATTCCATTACCACTATAAAAAGGGCACAAGATGGGCTTTATTTTACGGCAAAAAATGCCAACACTTCACAAAACCAACAGTCTGCCAGATTCAAGAAAGAAAAAGTGAACAATGTCAGTGCAACAAGAATGCATTGAACTTTACAAGTAATTTAAACAAACTTGTTAGCAAGTAAATAATCAACTCTCTAACGTAGGAAACAACATAAAAGCAAAAGTAAATATGATTAGGTATTGAACAGCCCAAAATACATAAATGTTAAAAACCAAACTTATATAAATGTGATCCTAAAGCTAAACAAACCTTTTTTTTAACCTTTAATTATAAAGAATGTTTTACTTTGAACTGGCAAAAATCTATCAGCCGTCCCTCACCTGTGCAAAAAATACAGAAACCTGACATAACAATTAATGTTCTTGACTACACTACTGGACAACTGCCAGATATCCCAAATGCAATAGGTCTTATAGCATGCACCAGAAAGACTAAAACTGAAAATCCTCCTGCTCCTAAAAATTCCATGACATAAATATTCCACATATTCTAACGACTAAACATAGTGAACAATCCTTCCTCATGAGTGATAGCACTAACAAGGACAGTAGAATAATAATATAGGCTTATAGCCTGCCATAGCGGGCTATACAGGCCATTGAAGACCGCTGTGAAAGACACACATTGGAATGTTGCAGCTCCAGGCTTCTACCAGCCATTAGAAGCCCAGAGCACTCCATTGGCGTTAATGGAGCACTCAACATTCCAATGTTCTAATATAGCCTTAGAACCCGCTGCAGTGGGCTCTACCGGTCATTAAAGGCCCGCTCCCACGTTAAAGGCCCGAGCCGAAGGCCTTTTACAAGGAAGGGCCTTTAATGGCTGGTAAAGCCCACTCCGGTGGGTTCTAAGGCTATTAGAACATTCTGCCACTAGAGGGCAGAATGCTATATCAAATAAAACAAATTCCTCACAAAGCCCGAGAGGATTAAAATCCCCTCAGGCTCTGTGAGGCTTTGTTCACAGCTTATGCTGTGAACAAAGGGAACATTGGAATGTTAGTATTTGTAGGTTATTTTCTGTAATATGAATTAGAACATTGGAACGTTGGCAGCTCCATTGAAAACAATGGAGTGCTGCGGACTTTTACTGGCCGGTAAAAGCCTGCAGCGCCAACATTCCAATGCTCGCTTTGTTCACAGCAACAGCAGTGAACAAAGCCTCATGGAGCCCGAGGGGATTTTAATCCCCTCGGGCTCCGTGAGGAATTTGTTTTATTTAATAGAACCTTCTGCCCTGAGTGGCAGAATGTTCTAATAGTCTTAGAACCCGTCGTAGCGGGCTCTACCAGCTATTAAAGGCCCTCTTCCTTGTTAAAGGCCCGAGCCGAGGCCTTTAATATACGGTAGAGCCTACAAATACTAACATAAAGCCAAACGTAGATGATGGTTGGCGCATTTAAATTGTGACCAACATAATTTTCACAGATTTATACCATACATGATGAATCAACAATACCTTTAGTATATACACTTCTTTATAATGAGTAAAGTGGTACAGGATATAAACTACTAACTCTAATCAAATCCCAAACTAATAACTGCTACCCCCAAAATATTATTATTGATTTCAAACAAGCAAAAATAAGAACAGAATTAAAACTCTCCCCACACAGAGCCATACAAGGCTGTTACTACCCTTTTAACCAGAATGTTTGGGCACACCATCAAACATTTTCACTACATATTCAGCAAATGGATGGTTTTCCTATATAATAAAAATATAATAGCCCTAACATATGTGCCAGTTACAGATGTAGCTCAACACTATAACATTCTCATAGACTTCCCCTACTACTGAATACAAGAAGACAAAGGACGCCCCCTAATGGATTATTTTGAAGATGCTTGGTTTGGCAGAATGCTAAGCTCTGGCCACAAATGAAAGCCCAAATATCAAATACCATGCTGGCACATATATGACAGCACCATGGCGCAAAAAGTCAAAACAAACAACACATTGCTTGCCACAATAGGCCAAAGCCTATGTTGTCAATTCTTAGAAATCCTAAAAAACAAATAGCAAAGCTACCATCAACTTAGAATAGAACAACTTAGGCTAGAGGAGCCTATTACCCAAGTAAGACCTAAAATATCCAAACAAAAGAAATGTACAAAATTCTACAAAGCAAAGTACAAATGTTCTCTAGCTGGAATTCATCGCTAGAACACTACTTTAAAAAATCCTACTATTTCAACTACAACTAAAATCAACTTGAATAGAAATATATGTCAAACACATTTACTTATAAATATAATTTCAATTATTTTTACTATTCAGTCTGACTTATATATATTATTATGAACAAAATACATTGAGACTGATAAAAATAATTTGAAATTACATTAATAAATGTATTATTAAAAAACAAAATATGGTATCACATAAAAAGCACCTACTAGTAGTTCCAAATAAATATACAAAATATGTAACAGCTATTTAATCCCCAGGGGGCCTGGGGCGAGCTGGCCTCGTCCAGGCAGACGGTTCTCGTGTGCCTGGGACGAGACCATCTCGTCCTGCACCCAGCCCACGGGGGGAGCGCTAGCGCTCCCCACGTCGGCCTCCCTCCCACACACCCCAGTCGGGAATGGAAGGGGAATCGCTTCCCCTTCCAACCCAACCCCCCCCCCCTCGGCAATCTGATGATGTTGCCGCACTGCCGAGGACTCGCTGGAAGCTATTTGCTTCCAGTGCGTCAACAAGAGAGGACTTCAATTGGTAATTCCCTCTCTTTTTGGGGGTTTTGGGGGGGACAACAGACACAGGGGGAAAGGAAAGAGTTTTTCCTTTCCCCCTGTGCCTGTTTTCAGTGGATTCCTGCTCCATGATTGTGGGCGGGGCCCGCGATCCTGGAGCAGGAATCCCTACTAGGCACCAGGGATTTCTTTTCAATGTTATTTAGGGGAGCGACCCCTTGGGCAATGGTCGCTCCCCTGGGGGGCAATTATAAATCCTGTTTCGGCCCTCCCTGGGGGGAGATCACCCATTTTTTGGGCCGATCTGCCCCTGGGGGGGGGGGGGGGGGAAGGTTGAAACCGTCTAGATAACCAGGGATTTATTTTGTTGAAGTATTTGGGCAGTGACCCCTTAGGCAAGGGTCACTGTCCCGGGGCAATATTTTTGAATATGTTTCAACCCCCCTGGGGCTAGTTCAGCCATGTTTTTGCCCGTTCTCGCCCCGAGGGGGGTCGAAACCCACTAGGCCCCAGGGATTGTGTGGTGTGTGTGTTTTGTGTGTTTGGGGGCACCCAAAGGGGCGGAAATTAGTTTTGGCCATTTCTGCCCCCCTTGGGGGCAGATGGGCCTATTTATTTTAGGGGGGCAGAAACCACCAATATGCCAGGGATTTATTTTTTTGTTCCCCTTTTTTTGTTTTGTGCTGGGGGTGCCCTCTTTTGCCCCCTTTGGCAAGGGTGCCCCCCCTAAAAGGGACACAGAGCTGTTGGCCATTTCTGCCCCCCTTGGGGTCAGATCGGCTTTTTTTTTTTTATGCCCATCTGCTTCCATGCGGGACAGAATCTACTTAGGCACCAGTGATCCTGTGTGTGTGTGTGTTTTGTGTGGGGGGTGGCACCTTTGGCAAGGGTCGCCCCCCAAAGGGGGCACGTTACTGATGGCCCCAAGGGGGGCAGGTGGCACCGAGATGTCAGAGATTTGTTTTTTGGTTCTCTTTACTTTTTGTGTGCTGGGGGCGCCCCCTTTGACAAGGGTCGCTCCTTGAACGGGGCACAGAGCTGTTGCCCATTTCTGCCCCCCTTGGGGGCAGATTGGCCTATTTGTTTTAGGCCCATCCACTTAGGCACCAGGGATCCTGTATGTGTGTATGTGTGTGTATTCCCAAAGGGGGGCACATTACTGATGGCCATATCTGCTCTCCTTGGGGACTGATCGGTCTATTTTTTTAGGCTTATCTGCCCCGAAGGGGGCAGATGCCACCAAGACGTGAGGGAATTTCTTTTTTTTTTTGTTCCCCTTAGTTTTTTGGTGCTGGGGGTGCCCCCTTTCGCCCCCTTTGGCAAGGATTGCCCCCCAAACAGGGTACAGAGCTGTTGGCCATTTCCACCCCCTTTGGGGGCAGATCGGCCTATTTTTTCTTTAGGCCCATCTGCCCCCAAGTGGGGCAGAAGCCACCTAGGCACCAGGGACAATTTTTAAGTTCTTGGTGGCGGGGTGTTTGTCAACTGGCGAAGTATTTGTATTTGTGATTATAACAGTTTATTTCTTCTTTTTGTTCTGGTTCAAAGCTTTTGCTTCCTTTGCTGTGGATCCTTGCGGTTTTGGCAGTAGTTGTCCTGCGGTTTGCATAGTTGCATGTTTTAGGTAAGTAAAAGCAATTTACTCCAAAGGAGTATTGTTGACATGCATGAATGACATGTTTGTAGGTGATGTACTAAATGCAGGATTGTGTGTGAAATTGTCCTTAGATTTGAGCACAATGATATTTGTGTCGTCATATCTCTAATTTGCCTTTTTCTTTTTTCTTTTTAGTGAGATATCGTTGTTGATTACTGTGTCTGTGCAGAGTAGTTTCTGGTGAGTAGCTTTTTCAGGCAAGTGAGTGGTATAGGTTTTTAGTACATAACTCTTTGTGATAAAGCTGCACTTTGTTTATTACTTATTTTAGTGCTGGTTGTTGTTGGCAATCCATTTGTTGTTTGAAAAGATCGTGGCTAGCCGCAGAGTGACCGCTCAGCAGGTTGTTGGCATGCTTTTTGAGTCGTCTTCTGACCATGATTATGAGACTGGCTCTGCATCTGAGGCAGAGGAGGAAGTGAGAGATTCTGGCAGTGAGTTTTCTGTCTGAGAGGATTCTTCTGATGAGGAAGCCACACTCAGTGCAGATGAAGGGCCTGTTTTAGAGGAGGACATTGATGTGCCAAGAGTGCAGCAGCCTGTGGCTAAAGGGTTTCCCATTAGAAGACCTGACACCTGGATTGCCCCAAACATGGAGCAACCACAGTTACCTGCATTTACTGGTCTCACAGGGTGTAGAGTCAATACTGAAAACTTTTTGCCTGTCAATTTCTTTCACTTGTTTATGGACAATGTATTTTTGGAAGAGATTGTGAAGCAGACTAATTTGTATGCAGAGCAATATTTGAGAGACAACGCTGCCAGACTTAGGCCTCAGTCTAGAGCTACTCAGTGGGTTCCCACATATCTGGAAGAGGTGAAAAAGTTTTTAGGTTTGACTTTTTTTGATGGGGTTGATAAGGAAGCAGTCACTGGCTTCTTATTGGTCTACTAGTCCCTTGATGGCAATGGCCATATTTCCTGCAACTATGACTCGGAATCGCTATTTGCTTCTTCTTCGTATGCTGCATTTTGTAGACAATGCTTTAGCCTTGCCACGAGATCACCCTGATTGTGACCGTCTTTTTAAGATTAGGCCTGTCCCTGATCATTTTGTAGATTGGTTTTCAGAGGTCTATGTTCCAGGCAAAGAGATAAGTGTGGACAAGTCTTTGGTCCTTTTCAAGGGGTGTTTAGTTTTTAAGCAGTACATTCCTAGTAAGAGGGCACGGTATCGAATTAAATTGTATATGCTGTCAGAAAGTAGTACAGGATACGTGTATAATTTCCGGGTCTTCACTGGTAGGGATTCCAGTATTGACCCTCCTGGTTGTCCGCCTACTTTTGGCATTAGCGAGAAAATTTGTGCGGGAACTTGGTAGACGACTGTTTAACAAAGGTCACCATTTGTACGTAGATAATTTCTACACTGGAGTGCCGTTGTTCAAGGAGTTGTTTAGACTGGGCATTGTTGCTTGTGGCACAATCCATTCTAACCGGAAAGGCTATTCAAATGAGCTTGTCACAGTGCAGTGCCTTGCGGAATAATGAGCTGCTAGCTCTGAAATTTTCAGACAAGAGGGATGTGTACATGCTATCTACCATCCATGATGAGAGTACTTCCCCTGTGACTGTTTGGGGTCAGGTTGCCGAAGTGCACAAACCTGCGTGCATTTTGGACTACAATAGGCACATGGGTGGTGTTGATACAGTAGATCAGAGGTTGGAACGTTACACTGCTCTTCGTAAGTCTTACGTGTGGTATGAAAAGTTGGCCCTACATTTCCTGAGTCAAGGATGAAATTTGTTAAATTTCAGGAGTCAGTGATAGAGAGCCTTATTGTGGTGGAACAGGCAAGAGTTCCTAGAGTAGCAGTGGTGGAGGATGTGGCTAGATTGAAAGATCGCCACTTTCCAGATCACATTCCTCCCACTCCCAAAAAAGACTTGCCCACTAAGAAATGTTGATTATGTGCCCGAAGAGGTATCCGGAGGGAGAGCCGGATGTACTGTCCCGATTGCCCTTCAAAGCCTGGGCTGTGTGTGGCTAGCTGTTTCAGGAGTTACCACACAAAACATTTTTTGGGGCAAATACCGTGAGCGTAAACTGCCTATTTGATATTTTCATATGTTCAGTTTCACGGTTGGCATTACTGTCATGTATTTGGTTAGAGCTTTTGTGTTTGTAGTTTTGTACTTATTTTATAATTAGTTAGTGGTTTCTTTGTTGCTTATAAACAAAAAAAGTGCTGGCGGTGTGCGTGGGGTGGCGCTTGGCTGGCAGTGTGCGTGGGGTGGCGCTTGGCTGGCGGTGCCAGCCAAACATCAGTCCACACACTCCCATCAGATAGTGTGATTGCTGTATCAGGCATGTGGGAGTATGTAAGTGATGGGCCCTTGAGTGGCGCTGTCTGCTGATGCAAGTGTTGTTATGTGCTGGGCCCATGGCTGGCGGCGTGAATGGTCTTGTGCATGTCATGTATGAAAGGTGTGTGAATGGACTGTAAAACGGTTGGTGCCTTGATGCGGCGTTACAGCTCGCGAGCTGTGAGTCATTGGCTCAGTTTTTTGGCCTTTCAGTTATTAACAGTGCATTTCACTTTTGTGAAATCTCTTGTTAATAAAATTTGATCTACTGAACCATCACTCACCCTTGTGCCAAATCCACCCAGTATGTGTGATAAAAATGACAAAACTTGCCCTGCTGTAATCAGGCGTTGCAGCACACTTGTGACATGCTAGGTGTCTCAGGTGGGACCCCGACGATGAAGCATGCCACCAACTTGGTTGGTGGGTGAGGGGTCTTTTTCACATAACCTAAGTGCGTTTCGTTTCACAATTTTAGTGTTTGGCACATCACAGACGTATGTGGACACATCAAAATTATATATTACAAAACTACCTGTGTTTGGGGGGAGGGGGCACCTATGTTTTTGGTCCTGGGTGCGGCCTTCATCTAGGAAAACCTACGAAACCCAGACATTTTTTAAAACTAGACACCCCAAGGAGTCCAGGGAGGTGTGGCTTGCGTGGATCCCCCAACATTTTCTTACCCAGACTCCTCTGCAAACCTCAAAATCTGCTTAAAAAAGCATATTTTCCTGACTTTTCTTTGTAGGATCACCACTCCGGCACAAAATTACTCCCCAGCGTTCCCCTCAGTCTCCTAAGTAAAATGACACTTGTGTGGGTCCCCAAAGCAGAGTTAGCCTAAAGATGTATAAAATAAAAATATGTGCTTATCAACTCGCTGTGCTATCCCCTCAATCTCTACAGGTTTTTGGACTTTTTCTGTTGCAGGCACCTGGCCCACCCACACAAGTGAGGTATCGTTTTTATTGGCGACTTGGGGGAACACTGGGTGGGAGGAAATTTGTGGCTTCTCTCAGATTCCAGAACTTTCTGCCACCGAAATGTGAGGAAAATGTGTTTTTTTAGCCTAATTTTGAGGTTTGCAAAGGATTCTGGGTAACAGAACCTGGTGAGAGCCCCACAAGTCACCCCATCTTGGATTCCGCTACGTCTCTAGTTTTAAAAAATGCACGGGTTTTGGTAGGTTTCCCTAGGTGCCGGCTGAGCTAGAGGCCAAAATCCACAAGTAGGCACTTTGCAAAAAACACCTCTGTTTTCTGTGGAAAAATGTGTTGTGTCCACGTTTTGCTTTGGGGCATTTCCTGTCACGGGCACTGGGCCTACCCACACAAGTGAGGTATCATTTTTTCGGGAGACTTGGGGGAATGCTTGGTGGAAGGAAATTTGTGGTTCCTCTCAGATTCCAGAACTTTCTGTTACTGAAATGTGAGGAAAATGTGTTTTTTTAGCCTAAATTTGAGGTTTGCAAAGGATTCTGGGTAACAGAACCTGGTGAGAGCCCCACAAGTCACCCCATCTTGGATTCCGCTACGTCTCTAGTTTTAAAAAATGCACAGGTTTTGGTAGGTTTCCCTAGGTGCCGGCTGAGCTAGAGGCCAAAATCCACAAGTAGGCACTTTGCAAAAAACACCTCTGTTTTCTGTGGAAAAATGTGTTGTGTCCACGTTTTGTTTCACATGATCGCGCTGGAAGCTGAGCTTCCAGTGCAATGGGGGAGGATCTGTGACAATCAGTAGGCTTACTTCAAAGGAAGGTCTCTCTAGTTTGTGATATCCTGCCTTGCCCAGGCCAGGCCCCAGACACACACCAGAGGGTTGGAGACTGCATTGTGTGAGGGCAGGCACAGCCCTTTCAGGTGTGAGTGACCACTCCTCCCCTCCCTCCTAGCACAGATGACTCATCAGGAAATGCAGACTACACCCCAGCTCCCTTTGTGTCACTGTCTAGTGAGAGGTGCAACCAGCCTAACTAACAAACTGACCCAGACAAGGAATCCACAAACAGGCAGAGTCACAGAAATGGTTTAAGCAAGAAAATGCTCACTTTCTAAAAGTGGCATTTTCAAACACACAATCTTAAAAATCAACTTTACTAAAATATGTATCATTAGATTGTGAGCTCAGAGACTCCAAACTCCACATGTCTATCCGCTCCCAAAGGGAATCTACACTTTAATCATATTTAAAGGTAGCCCCCATGGTAACCTTTGAGAGGGACAGGCCTTGCAACAGTGAAAAACGAATTTAGCAGGATTCCACTGTCAGGACATACACAACACATTACTATATGTCCTACCTTAATCATACACTGCACCCTGCCCTTGTGGCTACCTAGGGCCTACCTTAGGGGTGCCTTACATGTAAGATAGGGAAGGTTTAGGCCTGGTGTAGGAAGTTGGCTCTGTATGTGCTATTTCAAAGTAAGGAATAGCATGCACAGAGTCCAAGGGTTCCCCTTAGAGGTAAAATAGTGGTAAAAAGAGATAATACTAATGCTCTATTTTGTGGTAGTGTGGTCGAGCAGTAGGCTTATCCAAGGAGTAGTGTTAAGCATTTGTTGTACATACACATAGACAATAAATGAGGTACACACACTCAGAGACAAATCCAGCCAATAGGTTTTTATATAGAAAAATATCTTTTCTTAGTTTATTTTAAGAACCACAGGTTCAAATTCTACATGTAATAGCTCATTCGAAAGGTATTGCAGGTAAGTACTTTAGGAACTTCAAATCATCAAAATTGCATGTATACTTTTCAAGTTATTGACAAATAGCTGTTTTAAAAGTGGACACTTAGTGCAATTTTCACAGTTCCTAGGGGAGGTAAGTTTTGATTAGTTTTTCCAGGTAAGTAAGACACTTACAGGGTTCAGTTCTTGGTCCAAGGTAGCCCACCGTTGGGGGTTCAGAGCAACCCCAAAGTCACCACACCAGCAGCTCAGGGCCGGTCAGGTGCAGAGTTCAAAGTGGTGCCCAAAACACATAGGCTAGAATGGAGAGAAGGGGGTGCCCCGGTTCCGGTCTGCTTGCAGGTAAGTACCCGCGTCTTCGGAGGGCAGACCAGGGGGGTTTTGTAGGGCACCGGGGGGGACACAAGTCCACACAGAAATTTCACCCTCAGCGGCGCGGGGGCGGCCGGGTGCAGTGTAGAAACAAGCGTCGGGTTTGTAATGGAAGTCAATGGGAGATCTAGGGATCTCTTCAGCGCTGCAGGCAGGCAAGGGGGGGGTTCCTCGGGGAAACCTCCACTTGGTCAAGGGAGAGGGACTCCTGGGGGTCACTCCTCCAGTGAAAGTCCGGTCCTTCAGGTCCTGGGGGCTGCGGGTGCAGGGTCTCTCCCAGGTGTCGGGACTTTGGATTCAAGGAGTCGCGGTCAGGGGAAGCCTCGGGATTCCCTCTGCAGGCGGCGCTGTGGGGGCTCAGGGGGGACAGGTTTTGGTACTCACAGTATCAGAGTAGTCCTGGGGTCCCTCCTGAGGCGTCGGATCTCCACCAGCCGAGTCGGGGTCGTCGGGTGCAGTGTTGCAAGTCTCACGCTTCTTGCGGGGAGCTTGCAGGGATCTTTAAAGTTGCTGGAAACAAAGTTGCAGCTTTTCTTGGAGCAGGTCCGCTGTCCTCGGGAGTTTCTTGTCTTTTCGAAGCAGGGGCAGTCCTCAGAGGATGTCGAGGTCGCTGGTCCCTTCGGAAGGCGTCGCTGGAGCAGGATCTTTGGAAGGCAGGAGACAGGCCGGTGAGTTTCTGGAGCCAAGGCAGTTGTCGTCTTCTGGTCTTCCGCTGCAGGGGTTTTCAGCTGGGCAGTCCTTCTTCTTGTTGCAGGAATCTAATTTTCTAGGGTTCAGGGTAGCCCTTAAATACTAAATTTAAGGGCGTGTTTAGGTCTGGGGGGTTAGTAGCCAATGGCTACTAGCCCTGAGGGTGGGTACACCCTCTTTGTGCCTCCTCCCAAGGGGAGGGGGTCACAATCCTAACCCTATTGGGGGAATCCTCCATCTGCAAGATGGAGGATTTCTAAAAGTCAGAGTCACCTCAGCTCAGGACACCTTAGGGGCTGTCCTGACTGGCCAGTGACTCCTCCTTGTTGCTTGCTTTGTTCCCTCCAGCCTTGCCGCCAAAAGTGGGGGCCGTGGCCGGAGGGGGCGGGCAACTCCACTAAGCTGGAGTGCCCTGCTGGGCTGTGACAAAGGGGTGAGCCTTTGAGGCTCACCGCCAGGTGTCACAGCTCCTGCCTGGGGGAGGTGTTAGCATCTCCACCCAGTGCAGGCTTTGTTACTGGCCTCAGAGTGACAAAGGCACTCTCCCCATGGGGCCAGCAACATGTCTCTGGTGTGGCAGGCTGCTGGAACTAGTCAGCCTACACAGACAGTCGGTTAAGTTTCAGGGGGCACCTCTAAGGTGCCCTCTGTGGTGTATTTTACAATAAAATGTACACTGGCATCAGTGTGCATTTATTGTGCTGAGAAGTTTGATACCAAACTTCCCAGTTTTCAGTGTAGCCATTATGGTGCTGTGGAGTTCGTGTAAAACAGACTCCCAGACCATATACTCTTATGGCTACCCTGCACTTACAATGTCTAAGGTTTTGCTTAGACACTGTAGGGGCACAGTGCTCATGCACTGGTACCCTCACCTATGGTATAGTGCACCCTGCCTTAGGGCTGTAAGGCCTGCTAGAGGGGTGTCTTACCTATACTGCATAGGCAGTGAGAGGCTGGCATGGCACCCTGAGGGGAGTGCCATGTCGACTTGCTCGTTTTGTTCTCACTAGCACACACAGGCTTGTAAGCAGTGTGTCTGTGCTGAGTGAGGGGTCTCTAGGGTGGCATAATACATGCTACAGCCCTTAGAGACCTTCCCTGGCATCAGGGCCCTTGGTACCAGAGGTACCAGTTACCAGGGACTTATCTGGATGCCAGGGTGTGCCAATTGTGGAAACAATGGTACATTTTAGGTGAAAGAACACTGGTGCTGGGGCCTGGTTAGCAGGGTCCCAGCACACTTCTCAGTCAAGTCAGCATCAGTATCAGGCAAAAAGTGGGGGGTAACTGCAACAGGGAGCCATTTCTTTACACAAGCCCCCCCCAGCCCACAGGCCAGGAGACTCAGCCAACGCTGGAAGAGTCTTCCTAGTCTGTCAGGCGAGGAAGAGTAGAGGAAATGGCTGGTTTGTTGCAGGGCCTACTCTGCCTTACATCCTCCTGTTCAGGTCATTCCCTCTGGGGAACTGACCCACTTCCACAGTGATAGGACCTAGTCTGAACTGCCTCTTGTCTGTGCTTTTTATGTCTTCACCCATTCTCTCTATTTTGAGGTCAGAGGTATCCACCTCTGCTAATCTTATCTTAGCCAGGGTCACCCCTAGCTTACCCAAAGAGGTTACCCAGAGCTGGAGTAACCCCACCATGACCAACAGGGTCAGGGGGCCTAACTTGTTATTTGGCATGGGGTCAGACCACCATGCCAAGGATAGTGCAGCCATAAAGGCTAACACCCAGCAGAGGCCACTGACAGCTGTCAGTGCCCAGAACCACACCTTTAGCTCTTCACCTACAAGGGAAGGGGCTAAGTTACAGGCTTCTTTGGGTTCAGGGTGCCTGTCTGCTGTATTAGAGTGGGGGGTTACCACATCTTGTAGTAAACACCCTTCTTCCACTCTTTCTTCTGTTAGCTGAGGAGCCACCCACTCAGGCTTAACAGTTGCCTGACTAGCCAGGACTTCTTGTGGGTCAGGTTGGACTTTATCAGAGCCATTTTTGGAGTTCTCCCCTACTGGAGCAGAATCTCCTTGGCTTGCTGGAACCTTGGCTAAAGGTTGTCCACCTTTCCTACTCGGTTTCCTTTTCTTTTTCCTCTGGGGCCTACTTGCATTTACTGCAGAGGCAGGCACTCCAGAATCCTTGGGAGAGGACTGGCCCTGGACCAGTTCTTCTCTTGAGCTCTGACTAACCTCTGGGTAGTCATTTCCAAGGAGACAATCAAGGGGGAGGTCTGTACTGACTACTACCCTTCTCCAGCTAAGAGTGCCACCCACTTCTATGGGCACTAAAGCCACAGGCCTCTTAGTGACCCTGTCTAGGCTAACTCTTACCCTGGCAGTCTCACCTGGGATGTACTGGTTTGAGAGCACCAGCCTGTCATGCACAATAGTGTGACTGGCACAAGTGTCTCTCAGGGCAGTGGTTGGGATTCCATTCACCAGTAGGTGGTGGAAGTGTCTACTTCCCTCTGGAATCTCCAACTCACCTGTTGGGCCCTGTTTCCAGTTGAAGGCTAGGAAGACCTCCTCATCTGAGGAGTCATCTCCCATGGCTACACTGGTTACCCCAGGAATTTTGTTCTGGGGTTTGTTTTTGGGACAAGAAGTGTCCTTGGTGTGGTGCCCAGACTGTTTACAGTTGTGGCACCATGCCTTAGTGGCATCCCAGTTCTTACCCTGGTACCCACCTTTGTTTTGGGTTGTGTCTTGGGGCCCACCCACCTGTTCTGGTTTTTGGGGGCCTACAGAGGACTCTTTTTCTTTGTTTCTAGTGTCACCCACTTTCTCCTGGGGAGTTTTTGTAACCCCTTTCTTTTGGTCACCCCCAGTGGAAGTTTTGGTTACCCTAGTCTTGACCCAGTGGTCTGCCTTCTTTCCCAATTCTTGGGGAGAAATTGGACCTAGGTCTACCAGATACTGATGCAACTTTTCATTGAAGCAGTTACTTAAAATGTGTTCTTTCATAAACAAATTATAAAGCCCAACATAGTCACACACTTCATTTCCAGTTAACCAACCATCTAGTGTTTTTACTGAGTAGTCTACAAAATCAACCCAGGTCTGACTCGAGGATTTTTGAGCCCCCCTGAATCTAATTCTATACTCCTCAGTGGAGAATCCAAAGCCCTCAATCAGGGTACCCTTCATGAGGTCATAAGATTCTGCATCTTTTCCAGAGAGTGTGAGGAGTCTATCCCTACACTTTCCAGTGAACATTTCCCAAAGGAGAGCACCCCAGTGAGATCTGTTTACTTTTCTGGTTACACAAGCCCTCTCAAAAGCTGTGAACCATTTGGTGATGTCATCACCATCTTCATATTTTGTTACAATCCCTTTGGGGATTTTTAGGATGTCAGGAGAATCTCTGACCCTATTTAAGTTGCTGCCACCATCGATGGGACCTAGGCCCATCTCTTTTCTTTCCCTTTCTATGGCTAGGAGCTGCTTTTCCAAAGCCAATCTTTTGACCATCCTGGCTAACAGGGGGTCATCTTCACTGGAGTTATCCTCCGTGATTTCAGAGGTGTTGGTCTCTCCTGTGAGGGAACCAGCATCTCTGACTATTATTTTTGGAGTCAGGGTTTGAGGGACCCTGTTCTCCCTAGATAGGACTGGTAGGGGGGAATTTTCCTCCTGGTCACTATCCTCTTCCTCTGAGTTGCCACCCTCAGAGGGGTTGGCCTTTTCAAACTCTGCCAAAAGCTCCTGGAGCTGTATTTTGGTAGGTTTGGGGCCCATTGTTATTTTCTTTATTTTACAGAGTGACCTTAGCTCCCTCATCTTAAGATGGAGGTAAGGTGTGGTGTCGAGTTCCACCACAGTCACATCTGTGCTAGACATTTTGCTTCTAAAAGTTGGAATACTTTTTAAGAATCTACAACTGGTTCTAGAATCTAATTCAAACTTTTACAAACTTTTAAACTCTAAAAGAAATGCTAAACAGGATCTAACACAAGGCCCTAGCAGGTCTTTTAAGAATTTAGAAAACTTTTCAAATTGCAAAAATCAATTTCTAATGACAATTTTGGAATTTGTCGTGTGATCAGGTATTGGCTGAGTAGTCCAGCAAATGCAAAGTCTTGTACCCCACCGCTGATCCACCAATGTAGGAAGTTGGCTCTGTATGTGCTATTTCAAAGTAAGGAATAGCATGCACAGAGTCCAAGGGTTCCCCTTAGAGGTAAAATAGTGGTAAAAAGAGATAATACTAATGCTCTATTTTGTGGTAGTGTGGTCGAGCAGTAGGCTTATCCAAGGAGTAGTGTTAAGCATTTGTTGTACATACACATAGACAATAAATGAGGTACACACACTCAGAGACAAATCCAGCCAATAGGTTTTTATATAGAAAAATATCTTTTCTTAGTTTATTTTAAGAACCACAGGTTCAAATTCTACATGTAATAGCTCATTCGAAAGGTATTGCAGGTAAGTACTTTAGGAACTTCAAATCATCAAAATTGCATGTATACTTTTCAAGTTATTGACAAATAGCTGTTTTAAAAGTGGACACTTAGTGCAATTTTCACAGTTCCTAGGGGAGGTAAGTTTTGATTAGTTTTTCCAGGTAAGTAAGACACTTACAGGGTTCAGTTCTTGGTCCAAGGTAGCCCACCGTTGGGGGTTCAGAGCAACCCCAAAGTCACCACACCAGCAGCTCAGGGCCGGTCAGGTGCAGAGTTCAAAGTGGTGCCCAAAACACATAGGCTAGAATGGAGAGAAGGGGGTGCCCCGGTTCCGGTCTGCTTGCAGGTAAGTACCCGCGTCTTCGGAGGGCAGACCAGGGGGGTTTTGTAGGGCACCGGGGGGGACACAAGTCCACACAGAAATTTCACCCTCAGCGGCGCGGGGGCGGCCGGGTGCAGTGTAGAAACAAGCGTCGGGTTTGTAATGGAAGTCAATGGGAGATCTAGGGATCTCTTCAGCGCTGCAGGCAGGCAAGGGGGGGGTTCCTCGGGGAAACCTCCACTTGGTCAAGGGAGAGGGACTCCTGGGGGTCACTCCTCCAGTGAAAGTCCGGTCCTTCAGGTCCTGGGGGCTGCGGGTGCAGGGTCTCTCCCAGGTGTCGGGACTTTGGATTCAAGGAGTCGCGGTCAGGGGAAGCCTCGGGATTCCCTCTGCAGGCGGCGCTGTGGGGGCTCAGGGGGGACAGGTTTTGGTACTCACAGTATCAGAGTAGTCCTGGGGTCCCTCCTGAGGCGTCGGATCTCCACCAGCCGAGTCGGGGTCGTCGGGTGCAGTGTTGCAAGTCTCACGCTTCTTGCGGGGAGCTTGCAGGGATCTTTAAAGTTGCTGGAAACAAAGTTGCAGCTTTTCTTGGAGCAGGTCCGCTGTCCTCGGGAGTTTCTTGTCTTTTCGAAGCAGGGGCAGTCCTCAGAGGATGTCGAGGTCGCTGGTCCCTTCGGAAGGCGTCGCTGGAGCAGGATCTTTGGAAGGCAGGAGACAGGCCGGTGAGTTTCTGGAGCCAAGGCAGTTGTCGTCTTCTGGTCTTCCGCTGCAGGGGTTTTCAGCTGGGCAGTCCTTCTTCTTGTTGCAGGAATCTAATTTTCTAGGGTTCAGGGTAGCCCTTAAATACTAAATTTAAGGGCGTGTTTAGGTCTGGGGGGTTAGTAGCCAATGGCTACTAGCCCTGAGGGTGGGTACACCCTCTTTGTGCCTCCTCCCAAGGGGAGGGGGTCACAATCCTAACCCTATTGGGGGAATCCTCCATCTGCAAGATGGAGGATTTCTAAAAGTCAGAGTCACCTCAGCTCAGGACACCTTAGGGGCTGTCCTGACTGGCCAGTGACTCCTCCTTGTTGCTTGCTTTGTTCCCTCCAGCCTTGCCGCCAAAAGTGGGGGCCGTGGCCGGAGGGGGCGGGCAACTCCACTAAGCTGGAGTGCCCTGCTGGGCTGTGACAAAGGGGTGAGCCTTTGAGGCTCACCGCCAGGTGTCACAGCTCCTGCCTGGGGGAGGTGTTAGCATCTCCACCCAGTGCAGGCTTTGTTACTGGCCTCAGAGTGACAAAGGCACTCTCCCCATGGGGCCAGCAACATGTCTCTGGTGTGGCAGGCTGCTGGAACTAGTCAGCCTACACAGACAGTCGGTTAAGTTTCAGGGGGCACCTCTAAGGTGCCCTCTGTGGTGTATTTTACAATAAAATGTACACTGGCATCAGTGTGCATTTATTGTGCTGAGAAGTTTGATACCAAACTTCCCAGTTTTCAGTGTAGCCATTATGGTGCTGTGGAGTTCGTGTAAAACAGACTCCCAGACCATATACTCTTATGGCTACCCTGCACTTACAATGTCTAAGGTTTTGCTTAGACACTGTAGGGGCACAGTGCTCATGCACTGGTACCCTCACCTATGGTATAGTGCACCCTGCCTTAGGGCTGTAAGGCCTGCTAGAGGGGTGTCTTACCTATACTGCATAGGCAGTGAGAGGCTGGCATGGCACCCTGAGGGGAGTGCCATGTCGACTTGCTCGTTTTGTTCTCACTAGCACACACAGGCTTGTAAGCAGTGTGTCTGTGCTGAGTGAGGGGTCTCTAGGGTGGCATAATACATGCTACAGCCCTTAGAGACCTTCCCTGGCATCAGGGCCCTTGGTACCAGAGGTACCAGTTACCAGGGACTTATCTGGATGCCAGGGTGTGCCAATTGTGGAAACAATGGTACATTTTAGGTGAAAGAACACTGGTGCTGGGGCCTGGTTAGCAGGGTCCCAGCACACTTCTCAGTCAAGTCAGCATCAGTATCAGGCAAAAAGTGGGGGGTAACTGCAACAGGGAGCCATTTCTTTACACCTGGCAAGTGGGTACACTTGCCAAGCCAAATTTACAGTTCAAAACAGCACACACAGGCACTGCAGTGGCAGGTCTGAGCCATGTTTACAGAGCTACTAATGTGGGTGGCACAACCAGTGCTGCAGGCCTACTAGTAGCCTTTGATTTACAGGACCTGGGGACTTCTAGTGCACTTTACTAGGGACTTACTAGTAAATCAATTATGCCAATCATGGATGAACCAATTACATTCACATTTTGGATAGGAACACTTGCACATTAGCACTGGTTAGCAGTGGTAAAGTGCCCAGAGTAACAAAAACAGCAAAAACAGAGTCCAGCACACATCAACAACCTGGGAAACAGAGGTAAAAAGTTAAGGGAGACCACACCAAGGATGAAAAGTCTAACAACTCTTCAAAACAAGACTGAACATGGGCTGTGACATCCCTGCTGCCAAGCCCACTGTATTCTGAAAGGAGCCTGTGGCAAGAAAGTGTAGCACTGACAGGACGTGGACTGTGGGAGGGATGGCATAAGGATTACGTATGGCAGGAAATATTTATGGCTCAAACTGGGTACAAAGATCCATGATGGTGTGACGATTCAGAAGATAGGTCTGGATGATATGCTTCTCCTCCAGGGTTGCAAGGTCGACTAGTGGACGGTACACTGGTGCATGTCTCCAAGGAGCATATCTGTCATGCCAGATCATTCTTAACTATAACCATGCAGGGGCATTTCTCCTTCTTGGACTTATTCAATTCTAGAATAAACTGCAGTATTGCCCCCTCTATGTGAGTCCTCATTGTATCCCAGATAACTTTAGGTGAATCTGAGGTGGAATTCAGCTTTATAAATTTCCTCCGCAGGCTGGTCACAGAGGTGCTATAATGAGCGTTAGAGGGGATTTTTTAAACACATTTTATTTATTTTGCATGGCATACATCGGAAATGAGGCCGCATGGACCAAAACATAATCAAACAATGATCAATGACATCATATGGAAAAAGAAGGTAAGAACCTGCACGTAAACACCCTGTACCACCACACCCTCCATCGTCAATACTGATACACAGCAAATTCCTGACATAAACCAACTGCACACCGCCCCCTCCAGCCCACTCCTATCCTTAAAAGTCTGGATTTCATCCTGGACGAAATCCAGACTTCAGGTCTGGGGAGCTCCAAACACTATACCACTCTAGTCTTCCCACCTCTGCCACACTTTATGGTGTTTCTGAGGGCAACACCTAGCCTTGTATAACGCTATCCCCAATCCCATACAATGATCCACTCCCTTCTTCCAAACTGCCAGGGATGGGGAGTCCGCAGACCGCCACTCTTGTGCAATTGTAACACTTGGCCAAAGTTAGGCCACAAAATAGTAAAGATTGTCAATACTTGTTACGCCCAGTCGGTCAGTGAGAAGAAGAAGCATCAATTTAGGGTCCTTTGGGATTGACCAGGAGAGAACTTCACCTAGGTAGGCTGTTACTCCGTGCCAGAATCCCCACAACTCGGGACTGTTACACACTGTTTGAATAAAGGTGCCCTCATCCACACCACATCAGAGACAGGTCTGGGAGGCAATCAGCTCCATATGCCAGATCCTGTGATGGGTAAAATAAACTCTATGGAGGTACTTAAATTGGATCAACCTGAGTCGGACTGCAGTAGCAGCTGCTCATGGTGTCGCTAGCGCCTCAGTCCAATCTTCATTCTCCATAGTCTGCACGTCTGCCTCTCATGCTATTCAAGGGTTAAGAATGTGTCTGGCTGGTTTGAAAGAAGTTTTTGGGAGATCTTAGTGACATTATGATCTCCCAGATCACCCATAAGATATTTGTCCTCCAAGGAATAAAACTCAAGGAGGTCGGTCAAGGCGGTAGTGTACGGGGTCAGAGCATGGCAAAGCTAAAGGTATATATTATATTGGCTGTGGTGTAGCTGATACTCCACCTGCAGGGCCTGGAATGATTTCAATACTGTATTCTGCATAACATCTCCCAGGGTAGAGATCCTGATCAGATCCCATTTATGAAAGCCCTCCAATGCCACCACTTTGGTGAGTATGTGGCCCTTCTACAACGCTGTCCACTCTGTCAATCTGCCCCACCTCCCCATCTGCCACAGAGAGGAATGGCAGAGAGGGACTATGACCTTTGTTGCCAGGGGGAGAGAACCTCAATCACTGTCTCCACAGAGAGAGGGGAGAACCGGGCGGCCCCCCATTGCCCACAAATCCAACACGTAAGTGGGGCCATCCTGGAGACCATACCCCAGCCAGAGATGAGCAGTGCAGTAATATGATTTAATATCCATAGCAGCCATTCCTCCACAGTATGTGGACTGAAAGCATTTGCTGAGAGCTATACGAGGAGTTCCCACACAACAAAGAAATGTGGTGAGGATGAAGTTCAGTTTGCGGATCCACAGACGAGCGACCTTGTACGGAAAATTCTGTAGCTGATAAAGGAGCTGAGGCACAGATACCATTTTAAAGATGGCAGACCGTCCGGTCAGAGACAGTGGCAGGACTGATCAGACTTTGATATCCTCCTGTATGTGAGTTAGGACAGGATCTAGATTGTGAGACCATGCCAAGTTTGCATCTGGAGTTACAAACATGCCCAGATACTTGAATCCAGACGAACCTAGCTGCAGGCCCGTAGCGGAGATCATGTGGACTGGCACTGGCCCCAAAGACAGTAGACTTGGATATGTTGACACAGAGGCCTAAGGTCTCTCTGAAAATATACAGGATTTGCCACACCCAAGGTTCATATTCATTAAGGGAGGTGAGGGAAAAAAGAACGTCATCCACGTAATTTGGGCGGTAAGAAGTGTGTTTGTCTGCTGGCCGACCGGGCTTGGGGAAGACTAGAAATTTCAGCCTGGCGCCAATCGGGAGGCAGGGAGGAGGCACTGATCGTCTCATGAACCACCCCTAACTTATCGTCTCTACGTTTGGGCATGAATACCTTATAAAACTCAGACTGAAGCCCATTAGGGCCTGGAATCCCAGCGTTTAATCCCCCGGTGCTGATGACAGTTCCTTCTTGGTGTGGGCTGGTGCGGGCCTCATCCAGGGACTAATGCTTGGTTTCAGTGAGCTTCTTAAGGTGCACTGCCTGCACAAAGTCGACAATCTGCTCCTAGGATAAAGCTTTGCTCCTCAGATAAAACTTCTGAACATGGGCTGCGAAGCTGCTGGCAATTTCCTGTGGATCCATAAATAGTGTACCACTGGGGCCCCAAACCAATGGGGGCGGGGAGGAGTAGAAGCCACCCTGACACAGCCTAGGGAGCATTTTACTTGATTTGTCCCCCCCCATTCATAAATGCAACTCTGAGTCACCCACCAGTTGGAGAGGATTGATTGGGGAAATGTTAAACAACAACTCTTAGTATGAGGTATCTGCATTGACAACAATACAAAGTTATAGCTTGAAATGATCTTGGAAAACACCTCCATATTAGCTTATTGACTCAGTCTCTGTCCGATAAGAACCATATCAATTCCAGAGTATTGTTGATGTGGGGAGGAAAAAAGGTATATACAGGACTCTTAAGATTCAAGGTCCTTCAAACATCAACTAGACCATGCATCTGAGCCATCTCAGAAATGGATGCCCTTGTTTTGAACATACGGGGGTGGGTGGCTCGTTTGGTAGTATCAATTTTATAATTCATAATGCAGTTAAACTCACTCACAAGTAATAGGTCCCCTGACCACTCCAAAAGGTCAAAATTCAACCAATCAAATAAACCTGTGTCATCTGCATTCGGACCGTACATCGTGTAGATTGTTAATTTCTAACTGAGGACCGTAATCTTAGTAGCCCCCCCGCCCTTAGAGTCAGAGGCAGTTTTCAGCACTTTATAGTCAAAGTGTCATATGCGAGTCGATTGGCTGGTACTAACAGTGCTGGCATTCCCAAGCTGTATTAACAGTGACCGTTCCTTATACACAAGATACGTCTCTGTTAAACACAGGATCTGTAGCTTATATACAGATATTTCCTCATTGACCAAAACAGCGTTTTAAAGGGTGGTTAAGGCCAACGATCTTCCAACACATCAACTTAAGCTGAAATATAGTATACATGTCTTGGAAGTAAGGATCACCTATGCAACATTCTGATAAGGTTCACTGACAGAGCTAAGACCACTAACCAAAAGAATATGTGATCATACCAATTCATTTTTTCTTGCTCCCTTCCGAGACCCCAAAGATCCCACCCGAGTGCAAAATACAGGAGAAATACTACCCAGATCACATGACAAACCCCCCCCCCCCCAACTAGAACTGCACTCCAACCAATGGGGAGAAAAAACATCCCATCCTGTTAGCTGTCAGAACTTAAAGACAGCCCTTAGTGCACCTCTTTCCTCATGCCCCGTCCCTGTTGCCCATAAAATAGAAATATTTGGAAATATTAGTAGCCCTGAGCATCTGAAGAACAGGGAAGCCTAAAGAAATAATCTGGTTCCTCCCATCTTCAAACAAGTGATAATACAAAAAAAAGAAAACTAACTGTAGGAAAGTACCATCTTGCCTGGCATGTTACCCCCATTTTTCACTGTATATATGTTGTTTTAGTTGTATGTGTCACTGGGACCCTGCTAGTCAGGGCCCCAGTGCTCATAAATGTGCCTGAATGTGTTACCTGTGTTATGACTAACTGTCTCACTGAGGCTCTGCTAATCAGAACCTCAGTGGTCTCTCATTTCTTTCAAATTGTCACTAACAGGCTAGTGACCAATTTTACCAATTTACATTGGCTTACTGGAACAGCCTTATAATTCCCTAGTATATGGTACTGTGTTACCCAGGGTATTGGGGTTCCAGGAGATCCCTATGGGCTGCAGCATTTCTTTTGCCACCCATAGGGAGCTCTGACAATTCTTACACAGGCCTGCCACTGCAGCCTGAGTGAAATAACGTCCACATTATTTCACAGCCATTTTACACTGCACTTAAGTAACTTATAAGTCACCTATATGTCTAACCTTTACCTGGTAAAGGTTGGGTGCTAAGTTACTTAGTGTGAGGGCACCCTGGCACTAGCCAAGGTGTCCCCACATTGTTCAGGGCCAATTCCCCGGACTTTGTGAGTGCGGGGACACCATTACACGTGTGCACTACATATAGGTCACTACCTATATGTAGCTTCACAATGGTAACTCCGAATATGGCCATGTAACATGTCTATGATCATGGAATTGCCCCCTCTATACCATCCTGGCATAGTTGGCACAATCCCATGATCCCAGTGGTCTGTAGCACAGACCCTGGTACTGCCAAACTGCCTTTCCCGGGGTTTCACTGCAGCTGCTGCTGCTGCTAACCCCTCAGACAGGCTTCTGCCCTCCTGGGGTCCAGCTAGGCCTGGCCCAGGATGGCAGAACAAAGGACTTCCTCTGAGAGAGGGTGTTACACCCTCTCCCTTTGGAAAATGGTGTGAAGGCAGGGGAGGAGTAGCCTCCCCCAGCCTCTGGAAATGCTTTCATGGGCACAGATGATGCCCATTTCTGCATAAGCCAGTCTACACCGGTTCAGGGACCCCTTATCCCTGCTCTGGCGCGAAACTGGACAAAGGGAAGGGGAGTGACCACTCCCCTGACCTGTACCTCCCCTGGGAGGTGCCCAGAGCTCCTCCAGTGTGCTCCAGACCTCTGCCATCTTGGAAACAGAGGTGCTGCTGGCACACTGGACTGCTCTGAGTGGCCAGTGCCATCAGGTGACGTCAGAGACTCCTTCTGATAGGCTCCTTCAGGTGTTGCTAGCCTATCCTCTCTCCTAGGTAGCCAAACCCTCTTTTCTGGCTATTTAGGGTCTCTGTCTCTTGGGATTCCTTAGATAACGAATGCAAGAGCTCATCCGAGTTCCTCTGCATCTCTCTCTTCACTTTCTGCCAAGGAATCGACTGCTGACCGCGCTGGAAGCCTGCAAAACTGCAACAAAGTAGCGAAGACGACTACTGCAACTCTGTAACGCTGATCCTGCCGCCTTCTCGACTGTTTTCCTGGTGGTGCATGCTGTGGGGGTAGTCTGCCTCCTCTCTGCACTAGAAGCTCCGAAGAAATCTCCTGTGGGTCGACGGAATCGTCTCCCTGCAACCGCATGCACCAAAGAACTGCATCACCAGTACCCTGGGTCTCCTCTCAGCACAACGAGCGAGGTCCCTTGAATCCAGCAACTCTGTCCAAGTGACTCACACAGTCCAGTGACTCTTCAGTCTAAGTTTGGTGGAGGTAAGTCCTTGCCTCCCCACTCCAGACTGCATTGCTGGGAACCGCGACTTTTGCACCTACTCCGGCCTCCGTGCACTTCCGGCAGAAATCCTTTGTGCACAGTCCAGCCTGGGTCCACGGCACTCTAACCTGCATTGCACGACCTCCTAAGTTGTTCTCCGGCGACGTGGGACTCCTTTGTGCGACTTTGGGTGAGCACCGTTTCACACATCATTGTAGTGCCTGTTTCTGGCACTTCTGCGGGTGCTGCCTGCTGCTGAGAGGGCTCCTTTTCTTGCTCGACGCCCCCTCTGTTCCCAGACGCAATTGGCGACATCCTGGTCCTTCCTGGGCCACAGCAGCATCCAAAAACACTTACCGCACGATTTGCAGCTAGCAAGGCTTGTTGGCGGTCTTTTGGCGGGAAAACACTTCTGCACGACTCTCCACAGCGTGTGGGATCCATCCTCCAAAGGAGAAGTCTCTAGCCCTTGTTGTTCTTGCAGAAACCTAAGCTTCTACTGTCCAGTAGCAGCTTCTTTGCACCCACAGCTGGCATTTCCTGGGCATCTGCCCATCTCCGACTTGCTTGTGACTTTTGGACTTGGTCCCCTTGTTCCACAGGTACCCTCGACTGGAAATCCATTGTTGTTGCATTGTTGGTTTGTGTCTTTCCTGCAGAATTCCCCTATCACGACTTCTATGTCCTTTGGTGAACTTTAGTGCACTTTGCACTCACTTTTCAGGGTCTTGGGGTGGGCTATTTTTCTAACCCTTACTATTTTCTAATAGTCCCAGCGACCCTCTACAAGGTCACATGGGTTTGGGGTCCATTCGTGGTTCGCATTCCACTTTTGGAGTATATGGTTTGTGTTGCCCCTATCCCTATGTGTCCCCATTGCATCCTATTGTAACTATACATTGTTGCACTGTTTTCTAATACTATTACTGCATATTTTGGTATTGTGTACATATATCTTGTGTATATTTGCTATCCTCATACTGAGGGTACTCACTGAGATACTTTTGGCATATTGTCATAAAAATAAAGTACCTTTATTTTTAGTATATCTGTGTATTGTGTTTTCTTATGATATTGTGCATATGACACTAGTGGTACTGTAGGAGCTTCACTCGTCTCCTAGTTCAGCCTGCTAAGCTACCATTATCTATCAGCCTATGCTGCTAGACGCCCTATACACTAATAAGGGATAACTGGGCCTGGTGCAAGGTGTAAGTACCCCAAGGTACTCACTACAAGCCAGTCCAGCCTCCTACATTGGTTGTGCAGCGGTGGGATAAGTGCTTTGAGACTACTTACCACTTTTGTCATTGTACTTTTCATAAGAGAAAAATATACAAAACAAGTTCAGTGTATGTACACCTAACCAAAAAGTTTTGCATTTCTTTTCTCACCTCTTTTCTAAAGTGCTGAAAAGTACCTCTAAACTTTCAAAAAGTTCTTAAAAAGTTTTTAAAGTTTTTTTTCTGTCTTTTCTAAAGAGTTCTGACAAACTTTTTATCCTTTTTCTATCACTTTAACTCTTTCTAAAATGTCTGGCACAGGCCAAAATGTTGATCTGTCCAAACTTGCATATGATCACCTTAGCTGGAAAGGAGCAAGGAGTCTCTGCATAGAAAGAGGTTTGAGTGTAGGGAAGAATCCTTCTTTGGAATTATTGCTTAACATGCTTAGAGAACAAGATAAGGCCAGAAGGGCCCCATCTGTTGAAAAAGTAGCCAATGGTTCCCAATCTGATCCAGGGACTCCCCTAGGAAAAGATTCAGGAAAGAAACTTCCTAGCCTGCCCATAACTAGACAGTCTAGCATAGTTGGTAGTGATGTAGAGGTACACCATACAAATAGTGTTATCTCACATAATAGCAAGAGTATTGTTTCTCACCACAGTAGAAGTGATGTTTCTGTTAACCAAGCTGTTAGGGTGCCTTCTGTAAGGGATAGGTCTCCTTCTGTCCATTCTCACCACACTTCTGTTTCAAGGAATGTCCCTCCCACCCACCCTGATGACAGATTGTTAGAAAGGGAGCTCAATAGATTGAGAGTGGAACAAACCAGACTGAAGCTCAAGAAGCAACAGCTGGATTTGGATAGACAGTCTTTAAAAGTAGAGAAGGAAAGACAGAAACTGGGTTTAGAAACCCATGGTGGCAGCAGCAGTATTCCCAATAGTCATCCTGCAAAAGAGCATGATTCTAGGAATCTGTACAAGATAGTTCCCCCTTATAAGGAGGGGGATGACATTAACAAGTGGTTTGCTGCACTTGAGAGGGCCTGTGTTGTACAGGATGTCCCTCAAATGCAGTGGGCTGCTATCCTATGGCTATCATTTAGTGGAAAGGGTAGGGATAGGCTCCTTACTGTGAAAGAAAGTGATGCCAATGATTTTACAGTTCTTAAGAATGCACTCCTGGATGGTTATGGCTTAACCACTGAACAGTACAGGATAAAGTTCAGAGAGACCAAAAAGGAGTCTTCACAAGACTGGGTTAATTTCATTGACCATTCAGTGAAGGCCTTGGAGGGGTGGTTACATGGCAGTAAAGTTACTGATTATGACAGCCTGTATAACTTGATCCTGAGTGTGCATATTCTTAATAATTGTGTGTCTGATTTGTTGCACCAGTACTTGGTGGACTCTGATCTGACCTCTCCCCAAGAATTGGGAAAGAAGGCAGACAAATGGGTCAGAACAAGGGTGAACAGAAAAGTTCATACAGGGGGTGACAAAGATGGCAACAAGAAGAAGGATGGTAAGTCTTCTGACAAGGGTGGGGACAAATCTAAAAATGAGTCTTCATCAGGCCAACAAAAACACTCTGGTGGGGGTGGTGGGCCCAAATACTCTTCTAATCAAAACAAAGAAAAGAAACCATGGTGCTATTTATGTAAAATAAAAGGCCATTGGACAACAGATCCCAGTTGTCCAAAGAAAAGCACCAAGCCTCCTACCACTACAACCCCTACTGCTACACCTAGTGTCCCTACTAATAGCAGTGGTGGTGGGAGCAAACCTACTAATAGCCAATCCAAGGGAGTAGCTGGGTTCACTTTTGGTAACTTAGTTGGGGTTGGTCTGATTAGGGAGACCACAGAGGCTGTATTAGTCTCTGAGGGGGCTATTGATTTAGCCACCTTGGTTGCTTGTCCCCTTAACATGGATAAGTACAAGCAACTACCCCTAATAAATGGTGTTGAGGTTCAGGCCTACAGGGACACTGGTGCCAGTGTGACTATGGTCATAGAGAAACTGGTCCACCCTGAACAACACCTACTTGGTCACCAGTACCAAGTAACCGATGCTCACAACAACACACTTAGCCACCCCATGGCTGTTGTAAATCTCAACTGGGGGGGGGGGTTACTGGTCCAAAGAAAGTTGTGGTAGCCTCAGATTTACCTGTAGACTGTCTACTAGGAAATGATTTGGAGACATCAGCTTGGTCAGATGTGGAGTTGGAGGCCCATGCAGCAATGCTGGGCATCCCAGGGCATATTATTGCTTTAACCAGGGCTCAGGCCAAAAAGCAAAAAGGACAGGGTGACTCGGATCCTGGAACAATGGACCAAGTGCTCCCTAAAGCTAGGGCTAGTAGAAGTAAAGCACTTCCTACTATCCCTCCCTCTACAGTGGATTCTACTTCTGAGGAAGAAGAATTTCCACCCTGTGCAGAACCTAGACCAGAGGAGCTGGAAGCAGACACTGCTGAGCTTTTGGGTGAAGGGGGGCCTGCCAGGGAGGAGCTGAGTGTGGCACAGCATACCTGTCCCACACTAGAGGGTCTAAGACAGCAAGCTGTCAAACAAGCTAATGGGGATGTCAGTGACTCTCACAGAGTTTACTGGGAGGACAACCTCTTGTACACTGAAGCAAGGGATCCTAAGCCTGGAACTGCCAGGAGGTTAGTGATTCCTCAGGAGTACAGAAAGTTCCTCCTAACTCTAGCCCACGACATTCCCCTAGCTGGACATCTGGGACAAATGAAAACTTGGGACAGGCTTATTCCCTTGTTTCATTGGCCTAGAATGTCTGAGGACACAAAAGAATTTTGTAAGTCCTGTGAAACCTGTCAAGCCAGTGGCATGACAGGTGGCACCCCAAAGGCACCCCTTATTCCACTGCCTGTGGTTGGGGTTCCCTTTGAAAGGGTAGGGGTTGACATAGTTGGCCCCCTTGACCCTCCTACTGCTTCAGGCAATAGGTTTATCTTGGTGGTAGTGGACCATGCCACAAGATATCCTGAAGCAATTCCTTTAAGGACCACTACAGCACCTGCAGTGGCAAAGGCCCTCCTGGGAATATTTTCCAGGGTGGGCTTCCCAAAGGAAGTAGTATCAGACAGGGGAAGCAATTTCATGTCTGCTTACTTAAAGGCCATGTGGAAGGAGTGTGGTGTGACTTACAAGTTCACTACACCCTATCATCCACAAACAAATGGACTGGTGGAGAGATTTAACAAAACTCTCAAAGGCATGATTATGGGACTCCCTGAAAAACTCCGCTGGAGATGGAATATCCTATTACCATGCCTCCTTTTTGCCTACAGGGAGGTACCCCAGAAAGGAGTGGGCTTCAGCCCCTTTGAACTCCTCTTTGGACACCCTGTTAGGGGTCCACTAACACTTGTCAAGGAGGGTTGGGAACAACCTTTAAAAGCTCCAAAGCAAGATATTGTGGATTATGTACTTGGCCTCAGATCAAGGATGGCTGAGTATATGAAAAAGGCCAGTAAAAACCTTCAGGCCAGCCAAGAGCTCCAAAAGCAATGGCATGACTAGAAGGCTGTTTTGGTTCAGTACCAACCAGGGCAGAAAGTGTGGGTCTTGGAGCCTGTGGCCCCAAGAGCACTCCAAGATAAATGGAGTGGACCACACATAATTGTTGAAAAGAAGGGTGAAGTCACCTACTTAGTTGACTTAGGCACTGCCAGGAGTCCCCTTAGGGTGCTCCATGTCAATCGCCTGAAACCCTACTATGACAGGGCTGATCTCACCATGCTCATGGCAACTGATGAGGGACAGGAAGAAGACAGTGATCCTCTACCTGATCTCTTCTCTTCCACAGAACAAGATGCTCTGGTGGAAGGTGTAGTTTTGGCTGATTGTCTTACTGCTGAGCAGAAAGACCATTGCATAAATCTCCTGGGTCAGTTTTCTGAACTCTTCTCTACTGTGCCAGGTACCACTTCTTGGTGTGAGCACACGATAGATACTGGAGACAGCTTGCCTGTCAAAAGTAAGATCTATAGGCAGCCTGACCATGTCAGAGACTGCATAAAGCAAGAGGTGCAGAAAATGTTAGAACTAGGAGTGGTTGAGCACTCTGAAAGTCCATGGGCTTCTCCTGTGGTACTTGTACCAAAACCTCATTCCAAGGATGGAAAGAAGGAAATGCGGTTTTGTGTAGACTACAGAGGTCTCAACCAGGTAACCAAAACTGATGCTCACCCTATACCCAGGGCAGATGAGCTCATAGATACACTGGCATCTGCCAAGTATCTAAGCACTTTTGACTTGACTGCAGGGTATTGGCAGATCAAATTATCAGAAGATGCTAAACCTAAAACTGCATTTTCAACCATTGGAGGCCATTACCAATTCACAGTAATGCCTTTTGGATTGAAAAATGCACCTGCCACTTTTCAAAGGTTGGTGAACACAGTCCTGCAAGGGCTGGAAGCGTTTAGTGCAGCATATCTGGACGATATAGCTGTCTTTAGCTCCAGTTGGGATGATCACCTGGTCCACCTATGGAAAGTTTTAGAGGCCCTGCAAAAGGCAGGCCTCACTATCAAGGCTTCAAAGTGCCAGATAGGGCAGGGGAAGGTGGTTTATCTGGGACACCTTGTTGGTGGGGAACAGATTGCACCACTTCAGGGGAAAATCCAAACTATTATAGATTGGGTTCCCCCTACTACTCAGACTCAGGTGAGAGCCTTCCTAGGCCTCACTGGGTATTACAGGAGGTTCATTAAGAACTATGGCTCCATTGCAGCCCCTCTTAATGACCTCACATCCAAAAAGATGCCTAAAAAGGTATTATGGACAGCAAACTGTCAGAAAGCTTTTGAGGAGCTGAAGCAGGCCATGTGCTCTGCACCTGTCCTGAAAAGCCCTTGTTACTCTAAAAAATTCTATGTCCAAACTGATGCATCTGAATTAGGAGTAGGGGCAGTCCTATCACAACTTAATTCTGAGGGCCAGGATCAACCTGTTGCTTTTATTAGTAGGAGGTTGACCCCTAGAGAAAAGCGTTGGTCTGCCATTGAGAGGGAGGCCTTTGCTGTGGTCTGGGCACTGAAGAAGTTGAGGCCATACTTGTTTGGCACTCACTTCATTGTTCAGACAGACCACAAACCTCTACTTTGGCTAAAACAAATGAAAGGTGAAAATCCTAAATTGTTGAGGTGGTCCATATCCCTACAGGGAATGGACTATACAGTGGAACATAGACCTGGGAGTAGCCACTCCAATGCAGATGGACTCTCCAGATATTTCCACTTAGACAATGAAGACTCATCAGGTCATGGCTAGTCTTATTGTCCTTCGTTTGGGGGGGGGGGTTGTGTAGGAAAGTACCATCTTGCCTGGCATGTTACCCCCATTTTTCACTGTATATATGTTGTTTTAGTTGTATGTGTCACTGGGACCCTGCTAGTCAGGGCCCCAGTGCTCATAAGTGTGTCTGAATGTGTTACCTGTGTTATGACTAACTGTCTCACTGAGGCTCTGCTAATCAGAACCTCAGTGGTTATGCTCTCTCATTTCTTTCAAATTGTCACTAACAGGCTAGTGACCAGTTTTACCAATTTACATTGGCTTACTGGAACACCCTTATAATTCCCTAGTATATGGTACTGTGGTACCCAGGGTATTGGGGTTCCAGGAGATCCCTATGGGCTGCAGCATTTCTTTTGCCACCCATAGGGAGCTCTGACAATTCTTACACAGGCCTGCCACTGCAGCCTGAGTGAAATAACGTCCATGTTATTTCACAGCCATTTTACACTGCACTTAAGTAACTTATAAGTCACCTATATGTCTAACCTTTATCTGGTAAAGGTTGGGTGCTAAGTTACTTAGTGTGAGGGCACCCTGGCACTAGCCAAGGTGCCCCCACATTGTTCAGGGCCAATTCCCCGGACTTTGTGAGTGCGGGGACACCATTACACGTGTGCACAACATATAGGTGACTACCTATATGTAGCTTCTCAATGGTAACTCCAAATATGGCCATGTAACATGTCTATGATCATGGAATTGCCCCCTCTATACCATCCTGGCATAGTTGGCACAATCCCATGATCCCAGTGGTCTGTAGCACAGACCCTGGTACTGCCAAACTGCCTTTCCCGGGGTTTCACTGCAGCTGCTGCTGCTGCCAACCCCTCAGATAGGCTTCTGCCCTCCTGGGGTCCAGCCAGGCCTGGCCCAGGATGGCAGAACAAAGGACTTCCTCTGAGAGAGGGTGTTACACCCTCTCCCTTTGGAAAATGGTGTGAAGGCAGGGGAGGAGTAGCCTCCCCCAGCCTCTGGAAATGCTTTCATGGGCACAGATGGTGCCCATTTCTGCATAAGCCAGTCTACACCAGTTCAGGGACCCCTTAGCCCTGCTCTGGCGCGAAACTGGACAAAGGGAAGGGGAGTGACCACTCCCCTGACCTGTACCTCCCCTGGGAGGTGCCCAGAGCTCCTCCAGTGTGCTCCAGACCTCTGCCATCTTGGAAACAGAGGTGCTGCTGGCACACTGGACTGCTCTGAGTGGCCAGTGCCATCAGGTGATGTCAGAGACTCCTTCTGATAGGCTCCTTCAGGTGTTGCTAGCCTATCCTCTCTCCTAGGTAGCCAAACCCTCTTTTCTGGCTATTTAGGGTCTCTGTCTCTTGGGATACCTTAGATAACGAATGCAAGAGCTCATCCGAGTTCCTCTGCATCTCTCTCTTCACCTTCTGCCAAGGAATCGACTGCTGACCGCGCTGGAAGCCTGCAAAACTGCAACAAAGTAGCGAAGACGACTACTGCAACTCTGTAACGCTGATCCTGCCGCCTTCTCGACTGTTTTCCTGGTGGTGCATGCTGTGGGGGTAGTCTGCCTCCTCTCTGCACTAGAAGCTCCGAAGAAATCTCCCGTGGGTCGACGGAATCGTCCCCCTGCAACCGTAGGCACCAAAGAACTGCATCACCGGTACCCTGGGTCTCCTCTCAGCACGACGAGAGAGGTCCCTTGAATCCAGCAACTCTGTCCAAGTGACTCCCACAGTCCAGTGACTCTTCAGTCCAAGTTTGGTGGAGGTAAGTCCTTGCCTTCCCACGCCAGACTGCATTGCTGGGAACCGTGACTTTTGCAGCTACTCCGGCCTCCGTGCACTTCCGGCGGAAATCCTTTGTGCACAGTCCAGCCTGGTTCCACGGCACTCTAACCTGCATTGCACGACCTCCTAAGTTGTTCTCCGGCGATGTGGGACTCCTTTGTGCAACTTCGGGTGAGCACCATTTCACGCATCCTTGTATTGCCTGTTTCTGGCACTTCTGCGGGTGCTGCCTGCTGCTAAGAGGGCTCCTTGTCTTGCTCGACGCCCCCTCTGTCCCCAGACGCAATTGGCGACATCCTGGTCCCTCCTGGGCCACAGCAGCATCCAAAAACACTAACTGCACAATTTGCAGCTAGCAAGGCTTGTTGGCGGTCTTTCAGCGGGAAAACACTTCTGCACGACTCTCCACGGCGTGTGGGATCCATCCTCCAAAGACAAAGTCTCTAGCCCTTGTTGTTCCTGCAGAAACCTAAGCTTCTACTGTCCAGTAGCAGCTTCTTTGCACCCACAGCTGGCATTTCCTGGGCATCTGCCCATCTCCGACTTGCTTGTGACTTTTGGACTTGGTCCCCTTGTTCCACAGGTACCCTCGACTGGAAATCCATCATTGTTGCATTGTTGGTTTGTGTCTTTCCTGCAGAATTCCCCTATCACGACTTCTATGTCCTTTGGGGAACTTTAGTGCACTTTGCACTCACTTTTCAGGGTCTTGGGGTGGGCTATTTTTCCAACCCTTACTATTTTCTAATAGTCCCAGCGACCCTCTACAAGGTCACATAGGTTTGGGGTCCATTCGTGGTTCGCATTCCACTTTTGGAGTATATGGTTTGTGTTGCCCCTATCCCTATGTGTCCCCATTGCATCCTATTGTAACTATACATTGTTGCACTGTTTTCTAATACTATTACTGCATATTTTGGTATTGTGTACATATATCTTGTGTATATTTGCTATCCTCATACTGAGGGTACTCACTGAGATACTTTTGGCATATTGTCATAAAAATAAAGTACCTTTATTTTTAGTATATCTGTGTATTGTGTTTTCTTATGATATTGTGCATATGACACTGGTGGTACTGTAGGAGCTTCACTCGTCTCCTAGTTCAGCCTAAGCTGCTCTGCTAAGCTACCATTATCTATCAGCCTATGCTGCTAGACATCCTATACACTAATAAGGGATAACTGGGCCTGGTGCAAGGTGTAAGTACCCCTAGGTACTCACTACAAGCCAGTCCAGCCTCCTACACTAACTTAGCAGACATGATTATGCATCACTGAGGCTAAACTCTAGTCTTGCCTCTGCCTAAGAACCCTAGCAGTATCATTTTCAGTATAGCAGATCTGGGTTTGACTGTCTCTAACATTTTCAACCAAGCAGATTCCTGCCGAAAGACTTGAGCTCTCACTGCTGTCAATGGATCGATCATTTGCCGTAGCTTCAATTTCTCTCCATAGTTAACTTACAAAAGTCCGATTGTGCAGAGAGACATTAAATTGGCTGAAACTGGTGCTAATGGCCGAGCCTTCAGACAGATATATTGCCTGTCCCAATAGGAAATTACCAACATATATCAGAATGGGCCTGGGACTGGTTCTATTAGCTTTAGATGTATTACAATAGTGCAGAAGCCAGTGTGCCTGTTGAATTTGACAGTCCAAATCCCAGTCCAATAGATAGGGAAATGCTCTCTAAAACAATTGTGTGATATGTTTTCATGGATCATCCCCTTCCTTTCCGTCAGGGACCTGGAAGACCCTGAGATGATTGAGGCATTGGCAAGTTTCCAAGTCTGTAATCTTGGATTGTGCAAGAAGTTGACCCTTATGCTCTCTGTCTTTGTGGAATCCACTCCCAATCAAAGATGTAAATGCTCAGACCTTCCCTGTTATCTCAGATAGTTAATGGTGCATCTGATTATTATCTAATCTAACCTGGGCATAGTGTTGGAGTGCCGAACCTGCAAGAGTTAGATGATGGTTGCCATTGAAGGTTCAGAGGTAGCAATGTCAAGATTCAGAGCAATCAATTCCCCTACTATGATGATGTTAGTCTGAAAGAGTTACAGGGTATTTTTTAGCTCTTTAGCAGCCGACAACCCAGTACCATTGTAGTAAATGGGTGTCATGACCCCTAGGTTTTAGTGAATTGGGATAATACCCTAAAAACATGAGAGTTGAACTATGTGCGCAATGGCCCCGTTCTAAAGCACTTTAATGCACACAGCCATACTGTTCACATGCTTGGCTATGCACAAGAGACTATCCGTTTATTCTTTGCAATGAAGACCAGGTTATCACGCCAATGTACAAGAGATTATTACAAGCTGTATTACAACTATGTCAAATATGAACGTAAGGCATGAGTTCCAATAACCGGGTTATGATATACAAGATGCTCTCCTGTTCAAGGGCTTGCAAGGATACCCACATCCTCACCACTATCTTTTTTGTTGCTGCTATATAAACAGCCATGCCCAAATGCTGAAAGTGGATTATTGAGAGCCAGAGATCTGGAGCGCAGCTCCAGCGTCCAGTTCTGAGGACAGTTTGAGTCGGCCTCGGAGAACTAATATTGAGGACTTGGTGTGAACCCATGTGCCATGTCGTGATGAAGACTTGTGCAACAATCCAAATGTAGTTGAACCTGTTTTGTAAAGGTGCATTTAGAGTTAATTAAACTCTCTTTGGTGCAAGTAGATAAGAGAGTACTATTGAAGCGCATTGTGACAGTGCTTATTTATGGACATAATACAGTGGCACTGTTCAGTGGAAAACAGAACATATTGCAAGTGAATTGAGACAGTGTTTTATTCTGGGCATATAACGGAACATTGATGATATGTTGTGATCGCATTGTGACCAGTGACTAAGGGCCCGATGTATGAAAAAGGCCTTTTGCGATTCGGAAATAGCGATTTTTAAGAAATCGCTATTTCTGATTCGCAAAATGCAATGTATCATATTTGCGATTCGGTAATATTGATTTCTTAAAAATCGCGAATGCTATTACTGAATCGCAAATTGCGATACAGCCCCCATTCGCATCTATGGGCCTGTCGGCCAATATTTGTGAATATTTAGCATGTCCCAAATTGTGAATTCCTAACTGGAATTCGCAATTTTGGGAAATGCAAAGTCCAGGGTGATGGGGGCCTAAGGCCCCCTCTGCTGCACCCCAAAACATTTTTTAACAACATGTAAGGTGCACACATGCCAATAGGGCATGTGTGCTTTACATGTAAATTTTTAAAATGCATTTTAAATGCATTTTTAAAATTTGCACTTGGTTACCACCAAGTTCAGCTTGGTGGTAATAGCGATTCCTTAATGCCCAATTCACATTAAGGAATTGCTTCAGACATGTACTTTAGAAATCGCAAATAAGGATTCTTATTTGCGATTTCTTCTTTAGAAAGTCGCAATTTGCGACTCTCTAAACAGGGTCGCAATTTTAAGGAATCGCTATTTTAGCGATTCCTTAAAATTGCATTCAGAATGCCTTTGATACATTCTGAAAGGTCTTTTTGCATTCGCACCGTTTGCGAATGCAAAAAGCTTTGATACATCTGGCCCTAAACTTATAAACAATTTGAACATTGATGGTATATTGTGTGAGATTATAGAGATCAGAGATAAAACTGATAAACATTGCGATTTGTGGAGAACCTTCCTAAGTACCAGAAACCAGTGTGCTTTCACAAGAAACCCATAGTATAAATTGTACACAGGTTAGATGCCTAGAAGTCATTGATGATCCAAGACCATAGAAGAATAGTATCTTCCTTTCACAGGTAAAAACAGCATATAAAGTATTGCATGTTATGCTATTGAGTTTATGTATGCAGATAATGATTCACAGATCTCTATAGTAACTGCTTCCTTTCACAGGTAAAAACAGCATATAAAGTATTGCTCCTGATGAACCAGCTAAGCCTGTCACCGGGATATCTAAGCTATTAGTTTGTGAGTCAAGAGTAGTGCTGAGTGAAGTCGAGTTACTGCTGTGAGAAACATCCTGATTCCTCTTTAAACTGTCACAGATACCCGTCTGCAGAGCATGCCGACCACTTCCCCAGCTGCCAATATCACATGTGAGGCAGCAGCTTTCTTCCTTTTTCTGAGGTGGCCCGCTGCCACATTGGGCTGCCTGTGGGTTGGGCTGCAAGGGGCTCATTAGATTTGTCACTCTCCTGCCTGCGCTGGCCATCAAACTCGCTAAGCACAGAGTTATTCGGTTTTCCGTCCGCTGCACCTGTGAGCTCATTGCAGTAATCCTCCATAGGCCCTTAGCTCGTATCAGCTATTCCCGTCCAGTTTATCTGCTTTATGACTACACAAGGGGCAACAAATTGCAATTCTTTTTCAATATCAGCGTGGTTAAAATTGGGGGCCGCGGCTCTAATTGGTGAATCCAGGAAGGGAGAGGCAGCTGTCATCAATACAATACTCTCAGTTCCCTCCAAGTTAAAAGCCTAATTTTTCTGAGGTACATAGCTACTGGCAGGAGCAGTGGCAGGAAAGTAATCAAAAGCAGAAACAATGTTACCTTGTGCAGCACTTGTTGAAGTATCAGACACTGATACACTGTAGTTCAACTGGGCATTACTTACTAATTTATTGAGGCTGACTCATTGCCTTTAACCGCCTCTAGCTGTGTCTCAGCAAACGGCAAAATCATGCCTCAGCAATCATCAAAATCAGAATGAGGAAGATCCGAGCCCCGGACCATCCTAAGAAAGTAAACGGGCTCCAGCATCCATGGACAACAATTAAATTATTGGCCGCCCAATCTGAAAGAAGTGGCGCCTCTCTACCTTCATCCAGGAGCTGGGACCACCTTCGAGAAGCCCTGGCCGTTACAAGACACGCTCCTTGTCCTCCTCGGGACGCATTTGGTTTCGTCAGAGCCATGTCTGCCCATCGAGTGAGCCGGGGAGACCAATCCTTTTGAGGCTGATAAAACAACAGATGAAAGATCATAGACAAGGCAGCCTCATTGGCCAACAAAACTGCTGCACACCCTCCTAGTGCAACAGGAGGCACACAAGAAAATGATGCACAACAGCCAGCAGCAAGGCACATTGGAAGGACGCAGTCATGACGGGATCAGAGCTCTGCCATCTTTTGGATTGTCTCAGCTGCTACTTACCTTGGAGTTAAGATTTGAACCACATCCTCAATTGAAACACGAGCCTCTCCTACAGTTAGCCAAGATGCGGTTGTGGAATCGTCTTCCAATATCTATAATAGGATGGTGTAATATTGTTAAAATGAATATTCAGGCAAAGTTACTTTACCTTTTTCATGCAATCCCACTTCGTGTTCCTGATTAGTTCTTTAAATGACTGGAGGGGCTATTAATAGCTTTATCTAGAGATATAGGAGAGCCAGGTGAGATATATGCTTTATGAAACTTTTCTACAATCGGGGTAGATTCCAACTTCCAGAATTTAAACTTTTATTTCTGGGCTGCCTTCAGTACCCACATTAGGACCTTGCTAACTGATCAAAATCCAAACTCACTTGCATTGGGATATCAAATGGTCATGGGGCCTGATTTCAGGTTTCCTCTTTGTAGATGCTCAGATCCCAACTATATTAAACAAGTCCAGTTCAAGATTATCAATGTTATCACTCAGATGTGGGGGGGGGGGAGATGTGTGCCAAATATTCAGAATGCTTCTACTCACTTATATACACCGCTATGGGGGTAATCCCAATGTTGCATCTTTTTTTCATGATTCAGCGGCTAAGTCATGGTATAATTGGGTTTAAAAACTGTTGGCCAGATTTCGATATAAATGGGCTTTGTACTTTTTCCACTGAATAATACTATGTGATCTCTCTCAACAGTCTTTTTTCCAAATATTTACAGATTCATGTTTTTCATAATTCCCTACATAACACTGCCGTGAAGGACTCCGATATATTGACTTATCACTATATTACTGCGGACAAGCTAGCAGTACTATACAAGATTATGTGTGCCTCTAGAGGTGATGACCGGCCTATGTTAGTTGCTAAATGGAGTGATAGGCTCGAACACGTCACTCTTCCAGAAGAGGTTACTGAAGTTTTTGATAATATCAATCCATTGGTTCTCTCAGCCAGTCTTAAGCTTCAGAGATTGAAAACTATTCTCATGCTATATAACACACCCCAGAAAGAATCTGTAAATGGTCCACAAACAATGTCAATAATAAGACCTGTTGTCCAAAGTGCCTTCGTGCTGCAGACATTGTCCATATATTTGCAGGATACTCTCGACTGAAAGCTTTCTGGTCAGTTCCACTCTTTCCGTCTGGGTTATGATCTCCGGTTACCTGTGAAAAACATTATTCCGACATAAAAAATGTAACATTAGTTCCAGACTATCTGCAGTGATTTCAATTGCAAACATTACTACCCATCTCAGCATCGCTAGATCTTGGACTAATCCTACTCCCCCATGGTATCCCAATGGTGGGCACACTTTTGCCAGATTTTTCACCTCAATTCAGCTGTTCTCAGAGCTGAAGGCATTAAGAGCGATACACGTCTTAAATACATCTGGGCTATAATGTTTGATTGGTGAAATTAGGCAGATTTTATTTTCTTCTGCACACATAACTTGTATCACCTGTAATGTTTTCTTTGATGCCTCTTTTTATTCTTCTTTTGTTATGCTTTTCCAATCAAATGTGTTTTGATAAGTACCATTGTATAATTTTATAGTGATTTCTGTGATTATATTCAATTCAAATAAGAAATTATATAAAAAAGAAAAAGTTTACTTTAAGATCACATACACTGGGTGCACCAGAGAAGAGGCAGCATCATGAGAACTACTGGTGGTGCCAATGATAGTCTGTGATTGTAATATGTTTTTTTTTACAAACTCTGACCACTAACCATTAGGCACAGAATAAATGTGATAGTAAAATATTTTGTTTTACTCATTTGGTCCCAAACAGGCTGCATTTCAAGATAATTGAGGGAATTGGGCGATGCATAAACAGGGCAGACCAAGAATCTGGTCCTTGAAGGGGTGGTAACTCAATCATAGTGAAGAAGAAGAATTTGTAAGAGATGTGGCGTATGTAACCCAGGTTTTGTCCTTTATACAAATGGCCTAGAATAATACTAGTCTTCCTTTCCTTCACTCCGGCAAGTCTTCATCCTCCTCTTCCCCCGATTGACCATCTCCTTGTCATTCTCCTCCTGGTTCTCTTTCTCAGTCTAATGGCTAGTCCTCGCTGTCTTCCCCTTAGTGATTCTTCTAGTCATAATCTTCACTCACCTGGTCTTCCTTCTTTTACTTCTCCTCAGCTTCCTTCCTCTCCTCTTACGCTTCCTCCACATACTGTTCCTCCTGGCTGAGGTTCTCCTCTTCTTTCTCATCCTTCGCTTATGCCTTTTGGTCCTTCTTCTCTAAGCCCTGGTCCTCAGCCCACTGGTACTCCTTCTTTTGGCCCTTATACTGGTTCTCCTCCTCGTTCTGGCCCAAACAGGCCATTGTGATCTTGTTGCTCCTCCCCTTTTGTTCATTCCTCTTCTCATCATCATCCTACTACTCTTCCTGGTCCTTCTCCTCCTTGTTCTTTCCTCCTCTCCCTCCCAGTCCTCCTCCTTCTGACATTGATCATACTTTTCAGCAACCTGGTCTTCCATCTCTCTTATTGATCATCCTCTTAGCATGCCTCAGTCTATCTCCTGGTCCTCCTCCTCCTCCTACGTTTGGTTCTCTTCCTAGTTGCAGTCCTATTCCTCAGTCTCCTAGTCTCCCTTCTCCTGATTCTCCTTTGGTTATGGATATCAAACTGGGCCTCATGCTGCTCCTCTCGGTTTTCCTCCTGGTGCTCCTCTGAACCCTGGTCCTTACCCCTGATCCTTATCTTCCTCCTCCTGTACCACCTTCTCATCCTCATGACCTGCCTGCTAGTCATTGTCGTCTTCCTTTTGGTTCTCCTGCTCCTTGTCCTGTTCCTCAGCCTTCACGTTTCAAAAGGTCCTTCTGTTCTCCTGATCCATCAAGTACCTCTTGATCCTGGTCCTTTGATTTTTGGTCTTGGTCCTATTAGTCTTTTTGGTCCTGTTCCTTTTGATCCTGGTCTTCACCCAGGCCCTGAGCCTTTCTGTGTTCCTGATACTTCTCATCCAGGCCCTCCTGGTGCTTGTCCTTAAGGACATGGTCCCCATTCTCCTGTTACTACTCAACCCGTTCTTTAGATCATCTTGTCTGTCTGGTCTTTGCCCTCGGGGACCTGGAGATTTTTGACCTGGGCCCCAGTCTTCCTGCTCCCTCTGGGTTAGGCCCTCCGTTTCGTTCTTCAGGTCTACTACTTGGTGCCGCTTGACCTTGTGGTCCTCATCTTGGGTATACGCCTCCTGGTCCTAGTACTATTCGTCAGTCTTCTGGTCCTCCACTAGTCTTGGTACTCCTCCATCACCTGAGCCTTCTACTCATTATTTTGATTTTTTTTGCTTCCTCCCGGTCCTTCACCAGTTCTCTCTCCACAGCCTTGTGGTTGTCCTCCTACTTCACCTTTAGAGCTGCTTTTTATGGCGCAGGACCTCCTGCTGAATGTCCTGGGCTGCTTCCTTGTGCTGCTTCTCAACCCACTGGTCTTCCTCCACCTAGCCCTTGAGTGCTTCTATTCAGGTCCATAGAATGTAAAACATCACTTCAGTAGATATGTCTCTAGTTACCAAATATGCACATCAAACACACAAAAAGATAATGGAAGGAATCATTGAAATTTGTCTAACCATGCTCAATGGCTTGGGGTAGCATTCCGACCCATTGTTCCTTTGCCCACTTTGCCTCCGCAATTTTGGCTCAGCCAAATGCAAATCAGCGTTGACCCTGCTAAAAAAAGCAGTCCAGCTTGAACTATCAGGCCAGGTTCTTCCTCGAAACAGAACCAACCAATCGAAGACCGGTTTCACGCTGTTTATGGCTCATAAATCTGGTGTTGCTTTTTCCAGTGGCACAGTGAGCATGGGACCCATGTCTGTGCAGACCCTTGCCGCTTAGGGCACCATATCCAACACTGAAGGTGCTTGCAATTTGTCTAACCACTGGCAAACGCTAGAGGTGACATTCCAAACTATTGTTCTTTTGCCTGCCATGCACTTCAGCTCGAACCAGCATGTGCAAATCAGTTTTAACCCTGTTCTAATAGGAACAGTCCAGCCTGAACTGTAAGGCAAGATTGTCATTGAATCAGAACACAAGCAACCAAAGACCAGTTTTGCCCTGACTGAAGTTCATCACTTGGGTATAACATGGTTCCAGTGGTACAGTGAGCATGGGACGAATGACTCGAGATTTCCTTGCTACTTAAGGAAACACATCAATGCACAAAAGGCCTAGCTGTTCAGGCTGAACTGTTCCTATTGGAGCAGGGTCAGGACTGATTTGCATATGGCTAGGTTTAAATTGAGGTGACATGGTGAGCTAATGAATGATGTATTGGAATGCTACCACAAGCGATTAATAGTGGTTAGACCAAGTATTCCTGCAATCACCTTTGGTGTGTTTGATACTAAATATGCACACCTGGCATATTACTCTACACAAACTGAACTCCAATATCATATTCAAAGAAATTAACATAACCCTGCCCAATCCCTCACTACTTGGTCCTAATGTTTACCCACCCCATTTTCAATCTAGTATAGTTTTTAGTATATTAAAAAATAATATTTCCCCTATGTACTTGCCTCCACACTTGCTAGATTCCTAACCCATAGTGTCTTTTTTGGGAAGTGGTTTTAAGCTGCTTCAGTCTGCACAAATATTCAGGGCTTCACCTATTGCCTTAAAAATCCAATTAAAGGTAAGGTTGGTAGAGTACTGGGGCTGGGGCCAATTAACAGTTGTGATATATTATTATGGCAAAGGTGACATTGAGGCCCATATTTATACTTTTTGACGCAAAACTGTGCCGGCGCAGTTTTGCATCAAAAATATTACCGCCGGCTAACTCCATTTCGGTGCGCCGTACGGGCGTCAAATTTATACTTTGACGCACGGCGGTGCAAACCACAGGTGTAAGTCATTTCTTTTACGCACACCGCAGCGTCAAGTCCTAAAGCAAAACTACGTTAACGTGGCGGAAATGACTGTGGGTCGATTTACGACACCGCAAACCGGATAAGCTGCGTTTTTTGACGCAATAGCATCAAAACTCCCCGCAAACACAGCCATTTCAGCAGAGGAGAGCCAAAATGGATCCCAAATGCTTGTACAGACCCCAGGAAGATGCCAACAGACCAGGAACCAGCCAGGAGGACCCACACAAGAACCAGGACAGTTTGAAGAAGAAAAGAAAGTGTCGCTTCAGTGCAGAGGAACAGGAAATTCTGGTCACCTCAAAGTTGCCAAGCAGTAGGAGAGAGGCAATATGGCAGCAAATTGTTGACAAGATTAACAGTGTGGCAGAAGTACGCAGAACAGTCATTGAGTGCAAGAAATGCTGGTATGACTGCAAGCGCAGGACCAAGGAAAAGATGTCCAGGAACAGGAAGGCAGCACTGCAGGCTGGAGGTGGGAGTCCAGCACCACAGGTGGCCCTGGACCACATGGAGGAGATGGTCACAGGCGTCATCCCTGAGGAGATCGTCACATATATTCAAGGACAGGACAGCACAGACTACCAGGAGACAACACACATGCAGGGTAAGTCGCATGGGGAATTCAAATGCACTAATGTCAACTACAACTGGGGGGGGGTACCGACCACAAAATGCATGGAGGTCATGATATACATGGAGTGGCATGGGTAAAGGGGTATGGCATGGGGGCATAGCCTGTACAGATAGAAGCTTGAGCACACCATAACACAACACCAATAACTGTTCCATGGGGGTATGCTGCCATGCCAACGATGTAGCAAAGGTAAAGCCACGCCAGGAGGGAAGGGCACAACGTCAAACTGACATCCCATCACACGTCAGCCACTATACCCCGTACATTAACTAGGGCCCAATTAACAACCTCTGGCCATACCGACAACTGGAATGTAACAATGACAACAGTTGCCACTACCACCTCCGCTGTGTGTGCAGCTCAAGTAGCCAATGGCAGTAACGTCCCCATGGATCACACACACCTAAATTAGTGGGTTGAGGATGACAACTTTAACAATCCCCTGAAACAAGACAAATGTTCCAGTTCTGTCAATTGTGAATGCCCATTGTTGCCGCAAACATCAGCCAATGTCATCAACAGTAGGAGCTACACAGCACTAAGGTCACACCCATGCTGCATATGCCAGGGTCCATCCTGTGCCTGGGTCACAATGCAACATCCCAAATGTCATACTGCTCAGGCAATAGCATTGAGGGGGGGGGGGGGCACATGTAACTGGTCACTGAAATACACCTGCACAGTCAGAGGAGGAAATAGGACACTGCTACGACTATCAGGGCAATCCAATCTCCACACTTTCCCCAACATCAGCTGTACACATTACCAATGCTAACATCCATATCGTGCCATAACAATGCAATGCATAGGATACGCTACATTTCAACTACATATAAGTGGATGTGAAAGATCAGAGACTGGGGCAGGTCCAGATTGTTAAGTGTGCTGCTAGTGCCATCAGAGCACCCACAGCCAGTGAAAGGTCTCACCATGAGAATGGATGTAGACGGAGGGTTGAGTAGGACAAGAAGGTGGAAAATCACTATTTGGCCTAAAACAACACTAGAGGAGATGATGCTGACAAGTCTAATAACTTACCGCAATACATGTAACATGCAGGTGGGGAATAGGCCTGGGAGAATGCCCATCTGAAAGACTGGATCATTGAACAGGAAACAAGATCACAATGTGAAATCATCACAAGGCAGGCATGTCACATCACCAATGCCACAGCACAGATACACTAATTTGACCCTATTTCATTGCAGAGGACGATGGATCTCCTGCGGATATGCCTGTCCAGGACTACTCTGATGACATGGATGACGAGCTGACAACATCAGCCACCAGACCCTCCAAGATGTCCTTGGAACCCTCCAGACCCCACCTTCTGTAACAAGGAGGGGGTCAGAACAAGCAGCCATCACAGAGGACCCATCCACAACCCCAATTGTAAGACCTGCCAGCTACGATACAGCTGAGGACTCAGATGACACAGGCACCAGCTTTGAGAGAACTGTAGTCGGAGTACAGCGGGGGCTGGCTAAGGAGGTGCGGGTGGGGATGTAAACTTTGGCAGCCAGCCTAGAGGGGGTGCTTTCGTGCATGATGTCAACTGAAGAACAGGCAGCAGCTATGCAAGGGCGAACAACTATCTTGCAGGAACTTGAAAAAAGGCTGAAGGAAATCAGCACAGCTGTAATACAGTTGACCCAACACCTACAACAGCAATCCTGTCAACGTGTGCACGAATGCAACATTGAACCCCTCAGGACTGACCTGGCTGTCTACCATCGTGATGTGGCTGCTATTCTCAACAACCAGCAGATCCTCCTTGCAGCAGTACTGCCCTTAAGACCTTTACAGGTAGCAGCAACTGGGATGTCTGACTCCACATCTTCTAACACTGAGGTGTGTGTTGCACCCTTCACAACAACCACCACCAAGGACAGAGGAGGCAACACACACATCAGCAGAAGAAGACATGGAACAGATCACCTTCACAGGTAAAAGTACCCGGAAGCACTAGTCCCTGCCACATGGCCAACTATTACCAAGGTCCAGCTTTTAGTAACATGCCAGTCTTGCAACAACTGTACTCAATGACTGTTCTGCAAACCACTGTATATCTTGTCAGCCTGCCCAGTGCTTGTCTCTCACTTACTCATTGGCAAATCCTGTCCCTCTGCACTGTCTGACACATCACCCCAGCATGTCAAATGCATTTTCCTTTAGCACTTGTGTAGGATCACAATGTAAGATGTCACTATAATGGACTCACAATCATGGACAATGTACATATAGCACTACAGCAATTTTCAATAAATAGCACTTCCACAACCACTTTGTCTCTGTGTAATGTGATACATCAACTGTGCAGTAGACCACTGAAATGTGCCTCCTGTCAAATTAAATAGCTTGTCAATACAACTGTCCTGAAATAATGTAGTCTGCTAACTATGCACAGTGGCCTGGAGTGCACCATACTCTGCCCTTCCTGAGGGTAATATCTGATGAAAAGAGAAACCATAATGCTAGTTGGACAGAATAATGCTTCCTCAAGGGATATCTAAGCCATTAAATAGTGTCAGCAAAATGTTGCCACCATGCAATACTAACACATATAACATTGCCCACAAATCTAAGCAAACAGTCAACAAACTGCATGAATGAAGGTGTCTGAGTTTACATCCAAATAAGTAATCATGCTGAACAGTGTCACAAGTGATATATGTGAGTCATGAACACGATTCTACAGGAGTGCTTACTACCACTCAGCTAATAAGGGTTTCCTTGAACATCACACTGCCGTCAGACATAACACAGTGTCCCCAATCATAAATCTGGAAGCACTGTATGTGACATTGAAAACATACTTAATGAAATAAACACGCTGGGATCCATAGTAACTGTGATTGGTGGTTGCAATGAATGGTCTAATCTTTGCAAGGTAGCTCTGGGATAGCTGCCAATGTTACAGCTCATTTGGGATTTGTTCGTAGCATAGGACACAAATGTAATACAACAGAATTCATGTACACTTATGCCAAGGCCCTGATCTACAAGCATTTCACACATACTGTAAAGGGTTCACTACATATTTATTAAACGGTAATAACAGAAGAGAAAACCCGGGGAAAAGCCTTACCTACCCTAATCTACCCTAACTACTCATTACCCACAACTGTCCCTAACTAACCTAAGCTAAACTTACTTATCACATGTAACGAAACGTTCTAAACATCAACCCCAGACCCCCCTCATGAGACGGGACACATGGAGGACAACACATACTAACCTAAACACATACTATCCTATACTAAACAAATATATATTTTTTTGTAATTTGTTTTATTTTTATTATTTTATTTTTTCAAAACACACAAGAACCACAACATAGCCCCACACCCACCCACCCACACACTCAAAAAGAAAAATTTGAAATAATCAGGACCCCCACCCACCACCCACTAACACTAACTAAATTAACAGCCTATACTAACCTAACACTAAGCCCCCTAAACCCACAAAGTTAAGAATAAGGAAAGAGGAGGGAGGGGAGGGAATCATGTCCATCAAAAATGTCCAGAGGTTGGCCGTCCGGAGGGTCCGCTTAATGGACCGCACCCGCCGGTTGATATAGTGAACATCCTGCTGCAGGCGACTCATTTTCCTGAGGACACGGTCCATTTTGCACTGCATGTCCACAAAAGCAGCAGGGTCAATTGTTGCAGCTGGGGTGGTCTATGTGCCAGCTGAGGAAGTGTCGGGTCATGTATGGTCAATGCCTGTAGGCTGCCCTGAAGGTGGTCCAGTGCTAGGGCCTGGAGCACTTCCTGATGTTGTTGGCACAACGGTCCCAGCTGTTGGTAGTGCCACCTGGGTGGTAGTGACGGTGGTGCTGGTGGTGGCTGTGGTGGGCAAAGAAGGGCCACCCTGTGGGAATGGCCTTCAGGCTCCAGAGGTCCGTTCGGTCATGTATCTTCGGGCCATCCTTCTGTACCCCGACTCTACCTGCAGTATATGCTGGAACCTCATTGCCCGCCTCTGGAATTCACGCACTTGGATGGGTGTCAAATTAGCAGATGTGAAGACTAATGAAAAAAAATACATTAGGAACTGCATTGTGTGAAAAGGCACAAGAAGTAAATCAGACAGTGCATCTACTGTACTTGTAACAGCTCATATCATCATACAGATTACTGAATCTCCCTGAGGAAGTACATGGCCGGCCAGCCTACAAAGGTCGTATCACACATAGCACATCAAAACCCTACAAGATGGGTAACAACTGGCATGATTTTGGCATCAGAGTTCTGCCAGTTGTCAGCTAACAATCATGCTGCACATCCTCCGCCAATGCCAAGGCTACAAATGTCAGTGTACGGGATGGAAATCTAGGGCCACATGATCTGCAAGTTGTAAATGGACTTGCTAGTATAGTACTCATGTGCTAAACCTGAGTGTGTATACTAGGTTCAGAACAAAGATTCACTAATTTACATGTCTGTGTAACAAAATTGTATCATCAGTCCTAGGTACACTATTCACAAACCCCAGCCTATGTTTGAGGGTGGGGGGGTGGAGAAACAACTACCAATTTCAAACAAAATGGACACCCAGGAAGCTTACAAAAGCTGGACATGTGTTTGGCTCAACACACACACCACAGGTAAGTTGTATCTACAAATAGGAGACAGCAAACCCTTGAGCAATCCCAGCGCCACCCATGTATGGCAATGCAGACATTTGTCCACATCATATACTTCCAGTAAGCCATGACTTACAACTAACACAGAGATGCAAGAACACCCCTGGCCATGATTTGCATGCACACCTAGGCCATTGCACTCAAGTGTCACATACTCGTAGCACTACATGTGCAGCTACATGCTGCTAGGAAGTTCAACCGACAGTTTAATCGGTACATTAGTGAATAGGGAAGCAGAAGTCTATGGGTAAGCATTTTTCAGCCCCATTCTGGGAGAATGTGGGTCTGAGAGGCTGACTAAATCACAGATTAGGTCCAGTGCGACTCTTGCTGATACAAGTGTTATCCACATGACTCATCCCTATTCACATTGCGGGGCCTACAGGACTGACCTAGAATCCCTAAATAAGACAATAGGATAAGGATTGGCCAACTCTAAAATAGTGAGAAAATGAAATCCCACTCATGGAACAAGACAAATGATGGGCCAGCGCATCACAACTTGCTATTTGTTCAACACACAGGAGCCCATCACACATCACCAGCGAGCACAACACATAACAGACATATCAACACTTACTGGAGTTGTCAGGGTCCTCGAATGAAGCCACCTCACCCACAGTGTAGGGTGAGGGTCCAGCTGTAAGGCATGGAAGGGAGAAATGTGCTCAAATTCTGTGTACTGACCAACAACTCCAAAGACAAATACTATGTGTAAGATTACATAAGTAAGTAAATCCACTCAGACATGATGATACTGCATCCGATATATCACGGCTAACTTTTACATACCATGGGTCTCCAGTGAAATTTACACACATATCTGCACACATGCAGTGGCCCTAACTATCATGTGGTGGCAAACATGCTCCTTCATTAGTGAGCAGACATAATAATGGAGTGTATTTGTCTCATCATGTGTATCCAAGAGAGACATCCAAAGCCAGTTTCCTTGAGGAGTGCATTACCAGTCAAACAGCCATTGTGGCCATGACAAATGTATGACACATAGGTACAATGTACAGAGGGGCATGGACATTTGTAAGCCCTCATGTTGTTACAGTTTCTTCATTTGATGTGGCCCAGCTATGATGAGTTGTACCAACCATAGAGATATGAACCCATGTGCATACCTTTGGCCTGCCATCCCTAAACGAAAGGTGGAACAACAAACACCAAATATCAGTGTAAGATGTTAGCTGAGGGCACCTTGCACTTTTTCCCTATGTCTCCAAATCCAGATCTGACATGTATCTGAAATGATGAAGGACCACAATAATCCCTAACATTTATAGAACTTCCGTGATCATTTTCCTTACACACTCACCAGACACACATGAGACATATGTCTGGGCCACACTGCTATCAACAATTGACGTGAAGCCTGCACTCATTTTCTGCATCATTTAGTGTTTAGAAAGTCAGTCTAGCTGTTGCGTCAACAAAGGTCGGTAATGTTTTGGAAAATCTATACCTCACTGGAAAATGTGACCTAGATATACATAATTGGCTCCTGATTTGTGTTGCTGTCTGACACAAAGGTGGCACCAACTTACATTAAGCAAAAGTATTCAGCAAGTTTGCAGAGCACTTGCTTCCTGACAGCTAGCAATTGTGGTCCTTAACATAGTCCATCAATGACCCTGTATGTTTCCAAAGCATTCCACACACTCAACAACATAGCCGGCAGATATTGTACAAATCATCTGATGTCACTACAGAGCTTTCAATCGTGCACCTTTACATGATTTGTACTCACCAACAGGGCCACCAATCACAATTCCCAGGTGGTCCAGCATATCTTGCTCCCTGGAGATGAGGTCAGCCCAGCGGTGCTTCAGCTGGTGGTCATTCCTCTGGCTCCGATACACACGTTGCAAGTGATGCAGAACCTTTCCCCACCGGATTCTCCGTGCCTCAGTGTGATACCCCTGTATCACCCCCCACCTGCTTCAATCATAAGGGGGAGGAAATGGCACACCAGCCATATGAACCCCCCAAGCTCCACCTCACCCATCTTGCCAAGACGTGGCCTACCCAACATCTTAGCACAGGAAAAGGGGAATAGGGGATAAAGAAGAACAAAGGAGAATAGGCGGAAAGTAGAATAAGAAAAAAGTAAACTAAACAACTAAAAGAGCCCAAATATCCCTAAACTATCACTACCCACAACAGACTCCCACAAACAACAAAGACCATACAATACTGGACAATACTACACAATAAACACTCAGACAGGCTACAACAACAATATTTAATTCACAAACTAACAAGTAATGGACCACACAGGAGACAAAAGCACAATTTGACTGGACAAAACTCAGAACACAGCCACACAGTCTAGAAGAATCACAGACTGCAAAGTGAAAGTGAAAGTGCACCCACTGTACCTAATCTGTAAACAGGATATCTCATTACATCACTTCCTGCATAAAATGGCCACCGTTTTTATCATTATGCGTAAAAAATAATTGACGATACAGTGTGTGTCATTTTTTTTGACGCGCAGGATAAAAATTCTGCTGCATCCATATATTTGGAAATAGTCTAACACTTAACCAATTTTAAGGGCATAATGCGTCATTTTTCGGTCATAACCGTAATTTTTTGCCGCTTGTGCTTCATTTTTTGATGCGTTTGTGTCAAAATTTAAGGCCATTAACTGGGTTTGGGCCATTTTAGTGTAATGTTACATTTGTGACACAACTGAGATAGGCTGATTGCACCCAGTTTGGTCTTGACGGTGTATGGTCACATGCAAGACATCATACTGCTGCGGACCATGATCCGCTACTTCCATAACAGGATTTTCATTCTTGGCTGACACACTAGATGGCCATATGTGTGGCCTACATATATGTATTGCAGAAATGGGCATGTTTGGCATCAGGAGAGGGTAGCAAGGTGACGCACATAAGTACAATACCTCAATGCCTATAGCTCAATGTGTGTGCATTGGCTACTAATGTAGTTGTTGACCCAGTGTGTGTGCATCACAAGATGCATTATTGAAAATATGCTTGTATGAATGTGAAGTCAATGTGTCCAAACCTTAGATGCAAGTCAGTGTGGAAATGAGAGAGGACATGTGTTAGTCATACATGTAGCAACATCTGTTGTGTGCACTTCCAAGATTTTGGGTAACGTAGACACCACAAATGACAAAACATGCACCGGATAGATGGCAGACGCTTGTTCGTGTCAATGGTCCAAAAGTTGCCCATTCCATGTCCTGGAAATTTGGTAACTGCTTCCTGGGCACTTGTTGGTGAACCCACCGTGAGTCAGGCACATGCACAGACTAAGTGGGTACCATGTTATTGGCACAGACAGACAAAGGTGAACCACAACTGTAATATCACGCCACAGTTGTGGTCATAAGACTGAGCCACAACTCTCCTGTGGCAGTGGTGGACCAGCAGACGAGGCAGCACGTGGCCACATATTTCCGGTGATCAATTGAACAGAGGTGTCTGGTTCATGTGTGTGGTCGAATGTTGATCCTGTATATTTTTAGGGGTCTATGTTGTCACAGTTACGTCCAGGTCTCATCATGAGTCAGTGGCAGCTATTCCTGTATCTACTGAGTATCCTTCTGAGATCAATGGAAGTAAAGTCGATGAGGACATGAGAACCTACATGGGGATGGTCCCACCCTGTCACTGCAGACGTGTTATGAGACTGTCAACAGGGCAACCTTGGTGTGCTGAGTGAGATCACATCTCAGGAGTCATGTTCCGGCAGGTGTCATTACAACATTTGTACACAGGTTGGCCTGTAAAGTTCCCACTGCATCTGGGAACATCATAGCCTCTGTGTTGACTGATCTTGCAGCTATTCAGCACGCACAGCCCATCAATATGTTGTGAGCAATGTGATTCAGCATGTGAACTGTCAGGGTCCTAACATATGTGGACTTTTCATGCACATTATCAGAGGTAGCTGGTTCTGCTGGAGGCACCGTACCCAATCCCTGCATACGGCCCTGGTACACAGTCACAGTTTGTCGTTCCTGCATACATGAGACCCAGACAAGGGTTAGGCCATGATTTTGGTATTCAAAGACAATTTTACAAATATGGTACAATTAAAAAGCAGATGATGCTATACAATGTATTTTGGTATGCACTGAGGAAGCACCTGACAAAATACTCCCTGAGGAACATGAGGTTTGGTAAAGCAAGTGTGGTACATATGTAGCCACAAGGAACCTTTAGGGTAACGGACAGACAGGTGCCAGTCAGGCTGACAGGATGCAGGGTCAATCAGGATCCAGAAATTTCACAAGGTACATACTCAGTGGTCTGATTTACACTGGTCGGAGGAAGAACAAGACAGTTGACATGGGAAACTGTGTTTGTCCTGTGTTTTGGAAGGTGACACATAAACCCAAGGGCTGTGTTACACGGCTTAATTACTAGCAATGCATAACAGTGTATTTGACAGAATGGCAACTTCTATGTTGTTTCAAGCATCTGGAGGGCCAGTGCATGTCTGAAATGGGTGGTGTGCGTGGAGGTGATCACAGGTGTGTGCTGCATCAGTTTATCACAAGTCCTGTAGGTGAGATTCCAGTTCAAATGGCCAATAGTACCTTTCACACGGGAAGCAAACTACAGGTGATAACAGGGCTTAGAAACTACAAGCCAGTGTATTAATTGACCTGACGTCCATACAGTCAGATGTACTATTACAATGGCATACCATAGGAAAGGGTGTAGCACACTGGATTACTATTGTGAGTCTGTGTGTGTAGAGGAGGGAATATCGGGGTACACATATTACCATTCCAGGTACCTCTTCAGACAGGTGGGTTGAGACCAGGACCATGGATGTGTCAGGAGTTAGGGAATGGGCTGACATGTACATTGAATGCAATGTGCGCAATGCTTATCATAGGTGTGACACTTGTGCTGTCTATGTCCTGCTTCTATGGAACTCTAGTCACAGATAGTCCTTGCAAAGATAGGTGCTGTACGACTTACTGCTGTCAAGGGTCTGGTCATACATTCCTGTTACCAATGCAATAGCACATCCACTGCCTCATGTATGAGGCATTTTTTTCCCTTATAGACTGATGGTGTCTTAGTTGTGTGCCATATGCTGCGATAACCATGTTGCCAACATGTATGTGTGAAATAGGTGTGGTCCTCTGCTATTGCCCTTCAAAGGTGAAATGCCCAGGATATATGTCATTTACAGTGTGTGTGTATGTGACTGTTGTATAATACGCATCACAATTGCTTTGGAAATTTCTCTGTCCTGATCGGTATATCAGCAATGCTCCATGAGGCTACACTCTTATTCTGATAGTTAGAGCTCAAGGTGAGCAAAAATGATTACCCAGACCAAGATGATTATTATCGGTGTTTATTTACATTTGTTAATACAGTGGTGATGGTGAGTTGTTTTAAAAGAAATTGTTCACAATATGTTCGCGCCTAAGCAATCCAGCAGCTGTGTTTTGTTGTTCCCCCTCATGTTGCAGGCTAGCATCCTCCTCTTCAGGCATTTGTGGCTCTGGTTCTAAGAGGGGAATGTTCCTTTGTATGCAAATGTTGTGCAGGATGGCACATGTTAAAATGATCTTACAGACCATTTCTGGTGAATATAGGAGGCTGCCACCAGTGATGTCGAGGCACCTGAATCTCGACTTGAGTATGCCGAAGGTCCTCTCGTGATCCTATGTGCTTCATTGTAGGCATGCTCTGCTGCAGTGCTTGGGTTGCAAAATGGTGTCATAATCCATGGCTGGATCCCATACCCCTGATCAGCTGAAAAATAAATTGAATGGGATTATGTTGATGTAGCTTGCCCCATTAATATCACCTTGCATGGCAGTAGTTGTCTTGTGTTGTCTGTGACTCCTTTGTGTTATTGTGTTCCTTCCTAGGCTTGTAGGATGTACCATGTGCATTGAGTTGTTTCCTTGGCTGAACGAGTGTTTGCCTGCTGACCGGTTGTCAGCAGTATGTTTGGGCATTTGCAGTACAGTGTGCACTCCCTAGCATTGTGACTTGTGATACAGGTGTCCCTGTGTCTTTACTGGGGGTGAGATGATAGTTCCGTACACAGATTCAAATTGACAGTGGTGGTAACATGTTAGCATCTATGTACCCTGGACATCCCATACCTTTAGACTTATGCAATGGATTAATTTAAACATCAGTGAGATGCTTATATTTAGCAAGGTGACAATTAGCCAAACCTCTCCATATGTTTTGATCATTGACGTCTTAACATTTGACTGTACACTAATTTCAGATGTGTGACAGGTTCACTGCAGACCTAGCAAACATGGCTAGCGATGTCACGACCTCAGTGTGTTCCTGTCCACATGTTGCTGTCGTGGTGTATGTGTTGTGTGTCCTAGAGGGTTGCTGTGCAGTGTGTATATAAGTAGGTTTTTGTACTTGCCAACAAGTAGTCCATTGCCACATCGTCCATCCTGGAAGTGTTGATTGATGGTAGAGTGAGGGAAGATGAATGAGTCATTGACACTCCCAGGATACTTTGCCACGATGTTGGTGAACAATCCTTGGTGATCCACAATGGCCTGCACATTAATGGAGTGTGTGTGGTTCCTGTTGCGGTAGAGGTGTTCAGTTGCAGTAGGTGGAACAAGGCGTACATGTGTGCAGTCGATGGCACCAAGGACGTGTGGGAATCCATTAATGAGGTAAAACCTCTGTTTTGTCTCCTGCTGCTTCTGCAGTGTGTTTGGGAAGCAGATGTGGCGGGGTGTGAGTCCAATGATGGCATCCAGTACTTTGGGCAAGAAGGAAGAGAATGATGGCTGTGATATTCTGGCAACCAGGGTACCAGTGCTTTGAAAGGAGCCACTTGCCTACATGTGAAGTACAGCTAGCAGCTTGGTTTCTGTTGGGATGGAGCGCGGTGTCAGCAAGGTGGGTGCCAACTGTGGCTCTATGTTGCGCAGCAGCTGCTGAATGGCCTGCCAGTTCAACCTGTACCTCTGGATGATGTCAGGTTCCCAGAGGCCATGAAGGGTTGTTCTGGTGCGGAATATCCTCTCCTGCCTTCTGCGCTGCCTTTGCGTTCCCTGATGGTGTTGTGGTAGCTGCTGTTGTTGATGCTGGGCTCTGCGTCTGCGTGCACGCTGGATGAGAAGCACCTCCATGTCTCCCTTTTGCTGCTCTGCTGTTGCTTCTGTGTGTTCTGATTAAATACATAAATACGACGCACAGCCGTTTAAGTCATTTTTTGGACGGGAACGCCTACCTTGCATATGATTAACGCAAGGTGGTTTCCCGCATCCAGAAAATGACGCACGCAGTGGGATTTTGACGTCCGCAGGCTTGGGCGTCAAAGTTTAAATATGGGGCAAGTTTTGCGCTGAATGTGCGTCAAAATGTTTGACGCATATTCAGCACAGACGGAGTATAGATATGCCCCTGAATGTTTATAGTTGATACCCAGTCCTGGAATTGGAAAAAACGACTCTTGGTACCCATAAATTAGGACTCAAGGTGTGACAGAAAAAAATCTGTAGAGTTGCGAGGGGGAGAGTCATGAAAAGCAGAGACTGACAGCGGATTTAAACATTTAGGGCCAGATGTAGGTAGGCTTTTGCACCTCGCAAACGGCGAAAAACGCCGTTTGCGAGGTGCAAAAGCCCTCAAGCGATGCAGAAACACATTTTGCGAGTCGGAACCGACTCGCAAAATGTGTTTCCGACTCGCAAATAGGAAGGGGTTTTCCCTTCCTATTTGCGACTCGCACCGCGATTTAAGTTGATTTGTGACCGCGTAAGCGGTCGCAAATCAACTCGCAGTTACCATCCACTTGAAGTGGATGGTAACTCATTCGTAAAGGGGAAGGGGTCCCCACGGGACCCCTTCCCCTTTGTGAATGCTCACAAAATTATTTTTTCAGAGCAGGCAGTGGTCCTATGGACCACTGCCTACTCTGAAAAAAACCGAAACAAAAGGTTTCGGTATTTTTTTCTATTTGCAGCTCGTTTTCCTTTAAGGAAAACGGGCTGCAAAGAGAAAAAAAAAAACTGCTTTATTTAAAAGCAGTCACGGAGATGGTGGTCTGCTGTCTCCAGCAGGCCACCATCCCGTGAGTGCCTAGACTCGCTATGGGGTCGCAAACTGCGACCCACCTCATAAATATTTATGAGGTGGGTCTTTGCGACCCCATAGCGAGTTGCAGAAGGTGTCTGAGACACCTTTCTGCATTCCAAATTGCGACTTGCAATTTGCGAGTCGCAGGGACTCGCAAATTGCAAATCGCAATTTGGAATCTTTCTACATCTGGCCCATATTTCTTAAAAATCTGCTATAAAGAATTTGGCAGCAAGGACAAATGTGACAGTACATATTTTCAGGCTGCAATTTGACATTATCTTATTGTGCTAAGACACGTGCTGCAGAGCCCTTTGTGCTCCCAGCAATTTCTAGGGGATTATAATTATGGTAAGATAACTCTAGTATCTAATGCAGTCTTGGGAAAGTTCCGTGTTTCATCCAGTCACAGTTTTGACTCGTAAAGTAGCACAGGTGGTTAGTGTGGCTTCTATAAAACACATAGTTTATGTAGATAGATATGTGTTTCACTGCACACATAGTTTTATGTAGATAGATATGTGGGTCACTGCTTTTATTTTGGGGATCATTGTGTCCCATCCAGTTTTTAAATTGCAATCCTTCTAACTTAGCAGAGTGAGCTATGAACCGGTATCAAGAAACTGCATGCAAACTGCTGGTCATAGTTTAGATCCTTATTGTTTTTTTCACAATCTGTTGTTATTCTAAGTCTAAAAGAATGGTTCTGTATTGTTAGTACAGACAACCCCAGTCACTACATTACATTTTAAATTCTGACTGCTATTCCAACCATACGTTCTTGAGATAATGTCTGCAAGTGTGGACACTTAGGTCCTGGCTATGAACTTGGCGGATGGGATACTCCGTCACAAATGTGACAGATATCCACCCGCCGTTTTACAAGCTCCATAGGATATAAGGGAACTTGTTATACGGTGGATAGGAAATCCGTCCCATTTGTGACGGAGTATTCCATCCACCAAGATTATATTCAGGCCCTCGTTGTCTTATCTAACGTTTCCTGTTAATGATTTACACACTTGTATGATGTATCTTACACTTTATTTACACACTTCTATCTCCCTGTGTGTGATGTAAAGCTCTCTGACACTCTACATTGGGATGAGTAGCACTACAAGAGTTAAAATAAATAAATTAGTAAGTGCTATTTAAATCGTTATTTGTGTTATTACTTGAACACATAGATAATTCTGGCATTCTTACAGTGCCAGCTCATCTCTTACACAGAGGGGCCAAACCAAGTCAAAAAGCTGCCTCCAAATCATAGGTTCTCCAAAGTACTTGTGAAATGATAAGCTGTACATCTTTGTTTCCTTCCATTACATTGGCATCCAGGTGTTAGACTGCATATTGCTCCTAGCCAGGTTAATGGTTAACTAAACAAAGGGCTGTTGGCCCTTGAATTCAGGCATTTGTTTTGGACCCAGCTGTAGGTGAAAATAAGGAAGCCTCCTGCAGGTTACTGGTCCGAAAAGAAAGGAGACAAGGAAGTGGTGCTGAAATGTGTCCCGTGTCAGAAAATTACACCGTTCCAAAAGTAGCATATTTCACTGGGTCAGATCCAGCTCATAAAGAGCTTCCGAAACTGTCAGGTTCTCCCTCATTTCCTGCACTGGTAATACCTCAAAAGTTACTAAAGGGGCGAGGAGGTCCTGAATTCTCTCTGCGATCACCAGGTATGGTTCTCTCATCGCTCTAAGGTCACTGTATGTCCTAACATACGTTCCTTTGAGTGAATATCCTCTGTTTTAAAGCAGGGGAAGGTTTTGCTGTCATTCAGTTCATTAGTTTCCATCTACTCATACAGGTATTCGCTATACCAGTATGCCTTTTTTATGAGATTGAAGGCGACTTTCACATTTCTCAGACTCGAATATTATGTGCAAGGATATACTTACCAAATGGTCTATTATAGAAAGTAATTATGCCTAGTGGCCGTCAGAGGGCAGCAAAGGTACGTACATTAAATTCACAGCAGTAGCGTCATTTATTTACGCTTCATTCGAAAGCAGATACTGCCCTTCCAAGTGTAGCTCCAAGCCAAGAAATAGACTACAAAATGCTTTGATGTCCTGTTAGAACGGAGAGCAATACATAAGAAAGTTAAGATATGGTTAAAAGGTATATCTGTCGTTGACATTATATGGGCACGCGTTTCATTTGATGGGCAATGGGACAAAGCGTTTTTTGCCGTTTATAGGTCGAAGGACATTAGAGCGCTTTACATGAGCACCAGGCTATTTTACACAAGTTCAGATTCACTACATGGACAAACACATTGCGCAGGCACAAACTCAAGTGCACACCTACATACACAACAATTATGCCAAGTACACACATGCGAGAGTCTCAAATGCCCTTACTGGTGTGTGTTGTCTGATGTCCACATCTAGGTGTGTTTTGACCTGCTTTTGCAGTGCCACGAAAGTAAAAAGACTATATAATTTTCTCTTGGATGCCAACGTGTCCCTTAATTTAAAATTATATTCAATATTAGGCACCCACATGTGTCTCTTTACTGTGCAGCTAACTTGCGGTAAGTGCCAGTCCAGTTAGAAGTGAGATGGGCGGGGGTATGCAGAGCCTTACGGCTCATGTGGCAAAATTTATTACCAGATTTAAAGCAAGCCTAGCCCATTTATTTAAGAAAGCTAACATGGACAATATCACTAGATTGCACCAGATGCTGGATCTGCAGATGCAGAGTTATCAAGAATTAGTGCCTCTACAAACAGACGCGAACCCGTGATGTGGCAGTGTGTTAGACCTGACATCTTGCGTGGTTTAGCATGACCCTTTGACTTCAGACTTCCCGTTTTGCTGACCTCGTTTTAGCTTTCTTTAGGACTGTGGGCACTTTATCAATGCTAACTAGTGCTAAAGTGCATGTGCTCTCTGCTTAAAACATGGCAACATTGGCTTATTCAGAATTGGCATAACTAATTTACTTACATGTCCCTAGTAAAGTGCACTGGGCCTGTAAGTGAAATGTTTCAAGTGTGCCTGTGCACCTATTGTGACACCCACTTCAGTAGCACTTCAAACATGTCTCAGGACTGTCACTGCAGAGCTTGTGTGTGCAGTTTTAAAGTGACATATCGACCTGACAAATCAACCTTCCTCTTTAATACATGTAGGTCACCCCTAAGATAGGTCCTTGACAGCTCAAGGGCAAGGTGCAGTGTATTTAAAACGTAGGACATTTACTTTTATGTTTTACAAGTCCATGTCCTAGTCATGTCTTAGATAGGCCATGCGGGGTGTCACCCAATTTGGGCGTAAGGAATTATAATGCTATTACTCTTGAGCACATCGTGAGGGCTATTAATGAGCTTGCCCACAGGATATTGTGAGGGCTATTAATAAGCTTGCCCAGGGGAAGGACCTATGGATCCATAAAATTCCAGGGGACCTTTTTCACTCAGCTCTGGAAGTTTGGGGGTCCATATTTAGGTGTTGTTTTCAATGCTATTATGGAGGGGATGCCAATTCCCCCATACTTAGGCGGGGCAGAGATCATCCCCATTTACAAGAAAGGCTCTTGTTCGCTACCTAGAAAATTCAGGCCTATAAGCCTGGTAGATGTTATGCAAAAAATATTTTCTAGTGATCTTAGAAAGGCTCCAGGTTTGGATGGAGGACAGGAAGGTTCTTAGACCCTACCAAGCAGGATTTTGTCAGTGTACTTCAAACATTGACCAAGTATTTAGACTTCAGCTTTTATATTTGGAAATCTGTGGTTTTAGAGAGTGGTAGTATCTATTTGATTTTTGTTGATTCATGTTTTGCGTTTGACTTGGTCCCCAGAGATATTTTCCGGCAGATTTTGGCAGATAGGGGTTAGGCAAGGTTGTGTTCTGGCACCAACATTATTTACTTTGTACATCAATGTTCTGGTTGATCTGCTGTCCAATATAAATAATGATGCCCATAGGGTGGTGCCTGTTAAAGTGCAGACTATTGTTTGCCAATGATACCTTCCTTCTTTCGAAGTCCCCTATGGGAATCCAAATTATTTTGGCTAGTTTTCATTCCTTTTGTATGGAGAGGGGTTTAGAAATAAATTAGATTAAAACCAAATACATCATACATAATCCTTGGAGTACAACTTGCCCTAATCCCACTTTGAATGGGATATAGCACTAGAGGGGTTGCAAGATTTGATTATTTAGGGATCACTCTTAGTGAACATATGGATTGACTCTCCCACATGGGTAGGCAAAGTTTTATCAGTCAATCAATCAATTTTTGTAGATCGTGGCTACTCACCCTTGAGGGTCTTAAGGCTCTGGTGGGCTTTGTATGTGTGGGTGAGTAGCTTGAAGGTGATTTGTTTTTCTATCAGGAGCCAGTGGAGGGTACCTCAGGTGCTGGGAGATATGTTCTTGGCATGGAAGGTTAAGGACAAGTCTGATGGTGGCGTTCTGGATGAGTTGCAGCTTTTTGATGTTTCTCATCATGATGCTGGTGTAGAGAGCTCAGGCTGGGCCAGTATGCGGATGGGCTCTCTAAGGTGTATAGGGAGTCCTTTTTTAAGCCAGTCACCCCCACTATTGAGAGCTATAAAATGCAAGCAGTGGGGCGGCCATGTATGAGGCCAAGCTATGGAGTCACAAGCCGTTATCAGAGTTCATGCATATTGAAAATAGTTTCATAAGAAAGCTGCTGAACCTTCCATCTAGCACCCCTTTGAAGGGATTTGGGTATGTGGCCCATATCAGAGGATATTGGCCTTAGGCCTCTACTCTATTGGGGTAGAATTTTGGCTACAGCCGAATTGATCTACACATCTGCCCTAGAGGAGGTATTAGGGATATTAGGGGCAGGTAGATTCCCCTGGCTTCGATATGTTACGGATACTTTGAAAAGTATTGGCAAATCTAGCCTGTGGGATAACCCTGTAAAGGCCTGTGAGATCACTTCCAGGGTTGAACTTATTAAGTGCTTTAGGGGTCACAAATTATCATCTTTACTAATGGATTCCACATAAATTGACCTGAATTAAGGGTTGTAGGCTTCAAGGATTTTTATAGCTTGGAGTGCTTCCATGATGAAATTCAACTGCCCCTAGCTAGGAAGCTATACATACAGTTTAGACATGGTTCCCTCCCTTTGCACTCATTTACTAGTAAGTGGGGTAATGGGGGCCAGATACCAGCCAAGGCTTGTGCCTCGTGTGGCCAAGCCGATGAAATAGAGGCTCCAGTCCTTTTTATCTGTCCTGTTTACAGGAAGCGCAGATCAGTATGGATAGTCCAAGTTTGCCGAAATACTGTCTCAATACGTTGTGTTGAATCATTAAGAATTTTGATGACAACACTTGACAGCCTATAGTTCTTGCTGTATCTAGATACTTTTTCTGGATCTGGTGCTGGCGGATATGGGTTATGTGATTATTTGCTCCAGACATCCCCTATGTTTGTGATGGTTATAAACATTTGCTTTCTATTTTTTATGTTTTTAACTGGTTGGCGGAAGTAAAACAATTTTTAGAGATTTAAAACCTGACTTGGTATAATAAATGTGCAACAGTATACAAACTATGAAAGTGTTTATATTGTTTTTATTTTGTTCTTTTATGGCCATGTGTGTCGCAATAAAGTTTTATCGTATTGTAGTGTATCATTTTACACGTCCTATTAGTGAAAAACTCTTAAATTTGTTTTTCACTACTGCAAGGCCTATCTCTCCCATAGGATAATATTGAGATTATCTTATTACATTTTATAAGTGTAATTTCCAATTGGGAAAAGATGGGACCCCCAAGTTTGGTGTCTCCGGAATCACAATTTAAAATCACAACTTATGGTTAAGTTGTATTTTAAATTCGAATTCTGAAAATGCTACACTTTTATAAAGTTGGCATTTTCTTAATGTAGCCATTTAGTGCCTTCTGTCTGTCTTTGAATCCATGCCTTGGGTGGGTGACAGCTGGGCTTTGTGCATTTGATCTAGAGAGCAGCACATACAAAAAGGGAGCTTAGGTGTGTCTGAGGGGCCAACTACATTCTGACGGGCCATCCTGGGCAGGATGGGACAGAGGAGCTGACACACCTGAATAGGCTGTGTCCTGTCTCTGCACCCACATGCCCCCTTGTAGTGATTCTGTTGCCAGGGTAGGAAGGGCAGGGACTTTGTCCACTTCAAATACATCTCTCCCACCTCAAAGGTGCAACTGGATATAAGTATTGGACCGCAGACACCACCAACTCAGTACAAGGGCTGCAACTCTGCTGGACTCCCACTCTTCTGGACTCCTGCTGTGCGTGCTGACCTGCTGTGAGCTGCCTTTCTTTCTTGGGAGTGAGAAGGACTGGAGCTGCATCTCTCCAACTCAGAACCAAAGTGACTCCAAGGGCTTGCTAACTTGCTTCCTGTTTTCTCAAGTCTTAGGGACATATAGGACCTCCAACTCACCTGCTACAGCACCTGGACTCTGCCAACTATAGGTCTTGCCCTGAAACATTGTGCCAATCCAATCCTGGGCCCTTGAAAGTGTTGCTGCAGTCAAAATTAAGGTATCGCCCCTGTTGCTTGGATCAAAGCCAGCAGTTTGGCCCCCATTGTGTGGATTGGAGTTGTTGCATCACATTTCCAGCACGAATTGACCTCGCCACATCACCTTTGGAACTGCTGTATTTCGAACCTGATGCATCTCCGCTGCTGCTGCATGGAGAAAATTGATGCATGTTCCTACTGCATGGGAAGGATCGACATATCTCCTCCTCTGTTGGGATCAACTTGACTCACCGCTTAAGTCTGCTCCTCGCATCTTTGACGTTGATGCAACCAGAATTAAGGTACTTTTTTTCAGCAGGGCCCAAAGGGCTCTATGTAGCCACCCCATGCTCCATCGCAGTCTGCATGAGCGTTTTACTTTGTACTGGTCTGCCTCGACCAGATATCGCAGGTTGGTCCTTCTTCAAAAACTTCATATCACAACTTCTACTTATTGGATTTTTGTTGTTTTGTTCTTGTATTATTTATTGAATTAAGCTTTATTTTCCTAATTAGTTGCAGTTTCTTTTTGTTCGGTGTTTTCACTGTTCTACTGTTTGAAGTGTTGCACAAATACTTAACACATTGCCTTTTAGGTTAAGCCTGACTACTCTGTGCCAAGCTACTGGGGGGAGGGGGGCCACAGGTTAATTCAGGGTGTGTTACTGACTTACCCTGTCTAGGATTGTGGTTAATTCTGGACAGGGTGCATACCCCTGCGAACCAGAAACTCAATTTCTAACAGGTCGTTACTTTCCAATGCCTTTAAAGTAGTGCAAATATCACTTTGTGCTGCTTTGTGCTACTTTGCATTGGGGGGAGCGTTCCATGGGAGGTTCTTGGACATCCAAACACTACCATTGATAGTTTTTTTTATACAAAACCAGATCTACAAAGATTGTCATACCTGACTTTACGTAAACAAATCCTTGTTGAAGTAGGTGCAGAGTAGTGGTAGAGTCCCCTTAACTATAAAAACTATGCTGGACAGCAGCACTCATCTTTGGACTGTGGTGCAGAAGTTTGCCTCTGGTGATAGGCAGCCATAGTGAGCACCAGGGCAAAGGCAGAAAGCAGCACAAATTCATATTTAGTAAATAAGAAAAGGAGTTCTTTTTTGTTTGTTGGTTTTGAAAATAAGGGGAGCATATTAAGAAATCATGATGCTTCAAAATGTCCGTGCTAGGTACAAAGGCTGGCAACATTAATTTTTAATTTCAGATTGGATGTCTGTAGCATAATGTATGCAAACATTGATTTTTATAGGTGTCACTAAATGGCATACTTTAATTAAAATCCTTCAATTTGTGTATCTGAGTAAATGTTTGTGATCGTGTACATCAAGTTGATCTTTAAATCTATTATTCTTTTGGATGGTTTGCGTTTGATTTTGGAACAGTTGTGGCTAATAACTCATGATAAATTTTACTTTGTTTAGAATCAATGCAAGAGTAATAGTATATCGTTATTAAAGTATTGCCAAAGTACCGTGTACATTTGTTTAATGAGTGGAGGAAAGTTTTAAATGTCCCATCCATTAACCAATCGGAGCTTCTCTTAAAGTGAGAAGATTATTCATTTTTCATTATTTAAATTATCAACAAAATGAAAATATAGCCTTATTTGGTTTATCGTAGGATGCGGTGGGATTTTGAAGTCAGCAAAGGTTTTGAGAGTGTATGTGGCTTGGCTCTCGCTCTGGTTTTTCAAACTACTGTTCGTTTCAAGTTTTGAACTCGTGGTAATTGCACCATTATTGTGAGGATACTATTGGACATTCCTTAATAATGTTCCAGTGGGATCTGTAGAGCTGGGCGAGGCTTCTTTTGGGCCTTGTACTGTATTTTATATTTCTGTTTCTGCCGTGGAGGGCTGAGGTTATAATCTCTAACATATCTTATTGCATTGTTCATAGGAGACACTCTCCATTAGCACTTAGTAGAAAAACGAATGGTGCTCCCATTTTCTTGTTACTTTCAGTATATCCCATTTACGTTAAAAAGACGGTTCTCTTTTTGAGTGATAGTGAAAGTAGATCATGCAGATGTTGTGGAATCCATCTATGACATTCATTTAAAGAGAAATATATTAATTGCTACGTTTTTTTAATTAGTAGATGTTTTTACTTAATTGTAATGCTTTGTATAAGGTAAGACTGTTACTTATACTGGTTGTAACATTTCTTCAGTTTTGAATCTCCTAACTACTTAGTTATAGTTGTTATAGTTCTTCTTTTATCGCTGAAGTTGGCAGAAGTTTTTTAAGTAGTGTATTTGCAATGGTAATATGGGAAGTGAATTCACTAACTCACCAACACTTTCTGCTTCACTTTCCTCTAGGCCACCTCTCTCTTTATCCAAATTCCCAACTAACACCACCATACATTAGCTGTTTCACAACTCCCCTCTTTCACTCTACATTACCATTCTCCCTGTCTTACTCTTTCCTCTTTACCACTCTTTGTCTGCTACTACATCTTTTTATCTTTACCGTCTCTCTCATCCCACTGTGCTCCGCATTTTCTAGTTCAAGTCACCCTCACTACCACTCTTTACCTCTCTCATGTTATACATTTCTCTACCTCACCTTTCCATCTCTACCTCTCTGTAGCTCAGCTTTTCACTCTACTTTGTGTACCAACAGCATCCTGATTTCTCCACTCGTCTCTTTATTCAGTTTTCCCCTCTGCCTCAATATTCTCTTTACCTGATCTTTGTCAATTCTTCTTAGTTGTCATTTCTCTTTACATCTCTCATTACCTCGCCTCTCAAACATCTCTACCTCTCTCTGTCTCCCACTCTCTCTAAAGCATGTCTGTTTCTACTTTCTCTCGCTCTTCTTTATCCCCCTCCATGATCCCCCCACCACTTTCTTTCACTACATTTCTGTTCTGCCTGTCTCAAGCTTTCTGTAGGGCACTCTGAATCTGTACATACAGCTCTTCTTCTCCGTCTCCACCTACCTGTTCTTCTTTCTTCCTCTCTATGCCATTCTTTCTGGCTACTTCAGCTTTCATTCTTTAACGGATGCTTCTCGCTAAAGCAACTCTCTCGCTATCTCAGCCCTCCCATATCCCTCTCCTTTATCTCTCTCACAATGTTGTTTTCTTTACTTATCTTCCCTGCACCTGCCCTCTGCACCTCAGTTTCTTACACCGCAGAATTGGTGGTCACTGCCTAACCAGAGAAGTGTACATAGAGGAAGAGGAGGGACAAAGCATGGGAAGTAAATGGTGAACTCATTGGTGCAGTGTTTTGATTTTCACTGTTGCTGCGAGAATGTCAACTTTGTTGAGGGGTGTATTGTAATTATCTGGCCTGTTCAGCTACAATTTCAAGAGGTGTAGGCCTATGTCTTATTTTAATATTGTGTACTGGTCCACTGGTTCCCAAATGTTTGACTCCTGAGGACCCCCACTGAATAACTGCTGGAAGCCCCAAGTAAATCGTACAATTTAAATTGCAAACATTAAAACAGTAATTTGCAAAAAATACCCAAACAAGGACACGCTTAACAAATACTCGAATTAGTAAAGATTTTATTCTTTTATATTGAAAAAATATGCCAATGTCAAAACATTTTAATGGGAAGGTTGCATCTCCGCGACTAACTTTCCAATGTTTGGTTTTATTTAGGAAGTTGAATACTCAGGTCAGATTCTCCATTTCCCAAGAGATTTCTTTATTTGCTTTTTATATACCTTGGATCTGAGAAAACGTTTTCAAATAAATATGTGGGGAGGAAGCAAAACCTTAAGTTCCTCTCATTACTCCATAGTCTCTCTGTCACATGTATTTCATTTGTTGTATAGCACCTCTCATATTAGTGTAGGGTGTTGGAGCAGTTTACATCACAAACATACAGAGACAATCATACATGTGAAATCAGGGTATGGAAAATGTTTCATAATGCAAAGGGGACTGCAAGGTGTAGGATTCACGTCGTCCTTACTGATACGCATTTTCTAAGAGTGCTTTGTCTGGAGAAGCAAAAATTCAGGATTCATAACATAACACAGTGGTTAGAATTTACTTCAATAATAAGACTTTATTTCTATGCAAACAAACCTTTTTTAGCAGCATCAGGATCATGAAAGACTGAGAAAAAAACATAACTTTCTAACATGTAGCATGCAGTTTGCATGCAGCTCTCTGATGGCCGTTCATAAGTCCCTGTGCTAGATTATGATTGTGACTTATGAACTGCACAGTGATAAAAGAAATCTATGTGACAAAAGCAGTAACCCATTGTGTTATGCACACAAAATATTGTTCTTCGATATGCATGATACCCGTTCTAGGAAGCAGGCAGATTAACCACCTGACCTACCTTAGGGGAGTCAGAACTGCCACTAGGCAAAACTCCTATTTCTCTCCAACAGGTACATTAATCAAAAGAGTTATCTTGACACTTTAATTTTTTCCTGAAAACTGCTGGATATTCAAGGAACTTTGCAGTGCTTTTAAAACTGATGCACAAATGAAGTAACAAGTGTAAAAACACTGATGTGATTCTCTCGAGAGGCCGCAGCTGGAGAAGTGCTTTCCTGCCAGCCCAGGTCTTGAAATGCCTGCTGAACTCTTGGGAGTGTGTCACGATTCCCTGAGGATCCGTGACTCACAGGTTGGGAACCACTGTACTAATCCACTAAACAGTGCCCTCTCCAACTTACTGTTCCTTTCATCTGATGAGAGGACATGCTCCTTAAGCACTTAATTCATGGTATAATAGTGTTGCTGCAAAACAAACAAAGATCTTCATTCAAGTGCAACAAGAAATGGCTTCATAAATGTTAGCTCATGCTTTTCATTTGGTACTATTTGGCTAGTGGTCATCAAGCAGCTGGAGCTTTTGACTTTTTTTGAATGCCCTCATTTCTGAAATTTTAAAGTATAATTCAATATCATTTGGCATCACAAAGGTTTGAATGAGCTGAAAATAGATAACAAATTGAAAGTTATTAAACAAGGGCCCGATATTCTTAAAAGGGCACTAAGCATAATAACACAAAATTGAAGAGTCATCACAAATTGATGAATAACTATGAAGAGTTTTCAGTTCACAATGGAAGTATAAAGAGTCAACGTGGGAATGTAAAGTTTGCATTTCTCAAGAGACCACCATAAACACACTATATACCTTCACCAGTTAGACCCAGCTCTGAATATGCAGTGGTCTTCACTTATGTGAGTATAAGGCTCCCACGAGTAGCAAAAGTGTATGCTGACTGTAGTGAGCTGGGCTCTGGTTGTAGTAGTCCCAACTTTTATTGCCTGGTGTCAGTGTGTTTTGGAGTGTAGTGCACTGGGATCCTGTTAACCAGGGCCCCAGTGCTCTCTCCCTCTAAGTTAGTTTGTTTGGTAACTTTTTTACACCCACAATTGGCATACTAGTACACCTACGTAAGTCCCTAGTACATGGTACTTAGGTACCCAGGGCATTGGTACACCAGTGGTCCGCCATGGGCTGCAGCAAGTATGTACCACCCATGAGGGCCCATGCAGACTCTGTCTGCAGGTCTGCCATGGCAGCCTGCGTGAAATGATGCATGCACCCTTTCACCAAAGACATAATGCTTGCCTTATATCCTGGTCACTGCACTTAGACACTGTAAGTCACCCCTCTAGTAGGCCCTACAGCCCAAGGGCAGGGTTCATGCCCCTAAGTATGACGGTATCCTTGCATAAACAGGGTGCCCCTACATACCCCAGGTTCCATTTCCTGGATTCTGTAAGTGCGGGGAAGCCATCTTAATGTATGTAGTGGACACTGGTCAACACAAGTGGTCCAGCTATATAATGGCTTCTCAGGACCTAGGCATGTTTGATATCAAACATGTTGGAATCATGCAACAGCAGCGATTCCTGTGCTAGTTGCATGATACCATGTACTCTGTGGGTTCCTTAGACTATCCCCCAGTTTTGCCTGTGCAGCCTTACGGAGTCTAGCTGCCAGCCCACGCTACTGCTGACCACAGATGCTGTTCTGCCCTGAGCCTGGCTCAAGCCAGAGAGGCAGACTAAGGGATTTACTGCAAGGGAAGGGCGAGACCACCTACCCCTGTGTATTAGGTGTCTAAGGGCTGGGATGGGGTATGGTGGGGTGGCCTCTGAGCACCTCCAGACTACTTTAAAGGGCACATTTGGTGCCCTCCTTGCATAATCTGGTTTGCACCAGTTCAGGAACCTTGGTTCCCTCTCTGGTGTGAATCTGCAAAAGGACAGGGGAGTGACCACAGATGTGGCCACATGATTCTGCAATCTTGGAAAGAAGATAGGCATAGGCCCCTGGGAGCATCTGACCTCCTCTGATAAGTGGGTCACTTCAGAAAGTGACCAACCCCCTTTTAGGGTTACTTACGGGCTACCCGTGGGTCCTCAGATTTGTCAAGCAAGACTCTCCAAGGAACTCTCTGCAAGACATCTTCTGCTCCTGGCCTCTGGAACTGCTGCTGGTCTGCTTTGGAACTGAAACACGCCTGCTTCTGGTGGGAAGGCTCTCATTACAACATTGTTTCTCTGGATCCTGCAAGAATTCTGCAACAGCCAAGGCTGTGCATCCTCCAGGGTCACAAGGACTCTTATTGCACCTGGAAGCATGAAGGAATCTCCCTGGGAGGGACGGAGCCACACTCCTGCAAGAACCTCAAGACAACATCGTCCGTCTGTTGGGGTCTACTGTGCCATGGACATTGAAAGGCCCTGCTTCACAGGAGGTGAGAATATGGCTACCCCTGGGTCCTGCTTGTTTGTAACCAACTTGGGATACTGTGGGCCCCTGCTCCTGAGACTGGCCCCGAACACCTGTGCAGTGGAACAGCTGCACTTGCCAAAGCTTGTTGACTCTCTCCAGGAGATCTTCAGGTGCCAGGAAGCACTCTGCAGCTTGAAGACCAGACCCTGTCTTGCAACTCCTGAGATGTGAGACTTCCTTGTGGCTCCATGTGTCCATCACCTGTGGGTCCTTCATGGGGGCTCTAATGACTTCTGCTGGCCTTCCTGTGTGCTAAGGGCCAGCCCTGACTCCCCTACAAGGGTAGAGTCTTCTGGAACTTGCTGGTCCCCAAATCTCTGCAAATATCTCTTGAGCTCCTGCTTGCATTTGCCAGTGCTTGTTGGTTCTCTGGCTGGTCACTGACCCTCCTGCAATCCAGTGACCGTTGAGGGACAGCTCAAAGTGACCCTGGGATCTTCTGCAGCTCCTGGGCCCACAGCTGGACTTCTTCCTCCACTGACTTGCAGGAACTTCACCTCTAGGAGGGTAGGCATTGCCACCTTTGCCAGCTGGGCACCTCCAAGGATGCTGGACTCTGTCCACTTCCTTTTCAGGGTCCTCCACATCCAGAATCCATCCCTGGGTTCCACCAGCCTGGTCCACAGGTCGTGACAGCAGCTGGCCACTCCGATGCATCCACTGACTTCCGAGAGAGTCCCTTCTTCCCTCCGCATGCAGGTCCGCTTGTGTAGGTACTCCGTCTTCTGGGTATCCTCAGGTGTGGGCACTCTCCAACCTTCTTCTTGTCAGTTGGTTTCCTTGGGGTTCACTGGGAAGGGTCCTGAGTCACACGAACTCCAACCACTACTCTCTGTGTTAGCCTATGGGACGATTGGATGGGTAACTACCTTTCACCTGGTTGCTGGGGATATGTACTGTGCTCAACTCTGGTGTTTTCATCTAACCCCAGCCCCTAGCTAATTACCACACTTAACTTGGTTGGGTTCAGTATTTCACATTCCACTTTCTTAGTATATGAGTGGACCCCCACATAGGGCCTTGTGTATTTTATGCTGTTTCTGTTAGTTATTTTGTGTGCATATTGTGTGTAGATATTTCCAAAAGGAGATATACCAATACTAGTTTAGTAGTAGTGCTGTAATAAAGAATCTTTTAGTTTTGCAACATTTGTGTGGTTCTTTCTTTTGAGTTACTGGCTACTGTGGTATTGCAAGTGCTTTATATTCCTCCTGGGTAAGCTTCAGCTGCTCGCCTCAGCTACTGCTAGAGAGGTTTTGCAATCTGGACACCTTTTCACTATCACTAAGGGTTGCCTGGACTCAGTATAGGGTGCCACACCACAGGTGCGCACCATAAACTGTGCCAGCCTCCTACACTGACCTCTTAAAGTGGCTCAAACTGTGACAGTCCTCCATCCATAAGGGGTTTCAAACCACACCTTTAGAAAATGTATGAAGATAAGAATTGCTAGCAGTGCTTGGAATGGAAATATAAAAGTAAAAGTGCTTGATGTCCCTGAGTAGTTGTTTTATATTTTGTTTAAGAGAGGAACCCTGGTGCCCTTCCATTGTAAGTATTGCAACACTTCCGAGCTGTGTCAGTACTCTCCCATTATAACAATTGCAACCCTGCTGAGCTGTGCTGGCATGCTCCTATGATAGGTATAGTGCCCTGCTGAGACATGCAGGTACTCTTTCCAAACTAAAGAAGTGCAGGAAATCAGTGCCTGACAAAACCTACATATCAAAGCTATCAAATGTTTTTGTGAAGCACTGGTCAGAAATGTAATGTGCAGCCCAATTAGCAGTTGTTCAGCTTTTTTCCAAGTGGCTGGATCACTTGTTTGCATGTTTAAAAAGATGATAGTAGCTCCAAAATTTGGTGCCATCTTGTGGGTTAGTCATATTTTTGTGACTTTATCAATAATAACAACTGTGTCTTGTTTTACAATCTATAAATTAATTTTGCATTAGGAGTGTGGGCCACCCTCTTTTGCCTGTCCTGTTTTCCATTCAAAGCCCTGATTGTGAGCATAAGGCAGACATCAGCTCAACTGGAAAAATTGAACATAATCTTCTGCATGAGAGTAAACACATTTAGAATCGCTGCCCCATGGCGTGCTCTCCAATGCATACAGAACAAAGGCAATTTAAGCGCAGTGCCATAATTCGGGTAAATTACTGCTCCTTATTGTGCAATTTTTGTGAGATTAGCTAACACAGAGTATTTATACATAGAAATGTACTGTTGCCTTTTTCGTGTTTTGTTCGCAACAGCAAACTATGAGTACTTCAGTCAATACCATTTTGGCTGTTACATGGCCACTTTATTTTTAGGTCTGGCATTGATTAGACCTTTTGATATGAATAAAATTACATATATAATACACTTAGGGCCATATTTATACTTTTTGACACAACTGCGTCAACGCAGTTGTGCATCAAAAATGTTACCGCCGGCTAACGCCATTCCAACGCACCATGCGGGCGCCTTATTTATGGAATTACGTTAGCCGGCGCTTCGGACTGGTGCGTGTAAAAAAAAAAAGACTCACACCAGGCAGCGCCGGTGTATGGGAAAATGGGGTTGTGCGTCAAAAAATGGTGGAAGACAGGTCTGAGGCAAACTTCAGGCCTCACACCGGACTTGCGCCATTTCTTTTACGCCCAACCTCCATTGACATGACGCCTGTCATAGCAAAGACAGTAGTCATGCCCCATTGCCCAATGGCCATGCCCAGGGGACTTCTGTCCCTTGGGCATGGTCATTGGTCATAGTGGCATGTAGGGGGGCCCAAATCAGGCCCCCTTATGCCACTTAAAAAAAATATATATATATACTTACCAGAACGTACCTTTCCTTCCCTGGGATGGGTCCCTCCATCCTTGGGTGTGCTCCTGGGGTGGCCAAGGGTGGCAGGGGGTGTCCCTGGGGGCAGGGGAGGGCACCTCTGGGCTCCTTCTGAGCCCACAGGTCCCTTAGCGCCTGCCCTGACCCAGGCGTTAAAAAACGGCGACCATCAGGCTGCCTGCCGTTTTTTAAGGCCCACCCCCTCCTGTGCGTCAAAATGACGCCAGAGTATAAATAAGGCGCACATGCCTTAAAGTCATTTTTTGGAAGGGAACGCCTACCTTGCATATAATTAACGCCAGGCAGGTTCCCCTCTTCCAAAAAATGACGCACATGGTGGGATTTTGACGTCCGCGGGGTCGGGCGTCAAAGTATAAATATGGAGCAGGGTTTGCGCCAAATGTGCGTCAAAATTTTTGACGCACATTCGGCGCAAGCAGAGTATAAATATGCCCCTTAGTGATGGAGGTTTTCACTCAGTTGTCTTCAACTTTTGGTCTTTCAGTATGTCATTCACGGGCACATAGCTGGCCAATTTAGGAATAGATTACATCTCTGTGAACGATGACATTTTGCTCTTGCCAAAGTGCACATACATAGAAAAAGGAGTCCCCCTTGTACAGTTCTACGAAAATCTTTCGCAAACATTGGCAAAGCTGAAAATTGGCAGTTAACGGCCACGCTTTGCCAAAGCTTGTTCCTTTTTGGCACTAAAAGTCCAGCTGACTAAACACGGCAAAAAGGAATACGAACGTAAATAATATGAAGTTAAATTTATATTTGTGAATAATCGGGAGTGACATTTAGTACCATAACTACCTAGGTTAGTGTGCAGCTGGATATTTTTAAATTTTCACCTGATATGAGCTGGGCTAAAGTGAGCGGGCAGTGTTGTTTACATAGTAAGAGAGGAATGGAACTAGGGTTGCAACTGACCAGTTTGGCACCACCTTATTTTGATGTCCACGCCGGCACAAAAATAAGCGAAATCGTCGAGAGGTGGTATTTTTAGCCTTTATAGGTACAAACTTCAAACAGCAAATATGAATAGAGAACACTTTTAAATGTGTTAGAGAGCTGCCTTAGTGACCCATGTCTAATAATTAAAGTAAACGAAGACAGAAAAGCCATGTTTCAAATGAATACCTGTGATTTCGTTTACAGTCCTATTTAGTATCCTGTCCAGGACTTTGGAGACTCTTGAAACAACAACAAGTGGCTTATATTTTTCTCTTGGAAAGGGAGAAACCCTAGGTGGACCTGCACCACAGAATGTTTCCAGTTTTGGAAACACATTATCTTTGGAGATGCTAACTAGGAGAAATGTGAAACCCTGCAGTCATTGCACGGAACCAGCAAGCAGGCTTTCATGCAGCCCGGCCATCAGGCGTTAACCAGACTGAGTTAATAGTCTGCCTATTTCTGGCGATGCTCCCAGGTAACATTGTAACCTTGACAACCGACTTTCCTGATAACAAAACCTTTTAGCACCAAAATAAACAAATTACATAACTGTTTAACACAGTTAGGAACCACCTCCCAGGAGTGGCTCCAAGACCCTATGTTTTGTAGGTTTACAGGGAAGCAGGAATGAGGCTTGAAGACTAGTGTGCACAGCAAGTGCAGTGGCACTGGTATATAGCGGTCTGAGTGGGTCACTCAACCCTCATTATTGCTATATTTCACAGTTTAAACAGCAGTCAGGGGGAAAGATCCGGAACAATACATCCGGTACCACGCCTGCGTTATTCACGCAAGCGGAACAACGCTTGCCTGAACAACGCAGACCTTTTTCTCTACCTTAACCACGCATGTGCCGTACAACACACATGCGTGGTTGAGGCAGAGAAAAGGAAGATCCATTGTGAGAGAACGCGTTGAGGTGAGTGGGGCTGGGGCAGGGGCAGGGTTGGGGGTAGTTTTTAGGGGTGGTGGTGAAGGGGTTTGGGTGGTTAGGCTATTTTTATTTTTAAGGGGTGGGTGTGGGCGGTCGAGGCTATTTTGTTTCTAGGGGATTGAGGTAATTTTCTATTCAGGGTGGGGGCAGGTCTTAGGGGCGGAGGTGGGGGGGTCACTGTAGTTTTAGGGGCAGGGGTCGGGGTATTTTTAGGGGTGGGGGTTGGGGTAGTTGAGGTTTATGGGTGGGGTGGGTGGTCGGGTATTTTTAGTTTTTAGGGGCAGGGGTGAGGGGTTGGGGTAGTTCAGGTTTTTAGGGGGTTTGGGGAATCACAGTAATTTTAGGGGTGGGGGTTGGGGTATTTTTAGTTTTTAGGGGTGAGGTAGGGGGTCAGGATACTTTTAGGGGCACGGGTCAGGGTAGTTTAGGTTTTAGGGGGTGGGGAGATCGGGATAGTTTTGGGGGGAGGGAGTTGGGGTAATTTTGTTTTTAGGGGTTGGGTAGTTTTATTTTTGGTAGGTGGGGTTCAGTTTTAGGGCTCAGGGTGGGTGGGAGTATCGGGGTCATTTTTAAGGGTGGGCGTAGGGGTATGTCTGTTTTTAGGTTGGGGGGTCAGGGTAATTTTGTTTTAGGGGTTGGGTTGGTTTACTTTTGGGGTGGGGGGTTGGTTTTAGGGCTCAGGATGGGTGAGGGTATCAGGGTAGTTTTTAAGGGTTTAAGGATTTTTAAGGGAGGTCGGGGTACTTCTGTTTTTAGGGTGGGGTGGCATGTGACAACCATGCACGCTATTTTCACACATACCTTTACTAGGCATGCACTGAAAAATCGTTGTGAAGGCAAGCATCATAAAGGCATGTGCGGAAACAACCCGGTCAGAGTTCCGACCACGTTGTTCAGGCATGCGTGGTTGCCGCATGCGTGGTTCCATCATACAACTGCAGCCAGGGAGCACGTTTCCGTCCTTGCACTAGGGCCCATGGCACACTGGCTGCCTCACTGCTTGAAGATGCACGAGGAGGGCTGCAAAAATGAACAGAAGGTTGTGAGTTAGACACTCACAAACTCTGTCCTATTTTGGCATGTCTAAGAAGTGAATGTTGAACATCTTTTGAAAGTTTGGAGCTAATCAACACTGTATTTCCTCTGGGGAGAGGTTGGTGTCTCTCAACTATGTGTCGGGGCTTAGCTTTCAATGGTGCAGCACGTACAGTGGTACCGGGGTCGCGATGCTTGGGGGGCCCAGTGGGCCTTGATTATTGCTGGATTTTATAATTCGAACAACAGCCAGAGTGCCCATTCTCTTCCTTGTACTAGGGCTCATTACACAGTGGCTACCCTACTGACTACATATACACCGTTGCAGCTCCAAAGAAGGATACTGAGTGAAGGGCCTGACCACTGGTAATGCCCTCTGCCCACTGGGTGCTGCAAGCAAAGTTACTAGGCATCTGACAAGTGCCGTATTCTGCCCAGTGCCAGTGACTTCTGAGCAGAGCTATGTTTCATTTTGTTTAACCGCTTCTATGCCTTGGACGAGATGATCTCGTCCAAGGCTACAGTTCCCCTGTGCCTTGGACGAGATCAACTCGTCCAAGGCACAGGGGAACTTGGGGGAGCGCTAGCGCGCCCCCCCCCGTGCACCCTCCTCCTCCCCAAGGCGGGGATGGAAGGGGAACACCTTCCCCTTCCACCCCCGCCCCCCCGTGACGTCAGCGCGCGAGCGCGCGCTGATTTGTCACAGGGGCCTCCCCCATCCAGCGCGATTGAAAGAGAAATGCAAAAGCATTTCTCTTTCAATCACTTGGGGAGGCCCGGAGGGGCTTCAAAGGGAAGGAAAAGTATTTCCTTCCCTTTGAAGTCTCTCCGAGGGTTTCAAAAGCCGGATTGCTTGCAATCCGGCTTTTGAAACCCCACTAAACACCAGTTTTTTTTTTTCATTTTACTGAAATTCACATAAGGTAGCGACCCCTTGGGCAAGGGTCGCTCCCATGGGGGGCATTTTTTCGGGAAGGCCTTTTCTGCCCCTCTGGGGGCAGAAACGTCTAGGCACCAGGGACCATTTAAAAAAAAATAAAAAAAATTATGTTTCATTTTATTTTTTTAGGTGGGGAGCGACCCCTTAGGCAAGGGTCGCTCCCCTTGGGGGAAAATTATATTTAGGCCATTTCTGCCCCCCTTGGGGGCAGATTGGCCTATTTTGATGAGGCCAATCTGTCCCCAAGGGGGGCAGAAACCACTAGACACCAGGGAGTTTTTTCTTTGCGTGAATTTCACGCAAGGGGAGCGACCCCTTAGGCAAGGGTCGCTCCCTAGGGGGGGAAATTTATTTTAGGCCATTTCTCCAGGCGCCAGGGCAATTTTTTTGTTTTTTTTTGTTTGTTTTTTTAGAGATGCGGAGCGACCCATCAGGCAAGGGTCGCTCCCCAGGGGGGCAAATTGTATGTAGACCATTTCTGCCCCCCTGGGGGCAGATTGGCCGAGTTTAGGCAAATCTGCCCCCAAGGGGGCAGAAACCACTAGGCACCGGGGATTTGTCTTTTGGCGCCAATGTCATGCAGGGGGAGCGACCCCGTAGGCAAGGGTCGCTTCCGGGGGGGGGGGTGGGGGTTGGGGGGGGGAAATTTATTTTAGGCAATTTCCGCCCCCCCTGGGGGCAGATCGGCCTATTATTAGGCCGATCTGCCCCCAGGGGGGGCAGAAACCTCTAGGCACCAGGGCAATTTGTTTTTTGTGTGTTTTTTTTTTTTTTTGTTTGTTTTTTTAGAGATGGGGAGCGACCCATCAGGCAAGGGTTGCTCCCCAGGGGGGCAAATTGTATGTAGACCATTTCTGCCCCCCTGGGGGCAGTTTGGCCGAGTTAAGGTCAATCTGCCCCCAAGGGGGCAGAAACCACTAGGCACCGGGGATTTGTTTTTTGGCGCCAATGTCACGCAGGGGGAGCGACCCCGTAGGCAAGGGTCGCTCCCGGGGGGGGGGGGGGGGGGGGGTGAGGGTTGGGGGGGCAGAAACCTCTAGGCGCCAGGGGAATTTTTTTTTTTGTGTTTTTTTTTTTTGTTTGTTTGTTTTTTTAGAGATGGGGAGCGACCCATCAGGCAAGGGTCGCTGCCCTGGGGGGCAAATTGTATTTAGGCCATTTCTGCCCCCCTTGGGGGCAGATTGGCCGATTTTAGGTCAATCTGCCCCCAAGGGGGCATAAACGACTAGGCACCTGAGATTTGTTTTTTGGCGCCAATGACACGCAGGGGGAGCGACCCCGTAGGCAAGGGTCGCTCCCGGTTAGGGGGACAAATTTATTTCAGGCCATTTCTGCCCCCCTGGGGCAGATCGGCCTATTATTAGGCCGATCTGCCCCCTTGGAGGCAGAAACCTCTAGGCGCCAGGGTTTTTTTGTTGTTTTTTTTAGAGATGGGGAGAGACCCATCAGGCAAGGGTCGCTGCCCTGGGGGGGCAAATTGTATTTAGGCCATTTCTGCCCCCCTTGGGGCAGATTGGCTGATTTTAGGTCAATCTGCCCCCAAGGGGGCAGAAACGACTAGGCACCTGGGATTTGTTTTTTGGCGCCAATGTCACGCAGGGGGAGCGACCCCGTAGGCAAGGGTCGCTCCCGGGGAGGGGGGTGGGTCATAAAAAGGGGGGCAAATTTAATTCAGGCCATTTCTGCCCCCCCAGATCGGCCTATTATTAGGCCGATCTGCCCCAGGGGGGGGGGGCACAAACCTCTAGGCGCCAGGGGAATTTTTTTTTTTTTTTTTTTAGAGATGGGGAGCGACCCATCAGGCAAGGGTCGCTCCCCTGGGGTTCAAATTGTATTTAGGCCATTTCTGGGGGCAGATTGGCCGATTTTAGGTCAATCTGCCCCCAAGGGGGCAGAAACCGCTAGGCACCGGGGATTTGTTTTTTTGCGCCAATGTCACGCAGGGGGAGCGACCCCGTAGGCAAGGGTCGCTCCGGGGGGGTGGGGGTTTGGGGGGGAATTTATTTTAGGCCATTTCTGCCCCCCCCCCCGGGGCCGGCTGAGCTACAGGCCATACTCCACAGGTAGGCACCTTGCAAAAAACACCTCTGTTTTCTGTGAAAAAATATGTTGTGTCCACGTTGTGTTTTGGGCCATTTCCTTTCGTGGGCGCTAGGCCTACCCACAGAAGTGAGGTACCATTTTTATCGAGAGACTTAGGGGAACGCTGGGTGGAAGGAAATTTGTGGCTCCCCTCAGATTCCAGAACTTTCTGTCACCGAAATGAGAGGAAAAAGTGTTTTTTTGGCCAAATTTTGATGTTTGCAAAGGATTCTGGGTAACATAACCTGGTCAGAGCCCCACAAGTCACCCCATCTTGGATTTCCCTGGGTTTCTAGTTTTCAAAAATGCGCTGGTTTGCTAGGTTTCCCCAGGTGCCGGCTGAGCTACAGGCCAAAATCCACAGGTAGGCACTGCTTTTTATAAAAAAATGTGATATGTCCACGTTGTGTTTTGGGCCCTTTCCTTTCGTGGGCGCTAGTCCTACCCACACAAGTGAGGTATCATTTTTATCGGGAGACTTGGGGGAACGCTGGGTGGAAGGCAATTTGTGGCTCCTCTCAGATTCCAGAACTTTCTGCCACAGAAATGTAAGGAACATGTGTTTTTTTAGCCAAATTTTGAGGTTTGCAAAGGATTCTGGGTAACAGAACTTGGTCCGAGCCCCGCAAATCACCCCATCTTGGATTCCCCTAGGTCTCTAGTTTTCAGAAATGCACAGGTTTGGTAGGTTTCCCTTGGTGCCGGCTGAGCTAGAGGCCAACATCTACAGGTAGGCACTTCGCAAAAAACACCTCTGTTTTCTTCCAAAAATGTGGATGTGTCTACGTTGCGCTTTGGGGCGTTTCCTGTCGCGGGCGCTAGGCCTACCCACACAGGTGAGGTATCATTTTTATCAGGAGACTTGGGGGAACGCTGGGTGGAAGGAAATTCGTGGCTCCTCTCAGATTCCAGAACTTTCTGCCACAGAAATGTGAGGAACATGTGTTTTTTTAGCCAAATTTTGAGGTTTGCAAAGGATTCTTGGTAACAGAACCTGGTCCGAGCCCCGCAAGTCACCCCATCTTGGATTCCCCTAGGTCTCTAGTTTTCAGAAATGCACAGGTTTGGTAGGTTTCCCTAGGTGCCGGCTGAGCTAGAGGCCAAAATCTACAGGTAGGCACTTCGCAAAAAACACCTCTGTTTTCTTCCAAAAATTTGGATGTGTCCAAGTTGCGCTTTGGGGCGTTTCCTGTCGCGGGCGCTAGGCCTACCCACACAAGTGAGGTATCATTTTTATCGGGAGACTTGGGGGAACGCTGGGTGGAAGGAAATTTGTGGCTCCTCTCAGATTCCAGAACTTTCTGCCACAGAAATATGAGGGACATGTGTTTTTTTAGCCAAATTTTGAGGTTTGCAAAGGATTCTGGGTAACAGAACCTGGTCCGAGCCCCGCAAGTCACTCCATCTTGGATTCCCCTAGGTCTCTAGTTTTCAGAAAAGCACAGGTTTGGTAGGTTTCCCTAGGTGCCGGCTGAGCTAGAGGCCAAAATCTACAGGTAGGCAGTTCGCAAAAAACACCTCTGTTTTCTTCCAAAAATTTGGATGTTTCCACGTTGCGCTTTGGGGCGTTTCCTGTCGCGGGCGCTAGGCCTACCCACACAAGTGAGGTATCATTTTTATCGGGAGACTTGGGGGAACGCTGGGTGGAAGGAAATTCGTGGCTCCTCTCAGATTCCAGAACTTTCTGCCACAGAAATGTGAGGAACATGTGTTTTTTAGCCAAATTTTGAGGTTTGAAAAGGATTCTGGGTAACAGAACCTGGTCCGAGCCCCGCAAGTCACCCCATCTTGGATTCCCCTAGGTCTCTAGTTTTCAGAAATGCACAGGTTTGGTAGGTTTCCCTAGGTGCCGGCTGAGCTAGAGGCCAGAATCTACAGGTAGGCACTTCGCAAAAAACACCTCTGTTTTCTTCCAAAAATTTGGATGTGTCCACGTTGCGCTTTGGGGCGTTTCCTGTCGCGGGCGCTAGGCCTACCCACACAAGTGAGGTATCATTTTTATCGGGAGACTTGAGGGAACGCTGGGTGGAAGGACATTTGTGGCTCCTCTCAGATTCCAGAACTTTCTTCCACAGAAATGTGAGGGACATGTGTTTTTTTAGCCAAATTTTGAGGTTTGCAAAGGATTCTGGGTAACAGAACCTGGTCCGAGCCCCGCAAGTCAACCCCATCTTGGATTCCCCTAGGTCTCTAGTTTTCAGAAATGCACAGGTTTGGTAGGTTTCCCTAGGTGCCGGCTGAGCTAGAGGCCAAAATCTACAGGTAGGCACTTCGCAAAAAACACCTCTGTTTTCTTCCAAAAATGTGGATGTGTCCACGTTGCACTTTGGGGCGTTTCCTGTCGCGGGCGCTAGGCCTACCCACACAAGTGAGGTATCATTTTTATCGGGAGACTTGGGGGAACGCTGGGTGGAAGGAAATTTGTGGCTCCTCTCAGATTCCAGAACTTTCTGCCAAAGAAATGTGAGGAACATGTGTTCTTTTAGCCAAATTTTGAGGTTTGGAAAGGATTCTGGGTAACAGAACCTGGTCCGAGCCCCGCAAGTCACCCCTCCTTGGATTCCCATAGGTCTCTAGTTTTCAGAAATGCACAGGTTTGGTAGGTTTTCCTAGGTGCCGGCTGAGCTAGAGGCCAAAATCTACAGGTAGGCACTTCGCAAAAAACACCTCTGTTTTCTTTCAAAAATTTGGATGTGTCCACGTTGCGCTTTGGGGTGTTTCCTGTCGCGGGCGCTAGGCCTACCCACACAAGTGAGGTATCATTTTTATCGGGAGACTTGGGGGAACGCTGGGTGGAAGGAAATTTGTGGCTCCTCTCAGATTCCCGAACTTTCTGCCAAAGAAATGTGAGGAACATGTGTTTTTTTAGCCAAATTTTGAGGTTTGCAAAGGATTCTGGGTAACAGAACCTGGTCCGAGCCCCGCAAGTCACCCCTCGTTGGATTCCCCTGGGTCTCTAGTTTTCAGAAATGCACGGGTTTGGTAGGTTTGCCTAGGTGCCGGCTGAGCTAGAGGCCAAAATCTACAGGTAGGCACTTCGCAAAAAACACCTCTGTTTTCTTTAAAAAATTTGGATGTGTCCACGTTGCGCTTTGTGGCGTTTCCTGTCGCGGGCGCTAGGCTTACCCACACAAGTGAGGTATCATTTTTATCGGGAGACTTGGGGGAACCTAGATTAGCAAAACAAGTGTTATTGCCCCTTGTCTTTCTCTACATTTTTTCCTTCCAAATATAGGAGAGTGTGTAAAAAAGACATCTATTTGAGAAATGCCCTGTAATTCACATGCTAGTATTGTCACCCCAGAATTCAGAGATGTGCAAATAACCACTGCTCCTCAACACCTTGTCTTGTGCCCTTTTTGGAAATACAAAGGTTTTCTTGATAGCAATTTTTTACTCTTTATATTTCAGCAAATGAATTGCTGTATACCCGGTATAGAATGAAAACGCACTGCAGGGTGCAGCTAATTTATTGGCTCTGGGTTCCTTGGGTTCTTGATGAACCTACAAGCCTTATATATCCCCGCAACCAGAGGAGTCCAGCAGACGTAACGGTGTATTGCTTTCGATAATCTGACATTGCAGGGAAAAGTTACAGAGTAAAACGTAGAGAAACATTTATGTTTTTTTCACCTCAATTTCAATATTTTTCTTTTTCAGTTGTTATTTTCTGTAGGAAACCCTTGTAGGATCTACACAAATGACCCCTTGCTGAATTCAGAATTTTGTCTACTTTTCAGAAATGTTTAGGTTTCTGGGATCCAGCATTGGTTTCAAGCCCATTTCTGTCACTGACTGGAAGGAGGCTGAAAGCACAAAAAATTGCAATAATGGGGTAAGTCCCAGTAAAATGCCAAAATTGTGTTGAAAAATTGGGTTTTCTGATTCAAGTCTGCCTGTTACTGAAAGCTGGGAAGCTGCTGAGTGTAGCACCGCAAACCCTTTGTTGATGCCATTTTCAGGGGAAAAACCACAAGCCTTCTTCTGCAGCCACTTTTTTCCAATTTTTTTGAAAAAAACGAAATTTTCCCTGTATTTTGGCCAATTTCTTGGCCTCCTTCAGGAGGAACCCACAAAGTCTGGGTACCTCTAGAATCCCTAGGATGTTGGAAAAAAAAGGACGCAAATTTGGCTTGGTTAGCTTATGTGGACAAAAAGTTATGAGGTCCTAAGCGTGAACGGCCCCAAATAGGCAAAAAAAGGCCTGGCACAGGAGGGGGGAAAAGCCCTGGCAGCGAAGGGGTTAACCGAATGCATAATACACTGCCTCCCCCACTTCCTTAAACCCAACGAAATGTACTGAGGGGTTAACAGCCTGGTCTAATTTAATTGAACTAGGTATGGCCATCTAAGAAGCATTGGCGACTTAATTACTACATAGATTTTACCTCTGGCCTCCTACCCTTGAAACACAATTCAACCTTATAAGCCCCAAAAGGTTAATTTTATGCCTCCTGCAACTACCTGGCCTAACATCTGGTGGTTTTAATTCTTCCTTGTTTTGAACTCTTTTGCAACAGCTTGGGACTGCACACTAAATTAAACTGTAACTCTCACCCTTCATCTTATTTAACACCATATTAAACACTATACTTATCTTAAGGGCTTTTACCACTACTCACTCATCCTTTACTCTCCCTACGCACGTTTCTAATATCTGCTTTTCGTCCACATCTGTTGCAAGACCTGCCCAAGGAGAGACAATACCTGTACTTTGCTGAACTACTAATCCCACCACATACAGATCATGCTTATTTCCTCTTACGTTTATGTGAGGGCATTGAGGTCTTTGAGGGCTTTGAGGTCCCATAATTCTTCTCCTCAAGGTGTGAATTTTGCACTTCGTGCATTCACCAAATCGTAGCCGTATCACCCCTTGATCTACAGGTACATTTCACTTTATTAATGGTCTTTAATTCTGCATTCTGCATCTTGCATCTCTTCTAGTTCAGTGTGGCCATAGTGTTTCCACTTGGTTATATCCTCAAATGATAAGTACTGTGATAAGGAAGATTGGAAGGGTAATAATTGTCTAAAGAGTTGAGGTACAGGTATTTCTCATCATTATCCTGTGTTCCTTTTTTTCTAAATCAATGAGAAGGTTACCAAAATGAAGCAGCTAGATATGGAAGGGATCTTATTTTATTTGAATATTTTATATTTTATATTTTATAAGGAGCAGCTTTTACACCAGAGAAAGGGAAATAGCTATCCAATTGATAGCTCCAAAATGAAACTCTTATTTTTACAGGAAAAACATTCTTAAAACTAGGAGCAGAAGTGAAGTGTCTACTTCTCATATATTAAGGGTTGTGATGAGAAAGACATGGACTGGAAGCAATGGGGATTACTTATAAGTTGGTCATTGTTCAACACTTACCAACGTCAAATGCAGTTTATCAGAGAACCCAGGACAGAGTGCACTGTTCTAGTGCTGTCTAAGTGTAGTGAATTGCAGGCACCACCAAAGACTCGACCACTTGTAAAGTGGACTCGGGGCAGACTTTACTAAAATTCTAACTATTAACACTTCCTGGTTGAAACTGAGGATCCATTTGATGACATCTAAAGAGGTATAGTTTAAGATATTTTGACACCCCAATACTAACATGGTGGCATGCCAACTGGATGCTAACATGCACACACTTGAATACTGGGGACCAACACAGAGGAAAGGTGTCACAAAGGGGCACTTTGCAAAGGTAACTGTGCAAATAATATTGTGGTTTAAAGAGATTCAGGATGCAAGGTCTCCGTTTAATAATCAAGGGCCAGATGTTTGCCGTTTCAAACACTCTGATCTGCAAAATACCGTACAATTGATATTTCTTATGTCTGAACCCTATTTTAGTGAGTAAAGTTTTGCCCACTTCTAATTTGGGCTTCCGAATAGTCACTCATTTTCATATTAGAATAGGTGTGTTGCCTGTGCCCCTTTCAAATTGCAAATCAGTACCATATGTGTTAATGGTCTCCAAATGAAATTTGGGTTGCAACCCCCTTTAAAGTTACTTCCTTCGCAGTTGGGGTTGTACTCATGCACAGAAGGGAAGGGGGTCCCCTTTGGACAGCTTTGCCTTTGTGAATATGGTTCAAAGTGTTAAGGATAGCACATGAATAGTGGGATGGTAGAAAAGTTGTTGTGGCAAAGTTGATGACTGTACTTACTTATGCCTACAACCCCTCTTAGGGTATAGACTGTCAACCAGGACTCTCCAGCCATCTCTGTCCTGGGCTTTTCTTTCAATCTGACTCGAGGTGTAAGCCATCTCCCCGCAGTCAGCCTCAAGGTCTTGTCGCCAGGTGTTTCTTGGCTTTCCTCTTTTCCTTTGAGGGTTCCAGGCCAGGGCTTGCCTGGTGGTGTTTGATGTGGGCTTGTGCAGGGTGGGCCTGCAGCACTGGTTTTCCACCCACATAGGTAGCTCTGTAATCATGTCTCAGGCCTGCCACTGCAGTGTCTGTGCGTGCAGTTTTAACTGTAAATTAGACTTAGCAAGCATACCCATTTGCCAGGCCTAAACCTTCCCTTTTCTTACATGTAAGACACCCCTAAGGTAGGCCCTAGGTAGTCACAAAGGCAGGGTGTGTAGTGTATGGTTAAGGTAGGACATATAGTAATGTGTTTTACATGTCCTGACAGTGAAATACTGCTAAATTTGTTTTTCACTGTTGCAAGGCCTTTCCCTCTCATAGGTTAACATGGGGGCCATCTTTAAATATGATTAAAGTGTAGATTCCCTTTGGGAGCGGATAGACATGTGGAGTTTGGGGGCCTCTGAGCTCACAATTTAAAAATACATCTTTTAGTAAAGTTGATTTTAAGATTGTGTGTTTGAAAATGCCACTTTTAAAAAGTGAGCATTTTCTTGCTTATACCATTTCTGTGACTCTGCCTGTTTGTGGATTCCCTGTCTGGGTCAGTTTGACAGTTGGACTGGTTGCACCTCTCACTAGACAATGACACAAAGGGAGCTAGGGTGTAGTATGCATTTCCTTATGAGTCATCTGTGATAGGAAGGAGGGGAGGAGTGGTCACTCACACCTGAAAGGGCTGTGCCTGCCCTCACACAATGCAGTCTCCAACCCCCTGGTGCGTGTCTGGGGCCTGGCCTGGGCAAGGCAGGATTTCACAATCAAGAGAGACTTTGCTTTGAAGTAGGTCTACTTCAAAGGACAAAATGGGTATAAGAAGGGCACCCAAAACCACAGACTTCAGAACTCTTCTGGAAACCAAGAGGAACCTCTGCCTGGAGAAGAGCTGAGAAAGAAGAACTGCCCTGCCTGTGACTGTTCTTTGTGGAGCCATCCCGCAGTTGCTGCTTCTGCCTGTGCTAGAGGACAGAGACTGGACTTTGTGTTGCCTTCCTTCTTGTGAAGATCTCCAAGGGCTTGATTTAGAGCTTGCCTCCTGTTATTTGAAGTCTCAGGGACATGCAAAGACTTCTCTCTGCCAGCACCTGGAGTCTCTAGAGAGACTCCTACTCTGCCAAGTGGTGCCAATCCAGTTCCTGGGACCCTGAAAAAAGAAGCTGGCAGCCCAAAAGTGAGAAATCCACGCACACAACGCCATGCGGGGAAATGATCGACGCGACTCCGATCGGCGGCTGAAAAATCAATGCACTGCCACCTTCGCGGCTGAAAATCAACGCTTGCCTGCAACACGACCTGAAGATCGATGCCCGGAGCTGGAGAAATGATGCACAGCATCGCTGATGGAGGCTGGTGAGATCTCAACCTGCGCTGCGTGGTTTTCGGATCATCGTGTGGCTGGATTTCCGATGCAAGTACCACTGGGCGTGTAAAAGCAATGCAAGGCCTGCCCGGACCCGAGAGTGTTGACCTGATCGACGCTACGCTCTCCTGTGGAGAGAAGAAACGACACACGCCGACCCGACTAAAGGAGAAGGATGCAAGGTCACGCTCGTGAGTGAAATCGATGCTTCGCAAGCCCTTTTTGATGCATACTCACCCGTGCGGCGTTATTTTTGATGCACACAAGGTACATTTTCACGCTAACAGTGTTAGTGTGTGTTTAAAAAATGACATGAAGACTCTTTTTGCATTTTTAGTGATAACTTGACTTGTGTATTGAGGAGTTTTGTTGTTTTGGTCTTGTTTTGTTTAGATAAATGTGTCCTATTTTTCTAAACCTGTGTGATGTCATTTTGTAGTGTTTTCATTAAGTTATTGTGTGTGTTGGTACAAATACTTTTCACCTAGCACTTTGAAGTTAAGTCTACTGCTCGTGCCAAGCTACCAGGGGGGTAAGGAGGGTTTAGCAGAGGGTGAATCTCTTTTACCCTGACTAGAGTGAGGGTCCTTGCTTGGGCAGGGGGTAACCTGACTGCCAACCAAAGACCCCATTTCTAACACCAGTGTTGATGAAGGTCTGGACTTTGTTAGTGGTGGTCACTGCTGTCCTCCAGGTTTCTGCAACATACAGAAAGACTGATTTTAGGTTGGTGTTAAAAAGCCTTATCTTGGTTTGAAGAGTTAGTTCCTTGGAGCTCCAGATCTTCTTTAGCTGAATGAAGGCAGACCTTACTTTCGCTGATTCTTGGCTTGTCATCAACGTCTGTGCCACCCTTCTTGTCTATGACACTGCACAGGTAGTTGAACTCCTCAACGTATTCCAATGTATTGCCTGCAAGAGCAACTGCAGTTGTGCTGGCCGTGGTAGCCTTCACGATATTGATTTTTCCCCTGTTGATGTTAGGGCCAAGTTGTGTTGATGTGGTTGACACATTGTTGGTCTTCTTTTGCATCTGAACACGTGTATGGGAGAGTATTATCTGCAAAGTCCAGGTTATCAACCTTTGTCCAAGATGTCCACTGGATCACATTTCTTCTCCTTGAAGTGGATGTCTTTGTCATCCAGTCTATGGCCAGCAAGAAGAGCAAAGGTGAGAGCAAACACACCGGTCCTCACTTAGAAGGCTTCAGTGAGTTGTCCTCTATGAACTATCTCGCAGGTCATTCTCTTATAAGAATTCCTGCTGAGTTTTATCTGGCACACAGTAGAGGTGGAGGAGTTTCCAAAGGGTCTCTCTATCTACACTGTTGAATGCCTTCTCATTGTCAATGAAGATGACATATTGAGGAGGAAGTTCCATTCCATCGACTGCTTAATGATGATTTGCAGTGTTGCAATCATGTCTGTGCAGGATCTATCTTTGTGAAAGTGAGTTTGCTGGCCTCGCAACTTAGCGTCACCTTGTTCCTTTATTCTGTTCAGGATGACCTTGTTGAACACTTTGCCTGGGGTTGATAGAAGAGTTATGCCTCTGTAGTTTGTGCAGTTACTGAGGTCCCCTTTCTTGGGGATCATGATGAGCTATCCCTCATTCCAGTGAAATGGCACCTTTTCCTTTTCCCAGATTGTTCCAGTCTACTGAAGTTTCAATGTTTGTCTTCAGTGCCTTTACATGAATGTTGTCAAGTCCTGCCGCCTTCCTGCCTTGTGTATTGGTTACATCCTGCTGCTGTATTACATGGCCTTTGTTATGCAATAAAAGCATAAATAAAGTTAAACAAAATGTGTCACAGAGGTGGCAGTATCCAAGGGACCACACCCAACTCTGTCTAAAACATAAATATATATATATATATATATATATATATATATATATATATATATATATATATGCTGTTCAAAGCAGCCCCATTTCCTTTATAGAATTCATGCTGTTTTAGTAAAGAAGTTGACTTTATTTAAAATCAGTCACAGACATGGTAGTCTGATGAACCTTGCAGGCCACCATTCCTTTGATTGTGGCCAGTCAGTGAGTTGACATATGCGGCCTACCTAATAATGATTAATTAGGTAGGTCATATTGTGACTGTTTCCAAATCCTTGTTTTGAGAACTAACCTATTATTACATAAGCCGGTTCACAAGATACATTTCTGGTCGCAAAAAGATTGGTCTGAAATTGTGACCACTTTTCACAAACACAGCAATAGTAGATCTAGTCCCAAACATTGGATACATGTAAAACATTAGGGAAATGAGTAGGAAGAAGATATACAACATTTAGCGTATATATGCATGGTAAAAACAGGACTACATAGCCTGTGGATCTCCCACAGAGATTAATGATGAGATGTAGGGTTTGCACCATTCATACAAGAAAGATTCATAAGAATATTACATTTGTATTAATACAATATAAATATCTGTACAAGACTTGTCTGACCCCAACAGGGCCACAAAAAGGACCATGGCATCACACCAGCCACTCCAAATGGATACACACTGCGTCCTGTTTAGAGGGTGCAATGCTGTCAGTCTTCTGCAATGAAGCCAAGGGCAAGCTTTCAGAACTAAAAGACAAAACAGTACTCTTGTTCACACAAGCAATGCCACTTTAGTCATCTGCATCAGAAGAAAGAAGAATATAACTGGGCAATATATTGTCCTGACTTTTGCTAGCCAAACTAAAAATAGCTATGACTTGGTAATTTCCAGCTAGCCCCTTGTTAAAACTTTCCCTCTATGACCTGATTAAATGGGCCTCTTTAGAATTTATCTGGACTATAATAAAGAACAAAAGAAACAGAAATAAGAAACTCCAGCATTTGAGAACACATTTGGAATCATTGCCTCAGGGCCCTGATGACATGCCACCATGAGTCAGGATTACCCCGAACTCGCGGCATATGTTCAGAAGTAGGTTTTGGGCTGTGTCTGGTGGGTCCTTTGATATACAGTGCCATGAATTAGATGACAATGTATTGCTTTGATGTTGTACTACAAGTCATGCAGAGGGTCTCATATTCAATGCTATCTGACTTATTGCCACGGCTGGCAGCAACTATAATGAACAATGCAGTAAATGCCAGTTTTGCTTAAAGCCCCATCATGAGTGGGCTGTAACAATCAGTGCCCTGTTGGTGCAGTGATCAGAATTCCAAGTAATGCAAGGTTTACCGCATCCATTAATAATTTTATGTTATATAATCTGTACCCCACACAATTTTGACCATGTCATTTTTGGCATGTCAAACCTGCTGAAACGTATTGGGTGACTTATGCCCAGTAGCTACTGACACTTGCAGAATTCTGTCTGGAAGGCACAGAATTCTAATTGTTATGCCCTATTTCTGAGTTTTCACTCTGAATACTGGATCCAGTAAATACCTCACCCAGGGGGTGTTGTTACTTACTACGTCCCATAAGTACCAAATAGTCCTCCGCCCTACTTGTGATGGGGGAGTGGGCCTACTGTCAAATTACTTGAGACAATATAAAAATATGTTACAGGACACCACACTTCGACACCTGTTTTAATACAAGAGTGTTTGCAGCTCTGTGGGTTATATCTTAGCTCCATGGATATTTGGTTTCACTTGCATTTTTGAATTTGTAAACGCGTGGAGGGGTATACATTAGATGACAAGTGTTAATATTCTTTTAGTTAGATATTGGGAAATGTGGACAATGCATCACTTATCTGATTTTTTTGCTAATATCAAGTGTAAGAAACTAGGCCTTTGAATCTGTCAGTACACCATGGAAAAGAAATGCTTGAGGACGACTTCATGCGACAGTGCCTTAACCTGCTCGCGCATGCAAGGTGCTACTGCTAGTGAGTCCCATAGTTATGCAAACAATAAACTAGCCATACTTTGAAAGAGTGTGATCTCCAACAAACACCATGTGGTGGTGACGACAAAGATCCAGGAGGCTGAGAGAGCAGTAATCAGGCACAGACTGCCTGTTGTTCAACTGGGCATTTCACTGTGGGCTAGAGACACTGGAAAACAGTTTTTAAGGCTGGGGCCACTGCTGGTGCCTGAGAGAGATCAAATTTTAATAAAATATTAGTGGCATAGAAGTTAGCAAATGGTGACAAATAAACCTACATTTAAAGGCCTGGCAGAGAAAATATTGTGAGCTGTATAATGTGCATGTTTCAATTATGATGAACCATGTGCCCACCATTCATATTAAACACTACGTTTTAACATGAGAGTTTTGTATTTTATTAAATAGAAGTACTCAAATGAGCTAACGTTAAGGGTGTTTTATTAAATTGTAGATTAAGAATACAAGTATTCAATTAATATGAATTAATTGTGTTTATACTGAATTAAATGGATTTTAAATATTGTGAGTTACATGTGTGCAGAAAAATAAATATACATTTAAATTTGTTGTAACATGTTATAAATAATGTTTGCAATTAAATCGTTTGTTTTTGCATATATGAAATGTAAGATGCACAATAGGTTTATTAATGTGTATTAAGGCTTCTTAGCTTGACTAGGCCTGAAATATTCATTTTGCAGCAATAATGGCAAATAACTTCTCTTGTTTATTCTGTCCCCTCTGGCCTGAATTCTTTTTATTAGGCTGTTAATGTAATGTTGAATCTTGTATTTGAGGCAAGAACGATGTTTTAAAAATATCAATGTTGCACTATTTGTTGTAGCTGTCCAACAGGACAGGAAACTTGAAAGTTCTCATATGAAAAGTATTAGCTTAGTTTATTGTGGGTCGTGAGAAAGGACCTCAAGAAAAAATAACTAGAAAATGTAATATTTTGTTGTCAATGTGTGAAATCATCCAAAGACAATGCACTTTTGCAGAGAAGTTTTGGAATAGTTGCAAATTCGATGGGACCATCTACAGCCACTGGATGTTGAAGCTGATGTCCGAAGTGCGCCCACCTGAAGCACAAATGAATGGATTGTGCATATTTCTAATTAGTGAGGAACTTTGAAACTGAAGTCAGTTTGTCTTGAGGGAGTCTTGAGTTAGTTCTTGTTAGAGTTAGTCTTAGTTAGTTCTTCTCCTGCCTCAAAGCTGCCCAGAATCCTGTGGACCATGTCTCCAGAAGACTTTTCTCATCATAGTCTTGATTGCTCTATTCTGTTATGTGGTAGAGTACTAATAAGGCCAACTAATTCTGAACAGCTGATTTGTCCTAAGTGCAGCTCATGTGGTACACCGTGCTGATGCTGCTGTCAACTGATGCCGGAAGAAGGTGACCGTTTTGCTTGATGAATCATTGCTGTATGCTGTCCCATGAGAAGAGGTGTAACTAAATGTGGTTTCCTGTTTCCTTTTCAGTTAGGTAGTTACACCAGCATATTTTTATAGTGAGTTGCCCTAGTTAGATGTTTTTTCAAAATTATTTTTGTCTTTCTTTTTATTTTTTATTTTGCCCCCATGTGTTAGCCCATTCCCACACATGCAAGTCCAAATTTGTGTAAGTGATAGGATTGGCCCGGCTCTGAAACCTGAGATCCAAAATTGAATGTTAAACTGTATTTTGGTGATTTATTGACATCACCATTATCCGCTTTGAAATCTAAAAATAATGTGTACATTGAGTTTTTGTTTGTCTAGATTATTCTTTTGGAGTGCCTAACAGTATTAATGTTCCATAGGTTAAATCTTTTCAGGCGTTTTGGCCAGCCTATGGTTTTCATGTATGTTTATGATTTAGTTTTGTGTACCAGATATGTGACATTGATTTTGGGATCGTAATAAAGCTTTGAATTTGTATTCAGTTTGGAGTTTAATTTGGTGTAAAATTGTTCATGGTGTCTAGAATTGTTTATGGTATAATGTCAATAATGTGTGATTGAATGATTTTGACTACCACACTCTTCGCCAAGTCCAAAGATTCAGTCGACCTCCATAGGTGAGAATAGTGATGGTGTCTCATCTGCTTGCTAGTGGTTATTGAACCAGGAACAGGGAGAAAATTCTTCTCTGGGACCAGTGTGCCAACATGCCTGTGCCACTGTGCCAATTTTGTCCAGCTTCCCTGGGTAATTACCACAGGAGGGGAGTGGAGCAAGAGAGAGGTTTCAGGAGAAAGCAAGAGGGAGGACTGAGAGAAGCAGAGATCGTTGAGAAAGAAGAAAAGTAACATAGTTGGTATGAGCATTTTGGTCAAGACTGATTATGATTCCAATCTATCACAAGAATCCGTTTTTGATACTAACAGAGCTTTACCATGCATGCCTTTGTTGTCAGGGGTACCAGTTCTAATCCAGTTCTGTGAAGCACTGCAAGAAGTGATGAGAGACAAGTGGTGATGCATATTGCTTTCTGGGATTCGTGATCATCAGAACCCTTGAAATGTTCTGCACAACTTGCAGCCAATCGACCATTTTAGCGATGAGCCGGTGGAGCCTCAGTATTAAGAGCAATAGAAGCTCTCTTGTGTTCCACTAACAGATTATGGCTCGTCGTTAGGAATCTGAGGTAAGCCAAATTATGAATTTATGCCTCTAGTGAGGGCTTGTAACCATGTATAAATCCCACAGTTTGACTTTTGATGGTGTGGCAATATGAGGTGTGCCACACAATGAGCAGCAGTCCCAAATCTTTTCTATTCTGTTACAAGTAGTAACAATAATAGGCTCCTTGTTTATTAATTCTGGCGTTAGTCAAAACCTTTTGATTTTTACTAATGTTATATTTATAATATACCTACATATGAGGGCTTACAAGCAGCCTTCATCATCCATTGGTCTTTTATGGAGTCGTTCACATTTTTCTGCCACCCCCGTAAAACATAGAGCATGGGGCTAAAGGTCATCCCAGTTCAGTGACTGGCTAACTTCACTGTGAGTGATGGCATCATGCCCTTTTAAAAGGAGCACACCCACAGGAAAAGTAGTTCTCTTCAGGGCCAGGGATTAATATGGCAGTGTGTGTTTTTGAACATGCCCCCCCTACCAAACACTAACATTTTGGTGGACATACTGATTGGATATAAGACCACTTTGATGATGATGTCAACCATATTAGTCCAGAGAGCAGCAAAGGACGGAACACAGAAAATGACCACAAATTCAAACAAGCATTTAGAATGCAACGGGTCTCGCGTTTGCTCATGTTAGAGCTGATCGCGTTGTAAACTCCTAACCCGACTTTTCACCTATCAGGCAAAAGTGCATTTGTGTACACAACCCAAAAAAGTGAAATTAACGATGTAAAGCGCTCGACTTCTGCCAAGCGAGATCGCGCTCGTAAATTAGAGAAAAAGAAGTCCACGAGCCCGATGGTAAACAGCGAGCCTCGCATGTTTTCTGTACTTGGTCGCTGCGCTCGAGGAGGGCTAGCCACCGGAAAAGGCATGACGTATGCTTGCCTTCGACTAATGAAAGCAAGCAGATTTTATTAGGCAAGCCCATGAACCAATAAAAAACACTGACGTGAAGTTGACAGGGCTCCGAGCCCTTTTCTAAATACAAAAGCGTCTTGCTGCGATACGCATGCGCGAGTGCATGCAACGCAGGCTCGACCCTAAAAAGTATTTCCATGGAGTCATGATCTCCCTTTTAGGAATATTTTGTATCCTATCTAAGGAAGACAGGCAAAGTTGACACTCATGAGAACGATGCATGAAAGCCCAACCAAAATGCTATGGCAAACTGTTTTACCTGTGGAATGCCATGCATTGGTACAGACATAAATGGTGCTGATGCTACAGAACATACAGGGGTTATCTGAATATCAAGAATGTCCCATTCATCAAAATGGGTCTGGATAGAAGGAAGGAAGATTTTATGTGGAGAAATATAGATCAGGCTCTGATGAACCTAGACGTTATTCTCTCAAAGGAGTCACCAAAAAGCATAAAAGGCTACACTACAAACTGGACTATAGAAGTGACCACAGCTGGAAAAGGATATTGCTGTAAACCTGGAAGTGACATTTCAAATTTCAAGCTGAAGAGTGTATTGACACATGTTCAAAGCTAGAATCTATGTGGAGAATGGCTTACCAAGCAACCAGAACACAAGAAAGCCAGATTTACTAACACTTTGCACCAGGTTTGCCTCTCAAACGTTGCCATGCAGCCACCTTTGGGATTTGAAGCAAATCCCTGTCTACTAACAAGGATTTGTGACATAAAATGAGGCATCGGTAACAGTGGAGCAATTTCTAAACTCCAACCTTTCAACTTTGCAGGTGTGCTGCATTGTACAGCACAAAGTGGGGAAAGTATTGAAGCATAGTGTTTGTACTGGAAGAGTCCCCTTCTAGTACAAAACATCTGCTTGACAGAATGCACAAACATATGCACTGTGGTGCAAGGGTGTATGGGGGTTATTCTAACTTTGGAGGAGGTGTTAATCCGTCCCAAAAGTGACGGAAAAGTGACGGATTTACCACCAGCCGTATTACGAGTCCATTATATCCTATGGAACTCGTAATACGGCTGGTGGTATATCCGTCACTTTACCGTCACTTTTGGGACGGATTAACACTCCTCCAAAGTTAGAATAACCCACTATGTGTTGGCACAGTGCAACCTAAAGTGTGCCAGTGCTGGAGGAGAGAAAAACTGCACCTTATCTTTGTAGATGTGGTACTGTTCTGCTCTCTCTCTTTCACACAATGCAGCACAGCAACTTTGGATGCTGCACCGTGCTCTGTAAATAGTCTCTAAAGTGCATTTGTGACCCTCATGTTCACCCCCGGGGTATCATGGCACTGGGTAAGATATATTTATTGTCACTCAACTCACTAGTACTCATTCCATTTATCTCCATAGAGTGAAAATGACCAATGGACTTGTGAGTTCAACCTGTGACCATGAGGTCAAATGCAGATTTTTGCATTTGATCTCATGGTCTAAAAATGATGGAAACATTATGCAATAATGCTCCATTCATTAATGTGCTTGTTGAAGGGATGTTTATATAATCTTCAGGACACAGAAGGGAATAGCGGTGGGCTGACTCAGCCTTTCATTATTCTGAGGGTGGTTAAATAAGCCCAATTTACTTTACCTAATATATACTATGAAATTCACAGAAGTAGGACATTACATAAGAACATTTAATCACTGTTATTATTATGCAACTTTGAGTAATTAGCAGAATGTAGGTCATTTTATTATGTAAGAAGTGAGCCTAGATTTGCTGCATTGCTTTTCCGGTGAAATGTTTACAGCCTTTGACTCTTTCTATCTATTGAGTCAGTGACCTGGGCCAGAGAGGCGTCAGAGAGTCTTATAATTTAAACAACCACTGAACAGTTTGTAGGTCTGGTGTTGGACAAGACCACTTGATTTTACTAAGCAAACTATCTATCTATCTATCTATCTATCTATCTATCTATCTATCTATCTATCTATCTATCTATCTATCTATCTATCTATCTATCTATCTATCTATCTATTTTCACTGACATAATAAGGATTAAAGTGACATTATAATTAGGGGAATTTGTCCGTGACAACATGAATGTTTTGAACTAAAAAAACTGAGATTCACCAGTTATAGTTAGCTGTGCCAACTATATTTGCGTCCCCACCATGCACTGCTTATGACCTCATAGATGACATCACTAACAACATTAGTGACATTACTGATGACGTCAAGTGACATCATTGATGACATTTTTTCACCTTGGGACCAGTTCCAAAAAAGAGGAGAGAGGCCACCTGGCCCCCTCCCCAAGCTTTAACAGGCCCAGGGGACCCCATTCCTGGGATTTTATTTTTTCAAAAAAGTGTAGGGGTCTGCCCAGCTCCCCTCCCTGAGGCATTTGTTTGCTCCAGTGACCCCATCCCCGGAGGCAAGAGATGGGTGCCCCAGGGCCCCGGCAGCCCCAGTCGGCTCCCCGCATGGTGAGGTAGCTGGCATTGCTCCAACCTGGGCCAGCAGATATTTAAGTTTGCTCCCTCTGGGTGGGGGAAATATGGAAGGAAAAGAGAACACATATCTGCTCCTGGCTGGTTTTTAAATATCCTGCCCACTGGGAGCAGACTTAGTGCCTCATTACTAACCTGTCAGTCTAATGACCTCCAATGTAGCGGTCCAAGCGCCATATTACAACTGCGGCGCTACCGCCATGGTCAGACCACCAGCACCACCAGATTTCATCTTCACGATGGCCTGGTTGTGCTGGCAGTCCTAATCTGCCAGGGCAGTGCTGCAAGCAGCACTGCCCTGGGGATTACAACTTTGGCCCATATTTATACTTTTTTAGTGCCGCATTTGTGCCACTTTTTGACACAAAAATGACACAAACTTACAAAATACGATTGTATTTTGCAAGTTTGCGCCGCTTTAGGGTAAAAAAAAATGACGGAAATGTGGCACTATAAAAGTATAAATATGGGCCTTTGTTATCTGTCAGCAATTTCATGGCAGTAGCACTGCCATAAAAAGGCTGGCGGAGAAAGGGAAAATGCACATGCACATGATATGGGCAGTGCAGTGGTCCCTCTGGCCAGCAGACAGTGAACATTGCGAGGGTGCTGGTGCACCCTGCGCATTACAGCATTGGCGGCAGCTCGATTACGAGCCGGAGACAATGCTGACGGCTGTTTCCCACTGGGCCAGCGGGTGGAAACTGAGGTTTCTGCCCGCTGACCCAGTGGGAAAATCATAATGGGCCAGACAGGGAGGCAGCCACAATGGCAGCAACCTCTCGTCCGCCGAAATCATAATGACCCACTTAGTGTTTGCTCTTTTAGCAGGAGAGTTAAAAGATTTAAAAATGGTCCTGCCAGATGTCCCAGGGGAGGGCTCCCTGGGGCACAGTAAGTGAGCCGAATCTGGGAAAGGGGTCAATTGGGGCTCCTAAAGGCTTAGAGAGGGGGCTATGTGCCCCCCATCCTTTTAATTAAAGTAATATCCCTGGAGGATGTTGTCTCTTGGGTCTTTTTAAGGCTCAGGAGGGAGGGGGGGATGTGCAGCTTCCCTACCTATTAATTAAAGTATAAGCCCTGGGAATGGGGTCCCCATAGACTTTTTAAGGCTCGGGGAGGGAGGTGGTGTGCCCCCCTTCCCGTTTGATTTAAATTTCAGCCCGGGGGCCTAAGTAGGCTGTGGTAGGGGGCTGTGTGCCCCTTCCCTTTGTTTTATCACTCGCCCTCGTGGATGGGGCCCTCTGGGGCCTTTAGAGGTTTGGGGAGGCCCAGCGCTCCTTTTTAGGTCAAGTGCGCAAGCGCTTTGACCTGTTATAAGTATTCTGGGCTTTTAACCACGCTTACCTAAGACCCATCACTTTCATTTGTTCGTGGGCTTGCCTTTCAAAAATCACTTGATGTCATTGGTAATTGCTTTACGTTTGTCCAGCCTTTAGGCTGTTTTTCTCATGCCTTTTGTACTGCCCCTGTTACTTGGATTAATGCCCGATCGCCGACATACTTCAGCATGGGCAAACTATATTTTTTTGGTCTCCCCCCTTCGTGCCCGCTGGTGGCCATGGACCTCACAGCATGAACAGGCACGACAGCGTGAACTCTATTGGCAGTATTGAAGCGCTAGTCATATTGTTCACAGTTACCTAAACAGAGTCATTCCTTGTGGCCTCCCATTTAAAATACTTGAAATTGGTAAATGCTTTACATAAAACACAAATCCTCAAAGCGAAAGTGGCTCTTCCGGCATACAGGAGAAATGATACCACAATATTCATTGCACTCTGGAAAACTCGACCCATAATGCTTGCAAGCATTCTTTTTCATAACATCTTTGCTCATAACTCAGCCTGTGGTGGTCCTAGGACAATGGGACCACCACCAAAACGTTCAACACGATTCACTCTTGCTTTTGGTCCCCCAGGTTAGTGGGGACCCAAAATTACAGGGAGTGCAGAATTATTAGGCAAGTTGTATTTTTGAGGATTAATTTTATTATTGAACAACAACCATGTTCTCAATGAACCCAAAAAACTCATTAATATCAAAGCTGAATATTTTTGGAAGTAGTTTTTAGTTTGTTTTTAGTTTTAGCTATGTTAGGGGGATATCTGTGTGTGCAGGTGACTATTACTGTGCATAATTATTAGGCAACTTAACAAAAAACAAATATATACCCATTTCAATTATTTATTATTACCAGTGAAACCAATATAACATCTCAACATTCACAAATATACATTTCTGACATTCAAAAACAAAACAAAAACAAATCAGTGACCAATATAGCCACCTTTCTTTGCAAGGACACTCAAAAGCCTGCCATCCATGGATTCTGTCAGTGTTTTGATCTGTTCACCATCAACATTGCGTGCAGCAGCAACCACAGCCTCCCAGACACTGTTCAGAGAGGTGTACTGTTTTCCCTCCTTGTAAATCTCACATTTGATGATGGACCACAGGTTCTCAATGGGGTTCAGATCAGGTGAACAAGGAGGCCATGTCATTAGATTTCCTTCTTTTATACCCTTTCTTGCCAGCCACGCTGTGGAGTACTTGGACGCGTGTGATGGAGCATTGCCCTGCATGAAAATCATGTTTTTCTTGAAGGATGCAGGCTTCTTCCTGTACCACTGCTTGAAGAAGGTGTCTTCCAGGAACTGGCAGTAGGACTGGGAGTTGAGCTTGACTCCATCCTCAACCCGAAAAGGCCCCACAAGCTCATCTTTGATGATACCAGCCCAAACCAGTACTCCACCTCCACCTTGCTGGCGTCTGAGTCGGACTGGAGCTCTCTGACCTTTACCAATCCAGCCACGGGCCCATCCATCTGGCCCATCAAGACTCACTCTCATTTCATCAGTCCATAAAACCTTAGAAAAATCAGTCTTGAGATATTTTCGTGGCCCAGTCTTGACGTTTCAGCTTGTGTGTCTTGTTCAGTGGTGGTCGTCTTTCAGCCTTTCTTACCTTGGCCATGTCTCTGAGTATTGCACACCTTGTGCTTTTGGGCACTCCAGTGATGTTGCAGCTCTGAAATATGGCCAAACTGGTGGCAAGTGGCATCGTGGCAGCTGCACGCTTGACTTTTCTCAGTTCATGGGCAGTTATTTTGCGCCTTGGTTTTTCCACACCCTTCTTGCGACCCTGTTGACTATTTTGAATGAAACGCTTGATTGTTCGATGATCACGCTTCAGAAGCTTTGCAATTTTAAGAGTGCTGCATCCCTCTGCAAGATATCTCACTATTTTTTACTTTTCTGAGCCTGTCAAGTCCTTCTTTTGACCCATTTTGCCAAAGGAAAGGAAGTTGCCTAATAATTATGCACACCTGATATAGGGTGTTGATGTCATTAGACCACACCCCTTCTCATTACAGAGATGCACATCACCTAATATGCTTAATTGGTAGTACGCTTTCGAGCCTATACAGCTTGGAGTAAGACAACATGCATAAAGAGGATGATGTGGTCAAAATACTCATTTGCCTAATAATTCTGCACTCCCTGTAATATCCCTTCCAACCGTTCAGTATCTCTTTAAGCATTCTTGTGGTTGGAACTTTTGTTTTCTATCTGGGAATAGCTTGTGTATTAATGGCCTTGTTTGTTATCTCATAGCTATAGGTCTCCTATCCTTGAAAATACATAATGCACTATGATCTCTAGGGGCAACATATATGGTTACTATGCCTTATTTACTGTCATTTTCGTTTTGTGTGTTTATGCCCTCTAGGGGCTAACTATATAGTTACATGTCCATGTTTCTTACAAAAATCCATACCCTGCTACCTTATATTTTTTTTTTTTAACCTCAGGAAAGGGGATAAGCCCTCCGAGTCATGTAATGGCTGCCAGCAATGTGTTGCTCATGTGGCAGGTATCCAGTCAGAGCGCGACTCACACAGGAGCGAGATGGCCCAAGGTGATGATAAAAAGCTCCCTGGGCCGTCCAGAATGCTCTATTTCTGAACTGACGCTCTCTCAAGACTCACAGGAGTGCCTCAGACCAAACTGTCCAAATATACAAGTATTTTTAAACTTTCTCAAAAAATACTAAAAGGATTTACTCCAAACCACAAAAAAACACAATCTGCCTACCAAGGAAAACCTTCCTGGTAAATCTTATGTAATTCCGTTCTGCAGTTTTTGTGGTAGTGCTTCTTCAGGAAGTGTGTGGAAAATGCATGGGGATTTTGGATTTAGCGCCCCCCCCCCACCCGTTGACAGATCACCCTGAAACTTCGTATGCACAAACTAGAAAAAAAGAGCTCTTTAAAAAAAATGATTTGTGAACATTTTATTAGCAACACAATAAAACATATTTCTAATGGAAACGTTGACAAACTCTAATTACCCAGCGGCAACTGGGTAATATAGAAATATAATTTTAAAAAACGTAGAAATTCACTAAAAAAACAAAGGTTACGGGAACGTCATGGTTAGATCTTATAGTTATTTCAGGGAACTATAAGTTGTGCCCTAAGGCAACTATAAGTTGTGCCCACCCCTCTTTCGTTGGAGGCAGTTGGGGGAGAGCCCCAGGGACCCTGCAGCCCCAGCCAGCTCCTCACCTCCAGCGGGAGCTGTCATTGCTCTTGCCTGCAGAAAGCAGCTAAAAATGCTGTTCCATGCAGGCAGGAGCTAGTAAAACAGATGAAAAGTGCAGTTCACTCCCTGAGAGTTGGAGCATTTTTCATGCTTCCACATGCTGCGAGCGGACTTGGTGCTAGCTCCAACTAAGTGGGAGTTTGGAAATTGCTCCTGCCAAGCAAGAGCAAGCACAGGTTTCCCTACCTGCATGGCACTGCAGGCAGGGAAACCGCTATGTCCCAGAGGTGGGTAACTCAGGACACAGCATGAGCCGACCCTTGGATAGTGTGTCCCCAGGGCCAATAATGGCTCATGGAGGGGGGTGTCGCACACCCCTCTCCCCTTTGTAGATGTGACCAGGACCCATAGTATTGGCCAGAGAACCGAAATGGGCCCAGTAATGGGGATCCTTATCATTGCATTGATAGCCGTGCCCTGGGGGATGAGGACCCTGATGCTGAAATTAGCCCCAGTAGGCAGGTTGAGTGCCCCTCCCCTTTTTTCAATACGGCTGAGCCCTAGGGGATGGGGGTCATGGGACTGAAATTGGCCCAGGATTAGGGTGTCATGCCCCCTCCTACTTTTTTCATAGGCCGGGCCCTGGGAGATGGAGTCCTTGGGGCCGAAAGCAGCCCTGGGAGAAGGCCGCCAGGCCCCTGCAGCTGGGATCCCCAAGGCTAAAATCAGCCTGGGGAGGAGGATCCGCAGGTACCTCTTGTTCTGCAATACCTGGGTACTCGGGGTTCTGGGCCAACTTTTTTTTTGGGTGCCAAACCCATGGATCTGCGGCGTTCACCATGACCTTCAGTGTAAATCACTGAGGCTATGTGGATCCGAGACGCAATGAAAAAAAAATACACACAATCACAAACCACCCCACGGCCCTCGCGCACCGAAAAAGGCTGTGTGCAGTTGGGATTGGGTGCATGGGGGTGTTGGCTGCAGGGCATTTTGGCAGGCCAGGCCCTGTGGCCAACCATCAGCGTGCACAGCTGTGGTGGTTGTATTAACATACAGTAACTATATATTACTTTATATTAAGAAACACCATAGAAATTTACTGAAAAAACCCAAACGTTGCTGCAACATTATAGTTAGTTTACCCACACAAAACCATAGAAATTCAACATTTATAGTTATAGTTATAATTACCTGAAGATTTATATGTATATATCACAAGCAAGCTGTGAGGCTGGCAGCCAATGTCAGACTGATTGACTTTGTCATCGCTTTTGTACAGTATGATGTTAGACACAAAATGGGAAACATGTTAGTACCAATAATTAGCATCAGTAGCTGAAGTGTGGTAAAGAGGTCTATATAAGTACTTGTCTAATGGTGGTAAGGGAAAAAAATAAACCAGGCAAGTACTTCTGTGATGAGAATACAAGTAAAGACAATTGGGAACTATCCATGACAAAATGTGTTGGAGGTGAGTGAGCCAGTGCTGAGTGTCAGTTAAAGGATGAATTCAAATTAGTGCCATCATCAAAACTTCAAGCAAGAATGTATTTCGAATCCTCTAACCATTACTGTATCATAATAATGTAACAGGCATACTTATAGAGCACAAGCTCACCCCGTAGAATCTCTTACCACAGATGAGAGCTAATAGATGTTTTCTGATAGCCAGCTCATTGGTGCTAATTTTGTCAACCTCAGAAGGATGAATGACTGATTGGACCCACCAAGATTTGAACTAGTGATCATGATGTCAAGCAGGGATTACCGATATCCGCTTAATGAATAGAATAAGTGGATGCGAGAGAAGATGTGGGAGGGGTAGAACGCATCAATGTAAGCAATCAGTCCTATTTAGGAGCGGCCAGTCTAAGTAGTAAGAGGAATTGCAAGAGAACAAGGAAAGGGGAGTGGGAGAAGCCAGGTATGAAAGGATAAAGGGAGTATCAGATGTACTGATAATATAGCAATGTCAGGTCTGAGAGGTCAGGGAGTTGCAACTAAGTTACAACCTGCTGTATGGGAATTCTGATTATATGATATGCAGTTGTTTAAGAAGTAGATAGCCTGGGGGTGTGGCTTGGTGCCGATCCAAGGTGGCCACACTTCCGTGAGCTCCTGCGCGGTTGTGGGCACAAATCGGCCGTTTTTTTCCTGTCGGAAGGGCAGAATTGTACTAGAATGTAATGGAACTATTACTAAAAGTTTCTACTGCCTGCAGGTCATTTTCTTTTTCTGCGACTATGCCCTTTTCTATATTTATTTAATGGAGTGACTACTCTGAGGAGAATACTGTGGCTGCCATTTTGTATTCACACAAGTTTTTGTTTTTCTTCATCAATATTACTGCACTTGCTTTGCTATCCTCCATGTTTTCAACAAGGCTGTTTTTTACTGTCTGTTCCAGTATTCTGGATTCATGACTTTTATATTATAACACATATATTTTTGCGCTGATTGGACTTTTCTATATGTGAAAATATTATCTTTTCAGCCTTCCAATCAAACAGTTTTGAATATATGTGAACATATTTTTATGGGAAGAACTGAGAGACAGGCGCGGTCTTCTGTTTCCAATACAACTACCAAGGATTTTTCAGATAACCCTTTCTCAGTTCTTGCAACAAGTATGGATAGCCCTATTTTAGAGAATATGGCATCATCTTCTCCCAATCGGACTCCAACTCAAAATAATAAGTCCACTTCCAAACAAAATGTAGGCATGACTTCAGCAACTAAACGGGTTAAAAAGGATCCTCCATCACCAATTAAATCTCCTACTACTATTTCAATGGAGCTACTGTTAGATGAAATTCATGCCTTACAACCATTTATGGAAGAAACTAATAACAAACTGCAGACTTTAACAGTTCATTGGGCTCTTATGGAGAATAGAGTTACTCAAGTGGAACAACGAGTCAGTGATGTTGAAGATGCAGTTCAAACTTTGCAGCTGCTTAAATCTGAAGTCATTCATCTCAGGAAGCATGCTGAAGACCTAGAAAATCAAAGTAGAAGGAATAAGCTACATATTTATGGCTTAACAGAAGGAACGGAAGGTTCAGATCCTATTACATTTTTCCAATCTTTTCTTCCCAAGCTTTTGGACCTTCCTTCTACATCTTTATTGAATATACCACGAGCCTACAGACTAGGTCATTCACCTCACCAAGCCTCTTCGTTATGAAAGCTGAGAGGTGTTATTATATACTTTCTAGAATATGTTGAATTGCTTCAAATACTTAGAGCTGATAAATCAAAAGGAAAGATTTCATGATCAGGTTAACATTTGTTCTTTTCACAGGACTATGCTACACCTACGGCTGACAGACGGAAAAAAAATGTGGACATGAGACCAGCCCTTCGTTCTTTAAATGCAAGATTTGGACTTTTTCATCAATGTTCCTTTAAAGTAACATATAAAAATAAAACAACGGTATATGAAGATCCCAAGATTTTGCAAGGCTTCAATGATTCATGTAAAGGAGAAGACATGGACTTTTCAGACCAACCTACAACTTGAATCTCATTCATCCTTTTTCATTTCTAGATATTGTCCTTCGTTTCCATGTTTTATTATTCATTATTATTAATACAAGTTATATTTTATGTCCTTTTTCTTATGTATCTTATTTCTCGTTTTAATCTTCTGTCTCTTTTATCAGGTAATGATTGTTTATGATATCATGATTACGTCATCGTCTTTGTACTTGGTCCGATTCCTCTCCTGTTGACCTTGTCGAAGTTCCAGTTGTGCCATCTTCCTTTTCTGGTGTCACCACCCTCAATTCCTTATGTGTTACATAGGTATGTTCTTTTTGTGTGTTTATATATTATGTTTTTTATTTTCTCAACATTACAACTCTTCTTTTTTTCTTTTTCTTCTCTTTTCTTCATTCCATATCTCAATTCCTTCTTCATAACTATATCTCTATAATTTGTTATTGTTTTCTATTTGTTTTTACTGATATCGGTTTCTTTAATCTTTCAATGTTTTTTCAACTGTTGTATATTACTAATTATTTCCATATCATATGTATCTGTTACCTTGGTGCTACCTTGTCTCAATGGTCATTTTATGTGCCTCTATGTTTACAAGTTCTTTCTTTTTACTCTAAGGGTTCTTTCCTAGATGTGACTATATTTGCTTATGTGTCTATCATTTATAAGTATATTATTACATTTTGTAGCTTTTCTTACTTTTGATATCATTCATTTCTTATATCTCTTTGAATAACTACTTAGAACGTTAAAGGGTTCGGTTCACCTATTAAGGGACAAAGATTTCTCACATATCTAGCCAGATTGAACACAGACATAGCATTGTTACAAGAAACACATCTTATAGATACTGAGGTTAGTAAACTCAAACGTAATTGGGTAGGTTATGCCTTTATATCTCCTGGCATGTGTAAACGTAATTGTATTGTTGTTTTATGTAAACAAAATGTACATGTTAAATTAGTATTACAAGACAATTATACAGAAGTCCGTTGGCTACTTTTAAAACTTATGATCACTAACACACCAGTAATAATTTTGAATGTGTATGCACCTACTCACTTGGAAAAAATGTTTTGGCCTAATATTGCCAATAAGTTGATGTCTATTAGAGATGATTGCTTAATTTTTGGAGGTGATTGTAATCTTGTTTTTGATCCTTTTTTTTTTAGATTGTTCCTCTAAAACTAATTTTATTCCTACACCCATGCACAAACAGTTTACTTCAGCTATTGCACAGAGAACCCTTACTGATTCATGGGGATTCAGTAATCACATGTTACGAGAATACAATTATTTTTCTCCAATACACTTTTCCCAATCCAGGATTGATTATTTATTTACATTTAAGTCCTTATCTTCACATATCCTAGGTTCAGAGATTGGTACTATTCTAATTTCCAATCATGCCCCAGTTACATTGGATATGGAATTACCTTCTGTTACTCCCAAAGTTATTCGTTGGCACTTTAATTGCTCTCTTTTAACAGACACTACTTTTATTTAAAATTTTCAAGAATTTATACATGAATATTTTTTATTGAATGATACACCTGAACTCTTGTTTCACACAATATGGGATGCTGTTAAAGCCGCTTCACGGGATTTTATTTTAACATATGTTTCTAACAAAAAGAAATCTAATAATAAAAAATTCACTTGACATTATTAAACATATTAAATCCCTTGAACATATTTATTATACCTCTAAAACAAAAGAATGCCTGAATGAATTAGTTCATGCTAAATTACAATTCAATAAATTCTCTACAGATAATGCTGCCTTATTTCTTCTTAAATCAAGTGCCAAATATTATGGTGGACAAAACAAAGGTTGCAAACTTCTAGCAAATTATTTAAAAATAAAAAAGGATAGTACCAAAATTGAAATGAATTTACGTGACGATCAAACCCCAGTCACTAAAGGTAGAGAGATTTTTGCATGAATTCTCTGACTACTATACCAAGCTTTATACCCCAGAAAATTCTCCATCTAATTTGAATATCATTACATACTTAAACTCCATTAAATAGGAAATTGCTTCAAATATTGATTTTTCCCCTCTAGATGCTGATATCTTTTCAAAGATATTCAGGGAGCAATTAACTCTATTAAAACAAATAAAGCCCCTGGACCAGATGGTTTTCCTGTGGAGTTTAATTTATCTTTCTCAAAAACGTTAATCCTCAAATTACACAAACTCTTCACACCTTTTACAACATCTAATAAAGTGTCTGGCACTTTTCAAGATGCTTTGATTTGCCTTATTCCAAAAGAAGGTAAAGATGTTACATTATGTAAAAATTACCGACCAATATCCCTAGTTAATACTGATTACAAAATATTCCTTAAAATGTTTGCAATTAGACTAGAATCCTTCCCATTTTAATTGGCAGTGAACAGTCGGGTTTTATTAAAGGTAAATATCTTTCAGATAATACTAAACTTTTCATTGTGATTTTAAATAAATCTAAGACTTTAAATTATTAGCTCCTATATCCTTAGATTTTTATGCCTAAAAAGCATTTGGTCGCATCCATTGGGATTATCTTTTTGCTACTCTTTCTTGGTTTGGTTTTGGCCAGAATTTTATCAAACTAGTGTCCATTTTATTTAGCTCTCCTACAGCGTCAGTTTTTGTAAATGGTATTACTTCTTTATCCTTTTCTCTTCACAGAGGAGTCAGACAAGGTTGTCCCTTATCTCCTTTGCTTTTTATCTTCGATTTGTCAGAATACTAATATGCTAGGATTCAATTATAAAGACTTGCATATCAAATGTTCAGCATATGCTGATGATATTCTATTATATTTATCTTCCCCTGAAACTCCCTTAAAAACCTTTTTAGATACAGTCTAAAATTTTGCAAAATGGTCAGGTTATAAGCTTAACACTGATAAATGTGAGATTCTTCCACTTAATAAATGGTGCTTTGAACGTGAATTTGCTTCTTCAACTTTTCTTTGGAATCCTGTAAAAATAAAATATCTAGGCATCTGGTTTACAAATTCTTTGAAAGATACTGTTCTATTAATGTTGGTGCTCTGTTGTCCACTCTTAAGAATTTAACAACAAGATGGAACCCTTTGTTTCTCTCATGGTGGGGTAGACTAGATTCTATTAAAATGATGCTTATTCCTGTAATAATTTTTTATCTCTCTAATATTTCCATTAATATTTCTCATTCTGTCTTTAAGAAAATCAATTCTATTTTAATCTCCTTTTTATGGAATAATAGGAAGTCTTGGATGCCTCTTAAAAAGCTATAGCAACCCAAACAAGATGGGGGAGTTAATTTTCCAAAATTTAAACTTTATCATACTGCATTTTTTCTAAAACATTAAATCCATTTGTATCATGAGGATACTTTATACCAAAAACCCTTATGTGTTGAGTTAGAATTATCTTTTATTCATCCGTTTTCATTCACCGAATGTACTTCCCTCACCCTGTGTCCAGCCAATATGTCATTTCTGGTTGTTAAAATCGCTTGTAAAATATTACATCCTATCTTTACTTCTAGATTTTCCAATTTAGATCAATTTCTTAATTCTTCAATTTGGTACAACAATCTTATTAAGATAAAAAATAAATGTGTTTTTTGGAAGTCATGGCATAAAAAGGGCTCAATATGGGTATCTCAATTATTAGATAATCACTCATTACTTTAGTTTACACAGGCCAAACAGTTATTCAGTTTCCCTACATCTTTTCAAAAACAAATATCAGCACTTAACTGCAGCTGTTTTACAATCTTATAATCTCTATTGTCTGTAACCTCCCAAGCACATACACCTCCCCCTATATTACAAATCTTTCCAACGTTGCCCTCCGCCTCAAGAATTTTGGGGCATATTTATACTCTGTCTGTGCCGAATGTGCGTCAAAAATTTTGACGCACATTCAGCACAAACGTTGCCCCGTATTGAAACTTTGACGCCCGAGCCCGCGGATGACAAAATTCCACCGTGTGTGTCATTTTTTGGATGCAGCAACCCACCTTGCATTAATGATATGCAAGGTAGGCGTTCCCGTCCAAAAAATGACTTAAACGGCCGTGCGTCGTATTTATGCTTTCGGGCAAAAATGACGCATGGCCGGGAGGCAGAGCCAGAAAATGACGCACAGCCCGATTTGCGTCAAAAATTAACGCCTGGGTCAGGGCAGGCATTAAAATGGGGAAAACACACCTGTATTTAATCAGAACACACAGAAGCAACAGCAGAGCAGCAGAGCAGCAAAAGGGAGACATGGAGGTGATTCTTATCCAGCGTGCACGCAGACGCAGAGCCCAGCAGCTAGAACAGCAGCTACAACAACACCAGCAGGGACCCCAAAGGCAGCGCAGAAGGCAGGACAGGATATTCCGCACCAGAACAACCCTTCATGGCCTCAGGGAACCCGACATCATCCAGAGGTACAGGTTCAACTGGCAGGCCATTCAGCAGCTGCTGCAAAACATTGAACCGCATTTGGCACCCACTTTGCTGACACCCGCACCATCCCAACGGAAACCAAGCTGCTTGCCGTACTTCACATGCTGTCAAGTGGCTCTTTTCAAACAACTGGTGCCCTGGTTGCTGGAATATCACAACCATCATTCTCTGCCTTTTTGCCCTAAGTGCTGGATAACATCATTGGACTTACACCCCGCCACATCTGCTTCCCTAACACACTGCAGAAGCAGCAGGAAACAAAACAGGGGTTCTACCTCATTAGTGGCTTCCCACACGTCCTTAGTGCAATCGACTGCACACATGTACGCCTTGTGCCACCTGCTGCAACTGAACACCTCTACCACAACAGGAAGCACACACATTCCATCAATATGCAGGCCATTGTCGATCACCAACGATTGATCACCAACATCGTGGCTAAATATCCTGGGAGTGTCCGTGACTCCTTCATCTTCCGTCACTGCACCATCAATCAACACTTCCAGGATGGACGGTATGGCAATGGACTACTTGTTGGTAAGTATAAAACTTACTTATATACACACTGCACAGCAACCCTCTAGGACACACAACACATACACCACAACAGCAACATGTTGACAGGAACACACTGAGGTTGTCACACCGCTAGCCATGTTTCTTAGGTCACCATTGAACCTGTCACACATCTGAAATTACTGTACAGCCTAATGTTAAGACGTCAATGATCACAACGTGTGGAGTGGGTTGCCTAAATGTCACCTTGCAAATTGTAAATGTACCAATGACGTTTACATTAATCTATTGCATAAGTCTAAAGGTATGGGATGTCCATGGTACGACTTACCCTGCATGTGCGTTGTCTCCTGGTAGTCTGCACTGTCCTGTCCTTAAATCCCTGTGACGATCTCCTCAGGGATGACGGCTGTGACCATCTACTCCATGTGGTCCAGGGCCTCCTGGTGTGCTGGACTCCCACCTCCAGTCTGCAGTGCTGCCTTCCTGTTCCTGGCCATCTTTTCCTTGGTCCTGCGCTTGCAGTCATGCCAGCGTTTCTTACACTCAATGACTGTTCTGCGTACTTCAGCCACACTGTTAATCTTGTCAACAATTTGTTGCCATATAGCCTCTCTCCTACTGATTGGCAACTTTGAGGTGACAAAAAGTTGGTGCTGGTGTTCCGTCACCTCTTTAACCAGAATTCTCCTCTGCACTGAAGCAACACTTTCTTTTCTTCTTAAAAGTGTCCTGTTTCTTGTGTGCGTCCTCCTGGCTGGTTCCTGGTCTGTTGTCATCTTCCTGGGGTCTGTAGTGGCATCTGGGATCTATTTTGGCTCTGCTCTTGTGAAATGGCAGTGTTCGTGGGGAATTTTGACGCTATTGCGTCAAAAAACGGCACATATCCGGTTTGCGGTGTCGTAAATCGACCCACAGTCATTTCCGCCACGTTAACGTCGTTTTGCTTTACGACTTGGCGCTGCGGTGTGCGTAAAAAAAAATGACTCCCACCTGTGGTTTGCGCCGCCGTGCGTCAAAGTATAAATTTGAAGCCTGCACGGCGCACCAAAATGGCGTTAGCCGGCGGTAATATTTTTGCCGCAAAACTGCGCCGGCGCAGTTTCGCGTCAAAAAGTATAAATATGGCCCTTAGTCTTTTCTCAATTATGTACCTCAACCAAGGCCGGTTTCCCGCTGCCCTGGGGAATCCTCCATGGCAGCGCTGCAAGCAGCGCCGCTATGGGGATTCCGACCCTCTTACCGCCAGCCTGGTTCTGGCGGTTTTGACCGCCAGAACCTGGCTGGCGGTAATGGGTGTCGTGGGGCCCCTGGGGGCCCCTGCAGTGCCCATGCCAATGGCATGGGCACTGCAGGGGCCCCCTAACAGGGCCCCACCAAGATTTTCAGTGTCTGCATAGCAGACACTGAAAATCGCGACGGGTGCAACTGCACCCGTCGCACCCTTCCCACTCTGCCGGCTCCATTCGGAGCCGGCTTCCTCGTGGGAAGGGGTTTCCCCTTCTGGCGGTTGCCCGCCCGCCCAGCGGGAAACTCAGAATAACCACGGCGGTCTTTTGACCGCGCAGCGGTATTCTGGCGGTTCCCATTTGGCTGGTGGCGCCCGCCGCCAGCCAAACTCAGAATGACCCCCTGAGTATCTTAAGTCTTTAAAAAGCAAACAAAGTCTCTTTCAAGCACAAAGGGCCATATTTACACTTTTTGACGCAAAACTGCGCTATCGCAGTTTTGCGCCAAAAAGATTAGCGCCGGCTAACGCCATTCTGAAGCGCCATGCGGGCGCCGTATTTATTGAATGGCGTTAGCCGGCGCTAGCAGACCGGCGCTGCCTGGTGTGCGTGGAAAAAAAACACGTACACCAGGCAGCGCCGGCGTTGGGGAAAATGGCGTTAGGGCGTCTTAAAATGGGGCAGGTCAGGTAGAGGCAAAAAAATCACCTCCACCCGATTTGCGCCATTTTTAACGATGCCCAGATACCATTTACATGACTCCTGTCTTAGTAAAGACAGGAGTCATGCCCCCTTGCCCAATGGCCATGCCCAGGGGACTTATGTCCCCTGGGCATGGTCATTGGGCATTGTGGCATGTAGGGGGGCACAAATCAGGCCCCCCTATGCCAAAAAAAAATAAAAAATAAAAAAAATTATACTTACCTGAACTTACCTGAATGTCCCTGGGATGGGTCCCTCCATCCTTGGGTGTCCTCCTGGGGTGGGCAAGGGTGGCAGGGGGGTTCCCTGGGGGCATGGGAGGGCAGCTGTGGGCTCATTTTGAGCCCACAGGTCCCTTAACGCCTGCCCTGACCCAGGCGTTAAAAAGAGGCGCAAATGCGGGGTTTTTTGCCCCGCTCACTCCCGGGCGTGATTTTTGCCCAGGAGTATAAATACGACGCATTTGCGTCGCAGTCATTTTTTTAGACGGGAACGCCTACCTTGCATCTCATTAACGCAAGGAAGGCGTTCACGCAAAAAAATGACGTTCATTCCTCATACTTTGGCGCTAGACGCATCTAACGCCAAAGTATAAATATGGAGTTAGTTTTGCGTCTAAATTGCGTCGAAAAAAACGACGCAAATTCGGCGCAAACGGAGTATAAATATGCCCCAAAGTACCTGGTTTGGAGTGGAAAATCTCCTCAGAGGGCCACAGAAGAAGAGATACGTGGAAAAAGGGTGTTTGCGTCGATTTCTCCCCAGCACACACGGACTTGCGTCGTTATTTTTCACGCAGGGAAGTCGTGCGTCGTTTTCCGGCGCACGGACAGTATCTTTCTGTGGATCGCGGGGATTACCAGATGTCCCGGGTCTGTGCGTGGATTTTCCTGCTTGTTTTCCGGCTGCGCGTCGTTCTGCGGGGCTGTGCGTCAAAATTTCGATCTCACGGCAGGCGTCGCGTCGATTTCTCCTCTGGAGGTCGGGCGGCATTGTCCTTGCGAAGCCGTGCATCGAAGTTCCGGTCGTCCCGAAGGCGTCGCGTCGATCAGCGTCGGTGTGCGGCGTTTTTCTCGCCACGGAACAAGCTGTGCTTCGAAAATTTCGGCGCACTGAGCGTCCAAGTGAAAAAGAGAAGTCTTTTTGGTCCTGAGACTTCAGGGAACAGGAGGCAAGCTCTATCCAAGCCCTTGGATAGCACTTTCACAGCCAGACAAGAGATAAGCAAGGCAGCAGGCCAACAGCAAGGCAGCAGTCCTTTGTAGAAAGCAGACAGGTGAGTCATTTGAGCAGCCAGGCAGTTCTTCTTGGCAGGATGTAGTTTCTGGTTCAGGTTTCTTCTCCAGAAAGTGTCTGATGAGGTAGGGCAGAGGCCATGTTTTATACCCAAATGTGCCTTTGAAGTGGGGGGGACTTCAAAGAGTGGCTAAGAAGTGCACCAGGTCCCCTTTCAGTTCAATCCTGTCTGCCAGGGTCCCAGTAGGGGGTGTGGCAGTCCTTTGTGTGAGAGCAGGCCCTCCACCCTCCCAGCCCAGGAAGACCCATTCAAAATGCAGATGTATGCAAGTGAGGCTGAGTACCCTGTGTTTGGGGTGTGTCTGAGTGAATGCACAAGGAGCTGTCAACTAAGCCCAGCCAGACGTGGATTGTAAGGCACAGAAAGATTTAAGTGCAAAGAAATGCTCACTTTCTAAAAGTGGCATTTCTAGAATAGTAATATTAAATCCAACTTCACCAGTCAGCAGGATTGTATATTACCATTCTGGCCATACTAAATATGACCTTCCTACTCCTTTCAGATCAGCAGCTACCACTTCAATACTGTATGAGGGCAACACCAATGTTAGCCTATGAAGGGAGCAGGCCTCACAGTAGTGCAAAAACAAATTTAGGAGGTTTACACTACCAGGACATGTAAACTACACAGGTACATGTCCTGCCTTTCACCCACACAGCACCCTGCTCTAGGAGTTTTTAGGGCACACATTAGCGGTGACTTATATGTGGAGAAAGGGGAGGTTTAGGCTTGGCAAGTACTTTTAAATGTCAAGTCGAGGTGAAAGTGAAACTGCACACACAGGCCTTGCAGTGGCAGGCCTGAGACAAGGAAAAGGGGCTACTTAAGTGGTTGGCACAACCAGTGCTGCAGGCCCACGAGAAGCATTTAATCTACAGGCCCTAGGCACATAGAGTGCACATTACTAGGGGCTTATAAGTAAATTAAATAGTCCAATCAGGTATGATTCAAGGTTACCATGTTTTAAGGGAGAGAGCATATGCACTTTAGCACTGGTTAGCAGTGGTAAAGTGCGCAGAGTCTAAAAGCCAGCAAAAACAGTATCCAAAAAGTGGAGGGAGGCAGGCAAAAAGTTAGGGGTGATCACCCTAAGGCTGTCAGGTCTAACATGTGTCCCCCCCAGCTGAAAGTGGGGAGAGCTACCCGACCTCCTGGGAGCTCTCATCGCTAAGGCGGAAGTATCTGGAGAGACCATCAGCGTTGGCGTGGTCAACCCCGGGGCGATGTTCCACCGTAAAGTCCATCCCCTGTAGGGAAATGGACCACCTCAAGAGTTTTGGATTCTCACCCCTCATTTGCATGAGCCATCTGAGGGGCCTGTGGTCTGTATGAACCCGGAAGTGAGTCCCAAACAGGTAGCGTCTTAGCTTCTTCAGTACCCAGACCACAGCAAAAGCTTCTCTTTCAATAGCACTCCACCTCTGTTCCCGTGGTAATAGCCTTCTGCTAATAAAGACTACTAGTTGGTCTAGGCCCTCCTCATTTAGCTGTGCTAGGACCGCCCCTATGCCATGCTCTGAAGCGTCTGTCTGCACGATAAATTCCTGGGAGTAGTCAGGGGCCTTGAGCACGGGGCTGTGCACATGGCTTCCTTCAGGGAGTCAAAGGCTTTCTGACAAGCCTCTGTCCAATTCACCAACCTAGGTTGTTTCTTGGAAGTGAGTTCTGTCAAGGGTGACACAATGGTACCATAGTCCTTGACAAATCTGCGGTAGTATCCTGTGAGGCCTAAAAAGGCTCTCACCTCAGTCTGAGTTCTAGGTGGTTGCCAGGCCTTGATAGTTTCAATCTTGGCCTGGAGTGGCTGCACCTTGCCACCACCCACTAGGTGTCCCAAGTACACCACGGAACCCTGCCCAATCTGGCACTTACTAGCCTTGATGGTCAGGCCTGCCTGTTGCAGGGCCTGAAGCACCTCCTTGAGGTGGAGCAGGTGTTCCTCCCAGCTGGAACTGTAGACAGCTATGTCATCCAGGTAGGCTGCACAGAAGGCATCCTTGCCAGCTAGGACCCCGTTAACCAACCGTTGGAAGGTAGCGGGGGCATTTTTCAATCCAAATGGCATCACCCGGAACTGGTAATGGCCATCAGGGGTTGAAAATGCAGATCTCTCTTTAGCCCCCTCAGTCAGGGCGATCTGCCAGTACCCTGAAGTAAGATCAAACGTACTCAGGAACTTGGCAGCGCCCAGCCTGTCAACGAGCTCATCAGCTCGGGGGATGGGGTGACTGAGTTGAGACCCCGGTAGTCCACACAGAACCGGAGTTCTGGCTTCGCACCTGGGGCAGTAGCCTTAGGGACCAACACCACTGGGCTGGCCCAGGGACTATTGGATTACTCGATAACCCTTAAAGCTAAAATCTTGGAGACCTCCTCCTTGATGCTGGCTTTCACCTTATCCGATAACCTGTAAATTTTGTTCTTCACAGGGAGAATGTCACTGGTGTCAATGTCATGAACACAGAGGTGGGTCAGTCCAGGAGTAAGGGAGAACAGGGGGCAGAACTGCTCCAACAGCTCATAGCAGTCTCCTTTCTGGTTTAGAGTCTGGGAGTCAGAGAGGATGACCCCTTTCACTGACCCATCACCTTCTTGGGCAGAGAGGAGGTCGGGGAGAGGATCACTCTCCTCTTCCATTCCTTCATCTGTGACCAGAAGCATGTTGACCTCAGACCTCTCAAAATGAGCCTTTAGCAGGTTGACATGGAGCACCCTTAGGGGGTTCCTAGGGGTTTGGAGGTCCACTAGGTAAGTGGCCTCCCCTTTCCGCTCTTTTACTTCAAATGGACCAGACCAGCGGTCCTGGAGAGCTCTAGGCTCTACTGGCTCCATTACCCACACTTTGTCTCCAGGTTGAAACTCTACCAGGGTGGCCTTCTGGTCATACCAGCGTTTCATTACCTCTTGACTGGCCTCAAGGTTACTTTGGGCCTCTTTCCAGAAGCGGGTCATCTGGTTGCGGAGGGCCAACATGTAGCTGACCACATCCTGAGGGGGTGCCTTTGGAGCTCTCTCCAACCCCTCCTTGACAATGCTTAAGGGTCTCCTGACAGGGTACCCATAGAGAAGCTCAAAGGGACTGAACCCCACACCCCTCTGGGGGACCTCTCGGTAAGCAAAGAGAAGGCATGGTAAGAGGACGTCCCACTTACGCCTCATGGCCTCAGGGAGGCCACCAATCATGCCCTTCAAGGTCTTGTTGAATCTCTCCACAAGACCATTAGATTGGGGGTGATAGGGTGTGGTGAACTTGTAGGTTACACCACACGCATCCCACAGAGACTTCATGTATGCAGACATGAAGTTAGTGCCTCTGTCAGACACTATCTCCTTTGGGAATCCCACACGGGTAAATATCCCCATCAGAGTTCTGGTCACCACCGGTGTAGTTACGGTCCTCAGAGGGATTGCCTCTGGGTAACGGGTGGCATGGTCCACCAAAACCAGGATGAACCTGTTGCCTAAGGCAGTTTTGGGGTCCAATGGACCAACAATGTCGATGCCCACCCTTTCAAAGGGGGTGCCAACGACAGGAAGTGGAATCAGGGGGCTTTTAACCCTTTTCCCTGCTTTACCACTGGCCTGGCAGGTAGGACAAGATCTACAGAACTTATCTGAGTTTGTCCTCATTCTGGGCCAATAAAAGTGTGTGACAAGCCTGTCAAAGGTCTTGCCTTGCCCCAAATGTCCTGCCAGGGGAATGTCGTGAGCCAGCCCTAGTAGGAAGGTTCGGTAACACTAGGGGACCACCAGCGTACGCGCTGCCCCAAAGACCGGAACCTTAGGCTCACTGTAGAGGAGATCATTCTCCCAATATATGTGGTGATCGCCAGAGGCTTCACCTGCCGCCTGGTCTGAGGCTTGCTTCCTCAGACCCTCTAGAGTGGGACATTCTTTCTGCGCCTTGCAGAATTCCTCCCTGGTGGGTCCACCCTCAACTTGCCAGCCAGCAAGCTCCGGTAGGTCACCTAGGGTGGCAATGTCTTCCCCAGTTGGCTCGGGAGCCTCCTCCTCAGGAGCCCCGTCAACCACTGCGGGAACTTCTGGGACCGGTTTCCCGCGCCCCTTGCCCCTCCTCTTGGCAGCTCTCTGGGCCATTGTTCCAGGCTCCAGATGCCCTTGACTTCCCTCTCGGTCAGCCATGGACCCTGTGGTCATGCAGACCCACTCAGGTAACCCTAACATCTCCAGGTGAGATCTGAGCTCCACTTCTTTCCAAGCAGTATGCTCAAGATCATTGCCTAACAGACAATCTACAGGCATGGTAGGACTCACAGCTACTTTCAGAGTACCAGAGACCCCCCCCACTCAAAGGGAACCAGAGCCACCGGTAGGTGACTCTCACGATTGTCAGCGACTATGACCTGGTGGAATGTATTAGGGACTATCTGCTCTGTTGACACCAGCTGACTCTTGATAGTAGTCATACTGGCTCCTGTGTCACGCAGAGCCTCCACCTTCTGCCCATCAATGGTGACCCACTGCCTGTACTTGGAAGTATTTTGGGGCATGTGGGCTTTGGGCACCATTTCTCCTTCTCCCAGGGACACTAGGGAAATCTCCACCTGTTCCCCAAAGCTATCTGGGTCCATCTCCCCCCCGAGCACTACACTAGTCAACCCAGGTGTCTGTCCGGTAGTGGACGGTGCTCTCTTGGAGCACTAGGGGTCGCCTTTATAGTGACCATACTGGTAACACTCCATGCATTTGGGGTTGGATTTCCCTGACCTATCATATGTCCCTGGCTTTTTACCAAATCGGGAAAAGGAATGGTTGCCACCCCCTCCCTGGGAATTCTTTTGGGGGTCTTTGGAGAGTTCCTTATCTGTAAGTTTATCTCCCCCCTCTTTCTTCTGTTGGGAACCCTGGCCACCTTTGTGGGTGTCCCCCCCAGGTACCTTCTTGGACACTCTGGTGCTAACCCAGAGGTCCGCCTCCTCAGCAAGCTTCCTGGGATCAGTCAGCTTACTATCCACTAAGTGCTGGCGCAACTCTGTAAAAGTAGTATTAAGCATATGCTCTCTCAGAATCAAGTCATATAACCCTTTATAATCATCTACTTTGTTGCCCCGCACCCATCCATTCAGTGCCTTACTGGAAAAGTCAAAGAAATCTACCCATGTTTGTGTGGTTTGTTTGGTGCTGTCCCTGAACCTCTGACGGTATCCCTCAGGAGTCAACCCAAACTTGGCAAGTAAAGTGGCTTTCTGAAGTGGGTATGTGCTTTGATCAGGCTGATCCAATGTGAGAAGTGTGTCCCTCCCCAATGGCGGCACATAACCCCACATAGCTACCCCCCATTGCCCTTCAGGAACCTCATGAGCCCTTAGTGCAACTTCATAAGCAGCTAACCATGTATCTATGTCATCTCCCACCACAAAACTGGGCACCACATTTTTGGGTATACGAACCTTCTTTTCTCCAGCAGGTCCTGTCTGTATGCTGCCACCATTATTGCTGGATTCTGACGGTCTCTCCTTGATCTCCAGCTCCTTGAGACTCAGTTCATGAGCCAACAATAGTTTCTTTTCAGCCAAAGCTCTCTCAGCCTCCACCTGTTTGGCTGCTCTTTCAGCTTCAGCTTGTTTGGCTTCTCTTTTAGCTTCAATTTGTTTGGCTGCTCTTTCAGCCTCAGCTTGCTTGGCTTCTCTCTCAGCCCTTCTTTCCTCCTGTTGAGCCTCAATTTTCAGTTTTGCCATTTGCAATTGGAACTCCCTTTCCTCTCTCCTTTCCTCTGCGGTCAGGCTTTGCACAGAGACACTGCTCCCTGGTCTGGAAGGGGGCACAATTGCAGTGGTAACATCATCCACAGATAGCAACAAATCCTCTGAGGGGCCATTTTCTGGCTCCTCTTCCTCATCATTCTCTTCTAAATGGGCTTCTGCCCAGGCCCTCACCGCCACTCGAAAGTCCTCCTTTTTGGAGGCCCCTTGGGTGGGTACCCTCATTGCCCTGCAGAACCCTCTTAGCTGTTTGACCGTATATGTATCCAACAGGACTAGGTCAAAGTCTCCCATTTGAGACCCAGTCAGAGACATGTTGAGTGAGGATTTAGTTTTTGAAAATTGTCAGGAAGAAAAAAACAGAAATTTTGCCAAAAGAGATAAAAATCAAGTTGACCTTCAACTGTGGGTAGGTAGTGAAATACTTAGCTACTGTATGTCACTGCACAAACATAAAGTCCTATCCTCACCGCTGATCACCAATGTTAGAAATGGGGTTTTTGGTTGGCAGTCAGGTTACCCCCTGTCCAAGCAAAAGCCCTCACTCTAGTCAGGGTAAGTCACACACAATCCAAGATTATCCTGGGCCCACCCTCTGGTAGCTTGGCACGAGCAGTCAGGCTTAACTTAGAAGGCAATGTGCAAAGTATTTGTGCAATAAATCATACAATACCACCATATAGCACCACAAAAATACACCACACAGTGTTTAGAAAAATATATAATATTTATCAGGATAATTGTAGGTCAAAACGAATAAAGTTGCAATGTGAATTTGTAGAGATATCACTGAAAAGTGATATAGAGTGTCTTAAGTCTTTAAAAAGCACACAAAGTCTCTTTCAAGCACAAAGTACCTGGTTTGGAGTGGAAAATCTCCTCAGAGGGCCACAGAAGAAGAGATACGTGGAAAAAGGGTGTGTGCGTCGATTTCTCCCCAGCACACACGGACTTGCGTCGTTATTTTTCACGCGGGGAAGTCGTGCGTCGTTTTACGGCGCGCGGACAGTCTCTTTCTGTGGATCGCGGGGATTACCAGATGTCCCGGGTCTGTGCGTGGATTTTCCTGCTTGTTTTCCGGCTGCGCGTCGTTCTGCGGGGCTGCGCGTCAAAATTTCGATCTCACGGCAGGTGTCGCGTCGATTTCTCCTCTGGAGGTCGGGCGGCGTTGTCCTTGCGAAGCCGTGCGTCGAAGTTCCGGTCGTCCCGAAGGCGTCGCGTCGATCAGCGTCGGTGTGCGGCGTTTTTCTCGCCGCGGAACAAACTGTGCGTCGAAGATTTCGGCGCACGGAGCGTCCAAGTGAAAAAGAGAAGTCTTTTTGGTCCTGAGACTTCAGGGAACAGGATACAAGCTCTATCCAAGCCCTTGGAGAGCACTTTCACAGCCAGACAAGAGTTCAGCAAGGCAGCAGGCCAACAGCAAGGCAGCAGTCCTTTGTAGAAAGCAGACAGGTGAGTCCTTTGAGCAGCCAGGCAGTTCTTCTTGGCAGGATGTAGTTTCTGGTTCAGGTTTCTTCTCCAGCAAGTGTCTGATGAGGTAGGGCAGAGGCCCTGTTTTATACCCAAATGTGCCTTTGAAGTGGGGGGGACTTCAAAGAGTGGCTAAGAAGTGCACCAGGTCCCCTTTCAGTTCAATCCTGTCTGCCAGGGTCCCAGTAGGGGGTGTGGCAGTCCTTTGTGTGAGAGCAGGCCCTCCACCCTCCCAGCCCAGGAAGACCCATTCAAAATGCAGATGTATGCAAGTGAGGCTGAGTACTCTGTGTTTGGGGTGTGTCTGAGTGAATGCACAAGGAGCTGTCAACTAAGCCCAGCCAGACGTGGATTGTAAGGCACAGAAAGATTTAAGTGCAAAGAAATGCTCACTTTCTAAAAGTGGCATTTCTAGGATAGTAATATTAAATCCAACTTCACCAGTCAGCAGGATTTTATATTACCATTCTGGCCATACTAAATATGACCTTCCTACTCCTTTCAGATCAGCAGCTACCACTTCAATACTGTATGAGGGCAGCCCCAATGTTAGCCTATGAAGGGAGCAGGCCTCACAGTAGTGCAAAAATAAATTTAGGAGTTTTACACTACCAGGACATGTAAACTACACAGGTATATGTCCTGCCTTTCACCCACACAGCACCCTGCTCTAGAAGTTACCTAGGGCACACATTAGCGGTGACTTATATGTGGAGAAAGGGGAGGTTTAGGCTTGGCAAGTACTTTTAAATGCCAAGTCGAGGTGACAGTGAAACTGCACACACAGGCCTTGCAGTGGCAGGCCTGAGACAAGGAAAAGGGGCTACTTAAGTGGTTGGCACAACCGGTGCTGCAGGCCCACGAGTAGCATTTAATCTACAGGCCCTAGGCACATAGAGTGCACATTACTAGGGGCTTATAAGTAAATTAAATAGTCCAATCAGGTATGATTCAAGGTTACCATGTTTTAAGGGAGAGAGCATATGCACTTTAGCACTGGTTAGCAGTGGTAAAGTGCGCAGAGTCTAAAAGCCAGCAAAAACAGTATCCAAAAAGTGGAGGGAGGCAGGCAAAAAGTTAGGGGTGATCACCCTAAGGCTGTCAGGTCTAACAAAGCTCTTCTATAATGTCAACATGTTGGACATGCCAAGTCTCGAATTCGACTCTAAAACATATGCTATTTGAATGTCCACATACATATCAATTTTGGCTTCAGGTATGGTCTCAAATTAATCGAAGTAGTCTTTCGGATATTTGGATAAATTTAAATGAATGTGCAAATTGTGGATTTCTTAATTACCGTAGCTTTTCAGCAAATAACAAAAAATTTGAAACATGCTCTCAATATCTCTTTTCAGACATGGTGGTATGGTGTTTGTTATAAGCATAGATTAGACACCAGTTTTGTTACTCCACTGTCTTTAGCTATTAAATGAAAAATTTGTTGGTTACCTATAACTAATATGCTAAATTATTCTGCATTAAGAACTAATTTGCATCAACCCATTTCTGATGAATTGTTAGAACCCGCTTCAATCTCCTTTATTACCCATCTCACTGCTAATTGTTGAATTAGTTATCATTCTTAATTTATAGTTTAAGGTATAAGGCTAATATAGTTTTATATTACAAGGTATGCTTATTCATAGTCTATTCTATGTCTTATAATATTTGTAACAGTTTATTTGTTTGATCCTGTATTCAACTCAACTGTTTAACATCAATGTTCTTATTAGTTTAAACAGAATATTTGAATGTTTTTAATGAAATTCTTAAAACTTAAATAGAAGTAGATAACCTTTCATATTATTTACATCTAGGCAACCCTGAGATAATACATCTTGACTCAAAACGTAGCTTCACCCAACTATGATCTAAAAGTCATGACTAAAACAGCATGTGCCACATCTAGATTTTGCTCGCTCTCTCTACTCGCACCTTGCACTGGAATCCTTTGTGCTACATTTACACTATCTATCTGTATCCCTATATTCAACTCATTCAAATCTGCTCTCAAACATAACTTATCTGGCTAGAATTGTGTTAATCAACTATGCCCTGTGCCTACCCAAACAATAAATCTGCCTCTTCCCATATGTGTATGTAATAGTAAGTGCATGTTGTTCTCAATTGGAGCATTCACTGGCCCACAGACACAACACGCTATATGTACCCACTGTAACTGCAAGCTAATTACGGACTGGGTAGTGTCTGGTTTGTCCACTTTTCTTGTCAAATTTAGATCAATGCAAATTTTTTCTTACACCTGATAAATTTGTTAAATTCATACTTTTCGCATTGCACACATTTTGTGGAATTTCATACGATTTTGCAGGTGTTAAATTTTACAGACTTCTTTCCCCTGGGAGACTGGTTTGAGCATAAAATGTCCAGTGGGAGACATTTACTACTCAAACCAATCCGTTTGCCACTATCTTGTCAGGCTTCTGAACATGTAGTGTAGCCAGAGAATGAGCAACACTGTGTGGATTGCCTATTAAATCATGGGCTTACAGGCAAAAGTAATGAAGCTGATCTCCAAGATTCAAGAATGTTGTCAAAGTCAGACCTAAATACCTACATAGGTGTTCTTGCCATCATATATATGTAAACATTTATTTATCTATTTATTAGAGGGAACGCAATACATGGGAGAAGAAATGATTATTATGTTATTATAGATTTATAATGCTCTGACAGCTGGAGGTCTCATGGTACTAAGTGGAGTGTCCAATTTTAATCGGAGAATAAGGTTATTCTTGAAGAGGGCATGGTAGGAGGTGGCTTAAAATCCAACTGTAGGGCATTTAGTAGTTGAGGTACAAAAAAGAGATGGAACATACACCTAAAGAAGATTTTTGATAATTGAGGACATTGAAAAGAAGCTAGTGAAATTAACGAAAGAGACCTGTAGGGGCATGTCTTGAAATTATGGAAGACAGAAAGGTAGGATTAGCTATAGTGCCTTAAATCGTACTCTAGTGCATGTGGGGATCCAATGAGGGTATCACAACAAATTGTAAGAGCTTGCAGAACACTGAGATGAAGTGATTTGGCTGGCTGGTAGGTTTTGTAAGGTTTGGAGAAGGTGCACAAACGTTTTGTAATGTTAAGACATAAAGCATTGCAGTAATCGAGGTGTGAGCCCCCGGTACAGAAATAGCGGCATAAGAAAGGGGAATATATGTTTGATTGATTACTTTTTACACATGGAAAGCACTGGAAGATATGGCTATGTAAAGTTCCGCTCCTATCCCAGTGTGGAGCCTATTTTGACTTTTATACTTGTCATCTTTTTACTTGGTGCGTGTAAATGTCCAAAATGATAACACTAGAATTGAGTTGATGAGAGGGAAGGACTACCTGTGCCAAGGACTTCTGTCTAGTTTAGGTTCATTTTCAAAAAGTTGGAGGCCATCATCTAGGGTGGAAATGCTGTCAACAGTGTTTTACTTTTCAATCAAGTATAAATACTTTGCAGACTCTATTATTGTTGTATTTAAGACCAGCTTATAGTATCGCAATGGTTTTATGTTTTTAATTCAGACGTTTGTTTGCATGTTAATTTAACATAGGGTGAATCATCTTTTGAGCACCAAAAACTTTTGCACTTTTTCTCTCTGATCTACATATAATTTTCATAAATAAATCCACTGAATTGCACTGTTTCACTAGGACTACTGTTAACCTCATGTGTCTCTCTCTATGAAAATTGTTTGTCTATGCTAAATTATTATTTAAAGCCAATAATTTAACTATTTTTTTTACACATTAGAATGTTGCATGGGGTTCAAAACAGCAATCAGATTTGTGGCTGAAAGTAAGGACCCAAGGCTTAATTGAGATTTCAGCGGACAGCATTCTCAATCACAAAACTGACAGAAATCCTGTCCTAATTATTACAACTGCATTATGTCTTATAGCACATGTAATACGGTGGACGGGATATCCATCATGTTTGTGACAAAACATCCCATCCGCCGAGATTTAAATCAGAACCTAAGTCTAAGTGCCTGACTTTAGAGTTTGGAGGACAGGTTACTCCATCACAAAAATGATGTCTATCCCATCCTCAATATTACAAGTGCCATTGGATATAATGCAATTGTAATACACCACATGTGGTATCAGTTACGTTTGTGACAGAGTAACCCATCCACCAAACTTTAAATCTGGCTCTAAGTCCCTACCTTTCTCTCAAAAATGCTTCCACTGTGTGTTTAGCACCTTCCAGAGAGGCTCCGTTTTTTACAGCATCTCCACTCACTGTTTCTTTACCTTCTGTTGGCTTGCTGTTCATGAGTCTTGCTCTGTATTCCTTTAGTTTTTTATTATTTTATTATAGAAATGGTCATGTTATAGCATATTCCTTCTCGGGATTATGGTTTGGATGAGGTCAATTAATCTTTTTACCCGGCATAGGGGAGTGGAGAGACATAAAACTTCACAACAATCACTTTAGAATGACAGCATGACCAGTGTGGCCACACAATGAAACTACAGTCTGAAATAAAGTGCAAGGGTGTTTATTACAAATTAAGGCTCAGCGTAACATATGTGATTCTCAAAACAAGACTATAAAGATACATAATCATAGTAGGCTGTCTAAACCTCCTAAAGAAGATCACACAAACTAACATCAAAAGACTAAACACTCGATCAACTCACCCAACATTCTGTTCCTCTTCTGTCACTTCTTCCTGCAATCTTTTAACTTCTTCCCATGTATCAACAGCAGCTAACAGGTAATGTTGACTTATTTTATCGCTTGATTTGTTAGAACATTCGCCAGTTCTAATCCAGATCTGCATCTTAGGGCACAGTATTCCGCAGTATCTCGCCACTTCGTCTGCATATGTATTTCCAAATATTACATAGTCAGTGGACTTGCGGTGTGCGGCACATTTTACAACTGCAATTCGAGCAGCCAGTTGTAACGCATTCAACAAGTTGTAAAGTTTATCCCCATTTTAAATTGGTGAGCCAGAAGGGGTCATAAATGTTCTTTGGGACCATAACTGACCTAAATCATGAACGACTCCAAAGCCATATTGCCTATCAGTCAAAATTGTCACTTTCAGATGTTCAGAAACACACCCTGCTCTAGTAAAAGCAACTAATTTGGCTACTTGGGAAGAAAAAACTCCTTGAAGCCAGGATGCTTCAATCACACCTGAGACTGTGCAAACTGCAAAACGACCTCTCAGGGTACCATCTTCATTTCTTAAACAGGAGCCATCAACAAACATGACCTAATTATTTTCAGTACGAGGAACATCTTGAATGTCAGGTCTCAGCGTGATGCATAGTTCAGTAACATTGAGACAGTCATGCTCAGTCTCATCAAAGCAATTATTTATCTTTTCCTACAGGGCAGGGAACTAATTGGCAGGATTCAACACAGTGCAACATTTCAAATTAACTTTGGGTGCATCGAGGATGACCTGTTTGTATCTGGTCAACCATGCACTTGTAAGATGTTGGGTTTTGGTTCGGGTTAACAATATCGCCACCGAATGGGGAACAAAAATGTTCAGTGGTTGACCCCTACTAATGCCTTCACACTGTTCTATGCTAATGCTCACAGCTGCAACAGCTTTATGGCAACCAGGTAAAGCTGAAGCCACAGGATATAGAGTGACAGAAAAATAAGCCATAGGCTTGTTTGTATTTCCATGCAACTGAGTCAAAACTGAGAGAGTGCATCCATCTCTCTCAAAGCAGTACAATGAAAAACATGTTATAATCAGGCATTCCCAGAGCAGGGTCGCAACAGAGATTTTCTCTCAGCTCTGTGAAGGCACGTTGGCAGTTGTCATCCAATGGTACCGGATTGGACACATCCTTGTGTGTCAGCCTCTGTAAATGCTTGGACAAAACGTAAGAGTTTAGAATCCACTGACAGAGTAGGCAACCATTCCCAGGAACATTCTGACTTCTTTCTGAGTGGTAGAGAATTCATTTTCAGAATTGCGGAGATTCTTTCTTGTGACACCTTCCTTCCAGCTTTTTTAATGTGGTGACCTAAATACAGGACTTCTTTTTTACAATACTGTAATTTAGCCGGGGAACCTTTATGTCCAATCTCTCCTAAATGATTCAAAGGGACAATTGTATCTCTCCCACAGGCTTCTTGAGTGTTTGATGCCACAAGTAGGTCATTAATGTACTGGACCAAGACTTATTGATAGGGCTATTTAAGGTACTCCAGATTATGTTTTGAGATCTGGTTGAAAATCGATGAACTGTACCATTGTGGAACTTGGCACTATGCCAAAACAACTTCCAAACCGAAACACAAAGAGAAACTGGCTCGCCTCATGCAAGGGCATGGAAAAGAATGCTGGGCAAAGGTCAGTCAGGATGAACCACTCTGCTGCACGTGGAATTTGGAATAAAATCACTCCTGGAGTCGGTACCATGGGACAAAATGGAATGACAATTTAGTTAACCTTTCCAAGATCGTGGACTATGCAATATTTTCCATTGGGCTTCCACAGTTCCATAATAGGTGAGTTACATGGACTTCCCATTATCTTTTTCAGGATACCCTGATGAATTAAATAATTCCTGCAGCTGTCTCGGGTATCCTGTTATATGGGGGAATTTCAGATACACTTCCATTGGTTTCACTATTATTTTTACAGTCTCAACTCCTTTAATGAGCCCTACTTATTTTCTTGAAACATCCCAAACTGTGTCTATCAGACTCAGGGGCAAATCTTTACATGTCAGCATTGGGTACAATGTGACACTCGGGTACTGATTTATAGTTTTACATGGCACATTCTCATCATTTGTCTGGATTTCTATTCCATGGGGTGTGCAGCCAATAAAGCAATGTAATTTACACAACAGGTTACGTCCCTGTAACTGGCAGGACTTGAATTGCACCCCAATTGATGCCTATCCTAAAATTAAGCTATTTTCATGAGGACAGATTCTGTTACTGGGTTGAACAATTGTTTATTTGTGACTCCTACAGACTGAGGGGCATATTTATACTCCGTTTGCGCCGGAATTGCGTCGTTTTTTTTGACGCAATTTCGACGCAAAACTAACTCCATATTTATACTTTGGCGTTAGACGCGTCTAGTGCCAAAGTCCATGGAGTTTACGTCATTTTTTAGCGTGGACACCTACTTTGCGTTAATGAGATGCAAGGTAGGCGTTCACGTCTAAAAAATAGACTCCGAGGCATGTGCGTCGGATTTATACTCCTGGGCAAAATTCACGCCCGGGAGTGGGCGGGTCAAAAAAAATGACGTACGGCCGCTTTTGCGCCGTTTTTTAGCGCCTGCAAAAGGCAGGTGTTAAGGGACCTGTGGGCTCTGAAGGAGCCCAGAGGTGCCCTCCCATGCCCCCAGGGACACCCCCTGTCACCCTTGCCCACCCCAGGAGGTCACCCAAGGCTGGAGGGACCCATCCCAGGGACATTAAGGTAAGTTCAGGTAAGTAATTTTTTTTATTTTTTTTTGTGGCATGGGGGGCCTGATTTGTGCCCCCCTACATGCCACTATGCCCAATGACCATGCCCAGGGGACAGAAGTCCCCTGGGCATGGCCATTGGGCAAGGGGGCATGACTCCTGTCTTTGCTAAGACAGGAGTCATTTCTATGGGGGTTGGGAGTGAAAAAAAATGGTGCAAATCGGGTTGAGGCGAAATAATTGCCTTAACCTGACTTGCCCCATTTCTTGACGCCCAAGCCCCATATCCCCCTACGCCGGCGCTGCCTGGTGTACGTCGTTTTTTTCCACGCACACCAGGCAGCGCCGGCAGCTAACGCCGGCTAACGTCATTGATTAAATACGGCGCCCGCATGGCGCTTCAGAATGGCGTTAGCCGGCGCAAATTGTTTTGACGCAAAACTGCGTTAGCGCAGTTTTGCGTCAAAAAGTATAAATATGGGCCTGAATGTTTCTTTCTGAAAGGGGTAAATTGGTACCTTTGCTGTTCTGACAGTGGAGCGTGTAACCCCAGTGTCAACCAGAAATGGCAACGGGTGACCCATTACATCGGCATCTAAATAGGGACCATGTTGGTCTACTTGTAAAGAAGCACCTAGCATGCAATCTTCATCATCTGAACAATCCACTTATGGAATCTCTGAAAAATCATCATCATTCAAATCAATTAAAGAAAACTGTGATGCCAACTAATTCACATCTACATTGGCAACCTGATTTAAATTCTGTCAGGAAACATTTGTCGGCTGTTGCGCCATTGGAGCTTGTGGTAACTGTAGGAAAGTACCATCCTTCTTGGCATGTTACCCCCAATTTCTACCTGTTTGTCAGTGTGTTGTTACTGTCTCACTGGGATCTTGCTAGTCAAGACACCAGTGCTCATAGTTTGTGGCCTTTATGTCAGTATGTTTTACTGTGTTGTCAGTATGCTTGGCTGTGTCACTGGAGTCCTGCTAACCAGAACTCCAGTGCTTATGCCCTCTCTGTTTCCAAATTTGTCACTATTGTCTAGTGACTCCATATTCCACTCCAGATTGCCACACTTGACCTCCCTTATAAGTCCCAAGTATATGGTACCTAGGTACCCAGGGCATTTGGGTTCCAGGAGATCCTTATGGGCTGCAGCATTTCTTTTGTCACCCATAAGAAGCTCATACAAACACTTCAGAAGGACTGCCACTGCAGCCTGAGTGAAATAGTGTAAGCACTATTTCACAGCCATTTTCACTGCACCAGGTAACTTAGAAGTCACCAATATGGCTAACCTTCAGTTACTGAAAGCTAGGTGCAAAGTTACTGTGTGTGAGGGCACCCCTGCACTAGCAGAGGTGCCCCCACATTGGCCAGGATCAATTTCCCAGACTTTGTGAGTGCGGGGACACCATTATAAGCGTGCACTACATATATGTCAATACATATATGTAGCTTCCCAATGGTAACTCTGAATATGGCCATGTGAGGTGTCTAAGACTGAGAGGTTGTACCCCCAATCTGATTCTGGTATTGAGTGGCCAATTCCATGCACCCTCAGGGCTCCACTATGGAACCTCAGAACTGCCAAACCAGCTCCCTGAGGTTTCCACTGCAGCCCCAGTTGCTACCACCTCACAGGCAGGTTTCACCCCTCCTGGTGATTGAGCAGCTCAATCCCAGGAAGGCAGAACAATGCATTTCCTTTAGGAGATGGGTGTTACACCCTCTCCCAATGGAATTAGGTTATACAGACATGGGGGGTATCCTCCCAGGGCCTCTGGAAATGCTTTGAAGGGAACAAACGGTACCCTCCTTGCATAATCCAGTCTACACTGGGTCAGGGACCCTCAGTCCCTGCTCTGGTGCAAAACTGGACAAATGAAAGGGGAGTGACCACTTCCCTGTCCATCACCACCCCAGGGGTGGTGCCTAGAGCTCCTCCAGAGTGTCCCTGGATTCTGCCATCTTATTTTCAGGATGGTCAGGGAACTCTGGGAGCATCTGAGTGGCCAGTGCCAGCAGGTGACGTCAGAGACCCCTCCTGATAGGTGCTTACCTTGTTAGGTGACCAATCCCCCTCTCAGGGCTATTTAGGGTCTCTCCTCTGGGTGTTTCCTCAGATTCGGTTTTGCAAGATTCCAGCAGGACTCCTCTGCAACCTCTGCTTCACTTCTACTGTTGGATCAACCACAGAACTGCTCCGGGGACTCTACAACGGCAACAAAGTATCCAAGAAGGCTAATGCAACTCCAGCTCCTGCCAGCAACTGCAACAGTTTTCAGGTTATGCATGCTCTGAGGACTGCCTGTCTTCATCCTGCACCAGAAGGACCAAAGGAATCTCCCGTGGAGTGACAGAGTCACTTCCCTGCTTCAGCAGGCACCTTTCCGCAGCGCCAAATGGTCCTCTTGTTACTCCTCTCCTGTCGACGAGCATAATCCCTGGAACACAGGTGATGGACTTAAGTGATCCTGACTGTCCAAACGTCCAGCTGTCCAAATTTGGTGGCAGTAAGGGCTTGCATCCCCGAGCCAGACAGGACCCTTGCGCACACGTGTTTTGCAGCTCCTAGGGCTTCCATGCACTTCTTCCAGAAATCCCTCATGCACAACGTAGGCCAAGTCCACAGCACTCTATTCTGTGATGCTCAGCTCCCTGAGTTGTTCTCTGGCAGCGTGGGAGCCCTTTCTTTAGTGCTGCGATGACCATGTTCTGCAACTCCTTTGTCCACGTGTCCTGGGACTCCTGAGGGTGCTGCCTGGTCTGAGTTGAGACCCCCCAGGTCCCTCCTGGGCCCAGGTAGTGCCTTTTCCCTCCAACCGTGACATTTGCGTGAGCCAAGGCTTGTTGGCGGAATCCAATGACGAAAATCAGCCTGCATCCAATGACTCTATGTGGGACATCTCTTGCACCAAGTAGGAACCTGCAGCTGTCTTCTTTGGTGCATTTCTGACTTTTTCTTCCAACCGGAGAATCCACTTTTGCACCTTCATCCAGGTTAGCAGGGGCTCCTGTTCTTCCTGGACTCTTCATCTGCTCTTGGACTTGGTCTCCTCTCTTCGCAGGTCCAGGAATCATTGGTGTCTTGCTTGGTTTTTGCATATTCCTTTACCACGACTCCTAGTGTGTTCTGAGGAAACTTGCTGTATTTTAGTCCTGTTTTCCTGGGCTCTGGGGCGGGGCACTTTACTTACCTTTGGTGTTTTCCTACACTCCCAGCGCCATTCTACACACTACTCTTGCCTAGGTGGTGAACTGATTTTCGCATTCCACAATTTTAGTATATGGTTTGTGTTGCCCCTATTCCCATTCCAGCCTATGGTGATTTTCACTATTTCACTATTTTGTGACTGTGTACTTACCTGATTTTGGTTTATAGTGTGTATATTATGTGTATTACTTACCTCCTAAGGGAGTATAGCCTCTAAGATATTTTTGGCCTTGTGTCACTAAAATAAAGTACCTTTATTTTTGGTAACACTGAGTATTGTCTTTCTTGTGTGTGAGTACTGTGTGACTACAGTGGTACTGCAAGTTAGTTCAGCCTTGGCTGCTCTGCCTACAGCTACCTCTAGACAGCCTGGTTTCTAGACACTGCCTACATTTCACTAATAAGGGATAACTGGACCTGGTATAAGGTGTAAATATCATAGGTACCCACTACCAACCAGGCCAGCCTCCTACAGTATCTGTATCTGCTGTTCTTGGCGCACAATTACATTTTGCCCTAGGGGTCTTTGAACTCTCTTTATTTGAATCTGATTATTACCTTGCGGCTGCATTACACCTCCATTTTTCATCTGATTATTATTCACATAAAGGGAACAGTTCATTCTCAGATTTCCTAGATTTCCACACTTGTGACACAGATTAGTCCTTTTCAAAGTCTGTACATCCACAACACCACTCGGGTCTACCTGAACACCATGTCATCTACTTCTGGATTGGAAAACATTAGTTCTCTGCTGTTGCACTCTATGCATACCACGAGTGTCACTACCAACTGCAGACTTTGACTCATTTTCTGTGCAACTTTTAATTGCATGACCATCACCTTTTCTTTCGTTTTTTTCTGTTTCAATTCCAATTCATCATTGTAGTATTTTGCATACCACAGGATTTCATCAACCGATTTGTTCTGCCAAGAAATCAAATGTTGCTGAATCATTTCACTTATGTCTGGTTTAATCCTTGCATAAATTGGAACACAAAACAACCCATATCTTTTAGCTCTGATGGCTTCTATATCACTGAAATGTTTAAAAACCTGCAACAGTCTCTCATAATAGGATTGAATTGACTCCTTAGATTCTTGAGATGTTCCGTCAATCCTCAGCCAATCTATGTCTTTTGGAGGTACCTTGTCATTTAAAAAGCCAATTCACCTTGTAATACTTTTTCATCAACTCTTCGGACAGTGCACCTGTTACTAGACTTCTTGGAGGATCACTTTTAGGCCAATCAGCGAAACCTTGCACTCAGTCTACAAGCCACTTGGAACCACAGCGTCAGTGTATTCAAATCCTCCCACAGGCATTTTTAGGTTTTCACAATCCTTTCTATCTGCTTGTACCATTCCACTGGTTTTTCTCTCAATTTTGGGTAATCAGTTGTAAATGACAAAATATTATTTCTACTCCAAGGTACATTGACATAATCTCCACTAGGAATTACTCTCATGAGAAGCATCTTTACATTACCCTCGGCTCGATTTGCCCTTACCAGAGGCACATCTGGTAATGTTCTGATCTCTTTTCTTGACCCATCTACCTTCCCACTTATCTAATGTTCTCCATTTCTAAAGTACATAATTAATTCCCTAATCTGCCATCTCTTTCCAGGAGGTCTGTGATGTAAAACCTTTCAGACTCATTGAATTATTCAGCTGCATTTCTGCTTTTGAAGGGCCTGCAATTTGTTGATTCTGTGTACTTCCAGTAGAGAAGTCTTCTGGTGTGTTAAAAGGTATTCTTCCTTCTTGGTACTGCAATTACCATTTGGTGTCTGCTCTGATCTGGGCACAAAATAAGGTGAGGATCTCTGAGGAAACCCTGCATGAGGAGTAAATCTTGTCTGACTTATCATTAAAGATGGATCTGAAATCCATGTAGGGGTTAATGGTCTCCAAAGAGAACCTGTTCTCTCCATCTCTGAATCATTTGAATATACTGATCCCTGCACACTATTTGGTGTCATCCCATTGGATGTAACCAGATTATCAGGAAGACATGGGACATTTAATGAATGCACATTACTTCCAGTCATACCTGGAGCACACAAAGGAACAACTGGACCTATAGTTACAAGGAAGGTTAATGCATCCGGATCTGGGGAATTGTCATTCCTACACTTTGCCCTGACAAAGCAGTACTGAAACTTTGGGGCATATTTATACTTTGTCTGCGCCGAATGGGCTTCAAAAAGTTTGACGCACATTCAGTGCAAACCTTGCCCCATATTTAAACTTTGACACCCGCTAATGTCAGAATCCTGCCATGTGCGTCATTTTTTGGATGCGGCAACCCGCCTTGCGTTAATCATATGCAAGGTAGGCGTTACCATCCAAAAAATTACTTAAACGGCCATGTGTCGTATTTATGCTTTCGGGCAAAAATGCTGCACGGCCGGGAGGTGGAGCAGGAAAATGATGCACAGCCCGATTTGCGTCAAAATTTAATGCCTGGGTCAGGGCAGGCGTTAAAATGGGTTAAACACGCCTGTATTTAATCAGAACACACAAAAGCAACAGCAGAGCAGCAGAGCAGCAAAAGGGAGACATGGAGGTGCTTCTCATCCAGCGTGCACGCAGAGCCCAGCAACAACAACAGCAGCTACCACAACACCAGCAGGGACCCCAAAGGGAGCGCAGAAGGCAGGAGAGGATATTCCGCACCAGAACAACCCTTCATGGCCTCAGGGAACATGACATCATCCAGAGGTGCAGGTTGAAGTGGCAGGCCATTCAGCAGCTGCTGCGCAACATAGAGCCACAGTTGGCACCCACCTTGCTGACACCCCACACCATCCCAACAGAAACCAAGCTGCTTGATGTACTTCACATGCTGGCAAGTGGTTCCTTTCAAAGCACTGGCGCCCTGGTTGCTGGAATATCACAGCCATCATTCTCTGCCTTCTTGCCCAAAGTACTGGATGCCATCATTGGACTCACACCCCGCCACATCTGCTTCCCTAACACACTGCAGAAGCAGCAGGAAACAAAACAGGGGTTTTACCTCATTAGTGGCTTCCCACATGTCCTTGGTGCAATCAACTGCACACATGTACGTCTTGTGCCACCAGCTGCAACTGAACACCTTTACCGCACAAGAAGCACACACATTCCATCAATGTGCAGGCCTTTGTCGACCACCAAGGATTGATCACCAATATTGTGGCAAAATATCCTGGGAGTGTTCATGACTCATTCATCTTCCGTCACAGCACCATCAATCAACACTTCCAGGATGGACGGTATGGCAATGGACTACTTGTTGGTAAGTACAGAAACCTAGTTATATACACACTGCACAGCAACCCGATAGGTCACACAACACATACACCACAACAGCAACATGTCGACCGGACCACACTGAGGTCGTGACGTCGCTAGCCATGTTTCATAGGTCACCATTGAACCTGTCACACATCTGAAATTAGTGTACAGTCTAATGTTAAGACGTCAATGATCACAACGTTTGGAGTGGTTTGCCTAATTGTCACCTTGCAAAATGTAAGCGTCTCAGTGATGTTTAAATTAATACATTTCTTAAGTCTAAAGGATTGGGATGTCCAGGGTACATTGATGTGAACATGTTAACAACACTGTCAAATTGATCCTGTGTATGGAACTATCATCTCACCCCCAGTGAAGACACAGGGACACCTGTATCACAAGTCACAATGCTAGGGAGTGCACACTGTACTGCAAATCCCAAAACATACTGCTGACAACCGGTCAGCAGCCAAACACTTGTTCAGCCAAGGAAACAACAGAATGCAGATGGTAGATCCTACAAGCCTAGGATGCAACACAATAACACAAAAGAGTCACAGACAACACAAGACACCTAGGCCCGTATTTATACTCCGTTTGCGCCGAATTAGCGTCGTTTTTTTCGACGCAAATTCGGCGCAAAACTAACGCCATATTTATACTTTGGCGTTAGACGCGTCTAGCGCCAAAGTATTGGCAAAGAGCGTCATTTTTTAGCGTGAACGCCTTCCTTGCGTTAATGAGATGCAAGGAAGGCGTTCCCGTCTGAAAAAATGACGGCGACGCAAATGCGTCGTATTTATACTCCCGGGCAAAAATCACGCCCGGGAGGTGGCGGGTCAAAAAACCCCGCATTTGCGCCACATTTTAACGCCTGGGTCAGGGTAGGCGTTAAGGGGCCTGTGGGCTCAAAATGAGCCCACAGGTGCCCTCCCCTGCCCCCAGGGACCCCCCCTGCCACCCCTGCCCACCCCAGGAGGACACCCGAGGATGGAGGGACCCACCCCAGGGACATTCAGGTAAGTTCACGTAAGTATAATTTTTGTTATTTTTCAATTTTTTTGGGGTGGCATAGGGGGGCCTTATTTGTGCCCCCCTACATGCCACTATGCCCAATGACCATGCCCAGGGGACATAAGTCCCCTGGGCATGGCCATTGGGCAAGGGGGCATGACTCCTGTCTTTACTAAGACAGGAGTCATTTAAATGGCGTCTGGGCGTCGAAAAAATGGCGCTAATCGGGTTAAGACGATTTTTTAGCGTCAACCCGACTTGCGCCATTTTAAGACGCCCTAGCGCCATTTTCCCCCTACGCCGGCGCTGCCTGGTCTACGTGGTTTTTTTCCACGCACACCAGGCAGCGCCGGTCTGATTGCGCCGTCTAACGCCATTCCATAAATACGGCGCCCGCATGGCGCTTCAGAATGGCGTTAGACGGCGCAAAATTTTTTGACGCTAAACTGCGTTAGCGCAGTTTAGCGTCAAAAAGTATAAATATGGGCCCTACTGCCATGCAAGGTGATATCAATGGGTCAAGCTATATCAATATGATCCCATTTATTTTCTCTTTCAGCTGATCAGGGGTATGGGATCCAGCCATGGATAATGGCACCACTTGGCAACCCAAGCACTGCAGCAGAGCATGCCTACAATGACGCACATAGGAGGACACACAGCATAGTCGAGAGGACCTTCGGCATCCTCAAGTCAAGAGTCAGGTGCCTCGACATCACTGGTGGTAGCCTCCTTTATTCCCCTGAAATGGTCTGTAAGATCATTCTAACATGTGCCATCCTGCACAACATTTGTATAAGAAGGAACATTCCCCTCTTGGAACTAGAACCACACATGCCTGAAGAGGAGGAAGAGAAGGATGGTGGCCTGCAACATGAGGGGGAACAACAAAAGACGGCTGCTGGATTGCGTAGGCGCCAACATATCGTGAACAATTTGTTTTAAAAATAATCACCATCACCACTGTATGAACTAATGTAAATAAACACTGATAATAATCACCATAGCATGGTCTGGCTAATCATTTTTGCTCACCTTTATCAAAATAAGAGTGTAGCCTCATGGAGCATTGCTGATATACCGATCAGGACACAGAAAATCCCAGAGCAATTGTGATGCGTATCATACAACGGTCACATACACAAACACTGTAAATGACATATATCCTGTACATTTCACCTTTAAAGGGTAATTGCAGAGGACCACACCTATTTCACACATACATGTTGGAAAACATGGTTCATCGCAGCATATGGCACACAACTAAGACGCCATCACTCAATAAGGGGAAAACAAGTCTCATACATGAGGCAGTTGATGTGCTATTGCATTGGTAACAGGAATATATGACCAGACCCTTGACAGCAGTAAGTCCAACTGCATCCAATCTTTGCAAGGACTATCTGTGACTAGCGTTCTATATCAGCAGAACATAGACAGCACAAGTGCCACACATATGACAAGCATTGCGCACATGACATTCCATGTACATGTCAGCCCATTTCCTAACCCCTGACACACCCATGCTCCTGGTCACAACCCACCTGTCTGAAGAGGTCCCTGGGATAGTAATATGTGTACCCCGATATTCCCTCCTCTCCACACACAGACAAACAATAGTAATCCAGTGTGCTGCACCCTTTCCTATGGTATACCATTGTCATAGTACATCTGACTGCATGGACGTCAGGTCAATTAATACACTGGCTTGTAGTTACTAAGCCCTGTTAGCACCTGTAGATTGCTTCCTATGTGAAAGGTACTGTTGGCCATTTGAATGCAAATCTCACGTACAGGACTTGTGAGAAACAGATGCAGAACACACCTGTGATCACCTCCATGCACACCACCCATCTGAACATGCACTGCCCCTGCTGATGCCTGGAACAGCATAGAAGTTGCCATTTTGTCAAATACACTGTTATGCATTGCTAGTAATTAAGCCGTGTAACACAGCCCTTGGGTTTATGTTTCACCTTAAAAAACACAGGACATAGAAATTTTTACATATCAACTGTCTTGTTCTTCCTCAACCAGTCTTAGTCAGACCACTGATTATGTAACTTGTGAAATTGCTGGATCCTGATTCACCCTGCATCCTGTCAGCCTGACTGGCACCTGTCTGTGCGTTACCCTAAAGATTCCTTGTGGCTACATATGTACCACGCTTGCTTTACCAAACCTCTTATTCCTCAGAGGGTATTTTGTCATGTGCTTCATCAATGCATACCCAAATACATTGTATGGCATCATCTGCCTTTTAATTGTACCGTATTTGGTAAATTGTCTTTGAATACCAAAATCATGGCCCATCCCTTGTCTGGGTCTCATGTATGCATGAACGACAAAGTGTGACTGTGTCCCAGGGCCGTATGCAGGGATTGGGTACGGTGCCTCCAGCAGAACCAGGTACCTCTGATAATGTCCATGAAAAGTCCACACATGTTAGGACCCTGACAGTTCACATGCTGAATCACATTGCTCACAACATTTTGATGGGCCGTGCGTGGTGAAAAGCTGCGAGAATAATCAGCACAGAGGCTATGATATTCCTAGATGCAGTGGGAATTTTAGAGGCCAACCTGTGTACAAATGTTGGAATGACACCTGCCGGAACATGACACCTGAGACATTATCTCACTCAGCACACCAAGGTTGGCCTGTTGACAGTCTCATTACACGTCTTCAGTGACAGGGTGGGACCATCCCCATAGAGGTTCTCTTGTCCTCATTGACTTTACTCACATTGATCTCTGAAGGATACTCAGTAGATACAGGAATAGCTGCCACTGACTCATGATGAGACCTGGACGTATCTGTGACAACATACACCCCTAAAAATATACAGGATCAACATTTGACCACACACATGAACAAGATACCTCTGTGCAATTGATCACTGGAAAAATGTGGACACGTGCTGCCTCGTCTGCTGGTCCAGCACAGCCACTGGAGAGTTGTGGCTCAGTTATATGACCTCAATTGTGGCGTCATATTACATTTGTGGTTCATCTTTGGCTGTCTGGACCAATTACATGGTACCCACTTCGTCTATGCATGTGCCTGACTCACTGTGGGATTCACCAACAAGTGCCTAGGAAGCAGTTACCAAAAATCTAGGACATGGGTTGGCCAAATTGTGGACCATTGACATGAACAAGCGTCTGCCATCTATCTGGTGCATGCTTTGTCATTTGTGGTGTCTACGTTACCCACAATCTTGGAAGTGCACACACCGGATGTTGCTACATGTATGACTAACACATGTCCTCTCTCATTTCCACAATGACTTGCATCTAAGGTTAGGACACAATGGCCCATATTTATACTTTTTGATGCAAAACTGCACCGGCGTAGTTTTGCGTCCAAAATATCACTGCCGGCTAATGCCATTTTGGTGCGCTGTGCGGGCGTCAAATATATACTTTGATGCCCGGCGGCGCAAACCACAGGTGTAAGTCATTTTTTTTTACGCACACAGCAGCGGCAAGGCGTAAAGCAAAACGACGTTAACGCAGCGGAAATGACTGTGGGTCGATTTACGACACCGCACACCGGATATGCAGCATTTTTTGACGCAATTGCGTCAAAATTCCCCGCGAACACCAGCCAGGAGGACCCACACAAGAACCAGGACATTTTTAAGAAGAAAAGAAAGTGTCGCTTCAGTGCAGAGGAGCAGGAAATTCTGGTTAAAGAGGTGACGGAACACCAGCACCAACTGTTTGTCACCTCAAAGTTGCCAATCAGTAGGAGAGAGGCAATATGGCAACAAATTGTTGACAAGATTAACAGTGTGGCAGAAGTACGCAGAACAGTCATCGAGTGCAAGAAACGCTGGCATGACTGCAAGTGCAGGACCAAGGAAAAGATGGCCAGGAACAGGAAGGCAGCACTGCAGACTGGAGGTGGGAGTCCAGCACACCAGGAGGCCCTGGACCACATGGAGGAGATGGTCGCAGCCGGCATCCCTGAGGAGATCATCACAGGGATTCAAGGACAGGACAGCGCAGACTACCAGGAGACAACGCACATGCACGGTAAGTCGCATGGGGAATTAAAATGCACTAATGTCAACTGTAAGCAGGGTGGGGGATACGCACCACAAAATACATGGAAGTCATCATATACATGGAGTGGCATGGGTAAAGGGGGATGGCATGGGGCATGGCCTGCACAGAGAGAACCTGGGGCACACCATAACACTACACCAACAACAGTCCCATGGGGGCATGCTGCCATGCCAACGATGGAGCAAAGGTAAAGCCACACCAGGAGGGAAGGGCACAATGTCAAACTGACATCCTGGCACACGTCAGCCACTAAACCCCCTACATTAACTAGGGCCCAATTAACAACCTCTAGCCATACCGACAACTGGAATGTAACAGTGACACCAGTTGCCACTACCACCTCCGCTCTGTGTGCAGCTCAAGTAGCCAATGACAGTAACTTCCCCATTGATCATACACACCCAAAGTAGAGGGTTGAGAATGACTACTCCAATAATCCCCTGAAACAAGACAAAGGCTCCAGTCCTGTCAAATGTCAATGCCCATAGTTGTCGCAAACATCAGCCAATGTCATCAACATTAGGAGCTACACAGCACTAAGGTCACACCCAGACTGCATATGTCAGGGTCCATCCTGTGCCTGAGTCACAATGTAACATACCAAATGTCATACTGTTCAGACAACAGCATTGAGGGGGAGCACACATGTAACTGGTCACTGAAATACACCAGCAGTCAGAGGAGGAAATAGGACACTGCTACGACTATCAGGGCAATCCAGCGTACCACACATTCCCTAACATCAGCTGTACACATTACCATTGCCAACAGCCATATCGTGCCATAACAATGCTATGCATACGATACGCTACATGTCAACTACATATAAGTGGATGTGAAAGATCAGAGACTGGGGCAGGTCCAGATTGTTAAGTGTGCTGCTAGTGCCATCAGAGCACCCACAGCCAGTGAAAGGCCTCACCATGAGAATGGAAGTAAGGGGAGGGTTGAGTAGGACAAGAAGGTGGCAATTCACTATTTGGCCAGAACAACACCTAGAGGAGATGATGCTGACAAGTCCACAAACTGACCACAATACATGTGACATGCAGGTGGGGCACAGGCCTGGGAGAATGCCCATCTGAAAGACTGGAGCAATGAACAGGAACCAAGATCACAATGTGAAAAGCATCACAAGGCAGGTATGTCACATCACAAATGCCACAACACAGACACACTAATTGTACCCCATTTCATTGCGGAGGACAATGGATCTCCTGCGGATATGCCTGTCCCAGAATACCCTGATGACATGGATGACGAGCTAACAAACATTCCCCAGCAGACCATCCAAGATGTCCTTGGAACCCACCAGACCCCACCTTCAGTCACAAGGAGGAGCACAGAACAATCAGCCATCGCAGATGATCCACCCACCACCACAATTGTAAGACCTGCCAGCTCCAATACAGCTGAGGACTCAGACGACACAGGCACCAGCTTTGAGAGAACTGTAGTAGGGGTACAGCGGGAGCTGGCCAATGAGGTGTGGGTGGGGATGCAAACTATGGCAGCCAGCCAGCCTAGAGGGGGTGCATTCGTGCATGAAGTCATGTGCAGATCAGGCAGCAGCCATGCAAGCCCTAACATCCATCCTGCAAGGACTACAAGAAACTGTCAAGGAATTCACCACTGCAGTAAGGGAGTTGCCACAACACCTTGCACCCCAAACTTTCAACTGCATGCATTAATGCAATCATGACCCCCTCAGGGCTGATCTGGCTGCCCACCATCGTGATGTGGCTGCTATTCTTAAGAATCAGCAGATCCTCCTTGCTGCAGTACTGCCCTTAAGACCTTCACAGGTAGCAGTGACCGGGATGTCTGACTCCACGTCTTCTAACACTGAGGTGTGTGTTGCCCCTTCACAACCACCACCACCAAGGACAGAAGAGGCAACACACACATCAGAAGAAGAAGACATGGAACAGATCACATTCACACGGAAAAGTACCCGGAAGCACTAGTCCCTGCCACATGGCCAACTATTACCAAGGTCCTGCGTTTTGTAACATGCCAGTCTTACAACAACTCTACTCAATGACTGTTCTGCTACCCACTGTATATCTTGTCATCCTGCCCAGTGCTTGTCTCTCTCTTACTCATTGGCAAATCTTGTCCCTCTGCACTGTCTGAAACATCACCCTAGCATGTCAAAAGCATTTCCCTTTACCCCTTGTGTAGGATCACAATGGAAGATGTCAATATAATGGACTCACAATTATGGACAATGTACATATAGCACTACAGCACTTTTCAATAAATAGCACTTACACAACAAATCTGTCTTTGTGTATTGTGACACATCAACTGTGCAGTAGATAACTGAAATGTGCCTCCTCTCAAAGAACGTAGCTTGTCAATACAACTGTCCTGAAATTATGTAGTCAGATAAATCTGCACAGTTGCCAGGATTGCATCATACTCTGCCCTTCCTGAGGGTAATATCTGATGAAGTGAGAAACCATACACCATCATGCTGTGTTGGACAGAATAATGCTTCCACAAGGGATATCTAAGTCATCAAATAGTGGCAGCAAAATGTTGTCACCATGCAATACTAACACATAGAACAGTGCACACAAATCAAAGCAAACACTCCAAAAACTGCATGAACGAAGGTTTCTGAGTTTACATCCAAATAAGTAATCATGCTGAACAGTGCCACAAATGATGTACGTGAGTCATGAAGATGATACTACAAGAGTGCTTACGGCAACTCACCTTATAAGGGTGTCCTGGAACATAACACTGCAGTCAGACCTAAAACTGTTCCCCAATACCAAGTCTGGAAGCACTGTTTGTGACTTAGTAAACATATTTATCGACAAAAACACGTTGGGATCCATATTAACTGTGATTGGTGGTTGCAACGAATGGTGGAATCTTTGCAAGGTAGCTCTGGGGTAGCTGCCAATCTTACAGCTCAGTTGGGATTTGTTCGTAGCATAGGACACAAATGTAATAGTAAAAAATTCATGTACACTAATGCCAAGGCCATGATCAACAAGCATTTAACACATACTGTAAAGGGTTCTCTATATATTTATTAAATGGTAATCTCAGAAGAGGAAACTGAGGGAAAAGTCTTACCTACCCTAATCTACTCTGACTACTCATTACCCACAACTGTCCCTAACTAACCTAACCTAAACTTACATATCACATGTAACGAAACGTTCTAAACATCAACCCCCCCACCCCCCTTTATGAGACGGGACACATGGAGGACAACAGATACTAACCTAAACACATACTATACTATTCTAAACAAATATATATATTTTTTCTATTTTTTGATATTTTGTATTTTTTTTTTTTTAAATACACAAGAACCCCAACATAGACCCCACCAGCCCACACACTTAGGCCCATATTTATACTTTTTGACGCAAAACTGCGCAATCACTGTGGGTCGATTTACGACAGCGCTATCGTGAATACGCCGTTTTTTTTCACGCTATTGCGTGACATTTTTGCGCGAAAACTGCACTGACAGGAGAGGAGACCCAAAATGGATCCCAGATGCCCCAACAGAGCCCAGGAGGATGAGAGCAGACCAGGACCCAGCCAGGAGGAAGCACACAGGAACCAGGACATGTTAAAGAAAAAAAGAAAGTCTCACTTCAGTGCAGAGGAGCAGGAAATCCTGGTGAAAGAGGTGACGGAACACCAGCACCAACTTTTCATATCCTCAAAATTGCCACACAGTAGGAGAGAGGCCATCTGGAAAGAAATTGTGGACAAGATAAACAGTGTGGCTGAAGAACGCCGGACAGTCACCGAGTGTAAGAAACGCTGGCATGACTGTAAACGTAGGACCAAAGAGAAAATGGCCAGGAACAGGAAGGCAGCAATGCAGACTGGAGGGGGGAGTCCAGCACAACAGGAGGCTCTGGACCACATGGAGGAGATGGTCGCAGCCGTCATCCCAGAGGAGATCGTCACAGGGATACAAGGACTGGACAGCGCAGACTACCACGACACTACGCACATGCAGGGTAAGTCGCATGGGGAATTACAATGCAATAATGGGGACTGTAAGCAGGGGGGGGATACCTACTACCCAATGCATGTAACTTAGCACATATATGAAGTGGCATGGGGAAAGGGGCACGGCAGGGGGGAATGCCCAGTACTGACCATAGCCGGGCCACGACAAAATACTGCCACCACTACAGTCCCATGGGGACATCCTGTAATTACAACAAGAGAGCCAAGGGAAACCAGTGACAGGTGGGAAGGACACTACCCTGAATCCACATCCAGGCACTTGTTTTGCACAAACTATTCCCCATCAACGTGGTCCCTACCTGTAATGCAGTAGCAAATACAACAACTGCAACTTAACTGCCACCACAGTTGACAATAACACCTCTCATCTCTGGGCAGCTATAGTACCAAATGGCAGGAACCCCACCCTGGAACATACATTCCTAAATTAGGGGGTGAGGATGACATCTGCAACTACTCCTAGAAATAAGACAAAGCTACCAGTACACTTAAATGCCGAATGTCCATAACTGACACATACATAAGCCTAAGTAAACAGCAATAGGAGCCACACAGCACTAACGACACACACATGCTGCATACGTCAGGGTCCCTCACGTGCCTGCCTAACAATGCTACATCACAAATGTCATACTGCTCAGACAACAACATTGACGAGGGGACACAGGCAACTGGTCAATGAAACACATCTGCACAGTCTAACCAAAAAATAGGACATCCATACGATAAACAAGCCAATCCAGTAAGACACACGAGACCCCATCAGATACAAACATCAACAATGTTTACATCCATACCACATCCTAACATTGACATACATAGGTCATGCCACCTAACATGTACAGATCATGCAATGTGAATAAAAAGTGTATGGTGCAGGGCCTGTGAGGCAAGTGTGCTGGCAGGACAGTCACAACACCCACAGTCGGTCAAAGTGTAGCGTGGCAAGTGAAACATATACTTTGCGCAATAGCCTCAGGCTGGAGGCCTTTGTGCATCTTACCCTGAATGTACTTATACTCATTTGCTCACATCTAAGTGCCTCAGAGCACTTTGCACTAAATGAATCTCATTGCCCTTCCTCTCAGTTAATGTAGCAAATAGTCAGTCCTGAGGTGTTGGCAATTAGTCAAATCACCCTGTTTTGCCTACTTCTGCACTGGAGTTTGCCAGAACATATTCACTCTGTGCCCCAGTCAAGGATACCGTCTGGTTCGTTGATGATAGATGTGGTAGGGGTTAAGGTTTGCCATTCCTGCGTAGGGAAACTTTGTCATCACCATGACATATGTCTTTTAAATTCACTTCCTCGTCCCAAGACACGCATGGGGGAGTTTACAAACCGAAAATCACATCTAGATGCTGCCTGCCTTGCTGCTGATGCACAACCAGATCCCAGCCCATTCCTCTGATATGAGGGATGATGTCTCCCCTGTGATTCAGACAGACAAGCTCCAAACTTAACATGCAGTGCTATATATAGAACAAGCAGAGGGAGAGTAGAAACTGTTATGCACCATGATAGCTGTGTACCAATGTATTACTTTCCTGCGGACTATTTCAGTTCTAACTGTGTGTATTGTTTTGGTTATTGGGGCTCACACCGAAATTCCTACAAGTCAGTTGTACACTGAAACTTCATATCCAACAAATACTGTCTGTGTCATTTGTGTATGGGAACATACCGGAAAAGATAGAAATGTGTAGGACCTGAGTGACCACCACTTCCCTGAGAAGTCCCAAAGATGTCATGGGCTTGGACTTCTAAACATTCCTCTGTTGTGGGAGACCAGAGGCACTGCTAGTCTGTCTGAGCTAAATACAATATCTGGGTGACAGAGTTATTTACAAGTGGGTCAAACTTAGTCCCCCACACCATTAGCTATCCTGCTGCCTAGAAAGCCAAGAATCACATGTAGGATAATGAGAGCCCACCCAAACAAATGTCCCTCCATAACAATAGTGAAACACCGAGAGAGGAGTAGGACATAAAAATGCATATTCCAAAATAATTACAAATCAACACCTAGAGATGTCCTGGCAGGCATGTCTGATAGCTCCATATCATATATGTGACACACAGGTGGGCCATAGGCCTACAACAATGCCCTATGACAGACAGCAGATACCAAGACAAAATCAGAGTACAAAGTAAAGGCATCCAAAGGCTTGTATCTTAGTGCTAAATGATCTCAACACAGACACACTAATTGTACCCTGTTTCTTTGCAGAGGAACACGGATCTCCTGCCGATATGCCTGTCCATGAGTTCCCTGATGACATGGATGACGAGAACATCAACCTCACACAAGAGACCATTGACATGGTCCTCGAAAGCCTCCAAACCCCCCCTTCAGTAACAAGGAGGAGCCAAGATGAAGCAGCCACCACAGTAGAACCACCCGCCACCCCAATTGTAAGACCTGGCAGCTCCAACACAGCTGAGGACTCTGACGACACTGGCACCAGCTTCGAAAGAACAGTCGTTGGGGTCCAGCGGGAGCTGGCCAAGGAGGTGCGGGTGGGGATGCAAACTATGGCAGCCAGCCTTGAGGGGGTGCGTTCGTGCATGCTGTCAACTGCTGATCAGGCAGCTGCAATGCAAGCCAGAACATCGCTGTTGGAGGAACTTTTAGTAACACAGAAGGCAATCTGCACAGCTGTCATCCAGTTGACCAAACAACTCCAACAGCAAGCCAGTCAGCGTGTGCACGAATGCAACATCGAACCCCTCAGGGCAGACCTGGCTGCCTACCATCGGGATGTGGCTGCCATTCTGAAAAACCAGCACGCTCTCCTTGCTGCAGTACTGCCCTTCATAACTGGACAGGGATCAGCCCCCGGGATGTCTGCCTCCATGTCTTCTGACACTGAGGTGTGTGTTGCCCCTTCAAAACCAACAACAACAAGGACACACCAGGCAACACACACATCAGAAGAAGAAGACATGGAACAGATAACATTCACACGCAAGAGTACCCGGAAGCCCTAGTCCCTGCACCATGCCCCACTCTGACCAAGGTCCTACGTTTTGACACATGCCAACCTCACTCCAACTACCCTCAATGACTGTTCGGCAATCTACTGTTTACCTTGTCCACATTGGCTGTAAATGTTTCTCTCCTACCATTTGGCAATTCCTGTTCCTCTGCACCGTCTGTGACATCACCCCAGCATGTCAGGAGCATCATCCACACCCTGTAAATAGGATCACCATTTAAGAATGCACCAGAACGGACTCACCTAACATTGTTAATGGACTTTTTGCACTACTCCACCTAAAAATAAATATCACTTGCACACCAATTGTGTCTCTGTGTCATTTCACACTTCAACTGTGCAGTACATAACTCCAAAGTGGCTGTGTGGCAACCATGTTGATTCTCTAGACTACTGTCCTGATTTCATGTCTACTGAAACATCTGTGCAGTGGCCAGGATTGCATCATAGCTTTACTAGACTGAGGAAAATAACTGATGTAGGGACTAAGCACACACAATCATGCTGTGTTGGACAGAATGAGGCCCCATCCATAGCTATTCTAGACAACTAATGGTGGATGAGAAATGTAGGCACCTTGCGATACTAACACAATACATTATGCTGTAAAATGAAAGGAATGTTAACCAAATTACACTGCATCAATCACCCTTACAGCGTATACTACCATGAAGGAAAGTCATGCTCAAGCAGTACACACATGATGTAGGTCAGCAATGACAGCAACAAGACAAGAGTGTGAACAAATACTCATCTACAAAGCTCTCCCTGAACTTCACAATGCTGTCCGACCTATCTATTTACCTACAAAATCAACTCTGGAAGCACTCTTTGTGAAGTAGGATACATACCAACCCCAAATCTTGATGATCTATGCAGACTACCAATGGTGGCTCTCCCACACGGTGGATACTTACCAAGTTAGCACACGGGTAGCTGGCATGTTAAACCTCAATAGCCTGGGGATAGCGAGCATAGGACACAAATGTCATACTAAAACTTTCTGCTACACTGATGTCAAGGCCATGAAAAGGTAGCACCTAACGCATCTGGTAAAGGGTTAACAAATTTTTTATTTCAAATAAGTAAGAAAAGAGGCAACTAAGGGAAAGATAAACCTACACTAATCTAACCTGACTACTACTAACCCACAACTGTCCCTAACTAACCTAAGCTAAACTTACTCTACACATGTAACGAAACGATCTAAACATCAACCCCCCACCCACCATTATGAGACAAGACACATGCAGGACAACACTTACTAACCTACACACATACTATACTATCCTAAACAAACATATATTTTTTTGTATTTTTTTTTTTTTTTTTTTTTTTTTTTTTATCAAACAGGAATCCCAACATTGCCCCCCACCCACCCACCCACACAAAAATATTAGATAGAAAGTATAAGGACCCCCCACCCTCTTACCTAACACTAACTAAGCTAATTACCTATACTTATCCTACAACTAACCCCCCCAACCCAACTAACAGTATGAAAAGAGGAAAGAGGGGGGAGGGGTAAAAGTTCAGGAGGGCAAAATAACTAAGGATTTGCCCTCTGAAGTGTGCGCCGGATGGAGCGCACCTTCTTTTTGACCTCCGCCATGTCCTCCGGCAGGTTGTCAACCTTTTGAATTAACCTGTCCAGTTTCCTAGACAATGCGTTGAAGGCTGCAGGGTCAATTGGAGGGTCACTGCTGGTCTGCGTTCCGGTGGAGGTGGAGATTGTTGCTGGAGTGGAGTGGCCACGGGACAGCCCTGCTCCCAACACACGGCTGGGTCCAGGTCTGGAGGAAGATGGCTGGTCCGTCGCTGGGTCCCCTTGGGCAGACCTGGTGGTTGTAGGTGGCACAGTTGGTGGAGCCTGTGGTGTGGTTTAAATACCACGCCCCGGAGGCCCGTTCCGAATTGTATCTGCGGGCCATCCTCCGATACCCACACTGCACCTGCAGGATGTGCCTGTACCTCATTGCACGGCGCTCAAACTGGTTTCGAGCTGCGGCACTCAGGTTTGCAGCTGTGAAGGGAAAAGGCAAATATTGAGCATAGAATTTACAGTGGGTTGAATACCACAATGGGTAATTTGACCATTACTAGCAATGTATTGGTTGCAGCAATTGTTACAACATATGTCACGGGAAGGCTCAGAGGAAGTACATGTGAATCATGCATACTGAAGGGCATATCACATATAGCAGATCCATGTCTCTACATGATGGATGACATCACCCTAAACTACTCCTACAATTCATACCTAAGCCATTATACATTATGGCACCAGCTCGTCCGCATACTGACTTCACTACATATGTCATTCTATGTGATAAGAATCACACTCCTCACTCAATGGCATTTCGAAATAGTTGTGTGCTAAGATTGAACCCCTGGCCATGAATCATATGTCGACACTATGGGCCAGATGTAGGAATTGATGGGAAATCAACTAGCAAATTGCAAAGCTGAACGGTGTCTCTGACACCGTCTGCGAGTCACTATGGGGTCCCTAAATCCCACCTCATGAACATCAATGATGTGGGTTCCAACTTGCACCACCTTAGCAACTATGGGCACTCACGGGGATGGAGGCCTGCTGGGAACAGCAGAACTCCATAGACGTGACTGCTTTTAAATGAAGCAAGTTATTTTTCACCAAGTGTAGGCCCTTTATCTGAAAGGAAAATGAGCTGCGATTTGTTTAAATTCACAACAATTGATTGTTCGTAATTTACACAATATTTATTGCTCCCCTAGACCACTGGCTGTTTTGTGCAGGAGTATTTTGGTCCACTCACAAAGGTGAAGGTTCACAATGAGGACCCCTTCCAGTCAGCAAGTTGGTTAGCAGCCACTTCAAGTGGATGATAACAGCTACTCACTTTGCAACCACGTACTCGTTAGCAAATGGGATTGCCTAACACTGTGATTTGCAAGTAGGGCTGGTAAACTCCTTTATTTTTTTACTTTCGAAAACCATTTTGCGAATATGTACATGACCACCAATAACATTTCGGATTAGGAAACAGACGTTTGCAACTCACTAACATCAAATTATGCTATTTGCAATGTGGAGACATTTTGCTACATCTGGACCTAGGTACAAACTCAAGTCACAAAAGGTGTTAAGTACGTGTAACATACTGGTTGCTACAGTCCTAGGTACCCTGTTTCACAGTAACATCCCAGTCTTTGTGGGTGGTGTGGGAAGAACAAACAACAATCCCATGATCAATGCACAACCAGGAGTGTACAGAAAGTGCAACAAGCATGTGCCTTCACACACAACACCTATGAAGGGCTAGCAACACGTTGGAGTCAGCCCAACCTTGTCACATCCCAGGTCCACACATGTCAAAATGATATGACTTAGCCAAACATAACATACTATTAGTGAGGCATGTTTTACAACACACACAGAGGAGGTAGAACACCCATTCACATGATTCAACAGAACACCTAGGCCATTGCACTCAAGTCACACACACTTCGAGGTCACCTTGTGGAAGTACATGCCCCCGGAAGATCCGACCTACAGTGTACACAGTCCATCCTCAACTAGGAAGAAGCACTTGTCATCGAAGCCATGTGCCTAAGCTATCTGGGAGACTGTCAGTCTGATATGCTGACTCAGTTAATGGCAAGTTCCTGACCAAGTCTAACATTGACCAGTGTGTTCAAAATGAGTCATGCTATTCCCAATAGTCGCACTGATTGAATGACCTACTGCCCCTCAATCTGAGAGATGACTAGGGATTGCTTTACCGAAACATTATTCCAATTTGATATCACACCAAAACAACAAAGCCAATGAACGGCCAGCACATCATATCATGAATTGTCCTGAACACACAGTAATCCATCATGCTTCATTTCCAAACAATGTAAATAGCACTTAGGCAACACTCACTGTAGGTATCGGGGTCGTCAAAATGGGCTACCTCACCAACGGTGTACGGGGCTGGTCCACCTGTAAAGCATGAAAGGAAGATTATACTCAGACTGGGTGAACAGACAAATAATTTCTGTTACAATGACAGTGTGTGAATATTACATGGTAATGATACACTTTCACACATGCTCATCCTGCCTGGCTGACTTTGTATTCTAGATTATCATTGGATGAGTCTCCTGCTCCAGTGACACACCCTACTACACTCATGCAGTGGCCAGGACAGTCATGTGTCGTCCAAGTTACTCCTCCATTAGTAGGCCCGAACAATCATGTGATCCATACATCTCAGCCTGTGCATCCCAGAGAGAAACATTTCACAACTGGTTCCATGAGGACTGCATGACCACTCACCATCAAACAGGCTATGGGGACAGGTTCAACACACAGCAACCAGACACACATGTGACATATGTGTGGACAACATGACTAACTTCATGTGACGTGAAGGCAACACACAGGTGTTGCATCATCATGTGTTTGCAATTTTCGGTCTAGCTATGGCGTCTACATATGTAGGTATGTTGTTTCTACATGACGTACTCACTGGCCATTATGACCAGTAGAGTACAAATTGAGCAGTTCACGTGTTGCTTTTCAGACACAAATGCAACACTACATTCCATGCAGCTACAGCCATCTGGTATGTGTTGCAAAGATAAGGCATCGGCCTGGTAGCATAGGTCTTCATACACACCCGGCAACAAATACACATTTGGACACATATGTATACCTTTGTAGCGCAGCATTTGCATCATTTTGTGACGCAGAGAGGGGGCTACTTAGCAAAATACTAATAGATGTTGCATTTTACTGCTGTTATTGGGTGTACATGTGTAGCAAAAATGGGGATTTATGTGTATGCCGATGGGCCTAGGTTTCCCTAGTATAACACGCAGTCAGCTACTTATTTTGCAGATTGGCTACCAATCATCACATGTTCACGCACACATTCCTATTATTCCCATGTAATTGATTATTACTCACCAACATAGCCACCAATCCGGAGTCCCAGGTGGTCCAGCAGGTCCTGTTCCCTGGTGATCAGATCTGCCCAGCGGTGCTTGAGTTGATGCACATTCCTCATACTCCCGTAGACCCGGACCAGGTGATGGCGCACCTTCTCCCAACGTATTTTCCTCGCCTCCGTGTGATACCCCTGTATCACACGGCCCCCAGCCTCCAGCATCAGTGGGAGGAAATGGCTTACGAGCCATATGAAGCCCCCCAATTCGTCCTCACCCATCCTGGACAGGCGAGGCCTACCTGACATGATGCGAGGTTGAAAAAAGTAACAAAGAAAAAAGAAAGAAAAAGTGGGAAATGGGGAAAGGTAGAGGTGTGAAAGAAAAAGAAGAAGGAGAAAAATAGCCCAACTAACCCCCCAAACTATGCTACCCACAACAGACTCCCACAGACAATGCAAACTATCACAGGTATAGACCAAACAACACTAAACAGACTGAGACAATGTTTGACAACAATAAAAGATTGACACAAAGACAAAATACAAGGCACACAGGACACTAAAGCAGTAAAACACAGGACAACACCTTTCACACAACCACACAGTCTAGATAACTCTGAGACTGCAAAGTGAAAGTGAAAGTCAACTCCCAGTACAGATTTGGTAAACAGGATATCCTATTACATCACTTCCTGCATAAAATGGCCGCCGTTTTTATTTTCGCGTAATGCGTCATATTTTCACACATACACAGATGTGCGTCATATTTTTTTGACGCATTACAGTGTACATGATGCGGAGTGTAAAAATATGCTATGAATATTAATATTTCCAATTGTACATGAGATGACCAACATATTGTGCATGTAGCGTCAATTACACCACGCATACATCATGGGCGTCGTTTTTTTTTCACGTACAGTGGTGCACATGATGCGGAGTCAAAAAATATGATATGAATATTAATAATTGATAATGTACATGAGATGACCAACATATTGACCATGTAGCGTCATTTTGACCACGCATACATCATGTGCATGGTTTTTATTACACGTACAGTGGTGCACATGATGCGGAGTCAAAAAATATGATATGAATATTAATATTGATAATGTACATGAGATGACCAACATATTGTGCATATAGCGTCATTTTGACCACGCATACATCATGTGCGTGGTTTTTATTACACGTACAGTGGTGCACATGATGTGGAGTCAAAAAATATGATATGAATATTAATATTGATAATGTACATGAGATGACCAACATATTGTGCATATAGCGTCATTTTGACCACGCATACATCATGTGCGTGGTTTTTATTACACGTACAGTGGTGCACATGATGCGGAGTCAAAAAATATGATATGAATATTAATATTGATAATGTACATTAGATGACCAACATATTGTGCATATAGCGTCATTTTGACCACGCATACATCATGTGCGTGGTTTTTATTACACGTACAGTGGTGCACATGATGCGGAGTCAAAAAATATGATATGAATATTAATATTGATAATGTACATGAGATGACCAACATATTGTGCATATATCGTCATTTTGACCACGCATACATCATGTGCGTGGTTTTTATTACACGTACAGTAGTGCACACGATGCAGAGTCAAAAATATTGTGGATGTAAATCATAATTTGAAGGTGAAATATCAAGACACTTTTGGATACATTTGTATCTGACTCTGCATTGTGTGCACTCATGTACATGAACAAATTATGACGGCCATGCTGTATGCGTAGAATATGGAGCAAATTGATCCAAATGTCTTCATGTGTTTAGCTTTGGAAAGGTGATTTGTCATGGTAAAACGGTGCGATGTGAGACACATTTGTGTTTGTATCTGACAAATGTCCGTACTTTTATGTATAGACGGCCTTCACACTGTGATGTTTGGGATACGTTAACTAATGTATTGACCATATTTGACAACATATTTGGTGTAATTGCTGATGGCTATTTTGAAATGAGATTTTTGATACCATTATGTATTCTCTCTCCAAAATGTCCCCACCTTTATGATGGGGATGCTTTTATCTGTAGTCCTAACAGGGAGTGGGAGAGTCACTTTCAGTTTTTAGGGGGCTGACCATGTCCCATTATGATTTTGTGTTTCATATTTGTGTAAGACTTGTGACATTGAGGCCACAGATGTGCCTTATGCGTGTGTTTAGTTCACAAGTACATGATTCCTGTATGTTTTGGGGGTGGTAGAGGTGGAGTTAGTCCCCCAGCACCCTAGGATTTGACCATCCAGAATAGCTACTGTATCCATGGAGTATTTTTATCATATCCTGGCAAACCTGCAGCAGCGGGCGAATGTAAGGCCATATGGTATGAATGACTGTTGACCATTCATTCATCTCATTAGCCCATTTGACGTTTGCAGTATTGATGATTTGGAGCTAAGTTGCATACCATTTTCATATGACTAAGGGGGTCATTCTGACCGCGGCGGGCGGCGGTCACCGCCCGCAAAGCGGTTCCCGCCGAAAGACCGCGGCGGTCATTCTGGCTTTCCCACTGGGCTGGCGGGCAACCGCCAAAAGTCCGCCCGCCAGCCCAGCGGGAAACACCCTTCCCACGAGGACGCCGGCTCAGAATGGAGCCAGCCGAGTGGGAAGGTGCGACGGGTGCAGTTGCACCCGTGGCGAATTTCTGTGTCTGCAAAGCAGACACTGAAATTCTTTGTGGGTCCCTCTTACGGGGGCCCCTGCAGTGCCCATGCCATTGGCATGGGCACTGCAGGGGCCCCCAGGGGCCCCGCGGCACCCCCTACTGCCATCCTGTTCCTGGCGGAAGACCCGCCAGGAACAGGATGGCGGTAGGGGGTGTCAGAATCCCCATGGCGGCGGAGCGCGCTCCGCCGCCATGGTGGATTCTCAAGGGCAGCGGGAAGTCCGTTTCTGGCCGCGGCTGAACCGCCGCGGTCAGAATGCCCATCGGTGCACCGCCAGCCTGTTGGCGGTGCTACCGTCGACCTCCGCCAGGGCGGTAATTACCGCCAGGGTCCGAATGACCCCCTAAGTTTGCAAGACTCTCAGCGTTCACGATGTGATAATGCAAAGATTGTTTTGCTTGTCTGTGTCCCTTTCTGCATAAACTGGTTTAGTGTCATGTTACAATCTTCCTGCTAGGTTCAAACTGGGACACAACTGTGATGGTCTACTTTCAAATATTAGGTTGGTTGTATGACATATGTGTACATGTGTGTGGGAATGTGGATCCAGTATGACCTGTCTGTGTGTATGTTGTCACTGTAACTTCAATGTCTCCTCCTGAGTTAGTGGCAGCTGATGTTGTTGCAATTGTGTATTGCTCACATCATACACTTGAGAGAAGCCATTGATGACATGTTCACGTACACATGGATGGTCCCACCCTGTCTCTGAACCCGTGTGATGTGACTTTCAAATGATCTCCAATTTTGGGCTGGATGAGAGACTGTTTCAGTTGTTTGGATCCGGCATGTCTAATTGTCACATTTGTACTCTTGTTGGGCTCTGTGTATGGTAATGTAACATGTCACATCCTACCCTCTGTGCATACAGTTGTGATGTTTATTTTTGGTGTGATGAATTTTAATGGCATTCTTGATCAATGAGACGACATTCATCTTCAGCTATTTCAAACTAAAGGTGGTCAGAAATGAATAGGCCAAAGCATAATGTGGTGTTTGTGATCTGTGTTTATTTACAAGTGTGGAATACAAGTGATGATAATGACTTAAGTAAAAAAATTGTTCACAAGCTGTTGGCGCCTACGCACTCCTGCTGCGGTGTTAGGTTGTTCCCCCTCCTGTTGCAGGCCAGCATCCTCCTCATCATCATCCTCAGGCATGTCTGGGTCCGGTTCAAGGAGGGGAATGTTCCTTTGTACACAAATATTGTGTAATATGGCACAAGTGAGTATAATTTTGCATACCATCTCTGGGGAGTATAGTAGGCTTCCGCCAGTGATGTCAAGGCAGCGGAACCTTGACTTTAGGATCCCAAAGGTCCTCTCCACAATGCTGCGTGTCCTCTTGTGGGCGTCATTGTATGCCCGCTCAGCAGCAGTATTTGGGTTCCCATATGGTGTCATTATCCAAGGCTGGATGCCATACCCCTGATCAGCTGAAAGAGAAACACAGAATGGTATCAATTAGATGTAGGAGGCACTGTTGTACGTATCTTTGATGGCAGTAGTTGTGTTGTGTTGTCTGTGACTATTTTGTGTACTAATGTGACAACCTATGGTTGTTGGTGGAAACTTTGGCATTGTTTATTTTCCTTGGCTGAGCAAGTGTTTGTTGTCTAACTGTTTGTCAGCAGGATGTATTGGTTTCTCAAGTACAGTGTGCCCTCCCTTGCATTGTGACTTGTGACACAGGTGTCCGTGTGTCCTCACTGGGGGTGTGATGATAGTTCCATGCAGAGTTGAAACATGAAAGGGTATTAGAAACGTCCATATGAACATAGCCAGGCCATCCCATCCCTTAAAAGTTATGCATTGTATTAGTGTACAGGTTATTGTGAGACTTCCAATTTGCAAGGTGACATTTAGGCAACCACAGTCATGAATGTCTTCACACTAAGCTGTGGAGTAAATTCAAATGTGTGAGAGGTTCAATGGTGACTTGTGACACATGGCTAGTGATGTGAGTACCTCAGTGTGTTCCTGTCTAGGTGTTGCTATTGTGGTGTATGTGTTGTTCATCCTAGAGGGTTTCTGTGCAGTGAGTATATAAGTAGATTTTTGTCCTTACCAACAAGTAGTCCATTGCCATACCGTCCATCCTGGAAGTGTTGGTTGATGGTGCAGTGACGGAAGATGAATGCATCATGTACACTCCCAGGATATTTAGCCACGATGTTGCTGATCAGTCCTTGGTGATCAACTATGGCCTGCACGTTGATGGAATGTGTGTGCTTCCTGTTGCGGTAGAGGTGTTCACTCGCAGCAGGTGGCACAAGGCGTACGTGTGTGCAGTCGATTGCACCAAGGACGTGCGGGAAGCCACTGATGGCGTAGAACCCCTGTTTTGTTTCCTGCTGCTTCTGCAGTGTGTTAGGGAAGCAGATGTGGCGGGGTGTCAGTCCAATGATGGCATCCAGTACTTTAGGCAGGAATGCGGAGAAAGATGGTTGTGAGATTCCACCAACCAGGGCACCAGTTGTCTGAAAGGAGCCACTTGCCAGCATGTGAAGTACGGCAAGCAGCTTTGTTTCTGTTGGGATAGTGCGTGGAGTCACTAAAGTGGGGGCCAATTGCTGTTCAATATTTCTCAGCAGCTGCTGAATGGCCTGCCAGTTCAACCGGTACCTCTGGATGATGTCTCGTTCCCTGAGGCCATGCAGGGTTGTTCTTGGGCGGAATATCCTCTCCTGCCTTCTGCGCTGTCTTTGGGGTCCCTGCTGTTGTTGTTGTGGCTGCTGTTGTTGCTGCAGGGCTCTGCGTCTACGTGCACGTTGAAGAAAAAGCACCTCCATGTCTCCCTGTTGCTGCTCTGCTGCTCTGTTGTTTGTTCTGTGTGTTCTGATTAAGTACAGGTGTGTTTGCCCCATTTTAACGCCTGCCCTGACCCAGGCGTTAAAATGTCACGCTATTCATGCTTTGCGCCATTTTTTTGCGCCGCCTGCCGCGCGGGAGTGATTTTTGCCCTGGAGCATAAATACCACGCACCGCTATGTGCGTCTGTTTTTAGACGGGAACGCCTTCCTTGCATCTCATTAACGCAAGGAAGGCGTTCACGCAAAAAAATGACGCTATTTGCCCATACTTTGGCGCTAGACGCGTCTAACGCCAAAGTATAAATATGGCGTTAGTTTTGCGCCGAATTTGCGTCGAAAAAAACGACGCAAATTCGGCGCAAACGGAGTATAAATACGGGCCTTAATAAGTAAAAATAGAAAGATTCAGGACCCCCCAGCCCCCACCCACTAACACTAACTAAACTAACAGCCTATACTAACCCAACGCTAAGCCCCCTAAGCCCACTAAGTATGAGAACAAGGAAAGAGGAGGAAGGGGAGGGAATCATGTCCATATATTAAAGTCTAGAGGTTGGCCCTCTGGAGGGTCCGCTTTATGGACCACACACACCTATTCATATGGCAAACATCCCGGCTCAGATTACTAATTTTTCTTAGCACACGGTCCATGTTACGTTCCATTACCTGGAAATCTGCAGGGTCAACTGTAGCAGCTGGGGCAGTCTGGGTACCGGCAGGGAAGGTTTGTGGGTGTGTAGAGCCAAAGCCTGTGGGCTGCCCTGAAGGTGTTGCACTGCTGGGGCCTGGAACAACAGCAGACGTTGGGACAACAGTCCCAGCTGTGGGTGGTGCCACCTGGGTGGAAGTGGTGGTTGTGCTGGTGGTGGCTGTGGTGGGCAAAGTCGGGCCACCCCATGGGAAAGCCCTCCATGCTCCGGAGGCCCGTTCATTGCGGTATCTACGGGCCATCCTCCTGAACCCCGACTCTACCAGCAGGATATGTTGATATCTCATGGCCCGCACCTGGAACTCACGGACCTGGATGGGCGTCATATTCACAGCTGTGAAGACAAAGGCAAACAATTTACATTAGAAGCTGCATTGTGTGAAATGGCACAAGAAGTAAATCAGATAATACATCTACTGTACTTGTAACAGCTCATATCACCATACAGATCATTGAATGTCCCTGAGGAAGTACATGGCAGGCCAGCCTACATAGGTCACATCACACATAGCACATCCAAAACCTACAAGATGGATAACAAACTGGCATTAACTTGCCATCTGAGTTCTGCCAGTTGTCAGCTAACAATCATGCTACACATCCTCTGCCAATGCCTGGGCTACAGATGTCAGTGTACGGGATGAAAAACGAAAGCCACATGGTCTGCAAGTCGTAATTGGACTTGCTAGTATAGTACTCATGTGCCATACCTGAGTGTGTATACTAGGTTCCGATCAAACATTCACTTATTCACATGTATGTGGAACATACTGGTAGCATCAGTCCTAGGTACCCTATTCACAAACCCATGCCTGTGTTTGAGGGGGGGGAGAAACAACAACCAATTCCAAACAACATGGACACCCAGGAGTGTATAGAAAGCTCAACAAGTGTTTGGCTCTACAAATGGTGAGAAACTGAAATCCCACTCATGCAACAAGACAAATGATTGGACAGCGCATCACACCTTGCTATGTGTTCAACACACAGAAGTCCATCACACATCACCAGTAAACACAACACATAACAGACATATCAACACTTACTGGAGTGGTCGGGGTCCTCAAATGAAGCCACCTCTCCCACAGTGTAGGGTGCCGGTCCACCTGTAAGGCATGGAAGGAAGAAATGTGCTCAGAATCTGTGCACTGACCAACAATTTCAAAGACAAAAACCTTGTGACAGTTACACACATATCTACACACATGCAGTGGCCCTAACTATCATGTGGTTGCAAACATGCTCCATCATTAGTGACCAGAAATAATAATGGTGTGTAATCGTCTCATCATGTGCATCCAAGAGAGACATCCAAAGATTTGTTACTTGAGAACTGCATTACCAGTCAAACAGCCTATGTGGCCATGACACATTTATTACACATAGGTACAATGTACAGAGGGACAGGGACTTTTGTAAGCCCTCGTGTTGTTACAGTTTTTTAATTTGTTGTGGCCCAGCAATGGTGATTTGCACCAAACATAGAGATATGAACCCATGTGCATAATTTTGGACTGCCATCCCTAATTGGTATGTGGCACAACAAACTCCAAATACCAGTCTAAGATGTTAGCTGAGGGCACCTTACACCTTTCCCCAATGTTTTCTAATCCAAATCTGACAAAACGATGAAGGACCACAATAATCCCTAACATTCATAGAACTTCCGTGAACGCTTTCCTTACACACTCACCAGACTCACATGAGACATATGTCTGGGCCACATTGCTATCATCAATTGACGTGAAGCCAGCATTCATTTTCTGCATCATGTAGTGTTTCTAAAGTCAGTCTACCTATGGCGTCAACAAAGTTTGCCAATATATTAGTACATCTATACTTCACTGGCAAATGTGACCTATATAGACATGATTGGCTCCTATTTTGTTTTGTTGTCTGACACAAAGGTGGCACCAAATTACATGCAGCAAAAGTATACTGTACGTTCGCAGAGCGCGTGCCTCCTGACAGCTAGCAATTGTGATCCTTCACTTTGTGCATCAATTACCCTGTATGTTTCCGCAGCATTCCACACAGTCGGCAACTTAGCTGGCAGATATTGTACAAATCATCTGATGTCACTACAGAGCATTTAATCGTGCACATTTTCATGATTTATACTCACCAACAGGGCCACCAATCACTATTCCCAGGTGGTCCAGCAGATCATGCTCCCTGGTGATGAGGTCAGCCCAGCGGTGCTTCAGCTGGTGGCCATTCCTCTGGCTCCCATACACGCGCTGCAAGTGATGCAGCACCTTTCCCCACCGGATTCTTCGCGCCTCAGTGTGATACCCCTGTATCACCCTGCCTTGATTATGAGTGGGAGGAAATGGCACCTCAGCCATCTAAACCCCCCAACTCCTCCTCACCCATCCTGCCAAGACGTGGCCTACCCAACATCTCGGCAATGAAAAGTGGAATGGGGGAGAAAGAAGAAGAAAGGAGAAAAGGGGTAATGGAGGAGTACGAAAAAAAAGAAAAGTCAACTTAACAACTAAAAGAGCCCAACTATCCCCAAACTAGCACTACCCACAACAGACTCCCACAAACAACAAATACACTACAATACTGGACAATTGTAAACAAAACACACTCAGACAGTATATAACAACAATATTTATTTCACAAAGTAACAAGTAAGATAGCACACAGGACACAAAAGCACAAAATCACTAGACAACACTCTGAACACAGTCACACAGTCTAGAAGATTCACAGACTTCAAAGTGAAAGTGAAAGTACACCCACTGTACATAATCTGTAAACAGGATATCCTATTACATCACATCCTGCATAAAATGGCTGCAGTTTTTACCGTTATGCATCATATTTTTTCACGCATATAGAATGTGCGTCATATTTTTCGACGCACTGGAGTGAAAATTAGGCCGCATCCAAATAATAGTAAATAGTCTCTACAATTATTTGGATGCAGCTTAATTTTCACTCCTGTGCATCGAAAAATATGACGCAAAATCTGTATTGGTGGAAAGAAAATGATGCATAACACTAGCAATGTCAAAATGTCAGTGCATGAACTGGTTTTGGGGATTTTTTCAATTTTTATGTTATGTTACATTTGTGACACAACTGAGATAGGCTGATTGCACCCACTATGGTGTTGATGGTGTATGTTCACATGTGAGACATCATACTGCAGCGGACCATGACCCGCTACTTCTTTAACAGGATTTTGACGGTTGGCTGACGCACTAGATGGCCATATGTGTGGCCTTCATATATGTATTGCACAATTTGGACACGTTTGGCATCAGGAGAGGATAGCAAGGTGACGTACATAAGTACAATACCTCAATGCCTATGGCTCAATGTGTGTGCAGTGGCAACTAATGTAGTTGTTGACCCAGTGTGTGTGCATCACAAGATGCATATTTGAAAATATGCTTGTATGAATGTGAAGTCAATGTGTCCATACCTGAGATGCAAGTCATTGTGGAAATGAGAGAGGACATGTGTTAGTCATACATGTAGCAACATCCGTTGTGTGCACTTCTAAGATTTTGGGTAACGTAGACACCACAAAGGACAAAGCATGCACCAGATAGATGGCAGACGCTTGTTCATGTCAATGGTCCACAATTTCACCATCCCATGTCCTAGATTTTTGGTAACTGCTTCCTAGGCACTTGTTGGTGAATCCCACAGTGAGTCAGGCACATGCATTGACGAAGTGGGTACCATGTAATTGGCCCAGACAGCAAAAGGTGAACCACAAATGTTATATGACTCCACAATTGAGGTCATATAACTGAGCCACAACTCTCCAGTGGCTGTGGTTGGCCAGCAGACGAGGCAGCACGTGTCCACATATTTCCAGTGATCAATTGCACAGAGGTGTCTTGTTCATGTGTGTGCTCCAATGTTGATCCTGTATATTTTTTGGGGTGTATGTTGTCACAGTTACGTCCAGGTCTCATCATGAGTCAGTGGCAGCTATTCCTGTATCTACTGAGTATCCTTCGGAGATCAATGTGAGTAAAGTCAATGAGGACATGAGAATCTCCATGGGGATGGTCCCACCCTGTCAATGAAGACGTGTAATGAGACTGTCAACAGGGCAACCTTGGCGTGCTGAGTGAGATCATGTCTCAGGTGTCATGTTCCGGCAGGTGTCATTACCACATTTGTACACAGGTGAAATTCCCCCTGCATCTGGGAACATCTTAGTCTCTGTGCTGATTATTCTCACAGCTATTCTCCACGCACAGCCCATCAATTTGTTGTGAGCAATGTAATTCAGCGTGTGAACTGACAGGGTCCTAACATGTGTGGACTTTTCATGGACATTATCAGAGGTTGTTGGTTCTGCTGAATGCCCCGTACCCAATCCCTGCATACGGCCCTAGGACACTGTCACACTTTGTTGTTCATGCATAAATGAGACTGAGACAAGGGATGAGCCATGATTTTGGTATTCAAAGACAATTTAACAAATATGGTACAATTAAAAGGCAGATGATGCTATACAATGTATTTGGGTATGCATTGATGAAGCACATGACAAAATACCCTCTAAGGAATGAGAGGTTTGGTAAAGCAAGTGTGGTACATATGTAGCCACAGGGAATATTTAGGATGACGCACAGACAGATGCCAGTCAGGCTGACAGGATGCAGGGTGAATCAGGATCCAGCAGTTTCACAAGTTACATAATCAGTGGTCTGACTAAGACTGTTTGGAGGACGAACTAGACAGTTGACATGTAAAACTGTGTATGTCCTGTGTTTTTGAAGGTGACACATGATCCCAAGGGCTGTGTTACCCGGCTTCATTACTAGCAATGCTTAATGGTGTATTTGACCAAATGGCAACTTCTATGCTGTTCCAGGCATCAGCAGGGGCAGTGCATGTTCAGATGGGTGGTGTGCATGGAGGTGATCACAGGTGTGGGTTGCATCAGTGTCTCACACGTCCTGTAGGTAAGATTTGCATTCAAATAGCCAACAGTACCTTTCACACAGGAAGCAATCTACAGGTGCTAACAGGGCTTAGAAACTACAAGCCAGTGTATTAATTGACCTGACGTCCATGCAGTCAGATGTACTATGACAATGGTATACCATAGGAAAGGGTGTAGCACACTGGATTACTATTGTTAGTCTGTGTGTGTAGAGGAGGAAATATCGGGGTACACATATTACTATTCCAGGGACCTCTTCAGACAGGTGGGTTGTGACCAGGTGCATGGGTGTGTCAGGAGTTAGAAAATGGGCTGACATGTACATGGAATGTCATGTGTGCAATGTTTGTCATATGTGTGGCACTTGTGCTGTATATGTTCTGCTTATATGGAACTCTAGTCACAGATAGTCCTTGCAAAGATTGGATGCAGTTGGACTTACTGCTGTCAAGGGTCTGGTCATACATTCCTGTTACTGATGCAAAAGCAAATCAACTGCCTCATGTATGAGGCTTGTTTTCCCCTTATTGAGTGATGGTGTCTTAGTTGTGTGCTATATGCTGCGATGAACCATGTTGCCAACATGTATGTGTGAAATAGGTGTGGTCCTCTGCTATTGGCCTTCAAAGGTGAAATGTACAGGATCTATTGTGATCATTACAACCCTGGCGGACAGTGTTAAAGCGGCGGTAAGACCGCCAACAGGCCGGCGGTAAAAAATTTGCAATTACGACTGTGGCTGAAACCGCCAACAAAGACAGCCACTTTAACACTCAGGCCCATATTTATACTTTTTGACGCAAAACTGCACCAGCGCAGTTTTGCGTCAAAAATATTACAGCCGGCTAACGCCATTTTGGTGCGCTGTGCGGGCGACATATTTATACTTTGACGCACAGCGGCGCAAACAACAGGTGGGAGTCATTATTTTTTACGCACACCGCGGCGTCAAGTCGTAAAGGAAAACGACGTTAACGCGGCGGAAATGACTGTGGGTCGATTTACGACACCGCAAACTGGATATGCGCCGTTTTTTTTTACGCAATAGCGCCAAAAACCCCAGCGAACACAGCCATTTCACCAGAGGAGAGCCAAAATGGATCCCAGATGCCACTACAGACCCCAGGAAGATGACAGCAGACCAGGAACCAGCCAGGAGGACCACACAAGGACCAGGACACTTTTAAGAAGAAAAGAAAGTGTCGCTTTGGTGCAGAGGAGCAGGAAATTCTGGTTAAAGAGGTGACGGAACACCAGCACCAACTGTTTGTCACATCAAAGTTGCCAATCAGTAGGAGAGAGGCTATATGGCAACAAATTGTCAACAAGATTAACAGTGTGGCTGAAGTACGCAGAACAGTCTTCGAGTGCAAGAAACGCTGGCATGACTGCAAGCGCAGGACCAAGGAAAAGATGGCCAGGAACAGGAAGGCAGCACTGCAGACTGGAGGTGGGAGTCCAGCACATCAGGAGGCCCTGGACCACATGGAGGAGATGGTCGCAGCCGTCATCCCTGAGGAGATCGTCACAGGGATTCAAGGACAGGACAGCGCAGACTACCAGGAGACAACGCACATGCAGGGTAAGTCGCATGGGGATCTAAAATGCACTAATGTTAACTGCAAGCGGGGGGGATACTGACCACAAAATGCATGGAAGACAACATATACATGGAGTGGCATGGGTAAAGGGGCATGGCATTGGGGCATGGCCTGCACAGACAGAAGCTGGGGCACACCATTACACTACACCAGCAACAGTCCCATGGGGGCATGCTGTCATGCCAACGATGGAGCAAAGGGAAAGCCATGACAGGAGGGAAGGCCACTACGTCAAAATTACATCCTGGCACTCATCAGCCAACATACCTCCTACATTAACTAGGGCCCTATTAGCAATCCTCTAGCCAAACTGACAACTGCAATGTAACTGCGACAACAGTTGCCACTACCACCTCTGATCTGTGTGCAGCTCAAGTAGCCAATGGCAGTAACCTCCCCATGGATCATACACACCTAAATTAGGGGGTGAGGATGACATCTGCAACAATCCCCTGAAACAAGACAAAGGCCCCAGTACACTCAAATGTCAATGCCCATAGTTGTTACAAACATCAGCCAAAGTAAACAACAATATTAGCGACACAGCACTAAGGACACACCCATGTTGCATATATCAGGGTCCATCCTGTGCCTGGGTAACAAGGCAACATCCCAAATGTCATACTGCTCAGACAACAGCATTGAGGAGGGGACATATGTAACTGGTCACTGAAATACATCTGCACAGTCAGAGGACGAAATAGGGCACTGATACGACTATCAGGGCAATCCAATGTAACACACATTACCCAACATCAGCAGGACCCATTAACAATGTCAACATCCATATCAGATCATAACATTCCCATGCATAGGATATGCCACATGTCAATTACATTTAAGTCGATGTGAACGATCAGGGATTGGGGCAGGTCCAGATTGTTAAGTGTGCTGCCAGGGCCATCAGAACACCCACAGCCAGTGAAAGGTCTCACCATGAGAATGGATGTACACGGAGGGTCGAGTAGGACAAGAAGGTGGCAATTCTCTATTTGGCCTAAACCAACACCTAGAGGCGATGAGGCTGACAAGTCTGATAACTCAATAACATACATGTGACACACAGGTGGGCCATAGGCCTGAAACAATGCCCATCTGAAGGACTGCAGATATTAATATAAAACTAGATCACAAAGTGAATTCATCAAAAGGCAGGCACGTCACATCAAAATTGTCACAACACAGACACACTAATTGTACCCTGTTTCATTGCAGAGGAAGATGGATCTCCTGCCGATATGCCTGTCCCAGATTTCCCTGATGACATGGATGACGAGCCGATAAACATTCCCCAGGAGACTATCCAAAAGGTCCTTGAAACCCTCCAGACCCCACCTTCTGTCACAAGGAGGAGCACAGAACAAGCAGCCATCGCAGAGGAACCACCCACCACCCCAATTGTAAGACCTGCCAGCTCCAATACAGCTGAGGACTCAGACGACACTGGCACCAGCTTTGAGAGAACTGTAGTAGGAGTACAGCGGGAGCTGGCCAAGGAGATGCAGGTGGGGATGCAAAATATGGCAGCCAGCCTTGAGGGGGTGCGTTCGTGCATGATGTCATTTGCAGATCAGGCAGCAGCTATGCGAGCCCTAACATCTATCTTGCAGGAACTGCAGAAAACCCAGAAGGAAATCAGCACAGCTGTAATACAGTTGACCCAACACCTACAACAGCAATCCTGTAAACATGTGCACGAATGCAACATTGAACCCCTCAGGGCCGACCTGGCTGTCTACCATCGTGATGTGGCTGCTATTCTCAAGAACCAGCAGGCCCTCCTTGCAGCAGTACTGCCCTTAAGACCTTCACAGGGAGCAGCGACCGGGATGTCTGACTCCATGTCTTCTAATACTGAGGTGTGTGTTGCCCCTTCACAACCAACAACAACAAGGACAAAGCAGGCAACACACACATCAGAAGAAGAAGACATGGAACATATCACATTCACAAGGAAAAGTACCCGGAAGCACTAGTTCCTGCCACATGGCCAACTATTACCAAAGTCCTGCGTTTTGAAACATGTCAGTCTTACAACAACTGTACTCAAGCACTGTTCTGCTAACCACTGTATATCTTGTCACCAAGCCCAGTGATTGTCTCTCTCCTACTCATTGGCTAAGTCTGTCCCTCTGCACTGTCTGAAACAGCAACCCCAGCATGACAAAAGCATTTTGGTAAACCCTTTTTTTGGATCACAATGGAAGATATCACTATAATGGACTCACAATCATGGACAATGTACATATAGCACTACAGCACTTTTCAATAAATAGCACTTACACAACAAATCTGTCTCTGGGTAATGTGACATATCAACTGTGCAGTAGATAATTGAAATGTGCCTACTGTCAAATAACGTAGCTTGTCAATACAACTGTCCAGATATTATGTAGTTAGAGAAATCTGCACAGTGACCATGATTGCATCATACTCTGCCCATCCTGAGGGAATAATCTGATGAAGTGAGAAACCATACACCACCATGCTGTGTAGGACAGAAGAATGCTTCCTCAGGGGATAAGGAAGTCATCAAATAATGCCCGCTAAATATTGTCAACATGCAGAAATAACACAATAAACATGCCACACTAATCTAAGTAAATACAAAAAAAAACTGCACAAATGAAGGTGTCTCAGTTAACATACAAATAGGTAATCATGCCGAACTGTGTCACAAATGATGTATGAGGGTCATGAAGACAAGAATACAAGATTGCCAATGAGAACTCATCTTATAAGGGTGTGCATGATCATCACACTGCAGTCAGACCTAAAACTGTTTCCCCAATATCAAGTCTGGAAGCACTGTTAGTGACTTTGAAAACACACTTATCAACAGAAACACATTGGGATCCATATTAACTGTGATTGGTGGTTGCAACAAAGGGTAGAGACTTTGCAAGGTAGCTCTGGGTTAGCTGCCAATCGTACAGCTCAGTTGGGATTTGTTTGTAGCATTGGACACAGATGTTATAGTACAAAAAAGATGTACACTGAATCCAAACCCACGATCAAGTACCATTCAACACTTACTATTAAGGGGTAACCAAATATTTATCAAAAGCTAACCATAGATGAGGAAACTGAAGGAAAAATCTTACCTACCCTAATCTACCCTGACTACTCATTACCCACAACTGTCCCTAACTAACCTAAGCTACACTTACTTATCACATGTAATGAAACGTTCTAAACATCTACCCCCACCCCCCTTATGAGATGGGACACATTGAGGACTACACATACTAACCTAAACACATACTATACTACCCTAAACAAATATATGGGCCTGATTCCAACTTTGGAGGACGGTGTTAAACCGTCCCAAAAGTGGCGGATATACCACCTACCGTATTACGAGTTCCATAGGATATAATGGACTCGTAATACGGTAGGTGGTATATCCGCCACTTTTGGGACGGTTTAACACCGTCCTCCAAAGTTGGAATCAGGCCCTATATTTTTTTGGTAATTTAAAAAAAGAAAAATGTTTAGCTTTTTTGGGTATTTTTTTTTACACACAAGAACCCCAACATAGCCTACCACCCACCCACCCACACATGTAATAAGTCAAAAAAGAAACAAGCAGGACCCCCTAGCCACCCACCGACTAACACTGACTAAACTAACAGCCTATACTAACCTAACACTAAGGCCCTCATTCTGACCTTGGCGGGCGGCGGAGGCCGCCCGCCAAAGTCCCGCCGTCAGGTTACCGTTCCGCGGTCGAAAGACCGCGGCGGTAATTCTGACTTTCCCGCTGGGCTGGCGGGCGGTCGCCTTCAGACCGCCCGCCAGCCCAGCGGGAAAGAGGCTTCCACGATGAAGCCGGCTCGGAATCGAGCCGGCGGAGTGGAAGCTGTGCGACGGGTGCAGTTGCACCCGTCGCGTATTTCACTGTCTGCGCAGCAGACAGTGAAATACATTTAGGGGCCCTCTTACGGGGGCCCCTGCAATGCCCATGCCAGTGGCATGGGCACTGCAGGGGCCCCCAGGGGCCCCGTGACCCCCCTACCGCCATCCGGATCCCGGCGGTCGGACCGCCGGGATCTGGATGGCGGTAGGGGGGGTCAGAATCCCCTCGGCGGCGCAGCAAGCTGCGCCGCCTTGGAGGATTCAATGGGGCGGCGGTACACTGGCGGGAGCCCGCCAGTGGTGCCGGTCCGACCGCGGCTTTACCGCCGCGGTCGGAATCCCCATTGGAGCACCGCCGGCCTGTCGGCGGTGCTCCCGCGGTCCTCCGCCCTGGCGGTCTTTGACCGCCAGGGTCAGAATGACCGCCTAAGCCCCCTAAGCCCACTTACTATAAGAACAAGGAAAGAGGAGGGAGGGGAGGGTATCATGTCCATCTATTCAACTGTCTAGAGGTTTGCCCTCCGGAGGGTCCGCTTTATATCCTTGACCCACCGTTTAATGTGCCACACGTCCCGGCTCAGGTGGCTCACCTTGCGCAGCACTTTGTCCATCTTGTGTTCAAGTCTATTGAAGGCTGCAGGGTCAACAGCTGGAGCAGTGGCAGTCTGGGTACCGGCGGAGGAGGTCTGTGTGGGCTGTCCTGCACCGGTGGCAATGCTGGGGCCAGGAAGTCCAGCAGATTTTGAATCAACAGAGGCAGCTGTTGGTGGGGCCGCCTGGCTCTGATTGGTGGTTGTTTCTGTGGTGGCTGTGGTGGGCACAGTAGACCCACCCTGTGGGAAGGCTCGCCATGCCCCAGACGCACGTTCATGGCGATATCGCCGGGCCATCCTCCGGAACCCCGACTCCACCAACAGGATGTGCTGGTATCGCATGGCCTGACGCTGAAATTCACGGACCTGGTCTGGAGTCATGTTAGCTGCTGTGAAGACAAATGCAGATATGCCACATTAGTAACTGCATTGTGTGAAACAGCACAGCAAGTTAATCAGACATTACATCTACTGTACTTGTAACAGCTCATATCACGATACAGAGCATCGAATGTCCCTGAGGAAGTATATGGCAGGCCAGACAACAAAGGTGACATCACACAAAGCACATCCATAACCCACAAGATGGGCAACAACTGGCCTTGACTTGCTATCTGAGTTCTGACAGTTAACATCTAAGAATCATGCTGCATATCCTCCACCAAGAGCTGGGCTACAAATGTCAGTGTACGGAAAGCAAAACTAAAGCCACATGGTCTGCAAGTTGTAACTGGACTGTCCAGTATGGTACCAAGTGCCAAACCTGAGTGTGTATACTACTATGCAACCAAACCGTCACTTATTCACAGGTATGTGTAACATACTGGTAGCATCAATACTAGGTACCCCATTCACAAACCCATGGCCGTGTTTGAGGGGGGGCGGTGGATACACAACTATAATTTGCCAACAACATGTACACCGAGGAGTGTATAGGCAACTCCACACATGTTTGTCTCTACAGACACACCACAGGTAAGGTCTATCTACAATTTGGAGTCAGCAAACCCTAGAGCACTCATAGAGTCAGACATGTCAGGAAATTCAGAACTTAGTACACAACATATACTTCCAGTGAGGCCTGACTTACATCAGACACAGAGGGGGTCATTCTGACCCTGGCGGCCACCGACCACGGGAGCACCGCCAACAGGCTGGCGGTGCTCCCACGAGCATCTGACCGCAGCGGTTCAGCCACGGTCAGAAGCGGAAAGTCGGCGGTCTCCCGCCGACTTTCCGCTGCTCGGGGGAATCCTCCATGGCGGCGGAGTGCGCTCCGCCGCCATGAGGATTCAGACACCCCCTACCGCCATCCTGTTCATGGCGGGAAACCCGCCATGAACAGGATGGCGGTAGGGGGTGCCTGGGGGCCCCTGCAGTGCCCATGCCAGTGGCATGGGCACTGCAGGGGCCCCCGTAACAGGGCCCCGCAAAGTATTTCAGTGTCTGCTTTGCAGACACTGAAATACTCGACGGGTGCAACTGCACCCGTCGCACCCCTGCAACTACGCCGGCTCAATTCTGAGCCGGCGTCCTCGTTGCAGGGGCATTTCCTCTGGGCCGGCGGGCGCTCTTTTGGAGAGCGCCCGCCGGCCCAGAGGAAATGTGTGAATGCCCGCCGCGGTCTTTTGACCGCGGTGCGGTCATTTGGCGGCGGGACTATGGCGGACGGCCTCCGCCGTCCGCCATAGTCAGAATCACCCCCAGAGTTGCTAGAACACCAGTGATCATGAATTGCATGCACACCTAGGCCATTACACTCAGGTTCCACAGACTTGATGCACTACATGTGGAAGTACATGCTGCTAGGAGGTTCTACCTACTGTTTCAAACTTACGTAGGTAAATAGTGAAGCAGATGTCTATTGGGAAGCTATTAGCTCCACCAATCTTAGAGAATGTGGGTCTGACAGGCTGACTAAATAGGGGCTGACTTCCATTGCGACTCTTGGTGATACAAGTATCAGACACATGACTATCCCCTGTACTCACAGTGGGGCCTACAGGGATGTCCTACAATCCCTACATGATACCATTGGATATGCATTGGCTAACTCAAAACATGTGAGAACTACATTCCCACTCATGGAACAAGTGAAAAACTTGCCCAACGCATCACACCTTGCTATGCGTCCAACTCACACGAGTCCATAACCAGCAAACACAACACATAACAGACATATCAACACTTACTGGAGTGGTCGGGTCCTCAAATGTCGCCACCTCTCCCACAGTATAGGGTGCCGGTCCACCTGTAAGGTATGGAAGGAAGAAATGTGCTCAAAATCTGTGCACAGTGCAACAATTTCAGTATCATTTACAATGTGTAGGCTGAATAAGGACATGGCAGCCATTCAGACATGATAGTACTGCATCTGATATTTCACGGCCAACTTGTACATAGCATGGATCTCCTGTGACAGTTACACACATATCTGCACACATACATTGGCCCTAACTATCATGTTGTTGCAAACTTGCCCCATAATTGGTGAGCACTAAAAAATATGGAGTGTAATCGTCTCATCATGTGCATCCAAGAGAAACATCCAACGCCTGGTCACTTGAGGACTGCATTACCAGTCAAACATGCCTTGTGGCCATGACACATTTATTGCACATAGGCCCAATGTACAGAGGGCGGGGCAGGGACTCCTGTAAGCCATCCTGTTGTTACAGTATAGTCAATTGATGTGGCCCAGCTCTGGTGATTTGCACCAACTATGGAGATGTGAAGCCATGTGCATACACTTGGACTGCATTCCATATTTGGATTGTGGCTCAACCGATTCCAATAAACATCTTGAGATGTTAGCTGAGGGCACCTTACACCTTTTCACGATGTTTTCAAATCATCAACTGACATGTATCCAAAAAGATCAAGAAACACAATAATCCCACACATTCATAGTACTTCTGTGAACGCTTTCCTTCCACACTCACCAGACTAACATGAGACCAATGTTTGAGCCACTTTGCTATTATCATTTGACGTGAAGGCAGCACTCATTTCATGTAGTGATTCTAAAGTGAGTCTAGCAATTGCGTCAACATTGTTGGCCTAAATGTTGGTACATCTGTACTTCTATCTCAATAATACCCTATATAGACATGATTGGCTCCTATTTTGTTAGCTGTGCTGACAAAAAGGCCGCACACATTTCCTTCATGGTAAAGTTACCTGTAAGTTTGCTGAGCACGTGCTACCTGACAGCTAGCAATTGTGATCCTTGCCATAGTGCATCAATGATCCCCTTATATTTCCCCAGCATTACACACAGTCAGCAAGTTAGCTGGCAGACATTGCACTAATCCCCTGATGTCACTACAGAGCATTTAATCGTGCACAATAACAATAGTCGTACTCACCAACAGTGCCACCAATCATGATTCCCAGGTGGTCCAAGAGATCCTGCCCAATGGTGATGAGGTCAGCCCACATGGACACTCAGAGATGCCTAAGTCGACTGTCTGTACTCAGTGAAATTACACAATCAGGTGGACGGTGAAAATCTATACTCAGTAGAATAGTAATGATAAAGATGCCAAGTTAAAATGGGCATACAGACAAGGGTCAATCTCATATGTATGATGACACCACAGTTGAGGCCATAGAAGTAAGGCCCAACTATCAAGTGGCTGTGGTGGACCAGCATACAAGACAGCACGTGCCCACATATTTCCAGTGATCAATTGCACATAGGTGTCTTGTTCATGTGTGTGGTCCAATGATGATCCTGTAGATTGTTTGGGGTGTAATTTGTCACAGTTCGGACCAGGACTCATCATGAGTCAGTGGCAGCTATTCCTGTAACTACTGAGTATCCTTTGTTGATCAATGTGAGTAAAGTATATGTGGACATGTAAACCAACATGTGGATGGTCCCACCCTGTCACTAAAGACATGTAATGAGACAGTCAACAGGGCAACCTTGGTGTGCTGAGTGAGATAATGTCTCAATTGTCATGTTCCGGCAGGTGTCATTACAACATTTGTACACAGGTTGGCCTCTGCACTTCCCACTGTTTCTGGGAACATCATAGCCTCTGTGCTGTTTATTCTCGCAGCTATTCACCACACACGGCCCATCACTATGTTGTGCGCACTGTGATGCTGTGTGTGAACTGTCATGGTTCTGACATTTGTGTATTATTCATGTACATTATCAGAGGTTGCTGGTTGTGCTGAAAGCCCCGCACCCAATCCCTGCCTATGACCCTGGGACAATGTCACACTTTGTCATTCATGCATATATGCAACCCAGACAAGGGATAGGCCATGAATTTTGCATTTCCAAGAGGAAGTAACTCAAATGGTACAGTTAAAAGGCAGATGATGCTATACAATGAATTTGTGTATGCATGGAAGAAGCCCATGCCCAATGCCCCATGATGAATGGCAGATTTGCTAACGCAAGTGTGGTACATATGTAGACACAGGGGTACTTTAGTGTGATGCACAGACAGTTGCCAGTTAGGCTGACAGAATGCAAGGTGATTCAGGAGCCAGCTACTGGACAAGTTACATAATCAGTGGTCTGACTGAGACTGTTTGGAGGACAAACTAATATAAAGAAAGGTACACTGTTCCATAAGGCATCCAACCTATTCGGGGTGCCAGCAGAGTAGGGCGAATGAAAGTCAGAGATCCAGAGGAGTATCAGGAGAGCCCTCAAGCACCAGCTAAGGTGACCTGTTTCATCATTGGGCAATCTCCACGCCAGACCGGTACTGCAATATCTGGCAGGCCGCCCCCCATTGGGGGTTATACACTACCGAAGGCAACTTGCCAGATGAAGGTCTGGAATAAGAACTGACTAGAGAAGTAAAAAAGGAAGTGTATGTGAAGGAGAGTGAAGATAAAAATGGCTCTGAGCCTAAAACATCATTTTAATGTATCCGAAAAGGTTCAGGCCAAGATTAAAAACCTTTAGAGTATTGGCGGGAATAATGTCCTGCTATGCTCTATAAAGAAGGAAGGGTAGTATACCTAATCCTATCTATTGTATGGTCTACATGTTTCGCGTCTTTTTTGGGTCAAAAAATGATCCCACAACGCTTCGTCAGGACCCGGAAACTACTTCTCCTATTCAAAAACAAAAACATGAAGTGCTGAGGTGTCACTTACAAGTTGAAGACAATTTGTCAAAGTCAGTAGGTCAATCAGTCGCCCTGCATGAAAGTAAAAAACAAGTTCAAATTAGTGCCAACGTGCAAATAGGTACCTGAAAGGGCGTACTCACAAAGCACAGCAAACATACCCCAAAAAGAGTGCCACATAAAAAGGGAAAACAAAGGCTTACCATACCACATTCGAGATAGAGCTCCCTAGGCACGCGCTAGCTTCGACCAAAGAGGTGATACTACATGTAAACACAACATAGTGAAAGAACAATGCATGTCAATATGTCATAAACTGGATTGTCAACATGGGTGCACAACAGGCAAAATCAAATGGTCGTCGTGTTAATGGAAAAATCTGAAATATAACACTTGTTAAACATCAGTCATACGAAACTGGTAATTGAGACGGTAACTCAATTCCTGTACAGGTTAAGAAGTAGTGGAATACCTATGTACACATAACTTGCTTGTATAAACACACAAATAAAGTTATGCAAACGCATACAGGATGGGCTCAAAGTAAAAAGTCAAAAAGTTATTCAAGGCCCATGGATGCTGACTCTACCGGTGCCTCATGTTAGTTTGTAATCAGAAAATGAAGGAGGGCTCACCCACACTGAGCGGGAGCCAAATAGCAATGTAAGGAGAGGTGGGGGCGGGTGGCAGAGCCCCCACGTCTCCAAAATAACTCACTTGTCATATCCTCCGTAGTTGCGGTAAACCTGCCCTGAGGATGCGCGCCCGTAGACGCTCGAGCGGCGTCCCCGGGCACTTTTTATGTTGCCTGGGAAACGCTTCATGCGTCCTGATCCGGAACCAACCAGCTGGTTGTTCCGGGTCGTACAAATCAAAAAAGGAATACTATCCTGGCCTCGCGGCCATATTGGAACAGGCTCCAAAAGACAAGTTGGAGGGTCCTGGGGCCTAATAATGCGGTATCGGCCATCTTTTAACGGGGCTCAGAGAAGTAAGATCCAGTGCCCCGATGCATAATAATGCAAAATCGGAGGCCCTGAACTATCAGACCCATCAGTGACCATAGACCAAGGATGTGCAAAAAACAATAACAAAACAAGCAAAGCCAAATGTGTGAAAAAATGTAAAAAATTATATATTAACCATCATCGTGGATGTAGTCACATAGTCATTATCATCCAGGAATGCCTAAGGTGGCTGTATGGAGTCAGTATGCAATTACCCACCTAGGAAAATAGTGTACGTGTAGCCATCCATCTAAGTTAATGATGTCAAAGGGACATGGACACTCAGAGATGCCTAAGTCGACTGTCTGTACTCAGTGAAATTACACAATCAGGTGGACGGTAAAAATCTATACTCAGTAGAATAGTAATGATAAAGATGCCAAGTTAAAATGGGCATACAGACTAGTGGAGGACAAAAGTCCCACAAATGACAAAATGGCGAAGTTAAGTCAGGGGTCACGGGAATGTGTATGTATCACATAGGGACCCAAGGTGGTTAAGACTAGAGATGTGATGAAAAATCAAAAAAGATCGAAAATAATTTTTTAAGGGCTAGCAAGTACTAGATAGATATAGAGTTCCAAGGGATCTTGTCATTAAGACACTCACTATGGGTTTTGAGTCTAAACACCCAACGTTGTTCTGTTCTGAATAAAAGATTGGGATCATTACCGTTGTTTTTCGGCACCTGTAGAACAATCCACCACATGACATCAGGGCCGTGTTTGGCTTCTAAAAAATGTGAGCTGAGTTTAGTGGTAATGTGTGAGCATCTAATGTTGCTCCGGTGTTCATTGATACGTTGTTTAACAGGAAGAGTAGTCATCCCAATATATTTCAGATCACAGGGACAAGAGATCAGATATATACACTGAACGTGAACTCATCAAGACCATAATGCATGGTATCATAATGACAGAATACCTTCAAGCAAATATTGCTCCCAATGGCCTCCTGGTATCCAATATGCCTAGGATTTTCCTACACGATCTGGCGTTCAGGAAGATTGGGCACAGATCGCATGGAAGTGTAGCAGAGATTGGCTGGTTTTGATCATTAATTCCTCAAAACGTCTAGCGGAGTCTATTATGGTACAAATTAATTGCATAGAGAGCACCATAAAAACGACCATTACATTATCGTCATTTAAGAGCCGCCTCCTTGAGATCAATACAGAACTCAATGAGACAAAAGAGTTCTTAACTCAACAGAAGATCTCAAAATTAAAAAAGACATCAGGAGGTTTGATCGAGAAAAGGTATTCCCTTATATCAAGGACGATTATGATGCGGTTGCACAATCCCGGTCATCTGATGATTCTTCTGTGTCCAACAAAAAAACTCGCAATTACAGCAGCAGTTCTTCATCCGATGAATGGAGCACTGACGACAGCATGCAACCACACTTTTATAACCAACCCCAATAACCCCCTAATCAACCTTTCTTTTGGCAACCACATTATCCCTTCTTTCAACCTCGCCCCATGTTACCTTATGGGCCTTTTTTTAGGTCGCGGCCAGGGCAGAGGAAGAGGAAGAAGGAGAGGGAGAGGCAGACGGGTTCACTGGAACAGAGAAGAACCACAAATGGTCACTCTGAGTCAGGGCAAGAACCCCCCACCGAGGACCTAGTGGTCAATTTATCTGACAGAGGACTCACAATAGATGAATCAACAACCCTGAATAAGGGCCTAGGTTTTGTCACCACTCCCTCCGAAGATCCTTTCCGGTTGAACTGTGAAATTTCCCAGTTCTTTAGGAAAATACGATTACACTTTTTCTTCCTGGAACGCCCTATGACACCTGGGAGCAATGATACTGGTTTAAGAAAAACATCCACTTTTATTCCTCCACCACACTCCATCCCAATTGAAGTACTGGCTTTTGAAAAAGCTGTTATGGCAGACCTTGGGACCCTTTCCCCCAAACAATCATTTGTGAATGTATCAACCTCAGAGAGAAAGGCCTTACAAGATCTGTCCCTGGATCAATCAATAGTTATAAAACCGGCAGACAAGGGAGGTGCGATTGTTATTATGAACACCTTTGATTATAGGCAGGAATGCCTACGTCTTCTAAGTGATACGACTCATTATGCCCCCCTTGTCCGTGATCCTACCAATGAACTTCAAATCAACATCAGGAGCATGATCGAGGAGGCCCGTAATAATTCGTGGATCTCCCCCAAAGAAGCGGAGTTCCTCGACATGACGCATCCTCGTGTTCCATACTTCTATTGTTTACCTAAAATACACAAAGGTACTTTACCCCCTCCGGGACGTCCTATTGTATCAGGCATCGGCTCAGTGTTAGAACCGTTGTCTGTTTTCTGTGATATCTTTCTTCAACCTTTAGTTAAAGAATCAAGCACTTTTCTCAAGGATACGACACACGTTCAGAACCTCATAGAAAATATCAACTCTTACACCCAAGTTTAAGCCCTCATCACCTTGGATGTAGAGGCTTTATATACCAATATTCCTCAGGAGGCACATCTACAAGTGGTGGAGTCAGCTCTCCTAGGTACCTGTTGGTCATCTCCGACTCCGATCCACTTTGTGATGCAATGTCCAAATCTAGCTATGAAAGGGAATTTCTTTCAAATTGAAGATGCCCTATTCCATCAGATTCAAGGGACATCTATGGGTAGTACATTTGCACCCAGTTTGGCTTGTTTGTATATGTTCAATCTTGAGAAATTGTTCATATTACATCCATCCAATCCTTTTCATGATTACATCACCTTGAGGCGAAGATATATTGACGATATTCTGATTGTTTGAAAGGTCCATATGAAACTATAAACAATTTTACCCAATGGGTTAACACTCTGGACCCCTTTGTGAGATTTACTGCTCACCATTCATCTACACTGGTTTCCTTTTTTGACCTTGTCATCAAGATAGATAATGGTAAACTTACCACCAGTACATTTCACAAGAGCACTGATCGCAACAGTTTACTCCTATATGATAGCCACCATCCTAAGGCCTTGCGTGACAACTTACCTTTTGGACAATTCCTTAGGCTACGTCGCAAATGTAGCTCCATTCAAACCTTTGACATCCAGTCCCAAGACCTCAAAGAGAAACTCTTTGACCGACATTATCCTGAAAATGTCATTAACCCTGCTTATAAAAGAGCTCGTAATTACCATGGAGATGCTCTCCTGACACCTGTACTTAGATAATCAGGTAGACGTTTGACATGCGTCTCTACCTTTACCCCGTTGTCCAACTCTATTAAGAAACTTATCAATAAACGTTAGAACATCCTACAGAGTGGCGGTGTTCAGATCCCGAGGCCCCTCTTTGCTTTTAAAAGATCTCCTAATATACGAGATTTGGTTGTCCACACTCGCCCTCGGGCACAACCCGACGTGGATAAACAGACTACTCTATGGAACTTACCTCCAGTGTTGGGGCATTATCCGTGTGGTTCCTGTAATGTCTGTCCTCTTACTAAACGCATTGATAGAATAGACCTTGATCATTTTGGCACCTGGCATTTGAATAAACATACAAACTGTAACACCCGCCAGTGTATCTATCTGATCTCTTGTCCCTGTGATCTGAAATATATTGGGATGACTACTCGTCCTGTTAAACAACGTATCAATGAACACCGGAGCAACATTAGATGCTCACGCATTACTACTAAGCTCAGCTCACATTTTTTAGAAGCCAAACACGGCCCTGATGACATGTGGTGGATTGTTCTACAGGTGCCGAAAAACAACGGTAATGATCCCAATCTTTTATTCAGAACAGAACAACGTTGGGTGTTTAGACTCAAAACCCATAGTGAGGGTCTTAATGACGAGATCCCTTGGAACTCTATATCTATCTAGTAGTTGCTAGCCCTTAAAAAATTATTTTTGAACTTTTTTGATTTTTCATCACATCTCTAGTCTTAACCACCTTGGGTCCCTATGTGATACATACACATTCCCGTGACCCCTGACTTAACTTCGCCATTTTGTTATTTGTGGGACTTTTGTCCTCCACTTGTCTGTATGCCCATTTTAACTTGGCATCTTTATCATTACTATTCTACTGAGTATAGATTTTCACCGTCCACCTGATTGTGTAATTTCACTGAGTACAGACAGTCGACTTAGGCATCTCTGAGTGTCCATGTCCCTTAGACATCATTTACTTAGATGGATGGCTACACGTACACTATGTTCCTAGGTGGGTAATTGCATACTGACTCCATACAGCCAACTTAGGCATTCCTGGATGATAATGACTATGTGACTACATCCACGATGATGGTTAATATATATTTTTTACATTTTTTCACACATTTGGCTTTGCTTGTTTTGTTATTGTTTTTTGCACATCCTTGGTCTATGTTTACTGACGGGTCTGATAGTTCAGGGCCTCTGATTTTGCATTATTATGCATCGGGGCCCTGGATCTTACTTTTCTGAGCCCCGTTAAAAGATGGCCGATACCGCATTATTAGGCCCCAGGACCCTCCAAATTGTCTTTTGGAGCCTGTTCCAATATGGCCACGAGGCCAGGATAGGATTCCTTTTGTGATTTGTATGACCCGGAACAACCAGCTGGTTGGTTCTGGATCAGGACGCATGAAGCGTTTCCCAGGCAACATAAAAAGCGCCCGAGGACGCCGCTCGAGCGTATACGGGCGGGCGTCCTCAGGGCAGGTTTACCGCAACTACGGAGGATATGACAAGTGAGTTATTTTTTAGACGTGGGGGCTCTGCCACCCGCCCCCACCTCTCCTCACATTGCTATTTGGCTCCCGCTCAGTGTGGGTGAGCCCTCCTTCATTTTCTGATTACACACTAACATGAGGCACCGGTAGAGTCAGCATCCATGGGCCTTGAATAACTTTTTGACTTTTTGACTTTGAGCCCATCCTGTATGCGTTTGCATAACTTTTTTTGTGTGTTTATACAAGCAAGTTATGTGTACATAGGTATTCCACTACTTCTTAACCTGTACAGGAATTGAGTTACTGTCTCAATTACCAGTTGTGTATGACTGATGTTGAACAAGTGTTATATTTCAGATTTTTCCATTAACACAGCGACCATTTGATTTTGCCTGTTGTGCTCCCGTGTTGACAATCCAGTTTATGACATATTGACATGCATTGTTCTTTCACTATGTTGTGTACACCTATAGTATCACCTCTTTGGTCGAGGCTAGCGCGTGCCTCGGGAGCTCTGCCTCGAATGTGGGATGGTAAGCCTTTGTTTTCCCTTTTTATGTGGCACTCTTTTTGGGGTATGTTTGCTGTGCTTTGTGAGTACACCCTTTCAGGTACCTATTTGCACGTTGGCACTAATTTGAACTTGTTTTTTACTTTCATGCAGGGCGACTGATTGACCTATTGACTTTGACAAATTGTCTTCAACTTTTAAGTGACACCTCAGCACTTCATGTTTTCGTTTTTGAATAGGAGAAGTAGTTTCCGGGTCCTGACGAAGCGTCGTGGGATCATTTTTTGACCCAAAAAAGACGCGAAACATGTTGACCATACAATAGATAGGATTAGGTATACTACCCTTCCTTCTTTATAGAGCATAGCAGGACATTATTCCAGCCAATACTCTAAATGTTTTTAATCTTGGCCTGAACCTTTTTGGGTACATTAAAATGATGTTTTAGGCTCAGAGACATTTTTATCTTCACTCTCCTTCACATACACTTCCTTTTTTACTTCTCTAGTCAGTTCTTATTCCAGACCTTCATCTGGCAAGTTGCCTTCAGTAGAGTACCACCCCCATTGGGGGGTGGCACACCAGATATTGCAGTACCGGTCTGGCGTGGAGATTGCCCAATGATGAAACAGGTCACCTTTGCGGGTGCTTGAGGGCTCTCCTGATACTCCTCTGGATCTCTGACTTTCATTCGCCCTACTCTGCTGGCACCCCGAATAGGTTGGATGCCTTATGGAACAGTGTACCTTTCTTTATATTAGGTTACTTGGGAGACTGCACACTGGACGATTAATCTCCCCGTCCCTCTTTTGTATTTGGAGGACAAACTAGACAGTTGACATGTCAATCTGTGTACGTCCTGTGTTTTTGAAGGTGACAAATGAACCCAAGGGCTGTGTTACACGGCTTAATTAGTATCAATGGTTGACGGTGTATTTGACATAATGGCAACTCCTACGCTGTTCCAGGCATCATCATGGGCAGTGCTTTTTTAAATGGGTGGTGTGCATGGGGGTGATCACAGGTGTGGGCTGCATCTGTTTCTCACCAGTCCTGTTGGTGAGACTTGCATTCTAAGGGCCAACAGACATTTTCACAAGGGGAAGCAATCTACATGTGCTAACAGGGCTTTGAAACTAGAAGACAGTGTATAAATTGACCTGACGTCCATGCAGTCAGATGTTATATGACAATGGCATACCTTAGGAAAGGGTGTAGCACACTGGTTTGCTAATGTTGGTCTGTGTGTGTAGAGGAGGTATTATCAGGGTACACATCTTAGTATTCCAGGGACCTCTTCCGACAGGTGGGTTGTGACCAGGTGCATGGGTGTATCAAGAGTTAGGAAATGGGCTGACATGTGCATGGAATGTCATGTGCGCAATGCATGTCATATGTGTGGCACTTGTGCTGTCTATGTTCCGCTTCTATGGAACTCTAGCCACAGATATTCCTTGCAACTATTGGATGCAGTTGGACTAACTGCTGTTAAGGGTCTTGTCAGACATTCCTGTTAGTGATGCCAAAGCACATTGACTACCTCATGTAGAGGCTTGTTTTCCCCTTATTGGGTGATGGTGTCATAGTTGTGTGCCATATGCTGCGTTGGACCTTGCTTTCAACATGTATGTGTGAAACAGTTGTGGTCCTCTGCTATTGGCCTTCAAAGGAGATATGTACATGATATATGTCATTAAGAGTGTGTGTGTATGTGACCATTGTATGTTAGGCATCACATAAGCTCTGGGATGTTCCGTGTCCTACTCAGTATCTCAGCAATGCTCCATGAGGCAACACTCTTATTCTGATAAGTAGAGATGAAGGTGTGTAAAAAGGAACAGCCAGACCATGATATGGTGATTATAATAGGTGTTTATTTAAATTCGTTAACTAAAGTGGTGAAGGTGATCATATTCAGAAGAAATTATTTACAATCTGTTGCCGCCTGCGTATACCAGCATCCTCCTCTTCCTCCTCTTCAGGCATGTGTGGCTCTGGTTCCAGGAGGGGAATGTTTCTTCTGATGCAAATGTTGTGCAATATTGCACATGTGAGGATGATCCTACAGACCATCTCGGGGGAATATAGTAGGCTACCACCAGTGATGTCGAGGCAGCGGAACCTTGACTTGAGGATGCCGAAGGTCCGCTCAATAATGCTGCGTGTCCTCCTATGGGCCTCGTTGTATGCACGCTCTGCAGCTGTACTCGGGTTGCCAAATGGTGTCATAATCCATGGCTGGATGCCATACCCCTGATCAGCTGCAAGAGAAAATTAATGGGATCATGTTGATGTAGCTGGCACTATTGAAAAGACCTTTCATGGCAGTAGTTGTCTTGTGTTGTCTGTGACTCTTTTGTGTACTAATGTGACATCCTATGCTTGTAGGCTATACCATCTGCATGGTGTTGTTTCCTTGGCTGAACGAGTGTTTGTCTGCTAACCGTTTGTCAGCAGTATGTTTTGGAATTTGCAGTACAGTGTGCCCTCCCTAGCATTGTGACTTGTGATACAGGTGTCCGTGAGTCTTCACTGGGGGTGAGATGATAGTTCCATGCACAGTTAAGATTGAAAGTGTTGTTAACACGTTCATATCAAAGTACCCTGGACATCCCATACCTTTAGACTTATGCAATGTATTAATGTAAAGGTCATTGGGACACTTATAATTTGCAAGGTGACATTTCTGCAACCCCACTCATTGACGTCTTCACATTAGGCTGTACAGTAAATTCCGATGTGTGACAGGTTCAATGGTGACTTAAGAAACATGGTTAGTGAAGTCACGACCTCAGTGTGTTCCTGTTGACATGTTGCTGTTGGGGTGTATGTGTTGTGTGTCCTAGAGGGTTGCTGTGCAGTGTGCATAGAAGTAGGTTTTTGTACTTACCAACAAGTAGTCCATTGCCATACCGTCCATCCTGGAAGTGTTGCTTGATGGTGCAGTGACGGAAGATGAAGGAGTCATGAACACTCCCAGGATATTTAGCCACGATGTTGGTGATCAATCCCTGGTGATCGACAATGGCCTGCACGTTGATGGAATGTGTGTGCTTGCTGTTGCGGTAGAGGTGTTCAGTTGCAGCACGTGGCACAAAGCGTACATGTGTGCAGTCGATTGCACCAAGGACGTGTGGGAAGCCACTGATTGCGTAGAACCCCTGTTTAGTTTCCTGCTGCTTCTGCAGTGTGTTAGGGAAGCAGATGTGGCGGGGTGTCAGTCGAATGATGGCGTCCAGTACTTTGGGCAAAAAGGCGGAGAATGATGGTTGTGATATTCCGCCAACCAGGGCACCAGCTGTTTGGAAAGAGCCACTTGCCAGCATGTGAAGTACGGCAAGCAGCTTTGATTCTGTTGGGATGGTGCGGGGTGTCACCAAAGTGGGGGCCAACTGCTGTTCAATGTTTCGCAGCAGCTGATGAGTGGCTTGCCAGTTCAACCGGTACCTCTGTATGATGTTGTGTTCCCTGAGGCCCTGAAGGGTTGTTCTTGTGTGGAATATCCTCACCTGCCTTCTGCGCTGCCTTAGGGGGCCCTTCTGGTGTTGTTGTAGCTGCTGTTGTTGCTGCTGGGCTCTGCATCTGCGGGAACGCTGGATTAGTATCACCTCCATGGCTCTCTGTTGCTGCTCTGCTGCTCTGCTGTTTGTTCTGTGTGTTCTGATTAAATACAGGTGTGTTTGCCCCATTTTAATGCCTGCCCTGACCCAGGCGTTAATTGTTTACGCTAATCGGGCTGTGCGTCATTTTCTGGCTCTGCCTCCCGGCCGTGCGTCATTTTTGCCTGAAAGCATAAATACTACGCACGTCCGTTTAAGCCATTTTTTGGGCGGGAACGCCTACCTTGCATATAATTAACGCAAGGCGGGTTGCCGCATCCAAAAAATGATGCACACGGCGGAATTTTGTCGTCCGTGGGCTCGGGCGTCAAAGTTTAAATACGGGGCAACGTTTGCGCTGATGGTGCATCAAAATTTTTGACGCACAATCGGTGCAGACGGAGTATAAATATGCCCCTCAGACTGCCACAGCGGCACACACAAACAGCGCGGTGGTCACCGCCAACAGACAGGCGGGAGACAATATACCACCCACACTATTATGACAGGCCAATCCACCACCTTTTCGGGGGCGGATTCACCGTGGATAAAAACACGGCAGAAACAGGAATTCTGAAGGGAAAACGCTCACCTCTACACACCCCACGAGGAACGAGGACACCATGGAGCTGGAACTCCAAATTCTACCTGCGATAGTCTTCCTGCTCCTCTACCAGGAGCACGAACGCCGGCGGTGAAGACCACAGTGAGTACTGCACCTACGACACAGGGGAGGGAAAAAACAGGGACACACACACGCAACACCCCCACCCACTACAACACACACACTAATGCATATTAACACATCACAGTTACACCCCCCAAGCCCCCCGGAAGAATGCAAAGACAATAGAAAATGAGTGTAACCATTGTAATACATTAAAATCAAGTAGGCAGAAATATATATATATACACCATTTACATAATATATACCAAGCATAGTAGTCCAGTTAGTGCTCCAATTAAGTCCGTGGAACACTGGGACCACACGGTATGGGCGAGGCCCACACAAGATCCCCGACCATGACGGAGAGAACACTGCAGGGGCATCAGAGAGCAACTAAACAGACACCTCAGGGGGCGGGAAAGGGGGGGCACCTCAGCCGCTTGAGTGCACGACGCCAAATCCACGAGGGGGCCATATGCCCACTGTTCCATCCTGGGGAGTGCAAAGCCACAGTCTCTCAAGTCTCTACAGTGGGTGGTTTGCCCACGGTTCCATCCTGGGGAGGTCAAAGCCACAGTCTCTCAAGTCTCTACAGTGGGTGGTTTGCCCACTGTTCCATCCTGGGGAGTGCAAAGCCACAGTCTCTCAAGTCTATACAGTGGATGGCTTGCCCACTGTTCCATCCTGGGAAGTGCAAAGCCACAGTCTCTCAAGTCTATACAGTGGCTGGCTTGCCCACTGTTCAATCCTGGGGAGTGCAAAGCCACAGTCTCTCAAGTGGATAACAGTCTCCACTGGTTCTGGAGGGGGCATGGTGCCCAGAGTGCTTCATCCTGCTAAGGACAGAGGGAGTGGATGTATCTCTCCACTGCTTCTGGAGGGGGCCTTGTGCCCAGAGTGCTTTATCCTGCCAAGGACAGAGGTAGTGGATGTGATTCTCCACTGGTTCTGGAGGGGGCATGGTGCCCAGAGTGCTTCATTCACCCCGTGACGGACTCAGTAGCGTCAGTGCCCTTGGCGCTCATGGGCCAGCGGTGCTTGAGACGGCGGTGCCCTGTTCAGCGGTGCTTGAGGCGGCGGTCTCCATTGCAGGGACTCAGCTGCTGGCGGACCTTCATGGCCCAGCGTGGCTTTTGCTGGCGGTCCTTCATGGCCCAGCGTGGCTTTTGCTAGCGGTCCTTCATGGCCCAGCGTGGCTTTTGCTAGCGGTCCTTCATGGCCCAGCGGGGCTTTTGCTGGCAGTCCTTCATGGCCCAGCGGGGCTTGTGCTGGCGGTCCTTCATGGCCCAGCGGGCTTGTGCTGGCGGTGGCCTCCTGGGCAGCTGGGCTGGTGCTGGCAGTGGCCTCCTGGGAAGCTGGACTGGTGCTGGCGGTGGCCTCCTGGGCAGCTGGGCTGGTGCTGGCGGGGGCCTCCTAGGCAGCGGGGATGATGGCGGTCTACTCCACCGTGCTGCTCTTCCCAGACTTGCCGGGTTTCTTGTGGCCTTTCCCCACCTTGGAAGGTGTCACAGCTGACTCCACACTCCCACCGGGTCCCCTGTGAGCGGCTTTGGTGGCTGGAGTCTTCCCACTCTCCCGCCGGGCACTGGCCAACTTCTGATGCTTCACAGGTGGGGTACTGTCTGTGCTGTGGCTCTGTGCCACACTGGCTGCCCTGGTGGCCGGTGCACTCCAGATTCCGGTGACTACAGGCACCACTGGTCCCGGAGATATTGTGGCTGAGGTGCTAGTTCGGGCCCTATGAGACGGACGGCGTGGGGGAGATGTGGGAAAGAGGTCAAGGTTGACCAGGAAAAGGTTTTTTGACACACTGGGACGGGTAGCTGGAGGGGGTTTGGGAGTGGAGGAAGAGGTGGTGGTTGTAGGAGGTGTTCGTTTGCTGACTTTGGGTGAAGGTGCATGCGCTTGAGGCTGTTGTGAGATGGATGGCTGTTGGGTGGGTGTGTGCCTGCGTTTGTGTATCTTGGGAGGGGACGTCACAGACACACTGGGAGAGGACACAGGGGACGTGTGAATGGTAGTGGGGGTGGTGACTGCACGTGAGCGGGATGTGGTGGTGGGTGTGATAGAGAGGGACGTAGTGGCTGTAGAGGTAGTGCATGCAGGTGTGAGTGTAAACGAGACAGGGAGGGAGGAGGGAGGCGAGGAGGGGGACACAGTGGAGGCAGTGGATGTTGGTATGTCTGCATGTGTGTGATGCTTGCGTGAGTGCCTGTGGGATGTGTGGTGCTTATGTTTGCCTGAGCTTCCCTTGTGTGTTGATGTGTGTGCATGCTGGTCTGTAGGTGTGCTTGGGATAGGCTGAGGTACAGGGGATTGGGTCTGGGTGGAGGAAGTTGGCGGGGGGAGGCTAGACACAGGGACAATGGCTGCCATCAGTGCTGAGGCCAGAGTCTGAAAAGCTCGCTGAAGGGCCACCTGTCCAGAATGAATGCCAACCAGGAATGCATTGGTTTGTTGCAACTGCCTTTCTACACCCTGGATGGCATTCAAAATGGTAGACTGCCCAACAGTAAGGGACCTGAGGAGGTCAATGGCCTCCTCACTGAGGGCAGCAGGGGTGTCTGGGGCAGGGCCTGAGGTGCCTGGGGCGGAGGTGATGCCCACCCTTCCGGGTGAGCGGGCACGGGGCGAAGGCTGAGGGGCTGCTGGAAGGGCGGTGCTGGAAGGGGGGTGGCGGCTGTACCTGTAGATGGGGGGGCACAGATGTTGCCGCCACCACAAGGGAGCTCCCATCAGAGGAGGAGTCCGTGTCACTGGACTCAGCTCCTGCCCTGCCGTGGAGCTCCCCTCACCCTCCGTCCCACTGGTGAACTCCGAGTCCGTAGTGTGGCCCTCCATGGCCATGTGGGATGCAGCCCCCTGGTGCTCCGGTGCCACTGCTCCTCCGCTTGATGATGCTAATGCACACAAGAACAGGGAGACCACAAAAAGTGGGGGACGACAGAAGAAAGACATGTTGAGTGCATGCATTACCGCTACCGTTGGCGGACACGACAGACACAGAAGTCCCCTGCACTACGCCACGCTCTTGGGCTCCACTGTTCAATCCCTGGGAAATGGCCTACTAGGCTATGGATGACATCTGCACACATAGATGACACAGGGGCATGATTAGGTGTAGTTGTCACTCTATAGAGGTGGGAGGCCATTCCCAGCTGAGCCTCCACTGTCTTCTTGCTCCAGCGGCGAATGTCCTCCCATTTTTTCCGGCAGTGGGTGCTCCGTCTGTGGTAGACCCCCAGAGTCCGGACGTCCTTGGCGATGGCACACCAAATATCTTTTTTCTGGTGGGCGCTGACCTACATAATTTGTACAGGGGAAAGATAAAGTAATTACCAACTGCACCGTCAAAGTGATTGGCCCCCATCCCTTCCCTTGCCATGTGGCACATGCACTCACCGTCATTTCATGCACGCTGCACTCTCCCTTCCTTCTTACATCCACCCCTCTCCACACAGGCATAGCCCATACATCATGCTGCCAGTGTACTTACCTGTTTGTCTGGAGGACCGTAGAGTAGTGTGTACTGGGGGAGGACCCCGTCCACGAGTTTCTCCAACTCCTCCGATGTGAAGGCAGGGGCCCTTTCCCCAGACACTCGAGCCATTGTCTCTTCCAGATCGAGGTCACAGCAGCACTTGCAGTGTAGGTCCTCTCCTGTCGAAGATCAGGTATCGAGTGATTGAACAGATGGAAAATGGCGGTCACGTCTGCAGCGGTGCGTACCGTCACTGCCGGCGTACATCGTCATTGGCTCCTGGGACCCATAGGGTCCAATGTTAACCAATGCAGCATTGCGCCACGGTCTTCGACCGCCTACCGCGACGGTGTACAACGCCAGCGCAGTTACCTCACATCCCATTGTCCCACTTTAGAGGTCAGGCAGCCGCCATTTCAGGGGCCCACATGGCTTCAATTTCAACTTGGTCACACATACCTAGGCCTAGACTCAACACACATACAGGCCACTTTTTGAGTGTTCTGTGTAAGCTGTGGGTACGTACCTCTGAGTTGTTTGACTCTGTGCTCGCTGTTGTCCTTCATAAGCACCGTCCGCTGGGACATGTGAGGAGACGGCGGCATTCTCCGGTGTACTGACCGTTGGTGGACCTGTCGACAATGGAGGAAAGACATGTTATAATCACATACAGGCTTGACCGTGCCACAATCCAGGAACTGTGTACCCAGCTGGAGCCAGACCTGATGTCAGCTATCCGCCATCCCACAGGAATCCCCCCTCAAGTGCAGGTGCTGTCAGTGCTCCATTTCCTTCCAAGTGGGTCATTTCAAACAACAGTGGCCATAGCATCAGGGATGTCCCAGCTTATGTTTTCCAACGTGTTGTCCAGAGTGTTGTCTGTCCTGCTGAAAGACACGTGGAGCTACATCGTTTTCCCTCAGGTTGAGGATTTGCCTACAGTGAAAGGTGAATTCTATGCCCTGGGACATATCCCCAACATCATAGGTGCCATTGATGGGACCCATGTGGCTTTGGTCCCCCCCCCCCCACAGGAGTGAACAGGTGTACAGAAACAGGAAGAGTTATCATTCGATGAATGTACAGATGGTATTTTTGGCAGACCAGTACATCTCCCATGTGAATGTCATGTTCCCTGGCTCCGTGCATGACTCTTACATCCTGTGGAATAGCAGCATCCCTTATGTGATGGGGCAACTCCAGAGGCATCGTGTGTGGCTCTTAGGTGAGCACCTGGAAGGAAGACAGTGGGAATGGGTTTCTGGGTCTGGGGATATCCCTCCAGGTTAGTGTGTGTCTAAGAGTTGTCCCTCGCCATTTGCAGGTGACTCTAGTTACCCCAACCTGTCATGGCTACTGACCCCAGTGAGGAATCCCAGGACAAGGGCAGAGGAACGCTACAATGAGGCCCAGGGGCGAACTAGGAGGGTGATCGAGCGGACCTTCGGCCTCCTGAAGGCCAGGTTCAGGTGCCTCCATATGACAGGTGGATCCCTATTCTACTCACCAAAGAAGGTGTGCCAGAACATCGTGGCCTGCTGTATGCTTCACAACTTGGCTTTGCGACGACAGGTGCCCTTTCTGCAGGAGGATGGTCCAGATGGCGGTGTTGTTGCAGCTGTGGAGCCTGTGGACAGTGAAGACGAGAAAGCAGAGGAAGAAGACATGGACAACAGGGACTCAGTGATCCAGCAATATTTCCAGTGAAACACAGGTAAGGATACAAACCTGTCTAAACACTACTGCCTCTCTACTGTCTGTCTTTTTCACCAAGTGTATGGTCACTGAGTTGTCACTTTCCTTTACGATTTCACAGATCTGGGTCCCACAGTGTGACATCTGCTTTGATTCCTCATGGGCTAGAGCTGTGTGACATAGGTATGTTGAAATTACAAATGAAAGAGCTTTTTGCCACAGTTATTGCTAATACAGTATTCCGAAATCACAGACAGACTCCAGATTGTTTTGTGCTTTAAGGGTGTTTATTTTAGTGCTCAAAATTGGAGGGGGTAGCAAAATGGTGAGGGGTGATGGCGGAGGAATGTCCGTGGCAGAGTCCAGTCTATTGGTCTCACAGGTGCATTGCCCATATGGGCATAGGAAGTGGAGCTGGGGCAGTTTAAGTATGGACAGGGTGACAAAGTGCGACAGTAGGATGACAATCAGGGTGGTCTCATTTATTGGCGGGGGTCTTGGCATCGTTCTCTGTCTTGTTCCTGGATCTCAGGGACTGTTTGCAATGTGGTTCTCCCTCTGCAGGGGGTGGGGTGCTGGTGTGGTGGTCCTGTGGCGGGGCGTCCTGTCCACTAGCGCCGGCGGAGGTGGTGGGCAGTTCATCGTCCTTACTAGTGTCAGGGGCCCCTTTGTAGTGCCACAGTGTCCCTCCTGGTGTTGAGTACTTCCTTCAGCACCCATACAATGGTGCCGAGGGTGGAATTGATGGATCTGAGTTCCTCCCTGAAGCCCATACTCTGTTCCTCCTGCAGGCGCTGGGTCTCCTGAAACTTGGCCAGTACCGTTGCCATTGTCTCCTGGGAGTGGTGGTAGGCTCCCATGATGGAGGAGAGGGCCTTGTGGAGAGTGGGTTCCCTGGGCCTGTCCGCCCCCTGTCACACAGCAGCCCTCCCAGTTCCCCTGTGTTCCTGGGCCTCCGTCCCCTGAACCATGTGCCCATTACCACTGCCCCCAGGTCCCTGTTGTTGTTGGGGTGGTGGGTTAGCCTGGTTTCCCTGTAGTGGTGGACACACTGCTGATAGACGTGCCCTGGGGACAGAGGTATGGGCCCGCTGGGTGGGTGCTGTGCTGGTGTTTCCAGAGGGGGGAAGCTCTGTAGTGGCCTGTGACTGGGTGTGGGGAACCGACTGTCCCGAGGTCCCCGATGGGCCGGGCTGGTCATCTATATCCAGTTGGACAGAGGTGCTGTCATCACTGTGGGCCTCTTATGTTGGTGGTGTGGACATGTGTGGACCCTCCTGTGCGGTGACGTTGGGTAGGGGTCCTGCAGGGGTATAAAGGCATGATTATTGCATCTGTGTGTGTCATGGTGTGCAATGGGTGGGTGACCGTGTACCCCAGTGCTTGCATTCCTGTGTGGGACCTTGTGTGATGATGGTTTAGGGGGGTGTATGGGTATGTGCAGTGGGCGTGCTTTAGTGATGGGTGTCCATGCTTTGTTGTTGCATGCAGGGCTTGGTGTTGGGATGTGTGGTTTGTGATGTTGGGACATTTGTGAGGAGTTGGAGTGATGGGGGTGAGGGCGAGGGTGGGGGTATGTGATAGCATGCAGGTAGGGTGGGGAATGTAATAGTAAAGCTTTGACTTACCAGAGTCCATTCCTCCACCTACTCCTGCGAGACCCTCAGGATCTGAATCGCCAAGACCTGCTCCTCCCATGTTGTTAGTTGTGGGGAGGAGATGGGGGTCCGCCGCCAGTCCGCTGAACCGGCAGGTGGTGTCTTGAGACCACGGAACGCACCTTCCCCCGTAGGTCGTTCCACCTCTTCCTGATGTCCTCCTGATTTCTTGGGTGTTGTCCCACTGCGTTGACCCTGTCCATGATTCTTCGCCATAGCTCCATCTTCCTAGCTATGGAGGTGTGCTGCACCTGTGATCCGAATAGCTGTGGCTCTACCCGGACGATTTCCTCCACCCTGACCCTGAGCACCTCCTCCGAGAACCTGGGGTGTCTTTGCCGTGCCATGGGGTGGTGTAGGCGATGTGTGGGGTGGTGTGTGTGGTGATAAGTGTGCTGATATGTAGTGGGGTGTTGTGTGAGGTGCGTGGAAGTTATGTCGGTGATGGTGTTGTGTGCCTGTGGATGCTAGTGTTGTTGCTGGTGGTGTCTCTCTTTGGCTTTCATTTGTGATTTGTGGTTTTAAGGGTTTGTGGGTGATGTGGGTTTGTGTTTTATATTGTATTGGATGTGTGGGAGTTGTGTGTGTATGTGTATCAGGTGTGTGTATTTCGAATTGTCCAATGTGGCTGTGTTTTGGAGATGTGTGTGTATTTTGAGCGCGGCGGTGTGTACCGCCAATGGAATACTGCGGTTGAAAGACCACCGCGTGGATTCGTGGGTCGTGATAGTGCGGGCTTATTTCTGTTGGTGTGACGGTGGAGGTTTTGTTTTCGCCAGTTTATCACTGACCTTTGGTGTGGCGGACTTGTGTGGGTGTCTGAATTTTGGCGGATTCCGTGCTGTGGATCATAATAGCTGTGGCAGATTTCCGCGGCTGCGGCGGTGTGTTGTCGGTGTTCTGCACGACAGTAAGCGGCTTTTACCGCCAATGTTGTAATGACCCCCTATGTCATTTACAGTGTGTGTGTATGTGACAGTTGTATGATACGCATCACAATTGCTCTGTGATTTTCTGTGTCCTGATCGGTATATCAGCAATGCTTCATGAGGCAACACTCTTACTCTGATAGTTAGAGATAAAGGTGAGCAAAAAGGATTAGCCAGACCATGTTATGGTGATTATAATCGGTGTTTATTTACATTAGTTAAGAAAGTGGTGATGGTGATTATATTTAAAAGAAATTGTTCACAATATGTTGGCGCCTACGCAATCCAGCGGCCGTGTTTTGTTGTTCCCCTCATGTTGCAGCCCAGCATCCTCCTCTTTCTCCTCTTCAGGCATGTGTGGCTCTGGTTGCAGGAGGGGAATGTTCCTTCTTATGCAAATGTTGTGCAGGATGGCACATGTTAGAATGATCCTACAGACCATATCAGGGGAATAGAGGAGGCTACCACCAGTGATGTCGAGGCACCTGAATCTCGACTTGAGGATGCCGAAGGTCCTCTCGACTATGGTGCGTGTCCTCCTATGTGCGTCATTGTAGGCACGCTCTGCTGCAGTACTTGGGTTGCCAATAGGTGTCATTATCCATGGCTGGATCCCATACCCCTGATCAGCTGAAAGAGAAAATGAATGGGATTATGTTGATGTTGCTTGCCCCATTGATATCACCTTGCATGGCAGTAGTTGTCTTGTGTTGTCTGTGACTCTTTTGTGTTATTGTGTTGCATCCTAGGCTTGTAGGATGTACCATCTGCATTGTGTTGTTTCCTTGGCTGAACGAGTGTTTGGCTGCTGACCGGTTGTCAGCAGTATGTTTTGGGATTTGCAGTACAGTGTGCCCTCCCTAGCACTGTGACTTGTGATACAGGTGTCCCTGTGTCTTCACTGGGGATGAGATGATAGTTCCATACAAAGGTTAAATTTTACAGTGTTGTTAACACGTTCATATCAATGTACCCTGGACATCACATACCTTTAGACTTATGCACTGGATTAATGTAAACATAATTGAGACGCTTACAATTTGCAAGGTGACATTTCGGCAACACACTCCAAACGTTGTGATCATTGACGTCTTAACATTAGGCTGTACAGTAATTTCAGATGTGTGACAGATTCAATGGTGACCTATAAAACATGGCTAGCGATGTCACAACCTCAGTGTATTCCTGTCGACATGTTGCTGTTGTGGTGTATGTGTTGTGTGTCCTAGAAGGTTGCTGTGCAGTATGTATATAAGTAGATTTTTGTACTTACCAACAAGTAGTCCATTGCCATACCGTCCATCCTGGAAGTGTTGATTGATGGTGCTGTGACGGAAAATGAATGAGTCATGGACACTCCCAGGATATTTGGCCACGATGTTGGTGATCAATCCTTGGTGATCGACAATGGCCTGCACATTGATGGAATGTGTGTGCTTCTTGTTGCGGTAGAGATGTTCAGTTGCAGCAGGTGGCACAAGGCATACATGTGTGCAGTTGATTGCATCAAGGACGTGTGGGAAGCCACTAATGAGGTAGAAGCCCTGTTTTGTTTCCTGCAGCTTCTGCAGTGTGTTAGGGAAGCAGATGTGGCGGGGTGTGAGTCCAATGATGGCATCCAGTACTTTGGGCAAAAAGGCATAGAATGATAGCTGTGATATTCCGGCAACCAGGGCACCAGTTGTTTGAAAAGAGCCACTTGCCAGCATGTAAAGTACGGCAAGCAGCTTGGTTTCTGTTGGGATTGTGCGGGGTGTCAGCAAGGTGGGTGCCAACTGTGGCTCAATATTTCGCAGCAGCTGCTGAATGACCTGCCAGTTCAACCTGTACCTCTGGATGATGTCATGTTCCCTGAGGCCATGAAGAGTTGTTCTGGTGCAGAATATCCTCTCCTGCCTTCTGCGCTGCCTTTGGGGTCCCTGCTGGTGTTGTGGTAGCTGCTGTTGTTATTGCTGGGCTCTGCGTCTGCGTGCACGCTGGATGAAAAGCACCTCCATGTCTCCCTTTTGCTGCTCTGCTGTTGCTTCTGTGTGTTCTAATTAAATACAGGTGTGTTTGCCCCATTTTAATGCCTTCCCTGACCCAGGCGTTAAAGTTTAATGCAAATCGGGCTGTGTGTCATTTTCCGGCTCCGCCTCCCGGCCGTGTGTCATTTTTGCCTGAAAGCATAAATACGACGCACAGCCGTTTAAGTCATTTTTGGACAGGAAAGCCTACCTTGCATATGAGTAACGCAAGGCGGGTTGCCGCATCCAAAAAATGACACACATGGTGGGATTTTGACGTCTGCGGGCATCAAAGTTTAAATATGGGGCAAGGTTTGTGCTGAATGTGCGTCAAAATTTTTGACGCACATTCGGCACAGACGGAGTATAAATATGCCCCATAGACTTCAGATTCATACAAGCATATTTGCAATAATGCATCTTGTGATGCACACACACTGGGTCGACTAATACATTAGTAGCCACTGCACACACATTGAGGCATAGGCATTGAGGTATTGTACTCATGTGCATCACCTTGCTATCCTCTCCTGATGCCAAACATGCCCATATATGTAGGCCACACATATGGCCATCTAGTGCATCAGCCAAGCGTCAAAATCCTGTTAATGAATCCTGTTAATGAAGTAGCGGGTCATGGTCCGCTGCAGGATGATGTCTCACATGTGAACATACACCATCAACACCAAAGTGGGTGCAATCAGCCTATCTCAGTTGTGTTCCAAATGTAACATAACATTACAATGGAAAAAATCCCCAAAACCAGTTCATGCCCTGAAATTTCGACGTTTTTATCGATATGCGTCATATTTTTCCACGCATACAGATTGTGTGTCATATTTTTAGACGCACAGGAGTGAAAATTAGGCCGCATCCAAATAATTGTAAAGACAATTTACTATTATTTGGATGCTGCCTAATTTTCACTCCTGTGCGTCGAAAAATATGACGCACAATCTGTATGCGTGAAACAATATGACGCATAACGATAAAAACGGCGGCCATTTTATGCAGGAAGTGATATAATAGGATATCCTGTTTACAGAATATGTACAGTGGGTGTACTTTCACTTTCACTTTGCAGTCTGTGAATCTTCTAGACTGTGTGGCTGTGTTCAGAGTGTTGTCCAGTGATTTTGTGCTTTTGTGTCCTGTGTGCTATCTTACTTGTTACTCTGTGAAATAAATATTGTTGTTGTATACTATTTGAGTGTGTTTTGTTTACAATTGTCCGGTATTGTATGGTATTTGTTGTTTCTGGGAGTCTGTTATGGGTAGTGCTAGTATGGGGATAGTTGGGCTCTTTTAGTTGTTAAGTTTACTTTTTTTTGTACTTCTACTTTCCCCCTTTTCTCCTTTCTTCTTCTTTATCCCCTATTCCCCTCTTCGGTGCTGAGATGTTGGGTAGGCCACGTCTTGGCAGGATGGGTGAGGAGGAGCTTGGGGGGTTTATATGGCTTGTGTGCCATTTCCTCCCACTCATGATTGAGGCAGGGGGCAGGGTGATACAGGGTTTTCAGACTGAGGCGCAACAAATCCGGTGGGGAAAGGTGCTGCATCACTTGCAGCACATGTATGGGAGCCAGAGGAATGACCACCAGCTGAAGAACCGCTGGGCTGACCTCATCACCAGGGAGCAAGATCTGCTGGACCACCTGGGAATAGTGATTGGTGGCACTGTTGGTGAGTAAAAATCATGTAAATCTGCACAATTAAAAGATATGTAGTGACATCAGATGATTTGTACAATATCTGCCAGCTAAGTTGCTGACTGTGTTTAATGCTGCGGGAACATACAGGGTCATTGATGGACTATGTGAAGGACCACAATTGCTAGCTGTCAGGAAGCACGTGCTCTGCAAACTTACAGAATATGTTTGCTTAATGTAATTTGGTGCCGCCTTTGTGTCAGACAGCAACACAAAATAGGAGCCAATTATGTCTATATGGGTCACATTTGCCAGTGATGTGATTTACTAAAATATTGGCAACCTTTGTTGACGCAATAGCTAGACTGACTTTAGAAACACTACACGATGCAGAAAATGAGTGCTGGCTTCACGTCAATTGATGATAGCAATGTGGCCCAGACATATGTCTCATGTGTGTCTGGTGAGTGTGTCAGGAAAGAGTTTTTGGAAGTTCTATGAATGTTAGGGATTATTGTGGCCTTCATCTTTTTGGATACATGTCAGATCTGGATTTGAAAACATCGGGAAAAGGTGCCCTCAGCTAACATCTCACACTGGTATTTGGAGTTTCTTGTGCCACATTCAAATTAGGGATGGCAGTCCAAAGGTATGCACATGGGTTCATATCTCTATGTTTGGTGCAAATCACCATTGCTGGGCCACATTAAATGAAGAAACTGTAACAACATGAGGGCTTACAAAGGTCCCTGCCCCTCTGTACATTGTACCTATGTGTCATAAATGTGTCATGGCCACATAGGCTGTTTCACTGGTAATGCAGTCCTCAAGTAACCAGGCTTTGGAAGTCTCTCTTGGATGCACATGATGAGACGAGTACACACCATTATTATTTCTGCTCACTAATGAAGGGCCATGTTTGCCACCACATGATAGTTAGGGCCACTGCATGTGTGCAGATATGTGTGTAATTGTCACAGGAGACCCATGCTATATACATATTAGCCGTGATATATCAGATGCAGTATCATCTTGTCTGAATGGCTTTCATTACTTATGACATCTTACACATTGTTTTTGTCTTTGGAATTGTTGGTCAGTGCACAGATTTTGAGCACATTTCTTCCTTCCATGCCTTACAGGTGGACCAGCACCCTACACTGTGGGAGAGGTGGCTACATTTAAGGACCCCGACCACTCCAGTAAGTGTTGATATGTCTGTTATGTGTTGTGTTTGCTGGTGATGTGTGATGGACTTCTGTGTGTTGAACACATAGCAAGGTGTGATGCGCTGGCCAATCATTTGTCTTGTTCTATGAGTGGGATTTCAGTTTCTCACCATTTTTGAGTTGGCCAATGCTTATTCTATTGTATTATCTTGGGATTGTAGGTCATTCCTGTAGGCCCCGCAATGAGAACTGGTGTGAGTCATGTGGATAACACTTGTATGAACAAGAGTCGCACTGGAACTCATCTCAGATTTAGGGGGTCATTCTGACCCCGGCGGTAAAAACCGCCGGGGCTGGGGTCGGCGGTAGCACCGCCAACAGGCTGGCGGTGCTCCGCCGGGCATTCTGACCGTGGCGGTACAGCCGCGGCCAGAAGCGGAAAGCCGGCGGTGTACCGCCGACTTTCCGCTGCCCAAGGGAATCCGCCATGGCGGCGCAGCTTGCTGCGCCGCCATGGGGATTCCGACCCCCTCACCGCCATCCTGTTCCTGGCGGTTCCGCCCGCCAGGAACAGGATGGCGGTGAGGGGTGTTGTGGGGCCCCCGTAAGAGGGCCCCACTTTGTATTTCAGTGTCTGCAAAGCAGACACTGAAATACGCAACGAGTGCCACTGCACCCGTCGCACATCCTCCACTCCGCCGGCTCCATTCGGAGACGGCATCCTCATGGAGGGGTGTTTCCCACTGGGCTGGCGGGCGACCTTTTGGCGGTCGCCCGCCAGCCCAGTGGGAAACCCAGAATGACCGCCGCGGTCTTTTGACCGCGGTACGGTCTTCTGGCGGTTCCCTCCAGGTGGGCGGCTCCCTCCGCCCGCCGGGGTCAGAATGACCCCCTTAGTCTGCCTGTCAGACCCACATTCTCCCAGATTGGGAATGCAAATCGCTTTCCAACAGACTTCTGCTTCCCTATTCACCAAAGTACTTATTAAAATGTAGGTAGAACTTCCTAGCAGCATGTAGTTCCACATGTAGTGCTACAAGTATGTGGCACTCGAGTGCAATGGCCTAGGTGTGCATGCAAATCATGATCATGGGTGTTCTTGCAACTCTGTGTCTGTTGCAAGTCATGCCTTACTGGAAGTATATGATGTGGACAAAGGTCTGCATTTCCTGACATGTGTGGCGCTAGGATTGGTCAAGGGTTTGCTGTCTCCTATTTGTTGATAGACCTTACCTGTGGTGTGTGTGTAGAGCCAAACACATGTCCAACTTTCTATAGACTCCTGGGTGTCCAAGTTGTTTGAAATTGTTTGTTGCTTCTCCACCCCCCCACCCTCAAACACAGGCATGGGTTTGTGAATAGGGTACCTAGGACTGATGCTACCAGTATGTTACACAGACATGTGAATAAGTGAATGTTTGGTCAGAAACTAGTATACACACTGAGGTATGGCACATGAGTACTATACTAGGAAGTCCAATTACAACTTGCAGATCATGTGGCTTTAGATTTCCATCCCGTACACTGACATCTGTAGCCCTGGCATTGGCGAAGGATGTGCAGCATGATTGTTAGCTGACAACTGGCAGAACTCAGATGCCAAATTAATGCCAGTTGTTACCCATCTTGTAGGGTTTGGATGTGCTATGTGTGATATGACCTTTGTAGGCTGCCCTGCCATGTACTTCCTCAGGGATATTCAATGATCTCTATGATGATATGAGCTGTTACAAGTACAGTAGATGTACTGTCTGATTTACTTCTTGTGCCATTTCACACAATGCAGTTCCTAATGTAAATTGTTTGCCTTTGTCTTCACAGCTGCGAACATGACACCCATCCAGGTCCGTGAGTTCAAGAGGCGGGATATGAGGTACCAGCATATCCTGCTGGTAAAGTCGGGGTTCAGACGGATTGCCCAAAGATGCCGGAATGAACGGGCCTCCGGAGCATGGAGGGCTTTCCCACAGGGTGGCCCTACTTTGCCCACCACAGCCACCCCCAGCACAACCACCACTTCCACCCAGTTGGCACCACCCACAGCTGGGACTATTGTCCCAACGTCTACAGTTGCTCCAGGCCCCAGCAGTGGAACACCTTCAGGGCAGCCCACAGGCATTGACTCTACACGCCCACACACATCCTCCGCCGGTACCCAGACTGCCCCAGCTGCTACAGTTGACCCTGCAGATTTTCAGGCAATGGAAAGAAAAATGGACCGTGTGCTACGGAAAATCAGTCACCTGCAGCGGGATGTTCGACATATGAACAGGCGTGTGCGATCCATAAAGTGGACCCTCCGGAGGGCCAACCTCTAGACTTTTGATATGGACATGATTCCCTCCCCTCCCTCCTCTTTCCTTGTTCTTATACTTATTGGCTTAGGGGGCTTAGTGTTCGGTTAGTATAGGCTGTTAGTTAGGGTCCTGATGCTTTCTATTTTTACTTTTTAAGTGTGTGGGTGGGTGAGTGGGGTTCTATGTTGGGGTTCTTGTGTGTTTACAAAAAAAAATAAAAAATATATATATATTTTTTTAAATATCAAAAAAATATATATTTGTTTAGGATAGTCTAGTATGTGTTTAGGTTAGTATCTGTTGTCCTCCGTGTGTCCCATCTCATAAGGGGGGTGGCGGGTTGATGTTTAGAACGTTTTGTTACATGTGATAAGTAAGTTTAGGTTAGGTTAGTTAGGGACAGTTGTGGGTAATGAGTAGTTAAGGTAGATTGGGGTAGGTAAGACTTTTCCATGAGTTTCCTCTTCTGTGATTACCGTTTAATAAATATATAGTGAACCCTTTACATAATGTGTTAAATGCTTGTTGATCAGGGCCTTGGCATTAGTGTACATTGATTTTGTTCTATTACATTTGTGACCTACGCTACGAACAAATCCCAACTGAGCTGTAAGATTGGCAGCTACCCCAGAGCTACTTGCAAAGATTCCACCATTTATTGCAACCACCAATCACAGTTAATATGGATCCCAAAGTGTTTTTGTCAATAAGTATGTTTTCAAAGTCACAAACAGTGCTTCCAGATTTGGTATTGGGGGAACTGTTTTAGGTGTGACTGCAGTGTGATGTTCAAGGACACCCTTATAAGGTGAGTTGTCGTAAGCACTCTTGTAGTATCGTCTTCATGACTCACATACATCATTTGTGACACGGTTCAGCATGATTACTTATTTGGATGTAAACTCAGACACCTTAATTCATGCAGTTTTTGGAGTGTTTGCTTGGATTTGTGTGCACTGTTATATGTGTTAGTATTGCATGGTGACAACATTTTGCTGCCACTATTTGATGACTTAAATATCCCTTGGAGAAGCATTATTCTGTCCAACACAGCATGATGGTGTATGGTTTCTCACTTCATTCGATATTACCCTCAGAAATGGCAGAGTATGATGCAATCCTGGCCAGTGTGCAAATTTATCTGACTACATAATTCCAGGACAGTTGTATTGTCAGGCTATGTAATTTGACAGGAGTCACATTTCATTTATCTACTGCACAGTTGATGTGTCACATTACACAGAGACAAAGTTGGTGTGTAAGTGCTTTTTATTGAAAAGTGCTGTAGTGCTATATGTACATTGTCCATGATTGTGAGTCCATTATAGTGACATCTTCCATTGTGATCCCACACAAGTGGTAAAGGAAAATGCTTTTGACATGCTGGGGTGATGTGTCAGACAGTGCAGAGGGACAGGATTTGCCATTGATTAAGTGAGAGCCAGACAATCACTGGGCAGGATGACAAGATTAACAGTGGTTTGCAGAACAGTCATTGAGTACAGTTGTTGTAAGACTGGCATGTTACAAAGTGCCGGACCTTGGTAATAGTTGGCCATGTGGCAGAGACTAGTGCTTCCGGGTACTTTTCCGTGTGAAGGTGATCTGTTCCATGTCTTCTTCTTCTGATGTGTGTGTGGCCTCCTCTGTCCTTGGTGGTGGTGGTTGTGAAGGGGCAACACACACCTCAGTGTTAGAAGACGTGGAGTCAGACATCCCGGTCACTGCTACCTGTGAAGGTCTTAAGGGCAGTATTGCTGCAAGGAGGATCTGCTGATTGTTAAGAATAGCAGCCACATCACGATGGTAGACAGCCAGGTCAGCCCTGAGGGGGTCATGATTGCATTCGTGCATGCAGTGGAAGGTTTGGGGTGCGAGGTGTTGTGGCAACTCCCTTACTGCAGTGGTGAATTCCTTGACAGTTTCTTGTAGTCCTTGCAGGATCGATGTTAGGCCTTGCATAGATGCTGCCTGATCAGCAGATGACATCATGCACGAACGCAACCCCTCTAGGCTGGCTGCCATAGTTTGCATCCCCACCTGCACATCCTTGTCCAGCTCCCGCTGTACTCCAACTACAGTTCTCTCAAAGCTGGTGCCTGTGTCGTCTGAGTCCTCAGCTGTATTGGAGCTGGCAGGTCTTACAATTGGGGTGGAGGGTGGATCCTCTGCGATGGCTGCTTGTTCTGTGCTCCTCCTTGTGACTGAAGGTGGGGTCTGGAGGGTTCCAAGGACATCTTGGATGGTCTGCTGGGGAATGTTTGTCAGCTCGTCATCGATGTCATCAGGGTATTCCGGGACAGGCATATCCGCAGGAGATCCATTGTCCTCTGAAATGAAATGGGGTACAATTAGTGTGTGTGTTGTGGCATTTGTGATATGACATGCCTGCCTTGTGATGATTTCACATTGTGATCTTGTTTCCTGTTTATTGCTCCAGTCTTTCAGATGGGCATTCTCCCAGGCCTATGGCCCACCTGCATGTCACATGTATAGTATTAAGTTATTGGACTTGTCAGCATCATCTCCTCTAGGGTTGTTTTAGGCCAAATAGTGAATTGCCACCTTCTTGTCCTACTCAGGCCTTCGTCTAGATCCATTATCATGGTGAGACCTTTCACTGGCTGTGGGTGCTCTGATGGCACTGGCACCACACTTAACAATCTGGACCTGCCCCAGTCTTTGTTCTTTCACATCCACTTATATGTAGTTGACATGTAGCGTACCCTATGCATAGCATTGTTATGGCACGATATGGATGTTGGCATTGATAATGTGTACAGCTGATGTTAGGGAATGTGTGGTACATTGGATTGCCCTGATAGTTGTAGCAGTGTCCTATTTCCTCCTCTGACTGTGCAGGTGTATTTCAGTGACCAGTTACATGTGTCCTCCCCCTCAATTCTGTTGTCTGAGCAGTATGACATTTGGGATGTTGCATTGTGACCCAGGCAAAGGATGTACCCTGACATATGCAGCATGGGTGTGACCTTGGTGTTGTGTAGCTCCTAATGTGGATGACATTAGCTGATGTTTGCGACAACTATGGGCATTCACATTTGACAGGACTGGAGCCTTTGTCTTGTTTCAGGGGATTATTGAAGTTGTCATCCTCAACCCTCTAATTTAGGTGTGTATGATCCATGGGGATGTTACTGCCATTGGCTAGTTGATCTGCACACAGAGCGGAGGTGGTAGTGGCAATTGTTGTCACTGTTACATTCCAGTTGTCGGTATGACTAGAGGTTGTTAATTGGGCCCTAGTTATTGTAGGGGGTATAGTGGCTGATGTGTGCCAGGATGTCAGTGTGACGCTGTGCCCTTCCCTCCTGGCGTGGTTTTACCTTTGCTCCATCGTTGGCATGGCAGCAAGCCCCCAGGGGACTGTTGTTGGTGCAGTGTTATGGTGTGCCCAGCTTCTTTCTGTGCAGGCCATGCCATACCTCTTTACCCATGCCACTCCATGTATATGATGACTTCCATGCATTTTGTGGTCTGTATCCCCCCCTGCTTACAGTTGACATTAGTGCATTATAATTCCCCATGCGACTTACCGTGCATGTGTGTTGTCTCCTGGTGGTCTGCGCTGTCCTGTCCTTGAATCCCTGTGACGATCTCCTCAGGGATGACAGCTGCGACCATCTCCTCCATGTGGTCCAGGGCCTCCTGGTGTACTGGACTCCCACCTCCAGTCTGCAGTGCTGCCTTCCTGTTCCTGGCCATCTTTTCCCTGGTCCTGCGCTTGCAGTCATGCCAGCGTTTCTTGCACTCAATGACTGTTCTGCGTACTTCTGCCACACTGTTAATCTTGTCAACAGTTTGTTGCCATATTGCCTCTCTCCTACTGATTGGCAACTTTGAGGTGACAAACAGTTGGTGCTGGTGTTCCGTCACCTCTTTAACCAGAATTTCCTGCTCCTGTGCACTGAAGAGACACTTTCTTTTCTTCTTCAATCTGTCCTGGTTCTTGTGTGGGTCCTCCTGACTGGTTCCTGGTCTGTTGTCATCTTTCTGGGCTCTCCTCTGCTGAAATGGCTGTGTTCACGGGGAATTTTGACGCTAGTGCGGTGTCGTAAGTCGACCCACAGTCATTTTTGCTGCGTTAACGTCGTTTCGCTTTACGACTTGACGCTGCAGTGTGTGTAAAAAAAAATGACTTACACCTGTGGTTTGCGCCACCGTGCGTCAAAGTATAAATTTGAGGCCCGCACGGCGCACCGAAATGGCGTTAGCTGGCGGTAATATTTTTGACGCAAAACTGCACCGGCTCAGATTTGCGTGAAAAAGTATAAATATGGCCCTTTGTCCTGTATGAGTTGGAGAAACATTTGGGGGCATATTTATAAGCCCCTAGTGCCTACTTGTGCCACATTAGCGTCATTTTTGTTTACGCTAATGTGGGCCAAGGAGGCCAAAATCCTTGTGCCATATTTACAAATTGGTGCAATACATGCATTGCGCCACTTTGTAACCCTTTGCGCTACATTATGCCTATGCCTGTTAGGTGGGCCGAAAAAATGGTGTAAGGAAATCTATAGATTTCCTTGAGACATTTTTTATGGCACTTTTAACGCCTGCTCAGAGCAGTCATTAAAAGTGGGTTTCATTATTTATAATGGGCCCGTATGTTCTCTGCAGGAGTAGCACCAATATTTTGGTGCCACTCCTGCAGAGTACATCAATAGTGTCAATAAAAATTACGATATTGTCCCCTATCCTGTGTCATGGTACGGCGCACACATGGTGGCGGTAGGGGTCACTAAGGGGTGCAAGGAAAGTGGCGCTGCACTATGTGCAGCGCCACTTTTCTCAAATATGCCTCTTGGTATGGGTGTATTTGGACTAAACATTTGCACAGGTTGACTCAAATTTAAACACTATGCTGGCGGATTCACATAAAGGGGGTCATTCTGACCCCCGCCGGCGGCAGAAGCCGCCGGCCTGGCGGGAACCGCCAGAAGACCGTACCGCAGTCAAAAGACCGTGGCGGTCATTCTGACTTTCCCGCTGGGCTGGCGGGCGACCGCCAAAAGGCCGCCAGCCCGCCCAGCGGGAAAGCACCAGCAACGAGGATGCCGCGGAGTTGCTGGTGTGCGACGGGTGCAGTTGCACCCGTCACGATTTTCAGTGTCTGCCAAGCAGACTCTGAAAATCTCAATGGGGCCCTGTTAGGGGGCCCCTGCAGTGCCCATGCCAGTGGCATGGGCACTGCAGGGGCCCCCAGGGGCCCCACAACACCCGTTCCCGCCATCCTGTTTCTGGCGGTGAAAACCGCCAGAAACAGGATGGCGGGAAGGGGGTCGGAATCCCCATGGCGGCGCTGCTTGCAGCGCCGCCGTGGAGGATTCCCTGGGGCAGCGGGAAGCCGGCGGGAAACTGCCGGCTTCCCATTTCTGACCGCGGCTTTACCGCCGCGGTCAGAATGCCCCCGGAAGCACCGCCAGCCTGTTGTAAGCCGCCAGGGTCAGAATGACTGCCAAAGTGTCTGAACTGACTGGTTCATGTTAGGATTTGGTACCATCTAATTAGGACTCTGTACAGGCTGAATTGTGCTAAAGCTCTGAACTGGTGGCTTCACACTAAGAATCTGTGCCACTGAATTTGTAGGTGTATCTGAGCTAGGGTTTGTGCAACTGGAGCAACAGGCACATTAGGGATTACATTTCGTGCAGCTACACTTGTTTCCCCTTCCTCTACTGAATGGTATGGAGGCGAATGTTTCAACAATGTCTGATTTATAAATTAATCATTAGAATCACTATTACGTATCTCACTCTTTTTCTTCTCAGTACCTCTTGTCTTTTCTCTTTTTTCTAATTCTTAGGTTTAGTGCTTTCTCCTTCTTCATCCTGTCCTTAATCCTTTCTGCATCATATTCTCAAACTCGTTTTTCAGTTTCTAATGTGGTATGTGTTCCCAAATATTAAGCGCTTCAAATTGTGCAGTTCTCAGAGGCTATTTCATGTCATTCAGGACATGCCTCATGTTCTCAAGAATTCTCTTTTTAATGCTTAATTTTTTTATATTTTCAATCAAATTCAACAAATCACCATAATCTTTTCTTTTGAATCAGGAAATAACTTCAGTCCCACAATCCTCTTTTCGATGTCCTTGACCAATAGCAAATAGTCTAACACTCTCCTTGCAGCAACGTATTTGCTTTGCAATTGTCTCTCACACAATTGTTGTCACACACACCTAATGCAAAATACTGTGAGCGAAAAAAAAACAACAACCTCTCTGCTCATTTTAGGATAGGGTAACCAAACACTTCGAAGCAGTACGGAGATACACTTTCCAACTATGGCTTTCACAATTACAGAACAAATGAGGCTTGACCAGCAAACCTCTCTCAGATCCTGATACAGATCCTCCATGACTGCTCAGAATTCGCTTAATACCATTTAATAACAGTGCCCCTTCCTGCAGATAAACAATCATCCCTGTACCATTGTGAAAGGGTGCCTGCATTGACACTAGGCAGCAGTTTGTGTGCCAGTGCAGAGGAAAGTACAGGGATGCGTTGTATTTCTTTAAATACAATGCATCCCTGGTCTTACAAAATGACTCAGCCTGGCTTGCAGTGCCACGCTGTGATTTTATTGTAAATGAGGCCCCCAGTGTCTTCAACACTTGTATGTTATCCTGGGATCTTAGGCCACAACAGACTCATCAGCAACAACCGCACACATTGTTTTAGCAACAAGCGCCACAACCACATAACTGCAGAAACTCTGGAAAACACTCCACAACATCACTCTTTACCTTAATCTGAGGCCAAAAGCAATGCAAGCAGAAACCTTATTAATATTCACACATCTGTCTTTCGCAGGAAGGACACTGCAACATCATCAGTCTTCAGAATGAAACAGGACAGAGTTTGGGATGGGCAAATTTCGAGTGGGCCTATCTCATGGCAATAATCCTCCCTCTCTAACTCTATGCCTAACGTCCCCCACGTGGGGGAAGTCTGCTACCAGATTTGTTGTAGCATGTTCCTTCTTAGGATTATGCTTTGGATGAGGTTAATGAATCTTTTCACCCCTCATAGGGGTGTGGAGACAGAGGCTTATAACTTCACTGCAATCAATATAGAATGACAGCATGACCAATGTGGCCCCACAAGGAAAACTTCAGTCTGAAATAAAGTCCTAAGGCCCATATTTATACTTTTTTACCGCCGCATTTGCGCTGCTATTTGACGCAAAAGCGGTGCAAACTTCCAAAACACAATTGTATTTTAGAAGTTTGCATCACTTTTGCATCAAAAAATGATGCAAATGCGGCGCTAAAAAGGTATAAATATGGGCCTAAGTCTCAGTGAAACATAGTTGTTTCTCAAAACAAGACTATAAAGATACAGAATCATAGTAGGCTGTCCAAACATCCTAAAGTGGTTCAAATTAACTAACATAATAAGACTAAACACTGAAAAGGAGGAAACAAACTCTGTTTAATTCTATTAAACATTTAGCTGTTAAATCCTACAATTTAGTAACCTAGGCAAACGGTAACCCTAAGAGTTAGCAAATCCATATTGTTGCTGTGCTGGGTCAAGCACATACGGGCAAAAACACAAAAAGGACAAAAATAATTCAGAAAAAGGAAATATGGGATCTGGGGAAACAGGTGACTATCGAAATTTGGCAAAAAGTAAGTAATAAGAGAAGGCCTCAGCATTTTAGAAACTTGATCAAGAGTCTTCTTCTCTGGGTCAGGGGTAAAAGGTCAAAGTCTCAGCAAAGCACCTCAAAGGGACAAGGGTAGAGAGGAGTATACCTCCCAGACTCCAAGAGGTTCAGCAAGCAGTGAAGAGTGGGGAAGAACTGAACGAAGTACAACTGGGGAATTATACATTAAAGTTCATAGGGCACAATGATTCGTCCATCCATCACTTAATTTGAAGCAGAAGTTGCAATCATCAAATGGAAATGGGTCATGCGATATGGACTGCAACATCAGTGTAGATTCCCATACGCATCATGAGAAAGGATCCCATTTTAGCTCATTCGTGCAGATTGGAATAAATGTATACGTTGTGAATTAAAACAGCACATTCAATTATGTTAATAAGATACATTTAACATTCAAAATGATAAATCCAATGTTAATAAGATTTAACAGTGTTCATGTTATAGTAGATTTAAAATTAAATAACTCCGTTAACCCATTCATGTTTTAACTATGGCACAGAACTACAAACTTTGTTTTTGCATGTAACATTTTAAACCTTTTTCTTCAGAAAACCATTATCTTTTTAATGCAAACTGTTAATTAACATGATAAACTATAACTTAAACCTAACTAATTTGTTAAACATAAAGTTTTAAGGCTATACCAAATAACCTATTCTACAGCAAATGCACATTAATAAAACTCTTATTGTACCACTTTATAACTAAACTATTAAATATTTGGTTATCAAAATGCATACATTGTCATGTATAGATGATCACTGTGACGTTAGGGAGACTACTAAACTTTCAGCCACATCAGTCATGATATATTTTAATGTTAAATGCAAACTGCTTAAATTCCCACATGTGCTAGTGCACTGTATGAGTACACTAATTAAAGAAATACATAATAAGATAACTTTGATAATTTGTTGCCTTTTTGAACACTAAACTGGTTTTCCAATGTAATTTTTTTTGTGGCAAACAGCTCCCGCGTTACAGTGTTGCCTATTTTTGAGTCCTTCATAAAGACTGAACAGATGCCAAGCTTTGCATTATCTTCTTGATGATATGGTACTAGAATACTGTCGACTAAACATTGTTTGTCAAAGATATTGTGTACTAAATATTGTTTACAAATATATATTCCCCCTGTGAATATTTCTGTTAGATTATTTTCTTTTTCAATTACATTCTAGCAAATCTAGTGTGCGTTCTGTGTTACTCTCAACTCATACCTAAATGCCTCCAAACCACTTAAATTAATCCCTGGGAATGGGCAGAAACATTCGCCCATTACTCATCAAGGGTTACATACCCAAAGCAATGGCCTCACTCTGACTTTCGGTGTACACTATTTCAGTTTCATTAAGTATTAATTCAGTTTACACAATACCATCAGTGTCTTCCTTGGTTGCTACACAATTCTTGGGTGCTGTTATTTTAAGGAATTTCTAAGTGTTTTTTTTAGTTCCTTCTTTTTTTTTCACTTTCCACTCATTCCTATGGTAGTTCTACTTTCATTGCATATCTTTCCTACGTAGAATTTTCTGGATTGTCCCTGAACCATGAAAATAGATGGCCGTAACACCCCAAAGTGTCCTCACTATAGGGCCACAATAATCTGCACTTACCACCCACTTTGCCTTTCCACAATCTTACACTCTTCAGCCTTTATATCTTCTACATTGGGGTAAGCTACAGATCTCCTAAAATTTCCATTCTAACACAGGAACTACAGTTTCACCAGCCTCCAAGATGGCCAGCTTCTGTGGTTTCTTTCTCACCACCTCTCCCTTCTTCAAGCTTGGCCAAGCAGGATCATCTATCACTTTGCTGGTACAGCACCGATCGAAGGAGGAGGTTAACCTTATGGTTGACGCCCGGGAGGGATTTTCTTTTTTTAACCCCAAGAGACGCGGAAGAACTTCCACATCTCCCACCGCCCACCCATCTGTCACATCAGCGTGCAGCGAGGCGCACTGATGTCACATTTTTCCCCAGCGGAGGATCAGAGGAGCAGTTGAGCATTCTGTCCCCATTCTGGTGGGGAAAAAAATGCCGAAGTGGCCTCACCAGAAGCCAGGAAGGCATCGGTGGAAAGGGAAGAGTCTCCCTTTTCCATCAATGCCTTCTTTGCACTGTTTCCTGGCCATGGAGCACAGCGCAGGAAACGGCCCTAGGCACCAGGGATCTTGTTTGGGGGGGTTGGATCCCATGTAAGGGGCATAATTTTACAAATAAATAATGCTGGGGTTCTCTTGGGGGGCGATCGTGCCCCCCAGGAACTAAAATTGTTGTTGTTTTTTTTTTGTATAAATAAAAAAAAAAGAAATGGCGGGTTCAGCCCACTTTACATGGCCCACTCCTAGTGGAGCAATTTACAGTTAAAAAACAAATTGTTTCCCCTGGGAGGGGGTCGATCGCCCCCCGCCCCCCAGGGATATTTAAAAAAAAATGAAAATGTGGGGGTCATATTTTTTTTATACATGTTTACAAAAAAGTGACGTAGAGAGAGAAGATATATATATATATATAAATTTATGTATATATATATATATAGCAAGAGACAGAGAAATATCTCTCTCTCTCTCTCTCTCTATATATATATATATATATATATATATATATATATATATAGATAGATATATATATATATATATATATAGAGATATATATATATATATATATATATATATATATATATATATATATATATATGTCACTTTTTTTACATGTATTGTTTTCCAGGAGCCATAATCGGCCAGGGAAACCACACATATATAAAAGTGATAAATATATATATTTTTTTAGAGATAGATTATCTCTATTTAGAAATAGATCTGTCTTTTTTCTACTGGCAGTTCTGATGCCATAAAGTAGCGCAGATGGTTTATATGCCTGCTGCAAAGGATAGATATGTATTTAGCTGAGTGGATTAGTAAAACCAGGCATTACCTGTGCTTTAAAACAAGTGAAATGTATGGGCGAGGTGGGCTATGGAGAGATAAGGCTGCTGGGTGGTACTAAGGGAATTAGAGGAGGATGTCATGGGAGGGGAGCACCAAAAATGACTGTTGCCCTAGGTGCCACCAGTGCTAAAGGCTGTGATGATGGGTGTGTGGTAAGGTGAAGTAAAGTGTTTCTTTTTTAGTTTTTTTCAGTCTCTTCAGAGAATCTGCTGATTCAGAGACGAAGCAAATGTAAGGTAACTTTACATTTACTGTTGCACACATCACACACACACACCCACAAGCAATTTTGTGACTCTATCTGTCTTCTACGTAGGCTAGTGCTTTCGAGAAACAGTTTAGCCAGTAGCAGAGATGGCGTCTCGTCGGAAGACTGCTGCTGAAGCCGTAACTAGGATTATGGTGGACAGGCCTGATTGAGGATCAGAGACTGAGACAGCAGATACTGAGACAACATCTGAAGGAGAGGACAATGGGGCAGGATCTGGAAGTGATTTTTCAGTCTGCAGAGTCCCATCTGACGACACCTCTTCCAGTGATTCTGTGGGAGGCGATGGGGTCAGTCGTGCTGTCCCTTTGCAAGCACAGTCTCTGCAACAGGATAACAGCGGGTTAGCCCAGCCCCACAGAGCAGGTGCATGCGGCGGCAAGCACAGAGAGAGTGCTCTTTTGGCAGCCCTCCAATTTAGTTCATCCATGAATTCCACCTTTTACTAGTGACTCTGGATGTAAAGTCGACACAGCCAACTTTTGCCAGTCGACTACATCCATCTATTTTTGGATGTTGACTTCCTTCAGCAAATTGTGCAGCAAACATATTTGCATGCAGAACAATTTCTGAGAGAGCAGAGAGGCACTCTAGCGCCCCATTCTAGGGCACACCAGTGGACTCATACTTCGCTGGTGGAGTTGAGGATATTTTTGGACCTTACGCTCAAAACAGGGTTAGTGCGGAAACCCACCTTGCAGGCCTACTCGATGACTCAAACAGTTTGGGTAACCCCCATATTTGCACCGTACATGAGCAGAGATCAGTTTTTGCTATTGCAGCAAATGCTGCATTTCAATTACAGTTCTGCTGCATTGCCCCAATATCATCCAGACCATGACAGGTTATTTAAAATTCAGCCTGTCGTGGACCATTTGTCTACCAGGTTTTCAGAGATCTATATTCCTGGAAAGATTATGGTAGTCGATGAGTCCTTGATCCTGCACAACGGACGGCTGCTGTTCAGACAGTGCATTGTGAGCAAAAGAGCTTGCTATGGCATCAATCTGTACATGCTGTGTGAGAGCTCTTCTGGCTATGTGTACAGCTTGAGAGTGTAGACAGAGAAGGACTCCACCCTAAACCCTGTAGGTTGCCCTCTCATGTTAGGGGTCACTCCTTCACAAAGGTTATAACCTTTATGTGGACAATTCCTATACAGGAGTAGAGCTGTTCAGTGAGCTCTACAAAACTGGCTCTGTGGCCTGCGGTACAGTTCGTTGTAACCACAAATGATTCCCGCAAGAGTACTGTGTTGCACTCCAAGGAACTGCTCGTAGTCAAGTTCTCAGATAGGCATGATGTATATGTGCTCACTACAATTCATGATAAGAGCACTTCCCCATCACGGTTTGGGGTCAGATGGCCAAAGTCCACAATCCCACCTGTATGCTTGATTACAATAAGTACATTGACGAAGTGGACAAGAACAACCAGGTTCTTCAACAATACAATGTGTGTTGTAAAACTTGCACTTGGTACAAGAAACTGTTTAGCCACCTGATCCAGATGGCAACATACAATGCGTAAGTTGTTTATCGTCAGACAATCACAGGAAGACTCATGACTTTCCTTGACTTCCAATTGTCTGCAATTGAAAGCCTCACTTCTGATACAGAAGCAGCAGCCTCCACCTCATATGTTCTGGAGGATGTGGCAAGGCTGCAGAAGCAACACTTTGCTGATCGCATTCCTAAAACACCCAAAAAGGATCATTTGTGTCTTCTCTGTAAAGTGTGCTCGAAGCATGGAAAGTGGCAGGAGATTCTGCATTACTGTCCCCAGTACCCATCTCAGCCAGGCCTCTGTGTCCCTACTTGTATTCTGTTGTAGCAACTAAAGCAAAGTTCTGGGAAAAAGTCTGAGGTGAAGCTGCTGTTGGGTAAACCTTTCAGTGGCTGTTCATGGATACCGAACGCTCATGGGTCACTGCTTCGTTAGGCAAGCAGCCACAGAATTTTACTACATCTACTTCAGGAAATCATGGACTTCCTTATGGCCTGCTCAGCACCAATACCCACCAACAGAACGTGGTAGGTGTTCTGTTCGATTAACGTGCATTATAGTCCCCTCACTGCACATACCAGTGGACAGAACATATGCCACATTGTCACGGAGTACCCTGTGTGGCAAAATGTTAAAGACATGACTGAAATTTAAAGTGCTAGTTAGGTACCTTATGTATGCTACACAAGGACCACCATGATTGCCAACGAGAACCAGAGTAAGTGTAATAAGTCAAACAAATGTCCTGCCTGACATATTCACCAACATTTCTACTTATTTGAAAATGTGCAAACTCAATTTGTAGCTTCACTTTCAAAGCAAAATTAGAAGTGTTGATGAATAAGTCCCTCAGGATTTTTGTTTGACTTTTTACTTTAGAGACCTTTGGATGCCTTCACCAGCATGTCTGCTGTAGTTTCAACAGTAGATATGCTCACTCAGTTCAAGGAATAGCCTCCCAAGGCATACTCAGACACCCCCAACTTGCATCCACAATCTAGGAGTTGGATTTAGCACAGTGAGTGCACTAAAGGCGCATGAAAGACATGTCATTAGTAAAGGTTCCTTACGCATGCCTTCGGTAATGTTCAGGAAGAAGGAGGTGGTTACTTGACAGGTGGTAAACTGTAGTCAAACTTATTCTGTCCTGTGGCAAAGGAATGGGATGGGCCCTTGTCTGGTAATGGTACGTTGATGTGAGTGCAATGATTGGTTGGATTGGGCTCATGGCCGGTGGTATGAAAGTGTTGTTTCTTGTGCGTGAATGGCATGTGAATTGACGATAAAGCGGTTGGTGCCTTGAAGTGGCTTTATGGCCAACCTTCAGAAGGCTTTGTTTCAATATTCAGGTACTTTGATAAGTATTCATGCTTTGAAACCATAATTTCTGGAGGTGCAATAACCAACCAGTGTGAGTGGTGGATTAACTTTAACATACTAGTAACAGGGAGTCCAAGGGTGCAGGACTTCTGTGGCTCTCACCAGTTTTCCTTCACCCAGAATCCCCTTGAAATCACAAACTTTGCTTAAAAAACACATTTGCCTTCCACTTCAGTGAGGAAAAGTCCTGGAATCTGCAGGCAGCCACAAATTTTCTACCACTCAGCGTTCCACTAACACTCCAGAGAAAAACTTTGCCTCACTTGTGTCTGTGGGGAAGGTCCCAAAATGGGTTGTGGAGACATCAAAATTCCCTACCACCAAAACATCCTGGTTTTGTAAGACAGTCACTTGTGTATTTGACCCTGGTCTCGGCTGCCATATAGGGAAACCTATCAAATCCAGACATTTCTGAAAACGAGTCACCTGGGTCAGTCCACAGAAGTGTGGCGTGTTTGGATTTCAGAACGTTTTCTTACCCAGAATATCCTGCAAAAGTGAAACGTTGATTAAAAACACAATTTTTCCTTGCTTTTTCATCACATAAACCACAGGAATGCACAGGGATCCAGAAAATTCCTACCACACGGTGTTTCCCCACTTGTCATGATAAAACACAACCCCACTTTTGTGCCTGCACCGAGTGCCTGGTCATGAAGTACCATTCTTATAGGGAGACTTGGGGGAATGCTGTGTGGAAGGAAGTTTGTGGTTCCACTCAGCACCGAAATGTGAGGAAAAATGTAAGCCAAATTTTGAGGTTTGCAAAGGGTTCTGAGTAACAGAACCCAGTGAGAGTCCCACAAGTCACCCTTTCCTGGATTTCCCTATATTTTAACAAATGAATTGCTGTATACCCGGTATACAATGAAAACCCATTGCAAGGTACAGCTCATTTACTGGCTCTAAGTAGCTTGAGTTCTTGATGAACCTACAAGACCTATACATCTCCACAACGAGGAGGGTCCAGCAAACATAATGAAATATTGCTTTCAAAAATCTATCATAGCTGGAAAAATTTACAGAAGAAAACGTAGTCAGAAAAGGCTGTTTTTTTCAACTTCATTTCAATATTTTTTTCAACTGTTACTTTCTGTAGGCAAATCTTGAAGGATCTACATAAATGATCTCTTGCTGAATTCCGAAGTTTGTCTACTTTTTTTTAAATGTTTAGCTGTCCGGGATCCACCATTGTTTTCACACCCATTTCTGTCACTAACTGGAAGGAGGCTGAAAGCATAAAATATAGTAAAAACGGCCTATGTTCCAGTAAAATGCCAAAACTGTGTTGACAATTTTTGTTTTCTGATTCAAGTCTGGCTGTTCCTGAAAGCTGGGAAGATGGTGATTTTATCACCACAATGCCATTTGCAGGGGAAAAAATAGATGCTTACTTCTGCAGTACTGTCTTCCCATTTTCCCCAAAAGACAAATTTTATCTGTATTTTGGCTAATTTCTTAGTCTTCTCAAGGGGAACCCACAAACTTTGGGTACCTTTACAATCCCCAGAATGTTGAGAAAAATGGCGCAAATTTGGCATGGATAGCTTATGTGCACAAAATTTATGGAGCCTAAGCATGAATGACCCCAAATAGCCAAAAAAAGGCTCAGCGCTTGGGGAGGACTGGGGGGGTATGGGGGGGGGAGGCCTAGCTGCTAAGAGGTAAAGGCGCAGTTCTGACTTCCATCACCCAAATATCCCTTCTATTTCACTCGTGCTGGGGGTGAACATAAGTTTCCCTGCTTGGTCGAGGTCTGCATTCCAAGAGAATTATGATATTGCTGTTTGCTAAAAGTTCACCGGAAAAAAACAGCAAATTCCCTTGGAGATTTAAGACTCCCACCCATTTCTATTTCGTTTTGTCACAAATTCTATTTCAAGTGTCTACATTGGTTTTTAAAGATGGGAATTAACCAAGTCCAACTATTTTAAAACTCTTTTCACAAAGTTTATTCTTTTCTCCCTTGTGTACTCAACATACTTTTTTTCCAGACAGAAGCAGCACATTTCGGGAAGCACACTATCTCTGTAAATTTAAAAAGCCTATTTTAATTACCTTAGCTTTCTTTGGATCTTTCGCTAAATTTACGATGCGAAATGTTTTTAATTTCTGAAGTCGTTTTTGTGAACATTTGTGCAAGTGTGCATAGACGCCAAAGGGAGATTTTTGGTGGTTGTGTTAGGTTCCAGTTTTGACAGTGCAACTGTCAAACAGACCTGTTGCTGTAAATATTCATAGAGTGGGTGTTGCGTCCACCCCTTTCAGCCGTTGCTTTACCTCGAACAGCCTCTTTCAGGCCATTAATTTGAGATTTTGAGAATCGCATAGTGGCTCTTCACTGTGGATTATTAACCTTTCACCTAAAGCTATGGGCTGTTTGGGTGCGTCCGCATCACACAGACCTCGCACTGGTGCAAATCAGAGGGCACAGCTATTTGCTCCATTTTATCTGGTTGAGGGTTGTGGGATCCGTTTTTATTACAGTCCATATTACAGAACAATGTGCAAGAGGAAACCTATTGTAAGAACTATATTTTACGGAAGTATTGCTTATAAATTCTAAACGTCGGTGTATTTTTTCATGTTTTGTGTAACCAAGGCAATATATAGTGTATAATCAATGTATGCGACGTCTGCCCGGATGCATGTACCATCTCTTTCATTTCCTGTAACACAAGTATCAACATTGTGCAAATTATGTTGTGCTGTTTCTTGCAAGGGTGCAACATTTCTATAATATGACCCCACTGATTGCATCATGAATAGGCGCGTAGGTGAAAGCAGAGATGTGTGTCTATTGTTAAGATGTTGCAATGTCTAAAGCGACTGCATTTTACTCCGAAAATCCCTGAGTTCATCCATGAACTTCGGACTGCACATCTCTTGGGTACGGCAGTGGTTGCTTCTTCCTGTTTCCTAGCTGTGGTGTTTGCGCATCATTTCTAACTTGTAGAAATTCCGAGTTAGGGGCCATATGTACCAACACATTTTCCCATTGACACAGAATGTGAAAAACACTTTGCTACATCTGGCCCTAAGGGTATAGATTTTAGACATTAGAATATTTTAGCAATATGTGGTAAGCTTTTGGTCCGCGCCAGCGCACAAACCCATTGTATATCCCCACATCAACTAACTCAGGGACATAGAGCGATAGTGCAAATACAAGAGACCATGGCCCTGATTTATACTTTTTTTTTGCGTTGCATTAGCGTCATGGTTTGACGCAAAAGCGGAGCAAACTTCCAAAATACAATTGTATTTTGTACGTTTGTGCCGCTTTTGCATCAAAAAATGACGCTAATGCGGCGCAATAAAAGTATAAATCAGGGCCCATATTTTTTATTTTAAAAATGGCTGCTATCCTGTCCCTTGTCACTGTGTGAACTTGTGCACAAGATCCTGATACGTCCCAGGGAACACTATTATAAGTGCATTCTGCCCTCGTTCACTGTCACACTAGAAGGTCATCAGCCAATTTTCAACTGGATCAAAGCGGCTGTAGCGCACACACACATACACACACTTGAGCCCATATTTATTCTTTTTTAGCGCTGCATTTGCGCCGCTTTTGGACGCAAAAGTGGCGCAAACTTACAAAATAAGGCCCATATTTAAACTTTTTTAGTGCCGCATTTTGGGTAAATTTTTTACGTAAAAGCGGCGCAAACTTGCAAAATACAATTGTATTTTGTAAGTTTGCGCCGTTTTTGCTTAAAAACGCAGCACAAATGCAGCACTACAAAAGAATAAATATGGGCCTAAAATTGTTTTTTGTAGGTTTGCACCGTTTTTTGCATAAAAAAATTACGCAAATGCAGCGCTAAAAAAGTATAAAGACGGGCCTTGGTGACTGTACGAGTTGGTGCTTGACCTGCAGACAGCACAGATTGGAAGCACAGATCAACCTTTGCATCGAGTCACCACATTAGTGTAATGGCAGTAGATAGTTGTTTTTTGTTTTAAATGATAAGTGTTCCTTTTTGCACCTCAGCTATGGCTCAGAAGGGAATCAGGCCCTGGTCTCTGATGTGCTAGCATGAGTAAATTAATTTGGGGCAGATTTAAGTGAGTGGTACTGCACCCAGTGCAGCGCCAATTTGCATGCGCCACCTACCGCCCCCCCTACCGCCACCATGTGTGAGCTGTATTTAAAATACGGCGCACCATGGCGCAGGGTAGGTGGCAATAGTGTAATATTTTTTATGCTATTGATGTACTCTGCAGGAGTAGTGTAAAAATGTTGGCACTACTCCAGCAGTGTACAGAGGGGCCCAATATAAGTAATGGTATGCCCCCTTTTAACACCTGCTGAGTAGGCATTAAAAGTGCCCAAAAAAATGGTGCAAAGAAATCTCTAAAAAAAATTCAGCCCCCCTAACGTGGTAACGCCCCGTTGCATACATTATGCCTAGTGCAGGCATAATGTGGCACAGGGAGTTTCAAAATATGGCGTGGGAAAATGATACTGTAGTGCTGCTTTAGCATTAAAAAAATGACAGTATGACGGCGCTAAGGTGGCACTAGGGATTCTTAAATATACCCCTTAGTTTATGTGGGAGTTATGGTTTCTGCACTCCCAAAAAGTTGTCTTGAGGGGGAGCTGGCTAGCAAATGGATGCTGGCAGCCATCTTTTAGTAAGGCTGTCTGCCCCAACAAAGGAGAGTGAGACACCTCTGAAAAAGGATTGAGACATTTAGATATCTGAAGTGTGGCTTATTCATTTATTTATTTTATTTAGGATTTTTCTTAAACACTCCTAACCACTACAGTTATTGACCTCAGATCACTAAGGTGGATACTAGTGGGCGAGAGGCAGGAGACAATGTATAGTAATGGGTTTTCCACTCCATTTACTAAAATGTTGTCAGAGAGTCCCACTAGAGAGGTGACACTAATGATGAAGCCTTAGATAAGTAGAAGTCCGTAATCCTGTTGAGAAGGTTGATCAAGTTGTAGGTATCTGAGTGGTAGGGCTTGTATATATCTGCTAATCACTACTTCTAGGGCAATGGGATTACCTGAATGCCATAGTGAAAGAGTGCATTGTAAAGGATTTCCTGAATTTGATGTAGTCATTGTCAATTCTTAAGGAGGTGGGTAAAGAGGTTCATAGGGAGGAGTCCTGCTGAGAAGTGGACAGCCACTAGATCTTGTGTTTCTGAATCAATAGGGAGGACATCAGGCCTCGGTTCGCTGACCTGAGGTTTCGAGTCAGTTTGTATAGAACTAATAGACTGGCCCATATTTATACTTTTTTTGCGCCGCATTTGCGCCGCTTTTTAATGCAAAAGCGGCGCAAACTTACAAAATACAGGCCCATATTTATACTTTTTGACGCAAAACTGCGCTAACGCAGTTTTGCGTCAAAAAAATTTGCGCCGGCTAACGCCATTCTGAAGCACCATGCGGGCGCTGTATTTATTGAATGACGTTAGCCGGCGTTAGCCGCCGGCGCCGTCTGGTGTGCGTTAAAAAAAACGACGTACACCAGGCAGCGCCGGCGTAGGGGGATATGGGGCTTTTGCGTCAAGAAATGGGGCAAGTCAGGTTGAGGCAATTTTTTCGCCTCAACCCGATTTGCGCCATTTTTTTTTCACTCCCAACCGCCATAGAAATGACTCCTGTCTTAGCAAAGACAGGAGTCATGCCCCCTTGCCCAATGGCCATGCCCAGGGGACTTCTGGTCATTGGGCATAGTGGCATGTAGGGGGGCCCAAATCAGGCCCCCCTATGCCACAATTTTTTTTAAAAAAAAACACTTACCTGAACTTACCTTAATGTCCCTGGGATGGGTCCCTCCAGCCTTGGGTGTCCTCCTGGGGTGGCCAAGGGTGACAGGGGGTGTCCCTGGGGGCATGGGAGGGCACCTCTGGGCTCCTTCAGAGCCCACAGGTCCCTTAACGCCTGCCTTTTGCAGGCGCTAAAAAACGGCGCAAAAGCGGGCGTACGTAATTTTTTTTGACCCGCCCACTCCTGGGCGTGATTTTTGCCCGGGAGTATAAATCCGACGCACATGCCTCGGAGTCGATTTTTTAGACGGGAACGCCTACCTTGCATATAATTAACGCAAAGTAGGTGTCCACGCTAAAAAATGACGCTAACTCCATGGACTTTGGCGCTAGACGCGTCTAATGCCAAAGTATAAATATGGAGTTAGTTTTGCGTTGAAATTGCGTAAAAAAAACCGACGCAATTCCGGCGCAAACGGAGTATAAATATGCCCCACAATTGTATTTTGTAAGTTTGCGCCCCTTTTGCGTCAAAAAACGACACAAATGCGGCGCTAAAAAAGTATAAATATTGGTCTTAGAGTTTGCCTGCCAGTCTATTGATCCACCAGTACAGCAGAGGGATTACTGTGCTGCTTTTGCCGAAGAATGACCACCAAATTTACAGATCTGTGCCAGCAAAGCTGCTGCGATAGTGGCTCCTTTGAAAGTAATGAAAGTTTGCAGAGCAGTTGCCTGGTTTAATGCGTTTGCCAGGTTTTGTTCTTAAAAGACAAACTAAAGTTCGATCTTCTCTTTAAAAAACAAAAAGTAAATTTCCTGACATGCTGAGCGTTTTTTCACACCATTTGGAGGGGGGCATTCTTTTGGTTTCCCGTGTGGGGTTACCAGGCTATCCCTGGTGGTCAGGATTATGAAAAATATAGTTTGGACCATCTGACCTAAATAAGGTGGACAGTCTGAAGTACTTTACTGACAACCCAATGTCAGTTGAGCTGTTGGTCAAAGGTTTCAGCCAGCAAGCCAGGGAAGGCTTCACCAATGGAAACATAACAGTTCACCAGACTCTAAATAGAGGGAGTGAACCACGAGTTTCTGGTGTAGTCTGGTACATCCGACTCTAAATAACGTCCCTGATCTGTGCCCCGCAGCCCTGGGTTGCAAGGACAAAGAAATGGCCTCCATAATTAATTAGATTTAGTTCTAAAACAAAAGCATTCCATCCCTGAATCGTTTTCACACCATGGCACCCCCTAAGCACCCATGCTTCACAGAAAGGGAGTTAAGAACAATGGTGGATGAGATACTCAGTGTCAAGCCACAACTTTTTGCTGCACAGGTCCAGCAACACCCATCGCCAGGAAGACAGAGTTATGGCAGACAAAAGTGAACAACGTCAATGCAGTGGTAAACCATCCACGCACAAGGGACGACATCCGCAAGAGATGGTCATGACCTGCACGGGAAGGTGAGGTCCATGGCATCGAGGCACAGCACTGCGGTCCAGAAAACTGGGGGAAGACCCCCACCAACACCCCGAGTACACTGGCTGGGAGGAAAAGGTACTGGCCATCCTGCACCCTGAGGGCTTCACTGGACTCACTGGAGGAATGGACTCGGGTAAGTCATCTACAATTACCCAATATCCACCATACCTGTAATACATGCACCACCTCACCCCTCCAACTGCCACCAGGACCACACCCCACCCTGGCCACAATCACTACATCCAGTCACCTTGAATGTCCACTAACTCACTATCAGGGCCACATCCCTTCCCCTCTGCACAGCCACCCACCCCTGCAAGGTATCATATAGGCACCACACCACCCACAATGCACCTCCACATCCCATGCTAAATGCAATATCAACCTCACAAAAGGACCCTGCATGACCCAACAGTGTAAAACCTGCACAAAATAGGCCTGCCCTGTGCACCCCATCCGATTTTGTAAATGTAACATACATGTCCATTCATCCCCACAGGCACCACCACCCATGCCACCCTGACGGAAAGGCCAAGGAGTGCCAGTGCCCCACATGGAGACAGAGGCACCACTCAGTACACTGGAGAGGGAACTCTGGACAGTGAGGAATACCCTGGCCCATCATACAGTCCCCATCCATCCAGCAGCCCCACCCAGGTCACCACTGACACCCCTACCACCCAGCCACCAACCTCAGCACATGGCAAACAACCCAACACCAGTGTATCCAGGCCACAGACTGGTGGAACACAAGTACAGAGGCCACAGTCTCCACCTACCAACAGGCAGGAAGGCGATGGCCCCAGTACAAGTGGTACCGCCAGACCTGTGCAAGGGACACAGGCACAGGGGGCTAGGGCCAGTGGGAGGGTATAGGTGGCCCAGTGGGGAGGCCAAAGGATGGTTGCTGCAGCCCAGGATGTGATTACTGATCACTGAGGTCCTCGGAGCATACCACCATACCCAGGACAGGATTGGCCAGATCGTGGCCACCCTGGAGCAGAATCAAAGGCTGCAGATAGCACACCACCAAGAGGCCATGGAACAGTGGAAGCAGCTCAATGCCACCATGGCCACTATTGCAGGGGTGCTGCTGCACCACTTCCCAACCCAGCCTGAGACCCCCACAAACCAGGAAGCCCCTACCACAGACCACGATACAAACCAGCCATCAACATCAGCAGCAGCAACTGGACTGGTGCCACTGTCTAACAGACACTAAAACGGTCCCTCAGACCCAGACACTGGAACACCTGCCAAGACCAAGACACCGTCAAAGAAGTGACTCTGACACAAACTGTCTCCCAAGTGTGCCGCTGAACCACCATCCTCACCTGCCAATATCAAGTCAACAACTAGTAAAGTACAGATGGACAAATAACCACTGCCAACAATCGCTGAGACCATGTAGCCAGTATGGACACCCACCATCAGCTCACTTCCATCACTGTAAAGAGCACCAGTGCATCCCTGACACCTATTAAAACACATGTACACTAATTTCAATGTCCCCTGTCATTATGTTGAATCAAATCGAAGTGTGAATGCATTTGACAGTTACATTCAATAAACAGACCTTTATTGTAGGAATTGCACCCCAAACACAACATGGTGTGGAGTAAACAGAAATGTCTAACTAGTTGTTTATCATGTCACATGGCATTTCAAATTCATGTTACAGTGTAAATGGCTACAGACCCACCAGTCCCATAGAGAATAAGTCAAACTGACAGTATGCAGTACAGACAACATCATCAGTGAACACTAGCTCATAGTCACTGGAAGTGTAGTTGGATCAGTTGGTTCCTGGAGTGTACACCTTCCCCCTCTTCAGCATCACCATCACTCTCATTACCTCTCAGAGGAAGCTGGTCTGGATATACAGCAACCTCCTCCTCCAAGAAGGGGATAGATTTCCTCACAGCCACATTGTGCAGTATGCAGCAGGCCACCACTATTCTACACACCTTCTCAGGGCCATAGCACAGGAAACCCCCAGAGATATGGAGGCAACGGAATCTAGCCTTCTGGAGACCTGTAGTGCGCTCAATCACTCTCCTAGTACGTCCATGGGCCTCACTGTAATTCCTCTCAGCATCTGTTCTAGATTCCTCACTGGTGTCAGGAGCCAACGCATATTGGGGAGGCAAGAACCACCTGCAAAAGTGGGCAAAACATGACTGCAACTAACTACCCTCAGTTGCAGACAACCTGGCAGTCAGATATGTTCAGAAAAAGTGTCAGACACACTCACCTATGATCCATCATCTGTCCCCTTGTAGTTGTTCCATCATGTGTGGCACACTGCTGTTCCTCAGCACAAATTAATCATGGACTGATCCATGGAACATGGCATTCACATGTGAGATGTATTGGTCTGCAGTACACACCAATTGAATGTTCATGGAGTGGAATTTCTTCCTGTTTCTGTACACCTGTTTTCTTACTCTTGGGGGGTGAGAGCTATGTGGGTGCCTTTGATGGCACCTATCACATGGGGAATGTTGGCAAATACATAAAAGTCAGACTTGATGGCAGATAGTTCAGCACTTTGGGGAAACCTCACATATGACTGCAGGTGTTGTACAAATGCATCCAGGACCCTAGACAGGATAAGGCAAAACACTGGCTGTGAAAACACTGCACCCATGCCCACTGTCACCTGAAATGAGCCTGTGGCCAGGAAATGGAATACAGCGAGCACTTGCACTTCAGTAGGGATGGCATGCTGATTCCGATTAGCCAGTCTCAGTACTGGATCCAGTAATGCACAAAGTTCATGAATAGTAGCACGAGTGAGTCTGTAATTGATAATGATGTGATGTTCGACCATGGTCACCAAATCAACAAGAAGTCTGTACACAGATGGGGCCCTCCCTCGCCACATGGGTCTGTACCTAGGAGGAGTGGAGAACACATGTGAGGGACACATGCTGTGTATTCAACACTGCTGTCAAACATTCAGGTGACACATAAGCAATGTAGGATGTTAAACGTGAGTGACATGTCCTAACTGATACATCTGTACGGTTGTGGTGAGTAAATTATCTTTTGGGCATGCTTTGAAGGCTGAGGTCCATAGGGTCTGCATGAGGCCCATGACCAAATAATGACTGTGTAGTAGTTCGCAAAATGTCAGCTGCCTGTCATCCAGATATGTAGCAGTTGAAGTGACCTCATACCGCTAGCGGTTGCCGTAATGGCGTAAGGCGGTGTTCACAGCCGTGCACCCATTCATTGGTTAACATGGTTGTCAATGGGGAATATGGGCCTATCATGATCGCTGCCGGTGGTGATGGTGCACACCGCTGCGGAGCGTATGCCATTTCGTCACTCCAGGTTCACTTTACTCTCGGATTCCGTGCATGCAAGTACTCCACTGAGTGTGCTAATGTGTCCTGACTCTGGTCCTGGAAATGGCACCAGTCACAGGGGAAAGGGCCCCGGCCTTCACCACTGAAGAGCTGGAGAAGCTGGTGGATGGGGTCCTACCCCTGTATGCCAAGTTATATGGTCAACCAGAGGTGCAGGTGTGTAGGCGGATGGGGTGAATGGATGTGTGTGATGGTGGTGGATGGCTGTATGCATGTGTGCACGATTTGTAACTGCACAGCCGTTTAATGCATGACATTCAGCACAAGTGAGGTGCGGAATGCTGTTTTAAGTGTCTGTCCCTTAGGGGACGTATGGCCAGCGGTATAAAATGTGCTTTTTCTGACCTCAGTGTTTATTTTCTGTGTGTCCCCTACAGGTCAGCGCCCATCAGAAGAGGGGACTCTGGCAGGCCATCACCAGGGAGGTGTGGACCTTGGGGGTCTACAACCAGTGGAGCACCCACTGCAGGAAGTGGTGGGAGGACCTACGGTGCTGGGCGAGGAAGACATGCGAGGCCCAGCTGGGGAAGTCCTCCCAACAAGGAAGGGGTGCCCATCGGGCCCTGACCCCCCTAATGCGCCCCATTCTGCCGGTCGCAAATCCAGACTTGGATGGGCGCTTGAAGGCTGCACAGCAGACATAAGGGGGTGAGTACCAAGACCATATAATGCCTCCTTGATGGATGTCTGAGGGTGCTGTAGTATGTGTGCTCTCTAGTGGCAGGGACTCTGACTGATGTCATTTAGCATTATGGCCCCCATGGGAAGTTATATGATAAGGGGCAGGTCTGCACTTCTTCAGGTCCTTCTGTAATGTGGGAGATGGTTGTATACTAGGGTTGTGGCCAGTAGTCAGGGACATATCCATGAGCATAGCTGTAGGTGCTGCATGTTGGTGTATTAGCTGGGTGAGAGTATGGGTGAACCAGATATGTACATCCTTTCAGATGTTAATATTCTCTCTCCTGTTTTGCCTCCCCACCCCTTTACTCTTGTGTTGTCTGTGTACATCAGTATCATCTGGCGAGGGAGCAGTGGCACTGGCGAGTGAGGATGCAGTGGCCCACGGTTCCAAGGAGGCAGAGTCTACCAACGCCAAGGGGACCAGTGGGTTGGAGGGCGAGGGGAGTACCACGGGGGAGGCAACTACCTCTGGAGGTAGTGACACTGATACCTCCTCCGATTGGAGCTTCCTGGTGGTGGTGGACCCTACTGGGCCCACCCAATCTTTGGCATCTTCCGCCACCCCCCCATACCATCACCTCCCTCCCAGTTGTGTCCCACCCAGTTGCCTGTGCCCGCTCACCCAGAAGGGTGTGCGTCTCCTTCGCCCCAGGCACTTCATCCCATACCCCAGTCAGCCGTGCTGCCCTCACCGAGGAGGCTATTGACCTCCTGAGGACCATCTCTGTAGGGCAGACAACCATCGTGAATGCCATCCTGGGGCTAGCATCACAGATGCAGCAGTGCAATGCATACCTGGAAGGCATTCACAGTGCCATGTCTGGCCTACAGAGATCTTTTCAGGCTCTGGCCTCCTCTTTGATGGCAGCCAGTGTCCCTGTTCTTTCTGTCCCCCCTCCAACCACATCTACCCCTTCCAGCACCCCACTCCCTTCACCCATCCCAAGCACACATTCAGACAGCCATACACAAACCTCAACACACAAGAAGCACCCAGAGAAACACAAGGACCACACTTCCCACCACAGGCATATACACAGCCAAGATACAAAGGCACACAACAACAACATCCACTCCCCCCACTGTGTCCACCTCTTCCGCCTCCCTGTCTGTCACCTCTACATGCACACTCACAAGCACTGCACCCTCATTCACTGTTGCTGACCCCATTCTTGCAGTCAACACAACATCACACATCCAGTCATGCACCCCAGACACCACACCTGTACTCACCACAATGACTTTGAGTAACACTTGCAGCACACTCACCAAACTTGCAGACACCCAGACAACATCTATTTACACTGGCAGCCTGTCTTGTCCCACTGTGTCCACCCCTCCTCCCATTACACTCAGACATTCACAGACACCCACCCAACACACATCCACCACACTTCAGCATACTGTTCAGGCACCTGTATCCACGTCACGCACACCTACACCTGTTACAACCACTCCCTCTACCTCCACTCCCACACCTTCCTCCAGGTCCACCCTGACTGCCCCTAAGGAACTTTTCCTATCCTGTGTAGACCTTTTGGAACCCACTGGCCCATCCCGTCTCGTCCCTAAACGTGCACACCTCCTTGCCCTGTCCACTCCTTCCATGTCCAAGTCCGCCCCTGTCAGCCCTTCCCGTTCCCGTGCACCTTCCCCAGTGAGCAAGAGGCCCCTTGCTGGCCCTGGACCGTCTGCCATCCACACCTTCCAAAGCAAAACCAAAACCCGCTCTACCTCCCAAACGTAGGCCCAAGCCCCCTCCAGACATAAGTCCCCGACACCCCATGCCCCTGTTCCCTGAGGTGCATGGCTGCCCCATTGATGCCTCTTTATGGTGGAGTACCATGTGCACATGTGGGAGTCAAGTTTGGGCCTTTTGGGTCCATCAGCTGTTTTTATATGGACTGGCCAATGGCCTAATTTGGACAATCTGTTGCTCCTGGAGCTTTAATAAAGTGTGTGTGCCCAGTGTTGGTGTTGGCACACTCTGGATCCGTGGTTCCTCGTTTCATTGTGGGGGTTTTTGTGCACATCTGGGTACTTTGAGCAGGCTGTCTTGGGCTTGTTTTGGGTGAGTACCTTTTGCTCAGGAGTGTACTGCTTGTGATGTTGTGATGGGTTGAGGGTGAGTTGCGGGGTGGGTGGGTATGTCACTGTGCCCTTTCTTCCCTCGTTTAGTAGGTTGTGGTACTTACCATCGTCGTCTTTGTCTGCGGTCACAGTCGCGGAGGTATATGGCAAGGAGCAGCACTGGCATGATTTCCAATTATCTCTCCATGTCTGCTTTGGCATGTTGTGTGAGCCTCTGGTGAGTGTTTCCTTTTATTTGGTTCAGTTCCGCCTGGCTTTGAGTGGTGGTGGTTCCTGTCCTGGAACTGACAGCGGTCTAGTGCTTCATTATTTGTTGGGCAGGTAGGACCTTTCCGCCAGCCTGTGGGCGGCCTCTTCCGTCGTTGTCGACACTCCTCTGCTGGTGGTGAATGTTTTCCAGGCTGCCTGCTTTTCATGTCCTTCATTATTTGGTGGCCCAGCCCGCCAGCCTGTTGGCGTTAGTTACTGCCACTGCTGGCAGTGCGGTCTTTCCCGCTGTGTTCATAATGAGGGCCTTAATGTTGTATCATATAAACACAGGCTTTCAAGAGTTACAGTATTTGAAGTTAATTTATTTGTGTACTTTTATAACAGTATATTATCTCTCCTCAATATTTCAATAGTGAAATGCTTGTAGATAGTTATGATAATATTTACCTATTGGGATAGATACAATAAAAACAGAGACTCATAAGCATCTATCAAGCAACTTATATAGAAACTATGCAATGACCTGTGACCATGTGAAGTGTAGAATAATATATATATGTGTATGTTTGTGTGTGTGTGTGTGTATAGAAACATACACAAATACATAATATATATACACACACACACATACAACTACAAATACATACGTATAAACATTTAATTGAAGTAAAATATACATTTGTTAAACAGGCCTAAATGGTATTATGTATTGAGAAAAAATAGTTATCATACTTATTTCGACAAAGACATACACATATCTAGATACACATAATCAAATAATAACATATTTACATGCACATGATATGCAGTCCATTGCTGTTGGAGTATGGTTATGTAGGAATGAGCCAACACTTGAGTAGTCTTCTGAAGATAAGATAGTTATCTGTGGATCTTTTTTTGGGGGGTAATGAATACTATAGTTTAGCCCCTTGAACAGAGAAAGATGTACCGCCTATTGTCTTTTCTTGTATTTGTGTTTTGAGGCGGGGTGCCAATCTTAAGCAGAGGTTTCTCTGTAGAATGTATTTGATGATTTTATTCCTGATGAAAAGTGGTCCTGTTCCATGTATTGCTTTGTGGGTGATATAAAGCAGCTTGAAGGTGGTTCTTGCTGCAATCGGTAACCAATGTGGGGCCCTCAAGGCAGGGGAGATGTAGGCTAGTGAGTTTACATGTAGGAGTAGTCTGGCAGCCGAGTTCTGAATGTGTTGTAGTTTTTTCATAGTAGATAGAGATGATCCACGGTAGAGGCCAGTGGTGTAATCCAGATTAGAGATTAAAAGAGCGATAGTAGCCTGTACTTTGTGTGGAAATCCGAGGTGGGGAAAGATGCGTTGCAGAGTTTTCATGGTAATGAAGCTTGAGCTTGCTAATTTGTCCACTTGAGCATTCATTGTTAACTTGAGGTCCATGGTAATTCCAAGGTTTTTTACTTCCTTCAATAGTTTAGGAGGTGGCCCAGGTCATCAGGCCAGGAGCAGAGTAGGTCATAATTTTTCCAATCATCACAAGTGAGTATTTCTGTTTTGGAAGCATTCAGTATGAGATGGCTTTATGACATACACTGATCAACTGCTCTGCGGCACTGAAGATTTGTGAGTTTGCAATGACTTTGGGGATCTGCATAGTTGTAGCATGTGAGTTGAAATTCATTGATCATTGTTGGTCATGACATCATGTAGATGTTTAAAAGCATGGGTGAGATGATTGAGCCTTGAGGGACCCTGGCTTTTGGGAAGTACGTTTTGTAGGAGAAAGGGGAGTATGGATGACATTAGTTCTGTTTTGAAGGTAGGATGTGATCTAGTTGAGATCAGTCCCCTCTATGCCGGCTTCACAGAATCTTTGTATTAGAGTGTCATGGTCAACTGTGTCAAAGGCTGCTGAGAGGTCCAGGAGAAATAGTGCAGCAACTCCATTGTGGTCTATTGTGTTTTTAAGATCATCCCAGATGGCGATGAGGGCAGATTCAGTGTCTCTTCCTGAGCGGAATCCAGTTTGATAGTCTGAAAGCATGGAGTTATCTTTAATGAATTGTGACATCTAGGTGAAAGCTGTTCTTTCTATCAGTTTATCACGGAAAGGACCATTTGTAATTGGTCTGTAGTTGTTGGGGTCCTGTGGGTCCAGGTTTGTCTTCTTTAATAACAGGCATATGTATGCATTATTCAGATCTTCTGGAAATATTCCTGTAGTTAAAGAATTATTGATGATTCTTCTTACTGGTGTGGCAGCAGAGGTAGATAAAAGACTATTCTTGAAGATGTGTGGTGGACAAGGGTCAGAAGAGGAGCCGGAAGGCCTGATTGTTTTGCCAGATCCATAAATTCACTTTGTGATATTTGATATTTGTTTGAAGGAGTGCAGAGGCTGGGTTGGCTTACTCTTGGAGGGGATTTTATCAGGTTGGTGCTGCTGGTTTTCCTTTATTTTGAATGGAAGCCAACGTGTGTGCCTTGGTTGTGTAATGATTTGCCAGTTTGTCTGTGAAATCTTGAGTAATGGGATGAGTTCCTTCCATGCATTTAAGTTTGAGAAATTCATTAAGAATTTTATAAATTTCTTTATTTGCAGATATAGCATTTTGAATTCTGTCTGAGTAATACCTTTTTTTAGCTTTTTTGATTGTTGATTTGTATATTCTGTTAAGTTGGCATAGTTGAAAATTGTCTTGAATGGTGTTTGATTCGAGCCAGGTTTGTTGCAGCCTTCTTATTTGTTGTTTTATCCTTTTTAGTTATGCATTTTTTCAAGGTGCTTGTTTTCGTTTGTCCTGTTTAGTTTTTCTTAGTGGTATTAGGATATTGAAAGCATCCTGTACCCATGTGTAAAGTTTTTGAACAAAAGTTATTGGTTCTAGATCTGTGTTGGCGGTTAGTTGTATTTCTAAGTGTTCAAAAATGAGTTTGTTCCATGGTAGATGAATGTAAGGTGGTCTTGGGTGTGTGAATGTGTGATGTTTTATGTTAGAAAGTTACCAGATGGTGGTCTGAACCATGTGACTGATGTGATGCTTTGAACAGTAACTAGATCTGAGTTTGCAAAAGTGACATCTAGGATGTGTCCAGCGTTCTGTGTGTGATGGTGTACAATCTGATGTAGCTTCAGTTGAGAAAATGTACATAAAGTTAATCATACACCATAGCTGCTAGGCATCTGTTTATCTTCATTATGTTTCCATGTGCTCAACAAACCTCTTGAACTTTGATGATTGACCTTGTGCTCGCAGCCTTGGGCTGCAATCTGCTTATCGCTGCCATATTACTTTTTCCAATTACAGTTCCGAGAATAGTCGTGCTTAATCAGTAACTGCCAGAACAAGTTTGTACAGGTCGTTGCCACCTCCTGCCAGCTGCATATGTACCTTCTCCCACCACACGTGTATCCCTGAAATATTCTGAAGGCCGTAGAAGACCTTGAATGCGCTAGGGGTGGAGTTGTCCTCTGACTAAGCAGTTTTGTGTGTATATAAGGTTGGGTGCCCCAGATTGAAGGGGCAGCCTCCGTAGGATAGTCACTTGACTGTCCTGGGACTCTGTATTAGCTCGAGCTATAATTCATGTAATAAACTTCTCTTTATTCATCCAGTTGGTGACTCTGTCTGATTTGTGAACTCTCTGCTAAATTGACCCCGAGGACATAAAGGGTGTCCCTCCACCGCTAGGAAGAAGACCCTGGGTGGGGGTCTAATCTTTCCTGGTTCCTCACAGTGTGACTAGGCCAGTGATAATAGCTTTTGGATAAGGCAGATTAGGTTTGTCAAACCAAAGGTTTAGGTCCCCAAGAATGCATTGGTTGGAGTATAGTGTTATAAGGTTTGAAATTGTGTCTAAAAATGTGTCTAGGAATGTAGAATTGCTAGCGGTCTGTAAAGGAGGAGAAAGTTACAGTAGGTAAGTTGGTGTAGGATTGCATCTGGTGAGGAGGGCCTCACAACCTTGTATTCAGATCGCATCTGTTTTGCTGAGATTTCTTGCTTGTTCAAATGTAACAGCTAGTCCACCTCCTTTTTTGCCTATATGGTTTTGTGGGATGCTTTGATAGCCTAGAGGAACGGCTTCATGCAACACTGGGGCCATGTCCTCTCACAACCATGATTCAATTATGACGAGTAAGTCAGGTTGTGTGTCAGTGAGTGGGTTGTAGATGTGGTGCTAGTTTTTAGAGAGTGATAGAGCATTTATGAGTAGGCAGTTTAAAGATTGTGTTTTGGTGGTGGTATAATTTTGCTTTGTAGAGGGGTTATCAGTATATTTTGAACTTGTAGCAGGTGTGTGATTAGTGTTGATAAAAACTGTATGAGGGTCACAATAGTGTTGTTTTTCTATATCGTGTTCCTCGTCCAGCAGGCTTAGAAGGCATTTTGTTGGGTCTGTATGTGTTTGTGGTGGAGATGGTGGTTGTTGAGTAAGATTGTGAGTTGTGTTGTTTTTGTTGAGAAGCCTTGTTGTGTAATTGACAATGGGATGCAAAATTGTGAAGAGTGGCATGTTGCATATTTTGTTTCTGTCTGTTTAGGGTGGAAGGAGTATGGGTTAGGGGTGGTGGTAGAGCATGTGGGTCATATTGTAAGGCTATAAATTGTGCAATGGATGAGAGTGGCAAGTGAGTGAATGTTGCTGTGTTGGGGTGCTTGTGGTAGAGGTTGGTGAAAAATGTGAATTTTAGAGTAAAGTTTGATTTTCCATTTGCATTATTTGTGTAGGTAGGAGGGTGGGAGTGGGTGTGATGGAAAGTAGTTTGAAAGTGCGTGTGATTTTAATGTGCTGGTTTGTGTGTGTTGTTTTTATTTGTGGAGTCGTGATATGAGATAGGAGAAATGGATGTAGTTTTTTTGTGAAGGATTTATATGTGAGTTACTGCTAGTGAGTGGTGTTTGAAAAGTATAGGGGGTGGTGATGAGTTTGGGGAAGAGTGTATGTTTGGAGTAACAGGTGATGGACAAGAGTTAAGATTGTGTGAGATTTGGTGACTGGAAGAGATAATATGTGTGTGGGTTAGAGTGTAAGTAATCTATAGTTGTGTGTAATCGGTAAAAACAGAAGGAGGGTGTTTGTTGATGGTGTGATGGAAGGCTGAGTATAGGTTTCGTAATTATAACAAGGGCTCTGTTATGAGTAAGTAGAGGAAAGAGCTGGTGTTTTGTATGACTAGGGAGCTTGTGTCTGGATGCATTATAGTTTTGTATAATGTGGCTTTGTGTTGTGTTTGTAATGTTTGGATGTGTTAGTCGTAGGAGACAGAGTTGAATTTTGTGTCAGAATAAAGATGCCATAGTGTTGTAGTTGGGGTAGAATGGAGTATAGGTGTGGTTTGTTCAGTTTTGCAGTGGTTATTGAGACATTGAGATCTGTGTGAGGTCTGTTTGTGGTGTACGTCTAGCATACATTTGCTGATATTGTGTTTGGATGTTGCAGGATGTGAGGGATTAAGGTCCTTTTTGAAAAATGGGCAATTGGGCAGCATCTCTGGCCCTAGGCTCAACCTGGCCCGATCATGCTCAAACAGGCAACAGCTCTTGTCCTCTCCGCCCTTAGCCTCAATGCCTGGGTTGTGACACCCTGAGACCTAGGCTTAAATAACCCTGTTGACCAGTGGAACCCTAGACCTAACTAATTAGAATCCTAACCCTAAACCATAGAGCAAATGCGATACCTGGCCCTAGTAACCAATCACAACCCTAGCCCCAACAGCCAATAAGAACTGTAACTCTAAACACTTAGTCCAATAGGAACTTGTGTCCTAGCAGCCAATCTGAAGCCTAGCCCTGACAGCCTATGAGAACATTAACCCTAAACCCTTACTCCAACTTAAACCCTAGCCCTATTACCAATCAGAATCCTAGCCCTAACAGCCAATCAGAATAGTAACCCTAAAGACTTAGGGGGTCGGGCCACCGACCACGGGAGCACCGCCAACAGGCTGGCGGTGCTCCCACGAGCATTCTGACCGCGGCGGTTCAGCCGCGGTCAGAAGCGGAAAGTCGGCGGTCTCCCGCCGACTTTCCGCTGCTCGGGGGAATCCTCCATGGCGGCGGAGCGCGCTCCGCCGCCATGAGGATTCAGACACCCCCTACCGCCATCCTGTTCATGGCGGGAAACCCGCCATGAACAGGATGGCGGTAGGGGGTGCCGCGGGGCCCCTGGGGGCCCCTGCAGTGCCCATGCCAATGGCATGGGCACTGCAGGGGCCCCCGTAAGAGGGCCCCGCAAAGTATTTCAGTGTCTGCTATGCAGACACTGAAATACGCGATGGGTGCAACTGCACCCGTCGCACCCCTGCAACTACGCCGGCTCAATTCTGAGCCGGCGTCCTCGTTGCAGGGGCATTTCCTCTGGGCCGGCGGGCGCTCTTTTGGAGAGCGCCCGCCGGCCCAGAGGAAATGTGTGAATGGCCGCCGCGGTCTTTTGACCGCGGTGCGGTCATTTGGCGGCGGGACTATGGCGGACGGCCTCCGCCGTCCGCCATAGTCAGAATCAGGCCCTTAGTCCGATAGGAACCCTAGCCCTAGTACCAATTAGAATGTAATCCCTAGACTCTTACTCCGTGACAAAACCCTAGCCCTAGAACCAATCAGAACACAAACCCTAAACCAGTGGTTTCTAAACGGCTCCACGGCTCCCTGGTGCACAATCAAAACTAGCCAGGGGCGACGCACACAGTTTGGGAACCACTGGTGTAGTTTTATTTTGTCCGAAATGGACATAGCTCAGTGGTTCCCAAACTGTGTGCGGCGCCCCTGGCTAATTTTGATGGCGCACCAGGGAGCCGCGGTTCCCAGTTTGGGAACCACTGCCCTAAACCCTTAAGCCAATAGAAATACAAGCCCCAACAACAAATCACAACTGCAAATGTAACAACCAATAGAGTCATATATAAGGTCCAAATTACCTTCAGCCCAGCACCTGTGGAATCTCCTTGGACACACAGCCAGGCACAATCCACACATCCAAGCTAGCAGATTCTACTTTTCTGGTAAGGGATAATTTTGAAACCACTGAAATACTGCTCGTCATGCACACAAATAGATCACTTTTTCCAGCCACAACAAGAGGTGCATACACTTTCCAAATTACAGAGCACATAAAGCAGCCTCCTTAAACACACTCTGGTTAGCCACTGAGGTGTATATATATGTATCCTTTTGCAAACCAGGGGTGGGGGGTGGGGATACTTTAATGCAGTCCTTGTGAATGCCTAGGAGGGAAAATTCAAACAGTCAGGGGTAAAAAAAACAGCAGTTTAAGGGCACCAAGTTTGTAAAGAAACAGGGAGCCAAATGTAAACAAAAATCGGTTGGGAAAAAACACTTTTTTTTTTTTTTTTAACAAATAACAAGAATATACAGGAAGTCTGGGTTCTTGCCACCTTCTATGACTCTTGCTCACTGTGCTGTTTAGGGCGCGAAGAAGCTGGGTTCACAAAATGGAGGTGGCAGTCTTGGGGTTCCCTCCACATACCACATATAGATACAATGTGAAGGGACAGATGTCATGTCGTTGGACATTGCAGACGTCCTTGTCTAAGGTATTTGGAAAGAGTTACATATGATTATTCGGTCATCGCTGCTGTTGGTCTGGGATAGATGACACAACACAGCAATTTATACCATGGTTCAGTGATAATGCCTTGGTCAGATAGATGTTATTACCCAGCAATGCATTTGAGAGCCCTGGGGAAGATTCCACAGTCCAGGGAGAGATGGGCTGCTCAGGTATAAATGTTACTGCCCATAAATACATGACATGGCTAAGGGATAGATACCACGGCCCAGGGAGAGCTGTCATATGAATGATACCGACCAGAAATGCATGGTATAGTCCATAGATAGTAACGCTGTCCAGGAAAGATGCCATGTTCACATATAGATGTTACTGCCCAACAATGCATTTCATATCTCTGAGGTAGATACCACGATCCAGGGGCAGATGTCATGTTTAGATATGAATATTACCGCCCAAAAATACATTCCATGGATAGATATCGCGGTCTAGAGAGAGATGCCATGTTCGGGTTTTGCAGTCACCGTCCAGCAATACATTCCAGGTAGAAGTGCCATGTTCAGGTAAGGATGTCGCTGCTCAGCAGTACATTCCATAGCCCAGAACAGATAGCACGATCCAAAGAGAGATGCCATGTTCGGATATGGATACCAGTGCTCAGCAATCCATTCCATAGCCCATGGTTTTTGTCAGCTAACTCCCAGAAGAAGTGCAGAAGTGAGCCGCGTTATACTTGTGAAATACTGCATAATTATTTATGCATTGGTTGGTCACATAGATGACGACATGGAAATGGACCCACTCACCAGCCACCATGGGCACATTCTACAATGTTTACCAGCGTTCGAATGGGCACTGTCTATAGATCGCTATTACTTATCAACACAGCGCAGAATATCACAAACTGCTAGCTTGTGACCTGAGCTCAGTCCAGAAGACAGCTTTTAATATCGATGGGACCAGGTATTGTGGATTTTCAAGGATAGTTACGGTTTTCACTTTCTGTCCCATAAAAGTTTCTTAAAATAAGCACCTGTCCCGGATTTCCAAGAGTGTCGTTGAAGACAGACAGGAAAATTGTCATATTCTACAGTACAAAATAAATTACCAGACCCCGTCAGAAAGCATTTTAGTTAACAGAGATGATAATGCCTCTCAACAAAACATTTTGCGTGTTTTTCGGCCCATTTAAAATTGGAGTCCTACTTCTATGTTTGTGGAATGTCATGTTTTGCTTTTTTAAATGTGATCACCATACTTTTATTGGCCTCTAGAAACACAGTGGAGGAGCCTACATAATTAAAGGTGACATTGCCGGGAAGTGCCACCCTGGCGCCAAGGAAGAGTCCCTCCCACACAGCAACAGGTGGCTACTTAGCACGTGTGGGCTTCACACGCAATCCTTCTTTTTATTTTCCATATTTCGACGTTTCACCAAAATGAAGGCATTGCGGTTTCCTAAAGAAACCGAATTTGTGTAACTCCCTGAATGACCTCAGTGTTCCAGCCTCGGAAAGTCTGCGCTGAAGGGCGTTACACGGGCCCGCGTCGGTGGTTTGCTTGACTCAAAGCTAGGCCTAGCATAATTTCCGCGTAGGCGTTTAAGAAAAGTTTATTTTCTCAAAGTTGGTGGACTTTTTGGTTTTGGCTGGCGAGCAAGGTACACACAGCTGAATCTCACCTTTTTGCTGACTTGTTCCATGATATAAAAGAAATGCAGAGTGCACGTCTGCAAATAGAGGATATTATAGGTATATTTCAAAACAGTCAATATGGTAAAGTAGTGCAACTTTAAACGTAACCCGGAAAGGACCGAGATAAGCCAACTATGGTTCAAAACAACAACAACAAAAAACATTTTGTGACAGAACATGTCTATGTTCTTGGCGTCAAAAACCAACTGGACTGGGCTTCAAAAAGAGGTAACCAAAACAGCTACTGTGCTTTGCTAAAGTAGCCATACATAACTGTAGTTACTCTCTTGTGTTTGTACAATACTACACAGTGGAAAGGGTGCTTTGAAGATGTCAGCATTCATATTGATCGTTTGTGAAAGTAGTCCACGGTAAAGAAAATAATGTCTGCTAGACTGCCTCTTTTCTCGCAGATACTGTGACCAGGTGCAGTTTAGACCTGCTGGTCAGGAAGGTGGGTGGCAAAAAAGAGTTCCAAACCGGTATGTTGGGATAGCTCGTAAACCGACTTCAACCACAAGATTAGGGCCGGCCTTGAAACTGGGTAACCAGCTTCAAGTCCCGACCACCGCTTAACATTTTGTGAATCTGGGCAAATCACTTCATCTCCCAGTGCCTAAGAGAAAAAAAAAACTATGACTTAATATGGTGCTTGTGTAAAGCTCTCTAATGCCATGAAAAGTATGTTCTGTTTAGGGTGGGGTGGTATATGCCGCTTTTATAGACTTTTTAACTGCTTTTGATAGGGTGGATCGTAAGACTCTATGGAAGAAGTTTTTTTAATTGAGTGTTCCTGTAAATTTGTTAAGCTTAATTATAGCCCTGCACTCTTCTACACGGTGTAAGGTGCTCTTAGGTGGAGAGCAGAGTCTGTCTGCTGAATTTGTTACAAAAAATGGTTTAAAACAGGGCTGTCTTTGGGCGCCCCTTCTTTTTTCCTTATATATCTATGTTCTGCCTTCCACATTAGGGAATACTCAAGGCTTTGCACCTAAAATTTGAGGCTGTTCGATTCCTTGCCTCCTTTATGCTGATGACATAGTGGTGCTTTATCTTACCCCAAAAGGTCTAAATAGGTGTCTGGCTGCCCTAAATGATTATACCAAGCAGCATCATTTAAAAATGAATGTCTCAAATGGTATGCTTTTTAGGGAATACATCTCGAAATAAAATTAATTTCTCCTGGTCTGTGGGTCAGCAGAGGTTGGAGCGGGTGAATCCTACTGCTTCCTGGGAAAAACCTTATCTTGTTCACTAAGTGATCAAGACCATATACGTAATAATGTTAGCAAGGCTCTGTCTCAGGCACACAGTATATTGGCCTTTTATAATGCTGTTGGATGGCGGCATTTCTATTATCTATTATAGCCTTAGAACCCGCCGTAGCGGGCTCTACCGGCTATTAAAGGCCCGCTCCCCGCGTTAAATGCCCGAGCCGAAGGCGAGGGCATTTAACAAGGGAGAGGGACTTTAATAGCCGGTAGAGCCCGCTACGGCGGGTTCTAAGGCTATTAGAACATTCTGCCACTCAGGGCAGAATGTTCTATTAAAAAAAAAAATGTTCACGGAGCCCGAGGGGATTAAAATCCCCTCGGGCTCCGTGAGGCTTTGTTCACAGATGTTGCTGTGAACAAAGCGAACATTGGAATGTTGGCGCTGCAGGCTTTTACCGGCCAGTAAAAGCCCGCAGCACTCCATTGTTTTCAATGGAGCTACCAACATTCCAATGTTCTAATAACTGTTTATCAAGCAAAGAATCCGTCCATCCTTCTGTATGCCACAGAATGAATTGAAACTTCTAAATGGGAGTTTTTAAATAACTTAGAAGGACGGATCTTAAGAAGCTTGGTTTCTTGCAATAATTCGGCATCCGTGGCAGCCTTAAGGCTTGAATTCGGCATTAAGCGTGTTTATACACAGGGCCTAGCAGCGGTAACCCGGAGGGCCTTCTGTTTAGCACACAGTGCAGAATCTACCCTAAGACATTCAGCATACAAATAAATTTTCGGTACGCTAAGAGAAAAATTGCAGTTTTTTTTAGAAATTATAACCTTGTTGTGCAATTGCTTGAGGTCGATGTTGATCTTATCTTATCTCAACCGCCCTTGTCATTTAAAAAGAGCCTAAAAGAGGCTATAAGAGGTAAAAGTTTCCTGTTGGATTTTGAGTCTTGTCACCAAAAGTGGAGGCTTATGCCGTTAACCAATTTGGTGATTTTTAAATATCCACAATCCTTTTTTATTTTGGAATTTACCACATGGAGTACGGCACTTTTTCATCTTGTTGAGATTAGATAGATTACCTCTTAAAGAATTAACTTCCAAGTGGGATGTATCCTCTAACATTTGTGATCTCTGTCAGGTGGGGGTACAGAATTTTAAGCATGTGCTATTTGTTTGTCCCTCCTTAGTTAAATTAAGGAAAACATTTCTGAAACCACTCTTCTTGAATTTTAATATGCGTTCAGCAGGAAAGGTATTGAAATTTATGTACAAGTAACAAATAAAATATTTTGTTTTAGGACTTTTAGGTTTTTTAAGTCCTTTTAAAATCTTTTTTCATTTTATTATCTATTGGTGGACGTAACGGAATGTACTTTCCTAATGAACTATTTTTAAACACCTTTCACCTCATAGGAATATAAAATGCAAAATTAGCCAGCTGGGACCTGATGTGCAGGCCCCTCCCAGAAGCTATTATATTATCATTAATTCACTATATACAGAGTAGATTGGTATGGAATTGTTATTTTGTATAAAGCTGCTGGGCAATAACCTATCTTTTATATATCATAATGCTTTGCATAGATCATATTTGTGTAATTGGCTAGAAGGGTGGAGAACTAAAGTGATCATAGATAAGTTTTCCTTGCGACTGTTGTTCTATACATGTAAATATCGAACAGTATTCTAAGACATAAGTGATGGGTAGAGATCTGATTGTATTGTATTTTAAAGATAACCTTGTTTTACATCCTTTATTGATTCTATTCTTATTTTATGTATTGTTTTTGATTATTTGTGGACATGTGAACCTCTTTGGAGTTCCAAATCGTGAAATAAAATAATTTGAATTCTAAAGCTCTCTAGTGCCATTGCACCACATTCACACTATAAAACTGCAAAAAAGACATTTAAAAAATCACTATGATATGTATGATGCCCTGAAGAGATGTAACAGTATGGTGTCAGTCAAGTTAAGTGCATGACAACTGAACCGCAGAAGATCAGGCAGTTTTGGGAGGCAAGATAGAGAGTATGCCTTGAATAATTAATGCTCATGGACCTGAAAAAACACAGTTGAGAGCTAGGATAGTTCTTGTAAGCGGGGGTTAGACATTTTTTTCAGGCGTGGTAGTACCATAACAAACTTAAAGCATTGTCAATAACTGGTGGTTTCAGAGATAGTCGGAAAGAGACAAAAACACGTGGAGGCCTGAAGAGAGAGCAAGATATTTGATACTCTGAAGGCAGAATGGGTCAGAAGGGGCACAGATTAGATGACGGAATTGAGTTAGGAGATTATTATATTCAGTGTTGTGGTTTGGGAGGAAGTGAAGTAAGCAGAGCCTGCTTATGGTTGGTGAGAGAAAACAAGGGGGAGGAAGGGCTTTGAGCATGGAGGAGAGAGTGGCTCTGATGTTTCAGATTTTAGAATGCAGGTAACTAGCACAGTCATCAGCAGTCAGAGTACAGTTGGAAATATCAGTGCTATGGGAGGGTAGAGATTGCTTTGGGTTAGGTGTTTTGAGGGATTAAGATAGCAATAGCTGGGCTGAGCTGCATGGGGTGCAGTTTAAGGGTGTTGAGTCCTGGTTTGCTAGAATATTATCGGCAGGGCGCTGTAATTTCCTCCATTGTGTATTATGGAGTACACCAAGGACTTAAGTTATCGCGTGGGTGGCGATATCCAAAGCTTGATGTAAGGTGTCTGAGGAGTAAAGGTTCAAAGTTGAAAGTGTGCATTTGGAGCCGTGCAGTAGGTGTCACCGAGGTCCTTAAAGTAGGCAGACTTATGTATAGTAAAGTGCGGGTAGAGTCAGTGATTATCGGTTTAGGGATCAAACAGTGAGTATTTGGTGGTGAAGGATCAAATTAAAAAGGGCATAGATGAAGGACATGGTTCAAGAATGGGTTGAATGGCATTGAGTGTGCTGGACATCAGTATGAGCTCAAGAGGTTTCCTTTTGAGTGAGTTGATGGAGTAGAATGTAACTGAGTGTGTTGTCAGTACTGAATTGTGAGAAGAGGGTGTTTTGAATGTGTTATTTAGGATTCATGTCACTAAAGAGGACTAATGGTGATGAGGGTCATATGGTAAGGGTAGCATCAAGGTAATTGAAGAATGATTGAATGGGGCCATGGTGGCTGTCTATGACCAGTATTTGAGCTTTACAGGGAGCAGTTATGCTAATAATTTTATATTCTAAAGAGGATGGAGGAGGGTTGGACAGCACGTTTGTGAGACAGAGTGTGTTGAGAGCATGTATATGACTTGATAGTGCTACTAGCACTGCAAATCATTTTCCTCCTTGTGTCTGGTCACGAGCAGCTTTCTTGTGAAGACATTTTAGTCCTCCTGTATGGAAGTTGCGATGCATTATCCATGTGGGCAGGTCGCAGGGCAGGTGCTCTATATGCAGTGGTATGCATAGATTTTGAGTGGGAAGGGGCATACTCAATACATTAGTATTGCCCATGATAAAATCGTGCGAAATATATGTGTATTTAGTGTTATTGAATGGTAGCAGTAGAGTGTACCCTGATTGATTTGTTGGCTTTCCTAACTAGAAATGTCCTCCTCCAAGTGTGAAAGTGGGGATGTTTATTTCTATTCTGCGGAAGTAGGATTAGTCTTTTAAGAATATTATTACCTCAACAGGCATTCCAAATGTCAAACTAGGTCTTGCAAGCCACTACTCTGTTAAAGTACTCCATTCAAGTCTCAGCCACCACACTTAAAATACTTTACCCCGCATCCAGTCAAGGTTGGTACTGACCACTGCATTAACAGTGCAAAGGCAGAGTGTGCAATAAGGAACATTGTAGGCAGCTGCTGGAGTTCTCATACCTCAGCTCAATGTGCGTCCACTTCACATTAGAAAAAAGTTAATTTGTTTCCATATCTAATATGTGATGATTTCTTCATATCATAACATTCTATTTGTTAAGCACCCCTTTACTTTCAAATTAGCCTCTTGGTGCCAATAACAGATATCACTAACCAATTCATGGGTGTACATGTTATCTAGCTTGAAGGATGAAATGCTTCATGCACCTACTGTGATTTGAATCAATGATAAGTTGGTGAAACATAGGCTCAAGCATACATGCCGCTAAGCCAGCAGTCCAACCAATCAGGCTTCTAGCAGATTCAATGCAAAGTGCAACCTATGGTGATTCCAAGCAGATTCAAAGCAGTAGCAACTGAATGAGGTGATCAGTGCTTAATTGTAGCGGGTGGTTGCCAGTGGAGGCTACTAGAGCTCACTTTTTGAGACTGGCATTTATTTTCCCTCATCTAACACTTTCTGAGAGCAAGAGAGGGAAAATGCATAACGAAGAAAAAATGAGAAATACGGAAAAAACCCATCATAAATGGAGAAAGCAGGTGCCTGCAAGAGAGTAACAAAGAGGCAGGGAATGTCTGGAAGTCGGTTAAACAGGCATGAAGTTGATTCCACACTATACAGCCTTGGCGTGGTGTTGGCCAGGGGCTTCTGAGCACGGCTTTGGGCACTGGGAATTAGGGCCTTATTACAATTTAGGCGGTTGGAAAAGCCCGTTTGCCGAAATTCCATTGCGGCTGCCTCCCTGCCGGGCCCATTACAAGTTTCCCGCTGGGTGAGCGGGCTGAAACCTCAGTTTCCGGGAAACGACCTACAGCATTGTCTCTGGCTCGTAATCAAGCTGGTGGCACTGCTGTACTGTGCAGGGTGCCGTAATCAGACCCTCAGTCTTCATCACATTAAGCACTGGAGGTGATTCCAGTTTGACTAAATGTAGTGTGCAGCTAGTCATGGTGGCAGATGGAAAAATCAGCGGCAGTATAGCTGATGGAAGAATCAGTGTAGCATGCAGCTGGTTGGTGTGAATGATGGAAGAATCTACGTGGCAGGCAGCTAGTTTTGGTTGTTGATAGAAGAATCAGCATAGCATACAGATAGTTTTGGTGGCTGATGTAAGAGTCAGTGTAGTACTAAGCTAGTTGCCGTGGCTGATGAAAGAATCAGCATAGCATGCATCTAGTTGTGGTGGCTGATGGAAGAATTAATGTAGCATGCAGCTAGCTGTGGGGACTGATGGATGAATCAGGTTAGTATGCATCTAGGTGTGGTAGCTGATGGAAGAATCCGTGTACCATACATCCAGTTGTGGTGACCTATGGAAGGAAGAATCAGCATAGCATGCAGCTAGGTTTGGTGGCTTGTGGAAGAACCAGCATAGCATGCAGCCAGTTGCAATGACACTATGAGATTTTAATGGAGGCTACATCTGCAGCTATCAAGGTGTTTCAGGCAGATTCAATAAACTGTGCAGCTTTTGTGACACAACTCCTGGTTGATTTGAAGCAGCATCGAGATGGTTGAGAGATTTCAGGCAGGTACTTTGTAGAGGTCATAAGGAAGAGGATATTCCACAGGATGGTCTGAATACTGTGAGGGTAGTATATATAAAAGCATGGATTTACTATTATCACCACATCCACGTACTATATATTTATATATATTTATATATCAAGGTACATATTTGTTCAGTTAAGTATAGTAAATCTTAACTTACTTATAAACTTAACTTGGTATTTAGGTCGCGATATTTTGTAGGACGACATGTTGTCCACAAGATTCTGATAGTATTTAATTGTTCAGACAGGAGTCAGGTGTTTAGTCTGATAACAAATCCTGGCATATTCAAGGCAGACAAATCAAAGAACAGTTGATTTGAAGACTACCCAGCAGAATCAGTGTGGCAAGCGAGGGTGCAAGAGGTTGGGATGATTCCTGTCAGTCTCAAGGCACACTACAGCTGTTGGAGGTAATTTCTGACAGATTCAGGGCATAATGCAGATGTTTAGAATTAACCTATCCTCATTCAAGGCAAGTCCATGCTGTCCACATTGGAATTATGTGTATTCACTTGAGCGCAGAACCCTGATCTTGTGGCTCTTTCCTTATTTAGGCTTTGTCCAACAGAGCAGAGGTGATCCTGGGAGATCCAATGTAATATGCAACCGGCTGAGACACTCCCTGGTATTATGTGCAGCACCCAACTAGATCAGAATATGCAGACAGAATGAATGTATTTTACCACTGACAGGGATTATCTGTGTTAGATTCAATGCAGTGCACAGCTGATGGGGACATCCCATGTCAAACACAGTGCAGTACATGGAAGGGTGGAATAGTACCTAGCAAATTTAGGGCAGCTCGGGCTTTATTTGGGTCACAGCCCAAAAAGGCTTAAAATGGTGCCCGAGTAAAATGGAGGAACCTTGACAAGTCATCACTCCAATATGGAGATCTGTTGACCTTCAGTCCTGGCATAAGGGTGCCGCCTGCCTAGGGAGTAATCAGCAAATTAAGAGAAGGCCATAATCACTGTATATGATAACAAGTAATAACAACCTTTGTCAGTTGTGCTTTGGGTAAATGAGCATCCTGTCTGGGCGTAGGTTTAGGAGGTCAGAAAACTGGAGCACGGCTGGATATTGTCACACCCCTCTTGCCCAATTCACAGGTGAAGAAAAGGATAAAGAGAAGAATGTGATGTGTTTTTTAAAGCGATTTGAAAGTAATTGCAGTGTAAGTAGTGAAATGACTGTACACAGAAAAAACGAGACAGCGGACATTTTTTGGGAATGTGATGTTTTCAGGGTAGACAGAAAAATTATATATCTCCTAAATGTGCATCATTTGTAATGAATTGTAGGTCTGGATGAACAATTACACTAATTATGAACATTTATATAGCATTTAAAACTGACTGAATTGTTATGTAGAATTTGTATGAACACCGAATTCGTAAGCCAATTAATTATTCACTTGTATGACGTCGTAGCAGTGCAAAAACAAATAAATATTTTTTCACTGCTGTGACGTCACCCAGGAAAGCAGTCACTTGCCTGGTCTTCCCCTGCCACGACCAGGTCTCCAGAGTCCCGAGCAAAGTAGCTGAAGGCCAGGCAGTGTTCTGCCACCTCCGCTAGGTGTCCAGTGGTCCACTAAAAAATACCAAATAGTGAATGACTGTCCGCTAGCATCCCCTCTTCTTCGCCAGAGGTGCTCTGATGCCACCAATCACAGCTTCCCCTGCCAACCACGTTACTGCACAGACCCACAGCAGGCATGCAATTTGTGTTGACAACGGGGAGTCAGCGATGTCGGCTCCTTTTGTTGTTGTTCAGGCTTACTTTCCATTGAAAAGGTTGCTTTGATTGTTATGACTTTGACGCCTGTTTATACATCTTTATGATGTGTGACACTGCCTAAGGATCAGCATGCAAAGTTTGGTGTATATCCGTGCAGTGAAAATGGTTATAGGTAGTCATCAAAAAAGATTAATTACCGATTTTAGGTGTATTAGAAATTTTGTTTTCAGCTACAGTTAAGTCCACTGAAATGATTTACACCAATATAATAGTCCCGAGCACTCCAGAGTATGAAGTGAATTTAATAAATTTAATGCATCCATCAAGGAGTCATAGGGGATTATTTACAAGCCTCTTGTGCCGCCGTTGTGCCATTTTTGTTGATCCAGCAGTGGCGCAAAAATAACTCCATATTTACAAAGTGACGCTAGAGACCTCTAGTGTAATTTTTCACTCCTGGGCGCCAGTTTCTGGCAATGCTAGGCAAGGTAGGCATTCCCAGGCAAAAGGCCACCCAGAACTGATGCAGTGAAATTTACAACATTTCACTGTGCTGTTCTGCAACTTCCTGCTCAGAACAGATGTTAAAAGGAAGCAGGACTCTTGCCTGTGAGAGCCTTCCTTGCATTGCTGGAGTAGTATCATTTTTTTGATGCTAGCCCGGCAATGCGTCAGTTTAGCGCCACAAATGCGTCAGAATTTCTGACGCATCTGTGAAAACGTGAGCCATGGAGCTCTGTTGTAAACAGAGTGCAGTCATGGCATTAGGGAATCATTGGACAGCGCAAGAAATCTGATTCATCAGAGCTGATGCATCAGTTTCTTGTAAATGAGGCCCATAATGTTTCCGATGTCCTGTATATTTGATCCACAAATGCTTCCATCACCTCTTCTTTCATAACAATGTTTTTCAAGTACAAAGGTTAAGCACTTCATAGAACCACTATGGCCCATATTTATACTTTTTTAGCGCTGCATTTGCATAGTTTTTTGACACAAAAACGGCGCAAACTTACAAAATACCATTGTATTGTACAATGGTATTTTGTAAATTTGCGCTGATTTTGCATCAAAAAACGACACAAATGCAGCTCTAAAAAGTATAAATATGGGCCCATGTGTTTAGTCGTAACAATTCCGGCTATGACTTTCTAAGAGCAAAATAGTAGATAACCAATACATCAAGGTAAGTATAGATACCCAACACATGGTACCGTCACCCACCATTAAGTGCTGAGTCCAGAAATTGAATTCCATGTGACACAATGAAATCCACAGTAATATGTTGTCAAGCAGAATTAAAGAAAATAATATGAACGACAGACATATGTAAAGAAAAGAAAAGAAAAGAGCAAGTGTGTCAAGAATCAAACCCACTGACAATGAAATAAGCAGATATTATGCAAGCAAGACATCATGCCAACGCAATCAACAGACATATGTAATGAAAAGTGGGAAAGTGAGTCAGTAGTTGAATTCAATCGCAATAACAAAACAGCCAAAGTGCATATATTACATCATGCCGAACGGTCACCCTGAAGAGGTGCTAACTCTACTGAGCCAAACATTACAAAATGGCCTAAGAAGGACATAACAAGTAATTCATTAAAAAAAATGATCTTAAAAATGAAAGTTTCCACTTTCATGAAGAACATGGCTTTCAAGCATGTAGTCACACATGTTTCGATGTCCTGAGCAATATAACAAAGTAAGACTAAGGGCTTCCAGGTGGAAACTGTGCGTTTTTATGAACTTTAGGAAGAGTACATAGGCATGGATATCTCGGGCAATCAATCAGCAAGTAATAGTATACATCATCACTAAGTAGCCCCAGACTATATCATTCTTTGAGATTGACATTAGGGCCCTCATTATGACCCTGGCGGTAAACTCCGCTTACTGCCACGCTGACAGCTGCCAACTTACCACCGCTGCGGCAGATATCCGTTCACCATATTGACACACACACACACCAATCTGACAGAATTCAGCCGCAGACACAAATCCGCCAGACCAAAGGTCAGTGATAAAGTGGCGGTATCAAAACCCACACTGTTACGCCAACAGAACAAAGCCCACCACATTATGACCCAAGAATCACCACGGCGGACATTCAATGTCGGTAAACCATTGGCGGTACATATCGCAGCGCTCACAATGGATACCCATAGACAAAACAACACTACATTGTTTCAATTCAAACAACACACACCTACCACCCATACACACACCACACTCACACACCCACACCACTATAAAACACCCACCCACATTACACACAACCCTTTACGAATACTAATTATTGGCACAAGACTGACACCAAGACCACTGTTACACCTACATACACACCCCACATACACCCATACATCCCTCACACACTCCACTTCACACACCCCAACACATTACCCAACACACCCTCACCAACACACATCCCATAACACCCATGGCACCACAAAGGCACCCCCATTTCACTGAGGAGGAGTTAAGGGTCATGGGGAGGAAATTGTTAGGGTAAAGCCACAGCTCTTTGGAGCACAGGTGCAGCAAATATCAATAACCAGGAAGATGGAGTTATGGCAGAGAATCGTAGACAGGGTCAACGCTGTGGGACAGCACCCCAGAACAAGGGAAGACATCAGGAAGAGGTGGAACGACCTACAGGGGAAGGTATGTTCCATAGCAGCAAGACACCAGCTCCCTATACAGAGGACTGGCGGTGGACCCCCACTTCCTCCCTCACAACTCAAAGCATGGGAGGAGCAAGTCTTGGCATTACTGCATCCTGAGGTCCTGACCGGAGTGGGAGTAGGACTGGACTCTGGTAAGTTAACTCTCTACTATTATCACCCCCCTACCTGCATGCCAACACATACCCTCACTCCCATCACTCCACTACATCCCACACACACCACCATCACATCTCTTAGATCCCAATGCCAAGCCCTGCATTCTGTAACAATGTATGGACACCCCTCAGAGCCCTGCATGGACACTCATCACTAAAGCATGCATACCATAGAGAACTAACAATCCCTCCATACACCAACATACACAAGTAAAAGCTGGCAAGGAAACACCAGCCATAGAGGGGAAGCCAGGGATGTACAATATGTCATACACATTAACCATAACACATCATTTGCATCCCCACAGGTACCCCAGCCAATGTCACCGGAGAGGAGGTGCCATCCCTATCCATTCCCCCAACTGAAGAGGCCTACAGTGAGGACAGTAACTCTGATTTTCAGGATCTAGACGATCTACCTGGCCCATCGGGGAACACTGGACAGCCAGTTACCCAAGCCCAGTCACAGACCTCTACAGAGCCTCCCCCATCAGGATCCAACACCACCGGACCCACCCAGCGAACCCAAACCTTGGTCCCCAGGACATGTCAATCATCAGTGTGCCCACCTGTACAGGGACCCCAGGCCACACCTCGCACACAAGACAATCAGGGACCTGGGGTAAGTGGCAGTGGGCATACGGTTCAGAGGACAGAGGCACAGGCCAACGGTGAAACTGGGAGGATTGCTGTGTGCCAGGGGGAGGACAAGAGCAGGGAACCGACTCTCCAGGAGGGGCTCTCTGAGATCCTGGGAGCCTATCAACATTCCCAGGAAAAGATGGGCTAGATCCTAGACAATGTGCAGGAGAACAGGCGGCTGCAGTAGGGACAGTATCAGGGGATCAGGGAGGACTTGCAGGCCATCAACAACACCCTGATCTCCATAGCAGGAGTGCTGTCAGACATAGCCAACATTATGAGGGAAGCAGTGTCACACCAGTGGGCCCCTGCCACTAGCAATTCATCTTAACAGCCTTCCACTTTTGCTGCCGCTAGTGGCCAGGAGGCCCGCCACAGGACTCACAGGCCACCAGCACCCCTCCCCCTGCAGAAGGAGAAGCACCCTACAAACGTTCCCTGGGATCTAGACAGAAGCCAGAGACACTTGCCAAGACCCCCACCAGGAAATGAGACTCTCCTGATTGTCCCCCTTGTGTCCCACTCAGTCACTCTGTCCACCTTGACCTGCCATTGCTCCCCTTCCTATGTCCCCTTGGACAATGCTCCTGTGCTACAAACAGACTGGAACAATACCCTGGACTCTCTTCCCATCATCACCCCATCCCATTGCACTTCCCCCTCTATATATTAGCACTACAATAAACACCCTTGGATAAAAATCGATTTTGAGTATGTCATGTATTTCAAATATGTATTGATTGAAACAGGTATAATCGGTGCAAATGAACTGAACATAGAATGAGCATAGAATCAATGACCTGTAGCTGGCTGTTGTGTTCACACCAGGAGTATTTTTCAAATCACTAACATCAGCAAAATGAATAGCCAGAGGTAACAGTAAGTGGGAAATACCAGCATGCCAATGCCACACAGAATACAACCAAAGTCATTGAAATGTAAAGTTGCACTATTGCACCTGTGTGTCATTGGAAGTACTGACGGATTACAGATGTTCTGTTGTCCACATCCTCATCCTCATCCTCCGCCTCCTCATTCTCACTGTCCACAGGGTCCACTGCTGCCACAGGGGCATCTCCAATCTCCTCCTCCTGCAGAAAAGAGACATAGCGTCTGAGTGCCAGGTTGTGCAACATGCAGCATGCCACCACTATCTGGCAGACCTTCTTGGGTGAGTAGAACAGGGATCCACCTGCTAGATGGAGGCACCGGAACCTGGCCTTCAAAAGGCCAAAGGTCCTTTCAATTATCCTTCTGGTTTGTCAATGTGCCTCATTATAACATTCTTCTACCCTTGTCCTGACATTCTTCACAGGGGTCAGCAGCCATGATAGGTTTGGGTAACCAGAGTCACCTGCAAATATTGAGGGACAACATTTCACCACACACTATCCCATATGGCCAACACCATAGCCATACACCAACATATACTGGCTAGGAACCAGGGTTCACCTATTAGCCACGCCCTGTGCCTATGTAGTTGGCCCATCACATTTGGGATGCTGCTATTCCTTAAGACAAAGACATCATGTACCGACCCAGGATACTTAGCATTGACGTGGGAGATATACTGGTCCACCAAGCACACCATCTGCACATTCATAGAGTGGAAACTCTTACGATTCCTTAACACCTGTTCATTCTGGTGTGGGGGACAAATGCAATTTGTGTTCTGTCAATCGCCCCTATTATATTGGGGATATGTCCCATTGCATAAAACCCGGCCTTCACAGTGGCCAAATCCTCAACCTGGGGGCATGCAATGTAGCTGCACATGTGTTTTATCAGGGCAGACAACACTCTTGTCAGCACTATTGAGAACATTGTCTGTGACATTCCTGCTGCCAAAGCCCACTGTCACTTGGAAAGAACCAGTTGCCAGGAAATGGAGAACTGATAGCACTTGCACTAGAGGAGGGATCCCAGTCGGATGACGGATAGGAGATATAAGGTCAGGCTCCAATTGGGCACACGGCTCTGTGATTGTGGCCCTTCCCAGCCTATATGTGAGGACAATATGCCTGTCCTCCAGTGTAGCCAAGTCCACCAGGGGTCTGTACACTGGGGTATGTCTCCATCTCCTATTCATTTGCAGCGGGAGGTACCCAAGGGACAAAACAGTGAGGAGGCTGTCACAAACTGAACAATGAAGCCACAACAGTAGTCCGCAATCTGTAAACATGTTATGGGACAGTGTGATTTGTCAAGTATGTGCCTATTTCTCCTGTGATGCAGCATTATTCCATAGGCCAGCCCCCCCGAAATGGCGTCTGCCTGCCTGTGTCGAGGGGCATGTGGAAGTGAGGTAATGCCGCTGACGATGTGCGCGGTGGAGGGAGGCAGTTGGGAACCGCTGTGCAATTCCTCATTGTTTAACATTGGGCCCTATGGGGTACAGTGAGCAATGGTGAACTCGCCGGTGGTGACGGTATGCACCGACACGGACGACCCGCCATTTTCTATCATATTCCTTACTTGTTTCCTGACCTTCCATAGGAGAGGACCTACACTGCATGTGCTGCTGTGACCTGTGTCTGGGACCTACCATGGCCCGTGTGATTGGAGAAAGGGCCTCAGCCTTCACTTCGGAGGAATTGGAGAGACTGGTGGATGGGGTCCTACCCAGTACGGACTGCTGTACGGGCCTCCAGACCAACAGGTGAGTACACTGTGGGCACAATGCATATGGCATGAATGTATGGAGGTGTGTGTGAAGACATCGTATAAGGGGGAAGGGATGTCCTCTTGGCTGGGTACACTTTGAATGCTGGACTATGTGTGTGATAGAAACGGGTATGGTGGCTCATTCGTGTTACAGGCTGGACTGTTTGTCTAATGGTGTTCTCCTGTCTTTATTGCCTCTGCAGGTCAGCGCCCATTAAAAGAAGGGTATATGGCATGCCATCGCCAAGCAGGTGCAGATCCTGGGGGTCTATGGCAGGCAGAGCACCCACTGTCGCAAACAGTAGGAGGACCTGAGACGCTGGGCACAGAAGACCGCGAAAGCTCAGCTGGGGATGGCTTCCCAATGAGGAACGGATGCCCGTTGGACCCTGACCCCCCTGATGGCCTGCATACCGGCGGTGGCCTATCCAGAGCTGGATGGGCGCTTGAGGGCATCACAGCAACCTCAAGGGGGTGAGTACAATGGGCATCATTAAAGGAAGCGGCTGGAGGGGTGGTATCCGGTGGTGGTTGTGTGTCAGTGGGTGCCCTAGGGCTGGCCAGACATAGCAGCGTAGGTCCTTTGGTGGCTAAGGGTCTGAAGGGGAAATACTGCCTACCTAGCTTGTTAGCATCCACTACTGGTCTGGGCTGCGTGGGTCTCAGGTGTGCTGCAGTTGGCAGTGTGTGGTCCTCCTCATGCATTGGTGGCTAGCAATATCACTGGTAGTGCAATGCATAGTGCGTAGGCCTGTACCCTGTGTGTGAGGGTGCTGTGTATGCCAATGGTGGTGTTGGTGCAGTCATTGACCTGGTGTATCGTTTGTCTCTCTCCCCCCCTTTCTTGTTTTGTCATCCTTTCCTTATGTGCATTAGCATAATCTGGTGGAGAAGCAGAGGCACCGGCGATGGAGGGAGCTGCATCCCACAGGACCCAGGAGGCACTGTCCACTGACGCTGAGGGCACCAGTGGGACGTATGGCGAGGGGAGCACCACGGCGGAGACTGGAGGAGACAACACAGATTCAGATACCACCTTCGATGGGAGCTCCCTGGTGGTGGAGGACACTTCTGTGACCACCCCAGCTACAGCCGCCACCACCATACCGGTACCGCCCTCCCAGCAGCCCCTCAGCAAGTTGCCCGTGCCTGCTCACCCAGGAGGGTGGGAATCTCCTTCGCCCCAGGCACCTCAGGCCCTGCCCAGGTAAAGCCCTGCTGCCCTGAGTGAGGAGGCTATTGACCTCCTGAGATCCATCTCTGTACGGCAATCAACCATTGTGAATGCCATCCAGGGGCTGGCAGCCCAGATGCAGCAATCTAATGCATTCCTGGAGGGCATTCAAAGTGGATTGGGGGCCCAACAGAGATCGATCCAGGCTCTGGCCTCCTCTCTGATGGCAGCCATTGTTCCTGTTTAAACCGTCCCCCCTCCAACTACCACTTCCCAGTCCCATTCTCCTCAATCCCAACCCATTCCAAGCACACAGCGAGACGAGCATGCATACAGGACAACACCAAAGAGTTTCACAGCCAAACACATGCACCACACTTCATCCCACAGGCACTCACACAAACACCATTCAGTTGCAGACACAACAACATCCAATATTTCCACTGCCTCCCCCTTCTCCTCCTCCACCTCCCACCCAGTTACGTCCACACTCACACCTGCATGCACTACATCACCATCCACTACCTGCATCATCACCACACCAAGCAGAACACACACCTCACTGGGAGACACCTCCACTACTTCCATGCACACACCCCCTGTGTCCTCTCCCACTGTGTCTGTCCCCCCTCCTAAAGTACATAAAGGCAATCACTCAGACATCCAACAGCCATTCACCTCACAACTGCATAGAACTCATGCATCTTCACCCACATCCAGCAGACAAACACCTCCAACAACCACTCTGTCATCTTCCACTCCCATTACTTCTCCCTCTTCCTGCCCCAATGTCCCTAAAAAAGCTTTTCCTTTCCCAGATTGACCTCTTCCCTACCCCCCCCCCACCGCCCTGCACGTATGGCCAGGATATCAAGGAACCAGCCAAGCACCTCAGCCAAACAGTCCACGGGCCCACCTACTCGTGGTGGAAAGGATTCCAGGCTGCAAATACTGATGGGGAAGGACCCTTCACCAGCCAGCAAGAAGGGAAAGGAGCCTGCACCAGCCAGCAAGAAGGAGACGGAGCCTGCACCAGCAGCTGTCACAGAGCCGCCACTGCCAGCCATGGTTGTGCAGTTATCAGTGAGTGCAGGGGCTGAGCAGGAGCCTCCCCCAACCACCACCCCAATGCAGCCATCTGAGGGTGCAGGGGCTGAGCAGGAGCCTCCCCCAACCACCACCACAGTGCAGCCATCAGAGGGTGCAGGGGCTGAGCAGGAGCCTCCCACAACCACCACCACAGTGCAGCCGTCACCACTGGCGGAAACCATATGATCCAGCCTCCATAGGCTGCTGTGCGGCCTGCCACCACCAGAACCAGTGGGGTATTCACCCACTCCATAGACCGTGGCCTTGCACTCCCCAGGACCAAACACAGGGCATGTTGCCCCCCCCCCCCCCAGAACCAGTGGGCAAGACACCCACTCGAGAGACTGTGGGCTATCACTCCCCTGGACCAAGCACAGGGCATGTTGCCCCCTCCAAAACCAATGGGCAAGTCACCCACTCCAGAGACTGTGGCCTATCACTCCCCAGGACCAAGCACAGGGCATGTTGCCCCCTCCAGAACCAGTGGGCAAGTCACCCACTCCAGAGACTGTGGCCTTGCACTCCCCAGGACCAAGAACAGGGCATGTTGCCTCCTCCGGAACCAGTGGGGTATTCACCCACTTGAGAGACTGTGGCCTATCACTCCCCAGGACCAAGCACAGGGCATGTTGCCCCCTCCAGAGCCAGTGGTCTTGTTTTCGCATCCGGCTGAGGTGCCCCCCGAGGTGCCTGCTTATTTGCCAACTGAAGCCCCTGCAGTGTTCTCTCCGTATTGGTGCAGGGATCAAGTCGGGTCTTGGACTTTGCCCTGTGGCCATGTGGCCCCTGGGAACTGTGGACTGGGCAGTGTCCTTTTTTTGTACATTTGTACTTATCTGTTGCATTGCCATATCGACTTATGATTTTTGATGTTGATCTTATTACAATCACTTTAGTCAATTCCTATTGTCCTTGCAATATCCAGCCAATTTTCGGGGATAAATTGTTGTCTTTTGCAGCTGGTTGTGTGTATGGTGTGTGTGTGTGCATATGGGGGGGGGGGGTGTGTGGCATGCATGTGTGTGTCACTGTCATTTTCCATCCTCCTTGCCTTGTGTGCTAGGCGGCTGTACTTACCGTTGTCGTCTTTGCTAGGGTTCGTGTTCATGGTGGAGCATAACGTAGAGGATCATTGGAAAGACTTGAAGTTCTGGTTCCAAGGCGGCTTGGCTCTTCCCTGTGTCTCCAATGGTGAGTCCTTTGACTTCTGAGCTCTGTTTCTGTAAGGCTTTTGATGGGGTTGGTACTGCCCCAGAAAAGGTGGCTGTTTGTCACGTCATAATATGGTGGGTGGAACTTTGTCTTCGCCTGGCTGTAGGCAGCTACCGACGTGGTGAGTGTTGTTTCGGCCCTGGCGGTTGGTGTGGTACATTGGCTGTCTTTTGAAGATATCACCACCATGGTCATAATTTGGCGCTACTTACCGCAGGCCTGTTGGCAGTATTACTGCACTTTATCATAAACCGCCAGGTCGTAATGAGGGCCTAAGTTTTTTAGTCAAGGAAGGGATCAGTTTGTAGTCAAGTCTAAGGTAGCATGTTGTTTCCCTCAATTTCATGTAAACTTCATTGTCATAATCATCTTTATTCATTCCAACCATATTCCTTCCCTTATCTGTTTCTCTAATAATCAGATATTGCTTTAATGATGGGGGCTACGACTGATTTGACTGGGTACGCTTGGCTGTCACTTATGTTCATTGGGAGAAGCTTTTGGTTCTGTATCTATCATCCATAAAACACATTATAAGATAGCCGCCATGTCTATGGACTGCTAGAGGGGATTTTCATTGGGTGCACTAAAAAAATTTCAACCTCCTACTTTGGGGGGAATATTTGCTCTATACTGCTTTACTTTGATTTTCCCTTGTTATAACTAAGCAGAGGTATACTGCTTATGTTGGTTGGGAAGCAATTGGATTTTGGTTCTGTATTGTAGTACATAAGACACATCATAATGACAGGTGGTTTCTCTTTGCGGGTACCTAAAATATTTTGATTTTTTTTTCTAGGGTGGGCAAATACTTGCTTTATCCTGCTTCACTTTGGAATCCCCTAGTCATAAAGAAGCAGAGGTATACTGTGGAGTAAGCGCACCCAATAGTTTCCAATAGAATTGAGGTATTCATAAGGGCTTATGGTCCACTCCAAGATGGCCATCGGGCATTGTTTACTTTTACTTGATTTCTTTTGGCTGTAGGATAGTACATAAAAGACATTTAAGTATGGCATTGGTTGTCCGCACTGTAATATTTTGAGTAAGTTGCATTTTTGTTTGTCGTTACGTGGTAAAAGTGTGACACAGTTGTGGTAAATCTTTGATCATGGGACGGCAAATTTAATCTACTGCTATCAATTTGTCCAGGTCAAGTATTGTAGCAGTTTTGTAATTCTTTTACTTTTACTCAATCTATTTATTTGCGAAATATTATGTTTTCTACTGATGCAACATTAGAGACTTTACTCCATTTGTGCTTGATGACATACTAATGGTACTTGGCAACTATTTTCTTTATACCTGCTCCCATAGTTATTTACATATTTATATTGTAAAGTGTTGTGGGTTGATGGATTTCTGCTCAGGTTTAATTCACCGTTCTTGTGGTGTACTATATAATTACTAGTCTGCCTGTCTAACTGAGGCATAAACAAGTACTGTGTGCATACTCCAATTTTATTATAATGCTTAAATCATTGCGGCCGAACCTCATATGGCATTGTCAATTTAGTAAACAAAGTTTATATGGATGGTTATATATGCTTCAGCATGCTCTATTTATTAGAGTGCTCCTGCCCATACTGATTTCAGTGACCGGATATTATCGATTACCTGTTATTTGTACTTGTTGTTAGAAATTGAGTCTTTGGTTGGCAGACAAATTACCTCCTGTCCAAGCAAGGACCCTCACTTTAGTCAGGGCAAAGGAGAAACACACCCGGTTAAACCTCACTCACCCCCTTGGTAACTTGGCACGCTTAACTCAGAAGCAAAGTGTAAAGTATTTGTACCAACACACACAGTAATAAAGTGAAAACACTACAAAATGGACACCATACCAGTTTAGAAAAATAGGTAATATTTATCTAAATCAAACAAGACCAAAATGACAAAAATCCAACATACACAAGTCAAGATAAACATTTTCAGAAAAATTAGGGGGTGATTCTAACCCTGGCGGTCGGTGATAAAGCGGCGGCCAACCCGCCAACAGGCCGGCGGTCCAAAAAATGGAATTCTGACCCTGGCGGGAACCGCCAACACAGGCCGCCACATTAACACTCCGACCGCCACGGCGGTACAAACAAACAGCGCGGCGGTCACCACCAACAGACAGGCGGCAGACAATGTACCGCCCACACTATTATGAGAGGCCAATCCGCCACCTTTTCCGGGGCGGGAGCACCGCCGATAAAAACACGGCGGAAAGAGACTACGAACGGGAAAACGCGCACCTCTACGCACTCCACGAGGAAGGAGGACAGCATGGAACCCGAATTAAACATCCTACCTGCTCTCGTCTACCTGCTCATCTACCACGAGTACGAACGCCGGCGCAGACGACAACGGTGAGTACTGCACCTACGACACAGGAGAGGGGGGAGGACGAAAGGTTACGTGCACACACATACGCGATACACCCACCCCCCCAAACCATGTACACACCAATGCAGAGCAACAAGTCACAGTGACACCACCCAAACCCCCGTGAAAAAAGCAAGGACATAATTAAATTGTGATTCGAAATTTATGGGAAATAAAAACCACTGATAAGTCACGGTCAAATAGCAATAACAATTCAAAAAAATCTATTCAATATTCAGTGCATACGATAAACCGAGGCAATAAGTCCTGCACATCTAACGAAATTCCAAGTGTCCGTGGGCCAAAGTGTATCAACACAAGGGCAAAGCCCACACAGGAGACCTGAGTCCTTTGGAGAGAACACTGCAGGGGCATCTGATGACAAAACTACAGGCACCTCAGGGGGAAGGGAAGGGGGGGGGCACCACAGCCACATGAGTCCACGACGCCAGATCCACGAAGGGGCCACCATGCCCACTGTGCCATCCTGGGGAGTGCAAAGCCACAGTCTCTCAAGTCTCTACAGTGGGGTGCTTGCCCACTGTGCCATCCTGGGGAGTGCAAAGCCACAGTCTCTCAAGTCTCTACAGTGGGTGGCTTGCCCACTGTGCCATCCTGGGGAGTGCAAAGCCACAGTCCATCAGGTGGATAACAGTCTCCACCGGTCAAGGAGGATGCATGGTGGGCACAGTGAACCGTGAACAGTAGCTCGAGACAGATCCGGCACTGTAATAGTGCCAGTGGTGCATGAGACGGCGGGGCCCAGCGGAGCGGTGCTTGAGACGGCGGGGCCCAGCGGAGCGGTGCTTGGCAGGAAGGGGCCCAGCGGAGCGGTGCTTGAGACGGCGGGGCCCAGCGGAGCGGTGCTTGAGACGGCGGGGCCCAGCAGAGCGGTGCTTGACAGGAAGGGGCCCAGCGGAGCGGTGCTTGAGACGGCGGGGCCCAGCGGAGCGGTGCTTGAGACGGTGGGGCCCAGCGGAGCGGTGCTTGAGACGGCGGGGCCCAGCGGAGCGGTGCTTGAGACGGCGGGGCCCAGCGGAGCGGTGCTTGACAGGAAGAGGCCCAGCGGAGCGGTGCTTGAGACGGCGGGGCCCAGCGGAGCGGTGCTTGACAGGAAGGGGCCCAGCGGAGCAGTGCTTGACAGGAAGGGCCCAGCGGAGCGGTGCTTGACAGGAAGGGGCCCAGCGGAGCGGTGCTTGACAGGAAGGGCCCAGCGGAGCGGTGCTTGACAGGAAGGGGCCCAGCGGAGCGGTGCTTGACAGGAAGGGCCCAGCGGAGCGGTGCTTGACAGGAAGGGGCCCAGCGGAGCGGTGCTTGACAGGAAGGGCCCAGCGGAGCGGTGCTTGACAGGAAGGGGCCCAGCGGAGCGGTGCTTGAGACGGCGGGGCCCAGCGGAGCGGTGCTTGAGACGGCGGGGCCCAGCGGAGCGGTGCTTGACAGGAAGGGGCCCAGCGGAGCGGTGCTTGAGACGGCGGGGCCCAGCGGAGCGGTGCTTGACAGGAAGGGGCCCAGCGGAGCGGTGCTTGACAGGAAGGGCCCAGCGGAGCGGTGCTTGACAGGAAGGGGCCCAGCGGAGCGGTGCTTGACAGGAAGGGCCCAGCGGAGCGGTGCTTGACAGGAAGGGGCCCAGCGGAGCGGTGCTTGAGATGACGGGGCCCAGCGGAGCGGTGCTTGAGACGGCGGGGCCCAGCGGGGCCCTGTTCAGCGGTGCTCTTCTGCACGGCGGGGCCCTGTTCAGCGGTGCTCTTCTGCACGGCGGGGCCCTGTTCAGCGGTGCTCTTCTGCACGGCGGGCCCTGTTCAGCGGTGCTCTTCTGCACGGCGGGGCCCTGTTCAGCGTTGCGTGTCCAGTAATTCAAGGGAGCCAGACCTGGCCTGGACTCCCTGCTCAGTCGCCCTCCGACCGTGCAGTCGCAGGACCCTTCGGTGACGGAGTCCTGGGCCCTTTGGTGTCCTTCCTTACAGCCGGGATGGGTCTTGTGGGGCCCTCCTGCCCCGCGCTCCTGCTGGCTGACTCTCCGCCCTGCTGCCCTTTCGCTCCTTAGAAGAGGCTCTCTGGCCCTTGCCTCCCCTGGATGTCGTGGCAGGTGAAGTGGCCGAACTCTGGTCCTTGGGGGCAGCCGTGTCAGTCCTCTCACGGCGGCCCTTGAGTTTCCGGGTCCTCTTGCCTGGGGGGGGGGCTGGCTGTCCCCTTGCTGCTGATAGAAGTGTCACTGCTGCCAAAGGGTGGACTCCAGAACCCATGCACCACAGTGACACTCGAAGCTGGGCTGGTGGTGGCTGAGGTGCTCTTGGGACTCTTAGCAGATGGAGGGGGTGGGTCAGGGGAGGGAAAGAGGTTAAGATTGGAGAGGTAAACCTTTTTAGGACCAAGGTAAAGGGTGGGAGTAGTGGTGATGGGAGTGGAGGAAGAGGATGTGGTTGTAGGAGAGTCAGGTGTGCTGTCTTTGGGTGCAGGTGATTGTGACGTAGGCTGTCGTGAGGTGGATGGCTGTTGGGTGGGTGGCTGCCTGCGTTTGTGTGTCTTGGAAGAGGGGGTGACAGACACAGTGGGAGAGGACACAGGGGACGTGTAAATGGCAGTGGGGGTGGTGACTGCACGTGTGCGGACTGGACTAGAGGGTGTGCTGGTGATGGAAGCACTGGCTGATGGTGGTGTGCATGCAGGTGTGAGTGTAGATGTCACAGGGAGGGAGGAGGGAGACGAGGAGGAGGGGGACACAGAGGTGGTAGTGACTGTTGGCATGTCTGCATCTGGATGTTGCTTGGGTGAGTGTTTGTGGGATCTGTGGTGCTTGTGTCTGGATGAGCTGACCTTGGGTGTTGAGGTGTGTGCAGGCTGGTCTGATGGTGTGGATTGGATAGGCTGAGGAACAGGAGCCAGAGACAGGCTGGAGGCAGTTAGAAGAGGGAGGCTGGAAACAGGGACAATGGCTGCCGTCAGTGCTGAGGCCAGAGCATTGAACGATCGTTGATGGGCAGCCTGACCCGAATGAATGCCCTCCAGGTAGGCATTGCTCCGATGCACCTCCCTTTCTACCCCCTGGATGGCATTCAAAAGGGTAGTCTGCCCAACAATGATGGTCTGAAGGAGGTCAATGACCTCCTCACTGAGGGCAGCAGGGGTGACAGGGGCAGGGCCTGAGGTGCCTGGGGCGAAGGAGATGCCCGCCTTCTTGGGCGAGCGGGCACGGAGCGTAGGCTGAGGGGTTGCTGGGAGGGCGGGGCTGGTGCGCTGGGTGGCGGCTGTACCTGTAGAGGCGGGGGGCACGGATGTTGCCACCACCGCTAGGGAGCTCCCATCCGAGGACGTGTCGGTGTCGCTGGTGTCACCACCGGTCCCCGTTGTGGTGCTCCCCTCGCCCTCCGGATCACTGGTGCCCTCGGTGTCTGTACCACGGCCCACCGGGGCCTTGTGACTTGCAGCTCCCTCGTGCTCCGATGCCAAATGATGCTAATGCACACATGCACAAGATGATCAAGAAAAAGGGTGGGGGGAGAAATAATAAAACAGGTTGAGTGCATGCAGTGTCAACACCGTTGGCAGAGAGGACAGACACAGGGGCCTCATGCACTACGCTGCGCAATCGGGGTATACTACTCAGTACTTGTGACCAGGGCTACAGGTCTATGGACAACAAATACACACATGGATGATGCAGGACCATGGATAGCTGTACTTGGCACCCTACAGAGGTGGGGGGCGGGGGCACAGGGCCATGCCTAAAGGAGAGATCTACACTACAGAAAACGCCCTGGCCTAATGTCACCCACACCCTCCTTCCCCACCCAGACGCCTCCACTGCGCAGAAAGATAGCAGAATGTGCTGATACTCACCCCCTTGTGTCTGCTGTGATGTCCTCAAGCGCCCATCCAAATCAGGGTAGGCCACCGCCAGGATCCGGGACATCAGGGGGGTCAGGGTACGACTGGCACCCCTCCTAGGTTTGGAGGCCATCCCCAGCAGTGACTCGGTGGTCTTCCTGGTCCCGCGGCGGATGTCCTCCCACCTCTTGCGGCAGTGGGTGCCCCGTCTGACGTGGACCCCCAGGGCCCGGACTTCCTTGGCGATGGCACGCCAAATGTCGACTTTCTGATGGGCGCTGACCTATTTGACATGTACAGGGTGGGAAAGGAAAATTCATCATTTATCTGCATGTTAGATGTGATTGCCCCCCCCTCCCCAAATTTGCCATGTGGCACATGCTCTCATCTGTCGTGCGTTGCACTCCTCATTCGCTCCCCACCCCACCATCATACATCCACCCCACTCAACACAGGCATAGCCCATTCCATGTGCACCCAGTGTACTTACCTGTTGGTCTGGAGGACCGTAGAGTAACGCATACTGGGGGAGGACCCCATCCACTAGTTTCTCCAACTCTTCAGACGTGAAGGCAGGGGCCCTTTCCCCAGTCGCAGCAGCCATTGTATCTTCCAGACCGAGGTCACAGCAGCACTTGCAGTATAGGTCCTCTCCTGTGGATGATCAGGTCTCGAGTGATTAAGCAGATAGAAAATGGTGGTCACGCCCGTGGAGGTGCGTACCGCGGCAGTGCGTACCGCGACCGCCGGCGCACCTCGTCATTGGCTCCAGAAACCCATAGGCTTCAATGTTAACCAATGCGGCTTCGTATAGCGGTCTTCGACCGCCTACCGCCACGGTGTGCCACGCCAGCGCATTGACCTCACATCCCATTGTCCCAATTCACAGGTCAGGCAGCCGCCATTTCAAGGGCCCACATGGCATAATTTGTACTGCGTCACACAGGCCTAGGCCTTGCATTGCCACACATACACGCCTTTCAATACATAGATAATCGTGTGCTATGCATGCTGTGGTGAACGTACCTGTGATTTGCTTGACTCTGTGCTCCATGTTGTCCTTCCTAGGCACCGTCAGCTGGGACTTGCGAGGAGAAGGATGAATCCTCGCGTGTACCGACCGCTGGTGGACCTGTCGACAATGGAAGAACGCCATATCATACTACGATACCGACTTGACCGAGCCACTATACATGAACTGTGTGCCCAGCTGGAGCCAGCCCTGATGTCCCCCATCCGCCAACCCACAGGAATTCCCCCTCTAGTGCAGGTTCTGTCAGTCCTCCATTTTTTGGCAAGTGGCTCATACCAGACAACAGTGGCCATGTCATCTGGAATGTCTCAGCCTATGTTTTCAAAAATCTTGTCTAGAGTGTTGTCTGCCCTGACGAAACACATGCGGAGCTACATTGTATTCCCTGAGGAGGTTGATTTGGCCACTGTGAAGGGTGATTTCTATGCCCTTGGACATATCCCCAACATAATTGGTGCCATTGATGGGACCCATGTGGCTTTAGTACCCCCAAAAGACGATGAGCAGGTGTACAGAAACAGGAAAAGTTACCATTCTATGAACGTCCAGGTGGTCTGTTTGGCTGACCAGTACATCTCCCATGTGAATGCCAAGTTCCCTGGGTCAGTGCATGACGCGTATGTGATGCGAAATAGCAGCATCCCTTATGTGATGGAACAGCTACAGAGACAACGTGTGTGGCTAATTGGTGACTCTGGTTACCCCAACCTGCCTTGGCTATTGACCCCAGTGAGGAATCCCCGGACCAGGGCAGAGGAACGGTACAATGAGGCCCATGGGCGAACTAGGAGGATCATAGAAAGAACCTTTGGCCTCCTGAAGGCCAGGTTTAGGTGCCTGCATATGACAGGGGGATCCCTGATGTACCCACCAAAGAAGGTGTGCCAGATCATCGTGGCCTGCTGTATGCTTCACAATCTGGCATTGCGACGTCAGGTGCCTTTCCTGCAGGAGGATGGTCCAGATGGTGGTGTTATGGCAGCTGTGGAGCCTGCGGAGAGTGAAGAGGAGGAAGACGAAGAGGACGACACAGACAACAGGGACAGAGTTATCCAACAGTATTTTCAGTAGCACACAGGTAAGAATCACCCACGCCATTTCACATTTACTGAAAGCCCCATGCATCTTTACTTTGTGTATTTCCCCCCAGTTCTTTTAAACTGATGTTTGATTTTCCCTTCCCTTTTCAGTGCTGTATGACCCACTGCGTGACTTCTGCTTGGTTAGCCCATGGACTAATGCTTATTGACATCGGTATGTTGTCATCACAAAATTAACTGAACATTATTGATCAGTAATGTGTTATACATTTGTAAATAATACAGGCTGACTCCTGAATGATTTCAGTGCAATGAGTGATTTATTTTTAGTGCTAGATATTGGTACATGATATTAAAACGGTGATGGGTGAGGGTGGAGTTATGTCCATGGCAGAGTCCAGTTCTCAGTTTCACAGGTGCATTTTCCATAGGCCTGTGGAAAGATGGAGCAGGGGCAGTTCAAGGTTGGACAGGGTGACGATGTGGGACAGTGGAATGACATCCGGGGGGATCTTAGGCTGGCGGGGGTCTTGGCATCCTACTCTGTCTTCCTTTGTGATCTCAGGTTCCTCTTGCGGGGTGGTTGGTCTTCAGCAGGAGGTGGGATTCTGGTGGCCCGTCGTTCTGTGGGGGCCTCCTGACCACTAGCGCCGGCGGAGGTGGTAGGCTGTTCCTGGTCCTGGCTAGTGTCAGGGGCCCTTTGTGGTGCCACATGGTCCCACAATGTGGTTTCTATCCGGTTGAGGGCCTGGACTATGGTCCCCATAGCGGTAGCGATGTTCCTGAGTTCATTGCTGAACCCCATGTACCGTTCCTCCTGCTGTGCCTGGATCTCGGTGAACCTGGCCAGTACCGTCGCCATCGTCTCCTGGGAGTGATGGTATGCTCCCATGATGGTGGTGAGGGCCTCTTGGAGAGTCGGTTCCCTGGGCCTGTCCTCCCCCCCCTCTCGCACAGCAGCCCTCCCAGTTGCCCTGTTTCCCCGGGCCTCTGTCCCCTGGACGGTGTGCCCACTACCACTGCCCCCAGGTCCCTGTTGTTGTTGGGGTGTTGGGTCAGCCTGGGTGCCCTGTAGTGGCGGACACACCGCTGCTTGACGCGTCCTGGAGACAGAGGCATGGGCCCGCTGGGTGGGAGCTGTGCTGGTGTTCCCAGAGGGGGTTGGGTCTGCTGTGGCCTGTGTCTGTGTGTGGGGAACCGACTGTCCCGAGGTCCCCGATGGTCCGGGCTGGTCATCAGGTTCTAGGTCGACAGAGCTGCTGTCCTCACTGGGGGCCTGTTCTGGGGGTGGGATGGACAAATCTGGACCCTCCGTGGCGGTGTGTTGGCGTTCGGGCCCTGCAGTGGTAAAAGAGTATGGTTATTGTTTCTGTGTGTGCCATGGCGTGCATTTAGAGTGCCCTTGTCCCCCAGTGCTGGCATTCCCTTGTGGGAGGTGTTGTGAGGGTGGGGGGGGGGGTGTATGGGTATGTGCAATGGTCATGCTTTGGTGGTGGCTGTCTATGGTTTGTGTTGGCATTCAGGGGTTGGTGTTGTTTAGGGTGGGTTGTGCTGGTGAGACATTGGCAGGGAGGTTGTGTGCTGGGGGGTTGAGACTGGAGGTGAGGGGGGGGTGGCATGCTGGTGGTTGGGTGGGGTGAAGTAGTTGAGATTCGACTTACCAGAGTCCATTCCTCCGTGTACTCCAGCGAGGCCATCAGGATGCAGGATGTTTACTACCTCTTGCTCCCATGCTGTGAATTGGGGTGGAGTGGGTGGGGGTCCGCCGCCAGTCTTCTGCACAGCGATGTTGTGTCGCGACACCATCGAGCGCACCTTCCCCCGTAGGTCGTTCCATCGTTTTCGGATATCTTCCCGATTTCTGGGATGCTGTCCCACAGCGTTGACCCTGTCTACGATCCTTTGCCATAGCTCAGCCTTCCTTGCTATAGTGGTGTGCTGCGCCTGTGTGCCGAAGAGCTGGGGCTCAACCCTTATAATTTCCTCCACCATGACCCTGAGTTCTTGGTCCGAGAACCTAGGGTGTCTTTGGGGTGCCATGGGGTGGTGTGGATGAGGTGTGGGGTGGTGTTTGTGGTGATGTGCGTGGTGATGTGTGGTGATGTGTGCGTAGATGTGGTGTGGGTGATGAAGTTGGGTTCCTGTGTGTGTTGGGGTTTTCGATTGCTGTGCTCGCTCTCTCTATCTCTATCTCTCTCGCCTTCTCTCCTATTTCCAACTAGTGGGGGTTTGTGGGTGATGTGGGTGTGTGTTTTATAGTTGATTGGATGTGTGGGAGTGTTGTTTGTATGTGTCTCAGGTGTGTGTATTTCAAATTGTCCAATGTGGCTGTGTTTTGGAGCTGTGTGTGTATTTTGACCGCGGCGGTGTGTACCGCCAATGGAATACCGCGGTTGAAAGACCGCCGCGTGGATTCGTGGGTCAGAATGGCATGGGCGTGTTTGTGTTGGCGTGACGGTGGAGGTTTGGTCATCTCCAGTTTTCCGCGGCCCGCTGATGAGGCGGCCTTCCTTGGATGTCGGGATTTTGGCGGTTTCGCAGTTGGTGGTCAGAATGACCGTGGCGGTTTCCCGCCGCCGCGGCGGTAGCATGGCGGACTTCTGACCGGCGGTAAGGGCCTTTTACCGCCGAGGTCAGAATGACCCCCTTAGTGTCTTACTCCATAGAAAACACTGGAAACGTTGATTTTACACAAAGTACCTGGTTTGCGTCAAATATAAAGCTGCACGGGTGAGTGCGTGTCGGAAAGGTCAGTGAAGCGTTGATTCCTTACTCGCAAGTGAGGCAGTGCGTTGTTTCTTTTCCGGTTAGGTCGGCAATGCATTGTATTTCTCCCTCTCAGGGAAGCTATGCGTCGATTTCGGGATGGGGCACCTCAGATCAGCTCAGGTTCACGATGACTTTGATGCCCAGGGACGATGTGTGAGAAATGTTAGAAAACCACGCTATGTAGGGTTTGCTTCGTTATCAGCAGCCACAAGTGGGTATTGCCCTTTGGTTCCCTAGCCGCGATACGCCAATATCCCAGCCATGATGCAGGTGGAGCATCGATTTCAGCTGCAAAGCAGGCGGCGTGACGTTTATCAGCCGCGTTGCAAATGGTGCATCGAAAATTGTCCCACACAGAGTTCTGTGCGTGGATTTCAGCTCTTGTTCTGCCAACTTCACTTTCAAGGGACTGGACAGGACACCACTTGGCAGGGCAGGAGTCTTAGAAGGGAGTCCAGGTGTTAGCAGAGGTGTTCTTTGATGGCCCTGAGACTTCAAGAGAGGAGGCAAGCTCAGTCCAAGCCCTTGGAGATTCTTCTCAAGCAAGAATACACAACTAAGTCCAGTCCTTGTCCCCTTTCACAGGCAGAAGCAGCAACTGCAGGATAGCCCAACAAAGCATAGTCACAGGCAGCACTTCTCCTCAGCTCTTCAGCTCTTCTCCTTGGCAGAGGTTCCTCTTGAATCCAGAAGTGATCTAAAAGTCTGGGGTTTTGGGTCCAGTACTTATACCCCTTTCTGCCTTTGAAGTAGGCAAACTTCAAAGGAAAGTCTCTGTTGTTCACAAGATCCTGCCTTGCCAGGCCAGGCACCAGACACACACCAGGGGGTTAGAGTCTGCATTGTGGGAGGGCAGGAACAGCCCATTCAGTTGTAAGTGACCACTCCTCCCTCCACTCTAGCTCAGATGGCTCATCAGGATATGCAGGCTACACCCCAGCTCTCTTTGTCTCACAGTCCAGAAGGGATTCACAAACAGCGCAACTGTCAAACTGACCCAGACAGGGAATACACAGACAGGCAGAGTCACAGAATGGTTTAAGCAAGAAAATGCCTACTTTCTAAAAGTGGCATTTTCAAACTAACAATCTAAAAACCAACTTCACTAAAAGATGTAGGCCCTCATTACAACCCTGGCAGTCGGTGATAAAGCGGCTGTAATCCCGCCAACAGGCCGGCAGTAACAAAAATTGAATTATGACCACGGCAGAAACCGCTCAGACAGACAGCCACTTTAACACACTGACTGCGGTAGCAACAAGCACCACGGTGGTAACCGCCAACAGCCAGGCGGAAGAGGAAGACAATATACCGCCCACTGCATTATGACCCGCCTATCCGCCAGCTTTTCCAGGGCGGTACCAACGACATCAAGAGCACGACGGAAACAGAACACAGAAGGCAAAGGACTCACCAGGACACAGGGAACAACCACAATGCCATGGAGCCCGAGTTGTACATATTTCCCGTGCTCGTCTACCTTTTCCAGCATTACGAACACCAATGTCGGCGAAGATGACCACAGTGAGTACTGTCGCCTAGCACGCAAGGGAGGGGGGTGGAAAAAGAGAGTGACACACAAATGCAACATCCCCACCCCCAACACCATACACACATTCAGATGCAGTAACATAACATATCCACACCGTACCTTTCAGGAATAATGCAAGGACAAAATGATTGGAAGAAAGTGAGTGTAATACAATTAAAGAACATAAATAAGTGCATTAAATTACAAACGTATATACATATTTACAAATGGAGGGACACTGCCCAGTTCTCAATGTCCGTGGGACACAGGGCCACAACACATAGGCCAAGGCCCCACCTCACTCCTGCAACAGCACAGAGAGAACACTGCAGGGGTATCAGGTCGAAATTACACTTGCACCTCAGGGGGACGGGGAATGGGGGCCACCTCAGCCGGAAGATGGTACAACACCTCTGGTCCTTGAGGGGGCTACATGCCCTGTGCGATTTCCTGGGGAGTGCAAGGCCACAGTCTCTCAAGTGGGTGGTTTGCCCACTGCTTGGTCCTTGGGAGTGAAAAGCCACAGTCTCTCAAGTGGGTGGTCTGCCCTCTGCTTGGTCCTGGGGAGTGCAAGGCCACAGTCTCTTAAGTGGGTGGCTTGCCCACTGCTTGGTCCTGGGGAGTGAAAGGTCTAAGTCTCTCTAGTGGGTGGTTTGCCCACTGCTTGGTCCTGGGGAGTGCAAGGCCACAGTCTCTCAAGTGGGTGGTTTGCCCACTGATTGGTCCTGGGGAGTGCAAAGCCACAGTCTTTCTTTGGGTGGTTTGCCCACTGCTTGGTCCTCGGGAGTGCAAAGCCACAGTCTCTCTAGTGGACGGCTTCTCCACTAGTTCCGGAGTGGGCATTGGGCCCAGTGTGCTTCGTCCTGGGAAGGATGCGGTGAGTGGATGGCTTCTCGCTGGTTTTAGAGGGGGCATTGCGCCCAGTGTGCTTCATCCTGGGTAGGATGCGGTGAGTGGATGGCTTCTTCCACTGGTTCTGGAGGGGTCATTGTGCCCTGTGATGCAGATCTTGGGGAGTGCAAGGTCACAGCCTCACTGGATTTGCAGGGGCCAGGACTCACAACAGCCCATGAAGGCAGGACTACACACTGTCCGCCGGTGGTGACGGCTGCTCAGTGGTGGCAGTGGTGGTGCTGGTGTCGGTGCTGGCAGTGGTGGGGGAGGCTCCAGTCCATCCCCTGCAGACTTGGACGGCTGCCCACTGGGGCTGCTGCTGCTGGCAGTGGTACTGGTGGAGAGGCTGGTGATGGTGCTGGCAGTGGTGGTGGGAGGCTCCAGTTGATCCCCTGCATCCTCGGACGGCTGCCCTCTGGGGCTGCTTCTGGCAGTGGTGCTGGTGGCGGTGCTGGCAGTGGTGGGGGAGGCTCCAGCCCATCCCCTGCAGCCTCGGACAGCTGCCCAATGGGGCTGCTGCTCCTGGAAGTGGTGCTGCTGGCGGTGCTGGCAGTGGTGGGGGGAGGGTCCAGCCCCCCTGGCAGTGGTGCTGCTGGTGGTGCTGGCAGTGGTTGGGGGAGGCTCCAGCCCATCCCCTGCAGCCTCGGACGGCTGCCAACTGGGGATGCTACTGCTGGCAGTGGTGCTGGTGATGACCCTGGTGGCGGTACTGGCAGTGGTGGGGGGAGGCTCCAGCCCATCCCCTGCAGCCTCGAACGGCTGCCCACTGGGGCTGCTGCTGCTGGCAGTGGTGTTGGTGGCGGTGCTGGCAGTGGTGGAGGGAGGCTCCAGCCCATCCCCTGCAGTCTCGGATGGCTGAACCACCACGGTTGGTGGTGGTGGCTCCGAATGAGTCCCAGCACCAAGCCTCCTGTCCTTCCTGCCTGCTGGTGCAAACTCCTTGCCCTTCCTGTCAGCAGCCGGGGATTGCCCCTTGCCCTTCCCTGTAGCAGCTGGGGGTGCCTCCTTGCCCCTCCTAGTCGCAGCAGGTGGTGCCTTCTTGCCCTTCTTTGATCCACCTGGTGCAGGCAGGTCAGTGTTGCTGCCTGGTGCCTGGGATCCTCTCCCACCTGCAGTAGCTGTCAACACTACTGTGCCCCTGGACTGGGTGGCTGAGGTGCTTGCCTGGGTTTTCTTCACCCTGGCCTGATGTGAATGACGGTGGAGGGACATTGGGGCGGTGAGAGGGTGAAGGTTTGGGAGTGGAGAAAAGTAAGTGGTTGTAGGAGGTGTCTGTCTGCTGTGTTTTGGGTGCAGGTGCTTGGGCTGGATGCTGTTGTGAGGTGGATGGCTGTTGGGTGTCTGAGTGCCTGCGTTTGTGTACCTTGGGAGGAGGGGGCACAGACACAGTGGGAGACGACACAGGGGACGTGTGCATGGAAGTGGCGGTGGCGACTGCTAGTGAGGGGCGTGTAGTGATAGACGTGATGGTGGTAGTGGATGAGGATGTAGTGCATGCAGGTGTGAGTGTAGACGCTACTGGGAGGGATGTGGACGACAAACAGGAGGGGGGACACAGTGGAGGCAGTGGATGTTGGTATGTCTGCATATGGATGGTGTTTGTGAGAGTGCTTGTGTGATGATGTGTGGTGCTTGTGTTTGCCTGAACCACTCCTGTGTGTTGTCCTGGGTTCATGCTGGTCTGCCTGTGTGCTTGGGATAGGTTGGGGTTGAGGGGAATGGGATTGGGCAAAGGAAGTTGGACGGGGACGCTAGAAACAGTGACAATGGTTGTCATCAGGGAGGAGGCCAGAGCCTGGATTGATCTCTGTTGGGCCGCCATGCCAGAGTGAATGCCCTCTAGAAATGCATTTGTTTGTTGCAAATGGGCTGCCAGCCCCTGGATGACATTCAAATTGGTTGACTGCCCAACAGAGATGGATTGCAGGAGGTCAATAGCCTCCTCACTCAGGGCAGCAGGGCTAACTGGGGCGGGGCCTGAGGTGCCTGGGGCGAAGGAGATGCCCACCCTCCGGGCTGAGCAGGCACGGGAAACACACTGAGGGGCTTCTGGGAGGGTGAGCTGGTATGGGGGTGGCGACTGTACCTGTAGTTGGGGTGGGCACAGAGGTGTAACCACCAGGGAGCTTCCATCAGAGGAGGTATCACTGTCAGAACTGTCCCCTCCAGTCTCTGCCATGGTGCTCTCCTCACCCTTCGTCCCACTGGTGCCCTCACCATCGGTGGATTCGGCCTCCTGGGCCCTGTGGGATGCATCTCTCTCCGTCACCGGTGCCTCTGCTCCTCCACCAGATGATGCTAATACACATAAGGACATGGTGACAAAACAAAAAGGGGGGAGACAAGACAAAGGATACCCTTGGCCAATGGCGGCAGCAAGACCACCGTTGGCGTACACAACACACTCACACACAGGGAACAGCCCTATGCACTAGGCAATGCACTATCAGTCACAATGCTAGTCACCAGCCCATGGACAAGGATACCTAATGCCAATTGCAGCATACCTGAGACCAACAGACCCCTGCCCAGTAGTGGAGGCCTACTAGCTTGTTTGGAGGAGGTTGACATCAGACCCTGCCCAACATGGACCCTACCATGCACTGGCTGGCCTCGCCTAGGGGCACCTACAGGCCCACATTCCCCACCCGGATGCCACCCCACCACGTGTAAGTGGCATATTGGAGCACTGTACTCAACCCCTTGTGGCTGCTGTGATGCCCCCAAGCACCCATCCAGCTCTGGATAGGCCATCACCAGTATGCGGGCCATCAAGGGGGTCGGGGTTCAATGGGCACCCCTTCCTCGTTGGGAGGCCATCCCCAGCTGGGCCTCTGCCATTTTCCGTGCCCAGCATCTCAGGTCCTCCCACCGTTTCCGACAGTGGGTGCTCCGCCTGCCGTAGACCCCAGGGTCCGCACCTCCTTGTCGATGGCACGCCATATACCCTTTTTTTGATGAGCGCTGACCTGCAGGGAAATACACATACGAAAAGGTATCAGTCAGACTGCCCTCTGTGTTACACTCATGGGCCACCATAGCCCTCACATCCCCTTATCCACAGACATTGCCCACCATACATGCAGCACCCTGCCCAGGGCCCTTACCCCAACCCCCCCCACACGAGGCCCTCACACACAGCACTCCATGCATTCATGCCCCATTCATCGTGCTCACAGTGCACTCATCTGTTGGCCTGGAGGCCCATACAGCATTCGGTACAGGGGTAGGGGTAGAACCCCATCCACCAATCTCTCCAACACCGCAGCGGTGAAGGCAAGGGCCCTTTCCCCAGTGACACAAGCCATGGTCGGTTCCATACACAGGTCACAGTAGCACTTGCAGTGTAGGTCCTCTCCTGTTGAAGGTCAGGTAGCAAGTGTGTGAACAGATAGAAAATGGCGGTCATGTCCACAGCAGTGCGTACTGTCACCGCCGGCGTACATCACCATTGGCCACTGTAATCCATAGGGCCCAATGGGATCCAATGAGGATTTCTACTGCGGTTTTTCGACAGGCTACCGCAACGGAGCGCAACGTCAGCGGAATTAACTAATTTCCACCTGTCCCTCCATACAGGACAGACGGATGCCATTTCGGGGGGGCAGGCCATGGCACCTAACTGCGTCACAGTACACATAGTGAGCATTTGGGCCTATACAACAATGTTGTGTTACAGTCACAACATGCAATGCAGTGTAGTGTTTGGAAATATGAAATACTGACCAGCTACTCATCGTTTGCCCCCTAGATTGCAACCGCTGCAGATGAATAGGAGATGGAGACATCCCCTCATGTATAGGCCCCTGGTGGACATGGCAACAATGGAGGACAGGCACATTATCCTCACCTATAGACTGGACTGGGCAACAGTCACAGAGCTGTGTTCCCAATTGGAACCTGACCTTATATCTGCTATCCGTCAGTGCACTGGGATCCCCCCTCTTGTGCAAGTCCTATTTGTGCTCCATTTCCTGGCAAGTGACTCCTCCCAAGTGACAGTGTGCTTGGCAGCAGGAATGTCTTAACCAATGTTCTCAATAGTGCTGACCAGAGTATTGTCTGCCCTGATTAAACACATGCGCAGCTACATCTTTTTCCCCCAGATGGAGGATTTGGCCACCGTGAAAGCTGATTTCTATGCTATGGGACATATCCCCAACATTATTGGGGCTATTGATGGTACACATATTGCAATTGTCCCCCCCCCGGAGAAATGAACAGGTGTTCAGAAATCGAAAGAGCTTTCACTCCATGAATGTGCAGATGGTGTGTCTGGCGGACCAGTACATCTCCCACGTCAATGCAAAGTATCCTGGGTCTGTGCATGATGCCTTTATCCTGAGGAATAGCAGCATCCCATATGTGATGGCTCAACTCCAGAGGCACCAGGTGTGAGTAATAGGTGAGCCCTGGTTCCCACCCAGGGGTTGTTGGTGTATGGGTATGGTGTGGGCCCTAAGGGTTAGTGTGTGTCTAACAGTTGTCCCTCAATATTTTCAGGTGACTCTGGTTACGCCAACCTCTCATGGCTACTGACCCCTGTGAGGAACCCCAGGACAAGGGCAGAGGAACGTTACAATGAGGCACATGGGTGAACAAGAAGAAAAATAGAAAGGACATTCGGCCTCCTGAAGGCCAGGTTTCGTTGCCTCCATCTAACAGGATGATCCCTGTACTACTCACCCAAGAAGGTGTGCCACATCATCGTGGCATGCTGTATGTTGCACAACCTTGCCTTACGTCGCCAGCTGCCTTTTCTGCAGGAGGATGAGGCTGGATATGGGCGTGTGGCAGCAGTGGACCCTGTCGACAGTGAAGATGAGGAGGATGAGGATGAGGACAACAGAAGTGCTGTAATACTACAGTACTTCCAATGACTCACAGGTAAGACACAACAATTACACTTTACATTGACAGTTTTGTATTTGACATTGTCACTGGCAGGCTGATTTTCCCACTTCTATGGCCACTTACTGTAACCTTTGGCATCTCTATTTGCAGATATTTGTGCTCCACTATCGCTCCTGGTGTGTTGACTGCAGCCAACTACAGGTCATTCCTATGTATACATTACTGTACAGTTATATTGCAGTATTTAAAGCGTGTTAAACGAATACATGGTTAAATGATTTGACAGAGTCCATAGTTGTATTTATTCAAACTGTGTTTATGTAAGTGCTAATGATTAGAGGGGGATGTGCAATGGGCTGGGGTGATGATGGAGGAATGTCCAGGATAGAGTCCAGTCTATTTGTATCACAGGTGCATTGTCCAAGGGGGCATAGGAAGGTGAACAATGGAAGTTCAAGGTGGACAGGGTGACATAGTGGGACACAAGGGTGATAATCAGGAGAGTCTTATTTCCTGTTGGGGGTCTTGGCAATGTTCTCTGGCTCGTGCCTGGATCGCCAGGACCATTTATGGGGTGGTTCTCCTTTTGTAGGGGGTGGGGTGCTGGTGGCCTATTGTTCCTGTGGCGGGCCTCCTGTCCACTAGTGGCAGCAGAGGGGAAAGGCTGTTCATCAGTTTGGATAGTGTCAGGGGCCCGCAGGTGTGCCAATGCCTCCCTCATGGTGTTGGCCATGTCAGCCAGCACCCCTGCAATGGAGACCAAGGTGGTGTTGATGTCCTTCAAGTCCTTCCTGATCCCCAGGTACTGTCCCTCCTACAGCCACTGGGTCTCCTGCAACTTGTCAAGTATCTGGCCATCATCTCCTAGGCATGGTGGTATTCTCCCAGGATGTTGGTGAGTGCCTCCTAGAGAGTCGGTTCCCTGGGCCTGTCCTCCCTCTGTCGCATAGCAGTACTCCCAGCTTCCCTGTTGCCCTGTGCCTCTGTCCCCTGAACCGTGTGCCCACTGCCACTGACCCCAGGTCCCTGATTGTCCTGTGTTTGTGGGGTGGCCTGGGTTCCCTGTAGTGGTGGGCACACTGCTCATTGATGTGTCCTGGGGAAAGAGGTATGGGCCCGCTGGGTGGGTACTGTGCTGGCGTTTCCTGAGGGGGAGGCTCTGTGGTGGTATGGGACTGTGCCTGGGTTACCGACTGTCTGGAGATCCCTGATGGGCCAGGTTGGTCATCCAGATCCAGGCGTCCAGAGCTGCTGTCATCACTGTGGGCCTCCTCTAGGGGTGGACTGGAAGTTGATGGCACCTCCTCTCCGGTGACGTTGGGTGGGGGACCTGTGGGGATGTAAAGGCAGTGCTTTTGTTGATGTGTGTGTCATCCTGTGCATGGGTGTGTTGCCCTGTGTGGTTGTTATTGCCCTGGCGGCTTTGCCTTGTGTGAGTAGTGATTTTGTGGGCTAAGTGATTCTCTCTAATGTACATGCTGTAGTGATGGGTGTCCATGCAGGTCTGTGAGGGGTGTCCATGCATTGGTGTTGCATGCAGGGCTTGGTATTGGGATGAGTGGGTTGTGATGGTGGGGTATGTGGGAGGTGATGAAGTGATGGGAGTGAGGGTAAGGGTGGGGGTTTGTGATGTCAAGCAGGTAGGGGGGGATAGTGATAGAGATTTGACTTACCAGTGTCCCGTCCTCCTCCTACTCCTGCCAGGCCCTCAAGATGCATCATTGCCAAGACTTGCTCCTCCCATGTTGTTAGTTGTGGGGGGGAGGAGATGGGGGTCCACTGCCAGTACTCTGTACAGCTATTTGGTGTCTTGCTGCTGTAGAACGTACCTTCCCCCATAGTTCGTTCCACCTCTTCCTGATGTCATCCCTTGTTCTGGGGTGCTGTCCCACGGCCTTGACCCCGTCCACAATTCTCCGCCATAGCTCCATCTTCCTAGCAATTGGCCTGTGATCCGAATAGCTGTTGCTCTACCCAGATGATTTTCTCCACCATGACCCTTAGCTCTTCCTCAGAGAACCTGAGGTGTCACTGCAGTGCCATGGGTGTATTGTGAGTAATGTGGGTGAGGGTGTGTGGGGTGCTGTGTTGGGGTGTGTGATGTAGGGTGCGTGGATGGTGTATTGGTGATGGTGGTGTGGTCTTGTCTGTGGTCTAGCTATCTCTCTTGTGGCACTTGTTTGTAATGGTAAAGGATTGTGGGTAATGTGGGTGTGTGTTTTATAGTGGTGTGGGTGTGTGGGTGTGGTGTGTGTATGTACTGCCAATGGTTTAGCGCCATTGATTGTCCGCTGTGGTGATTTGTGGGTCATAATGCTGTGGGTGTAGTTCTGTTGGCGTAACAGTGTGGGTTTTGCTACCACCAGTTTATCACTGACTTTTGGGCTGGTGGACTTGTGTGTGTGGCTGTATAGTGATGGATTGCTATGTGTGGGTCACAATATGGGTGGCGGTGATCTGCTGCGGCAGCGGTATGTTGGCGGCACTCAGCATGGCGGTAAGTGCGATTTACCGTCAATGTCATAATGAGGGCCGTATTGTTTAATTGTTCAGAGACACCAAGGGCCATATTTATACTTTTTGACGCACAACTGCAACTGCAACGCCGGCTAACGCCATTCCAAAGCGCCATGCGGGCGCCTTATTTATTGAATGACGTTAGCCGGCGCAGCTGACTGGAGTGCATAAAAAAAAATGACTCACACCAGGCAGCGCCGGCGTAGGGGAAAATGGAGGTTGGGCGTCAAAAAATGGGGCAAGTCAGGTCTGAGGCAAAATTTTGGCCTCAACCCGATTTGCGCCATTTTTTTTGACGCCCAACCCCCATTGAAATGACTCCTGTCTTAGCAAAGACAGGAGTCATGCCCCCTTGCCCAATGGCCATGCCCAGGGGACTTATGTCCCCTGGGCATGGTCATTGGGCATAGTGGCATGTAGGGGGGCACAAATCAGGCCCCCCTATGCCACAAAAAAATTACGAAAAAAATACTTACCTGAACTTACCTTAAGTTCCCTGGGATGGGTCCCTCCATCCTTGGGCGTCCTCCTGGGGTGGGCAAGGGTGGCAGGGGGTGTCCCTGGGGGCATGGGAGGGCACCTCTGGGCTCCTTCCGAGCCCACAGGTCCCTTAATGCCTGCCCTGACCAGGCGTTAAAAAATGACGCAAAAGCGGCTGGACTTCATTTTTTAAGGCACTCCCACTCCTGTGCGTCATTTTTGCACGGGAGTTTAAATAAGGCGCACATGCCTTAGTGTCATTTTTTAGAAGGGAACGCCTACCTTGCATATAATTAACGCAAGGTAGGTGTCCACGCTAAAAAATGATGCAAACTCCAAGATCTTTGGCGCTAGACGGGTCTAACGCCAAAGTATAAATATGGAGTTAGCTTTGCGTCGGATTTGCGTAAAAAAAAACGACGCAAATCCGGCGCAAACAGAGTATAAATATGCCCCCAAGTTCCATATTTCTATCTGCTCCCAAAGGAAATCTGCACTTCAAAGTTATTTAAAGGTAGCCCCCATGATAACCTATGAAACAGATAGGCCTTGCAAAAGAGAAAACTGCATTTAGCAGTATTTCACTATTAGGACATGTAAAACACATCCATATTTCTATCTGCTACTAAAGGAAATCTGCACATTAAAGTTATTTAAAGGCTGCCCCCATGTTAACCTATGAGACAGATAGGCCTAGCAAAAGAGAAAATTGGATTTAGCAGTATTTCACTGTCAAGACATGTAAAACAAATCAGTACATGTCCCACCTTTAACATACACTGCACACTGCCCATGGGGCTACCTAGGGCCTACCTTAGGTGTGCCTTACGTGTATAAAAAGGGAAGGTTTAGGCCTGGCAAACGGGTACACCTGCCAAGTCGAATTGGCAGTTTAAAACTGCACACACGGACACTGCAGTGGCAGGTCTGAGACATGTTTACAGGGCTGCTAATGTGTGTGGCACAACCAGTGCTGCAGGCCCACTAGTAGCATTTGATTTGCAGGTCCAGGGCACCTCTAGTGTACTTTACTAGGGACTTACTAGTAAATCAAATATGCCAATCATGAAAAAGCCAACCACCAATACAATTTTACACAGGAGCACTTGCACTTTTGCACTGGTCAGCAGTGGTAAAGTGCCCAGAGTACTAAAAACAGCAAAAACAGAGTCCAGGACACAGTCAAAACATGGGAAGCAGACGCAAAAAAGACAGGGGAGACCACACCAAGGATGCCAGGTTCTACACGTGTCTCCCCAGCTCAAAGTGGGGAGAACTACCCTACCTCATGGGAGTTCTGATCACTAAGGTGGAAGAATCTGGACAGACCATCAGGATTGGCATTTTCTGTGCTGTGCATCACATGATTTGCCCGCAGATGGTTGCCTTTGCGGCCACCCACAGTACCCTCTGAAATGAGACTGTTCCCGTATTGTCTCACATATAGGTGGAAACATGGGCTCGCAATTGTGCTTTACCCTGGGGTGTGCGGTAACAGTGTATGGCTAAGCGCCAGGGTTTGCGGCCCGGAGTGCCCAGACCTGTATCAATAGTCATCAGGATCGGCGAGTTGTCTGAGAGGGCACACTCCAGAATCCAAGAGTCACGGGCCTGGGCCACCATGTTTTGTGTCACCAGAAAATAGTCCAATCATGACTGTGTTCCGTGTACCAGAGATAGGATTGTGTTTTGTCTTTCTGCCGGGTGTATAAGCCTCCAATGGTTCACCATCCTGTGGTCTGAGGACATGTCCATTAGTATTGCCCTGTCCTGGTTCTTGCCGACATATATGGTACCAGACCTGTCAAGTACTGCCTCAAAGCCAAATTCCTGTCTCCCACTATGATGTAGTGGGATGCCCTAATCTCGGTGAGTAGGCGGTTGATTTGGAGGAAGAACAAGCATTTGGAGCAGATAGTCGCATAGACAGAACCAACGCATAGCGAGAAATCCCCAACCTTCTGTTTGCCGAACACGTACCTGCCCTCTGAATCACACCACGTTTAGGTCACCGTTACAGATAGAGACTTGCGGAGTAGGAGTGCCACTCCACATTTTCTGACCGTCCCGCCTCGTCCATTCGCAGCTATGGGGAGCAACTGAAAAATGTTTTCCCTACCTAATACGGCTGTAATTTACTGGACTCAGCAGTGTCAAGATGCATCTCCTGAAGGAGAGCCAAGTCAGTCCCTTTTGACTGGAGGTACAAGAGTACTTTCTTATGTCTCACATAATGGGTCAGACCGTTGACATTCCAGGACAGGACCTTGAGTGGGAGGGGAGAGAGAGGGGTCTGGCCGGCCATGGCAGTGGCAAGAGCGTAGGATAGGCTAGAAGGGGGGAGCCCGGGGGAGGAGGAACCGGTTTGGACAGGGAGGGAGTGTCTGTAGAGGAGAGAGAAGATGAATAGGACTGGCTGCCGGAACAAGATGTTGGACTTACTCGGTCGATGAAGGGGAGGAGAAGAGAATGAGGGATGCTGGGTGCCCGCCTAGGTTGGTTGTAGTGAGTTAAAGTGGAGGAAAGCACAAAATTATATGAAGCAGATGTGAAGGGAAGGAAGAAAGGAAAGTGTTGGATGAAGAAGAAGGGTAAGTTACGAAGCAGAGAGGTAGGAGAGAAAGGGTTCCGACTGTGGAAAGGGGAGTGTCTCCCGGGTAGGACCTGTAGACTGTGGGTCTAACCTGTTGGGCCAGCGCTACCAGTAGGGGACAGGGCACACGGGGCGATCAGGGTGAGTCAAACCTCGACTTGAGAGAGATTTGTGAATGTGAGGGGGAGGCAGTATAACGGTGATCGTCAAACGTCTGATGGGATCAGGCCTATTTTCACAGGTTCACAGGGAAGGAAGATGGGGCTGTTGCTGGGGGGGTGTGACCAGGTCACCGCCACATAGTGTGGGTGCTAATCTCTTGGGCCCTCTGCCGCATTGGAGGGGAAGGGCACATGGGCATCTAAGTAGACAGCAAGAGCAGCTGTGGGCTTGAGGTGGCAGGACCACACTCCCCAGACTTCCTCACAGCACGAAGCCATTCCGGCCGCTCTCCTCACGCCCGTAGGCGCTTATCATTGGACTTCTACCCCCCTGTGCGGGATGTGCGTGGGTGCGCCCAGGCAAAGCCCCAGGCCAAGAGCAGGCCCGTCTGCGCCCCTCAGCAACCAGCCCTGTCTCTTGGCTTGCATCTCTAACTAGTAGGAGGGCTATTGGGAAATTGTGTAAATATATTGCACCAGTCCCCCATGATAAGCGGGTTCACGATGGGGAAACGGAAAAATCCGAATGGGCTGGCAGGAGCTCTATCAGGGGACCCAGGTCCAAAACTGATAACTAGCTATCTTACCTCTGTGATAGGGGCTATAGAATCTGAGCTAGGGAGGGAAGAAGCAAGTTTGGGCACAACGTTAAAGAAATCTAGCCTAGGAGATAAAGTAGATGCAGACCCCCTTGCGAATCTCCCTGTAGCTATGCCTAGGAACCCTTGTGTCGTTATAGAGCAGGAGCATTCAAATGAATCTATTTCCTTAGCTATTACTGACAGCCCTCCTCCCAAAAAGAGTAGACAACAAGGTCCTCAAAATGTCATAAATCTGCCTTCTGACTCTCCTCTGTTGCACCCAAAGGCTAAAATTCCTTTTGGGAAGGATTTATCAGCCCTAAAGAAGGGAAAAGGAAGGCCTCAGTCAAAGATGTGTAAGAGACCCGCGAGTGAATGTGTTGTTAATGAGAAGTCTTCTGCCATTTCACTTGATCTATTTAGTCAGATAGAAACCTTTTTTAAAGATATCAGGCTATTGTGTTCTCTAGTCCTACAGAAAATGGAGGTTCTAGAAGGCAAGGTAAGTACTTTTATAGCCACTGGGAAATCCCTAGTGCCTTTATCTCTACTAGGAAATAATAATTTGTCTGAAACCCGTGAGTCCACATGCTCTCCTACTTCCATTACTCCTTTTTGTCAGACCGAAGGCCTAAGTCAGGGCATCTTCAAATTGACAGAGCCTCAATACCTGTAACCACAAGACATAGACACAAATTACCTTCCAAACAGAGGGTTTAGGATTACTCAGTCTCTAATGCCAATGAACAGGTTGCGCTGTCAATAATTTCCAACTCTCACTCTCCTTATCCATGGATTCCCCCAGCCTGTGCCCCATATATCCTGATCTTGGAAAATGTCCCTAGAGTGGCTGTTACGTATTTGGAATCTCAATCTTCTTTACATAATAAAGCTCTCGGAAGAAATTTTAACAGTGAGAAGGATACCATGGATAGGCTCCTCTAGTAAAGCCTCCCCAGGGGACTGTATCGTTATCAATTTTAAGAACCCACAGTTAGTTGCTTTCCTGCATCATCGCTAGTCCACTCCAATATTTGATCTTGGATCTATAAGAGGAAGATGGCTGTCATATTTTCCTCCATCCAGGGACAGCAGTATAGTTCTAGTAAATCTGACTTACACAAACCCAGCTCCTCCCATCAGTCTATGCTTTCTGATTGTTTAATTCCTGTAGCCAATAACCCCGAGTCGTTGAATTATTTGGGGCAGTTGGATTGACCATCAACCTGTGGGAACGTGTCAAAGGTAGTTCAGAACTCCCCACTATAACTCCTCACCCCTCCAGTTTAACTAATATTTCTTCTCCCACAATTTCAGGACTTATTTCATGGAATGTGGCTGGACTGAGGGATAAGCTGTGTAACTTAGCTTGGAAAAAGTTTGTGGGCCAATATTCAATTATGTGCTTTCAGAAATCTTGGCCTTTAGATCGCCCCTATATTAATGACTTCTCCCATGCTATTAAATCACCCTCGGGAAGGGCTAAGGGAGGTCTGGCTACATTTATATCTGTTTCTGTAAAAGATGTAATCACAAGTGTCATCGACACCACACCATACTATCTGGTACTTCTTCTCAAATTGCCTGGCCCATATGATGTGTTATTGATTAATTATTACAATAATGTTTTTGACTGGTCAGACATGAGTGCGATTGATAGTTTGGAACTGAAGATCCATGGCACCTTGAATAGAAGTAAGAAGGAAATTATGATCATCTTGGTGGGCGATTTCAATGTTTATCTATGTGATATTGCACTATTATACTGTTGTGGCATTACTGATGAATATGACGGCCCCATTCACCATTTTAAACATTCTCCTTATTGGAATGCGTTAAATCGAATGATGACCACTGATATGCTGATATTCCCTACCCTGGAAGTTAAGGGGATTCCTACATTTAAAGGGGGGCAGTGCTCACTCGATAATTGACTTTATAGTTTACTCTAAAGATCTTACCCTCTTTGCAGGGAAGTTAGGGTAATTCCAGATTCCAAATGACCATAATCTTTTAACTTTAGGGCTTAGGCAAGGTGGGGCTAAGGGTTCTGTTGGTAAGTTACACCAGCCATCTTTGAGCTTTAATTTACACAAAGGAGTGACAACCAAGTGGGGTAAGGTAGATAAACATAGTTCTTATACAAGCTTGATGAAGAACAAGAAGGAAGAGATTATGACTGGTTTAGGTGAACACGCCCTGGCACAAAACATCACTGAGGCCTTTTCTGCTATAACAGGTTACATGGCCGATAAATTATAGCAGTCAAGTATTAATAGAAATAGAAATCCCCGCTGGTTTAATCATGCATGTACATCTGCCCTCAAAGATCTAAAGAAGATCACTAACTCTGTTCCACGTAATCAAGCTGATATAAAGAAGGCCAGAAGGATTTACAAGGTCGCTCTTGCTGCTAGGAAGAAAGAACTGAGGGAGCTTGCCTGGGACGAATTAATTGAGGCTAGTAGAAGTAAAGATATGAAGATTTTTTGGAAGGCGGTCAACTCCATCCCACTTGTGGAGAAAGATAGTTCAATAATAGATACTGTTGTCCCCTCGCAAGTTTGGTTGGAGCAGGTCTCCAAAATGTTTAGCACAGAAGCAAAGACTCCCCAGAGAGACCCGACTGGATTGATTAAAGGGGGGACTGTATCTATAATAGCCCCTCATAATTTATCGGAAGTATCTGCGGTATTCAAGGCTATTCAAAACTGCCCCTCTGATAAAGCTCTGGGCCCACACAGAATTCCAGCTGATATATATATAGCTATGCCTGAATGTTGGGCCCGACTTCTAACTAATATTCTGAGGGCTGCTATGAAGGGCCCTTTGGTAGACATCAGGAGTGAGGCGATCATTGTGCCCATCTTTAAGAGGGGGGACAGAGCAGATCCGCGGTTTTATCGCCCAATTTCTCTTTTAGACAGTTCTGTTGAGATTCTAGGGCGTGTGTTATTGAGTAAGTTAGAACACTGGGCTAAGTAGTCCAGTAGTCTATTGAAGGTCCAGTTTGGGTTTCGACTGGGGCTGGGCACAATTGAACAGACTCTCAATTTAACCCTGATAGTACAAAAATACACCAAAGCCAAAAAAGGCTGTCTCCATCTAGCCTTCATGGACTTATCCTGTGCTTTTGACACAGTTGATAGACACAAATTGTGGTCTGATATGTTAGATATGGGAATTGATGAAGACCTGATCTCCTTACTCAGTAGACTCCATGCTTGTACCACCTCCTGTATTCATTTTAGCCAGGACGGTGATCTTACCGAAGGATTCCGCTCTTCGAAGGGAGGTAGACAAGGGTGTGTGTTGGCCCCTTTCCTCTTTCTGCTTTATATGAATGGTTTAGAAGACTTTTTATGTAAGCTGGGGAAGTACCCCCCCCGTTTATTAACTCTCAGCCATTACCAGTTTTACTATATGCAGACAATGCTGTCCTTATTTAAACGACTGCAAATGGCCTGCAATCCCTATTAGATGCTTTTAATATTTTCATGGGAAATCTTGGTCTTAAAGTTAATAGATCAAAATCATATGTGATGAAGTGTGGTCCAAAGTCATCAAAAAGCAGGAAATTTGTTTTGGAGGGGGCTGAAATACTTAAGGTTCCCATTTTTACTTATTTAGGGGTACCAATTGATGTGGATTTTAATTGGAAATCTTTAATAAACGTTCATATTCTGCGGTTTCAGAGAGCAAGTGACACAGTTTATAGGTTCTCAAAGAAATTGTCTCATAAACCAGTTAAGGAAATGATGATCATCTTTAAAAGTAAATGTCTTTCTATTGCCACATTTGGAGCTGGGGTGTGGGGTTATACAGACTGCTAAAGTTTACAGGTAATGGAAAATAAGTTTTTGAGAAGATTGTTAGCAATCCCTCAATCCACTCCAGCTGCTTATTGTCATGATGAACTGGGGCTAAGGGACATAGCCGAGTGCAACCTTTACTGCTTTAGTTAAGAGTATGGACAAATCCTGAAGCTCGTTTATGCAGGTCTGGGATCAGGGACTGTCTTTCACTGATGCGCTCTGTGGATATCCCTTGTATCAGATATGTGAATCTCATGTTCTTGCGCCCTAGGGAAAAGGAATATTTCCAGGATCCCACCTCCTTGTCGGGGGGTGCTATACAGAGAACTAAGGACCTGTATTTGCACTTTAATTATAACTTGGATTTAACTGGTAACATGTCTGGGGCCTGGGAGCGTTTGTCTCCAAAGCCACTATTTCCTAAGTTATACCTTTGTATGATTACCTCTGAACGGCATAGGTTTTTACTTACTAGATTTCGTATGAAATCCATACATTTTTTATTGGCATTTCGTACTCAAGGCACCTGGTTCAAGAAACTGCCTCCATGAGGCTGTGATGGTAGATCACATCAAAGCACGTTTCATTTTTTTGTTTTTTTGAACCTATATAGAGCACCCAGAAGAAGGTTTTTATGCCCGGCCCTTCTTCTGTCGGGTATCAGACGTAGTCATTCTGCCTTTTCGTATTTACAGGACTTGGGCAGAGAGGAGATAATTGAGGCAGTGCTAAATTTCATAAATGCTGCTATCCGAATTCGTAATCATTATTATTATTTTTTAATCCGTTTTTTAAAATTTTATATTGGTATTTACCTCTATTTATTAAGTTTTTATCATGATTATGATGTTTGTAATCGAATGTGTCTTTTATGGCTCTTTTGAGCGGTCGGTGATAAAGCGGCGGCCAACCCGCAAACAGGCAAGCGGTCCAAAAAATGGAATTCTAACCCTGGCGGGAACCGCCAACACAGGCCGCCACTTTACCACTCCGACCGCCACGGCGGGACCGACAAACAGCGCGACGGTCACCGCCAACAGGCAGGCAGCAGACAATGTACCGCCCACCCTATCACAACTCACCAATCCGCCACCTTTTCCGGGGCGGGAGCCCCGCTGATAAAAACACGGCGGAAACAGACTACGAACGGGAAAACGCTCACCTATACACACTCCACGAGGAAGGAGGACAGCATGGAGCCCGAATTACACATCCTACCAGCTATTGTCTACCTGCTCATCTACCAGGAGTACGAACGCCGGCGCAGACGACAACGGTGAGTACTGCACCTACGACACAGGCGAGGGGGAAGGAGGAAAGCTTACGGGCACACACATGCGCCATACACCCACCCCCCCACCACAAATACCTACACCCCAATGCCGAGCAACAAGTCAGAGTGACACCACACAAACCCCCCGGAATAATGCAAAGACACAATTTAAATGATCTATAAAATATATGTATAAATAGCTCCATTGAAGGAATGGCAAATATGCCATATAAAAGATACAAAAATAAGGAATGAACATGTTCAACAATATATCCATAGGCAAAAAGTCCTGCACATTCCGTCAAAGTTCCATAGTCCGTGGGCCAATGTGCACAAACACATGGGCAAAGCCCACACAGGAGACCAGATACCACTGGAGAGAACACTGCAGGGGCATCAGATGATAAAACTGCAGGCACCTCAGGGGGAAGGGAAGGGGGGGCACCTCAGCCACATGAGTCCACGACGCCAGATCCACGAGGGGCCTCCATGCCCACTGTCCCATCCTGGGGAGTGCAAAGCCACAGTCTCACAAGTCCCTACAGTGGGAGGCTTGCCCACTGTACCATCCTGGGGAGTGCAAAGCCACAGTCTCTCAAGTCTCTACAGTGGGTGGCTTGCCCACTGGACCATCCTGGGAAGTGCCAAGCCACAGTCCATCAGATGGATTACCGACTCCACTGTTATTGGAGGAGGCATAGTGCCCAGAGTGCTTCCTGAAGCCCTGCTCGATACAGAACCGGCACTGTCAATGGGCCAGCGGTGCTAGAGATGAAGGGCCCAGCGGAGCGGTGCTTGAGACGGCGGGGCCCAGCGGAGCGGTGCTTGAGATGAAGGGCCCAGCGGTGCGGTGCTTGAGATGAAGGGCCCAGCGGAGCGGTGCTTGTCAGGAAGGGCCCAGCGGAGCGGTGCTTGAGATGAAGGGCCCAGCGGAGTGGTGCTTGAGATGAAGGGCCCAGCGGAGCGGTGCTTGTCAGGAAGGGCCCAGCGGAGCGGTGCTTGAGATGAAGGGCCTAGCGGAGCGCTGCTTGTCAGGAAGGGCCCAGCGGAGGGGTGCTTGAGATGAAGGTCCCAGCGGTGCGGTGCTTGAGATGAAGGGCCCCGCGGAGCGGTGCTTGAGATGAAGGGCCCAGCGGTGCGGTGCTTGAGATGAAGGGCCCAGCGGAGCGGTGCTAGTCAGGAAGGGCCCAGCGGAGCGGTGCTTGAGACGGCGGGGCCCAGCGGAGCGGTGCTTGAGACGACGGGGCCCAGCGGAGCGGTGCTTGAGATTAAGGGCCCAGCGGAGCGGTGCTTGAGATGAAGGGCCCAGCGGAGCGGTGCTTGAGATGAAGGGCCCAGCGGAGCGGTGCATGACAGGAAGGGCCCAGCGGAGCGGTGCTTGAGACGGCGGGGCCCAGCGGAGCGGTGCTTGAGATGAAGAGCCCAGTGGAGCGGTGCTTGAGATGAAGGGCCCAGCGGAGCGGTGCTTGTCAGGAAGGGCCCAGCGGAGCGGTGCTTGAGATGAAGGGCCCAGCGGAGCGGTGTTTGAGACGGCGGGGCCCAGTGAAGCGGTGTTTGAGATGAAGGGCCCAGCGGAGCAGTGCTTGAGATGGCGGGCCCAGCGGAGCGGTGCTTGAGATGAAGGGCCCAGCGGTGCGGTGCTTGAGATGAAGGGCCCAGCGGAGCGGTGCTTGTCAGGAAGGGCCCAGCGGAGCGGTGCTTGAGACGGCGGGGCCCAGCGGAGCGGTGCTTGAGACGGTGGGGCCCAGCGGAGCGGTGCTTGAGATGAAGGGCCCAGCGGAGCAGTGCTTGAGACGGCGGGGCCCAGCGGAGCGGTGCTTGAGATGAAGGGCTCAGCGGAGCGGTGCTTGAGATGGCGGGGCCCAGCGGAGCGGTGCTTGAGATGAAGGGCCCAGCGGTGCGGTGCTTGAGATGAAGGGCCCAGCGGAGCGGTGCTTGTCAGGAAGGGCCCAGCGGAGCGGTGCTTGAGACGGCGGGGCCCAGCGGAGCGGTGCTTGAGATGAAGGGCCCAGCGGAGCGGTGCTTGTCAGGAAGGGCCCAGCGGAGCGGTGCTTGTCAGGAAGGGCCCAGCGGAGCGGTGCTTGAGATGAAGGGCCCAGCGGAGCGGTGCTTGAGACGGCGGGGCCCAGCGGAGCGGTGCTTGAGATGAAGGGCCCAGCGGTGCGGTGCTTGAGATGAAGGGCCCAGCGGAGCGGTGCTTGTCAGGAAGGGCCCAGCGGAGCGGCTCTTGAGACGGCGGGGCCCAGCGGAGCGGTGCTTGAGACGGCGGGGCCCAGCGGAGCGGTGCTTGAGATGAAGGTCCCAGCGGTGCGGTGCTTGAGATGAAGGGCCCAGCGGAGCGGTGCTTGTCAGGAAGGGCCCAGCGGAGCGGTGCTTGAGACGGCGGGGCCCAGCGGAGCGGTGCTTGAGATGAAGGGCCCAGCGGAGCGGTGCTTGACAGGAAGGGCCCAGCGGAGCGGTTCTTGTCCCGGCAGGGCCCTGTTCAGTGGTGCTCCTCCCGGCGGGGCCCTGTTCAGCGGTGCTCCTCCCGGCGGGGCCCTGTTCAGCGGTGCTTGTCCTGTGTGTCTAGGGAGCCAGACCTGGGCAAGACTTCCCGCTCATTCACCATCCGAACTTGCGGTCGCGGCGCCCTCCTGTGATGGAGTCCTGGGCCCGTGGGTGTCGTCCGTCACACCCGGAATGGGGCTGGTGAGGCCCTCCTGGGCAGCTCGCCTGCTGCCTGACTTCTCCGCCCTGCTGCCCTTGCCCTCCTTCGCTGAAGCTCTGTGGCCCTTGCCTCCCTTGGATGATGTGGCAGGTGACGGGGCAAGGCTACTGTCCTTGGTGGCAGCCGTCTCAGGCTTGTCGCGCCGGGCCTTTTTCTTTTTTGTCCTCTTCCCAGGGGGGGGGCTGGCTGTCCCCTTGCTGCTGGCCGATGTTCCTGCCCTAGGATCTGGTGGACTCCAATAGCCCTGCACTATGGTCAAAGTAGATGCAGGGCTGGTGGTGGCTGAGGTGCTTTTTTTACTCTTACCAGATGGAGGGGGTGGGTCAGTGATTGGAACGAGCTCAAGGTTGGAAAGGAAAAGGACTTTGGAAGAACAGGGACGGGTAGGTGTAGTGGGTTTGGAAGTGGAGGAGGAGGATGTGGTTGTAGGAGAGTCAAGTGTGCTGTCTTTGGGTGCAGGTGCATGTGACGGAGGCTGTCGTGAGGTGGATGGCTGTTGGGTGGGTGGCTGCCTGCGTTTGTGTGCTTTGGAAGAGGGGGTGACAGACACACTGGGAGAGGACACAGGGGACGTGTAAATGGCAGTGGGGGTGGTGACTGCACGTGTGCGGACTGTAATGGAGGGTGTGCTGGTGATGGAAGTACTGGCTGATGGTGATGTGCATGCAGGTGTGAGTGGAGACGTCACAGGGAGGGAGGAGGGAGATGAGGAGGTGGGGGACACAGAGGTGGTAGTGACTGTTGGCATGTCTGCATCTGGATGTTGCTTGGGTGAATGCTTGTGGGATCTGTGGTGCTTATGTCTGGATGAGCTGCCCTTGGGTGTAGAGGTGTGTGCAGGCTGGTCTGATGGTGTGGATGGGATAGGCAGAGGAACAGGAGACTGGGACTGGGTGGAGGGAGGGAGTCAGAAGAGGGAGGCTGGAGACAGGGACAATGGCTGCCGTCAGTGCTGAGGCCAGAGCGTTGAACGATCGCTGATGGGCAGCCTGACCCGAATGAATGCCCTCCAGGTATGCATTGCTCCGATGCACCTCCCTTTCTACACCCTGGATGGCATTCAAAAGGGTAGACTGCCCAACAATGAGTGTCCTGAGGAGGTCAATGACCTCCTTACTGAGGGCAGCAGGGGTAACTGGGGCAGGGCCTGAGTGCCTGGGGCGAAGGAGATGCCCGCCTTCCTGGGCGAGCGGGCACGGAGCGAAGGCTGAGGGGCTGCTGGGAGGGCGGGGCTGGTGCGCTGGGTGGCGGCTGTACCTGTTGTGGCGGTGGGCGCGGATGTTGCCGCCACCGCTAGGGAGCTCCCTTCCGAGGACGTGTCGGTGTCGCTGACGTCTCCACGGGTCCCCGTTGTGGAGCTCCACTCGCCCTCCGTCTCACTGGTGTACTCGGAGTCTGTTGTATGGCCCTCCGGGGCCATGTGAGATGCAGCTCGCTCGTGCACCGATGCCACTTCTCCTCCGCCTGATGATGCTAATGCACACATGAACAGGAAGACAAAGAAAATGGGGGGGGGAGAAATGAACACAGGTTGAGTGCATGCATTGGCAACACCGTTGTCGGAGAGGACAGACACAGAAGGCCCCTGAACTAGGCCGCGCAATGGGGGTACACTACTCAGTTATTGTGACTAGGCCTACGGGTCTATGGACGACAAATGCACACATGGGTGAGGCCGGACCATGGATAGCTGTACTTGGCACCCTACAGAGGTGGGGGGCGGGGGCACAGGGCCGTGTCTAACGTAGGGGCCTAGCCTACAGAATGCGCCCTGGCCTGGAGATAGCCACAGCCCTCCTCCCCCACCCAGACACCTTCACTTCGCGCAAAGATAGCAGAATGTGCTGATACTCACCCCCTTGTGTCTGCTGTGATGTCCTCACGCGCCCATCCAAATCGGGGTAGGCCACCGCCAGCAGAGACTCGGCGGTCTTTCTGGTCCCGCGGCGGATGTCCTCCCACCTCTTTCGGCAGTGGGTGCCCCGTCTGTTGTGGACCCCCAGGGCCCGGACGTCCTTGGCGATGGCACGCCAAATGTCGATCTTCTGATGGGCGCTGACCTATGTGACAGGTACAGGGTGGTAAAGGAAATCGCATCAGTTTTCTGCCTGGTCAATGTGAGTGGCCTCCCCCTCCCCAACCTTGCCATGTGGCACATGCTCTCATCTTTCGTGCGTTGCACTCCTCATTCGCTCCCCTCCCCACCATCTTACATACACCCCACTTAACACAGGCATAGCCCATTCAACGTGCACCCTGTGTACTAACCTGTTGGTCTGGAAGACCGTAGAGTAGCGCATACTGGGGGAGGACCCCATCAACAAGTTTCTCCAATTCTTCAGCAGTGAAGGCAGGGGCCCTTTCCCCAGTCGCAGCAGCCATTGTATCTCCCAGACCGAGGTCACAGCAGCACTTGCAGTATAGGTCCTCTCCTGTGGATGATCAGGTCTCGAGTGATTAATCAGATAGAAAATGGCGGCCACGCCCGCGGCGGTGCGTATCGCGGCGGTGCGTCCCGCGACCGCCGGCGCACATCGTCATTGGCTCCTGAGACCCATAGGGTTCAATGTTAACCAATGCTGCTTTGCGCCGCGGTCTTCGACCGCCTACCGCCACGGTGTGCCACGCCAGCGCAGTGACCTCACATCCCACTGTCACACTTCACAGGTCAGGCAGCCGCCATTTCAAGGGCCCACATGGCATGATTTCTACTGCGTCACACAGGCCTAGGCCTTGCATTGCCACTCATACAAGCCGTTCCATGCATAGCGATTCGTGTACTGTGCAAGCTGTGTGAACGAACCTGTGGGTTGCTTGACTCTGTGCTCCATGTTGTCCTTCCTAGGCACTGTCCGCTGGGACTTGCGAGGAGAAGGATGAATCCTCCTGTGTACCGACCACTGGTGGACCTGTCGACAATGGAAGAACGACATATCATACTTACATACCGGCTTGACAGAGCAACTATACATGAACTATGTGCCCAGCTGGAGCCAGACCTGACGTCCCCCATCCGCCAACCCACAGGGATTCCCCCTCTGGTGCAGGTTCTGTCAGTACTCCATTTTTTGGCAAGTGGGTCTTTTCAGACAACAGTGGCCATATCATCTGGGATGTCTCAGCCTATGTTTTCTAAGGTTTTGTCCAGAGTGTTGTCTGCCCTGATGAAATACATGCGGAGCTACATTATTTTCCCTGAGGTGGGCCAATTGGCTACAGTGAAGGGTGATTTCTATGCCCTTGGACATATCCCCAACATCATTGGTGCCATTGATGGGACCCATGTGGCTTTGGTTCCCCCCAAAGAAAGTGAGCAGGTGTACAGAAGCAGAAAAAGTTATCATTCGATGAATGTCCAGGTGGTCTGTTTGGCTGACCAGTACATCTCCCATGTAAATGCCAAGTTCCCTGGGTCAGTGCATGACGCGTATGTCATGCGAAATAGCAGCATCACTTATCTGATGGAACAGCTACAGAGACACCGTGTGTGGCTAATTGGTGACTCTGGTTACCCCAACCTGTCGTGGCTACTGACCCCAGTGAGGAATCCCCGGACCAGGGCAGAGGAACGGTACAATGAGGCCCATGGGCGATCTAGGAGGATCATAGAAAGGACCTTCGGGGTCCTGAAGGCCAGGTTTAGGTGCCTGCATATGACAGGGGGATCCCTCATGTACTCACCAAAGAAGGTGTGCCAGATCATCGTGGCCTGCTGTATGCTTCACAATCTTGCATTGCGACGCCAGGTGCCTTTTCTGCAGGAGGATGGTCCAGATGGTGGTGTTGTTGCAGCTGTTGAGCCTGTGGAGAGTGAAAAGGAGGAAGACGACGGGGACGACACGGACAACAGGGATACAGTCATACAACAATACTTTCAGTAGCACACAGGTAAGAAACAGCCACCCCAATTTACATTTACTTGAGGCCTCATGCGTCTCCACTGTCTGTGTTTCCCCCCAGTTCCTGTTAACTGATTTGTGACTTTCCCTTCCCTTTTCAGAGCTGTATGACCCACTGCCTGACTTCAGCTTTGTTTGCCCATGGACTAAAGCTTATTGAAATTGGTATGTTGTCATCACAAAGTAACTGGACATTATTGCACCGTTATGTGTAATACATTTGTTAAGAATACAAGCAGACTCCTGTTTTTTTAAGTGGAATAAGTGATTTATTTTAAGTGCTACATATAGGTAAATGATTGGGAAGCGGGGATGGGTGGGGGTGGAGTAATGTCCATGGCAGAGTCCAGTTCTCAGTCGCACAGGTGCATTGTCCATATGCCTGTGGAAGGATGGAGCAGGGGCAGTTCAAGGTTGGACAGGGTGACAATGTGGGACAGTGGGATGACATCAGGGGGTATCTTAGGCTGGCGGGGGTCTTGCAATTCTACTCTGTCTTCTTGTGAGATCTCAGGTTCCGCTTGCGGGGTGGTTCTTCTTCTGCAGGAGGTGGGGTTCTGGTGGCCTGTCGTTGTGTGGGGGCCTCCTGTCCACTAGCTCCGGCGGAGGTGGTAGGCTGTTCCTGGCCTGGGCTAGTGACAGGGGCCCTTTGGGGTGCCACATGGTCCCGCAATGTGGTGACGATCTGGGTAAGGGCCACGACGATGGTCCCCATTGCGGAACCGATGTTCCTCAGTTCCTCCCTGAACCCCATGTACCGTTCCTCCTGCAGTTCCTGGATCTCCTGGAACCGGGCCAGTACCGTCGCCATCGTCTCCTGGGAGCGGTGGTATGCTCCCATGATGGAGGAGAGGGCCTCTTGGAGAGTCGGTTCCCCGGGCCTGTCCCCCCCCTGTCGCACAGCAGCCCTCCCAGTTCCCCTGTGTTCCTGGGCCTCTGTCCCCTGGACGGTGTGCCCACTACAACTGCCCCCAGGTCCCTGTTGTTGTTGGGCTGGTGGGTCAACCTCGGTGCCCTGTAGTGGTGGACACACCGCTGATTTACGTGTCCTGGAGACAGAGGCATGGGCCCGCTGGGTGGGAGCTGTGCTGGTGTTCCCAGAGGGGGTTGGGTCTGGTGTAGCCTGTGGCTGTCTGTGGGGAACCGACTGTCCAGAGGTCCCCGATGGGCCACGCTGGTCGTCTGGCTCCAGGGAGACAGAGCTGCTGTCATCGCTGGGGGCCTCTTCTGGGGGTGGGATGGACATCTCTGTACCCTCCGTGGCGGTGTGGTGGCGTTCGGGTCCTGCAGGGGTATAAAGGTATGGTTATTGCTTCTGTGTGTGGCATTTCGTGTGATGGGTGGGTGTCCGTGTACCCATGTGCAGGCATTTCCTTGTGGGGGCTTTTGTGAGGGTGGCTTGTGAGGGTGATGTGTGTGTGCAGTGGGCATGCTTTGGTGATGGGTGTCCATGCTTTGTGGTCGCATGCAGGGCTTGGTGTTGGGATGGGTGGGTTGTGATGGTGAGCCTTTTGCTAGGGGTTGGTGTGATGGGGGAGGGGGTGAGGGTGGGGGTATGATTTGGCATGCAGGTGGGGTGGGGTTGGGAAGCAGTAGTGAAGATTTGCCTTACCAGAGTCCATTCCTCCGCCTACTCCTGCGAGGCCCTCAGGATGCAGGATGTGCAAGACTTCCTCCTCCCACGCGGTAAATTCTGGGGGAGTAGGTGGGGGTCCGCCGCCAGTCTTCTGCACCGCAATGTTGTGCCTTGATACCATGGAATGCACCTTCCCCCGTAGGTCGTTCCATCTCTTCCTGATGTCCTCCCGATTGCGTGGATGCTGTCCCACCGCGTTAACCCTGTCCACTATCCTTTGCCATAGCTCCATCTTCCTGGCAATTGTGGTGTGCTGCACCTGTGCCCCGAAGAGCTGGGGCTCTACACGGACTATTTCCTCCACCATGACCCTGAGTTCGGCGACACTGAACCTGGGGTGTCTTTGGGGTGCCATGGGGTGGTTGGTTGAGGTGTGGGGTGGCGTTTGCGGTGATGAGTGTGGTGCGTGTGGTGGTGTGTGGTGTTTGGTGCGTGGATTCTGTGTGGGTGATGGTGTTGTGTGCCTCTGTGTTGTGGGATTGTCTATTCTGTGCTCTCTCTCTAGCCTTCGTCAATGATGTCAGGTCGTAGGGGCTTGTGGGTGATGTGGGTGTGTGTTTTATATTGTGTTGGGTGTGTGGGAGTGGTGTTAGTATGTGTATCAGGTGTGTGTATTTCGAACTGACCAATGTGGCTGAGTTTTCTATGTGTGTGTGTATTTTGACCGCGGCGGTGTGTACCGCCAATGGAATACCGCGTTTGAAAGACCGCCGCGTGGATTTGTGGGTCGCAATGGTATGGGCGTATTTCTGTTGGCGTGACGGTGGAGGTTTGGTCATCGCCATTTTTTCGCTGACCTTTGGTGTGGCGGATTTTTGTGGATGTCGGGTTTTTGGCGGTTTGCCAATTGCGGGTCAGAATGACCGTGGCGGTTTACCGCGGCGGTGTTGTGGCGGCCTTCTGGCCGGCGGTAAGCGACTTTTACCGCCGAGGTCAGAATGACCCCCAAAGTATCTTTGATTGATTGAAGTTACAGGACATTAAAGGCTTGAATCAGACAAATAACTGCATGTTATACAGTTGCAACCACAGCACTGTGCATCTTGTGGAACTCTTCTGCGTCCCCAATATGAATAGTTTGAGGTGCCACATGGTGGAAAACTATGGGGGAGAAAAAAGGAGGACAGAGAGATCCAGAACAGTAATAGACAGTGCAAGAGACAGTGGTCATCCATTAATCTACATTTCTGATCTGACCTCAACATAACTAGGCCTTAGCGCTTAAAGGCATGCAACAGTATACTCAGCTGTCCGTCGGAGCAGAGGACCGTGCTTCTTGGTGCAGCCTCATCCCCATGGACAGTTAGGGCCCACTCTCCCCTTGGTGTGTCACTTAGAAACATATAGAGGTTTCAGAGGGGAACGGGACTTGTCTCTATCCTGGTGCTGCGTGTGTTGCGCCACTGCCTGGAGCGCCATGTCTCTATCACCATGAGGCCTCGGAAGTCTCTCCAGATCCCTTCCCCTTTGGTGAGAGTCACCCTTGTGTCTGGTTAATCTTCCCAGGGAGGTAGGTAAGGGTGGTGCATCCGGGGGGCCAGTGGACTTCCCCGAGGGTCAGCCTGGGGGTGACGTGTCTATAGTCTGAGTTGCTATTCCATGCAGAAAGATTCATAGGTCTTCTGGGTCATAGAAATCTTTTGACTTGCCGTTCTTAGTGATATACATTTGCGGTGGTTCAAACAGCACATATTTCACATCCATTTGGTGGAGCTGAGGTCGAAGTGCCAGGAATGTTTTGCAGCTGTCGCTGTTCTCCTTTAAAAAGTCTGCTGCAATCCAGACCTCGTACCCCTCTGTTCGGAATGGGCTGTGGGCGCGAGCTGCCATGATGAGTTGGCAGGCCTGCCCATGTCTCAGCAGACAGATGATGATTGGGCAAGGCTAGGTGTCTCCATCCTGCCGCTACAGTCCCAGATGATGTGCCCTCTGAAATTCAAACGGGGGTTAAAAGTTAGGTCTGTGATTGTGGAGAGGGTACTCCATAGGAAGTCTTGACATCCGACCCTTCAATAGTTCAGAGAAACCAAAAAAAAAAGACATTGGCCCTCATTACAACCCTGGCGGTTGGTGTAAAAGTGGCTGTAATACCGCCAACAGGCTGGTGGAAAAAAAATTGAATTACGACCGCGGCGGAAACCACCAACAGAGACAGCCACTTTAACACTCTGACCGCCACGGCGGTACAAACAAACAGCGCGGCGATAACCGCCAACAGACAGGCGGAAGACAATGTACCGCCCACCCTATCATAACACGGCAATCCGCCACCTTTTCCGTGGCGGGACCAACGCGAATAAAAACACGGCGGAAACAGTACACAGAAGGGGAAATCACTCACCTCTCCACTCCCCACGAGGAACCAGGACACCATGGAGCCAGAACTGCAGATTCTACCGGCGATGGTCTTCCTGCTCCTCTATCAGGAGCTCCAAAGACGGCGACGACGACGACGACCACGGTGAGTACTGCACCTACAACACAGGGGAGGAGGAGGGAAAAAAGAGTGACACACATATGCAACACGCAACACCCCCACCCCCACCCTCACCCACAACACCATACACACAAATACATGCTGCAACATTACATATACACCCCCCAGCCCCCCTGGAATAACACAAGGACAAAAGGAATTGATTTGAACAATTGTAATCACTAAAAATCCAGTAGTCAAAACTGAAAATACAGTATATACAATTATGTACACCAACTACACAAGATAGTGCACCAATCATTGTCCATGGACCACTGGGCCCAAAATGCATGGGCGAGGCCCACACTAGATACCTGATTGGAAACAGAGAAAACACTGCTGGGGCATCACATAGAAAATATACAGGCACCTCATGGGGAGGGGGCACCTCAGCCTGATGAACGCACAACGCCACTGCTCCACGAGGGGGCTCCATGCCCATTGATGTATCCTGGGGAGTGCAAAGCCACAGTCTCTCAAGCTCTCAAGTGGGTGGTTTGCCCACTGCTTTATCCTGGGGAGTGCAAAGCCACAGTCTCTCAAGTCTCTCAAGTGGGTGGTTTGCCCACTGCTGCATCCTGGGGAGTGCAAAGCCACAGTCCCTCAAGTCTCTCAAGTGGGTGGTTTGCCCACTGCTTTATCCTGGGGAGTGCAAAGCCACATTCTCCCAAGTATCTCAAGTGGGTGGTTTGCCCACTGCTGCATCATGGGGAGTGCAAAGCCACAGTCTCTCAAGTTGATAACAGTCTCTACTGGTTCTGGAGGGGGCCTGGTGCCGAGAGTGCTTCATCCTGCCAAGGACAGAGGTAGTGGATGTGATACTCCACTGGTTCTAGAGGGGGCTTTGTGCCCAGAGTGCTTTATCCTGCCAAGGACAGAGGTAGTGGATGTGATACTCCACTGGTTCTGGAGGGGGCTTTGTGCCCAGAGTGCTTCATCCTGCCAAGGACAGAGGTAGTGGATGTGATACTCCACTGGTTCTGGAGGGGGCTTTGTGCCCAGAATGCTTCATCCTGCCAAGGACAGAGGTAGTGGATGTGATACTCCACTGGTTCTAGAGGGGGCTTTGTGCCCAGAGTGCTTTATCCTGCCAAGGACAGAGGTAGTGGATGTGATACTCCACTGGTTCTGGAGGGGGCTTTGTGCCCAGAGTGCTTCATCCTGCCAAGGACAGAGGTAGTGGATGTGATACTCCACTGGTTCTGGAGGGGGCTTTGTGCCCAGAGCGTATCATCGGACGACTGACCACTGGGGATGGCAGCCATGTCTGCGGTGGTGCCACTGGCTCAGGATGTCACTGGGCCGCTGGCGGTGCTTGCGGCGGTGTCAGTCGCGGTGGTGCTTGCGGTGGTGTTGCTGGCTGCGGGCTCTGTGGCGGCGGTGCTGGCTGCGGGCTCTGTGGCAGCGGTGCTGGAGGTGGGCTCTGTGGCGGTCTTCTCCGCCGTCCAAGTTGGCGTCGACGTAGACAGAAGGTGTGACACTGGTCCCTCAGTCGGTGCCACCTTGCCCTCTCCTGACCTGTCCTTCAGTTTCTGGCCCTTTCGCACCTTTGCAGGTTGCGCAGCTGTCTTGCCACTATCCCCTTTCGTTTTCCCTGACCCCTTGGTGGCAGGTGTTTTCGGCTTCTCCCTCCGGGATGTGGGCAACCTTTTTAGTTTGGCAGGTGGCGGGATGTCTTTGCCCTAGCTCTGTGGCACACTGGCAGCCCTGATGGTTGGTGCACTCCAACAGCCCGCAGTTGCTGGCACCACTGTGCCTGGGGATGCAGTGGCTGAGGTGCTGGGTTGGGACCTGGAAAGCCTGGCCCTAGGGGAAGGATGGGGGGGGAGGTGTAGGGAAGAGGTCAATATTGCCAGGAAAAGCTTTTTAGACACACTGGGACAGGTAGATGGAGGGGGTTTGGGAGTGGAGGAAGGGGTAGTGGTTGTAGGAGGTGTACGTCTGCTGGATTTGGGTGAAGGTGCATGGGCAGGAGGCTGTTGTGAGGTGGATGGCTGTTGGGTGGGTGTGTGCCTGCGTTTGTGTACTTTGGGAGGAGGGCTCACTAACACACTGGGAGAGGACACTGGGGATGTGTGCATGGTAGTGGGGGTGGTGAGTGCATGTGAGCGGTGTGTGGTGATGGGCGTGCTGGTGATGGAGGTAGTGGCTGAAGATGTAGTGCATGCAGGTGTGAGTGTAGACGAGACTGGGAGGGAGGAGGGAGACGTGGAGGAGGGGGACACAGTGGAGGCAGTGGATGTTGGTATGTCTGCATGGGTATGATGCTTGTGTGAGTGCCTGTGGGATGTGTGGTGCTCATGTTTGCCTGAGCCACCCTTGTGTGTTGAGGTGTGTGCATGCTGGTCTGATGGTGTGCCTGGGATAGGCTGAGGTACAGTGGATTGGGTCTGGGTGGAGGAAGTTGGAGGGGGGAGGCTGGACACAGGGACAATGGCTGCCATCAGTGCTGAGGCCAGAGCCTGAAATGCTCTCTGTTGGGCTGCCTGCCCAGAATGAATGCCCTCCAGGTATGCATTTGTTTGTTGCAAATGCCTCTCGACACCCTGGATGGCATTCACAATGGTAGACTGCCCAACAGTGAGGGATCTCAGGAGGTCAATAGCCTCCTCACTGAGGGCAGCAGGGCTAACTGGGGCAGGGCCCGAGGTGCCTGGGGCGAAGGAGATGCCCACCCTCTTGGGTGAGCGGGCGCAGGACTCACGCTGAGGGGCTGCTGGGAGGGCGGTGCTGGTTGGGGGGGTGGCGGCTGTACCTGTTGATGTGGGGGGCACAGAGGGGCCCGCCACCGCAAAGGAGCTCTCATCAGAGGAGGAGTCGCTATCACTGCTGTCACCTCCTGTCCCCGCCGTGGAGCTCCCCTCGCTCTCCGTCCCACTGGTGGCTTCAGACTCTGTTGTATCGCCCTCCAGAATCAAGTGGAATGCAGCTCCCTCCTGCTCCGGTGTCACTGCTCCTCCGCCTGATAATGCTATTGCACACAAGAACAGGGAGACCACAAAAAAGGGGGGAAAGACAGAAGAAAGACAAGTTCAGTGCATGCAACACCACTACCGTTGGCGGACACTACAGACACAGCAGCCCTCTGCACTACGCCATGCACTTATAGTTCCTAGATTTATCACATGCCCATGGGGTACAAGGCCTAAGCCCGATTGCTGCACACATGGAAGTCACAGGCGCCTGACTAGGTGTAGATGGCACTAACCACTAGTGGGGTTGGGGTGCCACTGAACCTGCCTCACAAGGGACCTAGCCTACCAAGCTCGCCCTGGCCTAGGGGAACCCACTGCCCACCTCTCCCACCCAGACACCTTGTAATGCACGCAGAGTCAGCTGAAAGTGACTATACTCACCCCCTTGTGGCTGCTGTGATGCCCTCAAGCGCCCATCCAACACCGGATACGCCACCGCCAGGATCCGCAACATCATGGGGGGTCATGGTGCAACGGGCACCCCTCCCACGTTGGGAGGCCATCCCCAGCTGGGCCTCCGCCATCTTCTTGCTCCAGCGGCGAAGGTCCTCCCATCTTTTCCAGCAGTGGGTGCTCCATCTGTGGTGGACCCCCAGGGTCCGAACGTCCTTGGCGATGGCACGCCAAATATCCTTCTTCTGGTGGGCGCCGACTCAGAGGAATAGTACAGGGGAAAAGTAAAATCTTTACCCGTCCGGACCGTCATACTCATTGGCCCACATTCCTACCCTTGCCCTGACGCAAAGACACTCACCGTGGGCTCATGCAGGCCTGACCCCCCCATGTATCTTCCATCCACACCACTCCAAACAGGCATTGCCCATTCAGCATGCTCACAGTGTACTCACCTGTTTGTCTGGAGGACCGTACAGTTATGTGTACTGGGGGAGGACCCCATCCACTAGTTTCTGCAACTCCTCCGAAGTGAAGGCAGGGGCCCTTTCCCCAGACACATGAACCATCGTCGCTTCCAGACTGAGGTCACAGCAGCACTTGCAGTGTAGGTCCTCTCCTGTTGAAAGTCAGGTATCAAGTGAGTGAACAGACAGAAAATGGCGGTCACGTCTGCGGCGGTGCATACCGTCACCGCCAGCGTACATCGTCATTGGCTCCTCGGACCCATAGGGTCCAATGTTAACCAATGCAGGAATACGCCACGGTCTTCAACCGCCTACCGCGACAGTGTACAACGCCAGCGCAGTTAACTCATATCCCCTTGTTCCACCTTACAGGTCAGGCCGCCGCCATTTCAGGGGGCCACATGGCATTAATTTTAAATGTGTCACACCGATGTTGGCCTTGCATACCCACAGTATCAGGCACATTACGGATTAATAACGTTTCTGCAAAAAAACACATTGTGATACCTCAGTGTTGGCTGATTCTCTGCTCACTGTTCTCCTCCATTGGGCACGTCCGCTGGGGCAGGTGATGAGATGGCGGCATCCTCCGGTGTACAGACCGCTGGTGGACCTGTCAACAATGGAAGAGAGATACGTAATTGTCACCTACAGACTTGATCGTGCAACAATCCATGAACGGTGTGCCCAGTTGGAGCCAGGCCTGATGTCAGCTATCCGCCATCCCACAGGAATCCCCCCTCTAGTGCAGGTCCTGTCAGTACTCCATTTCCTGGCAAGTGGATCCTTTCAAACAACAGTGGCCATTGCATCAGGGATGTCCCAGCCAATGTTCTCTAACGTGTTGTCCAGAGTGTTGTCTGCCCTGCTGAAACACATGCGCAGCTACATCGTTTGCCCTCAGGTGGAGGATTTGCCCACAGTGAAAGGCGACTTCTATGCCCTGGGACATATCCCCAACATCATAGGTGCCATTGATGGGACACATGTGGCCTTGGTACCTCCCCCCCGCAGGAGTGAACAGGTGTACAGAAACCGGAAGAGCTACCATTCAGTCAATGTGCAGATGGTGTGTTTGGCCGACTAGTACATCTCCCATGTGAATGCCGAATTTCCTGGCTCAGTGCATGACGCTTACATTCTGAGGAATAGCAGCACCCCTTATGTGATGGGGCAACTCCAGAGGCAGCATGTGTGTCTAATAGGCGAGGACAAGGACCCTATACAGTGTGAATAGTTGTCTGGATATGGGGTTGTCCCTACGGGTTAGTGTGTGTCTAACAGTTGTCCCTCGACATTTGCAGGTGACTCTGGTTACCCCAACCTGTCATGGCTACTGACCCCAGTGAGGAATCCCAGGACAAGGGCAGAGGAACGCTACAATGAGTCACATGGGTGAACTAGGAGGGTGATAGAAAGGACCTTCGGCCTCCTGAAGGCCAGGTTCCGGTGCCTCCATATGACAGGTGGTTCTCTTTACTACTCACCAAAGAAGGTGTGCCAGATCATCGTGGCCTGCTGTATGCTGCACAACCTGGCTTTGCGACGACAGGTGCCTTTTCTACAGGAGGAGGGTCCAGCTGGTGGTCTTGTGGCAGCTGTGGAGCCTGTGGACAGTGAAGAAGAGGAGGCAGAAGAAGAGGATGTCGACAACAGAAACAACGTTATCCAGCAATACTTCCAGTGAGACACAGGGAAGAAGATGTCACTGCCTCCCACATCTCATACTATTGTTTGAGCTATCATAAGCCTGTCATTTTCAATCAGTGTATGGACCGTGACTTGCCACTTTGCCTTTCCATTTAACAGATGTGGGTACCACTTTGTACCCTCTGCTATATTTCCCCCAGCCCTACAGCTATGTTTCATCTGTATGTGAACAATTCAATTGACATTGCTATATTCCATAGTTATTGCAATTACACATTTGTGAAAGCACAGACTGACTCCAGATTGTTTTGTGATTGAAGTGTGTTTATTTCTGTGCAAATAAGTGGAGGGGGTTGTTAAATGGGCTGGGGTGATGGTGGAGGAATGTCCATGGCAGAGTCCAGTCTATTTGTTTCACAGGTGCATTGTCCAAAGGGGCGTAGGAAGTGTAGCAATGGCAGTTTAAGGATGGACAGGGTGACAAAGTGGGACAGAAGGGTGACATTCAGCGGGGTCTCATTTCCTGGCAGGGGTCTTGGCAATGTTCTCTATCTTGTTCCTGGATCCCAGGGACTGTTTGCTGGGTGGCTCTCCATCTGCAGGTGGTGGGGTGCTGGTGTTGTGGCCCTGTGGCTGTGCCTCCTGTCCACTAGTGCCGGCGGAGGTGGAGGGCTCTTCATCATCCAGGCTAGTGTCAGGGGCCCCTTGTTGTGCCACAGTGTCCCTCCTGGTGTTGACAAGGTCCTGCAGCACCCCTGCAATGGTGACCAGGGTGGTGTTAATGGACTTGAGTTCCTCCCTGATCCTCAGATAGTGTTCCTCCTGCAGCCGCTGGGTCTCCTGAAAGTTGGCCAGTACCGTTGCCATCGTCTCCTCGGACTTATGGTACGCTCCCATGATGTTGGAGAGGGCCTCGTGGAGAGTGGGTTCCCTGTGCCTGTCCTCCCCCTGTCGCACAGCAGTCCTCCCAGTTCCCCTGTTTTTCTATTCCTCTGTCCCCTGAACCGTGTGCCCACTGCCACTGCCCCCAGGTCCCTGATTTTCTTGGGGTGGTGGGTTTGCCTGGGTTCCCTGTAGTGGTGGACACACTGCTGCTTGACGTGTCCTGGGGATAGATGGATGGGCCCGCTGGGTGGGTGCTGTGGTGGTGTTTCCTGAGGGGGAGGCTCTGTGGTGGCTTGTGCCGGTGTCAGGGGAACCGACTGTCCCGAGGTCCCAGATGGGCCGGGCTGGTCATCTTGATCCAGTTGTGCAGAGCTGCTGTCATCACTGTGGGCCTCTTCTGTGGGGGGACTGGCTATGTCTGGAACCTCCTGTCCAGTGACGTTGGGTAGGGGTCCTGCAGGGGTGTAAAGGCATGATTATTGCGTCTGTGTGTGCCATCATGTGCAATGGGTGAGTGACCCTGTACTCCGGTGCTTGCATTCTTTTCTTGGTCCTTGTGTGATAGTTGGTATGGGGTCTGTGTGGGTATCTGTAGTGGACATGCTTTGGTGATGGGTGTCCATGCATTGGTGTTGCATGCAGGGCTTGGTGTTGGGATGGGTGAGTTGTGATAGTGGGACATATGTGAGGTGTTGGAGTGATGGGGTGAGGATCAGGGTGGGGGTATGTGATGGCATGCAGGTAGGGTGGGGGATATAATAGTTAAGATTAGACTTACCAGAGTCCATTCCTCCTGCTACTCCTGCGAGGCCCTCAGGATGCAGTATTGCCAAGACTTGCTCCTCCCATGTTGTTAGTTGTGGGGGAGGAGGTGGGGTCCACCGCCAGTCCTCTGTACTGCAATCTGGTGTCTGGAGACCACAGAACGCACCATCCCCCGTAGGTCGTTCCACTTCTTCCTGATCCCTGGTTCTTGGATGCTGTCCCACTGCGTTGACCCTGTCGACTATTCTGCGCCATAGCTCCATCTGCCTAGCAATGGAGGTGTGCTGCACCTGTGATCCGAATAGCTGTGGCTCTACCCGTACGATTTCCTCCGCCATGACCCTGAGCTCCTCCTCAGAGAACCTGGGGTGTCGTTGAGGTGTCATGATGTGGTGTGGGTTATGTGTGAGGTCATGTCGGTTGTGCTGTGCGAGGGGTTGTGTTGTTGTGTGTTGTTTGAGGTGTGTGGATGTTGTGTGAGTGATGATGTTGTATGTCTGTGGATGCTAGTGTTGTTTCTGGTGGTGTCTCTCTCTGGCCTTCTTTCGAAATTTTGGTAGTAAGGGTTTATGGGTGATGTGGGTATGTGCTTTATATTGGATTGGGTGTGTGGAAGTGGTGTGTGTATGTGTATCAGGTGTTTGTATTTGGAATTGTCCAACGAGGTTGTGTTTTGTAAATGTGTATGTATTTTGAGCGCGGCGGTGTGTACCGCCAATGGAATACCACGGTTGAAGGACTGCCGCGTGGATTCGTGGGTCGTGATAGTGTGGGCGTATTCCTGTTGGCGTGACGGTGTCGGTTTTGTTATCGCCAGTTTATCACTGACCTTTGGTGTGGCGGACTTGTGTGGGTGTCGGGATTATGGCGGATTCCGAGCTGTGCGTCATATTAGCTGTAGCTAAATTCAGGGCCGCAGCGGTGTGCTGGCGGTCTTACGCACGGCGGTAAGCGGGATTTACTGCCAGTGTTGTAATGAGGGCCATTGTCTCTGTGGCTCCTGTCCTCTAGGCCAATGAGCTTACTCTGTAGGTAAAGGAGCTCTTGATGCCGGTCCATGGTGGTATTTAGGTGGTTCTCTATCATTGTCACTTTCTGCTCTAGCACCGTCACCAGGGCATGGAAGCCAACGATGTCCAAACAAACGGATTTGGTCTTGGCTGCTAACCTACAGATGGCAGAGCCCATTCCTTCCAGTCTGCGACCCACAGCCGTGATTTCCAGGAGTATACATTCCATAGCGGGGTCCTGCGCTGGGCTAGATGAAGCGGTAGGTGGTTCTGTCTGAATGACATCGCTTTCGAGGAGCTGTGCTTCTGGCAGGTAGGTGGTCTGAAGTACAGGAGGGGAGGAATGGGGGAAGGATCCCCTAATTCGCAGTCTCCGCAAGGGTCTGGTTAGTGGGCGCACAATCGCCATTCACGATCTGGTTCTGTCCTAATCTACCTCATAACACAGACAAAGGCCAAGTTCTTCCTTTAGGAGTGTGTCAGCTCTCCTGCCTCTGCCTACAAAGAACCCCACCTATTCTTCATCTACTGTACAGGAGGACGGGTGAGTGATGCCATCACAGACTGCTCTGGGTCTCCGGCATCAGGTGGGCCCCCGGGTATCACAGCGCTAGTCTGGCCTTGGTACTCTTTTCCAGGCAAAGGATCACCCCCACTCTACGAGGCCTGACAAGCAGCTTAGATCAGGGGATGGGCAGAGGGTTCAGGTGCAGGCGTTGGCACAGTGGTGCCTCCTTCAGTGTCCCTGTGGCGAGCCTTGGTTCTTTAGTGGGTGTGGTAGATGCTGGTCTTTTTAAGGCCGCCTGTGCACCTAGATCACCATGTGGAGGCAATGCCAGTCCCCGTTGGGGGGAGATGTAATCTGGGGGAGAATGCAGGAAGATACTGGCTTTGTTGTAGGGCTGCCCCCACTGAGTAAGCAGTTGGACTCCCTTGTGCTTGGTTGTCCTCAGTTTGCCACCTGCTGTCCTGCAGTATTGTTGGTGCAGACACCCCACCTTGTTCGCTGGGTCTTCCAAAAAAGGGGGGGGGGGGAGAGGGCCTGTGTACCTGCCCTTCAGTGATGCAGCCGATGCGGTGGCGTAATCCTGAGGCCTCAGTCCCAGCAACACACCTCTCTCATGCACGAGGCAGCTGCCGCACTTTGTTCCGCTAGGCCGCACTTGTGCGGCCGTGCGAAAAACAAGCATCCACGGTAGAAGGGCCCCCCAGGCTGTCCAGTCATGTTGCACCATTTGCAGGGTCTCCTTGGCCGTATCCGTAGGATTCCGCTGCTCCCTAGGGGCCCCTAACCTTGTCCAGGGCCCTCCACCACGTGGAGCTCCAGTATCAGGCAGCCAACACCTGCTGTGGCCAGACCACATCTCCTGTTGTCTTCTTCTTGTTTTACAGATCTACACCAAATCTGGCATGAAAGTAGAAGTTCGCCCGAACAGCATATTTTCTTTTTATTTGGTGTAAATCTGTAGATTTTGATAAATTAGCATTTGAAAACTGTGTCATTCTGGCATTGAGGACTGAAAGTTTTCTCCCAGGTTTACTAAGATTTTACATTGGGGTTGTGCCACTTTTTTGTTGCAGCCCGATACAAAATTTGCTTCAGAATTACAAAGCCACACAAAGCTCGATCTGCATGCATTTTGAAAAAAAAAGTAACTGAGGCTGTGCATAAACTGGAAAATTCAGCAAAGTTTTGAATTACGCACCACAGGAAGAAAAATCCACAGAAAGAAGGGGAGGCGCAATAACTTATTCTTAGCAACTGAAGGGGTAGATGTGATCATACAGGTGTGGAGAGATTTATGAAAAATAGGAAAAATGCAATTAACATATAGCAAATTCAGTGAATTGTTTGAAGTTAATGAGCACTCAGCCACCATCTTTTGTTGAGAAATGTGCACCATTTTTCCAATTTCACTCATTTCAGAAAATCCCTGAACTTTGGAATTCAACAGTTTCATTAAATTAGAAAATTTGAAAAAGAAAAAAAAGTCCAGTGGGTAGGCAAAGGGTCTCGTAAAATGCACTAGTGGCTGGCCTCAAGATCTGGCCACAGAATATGGCCTGCATACAAGACCTTGGATGCATGGATGGGTAGACTACATTTAAACTCTGCAGAAGATGGTCAATGGTTATAGGCGTGGTTGGCTGGACACTTGGGTGCATGGGCTCAAGACATGGTTTTTGAGCAGGCTCCGCATCTGCCCTCCACTGTACAGACCTGAAGGACCTTGGTAGGCATCCAACCCCACACCATGCACAGCCTTTGGCTGTGTGTGGCATGTGTTGGCCATGGTGCTTGGCCTGTGGCCAGGTCCTGCTGCCAACCCTCTCAGACACCCAAACCAGGGCCACGTGCAGCTGTGCCCAGCAGGGCTGGTCGCAGGATCTGGCTTGCAGCCAGGCACTGCAGCCAACCCCTTGTAGGCTCCCAACCACACACTACGGACGCTTTTGGCCATGCGTGGCGGAGGTTGGCCACAGGTGTATTTTCCAGGTGGAATTGAAGACAAAACTTTGCCCTGGCTAAGTTCAATAACTTGGGAGGATTTGCCGTTTCCAGAAGCAGAGCTTCAACTGGGGCACCTGTTATAGTAATATTTGTAAATGATTCCTGTTGAGGTTCAATTTCTGTGAAAAGAGCATCAGTGCCTGAATAGATCCTCACCTGCATATGAGAAGAGTCCACAGTTTTGCGCACAATGTCTGACCAACTTGAGTATTTTCTACTGGCTAATAAGTAAGTGCTAACTCAATAGGAAAATGTACAATGCACATTCCACTGTACCACTGCGTAAAGTATGATGAGGTAATGCCTGAAGTTAGATGTCTGCTGTAAATTTGGCGATGTCACTCAAGTGTCTTCCCACTGAAATCTCTGCTAACATGAATCCTCGTGTAGAGAAGATGGCAATTCTATGAAGAGTTAAATCTCCACCAAACAATGGTACTTCCTCTTACTTATATGAAGTAAGTGCTCCTTTGTGATACAGATGAATATGAGCACATATCCACCAAACACTTGTGGGGCCTTTTGGTAATCTGCCCATGAAGATGGAAAAAGGTGAAAAGATTGAGATCATTTTCGACATTTGCATAATGGTAGTAATTAAACCGATGAAGGATGGACTCTGTTCTCATCTGCATAGGACAGGAAAGATCCCGCTCATCACAGTCACCACACAATAGAGACCACAGGGGGATCCTCAATTCCCCCATGGTCTCATTGCTCCTGCACGCAGGGAGCAGCATAAATGCTGCTCCCTGCATGCAGGAGCACATTTTTCATCTGTTTTCCTACCCGCTTTACAGCGGGCAGTAAAGGAAATGAAAAGGCTCCTACCAGCCAGCGAGAGCAGTTTAACTCTTTCCTTACAGTTTGCTCTTACTTAGTGGGAGCTGTGATAGCTCCTGTTAAGTGACAGCAAACTGCTATATCCTGAGGGTGGGCATCTCAGGACATAGGGAGCTGGCCCTGGAGGGGTGGCAGTCCCCATGGACATTAATAGGTCCAAGAGAGGGGCCACGCAACCCCTTTCCTTTGTTTTGGATAGGGCCAGCCCCAGTGAGGTGGTGGTCCCTGGCCTGAAAACGACCTGGATGGGATACACTTAAAAATGGCCATGCCTCGGGGAGGTATTGGTGGTCCCAATGGCCAACTATGGCTCGGGAGGGGGGTCACGTGGCTCCCCTCCCGCTGTTACAATTACTGGGCCCTGGGAGGTGGTGGTCCCCTTGCAATCTCTGATTCAGGAAGGGTGTCTGCACAGCTTCTTTCTTATTATCAAGCCAAACCCCGGGCGCGAGTTATAGTTACCTTAGGGCATGAGTTATAGTTACTTGAGATAATTGTAACTATAACATGTGAATTTCTATGGTTTGGTACGTTTAAAATGTAAGCCTAGCTATAACGTCCCTGTTACCTTTGTTTTTTTTCTGTTAATTTCTACATTTTTTTAACGTAAAGTAATTTTAATAACTATATTTTAATCCAACAACCACTGTACACAGCCTTTGGCCGCTTTGGCCATCTGCTGTGGCGGTTCAATGTAAAGTAATTTTAATTATTATACGTTAATTCAACCACTACCACACACATCCTTTGGCTGTGTGCGTTAGGGGCTGGCTGCAGTCCATGGCCTGCTATAACTATGCAACCCCGTGTCTGTGGTCAGACCCTAAAGGAAACGCCCTATACCTGCCCAAACCCCAATCCCATGCCATGCATGGCCTTCAGCCATGTGCTGAGTGGGTTGGCCGAAGGGCTGTCCTGGAGCCAGGCTCTGCGGCCAACTCCCATGCATAAGTCTCTGAGTGGTTCTGTGAATGTGTACATGGGTACCTCAGTGGGTCTGGCAGTGGGTGCATGGGTCTCTGAATGAGTCTGTGAGTGGGTACATGAGTCTCTGAGTGGATGTATGACTCTTTGGGTAGGTCTGTGAGTGGATGCATGAGTGTCTGAGTGGATCTGTGATTGGGTGCATGAGTGTCTGAGTGGGTTTGTGAGTGACTGTGTGAGTCTCTGAGTGGGATTGTGAGTGAGTGTGTGAGTCTCTGAGTGGGTCTGTGAGGGGGTGCGCAAATGTCTAAGTGGGTCTATGAGTGGGTGCATGAGTGTGAGTAGGTCTGTGAGTGGGTACATGAGTCTCTGAGTGCATCCGTGAGTCAGTGCATGAGTTTCTGAGTGTGTCTGTGAGTGGGAGTCTCTGAGTGGGTTTGTGAATGTCTGACTTGGTCTGTGAGTGGGTGAATGAGTGTCTGAGTGGGTGTGTCAGTGGCTGTGTGAGTGATTAGGCCACAAGAGAATCTCACCTGCCCTTTTATCCAACAAAAGTCTACAGTTTTGCAGAAAATATATACCCAAGTGGAGTTCTTTCTGCCTCCTTGAGTAAATGTCCAGTACATATTCTACACTACAGCTGCATAATGGAGCACAAGATAATTTCCCCATTGACCTTGGGTGTGTTTTGTCAATTGTTCCTTGTATATCTTTATTCAGAAATATGTGATAACATGAATCCTCTTACAGAGAGGCCAATGAGACTACAACGATGTAAATCTCCACCAAACCAGGGTCCTTCCTCTTATCTATATGACATGTGTTTCTTTGTTTTTGTGGCAATGTCTTCATATTCCTCTAATTTGAGAACGCACCACTGAAATAAGAGGGAAACGCACTGGGGAGCCCTTTTGGTAAGCTGTCCATCATCCTGGCAAAAGGCGGGAAGACCTTTGCATAATGTTTAGGTGGATGGTGCGGAGCCAAGCAGGCAGAGCTTCCAGGTTATTTGCACATTTGCATACTTATAACAATCTAATGGGAGAACCAAGGACTCTGCTCTCACCAGAAGAGGAGAAGAAAGAACCCACTCATCACAGTCACATACAGATTGTGCTTCAATAAATCAATGATGCATTCACCTCCAAAAATGATTTAGGATAATTTTTCAATATGGAATTGTGAGAAAACACACCCCGATGTCAGCCCCGGGGACCCCATCAATGGAGGTCTGGCCATGTCTCCTGCATGCCCTGTGGCACCCATTGTGCAGGATCGAGACCACTGGGTGAGCCTCAAGACCCCTGGTGGTCCCAGTTGGCTCCCCGCCTCCTGCATTGCCATTGCGCATAGGGAGCTGCTGGAAATGTTTCCTTGCCCGCATCTGTGTGGCCCGGGAAGGAGATGAAACCTTTGCTTCCAGAGGGTGGGAGCACTTTGTCAGCTCTGGTCTGCTGGAACCAGAGTGTTTGCTTTTGCTTGTCGGGAGCTGTAAAATCTCCTGCCAAGCAAAAGCAAACAGCTATGACCAACAGTGAGCACCCCAGGACATAGCAGGAACCGGCCCTTTTGGGTGGCCATCCTCAGGGCCATGTATGGCTCCAGGAGTGGGGCCATGCAGCACTTCTTCTATGTGCTCGGGCTGTCCCGGGGAGATGGTGGTCCTTGGGTCTGAGATCGGCCCAGGAGAGGGGCTGTGCGGCACCCTACTTTTTAAAAATTTTTTTTATAAAAGAAGGCCCTGGGGAGGTGGTGGTCCCCCGGGCACAGAGGGGTCTGTGTGGCCCTCATTAAGCATTTTATTTGCAGTCCCTTGGAGGTGGTGGTCCCCCAGGCTGTGGGTGGGGGGCACACAGGCTCCCTGCATTTTTTTTAACATGCTTTGCCTAAGGGAGATGGCAGTCTCTGGGGATGCATAGGAGGTTCCCAAAACACGTTTTCCCCCTGCAATTTCAATTAGAGATTTTAGACACGACTACAGCTCGAACCATTGAACAGAATTACACCAAATTTGTCAGAAAGCTATATCTTGGTCCAGAAAGATCTCCGTTTGTGATTTGGTGTAAATCCATTCATTACCTTTGGAGCTATCGAAGGAAAAAGACATTTGTGTCCTTATCCTTTTTTAATGTTTGCTGTGAATTTGCGAAGGATCCACGAATCCACACAGAACATTTAAGAAAAACAAATGCTGCCTTCCACACTTGTTTATACTGAAGCCCCTGTGTGGACCAGGTCCTAAGGGCAAATGTTAATAGATATATTTTTATACTTTTCCCTTGTTTTTCGCTACTTTCGCCTTCCTTTTTCAGAAATTTTTTGTGTGCCTTCTCCTTGCTCGTCCATCATTCTCACTGCTTTCTCCTTGTGTTTTCCCCCTGTTTTTTTGTGTGCCTTCTCCTTGCTTGTCCATCATTCTCACTGCTTTCTCCTTGTGTTTTCCCCCTGTTTTGTTTGTGTGCCTTATCCTTGCTTTAACCTCATTTTCACTCTTTTCTACATGCCTTTTTCCCCTGTTTTGTGTGTCTTCTCCTTGCTTTTCTCTTGTTTTCACTGCTTTTGCCTTGCTTTTTCCCCTCATTACTGCTCCCGCATGCTGCCTGTTATTTTTCATTTCCGGCCTAGCCACGCCTAGCCCCACCTACTGCCTCCTAACACCCCTCCCTCCTACCACAACCTATATTGGGGCACCCCAGCTGCCTCTAACAGGGAAGGAATGGGAGGCCTGGGTGGGACTTGGGGAAGGGGCTGCATGCCCTCTTCCCCATTAATTGTTGGGAAGGCTGCAGGGATGGGGTCCCTGGGGTCAATATTGGACCGGTGTTGTGGGTACACTAGCACATCCAAGAGCTCAATTACAGTTAGTTACTGTTGCTTGCAACATTCAGACTTATTTGGGTACATTCATTACATCCTTGAATATCAAGTTTACAATAACGAATGCCTCATTTATTGTAACCAGTGCTTATTAATTATGGACATTGTATCCCTCCTGCTAAACTTGTGCCAACTGTAACTGCCAAAACATATGCTCTTCACCTTGTGATCTGTTTGAATATGTGCCACAATCAGGAGGATAATTGGTCATTTCCTTAACAAGGAACCAAATACCTTTCCACCTGCTCCAACTGTGACTGCCAAAACGTGTGCTATTCACAATGAGATCTATATTGAACATGTGCCACAATCAGGAGGATAATTGCTCATTTCCTTAACAAGCAATCAGCTGCCAAGAGGCGGATATGCACATTTGTTTACTTAAGGAAACTTGTGAGTCTGAGGCCTTACTTGGCTTTGTACCTATTGCTCTGGTCACCTGTTTCCAGTTAAGTCAAGTTCCTTGACCTCAAGCCTGCCTCCAATCATGTTCCAGTGCATGTTAAGCTCTGTGTCCTCCAACTTGCCTCAAGTCAAGTTACAGTGTTCCTCGTTCTCCGACCAGCTCTCAGTCGAGTTCCAGCAATCCACGCCCTCTGATCGGCTTCCTGCAGAGTTCCGGCTCTCCTCTTCTATTTTCTGCCAACTATCCCATATTTTCTGTAAAAAAGAGAAAATAAGAAAAGTGAAAAAACCCAGATTGGGTTCTTCTGAAATTTTTAAGCAAGTATCTTCATTTCAAGGTAAAGAAAGATTAATTGCTTAAATGAAACAAAACATAGCTCTGTTCTTTAAATAATTTTTGACAATAAGAACTAGCATGATTTATCGTTTGGATGGGAATCCAAGATACTGCTAAACAGACTTTAAGGGTAAGATGTATTTTCTGTAACCAGCGTTCTTCTGAGAATTAGGAGACTGGAAATAGACGAAATTTATCAAACCTATTATTGGCAAGGGACTACGCCAGAACACAAAGAAAGCCTTTAGTCAATTTGACAGTTTTTGAGTTTGGACATTGCTTCAGAGACTTTGTAAGTATTGAAAAACGAGAAAGAGACTTATTCAGCCTTATAGAAAGGTATGCACAATGTGCCAACAATGCATAATTTCCCAATAGTTTATGCAAGTTCAATGTATTAATGAAGTAGTTTTTTTGCAGCCCAGAATCCTAAAAACCAAGAACCCAGTATTTTTAGAAATCAGAAATCATAATGCCCAACACAATACACAGTCCAGGGTCCAGCATTCTGAATGTGCCGTCCACGAAGGAGAAGCTGGTATTTTCTAATTTTCTCTTCCCAAAACCCCCTTCCCCATGGGGACTTGTAAGGGGGCAATGTACTCTTCATCGCAGTCACGTTAGTCCTCACCAGGATTGGGGAATTGTCATTGACCCATCGAAGCACCTGGAATTCAGGTTAGTGGCTCACACACACAACACCTGGGGAGGGTGACTGCATGCCCCCACCCCCTTTAAATGCAGGGCAGGCCACAGGGGATGGGTTACCAGGGCCATTATTGGCTACGGCAGACAGGCTGTGTGCCCCCTCCCCCCTTTAATTGCTGGGCCGCCCCAGGGGATGGGCTCTCCATGGCCAATATAGGCCGGGGTGGAAGAGGCATTGTGCCTCCTTTCCCTTTCAAAAGGTGGCTGGTCACAGGGCATGGGGTCCTGGGTCCGAAATTGGCCTGGTGTGCTGGGTGCCCCAACCTTGTTGACTGCCTTTGAGGGGTTGGCCAAAGGACCTGGCCACTGAGTGAGTTTCTAAGGCTTTTTAAAATGTATTTCCTAACTATTACATCCCAGTAACAGGACTTGACTTACAGGAAGCATAGCCTTGAGTGAATCAGGTGGCCCCTTCCATTCCTCAACAAAGGTGATAAATAGAAAATTATACTCTGTGCATAAGCATATTGCTTTATGCCATGGCAATGTTTATGTGTATTTGTTTTAAGAAAGGTTACTTAACCAAAATCAGATCATGATGCACGGGGTTACATCTGTACAGTAAGGTAAAATCACACTTAAGATGCATCAGTTGACTATTAGGAGAGTTGTTACCCTGGGTAAAGTGTTTGTAACATGTTTTCTGTGAGATATTAAACAGTGTTTTATATATATATGTGTAAAGCAAGGCGTGTAGCCAGAACTCATCGTCTGTTTAAATTTGTAATTGCTGTTTTGCACCTTTTGTGATTTCTTGCATTGATTTAATAAATCATGATCACCCTGCATTACCATTTTGGCTGTGGATAACTCTGTACTGTGCCATCCGTGTTGGTAGTCTGCAAGAAGGACTCTCCATGGATATATATATACATATATATATAATAAAACAAAACAAAACACAGAAATTCACTTAAAAAACAATGGTTACACAAACATTATAGTTAGGTTCACATTTCAAACGGATAAAACCTTAGAAATTCATCTGTTATAGTTAGTTATTTCAAGTAACTATAGCTTGTGCCCTAAGGTAACTTTAACACTAGCGCCATGCACAGTTTTCTCATCAATGATTTTACTGCAAATGATACAGTGATATTATGAATGATGTTATAGAGGATGTCATGAGTGCTGTTTTATCTAGGGCAATTAGCAGTGCATAGGGAGGGCGGGAGTCACAGTTACCTTAGGGTACAAGTAACCTTTGTTTTTTACTTGAATTTCACTGTTTTTTTTAAATTCTATTTCCCAACTATAATGTGCCTCTAACCTTTGTTTTCTTTCTAGAAATTACTGTTTTTTTTTACGTAAAGTAATTATGATTACTTTACAATAATCCAACCACCTCTGGCCAGGCCCTGCCTCAACCCTCTATAAACACCCATACAACCAACCTTTGGCAGTGCACGGTGGGGGCTGGCCACAGGGCCTGGCCTGTGACCAGGCCCTGCGGCCTACCCCACAGCACTCATGAAGTGCTTCTCTGTTTGGTGGAGATGTGATCATACTTCTTTGCATCAAGAACGTGTTTCCAAAATCGGAGGGAAACACGGTAAAGGGGATCCTTTCAGAAAGCTGTCCATCTTTCTTGGAAAATAGGGGGAAGACATTGCATATCACTAATGTGTATGGGGCAGGACCATAAGGGTTGTGCTTCTAGGGCATTTTACATACTTGTATTTTTTAAATGGGATAACACGATCTCTCGTCTCTGCAGCAGATGACAAGAAAGAACCCACTTGTCACAGTCACTACATACGAAATTGTGCTAAAAAACAGCAGGATGCAAACACCTCCTTCAAGGTTTACATATAGCTTTTCACAGTGGAAGTGCAGTTAAAACACATTTACTTTGCCTGGGCAATGCGCTCAAAGTTAAGATGATTAGTACTTTACAGAAGAGACGCATCCACTCAGGTACCTGGATTGTTTTTTTATCTGTAAGCTGTAAGTGCATCCTCTTGAGGTTTAATTTCTGTGAAATGAGCTTTGTGCTAGAGTAAATCCTGCCCTGCATATTTGTCTACCATAACTATGCAGGGCAGACTGCATTTTTTTAACTGCAGCTCCCTGCGTGCAGGAACAATAGTTTCATCTCTTTTCCTGTCCGCATGTCTGAGGGCAGGGAAAGAGATGAAAATTCAGCTTCTAGCAAGTGGGAGCATTTTGACAGCTCCCGCTTTCTAGAGCTGGAGTGTTTGCTTTTGCTTGGTGGGAGCTGTCACAGCTCCACCAAGCAAAGGTAAAGAGCTAGTGCAGAGGGTGGTACCTCAGGAGATAGCAGCAGCTAGGCCCTTGGGGGTGGCGTCCCCAGTGCCATAAATGGCTTCAGGGAGGGGGGCTGTGTTTAGCACAAGCTTACCTCAGGGAGGTGGTGGTCCCCGGTACCATCTATGGCCCTGGAGTGGGCCACACGCCCCCCTCCTACATTTAAAATAATTAATTGTATCCCCAGCGAGGTGGTGGTCCCAGGGACATGGAGGGTCCACACAATCCCCCCATTCATTTTTTGTTATGTAGCCCCGGGGAGGTGGTAGTCCCTGGAGACCGGGGATAAATGTGCCTCCCCCCATTCATTTTGTTTTGTAGCTCTGGGGAAGTGGTGGCCCCTGTGGCACAGTGGGGTTCACGCGGCCACCGATTCATTTATATTATGTATCCCAGGGAGGTGGTGGTCCCTGGGGCCCAAAGGGGATGTATGGCCCCCGCATATTTATAAAATGTAGCCCCAGGGAGGTGTTGGTCCTCAGGGCTTTCAAGAACCCCAGGAGGGGAACACTCTCCTTTTTAATTAAACTGAGCATGTCCCCAGGACCTGGCCACCCTGGGGCAGACCTAAAAGCAAGCACAGGAGACTACATTTGTCTTTTTTTTTAATTCATGGAGACATTCATAAATATTCACAGATTTTGCTGTGAATTTTTAAAGAAATGCTTTTTTGACCTGAGGTGTCCCAGGGGGACCCAAAGACCTAGAATATGTGGTTAGAATATTCCCACCTGCCCCCTTTTCTTTCTTGGTTGAAATGTTGACAGCCAATCAAATCTCTGAACAAGATCCGGACTATTTGCGAAGAATTTGCACTTCTAGATATGCAAATTTGGATTTATTTTAATATCTTGAAAACTACTGAATAGATTTACACCAATAAACAAACAGTTTTCTTTCTGGGCCAAAAGTGACCTTTCTGCCAAATTTGGTGTAATTCCGTTCAACGGCTTGGGCAGTAGGCGTGTCTAAAACCCCTTTGGGAATTAACATTCTTCTGACCACCTCTATTTTTCGGCCCCCGCTTGACCGATCACACAGAAACTTTCCATGCATAACAAGATCCAGCTTGACACTTGTTTTGGGACAATTTTGTGAAGATTCATCAAATGGTGTTAAAGATATAGCCAAGTCAAAAAACTATTTTATTATGGAAACTAGGTCCTAACTATAACTATCTACTGACTCGAGCCTTTAGGATGCAGTGATTGTACCCTTTGATATTGCATCACTTATTACCTGTGAAATCATAGCATGTATAAAAAACACTTATGACATTTGATAACATTTGTGAGAACACTGTGAATGGTAGATAGCTGGGTTACAGTAATTGTAGTCTAGAGAGTGAGTTGGCAACAGTGTGTACAGAGGTGCCACATTACAATTACTGTAACTTGTGCCTTTGCTTTGCATTACCTATACCGTTTGAAATTCTATCACTTATACCATATAAAATAATAGCATTTACAAGAACAGTTATGACATCACAAATATTTTGAGAGACCACAGTGCATGGTAGAGTGATATGTTATAATTAATGAAGTGTGGTAAGGAGTTGAATGTATTGTGTATGGAAGTGCACAGAGTTATAGTAATTTGAAGGTGTTGCATACATTATTAATTAAAGGTTTTACGTTTTACATTTATGAATCTACATTAATAAATGTAAATTTTTGTGTTTTTTAAGTATAGTTTCTATAGAAAGAATAAATAAGGTTTTCCTAAGTATAACAAAGGTTTAACCTTTGGCTTTTTCATTGAATTTCAATGGTTTATTAAAAATGTGTTTCAAGTCGTAGAGGTTACTGTCATTGAGCGGAATGTCATTAAGTGGAGTGTGGTAAAGTAGAGTGGAGGAGATTGTTGTGCAGTGTACTGTTGTATAGTGTCAGAGTGAAATGTGGTACAGTTGAGTGGTGTACAGTGGAATAGCATATAGTGGAGTAGTGTACCTTGGAGTGCCGTAGAGTCGAGTGTTGTACAGTGGAGGGGGGTACAGTGGAGTGTTGGTACAGTGGATGGGGTACATTGGAGTGGTGTAGATGGAGTAGAGTAAATATAGTAGAGTGGAGTGGAGGAGAGTGGAGTGGCGTAGCAAACAATGGAGTGAATTGTAGTGCCGTGGAGTGAAGTAGAGTGGAATGGTGTACAGTAGAGTGGCATAGAGTGGAGTGTTGTGGAGTGGAATAGGGTGTAGTGTAGTGTGGTGGGGTAGAGTGGAGTTGTGTAGAGTGCAGTAGAGTGGAGTGCCATTGAGTAGAGTAGAGGGGAGAGGGGTAGCGTGGAGTGGCATAGCCTACAGTGGAGTAAATTATTATATAGTAAGGTTGTGTGTTGTATGCTAAAGAGGTGAACAAAGCACTAGAGTTAACAGGCGTATTGTAAAGTAGAGTACATTGTTGTAGTAGGGTCTTGTACAGTACAGTTGAGTGGTGTGTCATAGAGTGTTGGAAAGTGTCATAGAGTGGATTAGAATGTTGTACACTGGGTTGTAAGGGACTAGAGTGGAGTAGATGGTTGTACAGTGTAGTGTAGGGGGCATAGAGTGGTGTACAGTGTTGCACAGTATCACAGGGTGTAGTACAGTCTTGCAGAGTGAAGTTGCATAGAGTGGAATAGAGTGTGCTACAGTGAGACATGTACAGTGGAGTGCTGTACAGTGCCATAGAGTGGATAAAGTGTCATGCAATGGAATAGACTGTCGAGGAGGCCAGTGGAGTGGCATAGCATAAATTGGGGTAGTGTGTTCTAGAGTGCAGGTTATGGAGTCAAGTACAGTGGAGTGGCATAGGATACAATGGAGTAAAGTGTTGTGAAGTGAAGTGGTGTGTGGTACAGTGGATTGGAGTGGCATGTTCTAGCATGCTGGAAAGTGGAGTAGAGTAGAGTGTGACAGAGTGGATTCAAATGTTGTACAGTGGAGTGGCATGGCGTAGACTTGAGTGCAGTGAAGAATGGTAGAACTGAGTGGTATAGACTATTGAAGAATTGAGTGCCATAGAGTAGTGGGCAGAGTGGAGTACAATGCAGTAGTGAAGTATAGTGGAGTAGTGTCTAGTCAAATAGAATTTATTAACTGGGGTGGAACACATAGAGGGGGTTGTGTAGAGTAGAATGTCGTAAAATACTGTAGAGTAAAGTAGAGAGATATCCAGTGAAATTAAGAGGAGTATGTTGTTGTACACTGTAGTGATATACAGTGTATTCTAGTGTGGTACAATGGATGGGTGTAGACTGTTGCTGAGTGGAGTATAGTGTTGTTAAGTGGAGGACAGAGGAGTGGTGTGGAGTGGAGCTGTATAGAGTGGAGTGGTGTAGAATGGAGATGAGCGCAGTGTAGAAGGATAGTCTGAAGTGGTGTACAGTGAAAAAGTGTACAGAGTAGTGGTGTACAGTGGAGTGGCATACAGTGGAGTGGGGTAGAGTGGAGTTACATAAAGTGGAATAGTGTGGACTGCAGTGTCGTAGAGTGTAGTGTGGTACAGTGGAGTGGCACTAATTGCAGTAGCATAAAGTGTAGTGACATAGAGTGGGGTAGAGTGGAGTGGGTAGAGTGGAATAGTATAAAGTGGAGTGGCAAAGGGGAAGTGGTGTGGAGTGGTGTGTGGTACAGTGGTTTGGCGTACAGTAGAAAAGCGTACAGTGGTATGGCATAGAGGGGAGTGGCATAGAAAAGAGTGGCATATAGTGGAATAGTATTCAATATAGTAGCATATACTGAAAGAGCATACTTTGGAGTAGCATAGAGTAGAGTGGAGTGTCATATAATTGAGTGAAATACAGTGAATTTGTGTAGACTGGAGTGGCATACAGTGGAGTTCCATAGAATGGAGTGGGGTGTAATGGAGTAGCATACAGTGGAATTGCGTATAGTGGAGTGGCACAGAGTCGAATATCGTAGAGTTGAGTGGCATAGAGTGCAGTTGCTCTTGTAGTGTGGAGTGGGGCACAGTGCATTGGTGTAGTTTGGAGGCGTGTACAGTGGAATAGCATACAATGAAGTGTTGTAGAGTGGACTGACAACAGTGGAGTGGCATTCAAGGAAACAATGCAATATGGTTACTGAGTTAAGGCAAAACTGCAAATAGGACTTAGATCCCGAGCCTACCTTCTTCTTTCAATGTTCTGGAAACTTCTCTCATGAAGACACATCAACGCCTCAGAGAATGACTTTTCTTATTAATTTATTTTATTGTTCAATATAAACATATTCATTCTCCTTCATATTTTATTTTAGTTCATAGGTGCAAATCTATTCTTCTCTACTCAGGTTACAATGGAAACATGATTGCAGTTCTTAAGAAAACCATAACATTCCTCTCATCCATACCTCTACACACTACATGCTTTTCTTTATTCTCATCCATACATTCAATGATTAAAACATCCTTTACAGTGGAGTGGCATACAGTGCAGTGTTGTAAAGTGCAGTGGCGGCTGGTGACATTTGAAAGTTGTGGGGTGTAAAAATGTGGGATGAGTGCCCAGTGGTGAGCGAGCCTGCCTGACCATCACAACAGGAGTTCAGAGGTGGGGTTCTTCCCCTGAGAAACTTTTGAAAAAAGCTTGCTCCCCTCTGCACTTATATAACTGGGGAAGTTTTAATGTCCCCTGGAGCAGATGACATGTTGGTGTGTGCAGCAGTGCCAGGATGTGTAAAGGCCAAGCTTGACCCTTATCCCAGAGAGAAGCTTGCTCCCCTCTGCACTTCTAGAACTGGGGAAGTTCTAATGTCCCTGGAGGAGATGGCATGTCAATGTGTCCAACAGTGCAAGGACGTGTAAATGCCAAGTGTGTCCCTTATCCCAGTGAGAAGCTGGCTCCCAGGGTGTCCAACTGTGAAGGAACATGCAAAGACTACCTGATTCCCTAGTCCACAGAAGGCAGCTGGCTCCCATCTGCACGTATGGGACTGGGGGAGTTGTAATACTCTTGGGTGGAGATGGCACGTGAGTGTGTCCAAACTTCCACCTCGAGAACACCAACGACAACAAGACCGCCACCCTGCTCGACAACCTCTCCAACCTCGGCCTCAAACAGCTCCTCACAACACCAACCCACTCCGTAGGACACAGACTCAACCCTATTTTCTCTGCCGGCAATCACGTCTCTTTCAGCCACTCCACCGTACTCCACTGGACAGACCGCTGCATCCACTTCTTCAAGAAACCCACAACATACCACCAACCACAACGGATCCCCCACCGCAGTTGGAACAAGGTCACTGAAGACCAACTCATTGTGACCCTCTCCCAGAATCCACCCATCAACAACACCGACACTGATGCAGCTCCCTGCAACTTTAGGCAATAGGTCAACACCTGTGTCAATACTCTCGCCCCAATCAAGAATCCCTCCAATAGACGCACCAACAGAAAGGCCTTCTGGTTTACCGCCGACCTCCACAAATCTAAGCAAAGCTGCAGAAGACTCGAAAGAAAGTGACACCAAGATCAGACCCTGGACAACCACACAACCTTCAAAAGCGCCATCCGCAGACACCACCAAGTCATCCGAGCCGCCAAACGAACCGCCTTTAAAGACCGAATCAACAACAACACACACAGCCACAAGGAGCTCTTCAAAATCGTGCAGGAACTCTCCAACCCCAGCACCGATGCCATTCCAAGACCTCTGCGAATCCCTAGCCTCCTACTTCCACCGCAAGACTGCAGACATCCACAACAGCTTCAGCACCCAGACCCCCCCGGCAACCACCAACACCACAGATTCACCTCTGACCAACATCCTGCTCTCCTGGACCCCCGTCAACGACAACGACCCCATCGAAATCATGAACACCATCCACTCTGACTCTCCATCTGAACCCTGCCCTCACCACATCCTCAACAAAGCAAGCTCCGTCATCGCACCCCAACTACGGAAAATCATCAACAGCTCCTTTGAGTCTGCCAGCTTCCTGGAGAGCCGGAAACATGCTGAGATCAACGCCCTCCTCAAAAAACCCAAGGCAGACCCAAAGGACCTCAAGAATTTCTGTCCTATCTCCCTGCTTCCCTTCCCGGCAAAAGTAATCGAGAAGGCCGTCAACAGACAACTAATCCACTTCCTAGAGAAGAACCGCAGCCTGGACCCTTCCCAATCTGGATTCTGCAGCAACCACAGCACCAAAACTGCCCTCATCACCGCCACCGTCGACATCAAAACCATACTGGACAGCGGCGAATCCGCGGCCATCATCCTCCTGGACCTCTCGGCCGCGTTCGACACCGTCTGCCACTACACCCTACGCTCACACCTCAGCAATGCGGAATCAGCGACAGAGCCCTGGACTGGGTCACCTCCTTTCTCACCGGCAGAACCCAGAGAGTTCACCCCCTCCATTCTGCTCAGAGGCCACCAGGGTTTGTCCCTCAGCCCGACCCTCTTTAACATCTACATGGCCCGCTCGCTAACATCGCCTGATCCTACAACCTCAACATCATCTCATATGCCGATGACACCCGGCTGATCCTCTCCCTCAGCAAGGGCTCTGCCAAGACCGACCTCCACGAAGGAATGAAGGCCATCGCCGAATGGATGAAGAGCAGCTGCCTCAAACTCAATTCCGACAAGACGGAAGTCCTCATCTTCGGCTCCATCCCCCTCCGCATGGGATGACTCCTGGTGGCCTGCCACTCTCGGAACTGCTCCGACTCCCACCGACCACGCACGCAACCTAGGATTCATCTTGGACCCCTCACTATCCATGACCCAGCAAGTCAACGCCATCTCCTCCTGCTTCAACACCCTCTGCATGCTCTGAAAGATCTACAAATGAATAACCACCGAAACCAGAAGAACAGTCACCCAAGCCCTCGTAAGAAGCCAGCTGGACTCCGGCAATGCCCTCTACGCAGGAACCATGGCCAAACTCCAGAAGAGGCTGCAACGCATCCAGAACACCTCCGCATGCCTCATTCTGGACATCCCACGCCACTGCCACATCACAGACCACCTCAAAAACCTACACTGGCTCCAAGTCAACAAGAGAATCACCTTCAAACTCCTCACCCACGCTCACAAAGCACTGCACAGCACGGACCAGAGTACCTCAACAGACAACTCTCCTTCTACACCCAGACCCGGCATCTCCGGTCCCCTGACCCTGCGCGCGCAACCGTCCCACGAGTCCACAGAACTACAACCAGTGGTAAATCATTTCCGCACCTCGCCGCCAAAATATGGAACACTCTTCCCACCCACCTGCGCCAGACCAAAGACTTCCTTACCTTCAGGAAACTTCTCAAGACATGACTGCTCGAGCCGTAGCAGCACACCCCCCCTGTCTTCTCCCCCTTCCCCTCCTCAGCGCTTTGAAACCCTCATGGGTGAGTAGAGCGCTTTCCATATCCCTGATTGATTGATTGATTGATTGAGTGCAAGGACTTGCACAGGCAACCTGTGCCCCTTGTCCACAGAGGGCAGCTGGCAGTCTGTGTGTGTGCTGTACGACACAGGAGACTGATGAAAGGACATACACAGACCTCTCCATAGCCACCAGAAACGGGTCACCTGGATTACCAGGACATAACTAACGATTTTAATCCCCATCTTCCCAATTCTGACATTTCATGCAGTGGCTTTATCGTCCAGGCTTCTTGAAGCAAGTTTACTTCCTGAAATGTTCCCTTGCAGGCAGAAACAAGGCCACTTTTGTACCTCGTTAAACACAACGAAGGGGTTTTGAAATGAAACCCACAAGTACACACCAGTCTAAGGGATTGGAAAAACGTGGGTTGTATCTCAGCACCAAACGAGAAAGGAGCCCACCTCCAGGTCGAGAGCGCCTATGTGCTTTAAACGTACGCGCCGAGCAGGATGGCCACTGAGCTGTCAATGGACCCGTTCAGCCTGCTCAGGCCCTGGTAAAAGGCCAAAGAATCACAAACACCGGTCACCCTCTGAGAGGACCCACAGCTGCTTTGACACAGACACACCAACACATACTCACGCTATCATACACAGCAGCTACACAGGTGCACGGAATGTGCACTGAGACTTGTGACCTTAGGCAGACATGCACGCAAATGTACTCAGACACATACTAACGCACACACACACACACAGTAACGCATGCGTATCCACAGAGAAATGCACACACTCAGTAACACAAACATGCACGCTATCCTATACAGAAGCTACACCCAGAGGAATGTGGAATATGCGCTGAGATATGTGAACTTAGGCAGGCATGCACGCAAATACACACCCATACTAACCTGCATCTACTACACACATAGTAACACATGCGCACACACACTCAGATACACACAGACTCTCTCACTGATTTATTTTCCACTAAGAAGAATATACATGTGTTTGATATAACAATGGGACACAGTACACCGACTACAGCACACCAAAACCGAGAATACACATTCATTTTCACGTTTTGTCATTCACCCACAGACGGGCCAATTCACAAACACAATTTCAGTTTGGTGGCACAAACACCTCAATTTAGCAAGTGTAAAACCACATACCACAGTAGTTGTGTTGGGACAGCAGCTTTCCAAAGCTGTGAGCAGGCCCTACAGCGAGATGTTGAGGAAGGGGTGCTGGTGCTCAGTCCATCTTCATCAGCGGTCTCCATATGTCAGTGCGTGAGCACCCACACGATGTCGACGCAGCTCCTGCTGATCGAGTCGGGAGTCAGTGGACTCACATTAAGTGCAAATAAAGTGTTCATTAATGGCGCTGGCAGGCCTGCACTGTGTCACCTCCTCTGATCACTTCTGTGCAGAGAAAAGAAGCAGGAAGAACACCATTGACTTGGAGCTGCGGCGGGTTGGGGGGGGGGGGGGGGAGGGATAGTGTATTAAAAATTGGCAACAAAATTCTGTGAAAAACCAAAAGCACTGATAAAACATATCTTATTGTTTAGGTTCACGCTTGCCAAACCACTAAAATTGTACAATTATGATTAGCAACAAACGCCATAGCTCGTGTCACCCACCATGCAGAACAAATCAATTTGAAAATAGTAAAGGAACAAACAAAAGCTGATCAAATTAATAAGTCACCATGGCAGGCCCTGCTGCCAACCATGTTGGGCACAGCCAGGCAAGACGATAGGTGCAAATAGAGTTGAGGGTAAAAAAAAAAAATATGATTAAAAAAATTGCAGACATTCACTGAAAATAACAAAGGATACAGTAATGTTATAGTTCGGTTAGTGATAACATTTTAACGTAGATTAGAAAAAACATTGAACTTCACTAAATTGAATAGATTAAAGTGAAATTATAGTTAGGTGTTGAAATGAGTCTAGAATTTACATCTAAAAACCTATGAAAAGGAGACATCCTGCCAGAGTGCGTTACCCATTGAGTTTTTTTTACTATGGTTCAAATGTATGACCTGCATTTTATGCCTGAAGTTCTGCAACAACTTCATAAACCCATTGAGTTTTATTACAACGATTGAAACTTGTTATTTACAAAGTACACACTCTGCCCTGCAACAAAACTATTAACCATCTGAGCTATCGAGCCAGTATTTCAAAGTGTCATCTAAAGGATCGCAAAGATCATTGCATCAGATTTGCTTCAGTCAGCTTTTTTTATCAAGCTATCATCCTGCAAATGCAATATGAAACCATGCACTACGCTGCCCATTTTGATGGGACTCCAAAGGCAGTTCTGGACTAACCTGTCTTGCGACTTGGTGCTTTCTACTCGCCCTAAGAGTGTCAATTGCTTATTACATCACAAGGCTAAGCTCACCACATATCTGCAAAATTATAAGGCAGGACTGGTTGGTAAAGACAGCAACCTGATTGGCTACACCTTGCAATTATTTTTAATAGGAGTGCTTGGTTGCATTCCTTAACTAGTATTTTTGTTTATGAAAGCTTTATAGGGTCAGAATTGTGAGTTGTATTAATCATCTGCATGTATTTAATAAGTATTATTTAAGGAAATAACAAAAGCTTGGGGCTGAAACCGAGGAACCGAGTGGCCAGATTACTACCACCCTTCTGCATTCACATTTTCACCACCCGATCTGACCACAAACAACAGTTACACCGACCCACCAGGATAAAAATGACATTCTTGCTGCCTGACAGGTGTAAAAATATGAAACTATGTATTGGCCAATCTTTGCCAATGTCATGGTTACACTTGACATTAGGTGCAAAGGTCAAAATAAAATTAACACTTCACTGGCAGTGTCATGTGAAGTTGCCCCTGCGTTTTTTTTAGGCAGGTCCAGATCGGGATCCCAAAGAAGCTCTGGAGAAGCTGCTCAAAAAAGCCACGGCTCCAGCCCACCTGGGAAAAATGCAGATGGAATGAATAGCCAGTCTGGCCATGGTGTGTATCAGCCACAAGAAAACATGAAACTCGTGAGCCAAGCGCTGAATACGAGGTCACTAGGAGGTGATGAGTGAGACTACCTGATAAGTGATCTGAAAGTCTAGAGCCTGAGTAGAAAATGTGAGGTGCAGAATATTTGCCCAGTGCTTTTCCGCGCCAGGCCTGCCAAACGACGACGCTTATCCTTTTGTAATAAGAGCGATCAACTCCGGGGTGTGCTCGGTAAGTGTCATCCGAACACTGAGGTGTAAAAGGCGTTTGCCCTGCCTCGTGCCACACAATATGCTTGAGCGGGATTGGCTTTGCAGATGAATAGGCTCCCTGTCAGTTCAGGAAGCTTAATTACTTAGAGCTTGGGTGTGCAAAAAACACACCGATTAACGTCTTGTCAACACTGAGGGAAGGCCGCTGAGCGAGAGATGTTGCAACAGCGAACTCGGATGTAATGTTTCTATTCTGCTAGGACTCGTTACTTTGCAATACCTGTACCTTCTTCAAAACATGCATGTAGCTGTCTTGTTTCCTCAGTTGTGTTTTTTAACTATTTTTCACATCTTCTCTGTTCCGTAGCTGAAAACTGAAAATGGTACTTCGTGCTTCTACGCACCGCGCCCAAGAGGCCTGACCCGAGGGGCTCATTGAACCCTGATTATTGCTGTATTCTATAATTCAAACAGCAGCCGGGGAGCCCATTTGTTCCTTGCACTAGAGCCCGTGCAGACTGGCTAGGCTACTACTTATGTGGCGCATTCCACAATGTCTCATGATGTCATAGCCTGTTAAGTCATGATGATGGTCTCAGCTTAGATACTGAACACTCCTAAAAAGAACATGTAGGAGGACATGACTCCACCTTCACCCACAGTCTCCAAACAACCTCATGCTTAATTTCAGCGAAGTCTGCCCCGCGTTTGAAGCACGTCTTTGTACATGACGACCTTGGGAACGAAGAAGGGCTGGCGTGAACTAATGCTCCAAATTTTTGGCCTCCTTCAGCTTAACAGGAGTGGGTGAAATCTGTGCCTTTTTGAAAAATGTGTAGTTTTTGTTCAGGTTGCCAAACTTGATAGCTCTTTCACTTCTTTCCTCGTTCATGACGTGTATTTGTTCAGCAGTGGGCAGTAACCAGGGCAACTGGAATTATGCGATTGTGCAGCTGCAGTATTTGCCACATAATATATTTTGTGCTGCATAATCTGTAGAGTTTACCAAAAAAGATTTTGTTTCTAGCTCAAACAGTTCAAAAGTTACTATAAGCACAGCAACATGTTTTGCAACACAGTTGAAGGCTCTTTTTAAAGCTTGACTGGTCACCTTTCTGAAACTTATTGCTATGTTTGGGTCTTAATTGGTACTAAGGAGGTGCAACCAATGCCCAGGCAGAGCTAAAAATATAACCAGCACTGGTAAAGCCAATAGGTCTCGCCTATACAAGAGCTATTGGCTTTGACAATGTGTTTTTGCGAAGTTGTACACTAGTGTGGCTGCTGTTCAGCATGGCTGAATGTTAGTGGCATGGAGTGTCCTGAAGTGGATTGGTGAGTAGAGTGTGGTAGACTGGATTTATTGAAGTAGAGTGCTGAAGAGTGAAAAAGGGGTAGTAAAGTGTCGTACAATCGAGTAGAGGGGAGTAGGGTTTAGTGCCAAAGAAAGTTGTAGAGTGCAGTGTCACAGAGTGGAGTGGCGTACAGTGGTTTGGCATACAGTGGAGTGTGGTGGAATAAGGTGGAGTGGGTTGAAGTGGATTGAGGTAGGGGGGTGGATTGGATTGGAGTAGATTGGGGTGAAATGAATTGGGGTAGAGTGGATTGAGTTGAGTAGAGTGGGGTGGATTGGAATGGGTGGACTCAATGGGGTTGATTGGATAGGAGTGTGGTGGATTGAAATGGGGTGAGGTGGATTGGATTGGGGCAGATTGGATTGGTTTAGGGTGGGTGGATTAGAATCATAGGAGTGGGGTGGGATGGAATGGAATGGGGTGCAGTGAACTGGATTAGAGTGAGATGGCTTGGCGTGGGGTGAATTGGAATGGAGTGAGGTGGATTAGATTGGAATGGAGTCAGCAGCAGCTCCTCCGCTATGGCAAAAGAGCGTCACCCCTGCCAGCAGCAGAAGCTGCAAACCTTTCACAATGAAAGGATAATAAACTACGTTTATTATTCTTTTGTTGTGAAAGTGGCGGGCCATGTGGGCTGACGGGGATGAGGGGGGCGCACTGTGCACTCCCCTCAGTAAGCATGTGGGTTTGACCGGCCGTCTTGGGTCGGCCAAACACACATTCGCACAGTACAAATAGCAAAACATTCAATGCAGAAACAGCGTACGAGTTTCGCCCATACAACAGGACTTCTTCAGGGCTGTAATACAATATATACAACATTTTCTTATAATACAGACATAAAACAGTATATACACAAACATAAATATATGTACATAACACTAAAAACAACACACATAGATTTTACACAATAACTGTTAAAAAGTTAAATAAAAACACAGGAGAAGACAACAGGAGAAATACAAACATGAAAAATATAAATAATATACATGATGCCAATCTTAAACATAGGCGGGAGTGTTCATGTGAAATATATCTGCAAGCATTATTTAAGTTATCCCAAAAAATTAAATAACAAAATATGATAATCAGGTCATAACTAATTTACATTAAACATAATTCAACATAAGTTTGACAAATCTAAACAACTCAGAAAAATGTATAATAAACAAACAACTATACATACAGTCATATTACAACAGTACACAAAAAAGAGTAGAACATACCCATCAATTCAGTTCGTATTGGTCAGCCATGTCCAGAAATTATTCATACTATAAGCAAAGCAGCCAATATACTCGATATCAAGACCTAATTAAAAATAAAAATGTATTTACCACATATCTCAAAACACCCATTATTTACATTACTTGTAACATCATTTAAGAAAACAAGTGATTATTATCAATGGTGCCACAACAACCATTTAATTTGGTCTAAAAAGAGTTCAATAATCCTAAATATTTGTAATGACCATCGTAACAGAGAGTCTTTCAATTAAGTACCCCCCTACACCAATATTAAATAATGAAATTGCCTCAAACAAGACCATTTTGAAAATAGAAGTAAACAATAACTCCTAAGATAACAAAATATAAATATCACCATTAATACTTGTCAATAATCGTTTATAAAATTGTATTAATACGTACTGGCCATCACTTCACCGCCACTCCAAGCTGCAATAATAAACCAAAAACAATACAAAAAAACCCTAAGACACCAAAATATCTGTGGCAGCCATCTTGAAAGTGAATGTTTCAGTTGGATGCTTTATTACGTCAATACTAAATAGTGTGGTTATTTCAAACCTATCCATTCTTACAAAAAAACTGTAACTCTCGATATGATGAAAACTGCATCACTTCACCGCCACTACAAGCTGCAATATTAAACCGAAGGCGATACAAAAAAACCTAAGAGACCAAAATATCTGTGGCGGCCATCTTAAAAGTGAGTGTTTCAGTTGGATGCTTTATCGCGCCAATACTAAGTAGTATGGTTATTTCAAACCTATCCAATCCTACAAAAAAAAAGAGTGTAACTCTCAATATGATGGAAATTCAGTAGGACTTTAGCAGTGGGACAGTAGCCATGAGAGGTTTAGAGAGGTTTAGAAGAAGCAGTGGATACATTTGCAGAAAGAGGCCCAATTTTCTTGGATTGCATTAGGGCAAAATATGAAGGGGGACATTTCCAATCACTTCGGCTGGTTTATATCACAGAAGTGATTAGAATTTAGTTTTCAAGACAATTCATGATTTTGGTTGGAAGGTTGTCTAAAGTAATGCAAAGTATCTATGTACTAATTAATTAATCTTATTTCTTCGACTGACAAATCTGACGATTTCTAGCTGAGTGACATAATATACTCCAATAAATCCACCCCAAATTTAGGACCATTTGTGGGGAGCACCTGTTAGTTTGGGCTTTTAATCATTAAAACTTAGGCTTTAAGCCACTCATCCTGACTTAATTGGAATTAATTTTGTCATGAGGACGGCTTGAAATACTCATGAGATTAAAAAACAAACATTGGCAAAGTCAATAGGTCTGGCATTGGCTGTGACCTTTTTTGGCTCTGCCTTCAATGATTTTCTTTTGCGTGGCCTTTGTGAACGTGTTTTACAATTACCATTTTAAGCCACAGTAAGCATTACTCAGTAGTATGCCCATTTAGTGTTGAAAATGGACACAAATTGTGAATAATTACTAAATTGTTTAGATTTGGTCCCCTCAGTTGAGCAGAATTATGTTTGCACAACTCAATAGACGTTGTTAACTGAACGAGAGGGCACCTCAGTATAAACTATTCAACTAAAAACCAGACAGATTCTGTAAGCTCGCAATCCTACTTATGACGACAGTTTTTTGTCTTAATAACAGGGCAGCTTGTCAGGGACAAAACACGTGAAGAGAATAATCGGATTAGAACCTTTGACGTCTAACACAAATATTCTTAAAAAAGACAGAAAACATGAATTTTATGAAAAATGAAATGCGTTTATGGAGGTTTCCGGCTGGGGTGCCTTTTTCTGGTGGTACCTAATTAGGTTTATCACCTTTATTGACTAAAAATATCGGCCACATCTTATGTCGAAATCGCATCACATTGACCTATCCATCTGTCTCCTGGAAATGTAGATCTAGCTGTCCCCTTATACACACGTGAGGGGGGACGTATATATTGTCTGAAAAAATGTCAACGCAGGAACTTGAAAGCACTCTTGCATTAATATCAATGCCGGTGTTTCCTTAGTCTGCATTCTTAGCCAATCGGACTGTCTAGTGTTCAGGTGACTGTGCAGTACTGTAAATGCATTGTCTGGACAATGGCTCAAAGTGATGATCAATTAATTAGCAGTCGGAGCTGCTTACATTTTCGTCAAAGATGAAAGTCCTTAGAGCTCCTTTGGTAATTGTTTTTTATTATTATTTGTTATCACACTGGAGCAGACTGGGAATTTTTGCGCGAGCAAATGCCATTCCATAGTGCCATCTGTGCGCCATATTTAAGTAATGACTCACGATGGCGCTAAGGAATGGTTAGCATAAAAAAAAGACTCTAGCTGGGGGTGGGATGACGTTAGGGGGAATGACGCTACTGGGCCAGAAATGACGTTAGGCTGGTAAGGGGCAAACATTTTGCCGCTAGTCAGCCTAGCTTCATTTTCTGATACACAAGCAGCCAAAAAATGACTTCTGTCAAAGTTTAGACAGGAGTCATGCCCACATCCCCAATGCCCACCACAGAGGACAGTGTCCATTGAGCAAGCCCAAAATACCCAGTGCCAGGCAGGGGGCAGGGCACACCGCACACATACACACAAACACCAGCAACTTACCTGGGATGGGCTCCCTCCTCCTGTAGTGTCCCTGATGAGTGGGTGGTGGTGTTGCTGGGGCTTGGGGTGGGCCTTACCACGACTAAAATAGACCAATGAATGCCAAAAACAAATGAGCTAACAGGACAAAAGAACTCTTATGTGCATTGCCTCAAAATCAGGCTAGAAGTCAAGGGTTGTTCCATAACTTTTGTAATTGACAGTGGTGCATCGATCAACATCATGCCAGTTGACCAATTTAACAACTTGTCACCTGCACCATGACTCAGAATGTCCAACACGAAGGTTTACACTTAGGCTGTTTCCAAACCATTCCAGAGTCAAGGCCTGTTCATGACAACTAGAAGCCGTCTGTACAGGCCCCAATCTACATCTTCAAAGTACTCCATCCGGTGCATGCCTGCTTAGTATTGTCAACCACTGCTGATATGGGACTGATTTCTATCAACTACCACCTAAATACGTAATCTAAAATTGTGAGTCAGTTTACATCCCTGTTTCATGGTCTAGAAAAGCTCAAAACAATGAAAGTAGAACTACACATTAATGACTGTTGCACAGCGGCATCGCAGAATATCATTTCATCTACAAGCAGTGGTTGAGAAGGAACTAGAAGCCTTGCTAAAGCCCGACATCATCGAGCTCTCTACTGGTCCCATCACCTGGGTGTTGCCCATTGTGGTGGTGCCAGAAAAGGACCGTGGAGGTGCAGTGTGCATCGGCATGGATATGCACCAAGCCAACACAGCAATCAAGAGAGAGAGAGAGAGAGAGAGAGAGAGAGAGAGAGAGAGAGAGAGAGACACACCCTGGTCTGCACATTGCGGATTTGATCATTCAGCTGAATGGAGCCAAGGTTTTCTCCCATCTTGACTTGAACAAAGGATACCATCAACTCGAACTGGAGGAAAACTGCCGGTATATTACCACTTTTTTGACTCATGTTCGTAGGTTCAGATACAAAAGTTTGAGCTTCGGAGTGTCATTTGCTGCAGATATATTCCAAGATGTTATATGTATAATTATTCAACTTTTTATACATGCCTTCAATTAGAGTGACGACATACTGGTGTTTGGAACAACATGGCAGGAACAGGATGGGGCTCTCAAATAACTGTGTCAGTTACTTACAGATGTAGGTCTCACATGAAATGCTGAAAAGTGTGAATTTCACAAGGCAAAACTCAAGTTCTCTGGACATTTGTTTTCTGATGGGGGGATGACTCCGGATCCTGATAAAGTGCGAGCACTCTCAGCCACCAGTCCCCCACAAGACGAAAAAAAGAGAGTCTAGCTGTATTATGGGCATGTGAGCATTTTCAGGTTACTGCATGGAAAGTATTTTACGATCATCACAGACCACCAAGCGCTGCTGACCATCTTCGGAAATCCACAGGCCAAGATGCCCCCTCGCATTGAGAAGTGTAGGTTGCATTTACAAGACTATGATTATATGATTGTGCACAAGCCAGGCAAGAATCAAAGGCCTGCAGACTATTTCTCATGCCTCTGCAGTGTCACATCTCAATGTAAAAAACTGTGAGGAATACGGCAATTTCATTGTAAAGTCAAGCGTGCCAGCAGCTCTGTCCATTAAAAAGATTGCTGCTGCAATGCATGTTGATAAGGATATGCTTGTCCTCAGGAACACCATTGCAGCACAAACATGGAGACAGAGTGTTCGAACTCTAACTGACGAGGTTGAATTTCAAAAGTATCGAAATGTTTAAAATGAAATGTCTGTCACCAAAGAAGGGATTGTGCTAAGATGAGCCTGTATTATCATATCTGCAAGTCAGAGGAAAAAAGTCATTTAAGTTGCTCATGAAGGGCATTGTGGAGTGGTGGCCACAAAGAGGGTCTTGAGAGATCGAGTGTGGCTCTCTTGCTTGGAAATGATAGTTGAGAGGGAATTAAAGGAGTGTAATTTGTGCAATTGCCTGTCTCTTGAGGTGACCCACAATCCACTAACCATATCCGATCTTCCTGTGTATGGGTGGAAAAGAGTAGCCTTAGACTTCTTTGGGCCCCTAGCAAATGGACACCATCTTATGGTGGTCATTGACCAGCATTCACATTTCTTCTGCACTTCTAGTGGAGGACATCATGAACAACTCACAACAAAGTTATTGAGCATCTGGACAAAATATTTGTCCTGTGGGGCATACCGGACACTCTCAAGTCTGACAATCACAGACCCCCCAGGATAGTGGGGCATGGATTAGAAAACTGTGTGGCAGAAAAGTGGAAGTTTAGGGGCACATTATTGTGTTTTTAATAGCATTTTTGCAGCACCTTATTTTAATGCTATTTATTAGTTATGTCGTAATAAAAAGGAAATCTGCAGGAAAAAGCCATGGTGCAAGCTCTCCTTATCACAACAGTATTCTGCCTAACACCCACACTCTAATTTCATCCTCCAAGACCTAAGGACAAAGCATTAACCTTTGGTGTCACAAAGAGATACCCATCTAGTTCCTGAATTGCACAGCGAGAATCTAAAGAAAAACAACCGGAAAAAAACTGGGATCAATCCCAGCTTCCTGCTTGACCAAATTGTGTGATTTTAGGCAAATACTTTCTTTTTAACTGTGCCTACTTTTTGTTCATTACCAGATGATAGAGGTGAAAGAGCTTTGAAATATGTGAACACAGAATGTGCTTTGTACAAAAAAGGATAATTTTGGTACAGCGCACATCCTGACGTGATGTATTAACAGGTGCTCATATTTGTATTAATGACGTCATTAGCACATCTGAGAGTGCTTAGAAATACAAGAGCTCTGGATGTGCGCAGTATTTCAATGTAGTGAGCTGATATGGCACGTGAGTAAAATTATTTGATTGCAAGTTCACTGTTTGTGAACAACATGCACGTTTGCCAAGCCATTTGCTTGTGTAAGCCAGACTTAATTGCACAAATGGCTCTGAATTGCTGGATGTTTACATGTTTAGAACTTAGCTGGTACTTTAAAAGGCAACATGCATGTCTTTTTAGAATGAAACGCATCACCTGCAGTGAAGGGATACTAGGCAATTATGGGTTTGTTTATGGCACTTTTTCTTAACATTTGCATAACAGTCGTGTTAGAAAACAGTGTCCAAAAAGTGGAGGGAGGAAGGCAAAAAGTTAGGGGTGACCACCCAAAGGCTGTCAGGTCTAACATGTGTCCCCTCCAGCTGAAAGTGGGGAGAGCTACCCAACCTCCTGGGAGCTCTCATCGCTAAGGCGTAAGTATCTGGAGAGACCATCATCATTGGCATGGTCAATCCCCAGGCGATGCTCCACTATAAAGTCCATCCCCTGTAGGGAAATGGACCACCTCAAGAGTTTAGGATTCTCACCCCTCATCTGCATGAGCCATCTGAGGGGCCTGTGGTCTGTCTAAACCCGGAAGTGAGTCCCAAACAGGTAGGGTCTTAGCTTCTTCAGTGCCCAGACCGCAGCAAATGCTTCTCTCTCAATAGCACTCCACCTTTGTTCCCGTGGTAATGGACTTCTGCTAATAAAGACTACTGGTTGGTCTGAGCCCTCCTCATTTAGCTGTGCTAGAACAGCCCCTATGCCATGCTCTGAAGCGTATGTCTGCACAATAAATTCCTGGGAGTAGTCAGGGGCCTTGAGCACGGGGGCCGTGCACATGGCTTCCTTCAGAAAATCAAAGGCTTTCTGACAAGCCTCTGTCCAATTCACCAACCTAGGTTGTTTCTTGGAAGTGAGTTCTGTCAAGGGGGACACAATGGTACCATAGCCCTTGACGAATCTGTGGTAGTATCCAGTGAGGCCCAAAAAGGCTCTCACCTCAGTCTGTGTTCTAGGTGGTTGCCAGGCCTTGATAGTTTCAATCTTGGCCTGGAGTGGCTGCACCTTGCCACCACCTACTAGGTGTACCAAGTACACCACGGAACCCTGCCCAATCTGGCACTTACTAGCCTTGATAGTCAGGCCTGCCTGTTGCAGGGCCTGAAGCACCTCCTTGAGGTGGACCAGGTGTTCCTCCCAGCTGGAACTGTTGATGACTATGTAATCTAGGTATGCTGCGCAGAAGGCATCCTTGCCAGCTAGGACCCCATTAACTAATCGTTGGAAGGTAGCGGGGCATTTTTCAATCCAAAGGGCATTACTTTCAACTGGTAAAGTCCCTCAGGAGTGGAGAAAGCGGATCTCTCTTGAGCCCCTTTAGTCAAGGCGACCTGCCAGTACCGACGTGAGGTCAAAGGTACTAAGGAACTTGGCAGCGCCAAGCCTGTCTACGAGCTCATCAACTCTGGGGATGGGGTGAGCATTTGTCTTCATGATAGAGATGAGACCCCGGTAGTCCACGCAGAACCTAAGTTCTGGCTTGGCACTAGGAGCAGCAGCCTTGGGAACCAACACCACTAGGCAGGACCAGGGACTGCTGCACTTCTCTATCACCCCAAGAGCCAGCATCTTGGAAACCTCATCCTTGATACTGGACCTCACTGTCAGAGTCACCAGATCCTCGGGGTCTGCGCACGTTCCCAACACGTCCACCACTGAACAGCTCCAAGACTCTGATAGATAAATCACAGAGGCTAAGAGAGTTCAAGAGGGGAAGAGGGGATTTAGGAAGGGAACAGCTGGGAAGGAGACCTATAGTAAGACAAAAGGTTAGAACACACAATATGAAAATTATATCTCCTGAAAGCAATATTAGACTATGATTTAAAGCATAGTCATTCTGAAAACGTGAATAGTCTAAGAATGAAGTTTTAAAATGACTAGGTTTCAAGATGGCTAGATACCTGTACTGGAATCAAGATTAATTAAATGAAAACTTTCTTATTCAAGCATTTTCCTTTACATGAGAATCAGAAACAATATTCTGACTACATTTTAAATCAGTCGTATAAATCTTTAAGAATGCATAATAGAAGCATACAACATTACATTCAGAAACTCTGTCCTTTTTTTGTGTTTTCCAGAAATGTATAACACAGATTACACACTTTGCAGATATATATATTTATATATAATAAACACTATGGAAGAATTATACTTCAATAAGTAGCATGATATGAGTTCAGGAAATAAATCACACATTTAGCCACTCGAATACTACCAAACAAATATCCTAGAATGGTAGCATACAATGAACAATATGAAATAGGCTCAATGAGAAAATTGTGCGTCTTACTGATTTAAATGTCACCATGCAAAAATGTCAAGCAATGGTAGCGCGTAACAAATAACAAGGTTTAAATCATTACGAAACTAATCGTATGTCTTTCCGATTCGTAAGCTGTCATGTAAATGTCAAGAAATGGTTGCGCGCTATGAATAACAAGCTTTAAAATGATCTTGAATCGTATCGCGCGCCTTGCCGATTCATAGCCTCCATGTAAATGTCAATAGATGGTAGCGCGTAATGAAACACTAGTTTTTAAAGCTTCATAAAACGAATCGCGCGTCCTGCCAATTCGTAAGCGTCCATGTACAAGTAAAAAAAAACAATAGCGCGCAATGAAACACAAGTTCTACATTTTTATAAAACGAATCGCGCGTCTTGCTGATTCTTAAACCTCCAAGCAAGTATTATAAACACTCAAATGCACATTTTCAAAGAGTTTAAAGTAAGATGTTAATCAAATAAATAATTAGACTCTAGAATACGAGAGTTCTGAAAATAAACGGTGTTGGGAATAAACCCAACTACCGTCTTACCGCCCAAGAACAAGATTCACCAATGAAGCATGAAAAGCAGAGGACTGGAAAATCAAATAGGCCACCGGGACAGGAACTCTGGAAATAGCTTCTGTTGTGCACTGGGACCTCTGAATAGTGAGCACTGGGATTTGGGCTGGCTCTCCTTTTATAGAGTCTTGGCCCAGCCCTCAACCACGCCCAGGCATGCTGCAGGGAAGTCTCTGGAAGACCCTGGAAAGGGACCACACCCTAACACACTTTGAAAATCTGCAAAAATACATTGCAAAGGAACAGTATTTGTAAGCATATTAAAAATCAGTCTTCAGGATTGAATTCTGCAATGCAAAAGGTTAAACCACAACTTATCAACAAAATGCATACATTATAATGTTTTGAGAGTGCTGGGTTTTTGCATTCTAGTCGCCAATAGAGCCGTAATATTCTGGTGTTGACACTTACTTTGTCTGACACCCTGTAAATTCTATTCTTCACAGGTGGACTGCCTCCTGTGTCAGTTTCAGGGACACACAAGTGTTTGAGTCCAGGAGTGAGGGAGAACAAGGAAGAGAACTGCTCCAACAACTCGTAGCAGTCTCCTCTCTGATCTAGAGTCAGGGAGTCAGAGAGACTGACACCCTCCACTGACCCATCACCTTCTTTGGCAGAGAGGAGGTCAGGGAGAGGCTCAGTCTCCTCTTCCATGCCGTCATCTGTCACAAGGAGCATACTGACCGCATACCTCTCAAAATGAGGCTTCAGTTGGTTGTGGTGGAGAACCCTTAGGGGGTGTCTAGGGGTCTTGAAGTCCACTAGGTAAGTGGCCTCCCCCTTCCGCTCCTTGATTTCAAATTTCAAATGGGCCAGTCCAGCGGTCCTCGAGAGCTCTAGGCTCTACTGGCTCCATCACCCAAACTTTGCCGCTAGGTGAGAATTCAACCAGAGTGGCCTTCCGGTCATACCACTCCTTCATCACCTCTTGACTGGCCTCAAGGTTACTCTTGGCCTGTTTCAAAAGCTTTGGGTTTGGTTGCGAAGGGCCAGCATGTAACTGATCACATCCTGGGGAGGATTCTTGGGAGCTTTCTGCCACCCCTCTTTCACTATGCTTAGTGGTCCCCTGACAGGGTGACCATAGAGAAGTTCAAAGGGGCTGAACCCCACCCCTTTCTGGGGCACCTCCCTATAAGCAAAGAGAAGGCATGGCAAGAAGACGTCCCACTTACTCCTCATTGCCTTAGGTAGGCCAGTGATAATGCCGTTTAGGGTCTTGTTGAATCTCTCAACAAGCCCATTGGATTGAGGATGGTAAGGAGTGATACACTGGTAGGTTACCCCACACTGATCCCAAATGGACTTCATGTACGCTGACATGGAGTTTGTACCTCTGTCAGTAACAACCTCCTTTGGGAACCCCACACGGGTAAATATTCCCAACAGGGCTCTGATTACCACCGGTGCAGTCACTATCCTCAGAGGGATTGCCTCAGGATAGCGGGTGGCATGGTCCACCAAAACCAGGATAAACCTGTTGCCCAAGGCAGTTTTGGGGTCCAAGGGACCAACAATGTCGATGCCCACCCTTTCAAAGGGGGTGCCAACGACTGGGAGCGGGAGCAGGGGAGCCTTAATCCGTTTCCCTGTCTTCCCACTAGCCTGGCAGGTGGGGCAAGCTCTGCAGAAGTTATCTGAGGCTGTCCTCATTCTGGGCCAATGGAAGTGGGTGTCAAGCCTGTTAAAGGTCTTGTCTTGGCCCAGGTGTCCTGCCAGGGGGATGTCGTGAGCCAGACCCAGTAGGAAGTTCTGGTAACACTGGGGGACCACCAGCACACGGGCTGCCCCAGGACCTGGAACCTTACGCTCACTGTAAAGGAGATCATTCTCCCAGTAAATATGGTGAGTGCCAGAGGCGTCACCTGCTGCTTGGGCTGTGGCCTGTTGCCTCAGACCCTCAAGGGCGGGGCATTCCTTCTGCGCCTTGCAGAATTCTGCTCTGGTTGGCCCCCCCTCTAATTGCCAGACAGCAAGTTCAAGTAGGTTACCCAGGTCAGCTATGTCCTCCCCAGTTGGCTCAGGGGCCTCCTCCTCCTCAGGGGCCTCGTCCACCACCATGGGAACATTTAAGGCGGGTTTCCCGCGCCTCTTACCCTTCCTCTTTGCAGCTGTCTGGGCCATTTTTCCAGGCTCCAGACGCCCTTGGCTCCCTTCCCGGGCAACCATGGACCGTGTGGTCATGCAGACCCACTCAGGTAACCCTAACATCTCCAGGTGGGATCTGAGCTCTACTTCTTTCCAAGCAGTATGCTCAAGATCATTGACAATCTACAAGCATGGCAGGACTCACAGCTACTTTCAGAGTACCAGAGACCCCCCCCCCCACTCAAAGGGATCAAAGGGAACCAGAGCCACCGTTGGATGGCTCTCACGATTGTCAGCGACTATGACCTGGTTGAATGTATTAGGGACTATCGGCTCTGATGACACCAGTTGACTCTTGATAGTAGTCATACTGGCTCCTGTGTCACGCAGAGCCTCCACCTTTTGCCCATCAATGGTGACCCACTGCCTATACTTGGAAGTATTTTGGGGCATGTGGGCTTTGGGCACCATTTCACTTTCTTCCAGGGACACTAGGGAAACTTCTGCCTGTTCCCCAAAGCTATCTGGGTCCATCTCCCCCCCAAGCACTACACTAGTCAACCCAGGTGTCTGTCCAGTAGTGGACGGTGCCCTCTTGGAGCACTGGGGTCGCCTTTATAGTGACCATACTGGTAGCACTCTAAGCATTTGGGGTTGGATCTCCCTGATTTATCATAAGACCCTGGCTTTTTCCTAAATATGGAAAAGGAATGGTTGCCACCCCCTCCCTGGGAATTCTTTTGGGGGCCTTTGGAGAGTTCCTTATCTGTTAGTTTATCTCCCTCCTCTTTCTTCTGTTGGGAACCCTGACCACCTTTGTGGGTGTCCCCCCCGGTACCTTTTTGGACACTCTGGTGCTAACCCAGAGGTCCGCCTCCTCAGCAAGCTTCCTGGGATCAGTCAGCTTACTATCTACCAAGTGCTGACGCAACTCTGTAAAAGTAGTATTGAGCATATGCTCTCTCAGAATCAAGTCATATAACCCTTTATAATTATCTACTTTGTTGCCCCGCACCCATCCATTCAGTGCCTTACTGGAAAAGTCAAAGAAATCTACCCATGTTTGTGTGGTTTGTTTGGTGCTGTCCCTGAACCTCTGATGGTATCCCTCAGGGGTCAGCCCAAACTTGGCAAGTAAAGTGGCTTTCTGAAGTGGGTATGTGTTTTGATCAGGTTGATCCAGTGTGAGAAGTGTGTCCCTCCCCAATGGCGGCACGTAACCCCGCATAGCTACCCCCCATTGCCCTTCAGGAACCTCATGAGCCCTTAGTGCAACTTCATAAGCAGCTAACCATTTATCTATGTCATCTCCCACCACAAAACTGGGCACCACATTTTTGGGTATACGAACCTTCTTTTCTCCAGCAGGTCCTGTCTGTATGCTGCCACCATTACTGCTGGATTCAGACTGTCTTGCCTTGATCTCCAGTTCCTTGAGGCTCAGTTCATGAGCCAACAATAGTTTCTTTTCAGCCAAAGCTCTTTCAGCTTCCACCTGTGTGGCTGCTCTTTCAGCCTCAGCTTGTTTGGCTTCTCTCTCTGCCCTCTTTTCCTCCTGTTGGGCCTCAATTTTCAGTTTTGCCATTTGCAATTGGAACTCACATTCTTCTCTCCTTTCCTCTGCGGTCAGGCATTGCTCAGAGACACTGCTCCCTGGTCTGGAAGGGGGCACAATTGCAGTGGTAACATTACCCACTGATGGCAATAAATCCTCTGAGAGGCCATTTTCTGGCTCCTCTTCCTCATCACTTTCCTCTAAATGGGCTTCTGCCCAGGCCCTCAGCGCCACTTGAAAGTCCTCCTTTTTGGAGGCCCCTTGGGTGGTTACTCTCATCACCCTGCAGAACTCTTTTAGCTGTTTGACAGTATATGTCTCCCACAGGGTTAGGTCCAAATCTCCAACTTGAGACCCAACCAGAGACATGTTGAGTGAGGATTTAGTTTTTGAAAATTGTCAGGAAAAAACGAATGTGCAAAAAGAGATAAAAATCAAGTTGACCTCCAACTGTGGGTAGGTAGTGAAATACTTGGCTACTGTATGTCACTGCACTAATACAAGTCCTATCCTCACCGCTGCCACCAATTTTAGAAATGGGTTTTTTGGTTGGCAGTCAGGTTACCCTCTGTCCAAGCAAGAACCCTCACTCTAGTCAGGGTAAGTCACACACAATCCAAATTATCCTGTGCCCACCCTCTGGTAGCTTGGCACGAGCAGTCAGGCTTAACTTAGAAGGCAATGTGTAAAGTATTTGTGCAATAAATCATACAATAACACCATATAGCACCACAAAAATACACCACACAGTGTTTAGAAAAATATAGAATATTTATCTGGATATTTGTAGATCAACACAATAAAAGATGCAATAAGAATTTGTAGGAATATCACTGAAAAGTGATATAAAGGGGGTGATTCTAAGGTTGGCGGGCGGCGGTAGCCGCCCGCCAAACGGGAACCGCCAGAAGACCGTACCGCGGTCAAAAGACCGCCGCGGTCATTCTGGGTTTCCCACTGGGCTGGCGGGCGACCGCCGAAAGTCCGCCCGCCAGCCCAGCGGGAAACACCCTTCCCACGAGGACGCCGGCTCGGAATGGAGCCGGCGGAGTGGAAAGGTGCGACGGGTGCAGTTGCACCTGTCGCGAATTTCAGTGTCTGCAAAGCAGACACTGAAATTCTTTGTGGGGCCCTCTTACGGGGGCCCCTGCAGTGCCCATGCCATTGGCCATTGGCATGGGCACTGCAGGGGCCCCCAGGGGCCCCGTGGCACCCCCTACCGCCATCCTGTTCCTGGCGGGAGACCCGCCAGGAACAGGATGGCGGTAGGGGGTGTCAGAATCCCCATGGCGGCGGAGCGCGCTCCGCCGCCATGGAGGATTCTCAAGGGCAGCGGGAAGTCGGCGGTACACCGCCGACTTTCCGTTTCTGGCCGCGGCTGAACCGCCGCGGTCAGAATGCCCAGCGGTGCACCGCCAGCCTGTTGGCGGTGCTACCGCCGACCTCCGCCATGGCGGTAATTACCGCCAGGGTCAGAATGACCCCCAAAGTGTCTTAAGTCTTTAAAAAGCAAACAAAGTCTCTTTCAAGCACAAAGTACCTGGTTTGGAGTGGAAAATCTCCACAGAGGGCCGTAGAGGAGGAGATGCGTGGAAAAATGGTGTGTGCGTCGGTTTCGCCCCTTCACACATGGACTTGCGTCGTTATTTTTCACGCGGGGAGACGTGTGTCGTTCTGCGGGAAGAAAAATGGTGTGTCCGTCGGTTTCACCCCTTCACACACGGACTTGCGTCGTTATTTTTCACTCGGGGAAGACCTGCGTCGTTTTCCGGCACGAGGGCCGACTCCTTCTATGGTTCGCGGGATTACCCGATGTCCCAGGGTCTGTGTGTGGATTCCTCGGCTTGTTATCCGGCTGCGTGTCGTTCCGGGAGGCTGTGGGTGGAATTTTCTTTCTCAAGGCAGGCATCGCGTCGATTTCCTCTCTGGAAGCCGGGTGGCGTTGTCCATGCGAGGCCGTGCGTCGACGTTCCGGTTGCCCCGTAGGCGTCGCGTCGGGCAGCGTCAGCATGCGGCGATTTCCTCACCGTGGAGCAAGCTGTGCGTCGAATTGTTCGGCGCACGAGGAGTCCAAATGAAAAAGGGAAGTCTTTTTGGTCCTGAGACTTCAGGGGACAGGAGGCAAGCTCTATCCCAGCCCTTGGAGAGCACTTTGGCATCCAGACAAGAGTTCAGCAAGGCAGCAGGCCAACAGCAAGGCAGCAGTCCTTTGTAGAGAGCAGACAGGTGAGTTCTTTGAGCAGCCAGGCAGTTCTTCTTGGCAGGATGCAGGTTCTGGTCCAGGTTTCTTCTCCAGCAAGTGTCTGAGGTGGTAGGGCAGAGGCCCTGTTTTATACCCAAATGTGCCTTTGAAGTGGGGGAGACTTCCAAAAGTGGTTTAGAAGTGCACCAGATCCTCTTTCAGTTCAATCCTGTCTGCCAGAGTCCCAGTAGGGGGTGTGGCAGTCCTTTGTGTCAGAGCAGGCCCTCCACCCTCCCAGCCCAGGAAGAACCATTCAAAATGCAGATATATGCAAGTGAGGCTGAGTACCCTGTGTTTGGGGTGTGTCTGAGTGAATGCACAAGGAGCTGTCAACTAAACCTAGCTAGACGTGGATTGTAAGGCACAGAAAGATTTAAGTGCAGAGAAATGCTCACTTTCTAAAAGAGCCATTTCTAGAATAGTAATATTAAATCCAACTTCCCCAGTCAGCAGGATTTTGTATTACCATTCTGGCCATACTAAATATGACCTTCCTACTCCCTTCAGATCAGCAGCTGCCACTTCAACAATGTATGAGGGCAGCCCCAATGTTAGCCTAAGAAGGGAGCAGGCCTCACAGTGGTGTAAAAACGAATTTAGGAGTTTTACACTACCAGGACATGTAAACTACACAGGTACATGTCCTGCCTTTTACCTACACAGCACCCTGCTCTAGGGGTTACCTAGGGCGCACATTAGAGGTGACCTATGTGTAGAAAAAGGGGAGCTTTAGGCTTAGTAAGTACTTTTAAATGCTAAGTCGAAGTGGCAGTGAAACTGCACACACAGGCCTTGCCATGGCAGGCCTGGGACAAGGTAAAGGGGCTACTTGAGTGGGTGGCACAACCAGTGCTGCAGGCCCACTAGTAGCATTTAATCTACAGGCTCTAGGCACATACAGTGCACATTACTAGGGACTTATAAGTATATTAAATAGTCCAATTGGGTATGATCCAAAGTTACCATGTTTAAAGGGAGAGAGCATATGCAATTTAGCACTGGTTAGCAGTGGTAAAGTGTGCAGAGTCTAAAAGCCAGCAAAAACAGAGTCCAAAAAGTGGAGGGAGGCAGGAAAAAAGTTAGGGGTGACCACCCTAAGGCATGTCAGGTCTAACATGGACCTTTGGAGAACTCCTTATGTTTAAGTCCCCCCCCCCCCCTTTCTTCTGTTGGGAACCATGACCACGTCTGTGGGTGTCCCCCCCAGGTACCTTTTTGGACACTCTTGTGCTAACGAACAGGTCCGCGTCCTCAGTAAACTTCCTAGGATCAGTCAGCTTACTGTCTACTAACTGCTGGCGCAACTCTGTAAAACAAATAATAAGCATATGCTCTCTCAGAATCAAATCATATAATCCTGTGTAATCATTTACTTTGCTGCCCCTCACCCATCCATTCAGTGCCTTATTGGAGAAATCAAAACAGTCTACCCAAGTTTGTGTGGAGAGTTTGGTGCTGTCCCTGAACCTCTGATGGTATTTCTCATGAGTCAGCCCAAACTTGGCAAGTAAATCGGCTTTTATGGGTGCATATGCATTTTGATCTTTTGGATCTAGTGTAAAAAGTGTGTCCCTACCCCACTACTGGTACGTAAAATCACAAGGCCACCCCCCATTGATCCTCAGAACCCCCATGAGCCCTTAGTGCAACTTCATAAGCAGCCAACCACTTATCAATGTCATCTCACACCACATATCTTGGCACTACACTTTTGGGTATACAAACCTTTTTTCCCCTACAGGTCCTGCACGTATACTGCCACCATCACTACTGGACTCTGACTGTCTTGCCTTGATATCCAGCTCCTTGAGACTCAGTTCATGAGACAACAACAGTTTCGTTTCAGCCAAGGCACTCACAGCTGCAGGTTCAGCTCTCTCAGCCTCTTTGGCTTCTCTCTCTACCCTCCTCTCCTCCTGTTGAGCTTCAATTTTCAACTTTGCCATTTGTAATTAAAATTCACTCTCCTCCCTCCGTTCCTCTGCGGTCAGGCCATGGTGAGAGACACTGCTCCCTGGTTTCGCAGGGGGCACAAGCACAGTGGTAACATTCTCCACTAATGGCAAAAAATCCACCTAGGGGCCATCCTCTGGACCCTCCTCTTCAATATTCTCATCAGAATGGGCTTCTGCCCAGGCCCTCAGCGCCATTTGGAATTCCTCCTTTCTGGGGGCCTTTTGGGTAAGTACTCTCCTATCCCTGCAGAACCCCTTCAGCTGTTTAACAGTATATGTCTCCAACATGGCTAGGTCAAAATCTTCATCTCCTGCTTGAGACCCAGCCAGAGACATGTTGAGTGAGGATTTAGTTAAAAAATGTCAGGTAGAAAACGAAATTGCAGAGAAAGATACAAAATCAAGTTGACCTTCAATTGTGGGTAGGTAGTGAACACTTAGCTATTGTATGTCACTGCACAAATACAAGTCCTATCCTCACCGCTAATCACCAATGTTAGAAATGGGGTCTTTGGTTGGCAGTCAGGTTACCCCCTGTCCAAGCAAGGACCCTCACTCTAGTCAGGGTAAGTCACACACAATCCAAATTATCATGTTCCCACCCTCTGGTAGCTTGGCACTGAGCAGTCAGGCTTACCTTGAAGGCAATGTGTAAAGTATTTGTGCAATAAATCATGCAATAACACAGTAGAACACCACAAAAATACACCACACAGTGTTTAGAAAAATATATAATATTTATCTGGTAAGATGCAGGTCAAAACGATTGAGATGCAATAAGTATATGTTGAAATATCCCTGTAAAAAGGATATAAAGTGTCTTTAGTCTCTTAAAAAGCAAAAAGTGTCTCTTGCAAGCACAAAGTACCTGGTTTGCATTCAAATTCTCCGCAAGGGACGCAGAGGAGATGCGTGGAAAGCGGGGAGTTGTTTGTCAATATTTCCGGCGCACATAGACAATGCGTAGTTGAGTTTTCACGCAGGGCAGGCTTTGCGTCAATTTCTGGCACGAAGACGGGGAGCCTCTTGGGGTTGCGGGGTTTACAGACGCCCCGGGGATGATGCATCGAAATCCGGTGCTTGCAGGTCGAAGTCACAGGGGTTGCATCGATCCGGTGGGCATTGCATGGAAATTTCTACCGCACGGCAGGCGCTGCATTGATTCCTCTCTGGAAGTCGGGCTGCGTTGTTCCGGCTCGGCTTTGCATCGATGCAGTGGGCTGTGCGTCGAATTTCCAGTTGCTACGTTGGCGCTGTGTTGATATTCTCCTTGCAAAGTCGGGCTGTATCGTTCTGGTTCGGCGTGTGGTGATTTTCTCACCGCGAAGCAGGCTGTGTGTCGTTTCTTGCAGGCTGTGCGTCGATTTTCACCGCACATGGAGTTCTCTTGCAGGAACAAAGTCTTTTTGGTCCTGAGACTTCAGGGAACAGTTGGAGAGCACTTCTCAGCACAGCCAGAGAGCAGCAAGGCAGCAGGGCAACAGCAAGACAGCAGTCCTTCTCAGAAAAGCAGTCAGGTGAGTCCTTCGGACAGCCAGGCAGTTCTTCTTGGCAGGTTGCAGGTTGTGGTTCAGGTTCTCTTCTCCAGGAAGTGTCTGATACAATTAGTGCTGCAGGCCCACTAGTAGCATTTAATCTACAGGCCCTGGGTACATATAGTGCACTTTACTAGGGACTTATAAGTAAATTAAATAAGCCAATTGGGTATGATCCAATGTCACCATGTTTTAAGGGAGAGAGCATAGGCACTTTAGCACTGGTTAGCAGTGGTAATGTGCGCAGAGTCCTAAAACCAGCAAAAACAGTGTCCAAAAAGTGGAGGGAAGCAGGCAAAAAGTTTGGGGTGACCACCATAAGGCTGTCAGGTCTAACAAGTGGTATCCTGTTGCAGTGTCCCGGCGAAGCATATGAGATGCAGTGCTCCTTTTGTTGGAAAAGTTAGCTCTGAATCATGCCAGAACTGCAAAAACTCCTATGTTCTATCTTGAGTACACTCAGGGATTCAAAAATAATTGGAATATTTCCTCTGACTGGCAGAATGATGGAAAAGTGCCACTAAAATAGGCTTTTTTTGCAATTTGTGCAATATTTCACTTTTCTCTTTTGAAATTGGAAGAAGGCTAAACAAAACAAATCACAGGATAATTTTTGTACAGCCCACATCATGAGGCAACATATTTCCAGGTGCTCTCGTGAGTGTTAATGACCTCATTAGCACACATGAAAGCACCTAGAAATATGTGAGATCTGGGTGTGCGCTGTACAAAAAAGGATAATGTCTTGAGTAAACATATGGCCAGGTGCTCTCAGGGGCATATTTATACCCCATTGGCACTGAATTTGCTTCATTTTTTTAACGCAAATTCAGCACAAAACTAACTCCATATTTATATTTTGACGTTAGACCAGTCTAACGTCAAAAGAATGGAGTTTGCACCATTTGTTAAATACATGAACCTACCTTGCATCAATGAAATGCAAGTGGCGTTCCTATCTAAAAAATGGTGCTAAGCTCATAGCCCCATATTTATCCCCCATGCTAAAATGAGGCACCGGTGGAAGGAGGGGCTCATTAACGCCTGGATCAGACTAGGTGTTAAGGGACCTGTGGACCCATTTCCTTGGTTAAACACCATGGAATGGGTCCACAGTTGCCCTCCTCAAGCCCCAGGAACACCCTCACTCACATCAGAGGGACACCGGAGGATGGGGGACCCCATCCCAGTTAAGTAGGGTAAGTAGAGGTAAGTGACTTTTTTTTTTAATTAACATGCCTTCGGGGGCCGAACTTGAGGCCCTCTACATGGCACAGGGTGCAGTGGCCATGCCCAGGGGACACTGGTCCCCTGGGCTGGCCATTGGGGTGGTGGGCACGACTCCTATCTTTTCTAAGACAGGAGTCATGTGGTATGGATGGTTTTGCGCCATAAAATGATGCTAGGCTGGTTAGAGTAATCTTTTTTTACTCTAACCAGCCTAATGTCATTTTTTAGTGCAAAACCCCCTTCTCCCATACTGCCAGCCACACCCAGCTAACATAATTTTTTTTTTTAACGCTAGCCCACCCTTTACACTGGCTTGTGCCATTCCATAAATATGGCACCCAGCTGGTGCTCAGGAATGGCTCAAGCCGGTGCTAAACTTTTTGGTGCAAAAATGCGTCAGTGTAGTTTTGCACCAAAAAGCATAAATATGCCCCTCAATGTGTTAATGACCTCATTAGCACATATAAGAGCGCATTGAAATACATGCACTCACGGTGTGCACTGTAGAGCAAGCATTTTCAATGCAATGGGTCTTGCGTTTGCTCGACTTAGAGCTTTTAGCGTTGTAAATTCCTAACTGGACTTTTCTTGCCACATAAATTGAAAATGAAAAGTAAAACAGTTGACATAAGCAAGTCAATTCAAAGCACCACGACCGGCATGAGCTATTGGCTCCCTGCGTGGATGTCTAGATAGGATCTGGGCCAGGATGAAAGGCAAACCAAAACCAGAGGAGGAGCCATCACACGCTGTAGCAGAAGAAAGCGTGACGCAGTGTGATGGCCAACAAAAATGTTCACTTAGTGAAATCGCCTGGGAGGGAACTAAGCATACGAAGGAGGGACAGTTCACAAAATGCACCAAAAAAAATTAAGGATTTAAAACAAGCAGACCAAAGAATGAATAGCAAGAATAGACGTGGTTAAAAACCCACAGAGAGATTACAACAGGCCAGAGTACTTGTCCTCGACCCTAAAAATGTATCTTTTTATGTACATCGTACATCGTACCATGGTATGGAATCAGTGAAAGCCACAAACACTCCAGCTATGCAAAGAAAGAGGGAACATGTTCACAAGAGTTTACTAATCAGACCACCCTGCAGTCATGCAACCCATGGTTGATGTCTCCCTGCTGTTCTCGGCCAACCCCCTCCCCCAGCTTCTTAAGCATGTAGCAGCAGCAGAAAACAAAGAAAACATTATTTGGGGGGAGGGACTCCGTGCCTAATCTGCTGCTGCACCACCGGGAAGGTACAAACATTTTTTGTTTTTTTTGGCGGCGCCAGTGCATGTAATTGCGGCCATCCTGCACCTTTGCTAATTTTGCAGGAAAATCACGGTTTGCGAAATCACAAAAAGCTGGGGGGAGGGGGAATGTCTGACAATGGTCCACCATTTAACAGCAAGGAGTTTCTGACCAAACTCAATGACAAGCATCAGAAAAGTATGCCCTTGTGGCCTCAAGCTAATGGTGTTGTGGAACAGTTTGTGGGAACCCTGAAATGAGTGATCCAATGTGCGTCGAGGGAGGGAATCGAGTTGAGTCAGGTGCTGTGCCAATCCCTCTGTGCCTATTGGATGGGCCCTCGTTCTACCACTGGTGAGAGTCCCACCAGTCTAATGTTCAGGGGAGGCAGAAGGACTAAATTACTGCAGTGGACCCCAGAATGAACCCTGAATGATGACGAGGTTTGTGCTACTGACACTGCCAGAAAAAGTTAGATGAAGTCATAAGCTGATCAAACTCAGGAGACCATGTTCGACGAGGCTGACTGGGTTCTTGTCAATAAGAAACAGACACAAAAGACAAATCCTCCATTTCATGTTGAACCTTTAAAAGCTGTGAAGCACAAGAGACATAAGATAATGGCACACCATCCCAGCAAATCCATTACAAGCAATTTGTCACACTTCAAACATTTGCCTAACCATTCATCGGTCCTTGCAGATCCAGAAGAGGCTGTTCCACCTGAAATCCCTAATCAGACCACAAACCTTGTACCCTCGGGGTCCACCTTGGGTACAGCTCAACTCATGTCACACGGTCTAGCTGAACAGTACAACCAACTAAGTGGTTGATCGAAGAAATGTAGTGCTGCTATTTGTTCATTTCTTTTGTTTGTGAGTTTTTAACAAGGGATAGATGTAGTGTCTTAGGACTGTGAGCATTGGGACCCCGCAGCCCGGGGCGGTCTTATGAAGGGATTACGCAGTCATGGGAGGCGTTAAGGTGTGGAATTTAATGGTTATGGGCTAATGAGAAGTAGATTGAATGTTGTACACTGAGGAATAAAGGCGAGGTCCACGAGCTCTGTATGTGACGTCTTCTTGTGCATGCTTTCGGGCACTTTGAGGAGGTGACACATTTCTTTAGTTATTGTTCTGTTCATGCTTCATTTACCTGCACACAATACTTTTATGCTGTTTGCCCAATACGATATTAATATAGTAAACAGCTTGGTTGATGTTTGGTGGAGGCTGCCTCATATCCTAGCCCTATAGCAAATAGACTGTTGAATATATATTCTTTGATATTTTGTGACAACGGCACCAAATATTTTTGGATTTGAAATGCTTGGGTAGTCATTTACCATTGAAGATACATTTATTTGCGCAGTTAAATAAAACCATTGCAATAACAATCACTCTCAATACTGTAAAATTAACCATATACAGCAGTAAGATACATTTTACAATCATTTGGCCATTGTCGGTTAAAACTTCGAATTATTAAGCAATATGCGAATCTCCAAATACAAGTTCAAGTGTTTTCGGACAAAGCAGCCCTAGTCTCGGCACGGAGTAACATCCTAATGAAACCTTCAAATATTATCACTTGTCAACTTCGTTAACTCCATAGACCATAAATATATTATTGTGCACATGTAATCTTTAGCGTAATAGGCAAAAGCAGCTAACAATCTCTACAAACGAGAGAGGCATACTGTGCGAATGAAATTAATATAAACTGCATAAGTAATGATCCACTGAAGGGGTTTCCGCTTTTTTATGCCATATGTTCTGTCCAGCCCCTAACTGCTACATTTCAGTTTGGAATAGCATGACAAGAAGCCTCCTACGTGACACCCCTTTAAGTAAATATATTAATGTTTGGTGTCGGCCCTTTCCTTGCTCACTGGTCTTCACTACTTCTTTGGCATTCAGCAGCCCGGACCTTTTTCTCCACTGTTCTCAGAAATTTCACCAATGCACAGTTTAATATTAGATCCATGGGACTAAAACATGCAGCAACTGCTTCCCTGCACGATCTGATCCCTCTCTTAATGAATTCTTCGGCCCTCATTACAACCCTGGCCGTCGGTGTTAAAGCGTCAGTAATACCACCAACAAGCCGGCGGTAAAAAAAATGGGATCACGACCATGGCAGAAACCGCCAACATAGACAGCCACTTTAACACTCCGACCACCACGGCGCTAGAAGCAAACACCGCAGACAGGCAGAAGACAATGTACCGCCCACTGTATTACAAGACACCAATCCGCCAGCTTTTCTGGGGAGGTACCAACGCCCTCAAAAGCACGGCGGAAACAGTACACAGCAGGGAAACCACTCACCTCTGGACACCCGACGAGGAACCAGGACGCCATGGAGCCTGAACTACAGGTGTTACCAATGTTGGTTTACCACCTCTTCTACCAGGAACATCAAAGACGGCGGTGACGACCACGGTGAGTACTGTACCTAGCAGACGGGGGGGAGAGAAGAAGAGAGTGACACACACATGCAAAACCCCCACCCCCACTCTCACCCACAACACCATACACACAAATACATGCAGCCACATTACATTCACACCCCATAAACCCCTGGAAGAACGCAAGGACTAAATTAAATGATTTTAACGAGTGTAATCATCGAAAATCCAGATAGGGCAACAGGTCTGTAAAAGAGCAATATATACAAAATGTACAGCAACTATACAAGTCCGGATTGTGTTCCAATCATTGTCCGGGGACCAGTGGTCCCAAAATGCATGGGCGAAGCCCACACATCATACCTGCCTCAAAACGGAGAGAACACTGCAGGGGCATCAGGTAAAAAATAAACAGGCACCTCAGGGGGAAGGGGAGGGTGGGCACCTCAGCCGGATGATGGGACAACGCCACTGCGCAACGAGGGGGCTCAATGCCCACTGTTTGGTCCTGGGGAGTGCAAAGCCACAGTCTCACAAGTCTCTCAAGTGGGTGGGTTGCTCACTGATTGGTCCTGGGGAGTGCAAAGCCACAGTCTCACAAGTCTCTCAAGTGGGTGGGTTGCCCACTGATTGGTCCTGGGGAGTGGAAAGCCACAGTCTCACAAGTCTCTCAAGTGGGTGGCTTGCCCACTGATTGGTCCTGGGGAGTGAAAGCCACAGTCTCTCTAGTGGATCCTTTTCTCCACTGGTTCTGGAGGGGGTTTGGTGCCCAGAGTGCTTCATCCTGCCAAGGACCGGGGTAGTGGATGCTTTTCTCCACTGGTTCTGGAGGGGGCTTGGTGCCCAGAGTGCTTCATCCTGCCAAGGACTGGGGTAGTGGATGCTTATCTCCACTGGTTCTGGAGGGGGCTTAGTGCCCAGAGTGCTTCATCCTGCCAAGGATTGGCGTAGTGGATGCTTTTCTCCACTGGTTCTGGAGGGGGCTTGGTGCCCAGAGTGCTGCATATGGTGTGTGGCAGTTTCAATAACCTCACCTGGGTGTGTGAGCCACGAGATTTTCTGGAAACAGGTAGCATGATACTCCATGGAGGCAGAGACACACTCCACCCTGCGGCGACTTTGCCTGCCAACTGCTGGTACTGCCAGTGCTGGTTGTGGTGCCTTATGTAGTCTGTGCAGGGTCCAGGACGTCTCCTGCAGCCTCGGACGGCTGCCCACTGGGAATGATGTTCATGTCGGCTGTGGTGGCACTGTCTGAGCACGTCGCATGGCAGGTGGCGGAGGTTGCGGTGGTGTCTGTGGCAGAGATGCTGGCGGTGGTGCATCTGTTAGGACCTGTGGAGGGAGACAGCAGGACGTCTCCGCAGCCTCAGACGGTTGCCCATTGGGGATGATGCTGGGGACTGTTGCAGAGGCAGCAGACGTGCAGGTGGCGGTGCAGGTGGAGGTGTTTGCGACATTGGCCACCGCCGTACAGGTTGCTGTTCTGTCTTGCAGAAGGGGTGACACCAGTCCCTCACCTGGAGGCTCCGTGCCCTGAGCTGACTTCCGTTTAGCCTTGTGTCCCTTCCCCACCTTGGAAGTCGCTGCTGGGACCTTGGCACTGTCCTCTTTTGTCTTGGATGATGGCTTGCTGGGTGGTTGGTGTGGCTTTTCCCTACGGCATGTGGGCCCCTTCTTCACCTTGGCAGGTGGTGGAATATGGTGATCCTTGGCCTCACTAGGTGGCACACTGGCAGCCCTGATGGGTGCCACCCGCGATGTTATTGGACTTACAGGGACCACAGTGCTCGAGGATTTTGTGGCTGAGGTGCTGGGGTGGGATATAGACATCCTGGCCCTAGGGGAAGGACTGGGGGGGGGGGTGTAGGGGAAAAGGTCAATGTTAGCCAGGAAAAGTTTTTTAGACACACTGGGACGAGAAGATGGAGGGGGTTTAGGAGTGGAGGAAGAGGTATTGGTTGTAGGAGGTGTACGTCTGCTGAGTTTGGGTGAGGGTGCGTGGGCTGGAGGCTGTTGTGAGGTGGATGGCTGTTGAGTGGGTGTGTGCCTGCACTTGTGTAGTTTGGGAGGAGGGCTCACAGACATACTGGGAGAGGGCACAGGGAACGTATGCATGGTAGTGGGGGTGGTGATAGCACGTGAGCGGTGTGTGGTGATGGGCGGGCTAGTGATGGAGGTTCTGGCTGACGATGTAGTGCATGCAGGTGTGAGTGGAGATGAGACTGGGAGGGAGGAGGAGGACATTGAGGAGGGGGACACAGTGGAGGCAGGGGATGTTGGTGTGTCTGCATGGGGATGGTGCTTGTGTGAGTGCCCGTGGGATGTGTGGTGCTTATTTTTGCCATGTCCACTCTTGTGTGTTGATGAGTGTGCATGCTGGTCTGATGGTGTGCTTGGGATAGGCTGAGATAGAGGGTATTGGGTCTGGGTAGTGGAAATTGGAGGGGGGAGGCTGGACACAGGGACAAGGGCTGCCATCAGTGCTGAGGCCAGAGCCTGAAATGTTCTCTGTTGGGCTGCCACGCCAGAATGAATGCCCGCCAGGTATGCATTTGTTTGTTGCAAATGCCTCTCGACACCCTGGATGGCATTCAGAATGGTTGATTGCCCAACAGTGAGGGATCTCAGGAGGTCAATAGCCTCCTCACTGAAGGCAGCAGGGCTAACTGGGGCAGGGCCTGAGGTGCCTGGGGCGAAGGAGATACCCACCCTCCTGGGTGAGCGGGCCCGGGAAACACGCTGAGGGGCTGCTGGGAGGGCAGTGCTGGTAGAGGGGGTGGTGGCTGTACCTGTTGATGCGGTGGGCACAGATGTGCCCACCTCCGAAGGGAGCTCCCATCAGAGGAGGAGTTGCTGTCACTGTGTCTCCTCCTGTCCCCGTCGTGGAGCTCCCCTCGCCCTCCGTCCCACTGGTGCCTTCACACTCTGTACATTCACCCTCCTGGGGGATGTTGGTTGCAGCTCCCTCTTGCTCCGGTGCCAATGCTCCTCCACCAGATGATGCTAATGCACACAAGGACAGGGTGACAAAACAAAAAGGGGAGGAAAGACAGAAGAGACACATGGTCAATGCCTGCAACAACACCACCGTTGGCGGACACAACACACAGGGAGCAGCTCTATGCACTAGGCCATGCACTAACAGTTCAGGGGAAAATCACATGCCCATGGGGGACGGTGCCTAGACCCATTTGATGCACACCTGGAACCCACAGGAGCCTGACTAGCTGTAGAGGGCCACTATAATTTTAGGGGTTGGAGTGCCACTGAGCCTGCCTAACAATGGATCTACCCTGGCACGTCTGCCCTGGCCTAGGGAACTTCCCCCACCCAGAAACCTCATAAAGCGCGCAGAGTCAGCTGAATGAGACTGTACTCACCCCCTTGTGGCTGCTGTGATGCCCTCAAGCGCCCATCCAACTCAGGATATGCCACCACCAGGATCTGGTACACCAAGGGGTCATGGCGCAACGGGCACCCCTTCCACGTTGGGAGGCCATCCCCAGCTCGGCCTCCGCCATCTTCTTGCTCCAGCGGCGCAGGTCCTCCCATCTTTTGCAGCTGTTGGTGCTCCGTCTATGATAGACCCCCAGGGTCCGCACTTCCTTGGTGATGGCACGCCAAATACCCTTCTTCTGGTGGGTGCTGACCTAGAGGAAAAGTGAAGTAAGAATGGATTTTACTCCCCCGTCCAGTTCTTCTTACTCATTGGACCCAAACCTCCCACCCTGGCCCAGAAGCACATACACTGACCATTCTCACACGCTGGCCTCTGCACCCCCCATGTATCTTCCATCCACACCACTCCATACATTTATGTCCCATCCATCATGCTCACAGTGTACTCACCTGTTTGTCTGGAGGACCGTAGAGTAGCGTGTACTGGGGGAGGACCCCAGCCACCAGGTTGTCCAACTTGTCCGCGGTGAAGGCAGGGGCCCTTTCCCCAGACACTGTAGCCATTGTCGCTTCCAGACTCAGGTCACAGCAGCACTTGCAGTGTAGGTCCTCTCCTGTTGAAGGTCAGGTATCAAGTGAGTGAACAGATAGAAAATGGTGGTCAGGTCCGCAGCGGTGCGTACCGTCACCACCGACGTACATCGTCATTGGCTCCTGGAACCCATAGGGCCCTATGATAACCAATGCTGATTTGCGCTGCGGTCTTCGTCTGCCTACCACAACGCTGCACAATGCCAGTGCAGTTATCTCATTTCCCCTTGTCCCTCCTTACAGGTCAGGCAGCCGCCATTTCAGGGGGGCACATGGCAGGGTAACTAACTGCGTCACAGCACTTTTGGGTAGGAATACGGACAGACAGCGCAACACAACGATTACATCAAGATTGTTCTAAACACCCTTGTGGAAGCTATGTGGTGTATGACCCTCTGCTCACCCTTCTCCTCCATAGGGAATGTCTGCTGGGGCGGATGATGAGATGGTGTCATCCTCCAGTATACAGACCCCTGGTGGACCTGTCGACAATGGAAGACAGACACATCATTATCACCTACAGACTTGAGAGGACCACAATCCAAGAACTGTGTGCCCAGTTGGAGCCAGACCTGATGTCAGCTAGCCGCCATCCCACAGGAATCCACCCTCTAGTGCAGGTCCTGTCAGTACTCCATTTCCTGGCCAGTGGGTCCTTTCAGACAACAGTGGCCATGGCATCAGGGATGTCACAGCCAATGTTCTCTAACGTGTTGTCCAGAGTGTTGTCTGCCCTGCTGAAACACATGTGCAGCTACATTGTGGAGGATTTGCCCACACTGAAAGGTGACTTCTATGCCCTGGGACATATCCCCAACATCATTGGTGCCATTGATGGGACACATGTGGCATTTGTCCCCCCCCGCAGGAATGAACAGGTGTACAGAAACTGAAAAAGCTACCATTCCATGAATGTGCAGATGGTGTGTTTGGCAGACCAGTACATCTCCCACGTGAATGCCAAGTATCCTGGCTCAGTGCATGACGCTTACATTTTGAGAAATAGCAGCATCCCTTATGTGATGTGGCAACTCCAGAGGCACCGTGTGTGGCTAATAGGTGAGGCCAAGGAGTTGACATAGGTGTCTGGGTATGGGGTTGTCCCTAAGGGTTAGTGTGTGTCTAACAGTTGTCCCTCGATATTTGCAGGTGAGTCTGGTTACCCCAACCTGTCATGGCTACTGACCCCTGTGAGGAATCCCAGAACAAGGGCAGAGGAACGCTACAATGAGGCACATGGGAGAACTAGGAGGATAATTGAGTGCACTTTCGGCCTCCTGAAGGCCAGGTTCCGGTGCCTCCACCTGACAGGTGGCTCCCTATACTGCTCACCGAAGAAGGTGTGCCAGATCATCGTGGCATGCTGTATGTTGCACAACCTGGCTTTGCGACGCCAGGTGCCTTTTCTGCAGGAGGATGGGCCTGATGTTGGTCTTGTGGCAGCTGTGGAGCCTGTGGACAGTGAAGTAGAGGGGGCAGAAGAAGAAGATATAGACAACCGAAACAACATCATCATGCAATACTTCCAGTGAGACACAGGTCAGAGACTGGCACTGCTCCTCTCATATCATACTACTGCAGGACATTGCATGATTCTGCCTTTTTACCTCTGTGTATGGGCCCTGATATTTCACTTTGGCTTTCCATTTCACAGATCTGGGTACCACTTTCTGCCTTCTGCTATGTTTACTGATGCCCAACAAATGTCGAACTTTAGTATGTGAAAATGAACATTGACATTTCTATTTTTCTGAGAAGTTCCAATTACACATTTGTGAAAGTACAGACTAACTCCAGATTGATTTGTGATTCAAGGGTGTTTATTTCTGTGCTAATAAGTGCAGGGGGCTGTGCAATGGGCTGGGGTGATGGTGGAGGAATGTCCATGGTAGAGTCCAGTCTATTGGTATCACAGGTACATTGTCCAAGGGGGCATAGGAAGTGGGGTAATGGCAGGTCAAGGTTGTCAGGGTGACATAGTTGGACAGAAGGGTGACAATAAGGAGAGTCTTATTTCCTGGCGGGGTCTTGGCAATGTTCTCTGTCTTGTTCCTGGATCTCAGGGACCGTTTGCAGGCTGGTTCTCCTTCTGCAGGGGGTGGGGTGCTGGTGGCCTGTTGTTCCTGTGGCGGAGCCTCCTGTCCACTAGCGCCGGCGGAGATGGAGGGCTGTTCATCATTCAGGCTGGTGTCAGGGGCCCGTTGGTGTGCCACTGTGTCCCTCATGGTGTTCCATGTCTGCCAGCACCCCTGCAATGGTGACCAGGGTGGTCTTAATGGACTTCAAGTCCTCCCTGATCCCCAGGTACTGTTCCTCCTGCAGCCGCTGGGTCTCCTGAAACTTGGCCAGTACCGTGCCCATGGTCTCCTCGGAATGATGGTATGCTCCCATGATGTTGGAGAGTGACCCGTGGAGAGTGTGCTCCCTGGGCCTGTCCTCCCCCAGTCGCACAGCAGTCCTCCCAGTTTCCCTGTTACCCTGTGCCTCTGTCCTCTGAACTGTGTGCCCACTGCCATTGACCCCAGGTCCCTGATTGTCTTGGGTTGGTGGGTTTGCCTGGGGTCCCTGTAGTGGTGGACACACTGCTGATTGCCGTGTCCTGGGGACAGAGGGATGGGCCCGCTGGGTGGGTGTTATGCGGGTGTTTCCTGAGGGGGGAGGTTCAGTGGTGGTTTGTGACTGTGGCAGGGGAACCGACTGTTAGAGGTCCCTGATGGGCCGGGCTGGTCCTCTTGATCCAGGCGTGCAGAGCTGCTGTCGTCACAGTGGGCCTCTTCTGTGGGGGGACTGGATATGTCTGGCACCTCCTGTCCGGTGACGTTGGGTATGGGTCCTGTTGGGGTGTAAATGCATTGTTATTGTATCTGTGTGTGCCATCTTGTGCAATGTGTGAGTTACCCTCTGCTCCTGTGCTTGGCTTATTGTCTTTGCCCTTGTGTGATTTGTGATTTTGGGCCCTGGGTGAGTATCTGTACTGGACATGCTTTGGTGATGGGTGTCCATGCATTGGTGTGACATGCAGGGCTTGGTTTTGGGATGTGTGGATTGTGATAGTGGGGTATCTGTGGGGTGTTGGGGTGATGGGTGTGAGGGTTGGGCTAGGAGTTTGTGATAGCATGCAGGTAGGGTGGGGGGGATATAGTTGTAAAGATATGACTTACCAGGGTCCAGTCCTCCTGCTACTCCTGCGAGGCCCTCAGGATGCATTATTGCCAAGACTTGCTCCTCCCATGTTGTTAGTTGTGGGGGAGGAGGTAGGGGTCCACTGCCAGTCCTCTGTACAGCAATCTGGTGTCTCGATACCACGGAACGCACCTTCCCCCGTAGGTCGTTCCACCTCTTCCTGATGTCATCCTGTGTTCTGGGGTGCTGTCCCACTGCGTTGACCTTGTCGACAATTCTCTGCCATAGCTCCATCTTCCTTGCAATGGAGGTCTGCAGCACCTGTGATCCAAAAAGCTGTGGCTCTAACCGGATGATTTCCTCCACCATGACCCTGAGCTCCTCCTCAGAAAACCTGGGGTATCTTTGAGGTGCCATAATGTGGTGTGAGGTGCTGTTTGTTGTGCTGTGTGATGTGTTGTGTTGGTGTGTGTTGTTTGAGGTGCGTGGATGTTGTATGAGTGATGATGTTGTGTGCCTGTGGATGCTGGTGTCGTGTTTGCTATTCTCTCTCTCTGTGCTTCTTCCAAACAATTCATTGTGAGGGTGTGGTGTGTGTATGTGTATCAGGTGTGTGTATTTTAAATTGTCCAATGTGGTTGTGTTTTGTAAATGTGTGTGTTTTTTGAGAGCGGCGGTGTGTACCGCCAATGGATTACCGCACTTGAATGACCGCCGCGTTGATTAGTGGGTCATGATAGTGTGGGCGTAGTTCTGTCGGCGTGATGGTGTAGGTTTTGCTATCGCCAGTTTATCACTGACCTTTGGTGTGGCGCACTTGTGTGGGCGTCTGTATTGTGGCGGATTGCGAGAATTGGGTTGTGATACCTGTAGTGAATTTCTGCCGCGGCCACAGTATCTTGATGGCCTACAGCACGGCAGTAAGCGGGACTTACCGCCAGGGTTGTAATGAGGGCCTTTATGTAGAATTTTCCTATGCTCATTCATGGTAGCTTTGGAGAAAGAGAGCACATGAATTACGTCCTCTGGTGCTTGCTCATAGTTCCCCACTTTCCTTTCTTTACCTGGGCGGGTGATGTTTTAAAACCTGCAGTATCTCCAGTATGTACTTGAATAATTGCTCCTTGGTATAATTATTATAAGGTGCAGCTAATTACCCTTGGGGGATACCTTCATGTAGCTGCTGAGGGTTAACCATCCATTGTTCCTCCTTGTCTTCTAGGAGTTACAATGCTTTGATGTTTAATTTTGTTACTCTTTTTAGTTCTCTACGGCTCAGATTAGAGGCCCATACAGAAGAGAGGCTCAAGATGGTAAGTGACTTTTGTAGATAAGCTCTCATAGGTGAACAATACCTCCCACTGTATTTCCAACCAGAGATGGGAACCCAAAGAGTCCTGTTTTGCAAGTTTAAAACTTTGACAGCAGTTCACAGAAGCTGGCTGCCTTCTCAAGGATTGGTGTACCAGGCTGACCTCCAACCTGATTTATGCTGGGGACGTATACGTCAGCAGATGGAAAATAGTCCTGAAGACTTTTATGACAGCGTTTTCCAATGTGGTGCTGTCCCGACACCCCAGAGTCTCGCTCCTGTAAACCAACGTAGGGAGAAGTTTGGCTTTTGCTACCTCCACGATGGGGCAGAGCAATGAGCAGCAGGGCGAGTCTGATCGCCAGTGCTTTGTCTTTCTTTTTAATTTTCTCTATTTGGGGTCCAATCTCCCATTAAAGTTACATAAAATTCCAAGATATTTGTATGCACTCATGTATTCTACCTTTTGATTTCTCAAATGTCATGGATAGTTGTTTAGTTTTTTCTGTTGAAATGTTAGGGTGTGGTTTTGTTTCATGTTTATAGTCAGCCCATTTTTGTTTGAGTATTCCAAGGTTGAGTCCAGAAGACGTTGCTGCCCCACTGCTGTCCTGCTAACCAGAACTGAGTTGTCAGCATACAGCATGTTTGATATCAAGATTCCTCCCATTGTTGGTGCCTGACTATTGAATTTTTTGAGTAGTGGGGGAAGATCGGCAAGGAAAAGATTAAAGAGCCCTGTTTTAGTCCTTCAGCTGTTAGCATCATCCTTGACAGATGGGAGGCATCGCCAATTTAACCCAGATCCATGTATTTGTGTGTAACACTTGCAATGCTCTTAGAATGCCCTCATGTAACTTCCATGCCACCAGTTTTGCCCATAATTTGCTGTGGCTTACCCTATTGAATATGGATTTACAGTTGATAAAGCATGGATGGACTGGTTGTAAGACATTGCAAGGTCACTCAGTAGGGATAGGGCCATGATGTTAGTTATTAATCCTGTTTTTTTGGTAAAGCCAGTCTGATTTAATGAAATTGTATGGTTTTCCTCAACCCAAGGCTGTAATTCTTCCAGAAAAACTCCTGCAAAGTGTTTTGCTTCACTGTCTATCAATGCTACATAGCTAAACTTTTCCGGTTTACCTCTATCACCTCCTTTGAATATTGTGAGATCACTAGGCCATTCCATGAGGCGAGAATCCTGCCATTATCAAGGACAAAATTATAGAGTGGTTCTAGCTTCATAGCCCAGTATGATGGATCTTCCTTGAAAATTGCTGGAGCCATCCTATTGGGACCCAGAGCTCCTTATCTGTGCCCTTTAGAAATTTTCTTTTTGATGTCCTTGCACAAATTAGTAAAATGGGTGAAATCAGGCTTTCCAGACTATAAGGAGGTTTAAATCTCAGCTCAGAAGTTTCTAACTTTATTAAAGTGGTTATGCTTGGGCCTGCTACCCTAATGTCTCATAAATGTTGCTCCTCATTTTGGTGCAAGCATTCACATTCATTATCCCAAACCCCAAGGCGGACGGTGAACGCAGATCGTGGCTCTTGGGTGAGTGTTAGAAATGGAGTCTCTAGTTGGCAGTCGGTTTGCACCCTATCCAAGTAGGGACCCTCACTCTAGTCAGGATAAGTGAGAGACCCAGCTCTGATAACCCCTGCTCACCCCTTTGGTAGCTTGGCACGAGCAGTCAGGCTTATCTCAGAAGCAATGTGTAAATCATTTCCACATAACACACAATAATGAGTGGAAACACTACAAAAGGACACCACACTGGTTTCAGTTAAATAACCCATATTTATCTATATAAAGCAAGACCAAATACAATAAAAATCAAACATACAGTAAGGAATATATTAATTCTGCAAAAGTTACTTACAAAGACAGTTCCTTGAAGTTGATAGTTCCACCTGGGGCTATCACGGCATCGTGATAAACAAACCCAACAGTTCAGGCCAGCTGCAGCTTTGCGGGCCAGCTACAGTGTCAGGAAGACCCGCAAACAGTTCCTTTGGAATTTCAGGGCGTCGTGATCCTCACAATAAGATCTGGAGAGCAGCGGTGGACCCCGAGGTCGGTGCGGAGGTCATCAGGCCCTTGAAGTCACATGTGTTTCGGATTGAACTCAGGCTGATGAAGTCAGGAGCGATGGCGTGGATGGCGTTGGGGCTGCAGTGCAAAGTGGGACGATGCGACGTGCTGTGCCCACAAGTCACAGTGCAGGCAGCGGCTCGGTGATGGCATCTAGCGGTTTTGGTGAGACCAGGGCTGCGGTGTGAAGCGGGGTGGTGTGATGAGCAGTGTCACTAGGTCATGGTGCAGGCAGCATTGTTGTCGTCATCGCTGCAGCGTTGTTTTTTCGGTAGGCCAAAGTCGGCGGTGAGGCATGGGACGGGCTCCGTGCTTTTCTTCCACGGGTTGCGGTGCAGACAGGGACACCTGGTGACAACAGTAGAGTTGATGGTGCTGGCGTTGGTGGGCCAGGGCTGCAGTGTGGAAGGGGATGGTGCTTCGTGTACCTCAAGAGCAGTGTCCACAGGCCACGGTGCAGGCAGCAGCGCCGGTGTCAGCAGGAGATGCCAAGGCTGAACAAGGCAATGCCAGAATATGGGCCCACAAGTCACAGTGCATGCAGCGGCTCGGTGGCATCGGCAGGTGGTGCCATTGGTGAGTCCAGGGTTGTGGTGTGAAGCGGTATGGCTCAATGTGGCATCAGCAGGTCATGGTGCAGGCCAACAGTGTCGTTGGTGGCATTGCTGTAGGTAGATGAAACTAAAGTCTTTGATGTCCCTCAGTCTTCCAACAGGAGGCAAGCTCTACTCCAAGCTCTTGGAGAACTTTCTCAAGCAGGATACACAGCTCACCCTCTGCTCTCTTTTAAGGCAGAAGCAGCGACTGAAGGCCAACCCAGCAAAACACACACAGCAGAGGGGCAGTACTCCTCCTCCAGCTCTTCAGCTCTTCTCCTTGGCACAGGTTCTTCTTGATCTAGAAAGATTCTAAAAGTCTGGGGTTTTGGGTCCACTACTTATACCCCTTTCTGCCTTTGAAGGAGGAAAGTCTCTGTTGTTCACAAGATCCTGCCATGCTCAGGTCTGGCCCCTGACACACAGGGGGCATGAGACTGCATTGTGTGAGGGAAGGCACAGCCCTTTCAGGTGTAAGTGACCACTCCTCCCTCCACTCTAGGCCAGATGGCCCATCAGGATATGCAGGCTCACCCCAGCTTCCTTTGTGTCACTGTCTAGAGGGAATTCACAACAGCCCAAGTGTCAGTCTGACCCAGACCTAGAATACACAAGTAGGCAGAGGCACAGAATGGTTTAAGCAAGAAAATGCCCACTTCCTAAAAGTGGCATTTTGAAACAAACAATTTAAAAAACAAAAGATGTAATTTTAAATTGTGAGTTAAGAGACCCCAAACTCCAGATTTCCATTTGCTCTCAAAGGGAAACTGCACTTTAAGGATAATTAAAGGCAGCCCCCATGTTAACCTATGAAAGAGATGTGCTTTGCAACAGTGAAAACCGAATTAGGCAGTATTTCGCTGTTAGGACATGTAAAACACCACCGTACATGTCCCACCTTTAACATACACTGCACCCTGCCCTTGGGGCTGCCTAGGGCCTACCTTAGGGTAATAAAAGGGAAGGTTTGGGACTGGCAAGTGGGTACACTTGGCAGGTTGAATTGGAGGTTTAGAACTTCACACACAGACACTCCAGTGGCAGGTCTAAGACATGTTCACAGGGTTACTCATGTGAGTGGCACAACCAGTGCTGCAGGCCAACTAGTAGCATTTGATTTACAGGTCCTGGGCACTTGTAGTGTACTTTACTAGGGACTTACTAGTAAATCAAATATAACAATCATGGGTAAAACAATCAGCAAAACAATTTACCTAAGGATCACTTGCACTTTAACACTGATCAGCAGTGGTAAAGTGCGCAGAGACAATAAACCAGCAAAACAAGATCAGAAAAAAATAGGAGGAAGAAGCCAAAATGTTTGGGGATAACCCTGCAAAAATGGCCATTTCCAACAGGGAGATATTTCTCCTGATGGTTCTATAATTGACAGTAATGATCTCATTCATTGTGGGCTCGTTAGTTGAAATGTGCATCTAAAATGAAGGCCCAGGTCGCTTGGGAGATGTTAGAACTTGCCACCCTGGGCTTGGGTGTAGGAGGCTGGCTCTCCTATACAGTGTACAAAAATGACATGCACTGTGCAGAGAATCCAAGCAACCCCATTTTGGTATCCAGAGGTCAAAAGCAGACCACCTAATGCTCTGTGTTTGTGGTATTGTGGGCGAGCAGTTAGGCTAATCCAAGAGATGAGCTAAGCTTTTGTTGTACTCACAGTATTAATAAATGTCGACACACATTTGGGAGAATAACTCAAAACAAATTTACAACAATACTTCTGATTTTCATAACATTGTTAAGACCAAGATAATCAATATAAGGTAAGTACTTTTTTGGTTATGATTTTTCAAAGTTTAGGAAATGTTCAGTTTTTGTGCGTAGTTACGCACAGTAGGAATTAATGGGAAAAAACTTTAAAAATGTATATAAAATCAGGCAATGCTCTCACAAATGTCACCTTCTATTTTTAGGTCGAGGTCATTGAAGTGTCCAATGGACCAGCTGGAGAATGTCAGATGGGTCCCAGTTTAAGCAGGAGCAGCGCCTCAATGTCTTGGAGCTGGCGTCAAAAGGTGTGAGGACCACTTGGAAACACACTACACAGCTGGACTTAAAGGTAAGTCCTGAGGGTCCCCTTGGAGGGTGGAAGGTGCAAAGGGTTAGGGACCCCTAGAACACTCCTGGTTTGGTGCTGCAGGGGCCAGGGAGGCCGGGTGCAGCGCAGATAGTTCAGCCAGGCGTCGTGCATCTTGGAGTCCTTGGAGTCAAGAGCAGGTGTCTTTGAGGATGGATTTCAGGTCAGCAGGGCCACTCTGGGGATGGTTCTTGGGTGTCCTGAAGTCCCTCAACTGGGCTGCAGTGGATTTTTCTTTTGTGTTTTACATGTTGGAGTTTCGGTACACTGGTTAGTAGCACACCACAGTCCTGGAGAATCACAGTGCCACTAGATTTGGCACATTGGCAGGTTCTATTCTCAGGGCCTGGGGTGTGGAATTTGGTCATGCTGCTGGGTCCAGTTCGATGGTCAACAGCTGGTCACTTCACCACACTGGAGGGGTTCCTTGCCTGCTAGGTGCAGGGAGTCATGCCTTCACTCAGAGGGAGGTTCTTGGCAATTTTCAGAAGGCTGGAGGTCATCTGGGGGTTCATAGGGTCCTTTGGGTTTCCAGGAAACACCTTAGCAGTGATAGTCGAGTCCTTGGAGCATCAGGTAGGGTTTGACACCTTTTTCTTCGTGCAGCATGATATCAGTTCTCGTGCCTTAGGTCTTTTATTGTCCTGATCTTCTTGTGTCCATCGAATCTGAGGTAATGGTCTAAGGATGCCCTCTAAATACTGTATTTATGGGCATTAGGGGAGTACCTGGTAGTGAACAATGGGCCACTAACCTTTGGGTGGCTACACCCACTAAGTGACCACTTCATGTGGGAAGGGGTCACATCCCTGAGCCTGATTGGCTATTTTCCTGCCATCCAAGATGGAGGAAAATGAAATTGAGTGGTCACCTCACCTGCCACACCTGGGGGGTGGTGCATGATGAGGATGGCCACGCCTCCGATTCTTGCTAGGTTTTCCCACCAGTTTCCCACTGAAAGTGGGTGAAATCCCATTGAGCGGCCATCTCCTGCTAGCAGCAGAGGCGGGGTCAGATTTCAAAGGCGGTAAAGCCTTTGAAGCTCACTGCTGGTTCAGGGCGCATGCCTCGGGGAGGAGGTGTAACACCTCCGCCCAGGAACGGATTTGTGTTCTGGCTCCTGAGAGTCCAGGCTCTCACCCCAGGAATTCAGAATCATGTCTGGTGGTGGCAGGCTGGTTAGGAACAGTCAGCGACCATGTCAGGGCTGTTAGGGTTTGCAAGGGGCACTTCTCTGGGTACATTCTATGATAAATACAACACTGGTATCAGTGTGGGGTTAACTTCCTGAGTTGGTTGATACCAAACAACCCAGAGTTCAGAGAGGTCAACATGTATCCGAGGAACTCGTCATGACCAGTGTCCAGCACATGCATTTGCCATGACTTCCTGTACACTTACTATGTCTAAGAGTTAGCAAAGTCACAGTACGAGCACAGGTGCTCATGCACACATATGGCCTCACATGCATTATAGTGCACCCAGCCTTGGGGCTGCAAGGCCTGCCAGAGGGTTGACTTACATATACACAAGCTGTGTTAGTGGACATGACACTCTTGGTGAGTCGCATGTTTAATTTGCAACTTTGGACACACCTTGTCATGCACTTGCAAATACAGTCTGCATGAGGCTGGTGTTGGGCCTCTCAGAGTGGCACAATTGGTGCTGCAGCTTCGGGGTCCCTCTTCAGTACCCATGCCCTAGGTACTAATGGTACCATTTACTAGGGACTTACACAGGTGGCTGAACTGCCAAACATAGCACAGTTTTGAGGTAAGAGATCTGGCCCTGGAAACCTGTTTAGCAGGGGCCCAAGGCAACTACAGTTTGAAACCACATCATTTTCCCAGGAAAAAGTGGGGGCTAACCATGTCAAAAGAGCCCCTTCCTCACACTGTGGATATTGATACTATTCACTATCCACCAAAAGCTGTCCAAGTTATTTCTTTTTGTATCCTGTAACAGCTGTGCCCAGAAGATATCGCTCCTAGATCTCAATAGTTCCAATTTCTGCTTTTTGAAAGCTTTTTTTTGCTTTCCTTAAGTTACTCCATAGGACCAGATCAATAGGGCCCCCCTCAAGGTCCTCCAAAGTCGGTAGACTCACCATGTTATCGCCCTAATGTGATGGTTTCTCTTCAGAGATCTAGAAGGGAAACACATTGGACCCTGACCTTTACATCGTGCTGCTACTACTGTTTCATAGAAACCAACAAATTCAGTTGTAAAAGGTTCCCAGCTCAGCAAGGGATTATCCTGAGCACTGTCTGTTTCTAATATTTCCTTGGATAAGGAATAGCAGAGATGCGGGAGTCCATTTAATCCTCCTATTGCTAATTGTACAGGTTATTATATTGCACTCAATTGTCAGATCATGCGCTACTAGTACAATTGATATAACTATCTCCTGCGGATGGTGGTCACAGTCAATTTTTTCACCAAGGCAAAAGGAGGTTATTTGTTTCATTAGGGGTAGGCACAACATAGAATAGTCTATCAGGAGGGATCCTGCTTTGGAGTGGTATGCCATCCCTAGGGATTTGTTGCCGGCAAAACAACCATTCAGGACCCAAAGCCCAAGATGTTCCAAGTTCCACAATAACAGCTGACCTTTCTTATTGTTTTTGCACTGTATCAAACTCACTTGATGCTGTATGCCCCACTATTTCTCTTGAGCTATTAAAATTTAATTTGGTTATGCAGCTCCCATCAAACACATGTTGAAATCACACGAGCCTAAGAGGGGGATATAGCCTCGCTCACTTTGTGAATTCATAAGCTTTTCTTTCAGGGATGCTGAGAGCTCCAGTCTCGCTTTTGTGCTGGGATGAATAGAAACATGTACTAATACCGTTGTGACAGTGACACCTGCAGCTGTGTCCAGGGTAAGTTCCACAAACTGCAGACCCTCCTCATTACCTTCCAGTTCTTTACCCTCCATTTTAGCAGTTATTGAAAAATAAATTGCCAGACCCCCTTTTGATGCCCATGTTTTTGGGCTTCTATTGCTAGAAATAAAAGTTTGTAAAGCCCTCCAACGGCACATTGTCCAGTGCCGGGGTCTTCTGTAATAATACTACTTGAAAGGAATGTAAATACTGCATAGTCTGTCGATCATCCAGTTTGCCGATGATCTTCCAAGAACAAATTAGTATTAAGCTATTGTCCGGGGGAATTGTGTAATCCCCTTGTCATCGCAGCTTCCTGGTAATGTTTAGTACTTCAGCTAACCAACCCCTTTCCTGTCCGGTTCAGTGCTATTATGTTGAGGGTGGGGGTTCAATATTTTCTCTCCAGCTGGTTTGATGGACTGCCCCTGAGGTTTGCTTACAGTATTCCTCAGAACCAAGTAAGCTTTCCTTGTCCGGTTTGTCCTGGGTTCCTTTCGGCTAAGGCGTTTAAGTGGGTGAGTGTACGTGATGGTCTTGGGGACTGTAGGAAAGTACCATCTTGCCTGGCATGTTACCCCCATATTTCACTGTATATATGTTGTGTTAACCTATGTGTCACTGGGACCCTGCCAGGCAGGGCCCCAGTGCTCATAAGTATGTGCCCTGTATTGTTCCCTGTGTGATGCCTAACTGTCTCACTGAGGCTCTGCTAACCACAACCTCAGTGGTTATGCTCTCTCTGCTTTCCAAATTTGTCACTAACAGGCTAGTGACTAAATTTACCAATTCACATTGGCATACTGGTACACCCATATAATTCCCTAGTATATGGTACTGAGGTACCCAGGGTATTGGGGTTCCAGGAGATCCCTATGGGCTGCAGCATTTCTTCTGCCACCCATAGAGAGATCTGATAATTCTTACACAGGCCTGCCAGTGCAGCCTGCGTGAAATAACATCCACATTATTTCACAGCCATTTACCACTGCACCTAAGTAACTTATAAGTCACCTATATGTCTAACCTTCACCTGGTGAAGGTTGGGTGCAAAGTTACTTAGTGTGTGGGCACCCTGGCACTAGCCAAGGTGCCCCCACATCGTTCAGGGCAAATTCCCCTGACTTTGTGAGTGCGGGGACACCATTACACGCGTGCACTATACATAGGTCACTACCTATGTATAGCGTCGCAATGGTAACTCCGAACATGGCCATGTAACATGTCTAAGATCATGGAATTGTTCGCCCAATACGGAGACAATTCCATGATCCCCCGGGTCTCTAGCACAGTACCCGGGTACTGCCAAACTGCCTTTCCGGGGTCTCCACTGCAGCTGCTGCTGCTGCCAACCCCTCAGACAGGTTTCTGCCCTCCTTGGGTCCAGGCAGCCCTGGCCCAGGAAGCGAGAACAAAGGAATTCCTCTGAGAGAGGGTGTTACACCCTCTCCTTTGGAAATAGGTGTGAAGGCTGGGGAGGAGTAGCCTCCCCCAGCCTCTGGAAATGCTTTGATGTGCACAGATGGTGCCCATCTCTGCATAAGCCAGTCTACACCGGTTCAGGCATCCCCCAGCCCTGCTCTGGGGCGAAACTGGACAAAGGAAAGGGGAGTGACCACTCCACTGACCTGCACCTCCCAGGGGAGGTGCCCAGAGCTCCTCCAGTGTGTCCCAGACCTCTGCCATCTTGGAAACAGAGGTGTTGGGGGCACACTGGACTGCTCTGAGTGGCCAGTGCCAGCAGGTGACGTCAGAGGCTCCTTCTGATAGGCTCTTACCTCTCTTGGTAGCCAATCCTCCTTCCTTAGTACCCAAACCTCCTTTTCTGGCTATTTAGGGTCTATGCTTTGGGGAATTCTTCAGATAATGAATGCAAGAGCTCAACAGAGTTCCTCTGCATCTCCCTCTTCATCTTCTACCAAAGGATCGACCACTGACTGCTCAGGACGCCTGCAAAACCGCAACAAAGTAGCAAGACGACTACTAGCAACATTGTAGCGCCTCATCCTGCCGGCTTTCTTGACTGTTTCCAGGTGGTGCATGCTCTGGGGGTAGCCTGCCTTCACCCTGCACCAGAAGCTCAGAAGAAATCTCCCGTGGGTCGACGGAATCTTCCTCCTGCTAACGCAGGCACCAAAAGACTGCAACACTGGTCCTCTGGGTCCCCTCTCATCCTGATGAGGGTGGTCCCTGGAACTCAGCAACTCTGTCCAAGTGATTCCCACAGTCCAGTGACTCTTCAGTCCAAGTTTGGTGGAGGTAAGTCCTTGCCTCCCCATGCTAGACTGCATTGCTGGGTACAGCATGATTTTCAGCTGCTCTGGCTCCTGTGCACTTTTCCAGGATTTCCTTCATGCACAGCCAAGCCTGCATCCCCGGCACTCCTTCCTGCAGTGCACAACCTTCTGAGTTGCCCTAGGGCATCGTGGGACTCCCTTTTGTGACTTCACGTGGACTCCAGTTCACTTTCCTTCCAAGTGCCTGTTCAGGTACTTCTGCGGGTGCTGCATGCTTTTGTGAGGGCTCCCTGAGTTGCTGGGCGCCCATTCTGTCTCCTCCTCTAAGTGGCGACATCCTGGTCCCTCCTGGGCCACTGCAGCACCCAAAAACCTCTACTGCAGCCCTTGTAGCTAGCAAGGCTTGTTTGCGGTCTTTCTGCGTGGGACCACCTGTGCAAGCTTCATCGCAACGTGGGACATCCATCCTCCAAAGAAAAAGTTCCTAGTCCTCTTCTTTCTTGCAGAACTCCAAGATTCTTCCAACAGGTGGCAGCTTCCTTGCACCCTCAGCTGGCATTTCCTGGGCTCCTGCCCACTCTCGACACTGTCGCGACTATTGGACTTGATCCCCTTGTCTTACAGGTACTCAGGTCCGGAAATCCACTGTTGTTGCATTGCTGGTGTTTGTTCTTCCTGCAGAATCCCCCTATCACGACTTCTGTGCTCTCTGGGGGTAATAGGTGCACTTTACACCTACCTTTCAGGGTCTTGGGGTGGGCTATTTTTCTAACCCTCACTGTTTTATTATAGTCCCAGCGACCCTCTACAAGCTCACATAGGTTTGGGGTCCATTCGTGGTTCGCATTCCACTTTTGGAGTATATGGTTTGTGTTGCCCGTATACCTATGTGCTCCTAGTGCAATCTATTGTAATTCTACACTGTTTGCATTACTTTTCTTGCTATTACTTACCTAATTTTGGTTTGTTTACATATAACTTGTGTATATTACTTACCTTATTACTGACGGTACTCACTGAGATACTTGTGCCATATTGTCATAAAAATAAAGTACCTTTATTTTTAGTAACTCTGTGTATTGTGTTTTCTTATGATATTGTGCATATGATATAAGTGGTATAGTAGGAGCTTTGCATGTCTCCTAGTTCAGCGTAAGCTGCTTTGCCATAGCTACCTTCTATCAGCCGAAGCTGCTAGAAACACCCCTATTCTACTAATATGGGATAACTGGACCTGGCACAGGGTGTAAGTACCACAGGGTACCCACTATAAACCAGGCCAGCCTCCTACATTGGTTGTGCAGCGGTGGGATAAGTACTTGTAACTACTTACCACTTTGTCATTGTGTACTTTTCATAAGAGAATAATATACAAAACAGTACAGTGTATGTACACCTAACAAACGTTTTACAAAGTGCTGAAAAGTATTTTAAAACTTCTAAAAGTTTTCTAAAAATTAGAAAAAGTTTTTTCTCTGTTCTTTAAAAAGTTCCTAAACTTTTTCTTCCTTTTCACTGTCTCTAAACCTTTTGATATCATGTCTCTAGTAGAGTCAGCTCTTAAAATGGTCAATAAAACTTATGACAATTTGAATTACAAGAGCCTAAGGAGTCTCTGCTTAGATAGAGGTTTAGTGATAGGAAAGAACCCTACAAAAGAGTTTCTATTTAACATGCTTATTGTAAATGATGAGTCCCAAGCAGGCACATCAAATGAGAGGTTAATCGAAGGTTCCCATTCTGACTCAGGGGATCTCCCTGAGGGAGGTGGGGAGGGTTCTGAACAGGATCTGCCCCCTAGCAGGACACCCAGCAATGTTGGTAGTTATGGAGGTTCCCATCCCAGTAGGGAAGTCTTTATTCCTAGAGGCCAAGTTGCTAGGGCTCAGTCAGTTAGGGACAGATCCCCCTCTGTTTTTCCAATTTGTCTTCTGTGTCCAAGGATTCCCAACCCACCCACCCTGAGGATAACTTGTTAGAAAGGGAACTCAAAAAGTTGAGGGTTGAAGAGACCAGACTGAAGCTTAAACAGCAATAGCTGGCCTTAGATAGGGAATCCCTAGACCTGGAGAAGGAAAGACAGAGATTGGGGTTTGGACCCCATGGTGGCAGCAGCAGTATTCCTGATAGTAATCCTGTTACAGAGCATGATTCCAGGAATCTGCACAAGATAGTCCCCCCTTACAAGGAGGGGGATAACATCAACAAGTGGTTTGCTGCACTTGAGAGGGCCTGTATGGTACAGGGGTCCCTCAAAGGCAGTGGGCTGCTATATTGTGGCTATCTTTCAGTGGAAAGGGTAGGGATAGGCTACTTACTGTTAGAGAAAGTGATGATAACAATTTTGCAGTTTTGAAGGATGCACTCTTGGATGGATTTGGCTTAACCACTGAACAATACAGGATTACGGGCCAGATGTAGGTAGGAAAAAATTAGCGAGTCGGAAATTGCGAGTCGTTGCGACTCGCAATTTCCGACTTGCTAAATGGTATCCAAGAAGAAAAAGCGACTTCATTTTGCGACTCGCAAATGAAGTCGCACCACAGATTGCGAGTCCGCTGTTTGCGAGGTCGCTTTTTGGGACCGCGCTAAAAAAGAACACGCAAATTGCGAGTGGGTGTCGCAAATTGCGACTGTGCCGCAAATCGAATGCAGGTGCAGCAGAACACTCTGGAAAACACTTCCTGGCTCTTGATGATGACATCACAGCGAGGAAGTTTACTAATACACCTGGGAGGAGGGAGGACCACACCCATTTTAAACTGCTGGACAGCCAACAGGAGGAACAGCAGCTACAATGGCAGAAACTCCTAGGAAGAGAAAACTGAAATTTGCTGAAAAAGAACTGGAGGTGCTGACGGAGGAATGCTGCCAGCACCACGAACAACTTTTTGGGAGAGTATCCCTCAGTGTGCCAGAGGTGGAAAAAAGACGGATTTGGAGTGACATACATGACAAAGTCAACTCAATGGGTGTGAGCCACCGGAGTATTGAGGAACTAAAGAAACGGTGGTATGACCTGCGTTCCTGGACCAAGGAGAGGGTGGCAGAGCGGCTCCGGGAGATGAGGGGCACTGGAGGGGGACCATCCACCATACCACCACCCACACCCTTGGAGGAAAGAGTGGAGGAGACCCTGGAGCCAGAGGCTGTGTCCGGGATAGGAGAGCTGGACACGTCAGCGCCAGGACCATCAACCGGTGAGTACCATGAGACATGCATCTACAACCATATCTGCCATACCCCCACCCACCTAGTACACAGCAGCATGCACAACCAAAATAGCTCCATTTCAGAGTAGCAACCACCTGCATGGTGCATTATGGGCAATGTAGTCAAGTAGGCAGTTGATAGGCAACAGTTTATTAGGAAGCAGAGAACAGATGGTAGATACTGACAGTGTGTTCCCTATGTCCCACAGGTCTCCCACACGACACCACCTCCAGCCACAGCGTCCAGGGGCCACAGGTCAGCCACCAGCCAGCACAGGACCAGCCACCACAGGGACCTGCACCACCCAAACACAGTCCCCTCCTGATGCACCAGTGGCCATACTGGAGAGTGAGCCAGCACCCGGTCCCAGCCACAGTGCCAGTGTACATGACACGGAACCTCCACTGCGTCGCAGGCGACGTCTCAATGTCCCTCCAGTGCCACAGGGTGAAGCAGGGGACGCCTCCATGTCCGCCGCTGAGGCTGCACTCCTACATGGTCAACGCCTGCAGACAAGAGAGATAAGAATTATTTCAGGGGCCATGCGGCACATGGACCGCAACCAGACCACAGGGCTGCAACTGGTCCACACTGAGCTGCAACAGCTAAACACCCATGTTGGTGACCTTGCGCTCTCAATGAGAAAACTGGTGTCAGAACTTGTCACCGAGAGAGAGGGTGCAAGGCGCCGTGACCGGCAGCTCATCCACCGGCTGGACCCCATGTCTGCCTTCATCGTCCGGCTGGCTGTTAACACCACTGGGTTGTCATGGCGCACGGTCAGCCTCCAGGTGGACATGGGCCACTTTGCCAGCGATGTGGCACGTGGGCTGGGACGTATTAGCCACGCAGTTGATCTTATGGAGGCACGACAGGTGGCTAGGGGCGCGGCAGGCACGCCGCAGGACAGTGAGGTGAGCTCTACCGTTAGCAGTGTCTCAGCCACAGACACCAGGGTGTTGCGCAGTGGTAGCGCACGGCAGGGCACTGCAGACGCACCAGGAACCAGCCATGCTTGGCGAGCACGGTGTAGGGTGTGAGCTACGCACTGTCATTGACTGGAGGCACATGAGGTTAATGTGTCCTCATGGCAGGTGGACTTTTACAGCCCCTGAACTGTAGTTTGGGTAAATAGTTTTTTGGTGCACATTATTAAAGTCCTTGTTTGTTCCACTTCACACCTGGACTCTTTGTGTGTGACATTCGTGTGTGTGGTGACAGTCAGCACGTACCTTCCAAAGTATTGGTTTGCAATGTGGTCCAGTCTCTGTCTGCCTTGATTTGAAATGCTTCTATCCCCATGATGGCGATGTGGTAGCTCTTGCTCGTCATCCTCTGAATCTGGGTCTTCTGGGGTGAGAGGTAGCCCACGTCTGGTGGCAATGTTGTGCAGTATAGCACATGCGCCAACGTTCTTGAAAGCTGTTATTGGGGCATGCTGGAGGGCACCTCCACTTCTGTGGAGGCATCTGAATCTTGCCTTCAGCAGTCCAAAGGTCCTTTCTATAATATTTCGGGTCCTCCTATGTGCACTGTTGTATCGCCTCTCTGTCTCATTGCTGGGTGTTAAGTACGGGGTAAGTATCCATGGTCGTAGTGCATATGCACTGTCACCTGTTTGGCACAAAATGTACAATGTTAGCTGGGCATAGATGGGTTCCACATTGACCTGTGTGTATGTCTTCAAGGTGTATTCAGCTATACCTAGGAGGTATCCGTCTCCAAACTCCCCACGTTCTAGGCGTTGGTGTATCCCACTGTGCCTGAAAATGTAGGAGTCATGTGTACTCCCTGGAAATTTGGCAATCATGTCAGTGATAACATAATGGGCGTCACATACCACCTGGATGTTCAGTGAGTGGGTACACTTCCGGTTGCGGAACAGATATTCCAGATTTGCAGGAGGGCATATTTGTATGTGTGTCCCGTCTACACACCCTATTACATGGGGGAAGTTGGCAATCCTGTAGAATTCCAACTTGGTGCTGTTGATTTCTGCCTCATTCCTGGGTAGGTATATGTATCTTGACGTGTGTGAGTATGGCATCTAGGAATGCTCTGAAGAACCGTGAGAGTGCACCTTGGGATACCCCACCTGCCACAGCAATGACCCCCTGATAGCTACCCGAGGCCAAGAGGTGCAGTGAGCATAGCACTTGCACATGTGTGGGGATGGCACTGCTGCGCACAGTCTGGCGTTGAAGCTGCGGATTGAGTAGATCTATTAAATCTAGGATTGCTGCACTGCTAAGTCTGTATTTATCATATATCTCCTCCTCAGTTTGTTGGAAAAGTGTCTGTCTGGTTCTGTATATCTTCTCCTCTCTCTGGCTCCTCCTCCTCATCTGCTGTGCGGCGTGGGCTCTCCTCTTCCTTGCTATCACATATATCTCCGCCATCTTGAGTAACCCAGGTGCCTTCTGGGTCTCCTTTTATACTTTGGTTCTGGTTACCACCTGCTCTGAGTTAGTGGTAAATTGGAAGTGCAAAATGGGCTTTTTGCGACTAGTCGCAATTTGCGAGTGGCTATTGCATATGGTTTGCGACTCGCAAATAGCGACTTCCTATTTGCGGGTCGCAAAATGGGGTCGCTATTTTTGCGAGTCGGTTATGGCTCGCGTGGCATTTTGCGATTCGGAAATGGGATTTTTGCATCCCATTTCCGATTTTGCGGGGTCGCAAATTGCGATTCGGGCCATTTGCGACTCGCAAAAGTTTGCTACATCTGGCCCTAAGTTCAGAGACACCAGAAAAGAGTCCTCACAAGACAGGGCAGACTTTGTAGACTGTTCAGTGAAGGCCTTGGAGGGGTGGTTACATGGCAGTAGAGTATCTGACTATGAAAGCTTGTATAATCTCATTCTGAGAGAGCATATTCTGAATAACTGTGTGTCTGACTTGTTACACCAAGATCTAGTGGACTCAGATCTGACCTCTCCCCAAGAATTGGGAAAGAAGGCAGACAAATGGGTCAGAACAAGAGTGAACAAAAAAGTTCATAAGGGGGTGACAAGGATGGCAAGATGAAGGATGGTAAGTCTTCTGACAAAGGTGGGGACAAAAGTAAAACTGAGTCTTCATCAGGCCCACAAAAATCCTCTGGTGGGGTGGTGGGCCCAAATCCTCTTCCAATAATCAACCTAAAAAGCCTTGGTGTTATTTGTGTAAAGTCAAAGGCCATTGGACAACTGATGCCAGTTGTCCAAAGAAAAACACCAAACCTCCCACTACCACAAACCCCTACTGCAAATTCTAGTGCCCCTAGTAATAGCAGTGGTGGTGAGAGCAAACTTACAAATAGCCAATCCAAGGGAGTAGATGGGCTCATTATTGGTAATGTAGTTGGGGTTGGTCTTGTTAGGGAGACCACAGAGGCTGTGTTAGTCTCTGAAGGTGCTATTGATTTGGCCACCTTGGTTGCTTGTCCCCTTAATATGGATAAGTACAAGCAACTTCCCCTAATAAATGGTGTTGAGGTTCAGGCCTACAGGGACACAGGTGCCAGTGTTACCATGGTGACAGAGAAACTGGTCCACCCTGAACAACACCTACTTGGTCAGCAGTACCAAGTGACAGACGCTCATAACAACACTCTTAGCCACCCCATGGCTGTTGTGAATCTCAACTGGGGGGGGTAACTGGTACAAAGAAAGTTGTGGTTGCCTCAGATTTACCTGTAGACTGTCTACCAGGAAGTGATTTGGAGACATCAGCTTGGGCAGAAGTGGAGTTGGAGGCTCATGCAGCAATGCTGGGCATTCCTGGGCATATTTTTGCTTTGACAAGAGCGCAGGCCAAAACGCAAAAAAGGACAGGGTAGCTTGGATCCTAGAACAATGGACCAAGTGCTCCCTAAAGCTAGGGGTAGCAAGGGTAAATCCCTACCCACTATCCCTCCCTCTACAGATGATTCTCCTTCTGAGGAAGAATAATTTCCTCCCTGTGCAGAACCTTCACCAGATGAGCTGGCAGCAGACACTTTTGGGTGGAGGGGGGCCTGCCAGGGAAGAGCCGAGTGTGGCACAGCAAACCTGTCCCACATTAGAGGGTCTCAGACAGCAAGCTGTCAAGCAGCAAAATGGGGATGTCAGTGACTCACAGAGAGTTTAATGGGAGGACAACCTCTTGTACACCGAGGCAAGGGACCCAAAACCTGGAGCAGCCAGGAGATTGGTCATTTCCCAGCAGTACAGAGAGTTCCTCCAAACTCTTGCACATTACTTTCCTTTGGCTGCGTATTTGGGCCAGATCAATACATGGGAAAGGCTTGTCCCCCTGTTTCACTGGCCTAGGATGTCAGAGGACACAAAAGATTTTTGCAAGTCTTGTGTGACCTGCCAAGCCAGTGGCAAGACTGGGGGCACACCAAAGGCTCCCCTTTTTCCACTACCTGTGGTTGGGGTCCCCTTTGAAAGGGTTGGGGTTGACATAGTTGGCCCCCTTGACCCTCCTACTGCTTCAGGCAATAGGTTTATCTTGGTGGTTGTGGACCATGCCACAAGATATCCTGAAGCAATTCCTCTAAGGACCACTACAGCTCCTGCAGTGGCAAAGGCCCTCCTGGGAATCTTTTCCAGGGTGGGTTTCCCTAAAGAGGTTGTATCAGACAGGGGTAGCAACTTCATGTCTGCATACTTGAAAGCAATGTGGAAGGAATGTGGTGTAACCTACAAATTCACCACTCCTTATCATCCAAAGACTAATGGACTGGTAGAGAGGTTTAATAAAACTCTCAAAGGTATGATAATGGGACTCCCTGAAAAACTCAGGAGGAGATGGGATGTCCTGTTACCTTGCCTCCTTTTTGCTTACAGGGAGGTACCCCAGAAAGGAGTGGGCTTCAGCTCCTTTGAACTCCTCTTTGGACACCCTGTAAGAGGTCCACTAACACTTGTGAAGGAGGGTTGGGAACAACCTTTAAAAGCTCCCAAACAAGACATAGTGGACTATGTACTTGGCCTAAGATCCAGAATGGCCGAGTACATGAAAAAGGCCAGTAAAAACCTTCAGGCCAGCCAAGAGCTCCGGAAGCAATGGCATGACCAGAAGGTTGTTCTGATTCAGTTCCAACCAGGACAGAAGGTGTGGGTATTGAAGCCTGTGGCCCCAAGTGCACTCCAGGACAAATGGAGTGGACCCCATCTCATTGTTGAAAAGAAGGGTGAGGTTACCTATCTGGTAGACCTGGGCACTGCCAGGAGTCCCCTCAGGGTGATTCATGTCAACCGCCTAAAACCCTACTATGACAGGGCTGACCTCACCCTGCTCATGGCAACAGATGAGGGACAGGAAGAAGAGAGTGACCCTCTCCCTTATCTCTTTTCCACCACTGAAAATTATGCTTTAGTGGAGGGAGTAGTTTTGGCAGAATGTCTGACTGCAGAACAGAAAGACAACTGCATAAATCTCCTTGGACAATTTTCTGAACTCTTTTCAATTGTGCCAGGTACCACATCCTGGTGTGAACACACAATTGATACTGGAGACAGCTTGCCTGTCAAAAGTAAAATCTATAGGCAGCCTGACCATGTCAGGGACTGCAAAAAACAAGAGGTTCAGAAAATGCTTGATCTAGGAGTGGTTGAACATTCTGAAAGCCCATGGGCGAGTCCTGTGATGCTTGTACCAAAGCCTCACTCAAAAGATGGAAAAAGGGAGATGAGGTTTGTGTAGACTACAGAGGTCTCAAACAGGTAACAAAAACTGATGCTCACCCTATACCCAGGGCAGATGAGCTCATAGATACACTGGCATCTGCCAAGTATCTTAGCACCTTTGATTTGACTGCAGGGTATTGGCAGATCAAATTGGCTGAGGATGCTAAACCTAAGACTGCATTTTCAACTATAGGAGGGCACTACCAATTTACAGTGAAGCCCTTTGGTTTGAAAAATGCACCTGCCACTTTTCAGAGGTTGGTGAACACAGTCCTGCAAGGGTTGGAGGCTTTTAGTGCAGCATATCTAGATGATATAGCTGTCTTTAGCTCAACCTGGGATGAGCACCTGGTCCACCTTTGGAAAGTTTTGGAGGCCCTGCAAAATGCAGGTCTCACTATCAAGGCCTCAAAGTGCCAGATAAGGCAGGGAAAGGTGGTTTATCTGGGACACCTGGTAGGATGGATTACAGATTGCACCACTTCAGGGGAAAATCCAGACAATAATGGATTGGGTTCCCCCTACAACTCAGACCCAGGTGAGAGCCTTCTTAGGCCTCACGTGGTATTACAGGAGATTCGTTAAATACTATGGCTCCATAGCAGCCCCTCTTAATGATCTCACTAGTAAGAAGATGCCTAAAAAAGGTATTATGGACAGCTATCTGTCAGAAAGCTTTTGAGGAGCTCAAACAGGCCATGTGCTCTGCACCTGTCCTAAAAAGCCCATGTTACTCCAAGAACTTCATTGTTCAAACTGATGCATCTGAATTAGGGGTAGGGGCAGTCTTATCACAACTGAATTCTGAGGGCCAGGATCAACCAGTTGCTTTTATCAGTAGAAGGTTGACCCCTAGAGAAAAGCGTTGGTCTGCCATAGAGAGGGAGGCCTTTGCTGTGGTCTGGGCACTGAAAAAGTTGAGGCCATACCTGTTTGGCACTCACTTTATTGTTCAGACAGACCACAAACCTCTACTTTGGCTAAAACAAATGAAAGGTGAAAACCCTAAATTGTTGAGGTGGTCCATATCTCTACAGGGAATGGACTATACAGTGGAACATAGACCTGGGAGTACCCACTCCAATGCAGATGGACTCTCCAGATATTCCCACTTAGACAATGAAGACTCATCAGGTCATGGCTAGTCTTATTGTCCTTCGTTTGGGGGGGGGGGGGTTGTGTAGGAAAGTACCATCTTGCCTGGCATGTTACCCCCATATTTCACTGTATATATGTTGTTTTAGTCTATGTGTCACTGGGACCCTGCCAGGCAGGGCCCCAGTGCTCATATGTATGTGCCCTGTATGTGGTCCCTGTGTGATGCCTAACTGTCTCACTGAGGCTCTGCTAATCAGAACCTCAGTGGTTATGCTCTCTCTGCTTTCCAAATTTGTCACTAACAGGCTAGTGACTAAATTTACCAATTCATATTGGCATACTGGTACACCCATATAATTCCCTAGTATATGGTACTGAGGTACCCAGGGTATTGGTGGTTCCAGGTGATCCCTATGGGCTGCAGCATTTCTTTTGCCACCCATAGGGAGATCTGACAATTCTGACACAGTGCAGCCTGCGTGAAATAACGTCCACGTTATTTCACAGCCATTTACTGTTGCATGGGCTCTCATTATTCTAAATGAGACTACTGGATTTCTAGGTAGCAGGATCTATAACGGTGTGGGGGACTGAGTCTGACCCATGTGTAAAGAACTCTGTCACCCTAAATCCGGTTTTTGCTCCGGCTAAATAGCAGTGCCTCATTTCTCCCATGTGGAAGGAATGATTCGGCAGCCGAGCGCATGACATCTTTGGAACTTCTCAGGGAAGTCGTGGTTACTCAGATCCAAACCAACTCTCTTATTTCCAATATGATCTCATATACAAATGACAAAGGCAGTATAAGTTTTATATAATGTTTTTAATAAAACGACTGTATTTTAGATATTAAGGCGTGAGCCGCAATAACCAGAACGATACAACACAGTAGGATTGAAATAGTCACCAGGAGAGTAAAACATAAGAACAAAGCTATCATATTGTCTAACAGTTTCTACTCTCCCTCTGCTTGTTCTATTTAGAGCACAGAATGTTAAGCTTCTAGCTTGCCTATTAGAATCACTGTGGAGACATCAGCCCTCATACCTGAGCAAAGACCTGTGATCTTGGTTCAGCATCTGCAACGAGGCAGTCAGCGTCTAGTTGTGGTTCCCTGGTCGGAATCTCCTTCTCGCGTGTATTGGGACAAGGAAGTGATTTTATAACTAACATGTCATCGTGATCACAAAATGTCCCTACGCAGGAATGCCAAGTCTAAACTCCTACCACGTCTATCGGCAATGTACCAGACTGTATCCTTGACTGAAGCACAGAGTAAATATGTTATGGAGAACTCCAGTGCTGAAGTAGGCAAAACAGTGTGATATGAATAAAAAACAACACCGTAGAACTGGCTATTTGAAAAATAACAGTACGAAGCCTAATAAAAAGCATGTAGAGCAAAGTGCACAGAGGCTCTAAGCTGTCAGCAAATGAATAAAATATATTCAGGGCAAAGTGCACAAAGGCCTAAAGCCTGAAGCTAAAGCGCAATGAATACGTAAAACTAACCACACTACACCCTCCCCTTGTCGGTAGCAAGTGGTTCCAGTAATATAAAAGGATGCCCCAAATATAAACAATACCTAAAACAATTATTTCGACAAGGTGAGAAGACAACAAAGCCATAAATTTAGGTAACGTGATCATAAAGACAAATTCAATATAGTGTCAATTTCGTAAAAATCCAATCGTCAGATAGAAGCAATAGAACGCAGGAGTTCCTCCACTTCGATATATGTCAATATCGGAAGATCCACGCCACAAAGTACCATGGAGCAGGTGTGATCCAAAGCCCCAAAACCATTCAGGGCGGCACCCCGTGCAGAGCCTATGAAAGAGACAATACCATCTTCCAGGAAGGGAATCTCATAAACTGCCTCACGAAGCAAGCGCATCCGTAGTGCACAAGTCTGGGAATGAGCCCTAATCGGGAACATCAACAGATCAGTATCGACCATTGGAGGGCGCTGCAATGAGAGACAGAGAGCCAGTGCATGTTCAAACGAGCACCAAAGGCATCGAAACAAGGTTTGCACACAATCCAAAACCGGTCTGAATGACAGAGACCAGTCACACTCCAAATGTCCCAGGAGTGTCGCTCCAAAATGCTGCATCATGCGTTCACGACACAGCTGCGCTGACGGGAGCAGCAATACAGGATCTCGTCGTGACGGGACAGCCATTGCGAAAAAATAGCAACAACAGCAAGACTCCAGCCAATAAAGCCAAAGTAATCGGGAAACCCCCAAAAATGCTTCCGAAAATAGAATGTATAGCCGAAGGTATCAAACCGAATATGGAAGAGAAGGTATGAGCAAAACCAACACCAACGACTTTGAAAAAATGTGCAATGCCAGCAGTGCTGGATGCATTAAATATACGTCCCACAAGTTCACCGAAGTGATTTGGAAAGTTAGTATTCAAAAGGGACTGTATCTCCTCCGATGACCTTGCCACCTGAAGTGCGTAGGTCTCGCTAGCAGATGTAAGGGCCACATGCTTTTGAAACAATAAAGCTTTTAGCCGACTCAACTTGTCGAAATCAACCTTGGAAGTAGCAATATGAGGCCAGATGTCCGCTACCTCCCTAAATTGAGTGGGGGGAAACAACACAATCCCGCAGCACGTAACAGCCTTGTTGACAACGACGATGTAAACTATTCCGGCACGCATGCCACAGCAGCGTTTGCTGTTAAGAACAATGTAACTGCCGTTAGAAAGCACCTGGAAAGTGTTTTTAATAACCGGGACTGGAACTCCCTTCAGATAACAAGCTAAGTTAGCAATCGAAGCGTTACACGCCCCGTGCAAGGACAGCTGTTTACAAACCATTGAATGGCTGACAGAAGCTTCGCATTCGCTGCCGCTAAGAAAAACCTCCTTCAAACCATTAACACATCTGTACTGAAAGGGAAGCTCCCACACCTTGTGTATGTAACTGTCTCCCAATAGTTCATATCTACCCACCGGAATGTGCTTCAAACAAGAAGTAAATTGCAAAGTAGAGATAGGCAAATTAATAACCCCATGAATCAACCATTCAGCTGACGGAATCTCAGCTACCGTGAAAGGCAGTTTCTCTAATTTCTCAATATTTAACATAACATATGTCGCTTCCTTTTTAGCCATCAGTTGTTGTTGACGAGTCAAATTAAAAGAGATAAAGATCTCTCTGGCACGAACGTGCTGCCATGGAACGCGACCCGCCTTCAAGGTCTGAAGAGTCCAACCCAGCTGCATGATGGACCGCGTCTGACTCTGCCCATGATATAAAGAAGACATGTCCGATTTAATAATGGCAATGGCAGAGGAAACAATGCTGTCAATCGTGTAAACACGGTCAGAAGGGGTATGCATGCCATTATCAACAACAGACAAAGTCTGCATCAGATTTTCCTGATCAATCTGCCTCAACCGGGCTGCAGCCTCTTGTTGTGAAAGCTTCCAAATCTCATTATAAACCTCGTATAAGAACCTTTTCTTCCGTGGTACTTTGGGACCTGACAAAAAATCTTGTAAATCAGTATCATTAGACAGTAACGTGAGATGTGACTTAACTGCATCCAGCGTGGATGACTTCAACCATTGCTGACAAAGCTTCCCCACACTGTATGTAGTTATAATATCAGCATGTTCTGGTGATACGTAATGAGGGTCTGCCCTACTAGTCCTGAACCCCCCTGAAGAGGTGACAAAACGTTGATGACACACATTAGTGTCTACAGGCCATAATAACCACCCGCCTGGATGTAACGATGAAGTGTTAAGCGTACCATTCTGGACCCAATGTGTAAAGTCACTAAAAGTAGCATTCACATAGTGCTGCCAATTTTTTAATTTAGAAGGGACAGGTATACTAGGCAAAGTCAATTCCCTAATTGTCGCTAAGCCCAAACAGCTAGTCTGTTGTACTGTGTCATTGAGGAAAATCATCTGCACAGGGATAATACATGCTCTAAATAACGTGTCCCTGCCTTGCATTTGCCAATTTATCGAACCCCAAACACTTTTCAAGTCAACAGTTTTAAACCAGTATTCATATCCCTCGACCGAAAGTTTAGATACAAACAAATTGGAATACAGTAATTTAGTATCGGTCAATAACATTTGCTTATTAGAATACGGTGCAACTTTAAAATAGTAGGACTTAGCATTACGTTGATCATGCCCAGAAAAATATGCAAATTTATCATAATATGTTTTCGAACTCCCTTGTGGAGGAGTCGAGCAATGTTCCCATTGCACATAATTAAACATGGGCTTAGGGCTACTAGCTTTATGAATAAAGTGGTGTCCATAATAGTTGTAACAAAACATGTCACCATGATTATCTCTAAACTGGTAAGCATCATCATCGTCATAGACAGTATAATATTGCAAATCCGTTAGCAAAGAATCTACTGTCTTCACATCCCAATCATCAGAAACAATGCCAGGTATAACAATATCATTCATTGATAATTTGAGGACATACAGTATTTGAATCAATTCAGTGGGACCATATATATCAAACATTACTTTATCCCACACAATTCCATCCGGAACTGGTATTGCAGAAATGTTTACAGTGGACAAGTCTCTTCGAACCATATGAGACGAAAAATGCGGTTTTAACACAGTCTCCACGTGCTCAATGTCTGATCGATCAGGAAGAAAATGACCATGTATTATCAGAAAAAAAATAACCACAAATCCCAACCACAATAAAAGAGTCATCATGGCCAAAAACAGCCAAAAATAGTTCCAAGGAAAAACAAAATATGTGCGTTTAAGCCAACCCAGCAGCCGTCGTGGACCGTGGACAGAAAACATCGAGGACGAGGAGCCAGACACATCATTATCAGCATCGTTGAAGCAGCCAGAAGCAGTTCTAGCAAAAGGTGCAACTGTGAACAAAGAAGCAGATGGAGGCTCTTGCCGTGGCACGCTATAAACCACATGTTCAGAAACATCAGTAGAACGTACAGCAATTTGATCAAAAGATTCCATATTAATCGCCGTCGGTGGAACAATCGCAAGATCATCATCCACCCTCCCCAAGCTCGGAGAGGAAACAGTGTCGGTGAAAATCACCTGCAGCGGGACTTCTTCCCCAGTAGTGAGAGGGATTCCGGAACTACTGGGTGTCCCTCTTGGTCTGCTGTGCAGAATCGGCCACATGTTGTAACTTGACATTATCAATGGAAACAAAGCGATTTCCTTTGGCCCCTCGCAGCGGCGGTAAAATCACAGTTCTCGTGCCGCTCACCCCCAACACAAGGACAGGTTCTCGATAAGAAGGACCAAATTCTTTTTTAACTGCGACCTTTTCACGCACTAGATCCCCAATCCTGGGTATCCAACCAGTAGGTGTTACTGGCTCATCCTTAATTCCTGAGGAGGCAGCACTGGCAGAAGAGTTATCTTCACGGAATTGTTGTAAATCCTGCAAAACAGTGACAAAATCATTTATGTCAAAGGGCGTATCTGCCGCCTCCACACCAGGACCATCTAGATCAGGAACATACATTCGTGTTCCAAACAGGCACTCATATGAAGTACGACCACCCAGTGACCTTTTAGGCAAGTTATTAAGTGCTCTCTGTACTCCATATAGGTGGGCTAGCCAACCACGATCCGTACCTATAACTCTGGCCGTTAAGGACTGCTTTAAATCACGATTTAAACGCTCCACAACAGAATTTCCCTTGGGATGAAATGGAGACGAGAATTGGAGTTGGACCCCCAACGAAGCCATGGTGTCCCTGAATGCCTTAAAGGCAAAAGCAGGGCCCTGGTCCGAATGAAAAGCCGCAACTGCAAATATATCGACAAAGATGCGCAAATCTTTAATAACAGTTAGAGCGTCAGCCGAGCGCTGTGGCCATACCCACACAAATCTGGAGCACGAATCTACAGCAACCAATATATATTTGTATGCACTATCTGGTGTCAGCGGACCACAATGATCCAAGTACACACACTGTAATGGTCTATTTGAAATCAGAAGGGGCGTCTGCTGCGGGCGTCTAGCCGACGATGCTTTAATTTGTTGACAAACGTCACAACAAAGGACATATTGCTTCGTCTCTTTATAGAGACCAGGCCACCAGTAACGAGCCTGTAAAAGTGAAATCGTGGCAGCCACACCAGCATGTGCAGAAGCCACCCCCTCATGTGCTGCAGAAATCAATCGAGGTCTCTCAATTTTATTGGGAATTTCATGTACACCAATGCCTGGAATTGTAACAGTAGCATTCAGCGCACCATTCAAGCAGTAACTATATTTTGAAGGAAATCCTTTAGGAAAGGGAGTGCCATCAACCGTAGCCTTTATGGCAGCCGAAATTTCCGTGTCTGGTTTGGAACTCGAACGAGTCACTGCGGCCACAGTGGCAACAGCCACTGCCGATTTCGCGGCTTCATCAGCCAAAGTATTCCCAGCAACATGTATTCCAACGCGCTGGTGTCCAAGTGTATGCACAACATGGACTTTAGGAAGCGTTTCCTTCAGATCCGCAACCTTACCCCACAACATTTTATGTTTAATGGTGTTGCCTTTAGAATCTCTGAACCCATTCATCTTCCAATAGTGTAGATATTCGTTGAAAGACTGCACACAGTAGTAGGAGTCACAGACCAGCAAGGTTAAAAGCGCCGGATCAGCGTGCTCCAACGCTAACAATAGAGCTTTGAGCTCAGCCAGCTGTGCCGTGCAATCTCCCAAGGTTTTAGTATAAGTATGTCGGGGCAGAACACGTCCCCCTCCATAGTGCCGCTCACCACCGCACATTCAGCAGAATACTGTTGTTTAGTCCCAACCGCTGGTTGCGCAGAGCCATCGGTATACATGACCACCTGATATTGGTCAATAGGCAACGTACCAGCAGGAACAGGGTATTCCATTTCATATTGAAGAAATTCTTGAGTCTGCAGTTTAGGGTCAAATACATAATCTACATCAGTGGCTGTCAAAGACGTAGCCCATTGTATCCATCGCGGGTGTAAAGCTTTCGAATTAGGAACACTCGCTTTTGTAACAGCCTCTAAGGCCGGAATCGGGGAAACGACAATAATGCGTTGGCCCTGGGCAAGCGGTCTTTCTTTAATCACAGCCATCTGTACTGCAGTGAGTATTTTCTCAGTCTGTGCAAATCGTTGTTCTGCAGCAGAATACAAGTGGGACTTGTATGCAATCGGGACTGTCTCATCCTCATTAAAGGTCACATACGTAAACCCAACAGCCCCAGGTATCACCCTGATGACTAAATGTGTCTTATTGTCCCGTGTGTGAAAGTGTTTAACTGCTAAGAGATCAGTCTGTAACTCTCGTAGTATGTGTGTATGCTCAACCGTCCAAAATTTACTCGAAAAATTCGGGCGAATCAATTCGTATAAGGGTTTTATACGCGTAGCATAATCAGGAATGTAAGTTCTGCCAAAATTCAGAAACCCAAACAATGACTGGAGCTTCCGAACCGTATTAGGAGGCTGCAATAGAGCACATTTCTCCAAAAAATGTGGCGCTAAGCTCTTGCCCTCACTCGACAACTCATATCCCAGGAAAATGACGTTGAGGAAGGCAATCTTTGATTTCTTAAAATTAAACTTATAGCCAATATCAGCAAACCCCACAACAATGCGTGATACACGCCTTAGATGTTGCAGAATCTCATCATCTGTCAGATATATGTCATCAACATATGATAACGCTTCAGGGTCGAACTCGTGCAGCATTTCAGTTACACGAGCCGAAAACAGTCCTCGGCTATTCTTATACCCCTGAGGCAAACGACAAAAATTTTCTGAGAGCCAAACGCACTGAAACTGGTATAGTCCCGACTTTCGGGCGCTATATTCTGGCAGAAAAATCCATTCGAGATATCTAATGTAGTTTTGTATTTTTTACGCACTATATTATTCATAAGCGCTGCGCTATGTGAATTCTGTATTGCATATGTGCGTGTATGACTATTCAAATGTCTATAATCCACCACTATCCTATATGAATGGTCCGGTTTAGCAACCGGAAATAAGGGATTATTCATCGGCGAGACACTGGGCTCAAGTACACCTTGGTACTCCAATTGTGTAAGAATTTTCCTAACCGATGCCATTGCTTCAAATTTAATAGGATACTGCGGTTGTGGCTGAGGTTCGCCCTTTATCGGAATTACATGATAAGGTGATTGTCTGTCCCACCCCACGTTATTTCTATACAAGGCGGGAGCCTGTGCTAGAGCCCATGAATTACTATAGGACTCCGCTAGTTCTCTCGGAACAAGTGGTGATAAGGAAGGTGTAATAACCTCCTCCCCAACAGGACAGTCGCGAACAAAGTCAGGTGGCCAATCCTGTTCGGCCAGCAGAACATCATATGATTTTACCACATGGTCCCAAAAAATGGCGTTTATAATACGGTCAATGTCCCCTTCCAATCGCAGAGTCACTTCATATACTCTATCAGGATCAGAGACTCGCATATCCGCCGTCTCGACTTGTATGAAGTCATCAGTTGCTTTCACCTCCAGATGCTCTAGAAGACTCCGGCGAACTATTGTGACCTCTGCCGCGCTGTCTAACAGTGCTAACGCCCATGTCTTGTTCGTCAAGAGAACTCTCTTCTTGAGCGGCATGTCTAACTGAGACTGCTGCCACTTTCTTCTTTTTAAATTGCTGTTTTTGTTGCAGCGGTTTCCATTCTTGTTTAATAGAAACCTCCGCTGAGCGTTGTGAATCCTGTCTCGGTTTCACGTGCTCCGTCCTCCGCTCTGACCGCCCACCTCTCTCACTTCTCTTTTCCGAGGAGTCCTGAAAGGAACGAGATCGGCGTGTATCAGTATATTGATATCTATCAGGCGTCTTCAAAGTATCCCTATTCCTGAGATTATACTTATTCTGTGGGGTCTCCGGTTGCGGAGACTGCCCACCATCTTTCTTAGGTGTTTGCTGTTTCTTTTCCCAGCGCTTTTTCGAACCCTCAGGTTGTTGCTGTTTAGCATTATCTTTATTATTTTTACCCTGTAACTGGGGTTTTTGTGGTCTAGCCCCTATGCTATCACGACCAATACTAGAATATGTTTCCGCTATTATTCTCGGAAGCTCCCGCTCCTGATTAAGCAGCAGAACATCCCGAAGACGCATTCGCACTGTTAGTGCTACTGCCTCTCCTTTGAGATTACTCAAAATAATAGAAGAAACTGGGGCAAAATTGCCCAGCAACTGCATGCCCAAATCTAAGGCAGGGGCAGCCCCATATTCATCTTGAATCTGTTTAAGCACGTCCGGTAAATTAGCTAATGTCGGTGTACCGTGTGCCGTAGTGTAGAGCGCGGCAAACACCGTGCCCCAGGTATTACAAAGGTCCACCGGAGGAACCATCCCATACGGCAAACACATCATCAAAATTCTATGTTTATCCTGAGGTCCTGTATGGGGAAATACTGCTTCCAGCGTATTAATTATTTGTGCCAGCCAAAATGGAGTCTGCTCTCGTTTAGCCGGTACTTTACCCATAACAGAGTGTACAGTGGCCGGATTAATACCCGGAACCACTGCCTGTGGGTGCGCTGGAGCAGCACGCGCTGCGTTTGTATTTAGTGTCTGCATTACAAACTGAACTAATCGTCTATATGTAGCCGTTAATTCTGTATATAAACGACGAACTTCAACCACTGCCAATTGAGCAACCGCAGGATGAGGTGTATATGTTTTGTTTTGTTTTGCTAATGAGGTGTATATGTAGCCAATAAAGGCCAGGTAGGACCATCATTACTCAGCGGACCTAACCTAACTTGTGCTACTGTGTGTGGGAGGGCGCCATCAAGCCAATTATGGTGTTCTTGATAAGATAGAGGTATTTCTAAATAAGCGTAAGCCCTGTATTGTCCAGGGACATTCGCAACAGTGTATTCGTGAAAAGTATTTGTTCCCCCATCCACTGCTGGAAATCCGACCCAAGAATAAAAAAGTTCCGTTCTATAGGCTGCATGGGCGTCCACCACAAAAGTGACTGGACCCCCCTGGACTGTCAGTCCATGTGTCAACAGATGTCCCGTGAGCGGGTGACGCATATTAATTGCTATATTCACTACATTAGGATTCGCCATTTTATAAAAAATAGCTCCAGGTCAGAGAAGGCACACCAATATCGGGGTTTTCCTTTCAAAGTTCAAGCTTGAACAACCAACCACTAAGCAATAGGAAGCACCTATGCCGTGGCGGCGGAAACCCTCAGCCCCACGGACGTGTCCGTAAACGGAACCGAGGAGTCAAAATATATATGAGACCAAGAGAGTCAGTCGGACCTAATCATTAGAGCCAGACCAAACATTGGGCGCCATGTCGCGTGGGCTCTCATTATTCTAAATGAGACTACTGGATTTCTAGGTAGCAGGATCTATAACGGTGTGGGGGACTGAGTCTGACCCACGTGTAAAGAACTCTGTCACCCTAAATCCGTTTTTTGCTCCGGCTAACTAGCAGTGCCTCATTTCTCCCATGTGGAAGGAATGATTCGGCAGCCGAGCGCATGACATCTTTGGAACTTCTCAGGGAAGTCGTGGTTACTCAGATCCAAACCAACTCTCTTATTTCCAATATGATCTCATATACAAATGACAAAGACAGTATAAGTTTTATATAATGTTTTTAATAAAACGACTGTATTTTAGATATTAAGGCGTGAGCCGCAATAACCAGAACGATACAACACAGTAGGATTGAAATAGTCACCATGAGAGTAAAACATAAGAACAAAGCTATCATATTGTCTAACAGTTTCTACTCTCCCTCTGCTTGTTCTATTTAGAGCACAGCATGTTAATCTTCTAGCTTGCCTATTAGAATCACTGTGGAGACATCAGCCCTCATACCTGAGCAAAGACCTGTGATCTTGGTTCAGCATCTGCAACGAGGCAGTCAGCGTCTAGTTGTGGTTCCCTGGTCGGAATCTCCCTCTCGCGTGTATTGGGACAAGGAAGTGATTTTATAACTAACATGTCATCGTGATCACAAAATGTCCCTACGCAGGAATGGCAAGTCTAAACTCCTACCACGTCTATCGGCAATGTACCAGACTGTATCCTTGACTGAAGCACAGAGTAAATATGTTATGGAGAACTCCAGTGCTGAAGTAGGCAAAACAGTGTGATATGAATAAAAAACAACACCGTAGAACTGGCTATTTGAAAAATAACAGTACGAAGCCTAATAAAAAGCATGTAGAGCAAAGTGCACAGAGGCTCTAAGCTGTCAGCAAATGAATAAAATATATTCAGGGCAAAGTGCACAAAGGCCTAAAGCCTGAAGCTAAAGCGCAATGAATACGTAAAACTAACCACACTACGTTACCACTGCACTTAAGTAACTTATAAGTCACCTATATGTCTAACCTTCACCTGGTGAAGGTTGGGTGCAAAGTTACTTAGTTTGGGGGCACCCTGGCACTAGCCAAGGTGCCCCCACATCGTTCAGGGCAAATTCCCCAGACTTTGTGAGTGCGGGGACACCATTACAAATGTGCACTATACATAGGTCACTACCTATGTATAGCGTCACAATGGTAACTCCGAACATGGCCATGTAGTATGTCTAAGATCATGGAATTGTCACCCCAACACCATTCTGGTATTGGGGGGACAATTCCATGATCCCCGGGTCTCTAGCACAGTACCTGGGTACTGCCAAACTGCCTTTCCGGGGTCGCCACTGCAGCTGCTTCCAACCCCTCAGACAGATTTCTGCCCTCCTGGGGTCCAGGCAGCCCTGGCCCAGGAAAGCAGAACAAAGGATTTCCTCTGAGAGAGGGTGTTACACCCTCTGCTTTGGAAATAGGTGTGAGGGCTGGGGAGGAGTAGCCTCCCCCAGCCTCTGGAAATGCTTTGATAGGCACAGATGGTGCCCATCTCTGCATAAGCCAGTCTACATTGGTTCAGGGATCCCCCAGCCCTCGTCTGGCGTGAAACTGGACAAAGGAAAGGGGAGTGACCACTCCCCTGACCTGCACCTCCCAGGGGAGGTGCCCAGAGATCCTCCAGTGTGTCCCAGACCTCTGCCATCTTGGAAACAGAGGTGTTGGGGGCACACTGGACTGCTCTGAGTGGCCAGTGCCAGCAGGTGACGTCAGAGGCTCCTTCTGATAGGCTCTTACCTCTCTTGGTAGCCAATCCTCCTTCCTTAGTAGCCAAACCTCCTTTTCTGGCTATTTAGGGTCTCTGCTTTGGGGAATTCTTCAGATAACGAATGCAAGAGCTCAACAGAGTTCCTCTGCATCTCCCTCTTCACCTTCTACCAAAGGATCGACCGATGACTGCTCAGGACGCCTGCAAAACCGCAACAAAGTAGCAAGACGACTACTAGCAACATTGTAGCGCCTCATCCTGCCGGCTTTCTCGACTGTTTCCAGGTGGTGCATGCTCTGGGGGTAGCCTGCCTTCACCCTGCACCAGAAGCTCCGAAGAAATCTCCTGTGGGTCGACGGAATCTTCCCCCTGATAACGCAGGCACCAAAAGACTGCAACACTGGTCCTCTGGGTCCCCTCTCATCCTGACGAGCGTGGTCCCTGGAACTCACCAACTCTGTCTAAGTGACTCCCACAGTCCAGTGACTCTTCAGTCCAAGTTTGGTGGAGGTAAGTCCTTGCCTCCCCAAGCTAGACTGCATTGCTGGGTACCGCGTGATTTGCAGCTGCTCTGGCTCCTGTGCACTCTTCCAGGATTTCCTTCATGCACAGCCAAGCCTGGGTCTCCGGCACTCCTTCCTGCAGTGCACAACCTTCTGAGTTGTCCTCTGGTGTCGTGGGACTCCCTTTTGTGACTTCGCGTGGACTCTGGTTCACTTTCCTTCCAAGTGCCTGTTCAGGTACTTCTGCGGGTGCTGCATGCTTTTGTGAGGGCTCCCTGAGTTGCTGGGCGGCCGCTCCATCTCCTCCAAGTGGCGACATCCTGGTCCCTCCGGGGCCACAGCAGCACCCAAAAACCTCTACAGTGACCCTTGATGCTAGCAAGGCTTGTTTGCGGTCTTTCTGCGTGGGAACACCTCTGCAAGCTTCATCGCGACGTGGGACATCCATCCTCCAAAGGAGAAGTTCCTAGTCCTCTTCTTTCTTGCAGAACTCCAAGCTTCTTCCAACAGGTGGCAGCTTCCTTGCACCCTCAGCTGGCATTTCCTGGGCTCCTGCCCACTCTCGACACTGTCACGACTATTGGACTTGGTCCCCTTGTCTTACAGGTACTCAGGTCTGGAAATCCACTGTTGTTGCATTGCTGGTGTTTGATCTTCCTGCAGAATTCCCCTATCACGACTTCTGTGCTCTCTGGGGGTAGTAGGTGCACTTTACACCTACCTTTCAGGGTCTTGGGGTGGGCTATTCTTCTAACCCTCACTGTTTTCTTATAGTCCCAGCGACCCTCTACAAGCTCACATAGGTTTGGGGTCCATTCGTGGTTCGCATTCCACTTTTGGAGTATATGGTTTGTGTTACCCCTATACCTATGTGCTCCTAGTGCAATCTATTGTAATTCTACACTGTTTGCATTACTTTTCTTGCTATTACTTACCTAATTTTGGTTTGTGTACCTATAACTTGTGTATATTACTTACCTTCTTAGTGAGGGTACTCACTGAGATACTTGTGGAATATTGTCATAAAAATAAAGTACCTTTATTTTTAGTAACTCTGTGTATTGTGTTTTCTTATGATATAAGTGGTATAGTAGGAGCTTTGCATGTCTCCTAGTTCAGCGTAAGCTGCTTTGCCATAGCTACCTTCTATCAGCCTAAGCTGCTAGAAACACCTCTATTCTACTAATAAGGGATAACTGGACCTGGTACAGGGTGTAAGTACCACAGGGTACCCACTATAAACCAGGCCAGCCTCCTACAGGGACACATATTGTGATGTCCCAATTCTTGAAGAATTCTGCCTCCTGCAGCACCCTCTGTGTCAGTTCTTTGGAACCCCAAGTAACTCTGGTATAATCCCCAAGATTTCCTTGGCAAGAGTTTAAAAAACTCCATTGAGCGAATGTTGTTCAATGAGACGTTCTCCAAAGATGGAATCTGGCGGGTGAGCCTCAAAATATTGTCTCTGTTTAGAATGTTGAAGGGGCCTTCAAAATGTAGGCTTGGTGTAACAGCAAAATTGCCCATCCCCCATTGTTTGTCATGAACTGGGCCTCATAAGGACTTCTGGCCTGGGATGTTGCGCAATAATTTCTTTCAGGTCTATTAGATTCCCAGTTTATTTTGAGACCTGAACTAGCATTTGTACCCATAATTGGTACTGTACTATTTTTGGACTGCTTTGTAGTTTCATGGGATACCAACTGTACCCCACACCAGCTGACGTCCCTGCTGGATCTTTGCCCTGTTCATTGAGCAGCTATTCTCTGGAGGTCAATGTAGAGAGGTGGTAACTATTATTTGCTACGATGTTAGTCAAGGAAGGCCTGATATGTCTTGAGTTTGGGTTTGTAACAACTTCATCACTATCAGGCTGTTTATATCCATACCTTTGGATTTGCTGACTGTCTGGCAGTTTTCTATGTTCTATAGCACATAGACTGTTGAATATTTATTCTATGGTACTTTGTGACAAACTTACCAAATGTTTTTGGATTTGAAATGCTTGGGTAGTCATTTACCATGAAACACAACCCATGTTTGATATAGTTGGCTCTAATAACATGCACAGTGTGATTATCCATGGTACCTCCACATCACACATGGGTGTCTATCTGGGATTGTCAAGGGTAAGATATTTGACCTAGTTTTCCATGTGGTACTCATCACACTGCACTCAGTACCCTCTGTCTCAGTGGAAGGATCAGACAATAAACAGTGCTTTACAAGTCCTATTTATTTTCTTTAAACTATATTCCAGTCCCTCTACCTAGCAATTAGGCAGGAAATACGTTGCTGTGGTGGAGCTAAGCATGAGCCAATGGATCAAGCTGGGATGTCACTTCAACTATTACAGTATTGTGAATAAATGCCATGGCAGCTCAAGGCTGATCCAATCCTGCAACATCCCCTGAACACAAATGAAAGCAGCTTATTAAATAGTAATAATATTTTTTAAATACATTTGCAACAGCACCTGATGATTGCCAATGTGTTTATTGATAACAATGTTTGAATATTTGTATTGAATTCTTGTGTGAGGCAAATGACATATGAAATAAGACTTCTCGGGGTGGAAGCTTAGTAGCAGCATGACAACGTAATCCCAGAAAGAACTTTCGATGTCTGAGACTGCCTTATTAATAAGAATTATGGGGCTAAAATAGAACAATTGCAGAGGCAATTGCAAAACCTAATTATAGTGCGATGAAAAGACTGGGTTGCATACAAACTAGTGACTATTTTGTTGTGGCAGGTAGGAAGTTAGACACAATCAATAGACTCTGTGTCAACCTCATTTTGAGGTAACATATTGGTTCATCTGAGCAGAAAGCAATTACCCCAGAAACAAAAAATACCTTTCTGTAGTATTATTGATTTTAGGCACAGCTCCACCTGCTAACATAGCCTTCTCTCCTTTAAACCAGTGCTGAAGACAAGACATCCCTAACCATGCTGGCCTTTGTCCTCAAAGAAGCCGTCTCTCCCTTCCACATTCCCTCCTGCTGTCTCCTCGGCTAAATGTAAATACTACAGGGAGCATCATATGAGATTGTCCTTGAGACACTCTGTAGCAGGTGGGGAACCCCTGCTTCCAAGTGGCTTTCTTGGCTTGCCCTAACATGTCTTGAACAGTCCTCCCTTATTTGTACCTATGTTATGCTCCTTCCTTTCACTGTCATCCTCCACTGTGAAAATGCAAAACTTTGTATACCCAGAGAAACTGGCCTTTATGATACTCGTGTCCTCGATATTCTTGACACGATATTTTGTCCACATGATATTTTAGACTCATTATTTTGTCCAAACACTCCCTACAAAAGAACTCCACATGCACAGGTGCTATCCCTCTATGTGACTGAATACAACAGCCTCTGCATCCTGAGAAACTTGAGCACCTGGAAAGTCCAACCAAAACTCAAATTAGATCCTTTGTGTCAAACCAAAGACTCATCATCTTCCATGGATCTTCAGAATAACATATTGATCTGGACAAACTCTGGATACAATTGTTTCCACACCACAACTCAGTGACTGGACAGTAACTCTTCCCATCATCTGGAGAAACCACCAATTCATCTCCTTCATCATTACATTTTGCCACCATTACTATTTTTACACTATCAAAGAGCAAACATACCTTCTGTAGGCTAGTCCAATTTCATCACAATCACCTCTCACCTTACGCCATCATAATTGCATAACAAAAGAGAAGGCTATCCAATGGCTCCAAAAGAGACCACTCAAGACCTCTCAATTTAATGAAAAACAGACCAAAGATACTGCTACTCAATACAAATATAAAACACAGGTAAAAGAAGGAAAGCAAACCTAAATTGAGTGAGCCAAATGACTGCAACGACAAATTCCACAACCTAGCCTCAACAGTTACCAAGATCACACTACCCCAATAACGTTGTGATGCACTTGCAGACATTGTTGTCATGATAACCGCTATCCTGGAACATTGCCTCAGAAATGAGTCATGCAGTGATCTGTATCCTCAGTCCACAAAGCGCAAGACAATCTGTGCTGGTGGACAAAACTCCTCCTTACCCTTTTCAAGGAACTCCTCAATACCAGTCATTCATATGTCTCCCCCATCCGATATGTGCACCTCTAGAGGACATCCAACCTTCTACTACCACGCCTATCCAGATCTGAACATTACTCCTAAACTCAGACATCTTCCTCTCAATTCCTTGTACACAAAGCCAATTATACAAACGATTAACCAGAATCTGGTTGATTTAGCCAGCTACTGATCAAACTCCAATAGTGCACTCCTGTGCAAACTGTAAGAAAGAGCTGCTTTCACTTAAATGCCCAACTTCCTCTCTCTCTAACTGTCACACTGACTTCTGTTCTGGCAGTGGCTCACAATATACACCCATATCAATCTAAAAATCACATCTGATATGAATGGAGTTGCCCCATACTGCCTCTGTGCCTATCTGCCACCTTTGATTTAGTCTGCTGCTCCAACGTACTATAGGGCTATGAGATTGTAGCATGCAGGTAATCATTTTAGACTGAACCTCCTCCTATCTTTCTGGCAGATAAAGCATCATCTTGCACCCACCATACTCAGTGAATTTATTCCCCACTAACTCAGGAATGCTGCACAGTTCAACTATCTTGCAACTTCTCTTTAACAATTACTTCAGTCCATTAACAGGACTCATGCCCTTTAATCTAAACCATTACAGCTAAACAGATGACATCCAGATAATCCTCAAGCTGGAAAACCTGGAGAAATCTGGCACTGACCATTGCCTATAAGCCAGGGACCACTGAATGCTGATATACCATCACTGAGGAGTCCTCAGGGATGACACAATATGTTCTCCATTCAGGTCACACTATAAGCCAGCAGTGTTCCAACAAAACACAACTAACTGAATAGCTGCTTCCCATCCACAAAGAAGCACTTCAGGCCACAACACAGTGCAATTTGTCTATTACTTGTCAAACTGAAGGTATTTGAATGTGTGTTTCCTCAAACTAATCTACATTTGGAAATGTAAATGTAGATTAAATCAAAACAATTTCCATGTGAACAAACAAAGCCGATTTGAACCTATAACTGTACAAACATTTAGATCAGTGAATGCCTATTCGGTGTAAAATATGTTTTGGGAAAATACTGGCACAGCCTCACAAATGTAAGAGGCAACTAAACAAGTACAAAGTGAGCAGGGCAGGAAAACCCATTGTAATTCAGAGAAAACAATATTGAACACATACATCTTTTTCCAAACAAACATTAAGGGGGTCATTCCGACCCTGGCGGTCCAAGACCGCCAGGGCCGGGGCCCACGGAAGCACTGCCAACAGGCTGGCGGTGCTTCAATGCCCATTCTGACCGCGGCATTAAAGCCGTGGTCAGAAAAGGGAATCTGGCGGTTTCCCGCCGGATTTCCCCTGCTTGGGCTGAATCTCCATGGCGGCGCTGCAAGCAGCGCCGCCATGGAGGTTCCAACCCCCTTCCCGCCATCCTGTTCCTGGCGGTTTTTACCGCCAGGAACAGGATGGCGGGAACGGGTGTCGTGGGGCCCCTGGGGGCCCCTGCACTGCCCATGCCACTGGCATGGGCAGTGCAGGGGCCCCCTAACAGGGCCCCATAAGGATTTTCACTGTCTGCATTGCAGACAGTGAAAATCGCGACGGGTGCAACTGCACCCGTCGCACCCCTGCAACTCCGCCGGCTCCATTCGGAGCCGGCTTCATTGTTGCAGGGCCTTTCCCGCTGGGCCGGCAGGCGCTCCTTTGGCGCTCCTTTAGAGCTTAAGCAAATGCTGTTTTAGTTTACAACTAAAGCTGGAGAAGCTGTTCACTAGCCTAACACAGAGCACTATGTACATTGCTTAAATACATAAGTACTTAAATAAATGATCTGTCACAGATATTTAGTTCATCCAAGTATGCACGCTATTGGGTCTTTGCCTGCATCCTTACACTTTTTTCATGTCCAATGTACATCCGTAGCAAGGTGCATGCTTTATTGCTGAGTAAGATCCGATTTCACCATCAACCCATAGCTTTGGTTGTCGTTCTTCTTTTATCTCCTCAGGCAAAATCACAGTTTCTCACATTTTCTTTGACTTCATGGTGCTAGAACACTTTTTTAGTTGTACAGATTGGTGAAAAACCTAGTTGTGAATAATTCCTCTTGTGTTGTTGACCTCTGTATCAAGACCTTTTTTTAACCTTTTTGTGGCAGATTTTATTTCAATAAAGCACAGTTGGCATTTATTTGCATACGTTGCCTCTAAGCGGAAATGGGGGTACCTGCCTTAGGAACGGGTTCAGAGGCAAAGTGAGAGGGACTCAATGGTAAAAGCTGTGCCTGGGTTTTGTGAGGGGGGTGCTGCAGTGGAAGCCTGCAAAGATGGGACTCCACCAAATGTAGCAGGAGAGGCAGTGGTTGACTTGGGTCAGCTGGGAGCGTGCCCTGTTCCACTCTCAAAAGTGTGAGCTTAGGGTCAAGCAACATCTTTGTTCAATTGGTGCCCCAACTGCTACTGCTTTTGCTAAGGCTGCATGAGCACAATCCCTGGCAGCTGAGAAAGATGTGGTCAGAAAAAAATATTGAGGAAGAGGGACTTTTGATTAAGGTATCCAGTCCCTTCAAAGCTCTCCTTTCGGGGTTGTTCCAAAGTAGAATTCTGAGAAGTTCAGTTTAATACCTAATTTGAATGCACTCAGGGGCATATCTATGAATGATGTGACTAACCCAGTCTTATGGCCTATAAAATAAGGTTCTTTAGACCAGGCCACAGCCATGTTCTGGCCTTCCTGGCAAAGGCAAGTAAAGAGCAAACATTCTTCTTTTACTAGTTCAACATAAATAGTTCTTCTTTTTGGGCTATCAGTTTGAGGGATCCTTCTTTTTTTGATAAATGCATTTAGAGTAGTTCTTCAAGGAAATGTTCAGAACGAATCTAGTGATTCACAAATTTGGATAATTTCTTGCTCCTGGGTACAGGGGCATACAGCCCTGTACAGCATCCCTGCCCGGCTTCATTTACCTCGTGCCTAAGTTCTGGGTCCCACCGGCAAGTGACAAGATCCTTGGCACAGTCACTTCTTTAGTCTTCCTTGGCATTGAGATTAATACTATAAATGGGATTTGCCAACTCACACTGGAGAAAGTGGAGGAATTTAAGGATTTAATAAGTTCATGCCATGAGGGCCACAAAGTCGCTTTGCAGCAGCTCCAAGTGTTAGTCTGATGTGCTTAACTTTGCCCTGCGCACAATTCCTGTGGGTCATCTCTTCCTGATTTAGAGCTTGGCAGTAACAATCCTGCCATTGCTTTTCCAACTGAAAACCTGTCCGACGTCTTTGCGGTCGGCCCGCCAGATTTAGACGTTGGTGGTCCCATAGGCGAAAGATTGAATTTGTCCTGCCGTCTCTGCCAAGAAACATCACCCGCATCGAGGTTGCCATTGGAAATAGTGGTTGCAGGCGAGACCCCAGCCACCTTTACAGCTGTGCAGATTTGGATGTGACTTACTGCTTATCCAAAAGTGGCGGGCCAACGTTCACACTTGAGTTGGCACAACTGTTTAATAGCAATGTGCGCTTCTTTTGGCAGATAGTGCCCTTTTGTTGAGCCATGAATCCCGGTGGCATAGTCTACACATGCGTCATTACTGTACAGATTCCTGGGGCATCCCCTGTGCACATTATGCTGGGTGAGCGCTGCCACATCCTCTCTGAAAACCAATTGTCCTTTTTTGGGTTTTTATAAAAGGGCCAAGGATGTTACACTTATTACTTTCTAAAGTGGCAGCTGTGGTATCATAAACCGTGGCACTGCTCTGTTTATGCTAACTGCTGCATTTGACTTGAAAATTGCGCCCTAGCATCTCTTACGGTCCTCACATTACCGTGTGGTTGATGGCTGTCTGGGCGGCAGCTGGGGCAGATTGTGCTGGGTGAAAAGGAACAGATACCCATTGGCTGCAGTGGCTTGATGGCCAATGATGGCCAATGAAGTTCATTCAGAACAAAAGCAAGTTCAGGGCAGGGAGCCCTCTGCTTCTGTCTCCTCGTATACTGAGGTAGTGCAATAAATTGATAGCAGCCATCACAGGCTCGAGCTGAACCTCACATCTATTTTGTCAGCCGTCCAAGTGGGAGTCCGCGTTTGAGAGGCATTTATTTACACCCTCTCCAAAGCTTTCCATTTTTTTTTCTAGTTTTGCCCCAAGATTTGCATCCTTCGATAGCTCTGGCCTCTGTATGCTGGAGGCTTTCATTTGTGTACACAGACTTCTTGTCCGGTGACCTTTTTATGTGGGAATTCACTGCTCCATGTTCTTTTTGCTAATAGATGCAGAGGAGTTTCTTTACCGGCTGTACTTTTTTTTTGCAGTTTTATATAGTACAAATTCAACCTGTAGGTATTGGAGCGCTTTACATGAGCACCAGATATGTTACACAAGGACACAATCATTTTTGGTAGGCACAAGGAGATTAAGGGGCATATTTATACTCTATTTGCGCCGGATTTGCGTCGTTTTTTTTTACGCAAATCCGACGCAAAGCTAACTCCATATTTATACTTTGGCGTTAGACCCGTCTAGCGCCAAAGATCTTGGAGTTTGCGTCATTTTTTAGCGTGGACACCTACCTTGCGTTAATGATATGCAAGGTAGGCGTTCCATTCTAAAAAAGGACTCTAAGGCATGTGCGCCTTATTTAAACTCCCGTGCAAAAATGACGCACGGGAGTGGGCGGGCCTGAAAAAATGACGTCCAGCCGTTTTTGCGTCATTTTTTAACGCCTGGTCAGGGCAGGCGTTAAGGGACCTGTGGGCTCGGAAGGAGCCCAGAGGTGCCCTCCCATGCCCCCAGGGACACCCCCTGCCACCCTTGCCCACCCCAAGAGGACGCCCAAGGATGGAGGGACCCATCCCAGGGAACTTAAGGTAAGTTCAGGTAAGTAATTATTATTTTTTTTTTTTGTGGCATAGGGGGGCCTGATTTGTGCCCCCCTACATGCCACTATGCCCATTGGGCAAGGGGGCATGACTCCTGTCTGTGCTAAGACAGGAGTCATTTCAATGGGGGTTGGGAGTAAAAAAAAATGGCGCAAATCGGGTTGAGGCCAATATTTTGCCTCAGACCTGACTTGCCCCATTTTTTGACGCCCAAGCTCCATTTTCCCCTACGCCAGCGCTGCCTGGTGTGGGTCATTTTTTTTTACGCACATCAGTCAGCTGCGCCGGCTAACGTCATTCAATAAATAAGGCGCCCGCATGGCGCTTTGGAATGGCGTTAGCCGGCGTTAAAATTTTTGACGCACAACTGCGTTGGCGCAGTTGTGCGTCAAAAAATATAAATATGGCCCTAAGTGATTTGTCCAGAATCACATGTTGCAGAGCCGACTACGAGAATCGAACCTGCTTCCTCAGTTCCGAAGTCGGGAGCTCTGGCAGTTACATTCTCTTTTTAAAAAGTTATTTTTTCCTTTCAGTTGCTCTTCTTGTGATACATCTTATTACACTGTGATATCCATGAACGAGTGAGGGTTCTTGAAGAAAGTATGTAGTTTGAAAGAGTTAAATAAAACAAATGCATGACTCGCAATTCTGCAACAGTCGTAAATGTAAATGCTTGTAATGTTAAGCTTTTTTGAATTTATTACACAAACAGATTACTTTTCTCTGTCATCAAAAAGTGTGGTGAATTATTTGAAGTAGGCCATTTTGCTCCCACTGGGACTGCCCATTTTTTTCTCGGCCTCCTTCGAAAACCACTGAGCAGGTTGGTAAAAACTGGCTTAGGTGGCAACTCTAGTTCCCATCTTTTGACTTTTGGGGTAACGTGCTATGTGCCAGTGCTTCTTACTCATCTATTGATAGACTAGCTGCTGTTTGCTGGTACAACCACCTTAGACCTAACACAGAAATGTTTGCGGTCAGGCACCTGGTGGACCTTTCTATGTCCACAAGAAAACCATGCATAGTTTGGAATGGCAGGATCACTGACCGATCAGCAGATGAACTATTTTTTTAGATTGACGTACCCTTACACCGAGCAGCCAGGACACTCAGAGATGACCAGGTTTTCTTTGCTCTTCTCTAATTCAAATGTTAATTTTCCCTAACACTTGGAGAAAAGGGGGAGAATTAATTGATGTCTCTATGCTTATCTCATTCATGTTAACCCAGAACTTTGAAGTATAATTCAAATGTGTTGACATCTGGGTTTGTCCTATAAGCAAACTCTGTGTAGCATAAACAATCAGGTGTCCAAGGATGGATTCCAGACATTGTCAGTTACAAGGCCAATAGCTCTAACTCTAGGAAAAGTGAGACCTATTGCTTAATAGAATGATGCCTAATTTCAGTTTTGCGTGTTTTGGAGTGGAGAGTTGCATAGTAATGTTTTACAATTTGTGTGTTTGACCTTTCAAGTGAAGATTTAATTAGAGAACAATTTGGCCTATGTATTAATAGTAAAGGAAATTAACCACACAATTATTTAATTGCCTCAGAATCATAGAACATTCTCTTACATCACCTTCACAAGCACTCACTCTTCTGTTATACTCCAGGACTCTTGTCTACAATGCCTTCGGTTCTTTCCAATCCATCCCATTTGATCTCTTCTCTGCCCCCGTCCTGTGCTTCAATCCATCATAACTACAATATTCTTATCCCCATCTCCCAGTAATCTTAAATGCCCATCCGATATTCCCACATCTACCATTCCAATACTTCCAAGTGTACATTTTATCATCTCTCTATTATAACATCAGCCCTTACAGTATCCTACAGAACTTCCCCTTCCATTATCAAAAAATGAGAACTAGAACAAATTGGGATTACTTTGATCCCATGTTTATACACAGCTTTTAGAAAGTGGATGTGGATACCCTGTCTCAAACTGTACACTTGGGCCATATTCATTTAAAGGAAAATAATGGAGCGCAATGCTGCGCCAAAATTGGCAGTGCAGCGCTCCATCATTTTCACAACGCAGGGATGCGCCGTAATTAATCGAATAGAGTGCACCCCTGTGTTGTCCCCTGCACTGGTGCTAAATTTAGCTGCCATGGTACCATCGTGCAAGGATGTCTGCATTGAGGGGTTTGATTGTCTATGTGCGGGAAGGTGTCCCTTCCTGTACATAAACAATCACTAATGGCAATTTGGCACTTCTGTGTGCTGCAGAATGCAGCACACACAGAAGTGCCAAAGCGTCATTTTAAAATTATTGTTTATGTGCAGGAAAGGACACCTTCCCACACATAAACATTCATGTCTGGCATTTTGCTCTTTCTATGCGTGCTGCAGAATGCAGCACACATAGAAAAAGCAAAAAATGAGGAGGAATAAAGGTATTACTCCTCGTTGCACCTTGCTAACACCACACCTGGGGACACTCATTGCACTCCCCTTCCACCCATAGGGCTGAGTGTGAAGTGGTCGTATTTACAAGGTGCCGTTAAGCCACAAAAAGTTGCTTAATGCCACCTTGTAAATACTGTGCAGGGCATAGAGCCTCCGGATCATCACGAAAAAGTGACACTCCGGTGGTGCTAGGAGCTCATGAATATGCCCCTCGGTGTCTGTTGTTTGTTCTATAATATATTGTACTCATGCTGCTCTCCAAAAGCCATCTTTATATACAGCAGGTGTCACCAACCTTTTTTTATAATAAGAACTGGTAATTTCCAATAAAACTAATTGAAAACTACTAATCTTATTACTGTTGTAATCCAAGCTATATCAAATGAAATTGCATTAATGGTCATCAAAAGCCAGGTTAATGCCAGCACTGATCACCACAGTGCATCAGGCATGTTTGCAAGCAATAATTTAATAAAAATGTGTCCATATAGAAAACATTCTCATAGGTAATATAAAGCAGCCATAACTGCATTACCTCGAGTACCAAGATAGCACCGTCTGTAAAAAAAGTCTCCCCAATGCCACATAATTAATCACTCACTTATAAACTTTACCTATATTTTGAAAACACGGCCACAATGCTCTACAACATAGCTTCTGTCTCAAGTTCATTCGCCACTTCCTAAATAAAGTACTATCCCTCTCTATCTTCCTTTCTGTCTATTCTATGCAGCTCTCACCCCTATATATTCACCATGACACAAGATTCCAGTGCAAAAATACGGTCTACACCACACAATTCCACCCCACACAATTCCACAACTAACAATTGCAATTCAAACTACAAATTTCAAATCCACACTACATACATCCCTACACTCCAAACAAAACATATAAATAAAATACATTATCATTTACAACGCCAATAGCTCTTACTCTCACAAATGTGAGGCCTATTGCATTGCAAATGCTTGTATAATAAGATGCTTCAGTTAAAAAAAAAAGTGCACTGAGAGAGGCGATAATTTGACATGAGACCCAAGAGGATGATCGTTAGCAATTAAACTCGTAGAACAATGACTCCCGGCTTTGGACAGTAAGCATTTTATGGCATAACAAGTTTGACACCCTTTAGTCCGCTCTAGAAAACCGTGGGAGTGGCACAGATTGGTAGGTGATTGTTTGTCTCTTCTCCTCCCTGAATCCTCTCACATTCAAAACACAAAAAAAGTAGGACAGCCTTAAAAGGGAAAAGTAGTCAACATAATAAGTAGATCATGCTGTTTCTGAGCAGCAGCTTGCTTGTCATAATATGTTTTCATAATTCTAAGGGTGTTTTGCATTGCTCAGGAATTTTGGTTTTGCAATGAGGCAAAAACATTTACCAAGCAGCGCAGTAGTAGGTTAGGGAACGACTGTTCATGTTCCCTACAATGAAGTCAGTAAAGTAAATTCTGTTCTGGATTAAGATGGTTTTCGGTGTGGTCTAAAGATGATCTAAATGCAGAGCCAGCTAGAGGCAGATGATCCACAGTGATCATATCAGTGGGAAACACCTAAATGAAAATCATTGATGGAGAAGCATGCAATGTTTCCAGTTTGCTAAGGCGTTGATTGAGGAGTCTGCAATATATGTTGAATCCGATACACTTGATGCCCCTTGGTTCAAAATTTAATACGAAAAATAGCACTTATTACACGTTATGCCTGAAAAATGATGCATAACATGTCCAATTTTCATGCTTTATACACCCAAATCTGCAGATCCTGGTATTTACCATGCCTTTCTCTCTGTATTATCATCTGGCAGGTTTGAGCTGGTGAATTTTGTCTGAGTGTTTGGACTTTATCAAACATGCAAAATGTCACAACATTAGTAATGGTGATTTCTGTGCAAGCAGGAGTTTCCGGAATCTTAAAAAACAGAGGCACTCGTAATTAAATCCTAAATGGTGATACCTCCATTGGGGAATTTACAACCTTTTATTAGTGGCATTTGCTGGAAGGCAATGGGTTTAAATACATCTGTATCCAATGTATAAGACTGCAATCTCCCCCAAATGTGGTTACTATTTTTGTCATGTTTATAGTATATTCGTCATCTTCCTTAATTTGCCCTCTTTAAGAAATCTGTCCTTATGTAGAAAATATGAAACTTCTAAGAGATGGAGAGTAAAATGTGCATTGACCTACAACGACTGGTTGTCAATTTCTCCAAACTCCCCAGGTGTATGCTTGTAAATTTATGAAAAAGTGGCCATGTTGGAGTAGTACCTTTTCATTCTAGCCATGTTCATGTCATACTCCTGCGTATTGGCTGCCATATGGCAATCAGCACTTTTAGTGTTCGGAGAAAAGCTCACCTTCATGTATTCTTTCCCATTTGTACATGGCAAACATTGATCCACGAAAAAAAACACCTACCCATACACCCCCATTTTCACTCCAAATGCACATTCACCCCCACTTTTTTGCACTACTCTTCAGCGTGCTTTTAAGGAAAGTAAAATAAATTAGGAATCTTCATTACTCCCCACAAATATCCAACTTTGTAGGTGTTCTCAACATCAGAAAAAAAGGAACGACTGTTATTTCCTTACTGCTCTCGGTTTTAGGTAAATTAACACAATGTCATTGATTTCACCAAAGTTACATCCTGGGCAGACAGACTCGCTGCCCTAAAACTATAATGATATCTAACTCCTCTTTCTTCTCGCATGCACACGGTCTTGGTTACTTCGCCTTAAATCATAATGACGCCATTTAACATGTTCTTGTTTTGTTATTAATAGTTTTCTAAATACGTGTTTATGTTACTTATTTCAAATCGGACTTATTTATTTCCACAGCATACATTTTATGAATTTTACAGACTTTCCCTACCCCCAAAGCATATTTACTCCAACAGTATTGTAGTAGTGTTAAGTCTAAGTTTAGGAAGGTGGAATAAACCAGAAACGCTTGTCAATACGCACGCTTTTGTGACTTTATGTGTTTCTTTCAGCAATGCCACCTCTCTCACCAGCATCCCCTCGTCCCCTCCCCCCGACCCTCCGTTCCCCATCTGGGAACTACAGTCACTCCCTATTACAAAATTTAGAATGTTCTAACTTGCATTAATAATCCGTAAATTACATCTGCAACCATAAATGCCAGTTGATGAATGCTATCTGCCCCACAGTGAACACCATCAGAGCCAGGATACCCTCCTGGGTGATAATGCACTCTTCAAATCTGCATAACATTAAGGGCCAGATGTATCAAAGCTTTTGGCATTCGCAAACGGTGCGAATGCCCGTTTGTGAATGCAAAAAGCCATTTCAGAATGTATTAAAGGCATTCTGAGAGCAATTTTAAGGAATCGCTAAAATAGCGATTCCTTAAAATTGCAACCCTGTTTAGAGAGTCACAAATTGCGACTCTCTAAATAAGAAATCGCAAATAAGGATTCCTTATTTGCGATTTCTAAGCACATGTAAGAACCAATTCCGTAATGCGAATTGGGCATTAAGGAATCGCTATTTACCACCAAGTTGAACTTGGTGGTAACCATGTGCAAATTTTAAAAATGCATTTAAAATGCATTTTTAAAATGCACATGTAAAGCACACATGCCCTTTTGGCATGTGTGCACCTTACATGTCCTAAAAAACCTTTTTGGGTGCAGCAGAGGGGGACTTAGCCCCCAGCACCCGGGGGTTTTGCATTTCCAAAATTGCAATTTCCAGTTAAGAAATCGCAATTTTGGAACTGCAAAAAAATCCCAAATATGGGCCTACAGGCCCATAGGTGCGAATGGGGCCGGTATCGCAATTTGCGATTCGGTAATAGCATTTGCGATTTTTAAGAAATCGCTATTACCGAATCGCAAATGTGATACATTGCATTTTGCGAATCAGAAATAGCGATTTCTTAAAAATCGCTATTTCCGACTCACAAAAGGCCTTCTTGGTACATCTGGCCCTAAATAACATGAACCAGTATCTGTCATTTGTAGTCACCAATGACATTGTTTTGCACACAAAGTACAAATGGTTCAGAGAATTTGTCACTTAGACATAGTTTTCCAGCATCCACCACGATGCACGTCCATTACATTTAGAACAGCCATGTCCATGTTGTGCAACTTGCCAATCTTTGGGCAGCAACGGAAGGACGGAAAGCCATACACAATTAAAAAAGGGAGGGGCACGGATTACTGAGTACGAGCTGTTTTGAAGGGAGGCATGCACAGCATTTGGGTGGAGCGTCAGATCTAAATCCTAGAGAACAATTTTAGAAGGTTATGATTGCACATAGGCAGGGCTAGAAAATATGTAAATACATGAGAGGAAGTGAGGGAACCTCCTTTTTTCTGAAGCAGATTTATTACAAGTTAGCAGCATGGTTTATGTCGATCACAACCTACTTTATGTGTGCAGGAGGATGTGTCACAGAAACTACTTCTGCCAATAAATCTCCACCCTCTTTCACTTGACTTCAAGATTGATAATCTGCCACAGTCATCTGAAGTAAAGTCATAACCAGTGATATAGTATGTATTTTTCTCTGTCTGAAAATTGCTATTGAATCCTATTTTTGAGAGATCAGATATGCACAAATGTAAAAACCGTGGGCTGGATTCCCAAAGATTTTTGTAAACTTTGTCTGTGCAAGAGAAAATATTTGCACTTTGAAATCCACATCGCGATTCATAGAATCAAGAACGGAAAGTGCACTTAATAATGGTAGAAAACCTGTTTGGAATGTGGCTTGTCTATAGTAGTAAGTGCAGCGTTAGGAGTGGGAAAGTGGGTGTTATGGGGTTACAGCCATGCAAAAATCAGGGAACAACCCCTGTAAATTTGCTGGTATTCATAAATATTTAGCAAGTAGTTTTACGCCCTGGAACAGCATATATGACTTCCCTTGTTAAAAACAGCAAGAGGTGTCTTTCCAAGGTGTGAAAGGGAAGGGAACATCCCCATATTTTGGGAGTATTGTGGAAGAGGTTTCTTCCCAAAAATAAATATTTCCATGTGGAGGAAAAGCATAAAAATGTGTAAATTTACATTTCTAAATGAATTAGTCATGCTAGTGTTCCTCAGTCCACCATGTAACCCATAAACGTGTGCCAAGAGAGCTTTAAATTAGAAAGGTGTTTTCCTCTTTCTGCAAAATAACGTTTTCATTTCAAGAAGCCTAATCCCCTGTACTCACCTAAGGCATGAGGGTTGGTGCATACTCTTTCCTGCCCTGGAAACAGACGTTCTTTAGATAAGTCAATATACTAGCAAACTTTCAGCAGTAGTACATGAATTTTGGACTCTGCAAAATCTACACAAATTGATTTTTTGAATTAGGATTTAGAACTTCCAACTGTAAATTCAGCGTTTTCTATACCTAAATTAAGCCAAACCTTTTGCGAATAGGTCCTTGAGGTTAGCATACAAATCTATGGAAGTCTGCATTAGATATAGGGCTTGATTTAGATCTCGGCGGAGGGAATACTCCATCACAAATGGGAAGGATTTCCATAGAATACAATGGGATCATAATACGGCAGACAGGTTTTTCATCACATTTGTGACGCAATAGGACCTTCTGCAGATATCTGATTCAGGCCCATAGTGTTTTGGAGTGTTAAATTATTAGAACTGTATATAAGTAAGGATCCCTGTTTCTTGTTTTAACTGATTTTTACAGATAAATGTAGACAGAAAATTTATTATCCTGTCTTTTTTATCTTTAAAGGTGGATAAAAGTATAAATTGGGTGTTTTTGAGGGATTATAAAGGCTCGCAGCCAACTGCCAGCAATAATTGTGCAGATTGACAGATAAGGGCGATAAAAAGAGAGAAATGTTAGAAAAGAGGCTTAAACAAGATTGCGCATGAGGTTGATACTGAAGTGTGCATGTTTTAATACTAGTGGATTGATTTATCATCTACGGGTGTTCATATTATTGAAATGTGTCAGGCATCCAAGTAGAAGTATACAATTATTAATTATCAGTTAAATACATGTGGAAAAATCCCAGTTTCAACTTCATTTTTGCACAAGGCCCAAAATAAATATGGATAAACACGGACAAAATCAGCAACAAATAAATATGGGTAAATACAGACAGAAATGTAAAAAAAAAATACCATTAAACCCAAAGCCATATTTAATGCAAAATCTTACTCATGATCCTATATCACGATTTTGACTAATTGCCTTGTATAGAGTTTGACGGACTAGGTACTCTGTCAAAAACTGGTGTATTAAAATGGCCTTATAGAGGATTACACTTGCACTATGCAGGTCGGCGCATCCACCACGTTTCACAGAAAAATCTTTGTAAATTGAGCCAAAGTGTACAGGTAGTGTAAAAATATCGAACTGATGTATTATTTTCATGTGAATAAATTAGACGGAATCTCAGGATGGGGCGATAACTACAGTTATTGGTAAACATTGGCAAATCAATATATCAGCTTTTCCAAATGTTAATCGCCATTTGCACTGAAGAACAGCGAAATTGGGGCATGCAATGTTTCTTCTGTGTCCCTTTTTAAAGAATTAATAGATGATTCATTAATTCTTCAGGCACTTGATTTACATATATCTGGGGAATCTCAATGTTATAGATTTGAATCATGGTGCAAGAACATATAAAATATGTCAGGTTTGGCAGAATTTGCAGATAATTAAGAATAATGTTGGCAAGGTGGCACTAGCAGTATTGACTTTCCCTTGCATTTCAGTAATATTATATATGCAGACACATTCAAAGTATGCAAATATGGTGGCGATCACAAACAAATCAATATTCTTATGTGTGTTGCGTATATAAAATAAATGCCGGGCAGAATAAGTGTTGTCTTTAAACCCCAAAAGCCTCGTTATCAGTAATTAGGACGTCGGTACTATTAACACAACCAATTCAGATTTTGGGAGGTCTGAATGAGGCATAACAAGCAGTGTCAAAATTTGTGCACCCCGTTAATGCAAGTATGACTCTTTCCAAACTCCGTCCCCTGTGATATTTCGCCAGGTTTTCCCTACTGAAATGTGATAAATCTACGCTACTCCCACTCCTGAATCGGCCTCAAAATCAGATCTTTGTCAAAATCAGGATTACTGCAGCAATTGGAATGCGGCCCAGACTTTGTTACGTTTGACACGGGTAATGCTGATGCATAATTAATTATGGCATGCTCTAAGTAGCATGTTGGATATTCACAGAATAGCAGTATGCTTCAATAAAACATAAGTTTGCTAACTGTGAATAAAGGAGTGTATTCTTTACCCCGAAGTTAAATCCTGTATTACGATTTGCATACAAGTTCGAACTGCCAAGAAGCTCTGACTAAGCCACCTAGCTTTTCAAGCAACCAAAACGTGTGTTTTTTATTTCTAAAATGCTACAATGGAACGTTTCATAACATCTGATAAATCATATGTCATGATTTACCTCCACAGTTTAATTGTTTTGTAATTTAAAATATTAATCTTCCATTAACAATGAATGCTGGTAAGAGCTTGGGCCGAAGAAGGCGGTACACCTAGCCTCCTGGAGCATCACCTCCTAAGCAGTTCCATGGTTGGTATAAGTGCGTTTCTGTACAATCACCCATGGGTTGTGACACGAATCCCTATTTACTAACATCTGTACACAGGGGTTTGCACAAGAAAATTACACCTCCTTTGGGGAGGAATAACAGTAGGGCAAGTTCTAAACAGTCTACAAACTTTATAAACTTTGCATGCAATGCACTGTACTGTGAATGCTGAATTTTTACTAATGAATATTCATGTATTTGAATTATGAATCTTCATAGAATTTGACTTAATATAGAAAATAATGCACAACTTGGAAAATGTGCCTACTTGAGTGGCCATCAGAAATCACAAAGTGTCCTTATTAATGACTTATTAAAATTAAGTGATGTGCTCATGTTTAAATTAATGTAGTAGTATGTTATATTGATGATTTCGTATTATGTATTTGCTTTATTAATTGTAGGCCTTAAGTTTACGAGGTCTTGGGCCTAGTTGCACAGCCTCATGTTAAACTGCACTGTTAAGATAAGGCTGTGAGAAATGTTTGCTTGAAAAATGAATACATGAATTGTTCTTTTCTATTGAGTTGACCAAACGCTAGCAGATGTTTTTCTTTTCTCATGAGAACTGCTTGCTAGAAAATGCTGTATTAGTTATTGTTACTTTGTATAGTTTAGTGTGTGAGAAAGCGAGCTAACAATGGATGCACTGACTGGAGAATGGAGTGATACAAAATTGATACCTGACAAATCTGACGATGGGAACAGGAGAAGAGGACCCACTCATCGACATGTGAAAGACAGTTTAGTTATATCGTAGATTTGAAGTTCTACCTTCATTGGACTAAATGTAAATGTACAATTCTTTGACCAATGGCAATGTGGGAAGAGTTTTAGACGATTTTAACTTAACCCTACTGCACACAGAAAGAAGCGCTTATTCCATTTTCACTATTCTGCCGAAGAAGAGTGCTCATTCTTAATTTTAATTCTCCTACTTAGAGAATTCTATCTTTAACTTTATTGCTTAAACTTCTGATGCTGAATGCTGATCCCTTAGACATTGCTTTCTATATGGTTCAGATAGCTAAGAGCCCATGGTCCGTTGCTGATGCTGACCGAACATATGTCAAATTGATGAAAATAATCACAGCTTGCTGATCCATACTGAGGAAAGGTATAACGAGATGTTGTTGTTTTGATATAATTTGTCTTTTGTTTCTAGGTATCAACCGCTAATTTTTATAGAGCCATAGCTAGATGTTTTCCAAATTTATGTTGACTAAATTGCTTTGCATGAAGGCCAAACATGCCCTTCTAATTAGAAATACTAATAAGTTGCTCTTAATAAATAATTGATGTTACTCAGTTGCTGAATGTAAATGCATGCAACTTCTATGGCACAGATGTTCTTGCTATTGATTTGTACGGTAACTATAGAGTGCGTAGTAATTCAAGCTTTAGTTAAATTGTGATTCTTTAGAATGTTTGGTCAACCAGTGTTGTTTTTGTATGTATACCATTTGATTTGGAGACTAAGGGGCACATTAAGACATAGGTGGTAAGTGCCGCCTACTGCTGCGGTGACAGCGGCCAAAAGACCGTCGCCGTGGCTAACATCGGTCTGCCAGATTATGAGCACAGCCGGATTTCTGCCACAAGAAGGTCGGAAATCTAGCTGTGGCCATACTAGTGGATGGTGTTAAGGTGACGCTGCTACTACCAGCATCACCACACCAGTAGACCAATGCCAGTCGTATTCTGACAAATAATACTGCCTGGCGGTTTTTCTGATGCCGGGTGCTGCTGGCGGTAGCAGTCCCCCGTCCCGTCCCCTGCCGGAAGTCCCCCTGGATGCAGGTAAATTGGGGTTCCGACAGGGGAGGAGGATGGGAGGTGTTGTGTGTGTGTGTGAGGGGTGTGTGCATGAATGTTTGAGTGTGTGCGTGAATGCGAATGTGTGTGTAGTGTTGTTTGCGTGTGTCTGTGCATGTGTGAGAATGTGTGTATGAATGGAAATGTGAATGCATTTCTGCGAGTCAGTGTGAATGTGGTATGGATGTGTGTGTGAGAATGAGTGGATGCCTGCGTGTATGAATGCGTGTATGCCTGTGTGAGTGAGTATGTGTATGCGTGGTGCATGTCTGCGAGTGTACGTGTATGGGGGTGGGCGATTGGAAGGGGGGAGTGAGGGGGTGGGGGCATCTGGGGAGTGTTGGGGTTGGGCCTCCTACCAGTGACAGGGAAGGAATTCCCTGTCACTGGTATGGCCTACCGCAATGGTTTTCGTGCGTTACGAACGCCACGAAAACCATGGTGGTAGGCAGGGTCAAAATGCCGCCGGCAGTACATTAGCTGCTGCCGGGCTGGAGACCATGCTGCTGCTACCACCATGGCGGTCGCTGTTTTATATTGGCAGGTTGGCTGAAGCCAATGTCATAATGTGGCAGTACGTACCGCCAGCCTGTTGGCGGTACTATCGCCACATTATCACCGACTGCCGATGTCATAATGTCCCCCTAAGTTACATGATTTTAGCATTGTTAACATAGGAAAATAAACATTCTAACTTTTACAAAATGGTGTGGTTATTTGTGGCCAAAGTGGTCATGGTGTGTAAGATTACTGACTCCAAAGATTATTCATGTTGCAGACCAATATTGTTTGATGGTTTGTATTGAATTCGTAACTTGTGGTGGGATTTACTGTAAGCGTAGACAAAAGGTCCATCGAACCTCTAACGGGTTCCCTTATAAATGAAATATAAGAAACCAAATAAGGTCAGATGCGCTAGCAGTACGCTGCACTGCACTGCACAGAACACTAACTAGTAGGGAACGTGTTAAACTTTGTTAAAGCATACTGTTTTATACTGGAAGGGGACCCTTCCAACACAAAACCTATGTTTGACAGAACAGCACACACCCTTGCAATGATTCAAAGGTGTGTGCATTGGAGCAACACAGCCTACAATGCATTAGTGCAGGGAGAGAGAAAACTGCACCATATCTTAGCAGAAATGGTGCTTTCCTGCTCTCTCCCTTTTACACAGCTCACAGATTTGTTTATTGCACTGCATTCCACCAGAAGTTAGTACATTTCCTCCTGAGTATGTTTATTTATCTTTTGTTCAATATATTTCAAAATCTGCATAAATTTTTGAATGCTTTCCGTCTTTTTAATTCAGGGGCAGCTCCTCCTCTATGGTGGAGGAGTGTTTTCCCCCAGCCAGCAGCGGGAGGCACAAACCTTTAACCCCTTCGCTGCCAGGCGTTTTCCCCCTCAGCCAGGCCTTTTTTTGGCTATTTGGGGCAGTTCGCGCTATTGCCCTCATAACTTTTTGTCCACATAAGCTACCCACACAAAATTTGCTTCCTTTTTTCCAACATCGTAGGAATTCTAGAGGTACCCAGAGTGTGTGGGTTCCCCTGGAGGAGACTAAGAAATTAACCAAAATACATTTTACTGGGACATACCCCTTTTAAAAAAAAAAATTTGCTTTCAGCCTCCTTCCAGTTAGTGACAGAAATTGGTGTGAAACCAATGGATCCCAGAAACCTAAACATTTCTGAAAAGTAGTCAAAATTCTGAATTCAGAAAGGGTTCATTTGTGTAGCTCCTAAAAGGTTTTCTTACAGAAAATAACAGCTGAAATAAACAAATATTGAAATTGAGGTTAAAAAAAAGCCATTTATCTCCACATTTTACTCTGTACCTTTTTCCTTCAATGTCAGATTCTTTAAATCAATATACTGTTACGTCTGCGGGCCTCTTATTGTTGCGGGATATATAGGGCTTGTAGGTTCATCAAGAACCCTAGGTACCCAGAGCCAATAAATGAGCTGCACCTTGCAATGGGTTTTAATTTTATTCCGGGTACACAACAATTCATTTGTTAAAATATAATGAGTGAAAAATAGGTATCAAGAAAACCTTTGTATTTACAAAATGGGCACAAGATAAGGTGTTGAGAAGCAGTGGTTATTTGCACATCTCTGAATTCCGGGGGGGCCATATTAGCATGTGAATTACAGGACATTTCTCAAATAGATATCTTTTTTACACACTTTCTTACATTTGGAAGGAAAAAATGCAGATAAAGACAAGGGGAAAAACACTTGTTTTGCTATTCTGTGTTTCCCCAAGTCTCCTGATAAAAATGGTACCTCACTTGCGTGGGTAGGCCTAATGCTGGCGACAGGAATCGCAATATGGACACATCACATTTTTACATTGAAATCTGACGTGTTTTTTGCAAAGTGCCTAGCTGTAGATTTTGGCCTCTAGCTCAGCCGGCACTGAGTTTTAAAACTAGAAACCTAGGGGAATCCAGGATGGGGTGACTTGTGGGGCTCTTACCATGTTCTGTTATGCAGAATCCTTTGCAAACCTACAAATTTGGCCAAAAATACACTTTTTCCTCACATTTTGGTGACAGACAGTTCTGGAATCTGAGAGGAGTCACAAATTTTCTTCCCCAAGTCTCCTGATAAAAATGGTACATGACATGAGTGGGTAGGCCTAGCGCCCGCAACAGGAAATGCCCCAAAACACTATCTGGACACATCAAAATTATCAAATACAAAACTACCTGTTTTTGCGGGAGGCACCTGCGTTTTGGGTCCTGGGCTCAGAAGCCATCTAGGGAAACCTACCAAACCCAGACATTTCTGAAAACTAGACACCCGAGGTAGTCCAGGGAGGTGTGACTTGCGTGGATCCCCCAGTGTTTTCTTACCCAGAATCCTCAGCAAATCTCAAATTAGCTCAAATATCAAATTTTTCCCATATTTTTGTGTGGGATCACCGCACCAAGACAAATTTCCTACCACCCTACGTTACCCTCAGTCTCCCAGTAAACATGATACCTCACTTGTGTATGTGGGCCAAGTGCCTGTGACAGGGAAGATCCAAAAACCTGTCGAAATTGAGGGGGAACCAAAGCGGGTCCAAAAGGACAGTTTGAAAAAAAACATCTTTAGGCTGACAAGTGGGGCAGAATTCTTATCGGTATAGATGGGAAAATGCTGGGTGGTAGGAATTTTGTGGATTCCTGCAGATTCCGGAAGGTTCCATCACAAAAATGTGGAAAAAAAGTGTGATTTCCAGCAAAGTTGGAGGTTTGCAGGGCAGTGTGGATAAGAAAATGGTGCAGGGTGCATGTGAAGCACACCACCCTGGACTCACACAGATGTTTAGTTTTCAGATGTGTCTAGGTCTTGTGGATTTTTCTACATGGCAGCATCCCAAAGTCCAAAAAGTGCAGCCCTCACTATTTCAAGTGGGACGATTTTGTGAGTTAGCCCACCTCTCATGGCCCAAATGTAAAACCAAAACCCAAATTAATCAAATGTCCTGTTGCTTGCCGTGGTATAAGATGTTTTAGTGTGTGGGGGAGAGCTGGATGAGTGTTACCCCCTTCAGTTGGGGTGGGGGCATAACCATGCCCATACTGGTTGGTAGCCACCACCATACTATTTATTTTTTACTTCCCTGGCATCTAGTAGACTTTCTGCTCCCCCGGGGTGTGGATCGGGGGTAATTTGGCCCCATTTATTTGGGTTGGGGGTATGGCCATACCCCAACCCTCTTATTTTGAAAATAAAATATTTCCTGGTCTCTGGTGGGATTTCTGCCCCTCTAGGGGGCAGACAGATATGGCCAACAGTAATGTGCCTCCATGGGGAGCGACCCTTGCCCAAGGGGCTGCCCCCCAAACAAAACACACACATACACACACACACACCAATCCCCGGTGCCTAAGTGGATCGCCCTAATAAAAATTAGGCTGATCTTCCCCCCAAGGAGGGCAGAAATGGCCTAAAATAAATTAGCCCCCAAGGGGAACGACCCTGGCCTAAGGGGTCACGCCTCTTGCGTGAAATTGACATTGCTACCCATTTATAAAAAAATAAAGTATCAAACAAAAACATATATCCCTGGTGTCTAGGGGTTTCTGCCCCAGTGGGGGCAGCTCGGCCTAATTATAATAGGCTGACCTGTCCCCGGGAGGAGGGGCAGAAAAGGCCTAAAAATATTTTGCCCCCCTGGGGAGCGGCCCCTGCCCAAGGGGCCGCTCCCCTTATGTATAAATATAAATAAATAAATAAATCGTTGGTGTCTAGTGGTTTCTGCCCCCAGGGGAGCGACCCTTGCCTAAGGGGTCGCTCCCCACATATAAAAAAATAAAATAAACACAAAAAAAAATTATCCTTGGTGTCCAGCGGTTTCTGCCCCCACTGGGGGAAGATCGGCCTAATTATAATAGGCTGATCTGCCCCCTGGGGTGGGCAGAAATGGCCTAAAAATGGCCTACAAACAATTTGCCCGCCTGGGGAGTGGCCCTTGCCCAAGGGGCCGCTTCCCTCATTCAATAAAATACTAAGAAATTAAAAACCTCCCTGCGATTGGGCAGCAGAAATGCAGAGAGAGACATCAAAGGAAAGGAAAGGCATTTCCTTTCCTTTGATGCCTCTCTCGGCCCCTCCATGTGATCGGAGGAGAAATGCTTTTGCATTTCTCCTCGGATCCGTGATTGAGGGGTAGGCCTCTGATGAGGTCAGAGCGCGATCGCGTGCTGACATCATCAGACGCCACGGGGCTGGGGGGGTGGGGGTGGAAGGGGAAGCGATTCCCCTTCCATCCCTGCCCTGGGGGAGCCGAGCTGGTCCAACGACATAATGGTTACGTCCTTGGCGCCTCAGCCAAGGACGTAACCATTACATCTTTGGCTCCAAGAGGTTAAAAATGAAACGTTAATAAACAATGTTTATTAAAGTTTTATTTTTACAGGGGTCGGGTCATGTGGGTGACAAGCACTGAGGGGAATGCATGAAGCACTCCCCTCAGTGCGCATGTATGTTTGGCCAGCCGTCTAGAGCTGGCCAAACACACATGCGCATAAGGGCTCTCTCCAACCTGGCACTGCGTTGCCGAGTTGGAGAGAGCAAGCCCAGGCTCCAGCCAATCATAATGCTGCTCTGAGCAGCGTCATGATTGGCTGCAGGGCAGGCTGGGAGCCGGCAGAGAAGCGGGCAGCCTCAGTGAGCTTCAGGTAAGTCTTTCTTTTTTAATATATGTATTTATTTTTGTGTTATTCCCCCCACCCCAGTCCCGCCACTTTGCCCAGTTGCCAGCCGCAACTGTTAAAGTCCTTCAACAAATCTATGTTAATGCTGAGGATTTCTGTTGATAGAATATTTGCAAGTCTCTACTTATTATTTGAGGACTGATGGTTTGAGTTATGATAGCGAAACCATTAAATATATAGTTGTTAGAAATTGGGTTTCTGGTTGGCTAGGATATGCACCTAAACCACGCAGAACCCACCACTCTAGTCAGGAGATGTGTGTTACACATCAAAGAGAACCTGTGCTCACCCCCTGATATCTTGGTACACAGCAGTCGGGCTTACCCCCAGAGGTCATGTGTAAAGTATTGTGACACAATGAATACACTACAAAGGAGACTTCACGCAGGATTATATATAAAAATATGTTTCTCATATTGTGAATGTATATCATAGACAAAAAACTACATGAATCATAAATACTGTGCATAAGACACAGTTACTGAAAGTAAATACTTGTTGTTCTGACAATGCAAAAGTCCAAAATGATACACATTCTAATATCAGGGTAGGATATGTAGTAATATAGGAAAATAAATTTGTAGACCGCCAATGACCATCATCAGTACATAAATCACATGTATTATCAGTCTCCCTATAACCATAAATACTTCGTAGACATAGCAGAAAACCCATGGAATTTACATGTAAACATGACAACCTGGGGCCCGGTGTACCTGTGCTCCTGTTTGCAGGATTATGGTGGATTTTGAGAGCCTAGCTGGAAACGAGCATTTTTAGGCATATACCTTAGGCTGTAGGACTCCTGCGCACCTACTAGACGTAAAATGGTAATTGCCGAAACCCTGTTTGTGGCAAGTTCTTAATTGGATGAGAGCCCCTGTTGAGGACTCCAACCAAGAACATGTGCCTCCAAGGTTTGTGCCAATACGGGGGCACCCACACACTTCAGGGCACACTTTAGGGTTCTGCAGGAGACACCTCGTGGGGTACATTCCGCCAAAAACAGTGAAAGGCAGCTGCCCACAAGTGTGTGGTGCAGCCACTAGAATACCTGCATTGTCCAGCACTCAAAATCAGTCCAACCCACAGCCTGGGTTGCTGCTGGCTGCTAGTGTGCGGTGCAGCTCTTTGCCGCTCTTCTTCATGTGCCGCACATCAGGACTGGCAAATAACTGGTGGGGCAGGGTGTTGGCAGCTGATTTTGGTTCGGCACACATGGCCTGGACAGCGCAAGTTGAAATGGGGGAACCCGCAGATCCTTCCCGAATTGCTCAACCCGTGCTTTCCTTCCAGAGTGAACAGCACTAACCACACACTGTCACTGGGAAGAGGTCAGAGAATCAAGCGCTAGCTAAGCGGTGGTTGCTCGGATGAAGTGAACAAAAGCACTCTACATGGGCTTTCCTTAAAGAAGTAAGATTCACTCACCTCAGAACCCCACAGACCTGGGGATTCTGAGGGAGAAGGGGTCCTCCAGCCAGCCCCTGGAGAACACTAGGTTCAGGGCACAGAGGGGGTTAGCAAGTACCAGGCCAGCACACAAGGCAGATAGTGCTGATGCCGGTTCCTCCCAGCAAACAGCAGCCCTCTGGCAAACCAAAATTAGGGAGCAGCTGGCAGCACGGCAACAAACAGAAAAACTGTCCAGTAGATCCTTTAAGCCACCCAGCAGATAGTAGGCAGTAGAGCAACAGCAGAAGAGCAGTCCAGATGAGTCCGGTGGGAACCGCAGCAGTTCTTCTGACAGAGGTGTATTCCCAGTTCCAAAAGTGCTCTAAAAACATGGTGTCAGAGCCCCTGTACTAATGCTCAAAAATGCCTTTGTTCAAGGGATGATGTCAAAGGACCTCTTTCAAGAGTAAGACAGCCCCTTTCGAACCAAGCCCTGGCTACAGACGTCAGTAGGCGAAGACACAACCTTTTGACATGTAAGTGGGCTCCACCTCACGCTCTCCCAGCCCAGGAAGACTAACAGCATGCAGATACGTCTCTTGTCACACCCACCCACTCCTGTGTTGTCGCTGTCTGTAAAGTATGCACAAAGTTTAGCTGTCACTCTGTCCTAGATGTGGATTGGAGTCAGGCTACAAGGCACTCAGAGTTATTAGCAGAGAGAAAGGTCCACTGTCTAAAAGTGGTGTTTCTAAAATAGTAATGTAAAATCAAACTACACCAGTAAGCAGGCTTTCTCAATAACATTCCAAACTGCCAAACGTGCCCACACTACTCTTTCCAGATCAGAAGTTTCCACTTGAAAATGTATAAGGGAATTCCAAATGCTAACTTTTGAGAGGACGAGCCCACACAGTAGTGAAAAACGACATAGGCTGTTTTTCACTACTAGGACATGCAAAACATAATAGTTTAAATCCCACCTCCTACATACAGAGCACCGTGCCCATAGGGCTACCTAGGTACTAGCTAAGGGTGACTTAGGTGTAGTAAAAGGGGAGGTTCGGCGTTGGCAAGTTCTTTAAAATGCCAAGTCAGTGTGGCAGTAAACTGCACATGCAGGCACTGCAATGGCAGGCTTGAGTCAGGTTTGAATGGATACGTCTGTGGTTGGTGCAATCAGCACTGCAGGACCACTAGTAGCATTTAATTTACAGGCCCTGGGTATATAGTATACCACTTTACAAGGGATTTACAGGTAAATTAAATATGCCACACAGGTGTAAGCCAATCATACCAAGTTTTAGGGGAGAGGGAGCACATGCAGTTTAGCACTGAATATCAGTGGTAACATGGCCAGAGTCCTAAAGCCAACAAAAAGAAGGTCTGAAAAGTAAGAGGAGAGAGGCAAAATCTTTTGGGATAACTTTGCATAAAATGCCATTTCCATCAAAAGTGAAGTTGCTAAAGGAAATAATTTCAGAATAATTCATGGAAAAGCTAAACAATTTGCTGCATAGGTGCTGAAAATATGGGTGCCGGAGATGCGGTGCTGCAGCACTGCCAATATGAAAATGCTGGAGTTCCGAAAGTGAATGAACAGTAAAGATGTGTTTAAAAATTGTTTTTAGCTTGTCACATTTTCTGTGTGTGCAAAGACAGGGAACAAATATCATGCTATGCGTTCTGACAAATTGCTGTCTTATTCTTTTAACATGGAGATTGGTGTATACCTTTCTTTATCTGCTAGTAAAGTTTGAGTATTTTGTAAAAGAACATATGTGACAATATTGGTAATGCGAAATGATTGCTGGATGTTAAATACATATTGTAGGGAGCTGGGTTCTGGTTGAGGCACCCCTCCACTTTTTGCCTGTTTTTTTAGATGTAACTTTGACTGCCGTGCACTGGGTTCCAGCTAACCAGGTCCCCAGTGCCAGTGTTCCTTCTATAAAACAAGACACCTGGTCACTTGATCCCCAAGTGACCATCCCTTCAGTGCCTCTGTAGGTCCCTAGTAAATGCTACCTGGTCTCTAGGGCATGGGTACTGAAGACAGTCCCTCAGAGCTGCAGTACAACTTGTGCCACTCTGAGGATCTCAGCACCATCCTTATGCAGACTGCCATTGCAGGATACGTGACAGGATGCTCCCAAAATTGAGACTGTGTGTGCCATGTCCCTAATAAAACTGCCTGTAATATCTGTAAGCCACCCCTACAGCAGACCTTCAGGACTAAGGCAGGGTGCATTATATTACAAGTGAGAGCATAGATCCCTGAGCAAATATGCCCCTACTATGTCTTTGTTGATTCTTAGACATAAAAAAGTGTACAGGGAAGCCATTTCAAATACATGTGCTGGACACGGGTCACTACGGGTTCCCCAGCTACATGAGAGCTTCTCTGAATCTAGGGATGTTTCGCTTGATTCCAGTGATGGATTTATTAATAAATGCACCCACAGGGCACCTTAGAGGTGCCCCTTGAAAAACCTACCAACTGCTGGTGAGCTCCCTGACAGGTTCTGGCCAGTCTGCCACCAACAGGTAAGAATCTGACCTCCCAGGTGGAGAGCCTCCTCTCGCGAGAGGCCAGGAACAAAAGCCTGTCTGGGGTGGGGTGTTACCCACACCTCACCACAGGATGACCTGCATTCCAAGACAGAAGTTTCAACTAAGGTCACGGCCTTCAGTATGTAGATCTCGCCTTACTCAGAGGAAGATGCCAACCTCCTACCCCAGGGCCCACCTGGCACCTGGACAGGCGGGAAAATTAGCTATGCAGGAGGCGAGTCACACTTCCAGACTGAGAATACCCCTTAGGGTACCCAGCCTGAAGTAGACACAGCTTAGGAAACTCCACTATCTTGCTTGTGGTAGAATTTAGGTACTCTGGACAGGGTGATACCCACTCTCCACAGGAAGTCTTTAACTTGTGGGTGTAGTTACCCCGAGGGTAAGTAGCCCATTGGCTAGTACCCTTCACTCCCCTTAAGCCCCCAAAATTGAGTTTCTAGGGGACCCCCGATACCAGATCTTCACTGGACACAAAAGGAGAAGTGGACGAGACGCCTGCTGAACCTGAGAACTGAGGAGCACGACTGACTTGGTGCCAACCCCGCCGGCCTGCCTGCTGCACCTGACCCTCGAGCAGCAGCTGACCTGTCCTGCTGCTGCAACCTCCAAGAAACTGGGACAGTTGCCAGTGTTCCGCAAATCACCAAGAATAACTACCTTGGAATAGAGGAGCTGCATGTGAAGGCAATCAAGAAAGAACTGAGTGGACTAAGACTGAAATAAAATCCAATACTGGACATCATGGCTGCATCTGAGTCACCTAGCCTCTGTGGAGGTGAGACAACTTTGTCAGCGTGGTCCCCAGGCCTGCCAGAAGAGAAGCCTACTCTGTCCATGCCCACTGCGGACTTCACGAAGGCTTCTGCAGACCCCCCTGCAACCGCAAGTGGCCAGGAGACAAAACACAATGCCCTGGGACACCTCTGCACCTGTCTTTCCCAGACCCAGAATAGGAGAACCAAGGGAGTCCCCACGTATTCCCACCTGACCCCATTTGCTGACTGGGTCAGACTGGACCCCCCCGTCCATGCCTGAATCATGTTTCTGCAGGTCCCCCTGCAAATGTGTGGAACTCCAGTGCTAGACTCCATGCCAGAAGACACCCCTGCACCATTGCCCTACAGCCCAAGGAGTGGACTGACGGTGTCTCCACATGCCCCAGTAGCTCAAGGGTTGAGCCCCCCCTCAAGGCTTACCCTGTCCTTCCCGTCCATCCCTGCAGCAGCTTTGTAACTGGACCAATCCCCATAGACTTGAATGGGACACTGAGGCAGAGGCCTCCTGACAAACTCGTACCACCATCCGGCCGCCAGTGCGACCAGAACACCGCCGGCCCTATTAGGAGTTCACCGCAGGACTGGCTGCGGTGAGGAAGGCCTTAACATTGACACCGGCTCGGTTTCGAGCCGGCAGCAATGTAGCAGTGCAGTGGGTGCAGCAGCACACGTCGCACTTTCCACTGTCTGTAATTTGGGCAGTGGAAAGTGAGACGGGGCTGTCCATGGGGGCCCCTGCACTGCCCATGCCTATAGCATGGTCAGTGCAGGGGCCCTAATGGGTCCTCCGGCACCACCTTTCCGCCAGCCTTTGCATAGGGGAGATACCGCCATGCAAAGGCTGGAGGAAAGGGGACTCATAATCCCCAGGGCAGTGCCACTTGCTGATTGAGACTGCCGAGACTGCATCCTGGTGGTGTCAGCGGTCCGACCGTGGAGGGTCCGCAACGGTCGTTATGTGGCGGTCAGACCGCACCGACCGCGGCGGTCTGGCAGACACCGCGAGTCTGGGGGTATTAAGACCGCCAGACTTGAAATGAGGGCCTGAGTGCCGTAGCACACCTCTGCACACGGATGCACCAGAGCTCCCCGAGGTGACCTATGGGTGTGACCTTGGCCCTTGGCCCTTGCCCCAAAACCCCCTTCAGTGCAGGAGATTGGTCGTGTAAGTCGTTTTGCTATACCTGGATTGCCGTCTTTGTTTACCACCATAGGACTAAATTGCAGTTTTGAAAATTGCACTGTCTATTTTTGAAAACTCTAAAAATTCATAATTTGAAATGTACTCACCTGACTCCGGTGATCATGGTATCAATGTGTACATAAAAATATGTGTTATTTTTATAAATTGGTGTTGGATTTCTTAATCGAGTGAATATATCACTACACGAGCGTATGCCTTACATGCTTAGCACTACCCTCTGATATGCCTGACTGCTCAATCACACTACCCAAAAAGAGAGCACTTGGGATGTAATTTGTGTCTCTGTGATACCTCTGTGGATTGCTTGGACTCTTTGCACAGTACACACCATTTTGATCCACTATATAGAGAGCCAGCTTCTACATCTACAAATGAACTGTGTAAATATTTCAAAATACATCAGCAATTATGAATGCATAAATGGATCACTTTTTTGTAATTCTCAAGTGTGAAGGGGACAAAGATTTTAATAGGATCAAAACAAATCAAGAGACTTTACTAGGTGATGCACAAATGCTAAATATTTACTGAAACGCGGTTTCCATGCATAATCTTTTCTGCGCTTTATAGTATTATCAGTAGAACTGTATGCCTTATCAAATTTAGTAGCAATTTGAATGGAGAATGTGCTGTCTGTCAATGACTGTGTGCTACCACACCAGATTTACAACAATGTGCTTCAAAACGCACCACCTTCTACACCCTTGCAACCCACGGTTGTGGTTCATTTGCCACTCGTCCTTTGTCTGATATCTGTTTTTTTCACAGTCCTTATGTGATGTAACATTGATGGCAACACCCCACTCTGAAAATTGTTCCAGCTCCACTGCTTTGCTGTTCTGTAATCCTTTGACAATATTTCAATTGCTCTGGTACTGCAAACTGTGTGTTTGCTTGGCACGCTCAGGTTAGTGTATTGTAATGCAATGTTTTATATTGTTTTGCGGCTATTCAAACCGTTATTTACATTGATACATGCTTGCCTATCAAACAATAGTTTCTTCCTTCTTATTTTGACATAACTCTTATATATTTATTCGGTATAAAATGTATTATTCTATCACATACTCAAGTTTTATTTGTAAAGTAATAATGCTGCATCACTTTTTAAATGTCCATAAAGTTTAGCATTACAAGTTTGCACAGCATCGTCACATGACTATCCATTAAGGAAGGTGGTGTGAAACCTATCAAAAACAAAAACACCTTAAATTGACCACCGGGGAGGATCGGTAAAATAACCGCACCGGGAACATCGATTATCCAGTTGACATCATTGCTCGTGTACAGGACAAAATGTGAATTATTAATTGCAAACGATTTTGCAAGAGCCTGTAGTCGTTTGGTGGTGAAAGTGCTGATGATTACCATAGTCCTGAAAGAGTCGAACATTATTCACGTCATTCACCAGGCACCCAGAATGTTCCTGGTGGAGTCAGACAGCAGAGAAGAGATGACAAACTGTATCAGATTTACCTCTGAAGGAACACTCCCAGTATGCAGTAAGCACTGATTTGTGAATTTGACAATATGAATATTTATAAATAAGGATGACACGTGCACAAAACATTGTATCAAGTATCTGTGACACACCTGCCCATGGTGTCTTCCAAAGCAGTGCGCAAACCTTATGAACAGGTTGCCCAATTTAAGAGACAGGTCCTGCTCCGAAAGCACTCTTGCCTCACTGTTGTAACAATGTTAATTTCACTTTCTTTCATACTGTTCCTGTTATCTCCTCCTCCTTTTTCCCTCCCCTCCTCCACATGTGGTTTGTTCCGCGCTGTGCGCTGTTGTCGTTTAGAACCTCAGTGTCAGGATACAGTTGACCTGAGCAGAGCTAGGAAGCTTATCTTTTTATTGGAAGCCAGCTTTGCTCCCGTTTAAAGCAAGCAGCTCTTCGTTCCTGAATCCTTTTCTTAAGGCACGACGCCTTTCCTCTCTTCCTCTTTGTCAATGAACAAAGTAATTGGAAGAGCTTTTCATAAGCTTCACATGCACGTTTAAACTCAGCTGTTTGTCTCTAACTTTGCACATTCTTTGTATCAGCTATGGCACTGGTGGATATGAGCCAGTCGATGTTGTTCCTCATTTACTTACCTTGGGAATGATTGGATCAAGGTATTTGACACTTATTGCCCATAGAAGAAGAACAATTCTCTCCAATCCCCAAGCAACACATTTTATTACACAATCTTGGAATACAAGGAAGGAATGTTTTTGAAGACTTAATAGAATCTGCATTAGATGAAGGGGATAGTGAAGCTGCTCACTAAAAAGTGTATTAAAGAACAATTACAAAATTAGAAAAACAATATAGCGTTAACATCAATGTGGTCCTTGAAAGAAACAAGTTCTTTAGCAGAAGTCAAAGTAAAAGTGAAAAATGTGCAACTTATATTGCAGTACTGAGATAGTTATCTGAAACTTGCAAATTTGGAACCTTAATGGACTTTAGAGACCAGTTAGTCAGATGACCAATGATCCCAAATACAAGAGAGGCGATTAGCTCTCAATCCTGAATAAGCTGAAGCTGTAAACATTGCCAAAAGCCATTTGCGTAAGAGAAATGAAAGAATTGAGTGAGTCTCTCTAGGTTACCAATATCAATAATGTTATGGATTTGGAAGAAGCGTGTAAGATAAGAAATGTTCGTGGATCCTGACATAAACCTATGTAGCATAAGTGTAAGTGTTTTATTTGTGGCAATAGGAACCAATTAGTCAATAACCCCAACAGTCCTGCTAAGGGTGTGGTGTGCAGAAAGTGAAACAAAAGGGGTCCCTTTGCCAAAGTTTGTAGGGGTTCAGAAAACAAGGAAGTCCATAACATCGGAGCTGAAGAAATTGAAGAAAAGAGTAAATATTTGTTCTAAGTAGATGATACTGAGAGCATAAAGGCCTCCTACCCCACATGCAACATTCCTATGGATGGGATTCTGTTCATGTTTTTGCTGATTCTTGCTCTCCGTATACCTTTATTGAAAGAAAAACCTTTGACAAGGAACTAGTATGAAGGGCTACATGCTAGAGTTCCCCGTCGTTCATCCAGATACAATAAGGATGCCATAGCTCTGGGTGGAATGATTAAAATGCATATATCCTTCAAGAGCGGGCATACTGTGAGTGAGGTCTATTTCTCCAAATGGGGTTCAAATTTATTGGGCTGGAAGTACCAAATTCGATTCACAGAGCAGGTGCTGTTTGTGGATTGTTCTCCGGCAGGAAGGATTGTATGTGGTGAATTTCCAGAGGTATTCATGGATAAAGTGGGCTTATTGAAATATTTTGTTCATAAAATTAAAATAACATCTGATGCTGTTTCAATCAGGCACACACATTGTCCAATTCCCCTTATAACAAGGGAACCATTAAAAAAAGAATTGAACTCTTAGGAAAGCTGAGATATTATTAACAAAATTGAAAGCTCTGAATGGCTTGCCCTCATAGTAATAGACACAAAAAAGGAAAAAATATAGATATTTTCATTTAGCTAAGAGATTTAAATCCAAACATTTGAGTGGTTACTTCCTTTCCCAAACTTAATGAATTTGATTATCCTTTTACGTGATGTCAAAATGTTCAGTTTCCTTGACTTATCCTTGGCCTACTACCAAGCAGCCCTTCATCCTGAATCCAAACCTCTAAAATCCTTCATCACACCAGTAGTGCTTACCAATTTAGTAGGGTGCCCTTTGGTCTTCCAACCACCACAGCAATATTTTATAGGGTAATGCAACACATACTTAAACACATACAAAATGTCATTTGCTTCCAAGATGACATGTTGATTTTTGGGTCATCTGAAAACGATCACAAAAACACCTTGACAAGAGTCCTAAATATCCTCAGGGGTGAAGATCTAACATAAAGAGAAATAATTGTAAAACTGGGGTATGATCCGTTGCATGTCAGGGACATATTATTTCAAGGTAAGGCATCAAACCCAAGTGGAACCTAGTTGATTCCTTAAATCTTGTACATTCCCCATCCAGCAAAGAGGAATTAAAGTCCTTTTCGGGACTAGCAGATTACATGTCCAAATTTTCGTATCATTTTGCTGATAGAACCCAACGTTTAAGAAAAGGCTGCCCCTTCGAAGGGGGCACAAATCAATAAAAAAGCTTTCAGTATTATAAAAGAGCCCATCATTAATGCTCCCAACATAGTAACTTTAATATAAAATTTAAAACAGTACTTACAACTGACACAAACAACAAGGATTTGGGTGCCATCGATCATGTCCACGTCACTTAAGGAAGCTGAAATGGATTACTGCACTATAATAAATAAGTACTAGCATTCTTTTGGGCGACAAATCACTTTAGGCTTTTCCTTTGAGGAGTACCTTTTAGCCTGGGAACCAACCACAAGTATATAGTATCAGTATTTTCCTCCAGAGGATAGAAAGTGCTACATCTCGAATGGCCAGGTGGGTACTCGGGCTGCAGGGCCATAATTTCAAAACAGAATAGCTTCATGGAACAAAAAACAATGGAACTGACTGACTCTCTAGATTAACAGTAGACAGCCAAGTGCATGAAACCGAGACCCTCAATGAAAGCTGCTTGCCCAGTTCTATTCCTGCCATTTCTTGAATAAGAATTGAAAAGTTGCTTGCTGCACAACAATATTTTACCCCAAGTAAGAGAGAGAATTCTTAACAGCTGAACAGAAAAATGCAAAAAATAGCCAGATTCTTTTCATGCCTATCAGAATGTGAGGAATAAACTATCCATATAGGGGTAGCCCTGACCACATGTCCAGCAAAATTGTACCTCCAGAAGGAATAAGAGATCGCATACCTGAGTTAGCTCATGAACGACACCTAGGCACAAACCAGACCAAGAAGAAGGTTTAAGCTGAAAATCTGTTTCCCAAGATGGATGCTATTATAGAGAGCATGGTTAGAGATTTCTATCCATGTGGGCTATGTGATAAATTAAAGTTCAGTTCAGGAAGCAGTGCCTGTAATGACTTAGAACACATTGGTCACCCTATTTGTTGAGGCTCAATGATTTGGATAGGTCCCTAGGCAGCTACATACCAACATAACAAGAGTCCTCTTAACAGTCAGAAAAAGCCTAAAACTCATATATGCCATACAGTCAAACCTGGACCTCACCCTTTCTCTCTAAGGAAATTCCATCTGCTCCACCCCAAACAACCGGATGCCTGCCTTATTCACCCATCAAAAAACTATCTGTTCGCTTTCCATATTCTCCATCTCAAGAGCATCTTCTGGGAGAGACCACCATTCCAACAAGAAAGAACAAAAGAGAATTACTAGGTTTCTGCTCCAGTGCAAATGGATGCAAACTGGTGCAAGGTATGTATTTTCCAGCATAAAGTCATTTTGCATTACAAAGGTGCCTTTTTCACAGTGAAAAACACTTTGCTCCGCTTTGCATCACATAGGTGTTACTGTTGTGTTATTTGGGCAGTCAAAGCAAAACACACATATTTTGACAAAAAGCCCATTCTAATAACATGAATGCTTTTTTGAAGCAAGTGCACAGCACACATCCAGGCTATATGTTCGGCCATCTAATTTAGGTGGGTGGATTTATAGTCATTTTTACTGTATTTCACTGCCAGACAAACCCTGGTGGTAAAAAGCAGTACAAATCTGTAAACGCCTCCCCCGGTTTGGGATTTTCTTTTTAAAAATAAAGAATACATTAGATGTACAGATATATGTGTTGCTGGAACCGTGCATCAAACTTAAAAAAGCATTGACAGGAACTGCTGACACTGCATTTCCTACCATTTCTTTAGAAATAACGGCTGGCTTGGCAGTCATTTCTAAATTTGGCGGGCAGGGACTCCGTCTACCAAGATATAAATCAGGCTGGCAGTTACCATGTGAAAAATAATGTATAGATTTTACTAGATTTAACATTTGGCAATGACCTAGTGCCTCATAATAATTATAAAAGGTTTATGACTGGAAGATACAGTGGCTGGAATCAGGGATCCATCTTACATCACTCCATCACTCCATCAAAATACAGCCATTATGAGAACTTGTGCCAGAAATGGGGAACAACCATGTGCCCTGCAAATACCTGGTCATGTGAGAATGGGATAGATACACTGACATTTACCATCTGCATTGGCCTAGTGCTAAATGTCTGTGATTTAATTCTCCTGGACACCTAAAAGTATACACTTACAGGAGCAGACATCGTCTTGAGGATGAATCTAATTAACATTCAAAAGAAAGAAAATTGCTATCTGAACATCTGGAAAAATGATTCAGAGAATAGGTGGTGCCTCATGAGGCCCAGATGAACTGACATATGAGTTCACCTATGGCTTTTCCATCAATTTAGGTTTGTTACACTGAAATGGTCAACCACGACCTGATGACCTTATGACATACTTTTCCTTGAGAAACCAAGGAACACTGACTCTATTGAATGAACTTGATGTCTGTCAAAATGGAATCAACACTCCCATCCATCTCCATTATAGTTTCGTAAGATTTTTCAGTTCCCAGAGCCCAACAGTTTCAATAAAGATAGATGCATTGGCAGATAGTCTAGGGAGCTTTCACGCTAATCTGAAATCCTTCATGCTATCATTTCCAGAGATCCCAATATTAAACATAAAATATTTTAAAATTGGGGTCCCTCTCCTTATATCCAAAAATAATTATGAAATGAGTTCTGAAGAATATAGATCTAGAGAGTAAACTTATCTCAGTCTCAGGATGTCTATATATGGACATTTAAATGATTACAAAACACCACATTGATTGGTGCTCTCGCTGTCAAGCTTTTTATCTGTATAGTGTATAAATATTTAGTATGTTTGAATAGTCCTACATCTTCAGTTTTTAGACCTGATCTGAGGTGTCTATGGAAATGAATTGAGATGACACATGAATTGAAGTTGCTTATTGTTTACAAATAAATGAAGAATATATTTTCCAAATATAAATGTAGATTAGATATTCTTGCAGCAACTGTGATAAGTGTTGATAAAGGGGGTAATTAGGCTAGGCAACAGACATGTTCAGTGCTGCAAGATCTGGGGAAGTAACTGCAGAGTTTCAATAGACTAATTGGGAAACAATTTGAGATGTTATTGCAGTAATCCAAGTAGGATGTTCCCCATAAAAATGCTCATGCAATTCTGTGTTAGAAATGCAGAAAAGCATGGACTTTCATAGCAAGTATAGAGGATAGAATGAGTTTTTAGCCACTGTCTTCACTTGAGGAATAAAACATCGAGCGCTGACAAACAGCCTGCCAAGGTTGCGAATCTCTTTGCTCACAGGGAAATGAGCATGGCCAGGTTCCATGAGGGGAATTTCAGAATTCACAATGTTTAGGCACATCCAGTTCAGCTGCATTCAGTGTTTGGCCTGTTTCGGGCAGGTGTTCCTGTTCTGTTGTTTCTCAGACTATTCCTCCTGTTTGAAAAATATATGTTTTTCTTTTTCATTTGATAACCTTTGGTTAAATTTAGGATGGAAAGTGGTTGAAGTGTAGCCTCAATGCCTTTTTAGATTTTGAACAGTTCCTTGCAGGAGTTGCTTGACTCCGTAAATTTGCTGATTTGTCTCCTGTTAAGGGCTGGGTGAAATTTAAACACTGCCCTCAAAGTTAAATGGGGAACCTCACCCTTGATGAAATTGGGAGAAGTTTCATGCCTTCATCTGAGGCAAAGTTGAACCCACCCATGGTCGTTGTAAGGCAGGATACCAGTTAGTCTGAATGGCAGCCTTCAAACCTTCCCAAAAATCGGTGATAGAGAGAACATCATGGGGGCAGGCATCAGGAGTTTGGAGAACCCAAAGGTGCCACATTAGACAGATAGTCATCTTTTTATTAATCTATTTGACAGATTTACACTTTGCAAAGCTCAAGAAGGTTTAAAAAACTGTGGAGTCAGAATGTCTGATTTCACAACTTCACATAGTTCTGTGTCAAACAGACTGTAATACTAGGGAGTGCTTGAGGTGAGCACTGAGGACTGCAGGTCATTTACTTTTTATTTACTATCTTTCCAGTGTCCTTGCTTTAGGTAGACAGTGATCACCCATGCACCACCTGTTTTCCTACCTGGGGTAAAGCTTGCCATGAAAAGGGGTATCATTGTGTACAGAGCAGTGGTAGCTTAGCTTCTTTTACTAGGTGGGGCAAAAATGTTGTGAGAGTACTATAAGCGGCCCTCATGACCAGCAGTGTTTTTGTCACTGGTCTGGATGGGTTTTACTCTACATACTCTTTGGAAAGAATAACCTATGTTTGAGTGGTGGCTTGGGTTTGGTGGTCATCTAACAATCTCATCATTCTTTCATTTTTATGTCGTTTTATGCTTTGAAATGCATTTCTTCTTCCAAAGGATTTGGATGTGTTCCTTTTTACCTTTCAGGCACGTTTGTGTTTTCTGTGATTTTTTTTCCCACTGGGTAATCAATACTACAACTCTCACACTTCTATTTTTTTAATAGGTCTCAGTCAGATGAGACTGCTCGTGTAAATTCATACCAAGCAAAGATTGTAACGAAGAAGCATGGTCAGTGTTTCCATAATTTCAGGTACATGTAAACCAACCAGTTGCAACAAAGAGGTCGATATTGCAGCTGTGAGAACTATAGATAACATTGGTTCCCCAGGAAATATGTTAGAATTAAAATTGTTCATGTAGAGAAACAATGCAAAATGTACACTTCTATGGTATTAGAACAGGGCGATAGCCTTCAGCAAGAAATAATCATGCAAAGGTCAAATACATTCTTCAAAAAATGTGTATTATATTTAAAAATATTTAATGATTTCAATTGTAGGTGTAACAAAACGGCAGACAGTGCTGACCGCACAGCGCACAGTGGCTGGTGAACACACATGTACAGCGCAACCAGAAAGATACAGATGGACACTAAGTCAAAATATAGTCAGGGGCAAGACTCTGTTTGCTTTAACGCAAGGACAGATTCCAGTATCCAGTTTCCTACTGAATGTCGATGTTTGAACCTAAGCAGGCAAAGTGTCCTAAGGTCTTATCAGGACAAATGCAGACTTAGGGGGTTATTACAACTTTGGAGGAGGTGTTAATCCGTCCCAAAGGTGACGGTAAAGTGACAGATATACCACCAGCCGTATTACGAGTTCCATAGGATAAAATGGACTCGTAATACGGCTGGTGGTATATCCGTCACTTTACCGTCACTTTTTTGCGACGGATTAACACCTCCTCCAAAGTTGTAATAACCCCCTTAATTTATTCATAACCTACAAAAATGAGAATTCGTCCAATTAGACCAAGGTCGGGGAAAAGGGCAAGCATGGAAACACAAAAACTATCTTAGACAATCTACAACGTACAATAGAGTAGTTCCATTCCATCAACTTAGGCTACAAGATAGACCCAATCCACAGAGGTACTGCAAAGTATAACGAGGATATTATATGTCCATATTTAAGCCCTCACTTGTGAGAACGGGAATTTGAGTCGGGCATAATGCCCACCCCTTCCCTCATTGTTATAAATAGCATATTACAGTTCATGGATCTACAGAGATGAATTTTCTCATGCTGTTTTGCATAGATATTTTAAACAAAGTTATTTAAACAGACTCAGAGAACCAGACAACATTGTCATGCAGTACAATATCACTCTATTGGCCTTGGAAGTAGGTTCAAGTTTTTGACTCTCTGATGTTATTGTAAAATAAATAAAGAGATAATTAAATAAATAAATACCTAGTGTTGTTTACTACCATTGTTAGGTGCTAGGGGGAGGGGGTGGGGTCCATGAATCATGATGGACAGGGCCTTTAGTGAGCCAAGACGTCCCTACCTTCATCAGTGGATCTACTTAAATGGTTAATGCCATGTTGCATTGTCATTTGCATTGTCATTTGCAGTAGTTGTAAACAAAGGTAGGTAACCATAACCAGAACACAATCAGTTAAATCCATGCAGTGAGGTAGAAATACAATAATAAGGCCTTGTTAGAATGGCCACAGTCGCTTTCCTCTGTAAAGTTACTGTAGAATGGAATGGAATGGAATGTGTGAGCAATTAAGAATTGTTTTATCATTGCTAATCTGTTCTTTGGTAGTGGCATGGAATATGATCTCAGGTAGATTTAAAGGAAAGGAGTAAAGCAAAATGATGTAGCCCACGGCACAATGTAATGAGGAGCCCCAGCGTCTCCTATGTCTCACATATATTAATTTACCATGACCTGAATGCTCCCCCACCTCCGCTGCAACAGAGTTTGCAGGGGCTTGTGTTATGCCCCTGCTTTATAGTGACACTTGACATCTCCAGGGTTCGGTTCTCCCACTCACTCTGGTCAATTTGTTCAAAACGCCGGAGGTCGTTAAATGGTTGAATCTTCAAAAAGGAATGGTAAGAAGCATGTGCAATCAGAACATAGATACCTTACCGCATTAACAGAATCTCCAAGAGAATGCATATTTGGTTACATCACTTGTACTTGTTGTCCATGAGCGAAAATATTGAAGTAACATAAGCATTTTCTAGTACCAATATTACATTCTATTTTTTGATTACGACACCACTGGAACATTTTGTCATAAAGTTGTTTTTTTGAGATGCACAGTCTATGATGATTACATAGCAGAACCAATGTTAAGTTTCTTGTTTAATCATCTAGTCACAGTAGAGTCACTATGGAGTCTGGACTTCCTTTATAATTTCTGTAATATCTTTCTTATCAGGGCTGAATCTGACTTTAAGGATTTTTTTGTTTGTGCTGAGGTTTCTGTAATTCTTAGCTTCCTCAAAGCATGACTGTGCACCTTTGTTTGCATTATTAGATTGTTGCTGGAGGGTGAACACAATATAAATCAAAATCTACAAAGAAGAAGGACCATTTCAGCTGACTGCAAAAAGTCTGCTTGCAGATTTTAAGTGCTATAGATTGTGGTGTTGTGTTTGGGGAAACATAGCCCATTCAGCAATATGTTCTTTATTTGTAATTTTGCACTTTTTATAACATTTCGTGATGTAAGTGGCACTGTGGTTTGTTGGCCTTTTATTGGTATTTCTGTGATGGAACTGTGACATACTTCCAGTTGAATGAAGCTGGCCTCGCATAAATCCCATATGAAACCTTTGAGTGATATAGTTATGAATCTGAATGGAACACCTTTTTAAGGTTACAGAGGTATTTTCTGCCATTATAATCCAACAGAATGGCACATTTTAATGCATCTGAAGTATACTTTGGTAAATTTTACTTGAAGATTCCCTTTGAATGTGTAATATGCATTACTAAACCATAACGATCTTTTAATTTTTTTACTAAAATTCTGGAAGGCTACTTAGATACTACAATCCCATTTAGGGGTCTACGTGAATTCCAAAAGGGGTACTTTGGTCCCAGCAAAGTTGATGGAAAAGACAAGGATATGCCTTTTCCTCAATTTCTTCAGTTTTGATCTCATCTTAAACTCTATTACTGCCTGCAATTCTTCAACATGCTCCACAATGATGCCCGAGTAAATTAAAGGAGCATTATTTATGTGAATATTAATAATACAGAATAATCCTGGCACAGTTTACTGATAGAATAGTGATGAATCACACTTTTTAAGCAAGATTATTTGGATTACATAAAATGATTTCTGTTCCAAGAGCTCTTATCATCAATCTCCCCATTCTACTCATCCATGTTACCTAAAAGATGGTAAGCACAGATCTAATTCAGAAAACATCTGAGTGACTTTCATCTAATAATGAAGAAGTTAAGGCTCTAACATGCCATTTTGGGTAAATGTATTTTTGCTCAATAAGCTATTTAGCTATTCTTTTTTGGGGATGAAGAACAAAGAAGACGACACTGAAAATTAGTGTTGTTCTTACAGTAACATTGTCATAAACTTCATAATTGCTTTAGTTTGATTTTCCAAAATATATTGTGCTGTGTGGTAACATGTCCTTTGCTATAGCTGAACATACAATGTAGATGACGCCTACAGGCTTCTTTATAATCTAAAACATTGGAAAGCCTTTGTATTGTCCAGGCTTAAGTCCTCCAGGGACTATATGTGGACAAGTAGTGTCTGCAAGCAATTGGCAATTAGACTTGTGCAATGACTTACATATTCTCTGAAAAAGTTTGATGGAACAAGAATGAACGTGCATCGATTTGCGTAGCTGCTGCTCCCCAATCAATTTAAGCTGTGTGTTTGATTAGCTAATGCACAGCAAATACTAGATGAAATGTGAGCATCTGTTAAAATGTAAATGTGCATGTTGCATGTGTCTTCTTCTACAGGTTAGGACTTTAACTCTGATGGAAGACATGATAGGTTGCTACATGATAGGCAAACCAGCTACCAATTTCAGGAACTAAGGGCCAGAAGTAACAAACATTTGTGAGTCGCAAATGGCCCAATTCGCTATTTGCGACCTCACAAAATCTGAAATGGGATGCAAAAATCCCATTTCCGAAATGCACATATCGATGCGAGCCATTACCGACTCGCAAAATTTGCGAACTGATTTTGCGACCCGCAAATAGGAAGTCGCAAATTGCGAGTCGCAAACCATATGCAAAAGCCAGTCGCAAATTGCGACTAGTCGCAAAAAGCCCATTTTGCACATCCAGATTACCACTGATTCAGAGCAGGTGGTAACCAGAACCAAAGTATAAAAGGAGACCCAGAAGCCATCTGGGTGACTCAAAATGACTGAACTGTACGTGATAGCATGGAGGAGGAGAGTCCAGGCCACCCAGCAGAGGAGGAGGAGGCAGAGACAGGAGAGGATATACCGAACCAGGCAGACACTATTTCAACAAACTGAGGAGGAGATATATGACAAATATAGACTGAGCAGTGCTGCGATCTTAGAATTAATTGAACTACTGAATCCTCAGCTTGAACGACAGACAATGTGCGGCAGCGCCATCCCTACACATGTGCAAGTGCTATGCTCACTGCACCTCTTGGCCTCGGATAGCTATCAGGGGGTGATTGCTGTGGCAGGTGGGGCATCCCAAAGTTCACTCTCACGATTCTTCAGATCATTCCTAGATGCCATACTCACACACATGTCCAGATATATATACCTACCCAGGAATGAGGCAGAAATTAACAGCACCAAGTTGGACTTCTACAGAATTGCCAACTTCCCCCATGTTATAGGGTGTGTGGACGGGACACATATACAAATCTGCCCTCCTGCAAATCTGGAATATGTGTTCTGTAATAGGAAATGTACCCACTCACTAAACATCCAGGTGGTATGTGATGCACATAATATCATTACTGACATTGTAGCTAAATTTCCAGGGAGTACACATGACTCATACATATTCAGGCACAGTGGGATACATCAACGTCTAGAACGTGGGGAGTTTGGAGATGGATATCTATTCGGTATTGCTGACTACACCCTGAAGCCTTACATACAGGTCACTGTGGAAACCATTCCTGTCCTGCTAAAATTGCTTAGATTTGTCAAACATGTGACAGTGCATATGCCCTGAGACCATGGATACTTACCCCGTACCTTATACCTGGCAATGAGAACGAGAGGCGATATAACAGTGCACATCGGTGGACCAGAACTGTCATTGAGAGGACCTTTGGCTTGTTAAAGGCAAGATTCAGATGCCCCCACAAAAGTGGAGGTGCACTCCAGTATGCCCCAGAAACAGCATGCAAGATTGTCACCGCCTGTGCAATCCTACACAACATTGCCACCAGACGTGGCCTACATCTCACCCCTGAAGACACAAACACGGAGGATGAGGAGCAAGAGCTACCACACCGACAGCCTGGGGATAGAAGCATCACAAATGAAGGCAGACAGAGACGGAACCACATTGCAACCCAATACTTTGGCAGGTACGTGGCAAATGTCACCACACTCACTAATGTCAGACACACATAGCCCAGTTGTGTAGTGAAACAAACAAAACCTTTTTATTACTAAACTATGTGGAAAAAGAATAGTGCTGTATGTCACAGTCTGTAATTGTCCAATTCAAATGAAGACACATTGTAATTCATGTGCCTCATGTACAGTGAAGTCTGGTGGCTCACACCCTCCTCCTATAGCGGCCACCATGGCTCATCCCTGGTGGGTCCCCTGCCCCCTGCCGTACACTACCACTCCGTAGCACACGGGAGTCGCTGGCAGACACACTACTGATGGTTGACCCCTCCTCGCTGTCCTGAGCGGTCTCCCCTGTGCCCCTTGCAGCCTGCCTACTCTCCATAAGGTCCACCGCATGGCTGATGCGGCCAAGTCCTCGTGCCACATCGCCAGTGAAGTTCCACCTGTAGGCTGACTGTACGTCTTGAGAGGCCTGTAGTATTTGTAGAAAGATGCCCAATAGATGCAGCCAGGCGGTCAAAACGTGCCGCATTGTGGGGCTCCCTGCGCCTTGAATGTCCTAGGTCTGCCACTAGTTCAGTCACCAGATGTTGGATGGCCTGTGTTAAATCCCCCAAATGTTCATTCATTTGGTTGAACTGACTGTTCACATTCGCCAGCCCATGTGTCATGCTGCTCTGCATTCTATTGAGGGTTCTGGTGATGGTCCTTAATTGTCTGTTTTGCAGGCGCTGACCATGGATGAGCGATGCCTCCAAGCCCGCGAAGACTGCTTCCCCTACCTCCTCCTTGGGCACCGACTGAACTCTGTGCCGGCATCTGCGCATTCGTCCAGCTGCTGGCTCTGTGCGCCTCTCTGTGGGGCTGGGCCCTGGTGTTGTCTCTGCTGCCCCCATGTCCTGCGGTTGTTCCTCTATGGACCCTGGTGGTGTCCTGCTGGGCCCTGCAATTTTACCAGCAGCCTCCTGCAGTGTCTCTGGCCCATGTTTTCCTCCCTGCCTGATGTCGCTGCTGGGGGTGTCTTGTGGGAGACCTGTGGGGCATAGGGGATACACTGTCAGTCTCTCACATCTGTTTTATGCCTCATAATAAACATTTGCCTATAGTCTGACTACTGTACTATATTGCCCATAATGCACTATTCTAGAGGTTGCTAGACTGGAATGGAGCTAGTCTGGTGGTGCCTGCTGCTGTGTACTGGGATAGTGTGCATACTGCATTTGTGGGTGTCAAAGCATATCTCATGGTATTCACTTTTGGATGTCCCTGGCGCTGAACTGTCCAGTTCTCCCATGCCAATGACGGCCTCTGGCTCCAGGGTCTGCTCAACCATGCTTTCCAGGGCTGTGGGTGGTGGGACAGTGGATGGGCCTCCACTGGTGCCCCTCTTCTCCCTCATGCGCTCCGCAACCCTCTCCTTCGTCCTGGAGCGCAGGTCGTACCACAGTTTCTGAATTTCCTCAAGGGTGCGGTGGCTCGCCCCTATGGCATTGATCTTGTCCTGTATCTGCTGCCATATCCTTTTCTTTTGAGTGTCTGGGACACTCATTGCCGCCTTCCCAAAAAGTTCATCGTGGTGCAGGCAGCATTCTTCATTCAGCACCTCCAACTCTTTGTCGGAAAACTTCACTTTCCTCCTCCTGCCAGCACTGCCTGTCTCCTCTATTGTTGCTGCAGCTCCTCTCTCCTGGGTGTGGCACAGCAGTTTGAAATGGGTGTGGTGCTCCCTCCTCCCAGGTGTATTTGATGACTTCCTGGTTCTGATGTCATCACCAAGAGCCAGGAAGTGGGTTTCCAAACTGTTGTGCTGCACCTGCAGGCAATTTGCGAATCAGTCACAATTTGCAACACCCTTCTCGCACATTGCCATCTCGCTTTTAGATAGGTCGCAAATTGCGACCTCGCTAAAAGCGAAGGACGCAAATTGCGGTACGACACCTCTGCGACTCGCAAATTGGTATCGCAAATATTTCTTGAATTTGATTTTGCGAGTCGGAAATAGCGATTCGCATGGGGTCGCTATTTCCGATTCTCAAAATTTTTCCTACCTACATCTGGCCCTTGATTGTTTCTTTTTCCATCTATACTGGAAGTCTCAGTTCCTTATCATATGATGGAAAGTATTCATGATTTTTTTACCTTTGTGTATGTGATTATTACATGTTAAAAAGTCAGACCAACATGGTCTATAAAATATTCATTTGCAGTGATAGCACCCTTTCGTGTAAAAAAAAGAGGCTCCACCTATTGTCTTGTGTTCTCTTTTATACACTCATTTTATGTGAGTCATGGTTGTATTCTTGCACAACAAGATTTAAATGAGATAAATACATGAAATATCCCCATTACCTGGTCCAAAGCTTTTTCATCAAATAATAGGCGACAGTCCAACAAAATACATTGAAACTCTGAGATAGGACTAAGTTGCCTAGCGATATTTACTCAAGAATAGAATCACACAAGCATTTGTATTCTTGACCAAATATTTATTAGAATGACTGCCTTTTGTTGGGCATTAATAGGCAGTTGCATTGACAAGGGAGTGCAATTAGCGCTGTATGACGAACTGGCCGTTTCTCAGAGGGTCTTCATTTTAGTTGTTGGGTGTGGCTAACAGTAAGTTCAATTAAATGGCTGATGTTATAATTTCTCCCCTTGGATTAATAAAGAGATCTACTAGGACTAATTGCAGATCTGTTCAAATAAATTGATTTACCATTGGCTGTGGAATTATTGATAGCTGGTAGTTTGTCAACTGTGTTAAGGATACAGCTTCAGTCATACCCCATAAAAACTATAGTTTATAGTTTATAGTTACTGTAATGGGACCCATGACACTCAGACATAAAATTGAAATGAGTGTTGCAACCTGGACTGGAAGCTTCCTCATGAGTTATACGACCCCATCAGATAATGTGAATCTGCTCCATCACTGAAGTATATTGGAATTGATTTAGTGATGAAAGAAGCAGTGACTGAACCCTTCAGCTTATTAAAATGGAAATAAAGTAAATGACGAGAATGAAAACAAAATCGCCGGTGAAGCAACAACACAGATGAAAGGCTGTTTGCACATCACTAATGAGTGAAGTTAGACTGCATCTGATGTTCTGAGGAGATCGGCCTCTACATGGTATTATACAGAATCAAGGACATGGCCCACTACAGGGTGTAATGAAAATGGAGAGACTTGTCTGGACATACAAGGTAATACTCAGCTGCAATGACCCAGCATCACTAACTGTTATTACGTATAAATCTACTAAATTGATCTATGCACATGTTTCTAATATACATATTACACACTGGCAGTCACCACTATATGGTTATATTTATGTGCGACGTTCCATATGAAGAGACAATATTGTTTTGCTAATACCTTTGGCAGTAATTGACGGATCTTCACGGCTATTTTGGTATCATGAGACCAATCCCAGTCCTGTGGAATTTAGCAATCTGACTGGCTGGCAGCAACTCAGAAGAAAATGTTGAGGCTGCCATTACAGGGCTCGGGCAGTTGGCCACAGTGTCCTGAAAAGCATATTAAGCAATTTGGATAAGGGGGCAAGGTAGGGACACCCTGCACCCACACACTTATGTGATGACCCAGAGGGCTCAACCGAGCTTAAACATTTTTTTGTGTTGTGGGTAACACAGTATTTCCGTGGGATCAAGTGCAACCCTCCTGTGAAGTGCTGCAGTACTCCTCCAGAAGTAGCCGCCAAGACTTCACCCCGTGGCATTGCAGAATTGTGCAAAATTCCTTAAATTATTTTTTTTAAATAAAAAAGTATGGGTTGGGGCAACCATGAGGGGTTGAGTGTCCAAGAAGAGTTGGTGCAGGACCTGGCCAGAATCATTAAAATCTTTTACAAAATCACTGTAATCAACTAAACAGCTACATTGTATAATTACATTATTTACATAATTATATAATTTACATAATTATTAAAGTAATTGTCCAATTCAAATAAAAAGTAATCACAATTTACAAAAAATCAATTACATAATTAATCATTAATTGATCTGCATAGTTAACAGTCTAATTAACAAACGGACATGAATAAATAACCATTTAAACAATATAAATTAAATAATGTAATAGTTCAATAATTTACTTCAGGGGTACTCTAATAAAGCACATTTTACAAATTGCAAAATAAATTGTAAAAACTAAAATATATATTAACATATCCTCCACTCCTACTCTCCTACAACACACCAATTATTAAAAAAATGAAAGTAAGCTCAAAACAATGCCTTAAAAATATTACTAAAACAATAAAACATTTATCTAAAACAATTACATTTAAAAATAACATATTAACAACTTAAAACATACAAAATGATAAAACATCACAAAATAATAAATAAAAAAACAATAATACAAGTTTATTCATATAATGATGTTAAACACTCAAAACACAATATCCTTACCTGCAGTATTTTGCACTACAGCACTCGTCATCACAATATGTTCTTCATGATATTTGTGTCAGACCACAGTGAGTTAATTGGGGATTCCTCTTTACAATCGCACCACACCATTCTCTACTCTTTGGTACCTCTAGAAGTAGGAAACATTGTTTGTTATATTCTGTTATCCTGGATACATAAAGTTGTTTCTGATTTACTGCAATGAAAGGATCTGACACTCAAGTTCTGTGAGATGTTCTTGACTTGTTTTTGCTCCACTGGGTAAAAACCACATTTCAAGGGTGGAGTGGTCATGCAAGATGGCTGGCGTGACGTGCTTTTAGGAAGCTCCCCATTGCCCCGGCCTTATCTTCTGCAGGATATATTCTGCGGTGAGGAGCCCCTTATCAGGACCTCTCCAAGCAGGGATCGGAGCGCTACCCTACATCATTTTTGCCCCCCTGAGGTGGAGAACTGGGAGCTGCATGGGCCAGTGAGCCAGGACCGAGTGGTGGCTGGTGATCGGCTGGCCCGGAGAGGACTCTGGTGCGGTCCTGTTTGCCCATTCGTCCTCTGAGAAGGTGGTGGGAGTATGGGGGTTACACCTTCTTACCTCTAGAGGAGGGAGGTGAGAGGAGAGAGCACCTGAGAATGCGGGTTGCTGTTCGGGCCTGCAGAAGGGCCTGTTGAAGCCTCTGAGGGACCGGCGTAGGAGGATCCTGACCTCGCATCCTCATTTTTTGGTGGGTCCTCATGCTGGAAGGGCAGACGGCCCGTGTGCAGGACCATGCTTGCATTTGTCGGTGCTGCAGCCCATCGGGTGGCCCGGCTGGTGGTCTGTGTTTTTGGGCCCACCACAACGTGATCCAGTGGAGGCTGACATCGGCGGGCTAGTGGGTCTTGGCCCAGCGAAGTGGGAGGTGGAGCGCTGCGGCTGGAGTGGCCTGCCTGGCACCTGGGATGAGCCTGCCGGTGTCTGATGAATGGCACACCGGAGGTGATGGAGGAGCCCACGGACACTGGGATGACTTTTGAGGCCTCTCCCAGCCTGGATCCTGTTGCTGAGCTGTGCGGCGGCACTGGTAATTCCATGTTGGCATTCTATGATTGTGAACTGTAATACCTTGGTGAGTGGCTGGTGGAGAGGGGGACCAGATGGAGGGATGTAAAGCCCTGGGACTATGGAGCTTCCATTGGATTTTGCAGTAGGTGCTGCCCTCCTTGCACATTGTTGACTTCTGCATGACAGGTCAGCCCTGGATCTGCTCCTACTGCTGAGTGGAGAGGTGTTGTGTACCCTTGAACTCTGTGTGGGGTGGGGTGACCTTCAGTGCTCCACTCCTCTTCTGGTGTGTGTAGTGATGGAATGACATAAGCAGGCGGTTGTGTTGCAGGGGGAGAGCTATGGAACATTACACCATTTCTACCCCACTTGCTCAGCACCAGATGTGACAGGGTGTGTTGAGAGATGAGCAGATCATGCATGCATCCACGGAGGAGGCATCTCGTGCTGAACTTCTGCAGTGATTTAGGGCTGAAGGGTAGCCCTTGAAGTAAAAATAGAGACACTGGCTCTGGAGGTGGTGAATCTTCTCCGGACAGACCTCAGGAAGGTATTTGATAAGGTCAGGGTGGTGGAAGGCTCCATTGTGGAGTCACAGATGGAGGTCACCACCCTGCTAAAGCAATTGTGACAGGTGACCTCCAAATCAGGAGCTCTGGAGGTGAGGATAGAGGACATTGAGGGTAGGTCATGACATCATAATATCCACCTTCTTGGGTTTCCAGAGCATGCAGAGGGGTCTTCAGTAGAGGTCTTTGTGGAGCGATGGATCAGGGATGTGCTGCGACCTATGGGGTTATCCACCATGTTCATAATAGAGCCTGCGCACAGGGGGTTGGGCTCTCTTCCTCGGCCTGGGGCACCTCCACGTGCTATTGTTGTTCGCATTCTGAACTACAGGGATTGGGACTATCCTACGGGCGGCCAGGGAAACTGACAATGCTGTGTTTGAAAATCATAAAATTTCCATTTACCCGGACTACACCAATAAGGTACAGACCTCAAGGAAGGGCTTTCTGGAGGTGAAGGCCAAGCTTTGTTCCATGAATGTGCGATATATGTTATTATACCCGGCATGCTTGAAGGTGATCTCTGGTGGCAGGTCCCATTTTTTTGATCGTCAGGAAGAGGTCTGGACGTGGCTGGACCTGTGGGACAAAGCGTCACTGGGTGGGTCAAGTAGGGCAGTTCTGGTATCCATAACTGGAGACAACACAGCAAAGACCAGATGGACACTTCATCGAGTAACTTGGGGGCATGACCCTAATAGAATTGAAATCCAACAGGATGGTACAATAGCGGTGGTCCCCCCAGCTTGCTGCAGCCCCTGATGGACTAAACCAGGCACTGGACTAGGGAGTGGAATTAGCGTTGAATGCCAGTTAGCATTGTCCTTTGGAGAACTGCCTCCTAACTCACTACCCTATGGAATATACTGTTGTGGTGGAAGTGGTATGAGGTAGAGGGTGTGTGATCAACTTGGAGGAGTCATGGTAGGCACTTGAGGGTGTGGTCGGGTGCAGTGCTTTCTTGCCCCTTCGATATCACATTGTGGGGAGTGGTCCTGGATTTTTCTGGGGTATGATATGCTAGTGGCGCAGGCACGGTACACTTAGCTCACGGGGTGGGGGAGGCTACCTCCACCTTTGTGGTATGCTTCAGTTTCGGGGGGTTCGGGTTTTGGCTGTTTGTCCTGGCAGCATATTCATGTATGGATCTACAGTATGATTTGTTTTTTTTGTTCTGCTGTTTATCTAGGGTAGGAAGGGGGGTTGGGATTTGTTCATTCTGTGCATGCCTTTTTATGTTTGTTGGTTATTTTTGCAGTGCAAACTCTTATGTGAGATATGGGGGAGACTGTAAGACTGCTTCTTTCACCAACGTGGGGTGTAGTGGGGCAATTGGCAGTTTGGGGGACACACAGTGATGTTATAGTTTGACTTGGAATGTCAGGGGACTGAAAGACTATGCTACCTGGTACAGGGTGCACTAATTCCTAATAGCCTATTTACAGGAAACACATATGATGGCTGATGAGTTTCAGAAGCCTGCTAAGAAGTGGCGGGGTCAGTTGTTTTCCGAGGTGTTCCTTTCAAGCATACTTATAGCGAAGCTGATGTCCGGGGCGATATATGCTCCTGCAGGGTACATTGGATGGCATGTCCCTTCACAATTCTAAAGACGTATGCATCCAACACTGATGATTGCTCCTTTTATGACAATCTTCAAGAGGTGCTGGAGACTGGTATAGGTTCTTCCATTGTCTGGGCTGGGGACTACAATTGCATCTTGGATGGAATAAGGAACCGTCATCCCCCAAAATAGGGCACTTAGCCTTTGATGGTGAGATCCCTTAACACGGTTATGCATAATCTAGGGTTATGGGAAGGGTGGAGGAGGTTGTACCCGGAGCGCAGCGAATACACATGTTACTCAAAGACGCAAAATGCATGTAGCCGCTGAAACCGATTTCTACTGGAGATCTTGGATTGCGTACAGGTGATGGAGATAACACACTTAGGGCGGTTCATATCTGACCATGCACCGGTACTGTTGCAACTGGGATGGAGGTCGGTCGATAGAGTGGCACGCAGCTGGAGCACACCTGACAGATATTGCATGTTGTGAGACACTGGCCGTCATGATAACACATTTTCTGGACACAAGTTGGGGTACTACAGCGACCAGGGGCACTGAGTGGGAGATAATGAAAGTTGTTGTGAGAGGAGCATGTATAGGCAATACGTGCGGTGTTGGTAGACAATTGGAGCATGATCTCAAGAAATGGGAAGGGCAATTGGCATGAACGATATCAATCCCTTACAATTGAAGCAGAATGAGAGCATCTTCAATTGTGTAGGGAAGTAAGTAGAAGTTGTGAGACTCTGAATACGCTAACACTTAGATCTTACCGTCAGAGACTGCACAGGGAAGGGTATACATTCAGTAGGTTGCTGGCATGGATCCCGAAGCGAGAGGTGGAATCACCCCCTATTTTGCATATTAGGAATTTGGTGGGTGTGCTGGTCACTAACTGTCAAACGGTGTCTCAGGCTGGGCCATTGATGTCTGACAAGTCTGTACAGGGGTTTTTGCAGCTATTGTAGCTCCTGTCTGTGGACCCTGCGTGCAAGAGCAAATTGGATAATGATATCAATGTGGAAGAGGTGGGTGCAGCAGTTGTGGCATTACCTAAATCCAAGACTCCAGGAGAGGATGGATTTCCTGTTGAACTGTTTCTGACATTCTCCTTCCTCCGAGAGAAATTACTGGCAGTATTCAAGGAAGCACATGTGCGGGATCTTTTGCCAGAGTTGATGTGGCAGGGTATTGTCTGTCTCATGCTTAAGCCTGAAGGTGGTTCGAGTGACCCCTCTTCCTACCGGCCACTCACATTGTTGACTAGGGATATCAAAATTCCTTGTAAGATATTAGCTACTCGGCTGCATGGAGTTGTTCGAGAGTTGGTCCATGAAGACCAATTTGGCTTTATACCGGCCTGAAGCACAAGCTTTTACTTACACTGTCTGGCTCATGTTCTGCATGAAATCATGGACGTGGCACAAGAATTTGTGTTAGTATCGTTGGACCTTGAAAAGGCCTTTGATACCATTGAATGGAGATACTCATGGCTGTATTGCGGGGAACGGGGTTTGGCTCCAAATTCTGTGCCTGGGTCTGCCTTCTTTATACTGAACCTATAGTACGAGTTTGGGTGAGGGGAGAGTTCTCAGATTCTTGGGTGGTCTGCAGGGAACCAGACAGGGATGTCCCCTTTTGCTGCTCCTCTTTGCCTTAGCAGTGGAGCCGTTGGCCTTGTTGTTGCTTGGGAAGCTGGCCCCTTTAGGTATTCGGGTGGGTCTTGCCACTCACATCATCTCTCTATATGCTGATGGTGCACTGGTGTACCTTCAGTCACCAGGTAAATCAGTTCCTCTATTGTTGCGGCGGTTGAGGGAGTTAGGGGCCATCTCTGGTTTACGAGTGAATCCACATTAAATCACTCCTGTTCCTTCTGGGTGCGCTTCGTGGTAGACCTCTGGATGATTTGCCTGTTGTGGGCCACTGCTGTGAATTAGAGAGCTTTTGGTATTTGGGCATTTGGGTTGTTCACTCTGCAGCAACCCATGAGATGCTCAACGTGGAAAGAATCAAGTCGGGTCTGGAGCGCTTGGTTTTCTTTTGGAACAGGCTGCCACTCTCTGTGATGGGTAGGGCACCTATTGATAAGATGGTATTCCTCCCACGCTGTCTATATCTGGTGCAAAATTTGGTGTTTCCTTTGGCCCCTTGGTTGTTCACTCTCCTGGATAGTTTACTGGTCTCTCTGATTTGGGCTGGGCGCTGCAGCAGGGTATTCCTGACCAGGCCCTAGAGGGATCTGGAAGACGGTGGGTTAGCTATCCCCAGTATTCGGTTATATTACTAAGCTGCAGACTTGCAGCATGCTGCGAAGTCACTGGTTGAGTCGTTCACATGGGAAAAGTGACTTATTGAGGGCATGCTGGGCACAGAGACATTAGTGCAACTACTGATGAGAGGTGGCCGTTCGGAGGAAGCAATCCCTTATCTGGTTTATAATACTGCACAGATCTGGTAACAGGCCATCAACAAGATGCTTCGCCGTGCCCCGTTTGACAGGGAACTGAAGGTGTGGGACCTTATTCCTTTCCGTGATACTGACAATCACATGTCTATGGACCGCTGGAGAGTCGAGAGATGTCTTGTTGTGGGGGATTTATACCCTAATGAGGCGTTCTTATCCTTCCTGGAGGCACAGAACATGTTTGGTCTGGGCCCGGGCCAATTCCTGCAATATGCAAAGCTTGAAAGTGTTACACTGGAGGTTTGGCAAGATTTCCTGGCCACCTCACCATCATCTAAAGTGAAGAGAGGGCTGATAAATTGGGGGGTTGGGGGATACTTAATTAGGAGGATATTCCTGGTACAAACTATGCAGCGCGCACAGCATGGGAACAGGAATTGGGGGAACTTGCGGCGGACGCCGACTGGGCTAGGACGTTGTTGTTGGTGAGCACTGTCTCGTGCAATTATAGATTTAACTCCTACACTTTAATTTTGGGCACCATAATTTTGTCACCGCTGTGGTGAAAGAGATGCCTCCTTCCTGCATCTAGCATGGTCCTGTGGTGGGGTACAGCTGTTCTGGCAGGAGATGGTCACCAAGATTGTTAAGGCTATGGGCCTGGGTATTGCCCTAAAGCCATTGACATGCAACCTTTGGGTGCTGGTGCAATCTAGGGAGTGGAAAATCCCATACAAATTGGCACAGTTGGCTCTAGTGTTGGCTAAAGGTAGAATGGCCATAGGCTGAATGAGTTCTAGGAACCCTTTGGTTGAATACTGGATGCACGATCTTCTGAAGTGGGGAGTGTCAGAAGAACAATATATGGGGTTGGCACGTATGGATGAGGGTGCACCCACCAATTTAAGGGCATGGGGACAATTGTTGGAGCGATTCACTGATGGGGGAGTCAAGCTCTGAGACGAGTATTGATGCTGCAGATTAACAGATGGAGTCCTCCTATGGGTGCAATTATCATGGCGACCAACTGTGTTTATGTCGAAATTCTGGTATGCATAGCCTGTTTGCGATTTGGTTACATTATGGCGCTACCATGTGTTGGGAACCACTGTGATGCTCTTCTTGATAAACTAATGTTGGTATATACTCCTCTCAGTGTAAATATCTCTTCTGGGAGACCGTTATCTGAGGGGTCTCACATGTTTTGCACTATACAGTTTTTGTTTTTCTTTGTATAAACTCAATAAAAGAGTTCATAAAAAACATTTCACAATGGAGATATTTATGGGAGTAGATAGCAAGAAAATGTTATTTGTAATTAAAATTCAATATTGTTTAATATTTTGGGGGCATTACAAATGAACAAAGGAGGCTGTTATTTAGGATGGCTAGCAAAATCAGGTTATTATTTAAAACGTATTGCTTCATATCGATTGAACTACATTGAGGACACATGCCAATCTGCTACCTGGGCAAGTAGAGGAGCCTGATCGATTGAGAAGGAGAGCCTTCCCCTTTTTGCCATGCTTGTGCCTGCCTAACATGCCACACATCTTGGAAGCCACGTTAGGGGAGGCCGTGAGGGAGGACTGCTGCTTTCTGCTCACTGTTAAGTCGGACAAACGGAAGCATGGACCTGATTCAAAGCCTGATTTTCCAATTTCCTGATTTTAGCGGCTTATTAGGACCACCTGATCCTGTGCTCCTTACTTTGAGGCCCCTTGCTGTGCCTGTCGCCACCCGCTGCGGTTTCTGCCTGCCTGTCGCCACTGAGCCTGACTTGCTCATGGAGACGTTTGGGTACGAAAGTATGTCAGGGAGGCTGAGGCTGTGGCCACAGGGTCCCCCACAACAGAGGAGAAAATGAGAAGGAACAGGATGTGCTACTAGCGGGCAGGAAATTAACGGAGGCAATAGCCTCAAATGTGCCACCTCTAAACTCCACCAGAGAAGAATCAACGCCTGAACTGAAAAATAGGATGCTACACAGATGCTCTACGGCCACTGCGCCTAGCGACACTTGACAAAGTGACACTTGTTCATTGGCCCATAAAATCATTGACCTGTTGATTTTCCATCCATTGGAAAGTGGCATGAGGCAGAGTGGTGATGGGTGGAGGTGGCGGCTTTCAGAAGAGATCAGGGAGAGAAGATAAGTGACTGTTGTTGTTTAGCTCCTGGCCTCTGTCTCTTTGTCCCCCTTTGTCTGCCTTTTTTTGTTTGGACTGGCCAGCAGGCTGGATTAATCTGAAGTTCACCCAAAAACACCACCTTAGGCCTCAGGCTTCAGACTGCTGTGTTATTACAATTGCTGTATCACCCTGACACTGCATTTGCACCTTCACCTGCCCCTGCTTCTCACACGCAGCTTTATCCTTGACATAAGTGTTGTGTTGTGAGTGACTTCAACCAGATTAACTTGATTTAGTAGACTATAGGGAGGGTCATTGTTATTAACTGGATTTACCTGTTGTAGAGGGCATTTTGGGGGTCATTCTAACCCTGGCGGTCGGTGATAAAGCGGCGGCCAACCCGCCAACAGGCAGGCGGTCCAAAAAATGGAATTCTGACCCTGGCGGGAACCGCCAACACAGCCCGCCACTTTAACACTCCGACCGCCACGGCGGGACCGACAAACAGCGCGGCGGTCACCGCCAACAGGCAGGCGGCAGACAATGTACCGCCCACCCTATCACAACTCACCAATCCGCCACCTTTTCCGGGGCGGGAGCCCCGCCGATAAAAACACGGCGGAAACAGACTACGAACGGGAAAACGCTCACCTATACACACTCCACGAGGAAGGAGGACAGCATGGAGCCCGAATTACACATCCTACCGGCTATTGTCTACCTGCTCATCTACCAGGAGTACGAACGCCGGCGCAGACGACAACGGTGAGTACTGCACCTACGACACAGGGGAGGGGGGAGGAGGAAAGGTTACGTGCAAACACATACGCGATACACCCACCTCCCCAACCCACCCCCCCAATACCTACACACCAATGCAGAGCAACAAGTCAGAGTGACACCCCCCAAACGCCCCGGAAGAATGCAAAGACATAATTAAAATGAAGTTTAAAATTTATGTATAAAATAGGTTCATTGAAGTCATGGTAAATATGCCATATGAAATATACAAAAGAAATAATGAACATAGTGCAAAGTATAAACATAGTCAATAAGTCCTGCACAGTCCGTTAAATATCCATAGTCCGTGGGCCAATGTGTACAAACACATGGGCAAAGCCCACACAGGAGACCGGATACCATTGGAGAGAACACTGCAGGGGCATCGGATGATAAAACAACAGGCACCTCAGGGGGAGGGGAAAGGGGGGCACCTCAGCCACATGAGTCCACGACGCCAGATCCACGAGGGGCCTCCATGCCCACTGTACCATCCTGGGGAGTGCAAAGCCACAGTCCATCAGATGGATAACCAACTCCACTGGTATTGGAGGAGGCATGGTGCCCAGAGTGCTTCGTGAACACCTGCTCGACACAGAACCGGCACTGTCAATGGACCAGCGGTGCTTGAGACGGCGGTGCCCAGCGGAGCGGTGCTTGAGACGGCGGTGCCCAGCGGAGCGGTGCTTGAGAGGAAGGCCCCAGCGGAGCGGTGCTTGAGATGAAGGGCCCAGCGGAGCGGTGCTTGACAGGAAGGGCCCAGCGGAGCGGTGCTTGACAGGAAGGGCCCAGCGGAGCGGTGCTTTAGATGAAGGGCCCAGCTGAGCGGTGCTTGAGATGAAGGGCCCAGCGGAGCGGTGCTTGACAAGAAGGGCCCAGCGGAGCGGTGCTTGAGATGAAGGGCCCAGCGGAGCGGTGCTTGAGATGAAGGTCCCAGCGGAGCGGTGCTTGAGACGGCGGTGCCCAGCGGAGCGGTGCTTGAGATTAAGGGCCCAGCGGAGCGGTGCTTGAGATGAAGGGCCCAGCGGAGCGGGGCTTGAGAGGAAGGCCCCAGCGGAGCGGTGCTTGACAGGAAGGACTCAGCAGAGCGGTGCTTGAGATGAAGGGCCCAGCGGAGCGGTGCTTGAGATGAAGGGCCCAGCGGAGCGGTGCTTGACAGGAAGGGCCCAGCGGAGCGGTGCTTGAGATGAAGGGCCCAGCGGAGCGGTGCTTGAGACAGCGGTGCCCAGCGGAGCGGTGCTTGAGATGAAGGGCCCAGCGGAGCGGTGCTTGAGACGGCGGTGCCCAGCGGAGCGGTGCTTGAGAGGAAGGCCCCAGCGGAGCGGTGCTTGAGATGAAGGGCCCAGCGGAACGGTGCTTGAGACGGCGGTGCCCAGCGGAGCGGTGCTTGAGAGGAAGGCCCCAGCGGAGCGGTGCTTGAGACGGCGGTGCCCAGCGGAGCGGTGCTTGAGATGAAGGGCCCAGCGGAGCGGTGCTTGACAGGAAGGGCCCAGCGGAGCGGTGCTTGAGATGAAGGGCCCAGCGGAGCGGTGCTTGAGATGAAGGCCCCAGCGGAGCGGTGCTTGAGACGGCGGTGCCCAGCGGAGCGGTGCTTGAGATGAAGGGCCCAGCGGAGCGGTGCTTGAGATGAAGGGCCCAGCGGAGCGGGGCTTGAGAGGAAGGGCCCAGCGGAGCAGTGCTTGACAGGATGGGCCCAGCGGAGCGGTGCTTGAGATGAAGGGCCCAGCGGAGCGGTGCTTGAGATGAAGGGCCCAGCGGAGCGGTGCTTGACAGGAAGGGCCCAGCGGAGCGGTGCTTGAGATGAAGGGCCCAGCGGAGCGGTGCTTGAGATGAAGGCCCCAGCGGAGCGGTGCTTGAGACGGCGGTGCCCAGCGGAGCAGTGCTTGAGATGAAGGGCCCAGCGGAGCGGTGCTTGAGATGAAGGGCCCAGCGGAGCGGTGCTTGAGACGGCGGTGCCCAGCAGAGCGGTGCTTGAGAGGAAGGCCCCAGCGGAGCGGTGCTTGAGATGAAGGGCCCAGCGGAACAGTGCTTGAGACGGCGGTGCCCAGCGGAGCGGTGCTTGAGAGGAAGGCCCCAGCGGAGCGGTGCTTGAGACGGCGGTGCCCAGCGGAGCGGTGCTTGAGATGAAGGGCCCAGCGGAGCGGTGCTTGACAGGAAGGGCCCAGCGGAGCGGTGCTTGAGACGGCGGGGCCCTATTCAGCGGTGCCTGTCTTGGCGAGGCCCTGTTCAGCGGTGCTCTTCACGGCGGGGCCCCGTTCAGCGGTGCCTGTCTTCGCGGGGCCCTGTTCAGCGGTGCTCTTCACGGCGGGGCCTGTTCAGCGGTGCCTGTCTTGGCGGGGCCCTGTTCAGCGGTGCTCTTCACGGCCGGGCCCTGTTCAGCGGTGCCTGTCTTGGCGGGGCCCTGTTCAGCGGTGCTTGTCCTGTCTTTCAAGGGAGCCAGACCTGGCCAAGACTCCCCGCTTAGTCGCCCTCCGACCTTGCGGTAGCGGGGCCCTCCTGTGATGGAGTCTTGGGCCCGTGGGTGTCGTCTGTCACACGCGGTATGGGGCTGGTGGGGCACTCCTGGTGCGCTCGGCTGCTGCATGTCTTCTCCGCCCTGCTGCCCTTGCCCTCCTTCGCTGCAGCTCTCTGGCCCTTGCCTCCCTTAGATGATGTGGCAGGTGACGTGGCAAGGCCACTTTCCTTGGTGGCAGCCGTCTCAGGCTTTTTGCGCCGGCCCTTAATTTTTCTTGTCCTCTTCCCAGGGGGTGGGCTGGCTGTCCCCTTGCTGCTGGCCGATGTTCCTTCCCTAGGAGCTGGTGGACTCCAATAGCCCTGCACTATGGTGATACTAGATGCAGGGCTGGTGGTGGCTGAGGTGCTCTTTGGACTCTTACCAGATGGAGGGGGTGGGTCAGGTGATGCAAAGAGGTTAATTTTGGAGAGGAAAAGTTTTTTAGGAGCAATGGGAAGGGTAGGTGCAGTGGGTATGGGAGTGGAGGAAGAGGATGTGGTTGTAGGAGAGTCAAGTGTGCTGTCTTTGGGTGCAGGTGCTTGGGCTGGAGGCTGTCGTGAGGTGGATGGCTGTTGGGTGGGTGGCTGCCTGCGTTTGTGTGGTTTGGAAGAGGGGGTGACAGACACAGTGGGAGAGGACACAGGGGACGTGTAAATGGCAGTGGGGGTGGTGACTGCACGTGTGCTGACTGTAATGGAGGGTGTGCTGGTGATGGAAGTACTGGCTGATGGTGGTGTGCATGCAGGTGTGAGTGGAGACATCACAGGGAGGGAGGAGGGAGAGGAGGAGGAGGGGGACACAGAGGTGGTAGTGACTGTTGGCATGTCTGCATCTGGATGTTGTTTGTGTGAATGCTTGTGGGATCTGTGGTGCTTATGTCTGGATGAGCTGACCTTGGGTGTTGAGGTGTGTGCAGGCTGGTCTGATGGTGTGGATGGGATAGGCTGAGGAACAGGAGACTGGGACTGGGTGGAGGGAGTTAGAAGAGGGAGGCTGGAGACAGGGACAATGGCTGCCGTCAGTGCTGAGGCCAGAGCGTTGAACGATCGCTGATGGGCAGCCTGACCCGAATGAATGCCCTCCAGGTATGCATTGCTCCGATGCACCTCCCTTTCTACAACCTGGATGGCATTCAAAAGGGTAGACTGCCCAACAATGATGGTCTGGAGGAGGTCAATGACCTCCTCACTGAGGGCAGCAGGGGTAACTGGGGCAGGGCCTGAGGTGCCTGGGGCGAAGGAGATGCCCACCTTCCTGGGTGAGCGGGCACGGAGCGAAGGCTGAGGGGCTGCTGGGAGGGCGGGGCTGGTACGCTGGGTGGCGGCTGTACCTGTTGTGGCGGTGGGCACGGATGTTGCCGCCACCGCAAGGGAGCTCCCTTCCGAGGACGTGTCGGTGTTGCTAACGTCTCCACGGGTCCCCTTTGTGGAGCTCCCCTCGCCCTCCGTCTCACTGGTGAACTCGGAGTCGGTTGCATGGCCCTCCGGGGCCATGTGAGATGCAGCTCCCTCGTGCGCCGATGCCACTTCTCCTCCGCCTGATGATGCTAATGCACACATGCACAGGAAGAAAAAGAAAATGGGTGGGGGGGAGAAATGAAGACAGGTTGAGTGCATGCATTGGCAACACCGTTGGCGGAGAGGACAGACACAGAAGCCCCCTGCACTACGCTGTGCAATCGGGGTACACTACTCAGTTCTTGTGACTAGGCCTACAGGTCTATGGACGACAAATGCACACATGGGTGATGCAGGACCATGGATATCTGTACTTGGCACCCTACAGAGGTGGGGGGCGGGGGCACAGGGCCATGCCTAATGGAGGGGACTAGCCTACAGAAAGCACTCTGGCCTTGAGTTACCCACAGCCCTCCTCCCCAACCCAGACACCTCCACTGCGTGCAAAGATAGCAGAATGTGCTGATACTCACCCCCTTGTGTCTGCTGTGATGTCCTCACGCGCCCATCCAAATCGGGGTAGGCCACCGCCAGGATCCGGGACATCAGGGGGGTCAATTGGCGGCTGGCACCCCTCCTACGTTGGGAGGCCATCCCCAGCAGAGACTCGGCGGTCTTTCTGGTCCCGCGGCGGATGTCCTCCCACCTCTTTCGGCAGTGGGTGCCCCGTCTGTTGTGGACCCCCAGGGCCCAGACGTCCTTGGCGATGGCACGCCAAATGTTGATCTTCTGATGGGCGCTGACCTATTTGACATGTACAGGGTGGGAAAGGAAATATCATCACTTTTCTGCATGGTAGATGTGAGTGGCCCCCCTCCCAAACCTTGCCATGTGGCACATGTTCCCATCTGTCGTGCGTTGGACTCCTCATTCGCTCCCCTCCCCACCATCTTACATACACCCCGCTCAACACAGGCATAGCCCATTCAGCGTGCACCCTGTGTACTAACCTGTTGGTCTGGTGGACCGTAGAGTAGCGCATACTGGGGGAGGACCCCATCAACAAGTTTCTCCAATTCTTCGGAAGTGAAGGCAGGGGCCCTTTCCCCAGTCGCAGCAGCCATTGTATCTCCCAGACCGAGGTCACAGCAGCACTTGCAGTATAGGTCCTCTCCTGTGGATGATCAGGTCTCGAGTGATTAATCAGATAGAATATGGCGGTCACGCCCGCGGCGGTGCGTACTGCGGCGGTGCTTACCGCGACCGCCGGCGCACATCGTCATTGGCTCCTGAGACCCATAGGGTTCAATGTTAACCAATGCTGCTTTGTGCCACGGTCTTCGACCGCCTACCGCCACGGTGTGCCACGCCAGCGCAGTGACCTCACATCCCACTGTCACACTTCACAGGTCAGGCAGCCGCCATTTCAAGGGCCCACATGGCATGATTTCTACTGCGTCACACAGGCCTAGGCCTTGCATTGCCACTCATACAAGCCGTTCCATGCATAGCGATTCGTGTACTGTGCAAGCTGTGTGAACGAACCTGTGGGTTGCTTGACTCTGTGCTCCATGTTGTCCTTCCTAGGCACCGTCCGCTGGGACTTGCGAGGAGAAGGATGAATCCTCCTGTGTACCGACTGCTGGTGGACCTGTCGACAATGGAAGAACGACATATCATACTTACATACCGGCTTGACAGAGCAACTATACATGAACTATGTGCCCAGCTGGAGCCAGACCTGATGTCCCCCATCCGCCAACCCACAGGGATTCCCCCTCTGGTGGAGGTTCTGTCAGTACTCCATTTTTTGGCAAGTGGGTCGTTTCAGACAACAGTGGCCATATCATCTGGGATGTCTCAGCCTATGTTTTCTAAGGTTTTATCCAGAGTGTTGTCTGCCCTGATGAAATATATGTGGAGCTACATTATTTTCCCTGAGGTGGGCGAATTGGCTACAGTGAAGGGTGATTTCTATGCCCTTGGACATATCCCCAACATCATTGGGGCCATTGATGGGACCCATGTGGCTTTGGTTCCCCCCAAAGACAGTGAGCAGGTGTACCGAAACAGAAAAAGTTATCATTCGATGAATGTCCAGGTGGTCTGTTTGGCTGACCAGTACATCTCCCATGTAAATGCCAAGTTCCCTGGGTCAGTGCATGACGCGTATGTCATGCGAAATAGCAGCATCCCTTATGTGATGGAACAGCTACAGAGACACCGTGTGTGGCTAATTGGTGACTCTGGTTACCCCAACCTGTCGTGGCTACTGACCCCAGTGAGGAATCCCCGGACCAGGGCAGAGGAACGGTACAATGAGGCCCATGGGCGATCTAGGAGGATCATAGAAAGGACCTTCGGGGTCCTGAAGGCCAGGTTTAGGTGCCTGCATATGACAGGGGGATCCCTCATGTACTCACCAAAGAAGGTGTGCCAGATCATCGTGGCCTGCTGTATGCTTCACAATCTTGCATTGCGTTGCCATGTGCCTTTTCTGCAGGAGGATGGTCCAGATGGTGGTGTTGTTGCAGCTGTGGAGCCTGTGGAGAGTGAAGAGGAGGAAGACGACGGGGACGACACGGACAACAGGGATACAGTCATACAACAATACTTTCAGTAGCACACAGGTAAGAAACAGCCACCCCAATTTACATTTACTTAAGGCCTCATGCGTCTCCACTGTCTGTGTTTCCCCCCAGTTCATGTTAACTGATTTGTGACTTTCCCTTCCCTTTTCAGAGCTGTATGACCCACTGCCTGACTTCAGCTTTGTTTGCCCATGGACTAAAGCTTATTGAAATTGGTATGTTGTCATCACAAAGTAACTGGACATTATTGAACAGTTATGTGTAATACATTTGTTAAGAATACAAGCAGACTCCTGTTTATTTAAGTGGAATAAGTGATTTCTTTTAAGTGCTAGATATAGGTTAATGATTGGGAAGCGGGGATGGGTGGGGGTGGAGTAATGTCCATGGCAGAGTCCAGTTCTCAGTCGCACAGGTGCATTGTCCATATGCCTGTGGAAGGATGGAGCAGGGGCAGTTCAAGGTTGGACAGGGTGACAATGTGGGACAGTGGGATGACATCAGGGGGTATCTTAGGCTGGCGGGGGCTTGCAATCCTACTCTGTCTTCTTGTGAGATCTCAGGTTCCGCTTGCGGGGTGGTTCTTCTTCTGCAGGAGGTGGGGTTCTGGGGGCCTGTCGTTGTGTGGGGGCCTCCTGTCCACTGGCGCAGGCAGAGGTGGTAGGCTGTTCCTGGCCTGGGCTAGTGACAGGGGCCCTTTGGGGTGCCACATGGTCCCGCAATGTGGTGATGATCTGGGTAAGGGCCAGGACGATGGTCCCCATTGCGGAACCGATGTTCCTCAGTTCCTCCCTGAACCCCATGTACCGTTCCTCCTGCAGTTCCTGGATCTCCTGGAACCGGGCCAGTACCGTCGCCATCGTCTCCTGGGAGCGGTGGTATGCTCCCATGATGGAGGAGAGGGCCTCTTGGAGAGTCGGTTCCCCGGGCCTGTCCCCCCCCTGTCGCACAGCAGCCATCCCAACTCCCCTGTGTTCCTGGGCCTCTGTCCCCTGGCCGGTGTGCTCACTACCACTGCCCCCAGGTCCCTGTTGTTGTTGTTGGGGTGGTGGGTCAACCTGGGTGCCCTGTAGTGGTGGACACACCGCTGATTTACGTGCCCTGGAGACAGAGGCATGGGACCGCTGGGTGGGAGCTGTGCTGGTGTTCCCAGAGGGGGTTGGATCTGGTGTAGCCTGTGGCTGTCTATGGGGGACCGACTGTCCAGATGTCCCCGATGGGCCGGGCCGGACCCTCCGTGGCGGTGTGGTGGTGTTCGGGTCCTGCAGGGGTATAAAGGTATGGTTATTGCTTCTGTGTGTGGGATTTCGTGTGATGGGTGGGTGTCCGTGTACCCATGTGCAGGCATTTCCTTATGGGGGCTTTTGTGAGGGTGGCTTGTGGGGGTGATGTGTGTGTGCAGTGGGCATGCTTTGGTGATGGGTGTCCATGCTTTGGGGTCGCATGCAGGGCTTGGTGTTGGGATGGGTGGGTTGTGATGGTGAGGCTTTTGCTAGGGGTTGGTGTGATGGGGGAGGGGGTGAGGGTGGGGGTATGATTTGGCATTCAGGTGGGGTGGGGGTGGGAAGCAGTAGTGAAGATTTGCCTTACCAGAGTCCATTCCTCCGCCTACTCCAGCGAGGCCCTCAGGATGCAGGATGTGCAAGACTTCCTCCTCCCACGCGGTAAATTCTGGGGGAGTAGGTGGGGGTCCGCCGCCAGTCTTCTGCACCGCTATGTTGTGCCTTGATACCATGGAACGCACCTTCCCCCATAGGTCATTCCATCTCTTCCTGATGTCCTCCCGATTGAGTGGATGCTGTCCCACCGCGTTAACCCTGTCCACTATCCTTTGCCATAGCTCCATCTTCCTGGCAATTGTGGTGTGCTGCACCTGTGCCCCGAAGAGCTGGGGCTCTACACGGACTATTTCCTCCACCATGACCCTGAGTTCGGCGTCACTGAACCTGGGGTGTCTTTGGGGTGCCATGGGGTGGTGTGGTTGAGGTGTGGGGTGGCGTTTGTGGTGATGAGTGTGGTGCGTGTGGTGGTGTGTGGTGTTTGGTGCGTGGATTCTGTGTGGGTGATGGTGTTGTGTGCCTCTGTGTTGTGGGATTCTCTATTCTGTGCTCTGTCTCTAGCCTTCGTCAATGATTTCGGCTCGTAGGGGCTTGTGGGTGATGTGGGTGTGTGTTTTATATTGTGTTGGGTGTGTGGGAGTGGTGATAGTATGTGTATCAGGTGTGTGTATTTCGAACTGACCAATGTGGCTGAGTTTTCTATGGGTGTGTGTATTTTGACCGCGGCGGTGTGTACCGCCAATGGAATACCGCGTTTGAAAGACCGCTGCGTGGATTTGTGGGTCGGAATGGTATGGGCGTATTTCTGTTGGCGTGACGGTGGAGGTTTGGTCAGCGCCATTTTTTCGCTGACCTTTGGTGTGGCGGATTATTGAGGATGTCGGGTTTTCGGCGGTTTGGCAGTTGCGGGTCAGAATGACCGTGGTGGTTTACCGCGGCCGCGGCGGTGTTATGGCGGCCTTCTGGCCGGCGGTAAGCGCCATTTACCGCCGATGTCAGAATGACCCCATTTATCCCATTCTTGCTTACTCTTTCAGAGACAGATGTAGCTCCATATAAATACTTGGGAATGCACAATAAATGGGTTGAGGAACCAAAAATGTGCTTCTTCACCAAGCCACCTCTCAAAAAGAGTACATCCTCGGTTGTAAATCCTTCCTGATTCAATAAAGAGTGTAGGGAAGCAAAGAGGCTTCCAGTTAATATCCAAAAAGGAAACTCCCCTGCAGATATTCGGTCCGCAAGAGCTTGCTACAAACTTACTATAAAGAATGCACAAAGCATGTGGGACACTTCCATCTGGACAGATATCCTGACTGCGGTAAGATCAAGGGACCAGCGTGCCTTCTGCCACATAATTTCTCATGGGGCCAAAATGTGTAGATCGAGCCCCGAAGTAAACATTCTCCCACATGACTGGGTTAACCTTAAACTTCACATCCCATGTATCTGGCTAATAAAGCAACTGTTTCTTCCTTAACTCACAATTTGATTTCATCAGGCCGAGACCTATGTGCAGGGCTTTTTCACTTTGGAAGAAACTTATTTGGCTATTTGTTCCAAGAGGTCTGGCAAGGCCCCAGGATTGGATAGAATTCCGGCTAACTTAATTATCTCTGAGCCAGCTGTTTGGGTACCCTATCAGAATCTTATAGTCACTGCAATAATACCAGTTGCTGCAATCCCTGTCACCTGGAAAGGTGCAGTGATTATCCCCATTCACTAGACGGGCACCAAGTGTGATTCAGCTAAGTATCGCCCCATTAGTCTTATTGACTCCACCCCAAAAATATTTTGTAAGCATGTTCTGGACTGCCTGCTAGCCTGGATTGATGACAACTAGATTTTATCTCAGCTCCAGGATGGGTTCCACCCAAGAACCAGAACGGTTGACCTAGTCTTTAGACTTCAGCTCATAAGATGGAAGGAGGTTGGTATTAACAAGGGTAGTTTATAGATCGCCTTGGTTGACCTCAAGGCAGCGTTTTGTTTGGTCCTAAGAACTAAACTTTGGTCCAACCTTAAAGATCTAGGTCTTCCTGGCCCCCTCTACGACATCATAATTAGTCTCCATAGCAATAATTATGCCCAAGTCCATTAGGGAGTTAGTGGCTAAACCACTGACCGTTTTAGGATTGATAGGGGAGTTGGGCAGGGCTACATTCTTGCCCCTACCCTGTTTCTTCTTTTTATAAACAGTTGTGTCAATTTCCTCATGGACTGCAACATTGACTCCCCGGTGCTCAGGGGTACTAAAATACCAGCATTATTGCTCACAGACAACACGCTGCTTTTTTCTAAAACTCCCAGTGGTTAAAAAAAAAACCTCCTCCTAAGGTTCAAATCATTCTGTGCTATCTCTTGCCTGAATATTAATGCATCCCAAACTAAGTTCATGGCAATAAACTCTCATTGGGGCTACAGGGGGGCACTAACCTTAGAGGGGCTCAAACTGGAGAGAGTCCATGATTTAGATTATCTTGGAATCCGACTATCCACCTCTAACACAAGGGTTAGCCAAAGTTCCAAGAGCACGCTCACGCTAAACCACATGACTGCTGCTATCTTAAGATTTGCTGGCAGACCTTCTTTCCACCACATTTCCCTACTTCTAGAAGTCTGGAGAGCTAAGGCAGTAGAAGCTGCTGTCTACAACCCAGGACTCTTGGGGTATAGTGATTTAGATGTGTTTAGTACAGCTGAAAATAAATTCTTGATGAAGGCCCTTAAATTACCACAAGGCAACATTTTGGTTTTTAAGCAAGATCTAGGTATTTGCTCCATTATTCCCTTGGTGTGGCTCAAATCTCTTCTTTGCTGGTTCCGTGTCTGGTTCATTCCTGAGCTGTCATATGATAGGGTAGACATGAGAGATATCTTAGACATGCAAAAAAGAGGGTCTTTATTACCATGGCTGAGTTATACCAAGAAGACCCTCCACTCTCTAGGGCTGCAGGAGTTTTGGGTAAATGCATCAGCCATTACATAATCTTCTGTCAAAAAGTTGAAGTCCCTTTACTGGGAAAATAAGGAGTTGAGGTTGATTTATCAAATTAACCTGGGGCACTATAGCGATCCCTTCCAAGATTTTGAGGCCTCTATGGATCAAATTGACCCATCTTTCACTAGAGCCCTTTATTTAAAGTTCAAATTGGGCACTCTTCCTTTAGCCTCATTTACTTTCAAATGGAAATACGGCTTGGGGGGAAGCAAACATTGTCCAGCAAGTAAAGTGTTTGAGGATACTGACGACCATTCGATGTTCTTTTGTCCCCTCTAATGGAAGCAGTGTAAGCACTGGTTAGTCCCCCCCTACTTCGCTTATTGGGTGTGTGGCGACATAGGGTTGCACTGAGAATTTGCAGGACTGACACCTCGCCTACTATTGTATTCTCTATTGCTAAGTTCCTAAAGAATGTTTGGTCAACCCTGCACAACAGTATCTAGTTTCCATCTCCTATTGGCTGAGTCGAACCTTTTATTGTTACAACTTTGTAGTTTAGGGTATGGACTATGTGTTGTTTTATATAGAGCACCTAATTACATCACTTATGCACATCCAATGTGTTATTCTAATGTTAAGTATTTTTTTAAGCTACCACATGGTTGTTTTTAATTATCCTCTCAACCCATGCTTTTAAGATTTGAAAGGCCACAGTTATGTTGTCATTTTAGCGAGCTCACAGAGTATTTCAAATGTTTCCGCTTATTAATTGTATTAACAACTGGGCTTAAGTATTGCATTTTTGAACTGTGACTTTTACGGTCAATGACCAAAATGAAGGTATTCTACAACGAGTGCCATGCAAAGACAATTGAGGCAACATCTCATTGCCATCACAGATTGTTTTGTGGAAATCATGAGATAGAAAAGGTAACTTGAATTATTATGGGAGCCAACGTGGACAATTGCAACACACATAGGATTAAAATAGCTAAATGGCAAAAAATAACTTTACCAGGTAGTTCTAAATAATATCTGGAAAGTAGTTGTGATTACAGCCCCAGAAACAACCTATTAGTTCTGAAAGCATTGCATTTAAGACCTTTAAGCTGGCACAAAAAGGCTAGCTATGGTAAAGGTTCATATTGGACCTGGCCCTTTTTGCAGGGTTATCTCCAAACTTTTTGTCACCATTGCAAACCCTATCTCTCCTGAAGGGAAATATGGGGATTGCCTTTAAATACTTTTTAAATGTAAATTTGCATTGGGAGCAGATAGAGACTTGGAGTTTGGGGTCTCTGAACTCACAATTTAAAAATACATCCTTTGGTAAGTTTGTTTTCTAACTGTGAGTTAGAAAATGTCACTTTTAGAAAGTGGGCATTTTGTGCCTCTGCCTGTCTGCTGAATACACGTCTGGGTCAGGATGACTAACGTACTGTTTGTGTATTCACTTTAGACATTCACACAAAGCGAGCTGAGGTTTGCCCTGCATATCCTGATGGCCCATCACCAGGCTGATGGGTCTTCCTGAGCTAGAGTGGTGGGAGGAGCTGACAAGTGCACCTGAATAAGGCTGTGCCAGCCCTTACACAAAGCAGTCTGCAACCCATTGGGGGGGTCTGGGCCCAGGGCAGGGAAAAGCAGGGTCTTGGGCACTACAAGACTTCTCTTCGAAGTTTGCCTACTTCAAGGACAGAAATGAGTATAAGTACTAGGCTTCTGACACCACATAGTTAGAACACTTCTAGACTGAGGACATTCTGCCAAAAAGAATAGCCAGATACTGTAGGAGGGACTGCCACTCTGAATGTTGCTTTGTTGTGCTGTCCTGCTGCTTGCTGCTTCGGTCCTGGTAGTGAAAGGACTGAACTTTGCTTTCTACATCACACTTTTAAAGGTTCTCCAAGGGCTTGAACTGAGCTTGTCCCCTGTTAAGAAGTCTCAGGGACATTAAAGACTTCCCCTGTAGGCGCATGGGCTCTCTTGCTGAGAGTCCTGGCTTTCCAAATGGTGCCAATTCCAGTTCCTGGGCCCTTGGAAGTGAGCTCTGGTGCAACCCAGAAGAAACTAAGCACATCGACTCCACAGCAACTTTGGAACTGGTGCCACCTTTCGATCCCATGTGGCCGCCTGCCCCGGATCCATGGTCCCCGCTGAGTGCAACCACTGGGACTTGCAAAACAGGCCAGATGCCATTCAAGTGCCTCTAAGGTCCCACCAGAGCAAGAGTCCTGAGTGCAGTGTCCCCGACGACCAGCACACCCGAATCCCACTCCACTGCAACACCTGTGGCCCTGTGTTGTGATCACAACACAGCGAAGTCGACACCTCACATCTTGACCTGCTGGATTGACCATCTTGACCTGCAGGATCTGATGCCTCGCAACCAACGCTGCATCACCTCCCCTGCAACCGTAAGGAACCAATGCCTCACCTCCCCTGCCTAGCAGTATGCACATCGACTTTGTGACCAGCCCACACTCGCTTACGAGTGGTGTCAAACTATTGGGAACGACTCTGTCAGATTTAATCTTTGAAAATTTGTATGTTTACTTATGTGTGTCAGATTTTTGTCATTTTGGTCTTGTTGTACTCAGGTAAATATTGGTTATTTTTCTAAACTAGTGTGGAGTACTTTTGTGGGGTTTTCACTGTGTTACTATGTGTGTGTTCAAATACTTTACACATTGCCTCTGAGATCCGCCTAACTGCTCGTGCCAACCTACCAAGGTGGTGAGCAGGGGTTATCTTAGCTGTGTGACTCCCTTACCCTGACTAGAGTGAGGATCCCTACTTGGACAGGGTGCAATCCACTGCTAACTAGAGACCCCATTTCTAACGGTCCTCAATACTATCAGACTACATCATTCAGGGAGAACCTTGCACTTAAGTAAGAAACAGTTATTATTTTGCTGTAAGGGAAACAATAGTATGACCAGAGTTCATGCTGTCTCCCTATTAGTGTCTAAACTCTGTAGCAAGTTACCATTGATGTACACCAAGTAATCAAATGCTCTCTTTTGAAACAAATTTAAAAAGTATATTGTTCTGTTGCTTAAGACAGATCTGGATTATTATCGGCTTTTAAATCAAACAAGGGAAAAGTCAGTTTGTCTTGGCATCCACAGTGGCCATCTTGTAATGGGTTTTAAACAAAGCAAAATCTACTAAAAGATGGGTGTTGTCAAAGTGCACATCCACAGCAGCCATGTTTGAAAACATTTGTAATATTTCAAAATGCTGCTCAAAAATGTCTGCAGTGGTTTTCTTGAACAAAACAAAACCATGTCTAGGTGTCAGTCAAGGGGAAGGGAAGAAGGGAACATTTAGACAGTGGGAAAAGAGGAGAATAAGGTACAGGGAGAAAAAGTAGTATCTCCCATGAACTCGAAAACAAGGTTGAGACATCAGCAGTGGAATGATATCATTACCAGTCAGAGCACTGTGAGAACAGAATTTACCTGGGAAGAACAAACAGAGGAACATGGAGGAATGCCATTAAGTCATGAGCAGGGAAGTGAGAGAGACAACAAAGCCATCCAATCATTAGCATGGGGATGACATAAAGCCCACTCTAAGTATATGTAATGCATTATAAACAATGGGTCTTTCCAACAGACAAATAAGGCTGACTGTCATTAATTACTAACAAATAGTATCTAATTGACTGATTTATAGGCATTATGACAGAACTTGAAATTACTGGTAGTTTGTACATTGTAGAGACAATTGGCTCTAACACGGCACACATTATAAAAATAGTCAGATAAATGGGCAGACTGTCAGTAGGCCAGGTTATCTTCTAAAATACAAGAAATGTTTTCCCACATGTGATAAGCTTATATGGTGATTTTCTAGGGAGTCAATTTCCAGTCCCTTCATCAATGCCAAAGTGTATTTGCCGTGGCCTGCAGACTATGGTGCCTTTACAAGAACAGCTCCTCCATTTCTAAAGCACTATTTTAGACTCCTTGCAGAAGTCCATATTCTGGGACCATCACACCAACTGGGGACATGAAACATTTCTTCATTCTTCTACAATGTCCCTTTTTTTCATCAACCCCAGAGAGCGGAGAGTCAATTTGTGCCTAAGCAGCATTAACTGGAATTTCAATATGACAAACTGGCATAAATTGAAAAGCAACTCCGAATATTATCAAAAGCTTATCACCCACCTCCTTCCAGAATGTCTACAACTCCTGATATACCTATACAGTATGTAAAAAAGTACTGTTTTACACCCCACAATTCAGACATTTCCGGTCCAAAACTAGTCCTATACCAACACGCCTGCTTCTGTTGTAATAAGCTCTGTGTAAGACCTTCAGTTGGATGAGGCGAACACTCGCTCGACTGGTGAATGACCAAAATATGGGATTAAAAGTATTGTGTGACATGAATATTGCGACTACCAAAATGACTTCATGTAAGGTAAGGTTTTTTTGTCAGAAGGTGCCAAACGTGAAGCAAGCAAGCCGCAAGCCACAAGCTGAGTCCGCCGCTGGCTACCGGTGAGCCTCGAGTGAGCCGCAAATCGATCGGCTACCACTTCCGTTTTGTCTACTTGGTCCGCCACCTGGTTCCCGTCTGGGCCGCTGGCTCCCCCGCTGTGAGCCGCGAGTTAGGACAGCTGCTGCTGGCAATCGCGGCTGCTTGGTCCACCATTCGGCACCTTGTGTGGGCCATCCAAGCCCACCCAAGTCCATGGAGGATGCTGTGTGGGAACTGGATATCGGATAACGGAGCTTGGAGCCCGGCCAGCAGCGAGGAGCAGTGAGGAGAACTGAGGAGCAGTGAGGAGTCATGAGGAGATGTAGGAGCCACGAGGAGATGCAAGGAAACGTAGGAGTGTGCAGAAGTGTGGATCCAGGAGCGGCCACAGTTTCTACAGCCATAACACACACAACACCTATAACAGTGCCCCGCAGTGTGGTGCACCGTATATCTGGAACTGGGTGCTGGGTGACTCCGAGGTGCCTTGTCTTTGCCGCCACGCGCCTGCACTTTCCTCTAGCTGCTCATGGGTGGACCTCACAGCAATGCTGCCTTCTCCTGCTCAGCTATGCTAGTTGGGCACTGACCCGGCGTCAGGTGCTGGGAGGAGGTTGTTGGCCACTGCAGTGGAGGGGAGCAACTGGTGCAAGCGGTGGAAATTCTCACGCTTGTCTATTTACCTGCACCTGTTTTTTGCTCCTGTTCCTGACTCTTCCGGTGCTTCCTGTTCGCCCATGCTATAAGGTACTGTTGTCTGACCAGTTCATACTGCCTCTGTTCATCTTTAATGGCAATTTTGTTGTGCTTCTCTCACTTAGCTGATATCTGTGCCCCAAACCCTCCAGCAGAGTTTCTCACTTATTGGATAATTTTTTGTTGTGGCCCAAGGAAAACATCTATTAAAACTTCGTAAGGTATAATGACTGCTAAAGAAATGAGATATGGCCATCTACTCCCCGGGAGATCTTGTTCTAAAACCAAATCTAACCCTCTTTGCAACAAGGGAGCAGCCGCGCCAGGCCTAAAGTGCAGAAACCAAATTTTCTCTCTATGGGACAAAGAGAAGGCTCCCCCTTACCTCTCCAAACCTGGATCTCTTGGCCGCAGAGACATTTTATCATCAGGAGAACCTCTCAATCTTAGTCCATGCCCTAAGGAGTCAGCACGTTTCAATCTTTTGGAAGAATCAATCCGAGGCTTTTCCGCCACCCTAACATCTTTCTCTAATATCGAGGTTCCTGCTTCCTGCAAAGCCACCTCATAATACCCTATTGCAACCCTTCCTTCAATCTATGACTCAACTGGTTCGGCCTCTGCAAGGGAGGACTCGTCTCTCGGAACTGTTAGTAATGCCCCTCTCCAATGTATTGGCTGGAAAACCCTCTGGTTGACTTTACCCTCCCTGATTTACCTTTGCACCTATTTAAAAGCCCTGTCGGGGAGGGAAATCTCCCCTGCCCCCGAGCCTGCATCCATTCATGGGTTTGCAGATTTTTAGTAGCACTTCCTCCAACCACACTTCATTATGTTCACATCTCAGTGACTCCCCCTGGTCAAAATGTATTGGTCTCTTTCTCCCTTTTAAGCTTAGAGCGACTCTTATCCTCCATTTGAAATCTCTTAGAAAAAATGGTTGTGGGATCTGACTGTATCTTTGACTCCGTAACAGCCATATTAAAATAACTAATCACCGGCAAATGAGTTAACTCTGAATTATCTACACCACAAGAAGAAGATCCTTTAGCACGGCCATGTGCTTCTGTGGACACAGATATATTTCTTGGTACTGACATTTGTTCCCAGGCTGGCGCACCATAGCTTGAGATACCACCCAAGAATCTAGTTTTCACTGATACCCCAGAAAACTCCATTAGATTTCTATTGAGTGATTTCTCATCGCTCATCAGGGGAAAGCCCAGATCTTCAATGCTCAGGGCAGGATATGTTTCCCATCTTCAAAGCTCGACCAAAGACAAACTCTATGATCAGGGCCCCTTGTCTTTCAGAGCAAATGCTAACATGGAAAAGGAAAAAAACCTAAGAGGGCTAAAAAAACAATCCAAAGGTTCTCCAAAAAAGGTCAGAGAAAGATGTGATTCTCGGAGGATTACTTTGAGCCACAAGAACCTCTAACCCCGGAGGCTCCAGTTCTACAACATCACACTGCAATTACTGACTCTCGAGAAATGGCTGTGCCTCTACGTTCCACCAGCATGCCAGATCAGGACGACTCAATTTTGATCCAAGATTTGCCTATATCTCAACAAATAGGCTACTTTAAAATCCCGAGCACAACCTTTTGGAGTTCCTCCGAGGCTGAAGCTTAAGCTGGTTAGGTTACAACCCTCAAAAAGGGAAAAGAGATGAAATTATGAGGATACTTTGATTCTAGATTTTATGCTTTTATTTGATACAGATCTTTTTTTACATAGATCTCTATTATTAAAGTGTTTTTCAGAGATAGAACTGCTCAGATTAATTGAAAGTAGTGACTTACACTTGGATACTCTGGAGAATTTGGGTTTTGGTCCCAAGTCCAGAGTATCCTTTCACTCAAAACTGACTGTTAACAAAATCTTGAATAATTCTGAACATTTACAATGTAAAGGTATTGATGTGGTACCTGTCTTGAGTGATGTGGGAAGCATGTTAGCCAATAGGGCCTCACAGCATCTCTATGATGGAGTGATGAAACACAGCTATATATCTATTCCCCTAGATAATTTTGACAACTATCACTCTAATCATCAGTGTTTAAAAATATTCCTGGGGAATATGGCCAGGAAGTGTCATTTAGGTATCCTCCAACACGTTCACTCTATGATCTAAGTATCAATTCCTATTCTTGGAACTGGATACCAGCTGCATTAAGTAGCTCTGCCACAACTCCTTATCTAACAGCACCATCACAGTAGCAATGAGGTTACCATTGTATCCTAGAATGCGGCAGGTATAAACAATAAGGGGAACAAATTGAATTTTTGAACTCGTTAAATGCTGACATAATTTGCCTCCAAGAAACTTCATCCACTGGGGAGTTAATGTGTGATAAATATTACTTGCTCTGTTGTAATGCTACCCCCTCAAGGAGAGGTCATGCCAAGGGTGAGGTAGCATGCTTGCTGTCCAATAGGGGTCGCTGGCAGTATGAATGCTATAGAGACCCCAGCAATCTGTTTTTAGCTATAATTCTACACAGCACCGGTGAAGGAGTTGAGGTAATTTCACTCATGTTGATAAACTTTTATGTCCCCCCTGGTGTCCCTTTCGATAGCCTCTTACCTAAGATATTTCATTTTATTAAGGCTTTTTGTGATAGGGAGCCAGCAATGCAAATTATTATGGTTGGTGATCTAAATTGTAAAATGTCCTATTTAGTCCTCTTATCTTTCTGGGACAAGGTAGACGAGGATGCATTTGGGATACAAACCTGTATTTTCCCCCATAAAATGAGGTCTGATAAGTGTGGGAAGCTTTTCCTTGAGCACCTGAAGGTAAATGATTGCATTGTAGCAAATGGTAGACATCCATCTATTTCTCCAGCCCACTTTACGTACAGATCTCCTGGGGGTGCTGCTACTTTGGAGTACGTGGCAACGACCTATCAGGCATTTTCCTCGGTACAGGACATTAAAGTGTTAGAGACCGCTCTTACCGATCATAACATTTTGGTTGTTTCTCTAAACTTGAAGGTGCTCCCTGTCGATCCCTGGAGTTTGGAAGGGCAGAATTATCAGTTTGATGTCAAAACGGGCAGTACGCATTGGTCCCCCAGCAGGCTTGAGGGGCTTAAAGATATCTTAAAGTCCATCTTGATTTACCTTGGTAAGTGGGTAGAAAATGTTTTGGAGAGATTCACTGTGTTTATGCAGCAGCTAACTTTGACCACCCGCCAGAAGGCCCAGAGCAAGCATATGGTAAAATCTCGCCCTCTACTTGTACTAAACAGAGAAATTAACACTCTCATTCGTAAGGAACATGGGGATTACACATTAGAAAGGCAATCTCGTTTTGACTTCTTAAAAAGGAGAAGGAGGCGTGTAAGATTTTGTTCCTGGTTTTCAAATACTGCTACGAAACCAGGAATATCTCCTTGTCTTGGAAGGGTGGTCTTATTGTCCCCCTATAGAAGAAAGGTGACCAAAACTGCCCCCGGAATTATCGCCAGATCGCTTTCTGGAATGCAGTTGGGAAAATATTTGCCAAATTTCTGCTTTCCCAGATTAATGAATAACAATTAACCCACTGGAGCAATCAGGCTTTAGGAAAAAAACATGGTACAATCGATAACATCTCATTCCTGCAAATAATTAATGAGAAATATGTCTCCCTGAGCGGGGAGGTGATCTATGCTGCTTTTATTGACTTTTCCACAGCATTTGATAATGTAGATTGTGTCATGTTGTGGAAAAAGCTGTTAAGAGTAGGCATGCCTGGCATTCTTCTTGACCAGGTCATTGCCCTTCACTCCTCCACCTGGTGTAGGGTATTGCTAGGGGGAGAAAGAGGTCTGTCACATGTAATTGCAACCGAGAACGGCCTAAAACAAGGTTGTGTGTGGCCCCATTGTGATTCTCTGTGTACATCTCTGATTTGTCCATCTATTTAACCCTGTTTGAGGGTTTTTCCCCTAAATTGGGAGGTAGACTATTATGTTGTCTGCTCCATGCGGATGACATAATTATATTAGACCATAGCCCGAAAGGGCTTAATAACTGTCTTCAAGCCCTTGGGCAATTCATGGAAGCCCATTTTTTTAAAACTGAACTGCTCCAAAAGTAAAATTTTGTGTTTACATGGGAAAAAAGCTTTAAATATAGCAGTTTCCTTTGGCTCTTGGGAGCCCAACAAATTAAAAGAGTAAACTCATACACCTTCTTGGGCAAAATCGTCTGTGGGAACCTTAACAATAGGGAGCATATTGAACATAATAAACACAAGGCTCTATCCCAGGCTAACAGCTTGAATGCCCTGTATAGGGCAACGGGTAGGACACATTTCAAATACCTTCTAGAGGTTTATCGGGCAAAGATACCCCTGTCTCTGTTCTATGGCATAGAAGATATTGACGTTTCTAAATGGGTATTTCTTGATAAACTCGAGGGATGTGTTTTGAGGAATCTCGCAACTGTAAGTTCTGCCTTTTCGGCAGCTATATTAAGGCTTGAGTTGGGCTTACGCAGCACTTTTATTCAAGGACTGGCTGGGGTTATTCGTAAGAAAATAAATCTTGGCCGGCTGCAGAACGAAATATACTATTAGCAGGAATTTCATATATGCCTTAGATCTTTTACAATTAGATCCCATAACAATTTTTACGTTCTTTCCCATGCTGCTTAAATCTACAGTTAGGCAAACAGGCTTGTGCACACAGGCAGAGTTTTCAATCTATATCCAACACCATACGATTGAGGGTTATGCAGCCCTATCAAAGTTGGAATCTGCCTCACGGGGTGAGAAGATTCTGACTCCTGCTGCGACAGGAGCTGCTTCCTCCTAATATATTACAGGCTAGATAGTACAGCTCCTCAGCTATTTGTAATTTTGCCAAAATGGTGCCCAAGATTTGAATCATGTCGTATTTATTTGTCTGGCTTTGTTGCAATATCATTGTAGATGGCTGTGCCCCATTTGTCTCACTCTCTCCCTACGCACTGCTTCGAAGTTATTGCAGGCCTTCTCCGTTCCACCAAATTAAATGTTTTGTATTAGAATTTTTAACTATTTTAAGTGTCTTAAGTTATCTTTGTATTAACTTATTTAGCTGTATATGAGCGATCAGTTTTTACTTTATGCGTGTTTTATGTGGACCTCCTGTGGAGTTCCGTATCATAATAAATAAATATTGCACTATTGTACTAATGTAAGGTAAGGATATTGGTTTTACTAGTATAATATTAATTGTATGACTATTGTATTTAACATTGTTTACTGTACAATAGTGGAAATGGATTTTAAAAAATTATTTTAATATCTATTAATTAGTATATTCTTAACTGCTAGTGTCATTAATATAGTGGTTCCCAAAGTTATTGAAATTATATGTTTTAAATTATTTGCTCATATTAATTTGTATTGCTAATTTATTGTGCATGGTTTAATTGTTTATTAAATAAATGCTTTGTGGTATGTGATTTATATCTCAATGTGTTCTATGTTTAGATACTGATATGTGTAAAATGCATTTTTGTACTTATTTAAACTATATTTGTTTAAGTAACATTATATTTTAAATGTTTTTATTTAATTTTTTGGGGGTGTATGTGGTTTTTAGGGCTGTAAATAGGGAAGTAAATTGAATTTTTATTATTTTTTTAAATTATTTTTTATCTTTTAAGTTTATATTGTATGCATCAAATATCATTTAAAAATGTATTGTTGTTAGGTATTTCAATGTTTTCCAGAAAATATTTACAAGGTGGAGTTGCATATGTAATTCTTATACACTGAATTGGAAATAATTAATCTAATTCCTCTGAAGTCCAGCACTTTCCCCAATTGGTTCTTAGAATGGAGTCAGAATAATAAATATAGTCCCTTTAAAATCCAACACTTTACCTACTTTTGCTTAGACTGGAGCAGTAACTGTAAATCTAACAACTCCAAGGTAAAGCACTTTCACTACTGTTGCTTAGACTGGAGTGGAAATAGTAAGTCTAACCCCCACAAAGTCTAGCCCTTTCACTAACGTTACTTAGACTGTAGTGGGAACAGTAAATCTAACCCCTCTAAGGTTGAATGTCTTCACTAATGTGTAAATGAATCCCCTCTGAACTCCGCTGAACTCCAATGCTTTCTCTAATGTTGGTTAGACTGGAGTGGGACTAGTAAATCTCAAGCTTCCAAAGTCCTTCACTTTCCCTACTGTTGTTTAGACTGGAGTGGAAATAGTAAGTCTAACCCCCACAAAGTCTAGCCCTTTCACTAATGTTACTTAGACTGTAGTGGGAACAGTAAATCTAACCCCTCTAAGGTTGAATGTCTTCACCAATGTGTAAATGAATCCCCTCTGAACTCCGCTGAACTCCAATGCTTTCTCTAATGTTGGTTAGAGTGTATTTATATTATTTTTTATATTGTTTTTAATGTTATCTGTTTTTTCTAATATTTTGTTCTTTTAAATTATTGTTGTAAAGATTTTTATAATTATTTTTATTAATTATATTTAATATTTTATTTGTACACATTTTCATTTTTTGATCTGTGAAAATTAAATTATTTAAACAATGTTGTCATGTTTTGTTAAAATATATTTGTGTATATTATGCATATGTTTAGTGCACAGTCTTCAAAAAACTATTTTTAAATGTTCATTTTAAAAAGTTAAATTATGTTACACATTTTTGATGGTTTCATATATTTTCACTTTAACTTACATTTAATACATAAAACTAAATGCATTTAAAAAAATATTAATTCACTGTTATATATTTAGATAGCTATATATATATATATATATATATATATATATATATATATAGATAAATAGAAAAAACCTACTGACGGTTGACACTGGATAATTATAGTTAGGTTCTAGTTTCCATAGGAAAAGCATTTTTTGTTTTGCCAATAACTTTGGCCCTGCTTGATGAATCTTCAAAACATTTTCAAAAATAATATAACCGTTGGGTCAGCTGCTGTTTTGAAAGTTTCTTGGTGATCTATCAAGTGGGGGCTGAGAAAAAGGGGGTTCCCAAAACATGTTTTCCACCCTTCATTTTTCCATAGGGTCTTTAGACATGCCTACAGCTCAAACCGCTGAATGGAATTACACCAAATTTGGCAGGAACCTCGATCTTGTTATGTGGATGTGATAGTTGGGAAATAGAATTGCAAAAACACAGAAATTTTATTCAAAAAGCAAAAGGTTACTGAGCTGTTACAGTAAGGCTTGACATGGATAGTGAAACTCACATTTTAAATGTACAAACCTACAGAAATTCACCTGTTAGAGTTATTTCAAGTAATTCTAAAGTTGTACTCTGTGATACTAGTAATAAAGATACATATATTACCTGATGATGTCCTTGTTGAAGGGTGAAACGCGCCGGCCTGGCTGGATTTATCTATTTTGTGAAGAATAAACTTTTTTGAAGACTCAACTCTATTGCCCTCATTACAACCCTGCCAGTCGGTGATAAAGCGGCGGTAATACTGCCAACAGGCCGGCGGTAATTACCGCTAAATTATGACCATGGCGGTGAGAACTCAGATAGACAGCCACTATACCACACCGACCGCCAGGGCGGATACAACAGCCACCATGGCAGTAGCCGCCTACAGCCAGGCGGAAGTCAATGTTCCGCCCACCATATTAAGATCCTGGAAACCGCCACCTTTTCCGGGGCGGTACCAAGCCTGGCGGAAACACGGCACAGAAGGGAAATGACTCACCTTTGGAGACAAAGGGAAGAACCACGCCGCCATGGAGCCTGAACTTCATATATTCCCGATGATTTTCTACGTGCTGCTCCACCACGAACCCTAATGATGGTGAAGACGACCACAGTGAGTACAGCCTCCTAGCACACAGTGGAGGGATGGAGGATAAAGAGAGTGATACACACATGCACAACACACCCCCCCACCCCCAACACAATACACACAATCAGCTGCATTACTAAAACATATTTACCCTGTGCCCCTGAGGAATAATGCAAAGACAACAGGATTGTGCAAAAGTGAGTGTAATAATAACAACACAGCAGAAATACGAAAATGCAATTTAATAGTATATACATATGTACAGTTCAAGGGACACTGCCCAGTCCATATTGTGCATGGGCCACAGGCCAAAGTCGAATGCTCCACTTGTCACCTGCACGAACACTGAGAGAACACTGCAGGGGCATCAGTTGGAAAATAGGCAGGCACCCCAGGGGAACCGGAAATAGGGGGGCATCTCAGTCAGCAGATGGAACAAGACCACTGGTTCTGGAGGGGGCATCATGCGCTGTGCCTGGTCCTGGGGAATGCAAGGCTACAGTCTCTCAAGTGGGTGACTTGCCCACTGGCTCTGGAGGGGGCAACATGCCCAGTGCTTGGTCCTAGGGAGTGCAAGGCCACAGTCTCTCAAGTGGGTGACTTGCCCACTGGCTCTGGAGGGGGAAACATGCCCTGTGCTTGGTCCTAGGGAGTGCAAGGCCACAGCCCCTCAAGTGGGTGACTTGCCCACTGGCTTTGGAGGGGGCAACATGCCCTGTGCTTGGCCTGGGGTGTGCAAGGCCACAGTCTTTCAAGTGGGTGACTTGCCCACTGGCTCTGGAGGGGGCAACATGCCCTGTGCCTGGTCCTGGGGGGTGCAAGGCCACAGTCTCTAGAGTGGGTGACTTGCCCAGTGGCACTGGAGGGGGCAACATGCCCTGTGCTTGGTCGTGGGGAGTGCTAGGCCACATTCTCTGGAGTGGGTGACTTGCCCACTGGTTCTGGAAGGGGCATTGTGCCCTGTGCTTCGGATCCTGTGGAGGCTAGCTTTGGTGGGTGTCTTACCCACTGGTTCTGGAGGGGGCATCGTGCCCTGTGCTTCTGATCCTGGGGAGGCTGGGTTTAGTGGGTGTCTTACCCACTGGTTCTGGAGAGGGCATTGTGCCCTGTGCTCTTGATCCTGGGGAGTGCAGGTCACAGTCTCTCAGCTGGGTTATCATACCCACAGGATTTGCAGGGTGCAGGCAGCACAGCAGCCCATGGAGGCAGGACTACATACCGTCCACCGGCGGTGACGGCTGCTCAGTGGTGGTGCTGCTGGTGCAGCCGCTGGTGGGGTAAAGCTCCAGCCCATCCCCTGCAGCCTCGGATGGCTGCTCACTGGTGGTGCTGCTGCTGCTGGTGGGGGGAGGCTCCAGCCCATCCCCTGCAGCCTCAGACGGCCAGCAACGGATGGCTGTTTACTGGTGGTGGTGCGGCTGCTGATGCTGGTGAGGGGAGACTCCAGCCCATCCCTGCTGTCTCGGATGGCTGGCCACTGGTGGTGGTGCTGCTGCTGCTGGGGGAGGCTCCAGCCCCTCCCCTGCAGCCTCAGACTGCTACCCACTGGTGGTGCTACTGCTGCTGGTGGTGAGGGAAGCTCCACTGATCCCCTGCAGCCTCGAATGGCTGCCTTCTGGTGGTGGTGTGCTGATGCTGCTGCAGGTGGTGGTGTTGGTGGGAGGCACCAGGCCATCCCCTGCAGCCTCGGACATCTACCCACTGGTGGTGGCGGTGCTGCTGCTGCTGGTGGGAAGAGGCTCCAGGCCATCCTCTGCAGCCTCAGACGGCTGCCCACTGGTGGGGGTGGTGGTGGTGGTGCTGCTGCTGGTGGGGGGAAGCTCCAGCCTATCCCCTGCAGCCTAGGACGGCTGCCCACTGGTGGTGGTGCTGCTGCTGGTCATGGTGGGGGGAAGCTCCAGCCCATCCCCTGCAGCCTCGGATGGCTGCCCACTGGTGGTGGTGGTGCTGATGCTGCTGCTGCTGGTGGTAGGGAGAGGCTCCAGCCCATCCCCTACAGCCTCGGATGGCTGCACAGTCATGGTTGGTGGTGGGTGCTCCGTCTGAGTCCCTGCACCAGGCCCCTTGTCCTTCCTGCCTGCTGGTGTGGCTCCTTGTCTTTCCTGGCAGCAGCTGGGGCAGGCGCCTTGCCCTTCTGGGTAGCAGCTGGGGATGGCTTCTTGCCCTTCCTGGCAGCAGCTGGGAATTGTTCCTTTCCCTTCCTGGCAGCACCCGGGGATGGCTCCTTGCCCTTCCGGCAACAGTTGAGGCAGGCACCCCTTCCTTGAGGCTGGCTGGTACCCTGGATCCTTTCCCACCACAAGTTGGTGTTGAGACTACTTGTCAACACCAGAGCAGTACGCGCTCTATTGGCGACAAAAATGCAAAAACCCAGCACTGTCAAAACAACATAATTTATGCATTGTGCTGATATGTTGTGGTTTAACCTTTTGCATTGCAGAGTTCAATCCTGAAAACTTATTTTTAATATGCTTACAAATACTGTTCCTTTGCAATGTATTGCTGCAGGTTTTCAGAGTGTGTTAGGGTGTGGCCCCTTTCCAGGCCCTTCCAGAGACTTTCCCTGCAACATGCCTGGGCATGGTTCTGGGCTGGGCCAAGACTCTATAAAAGAGAGCCAGCCCAACTCCCAGTGCTCACTATTCAGAGGTCCCGGTGCACAGCAGCAGCTTCTTCCTGAGCTCCTGTCCCGGCGGCCTATTTGGATCTTCCAGTCTTCTGCCCTTCATCCTTCATTGGTGATCATTATTCCAGGAGGTAAGACGGTGGTTGGACTGTTCCGACACCGTTATTGAGAATTTTCATATTCTTGGTTTAATTCTTAAATGAGTAACAGATTACTTGTGCGCTACCATTTCTTGACATTTATATGGTAGTTTACAAATAGGCAAGACGCGCGATTTGTTTCATAAAGGTTTGACTTTGTTTTTCATTGCGTGCTACCATTTCTTGACATTGGCATGGTGGCTTAAGAAGCGGCAAGACGCGTGATTCGTTTTATGGTGTTTAAACATTGTTGTCCATTGCGCGCTTCTATTTCTTGACATTTACATGATGTTTTACGAATTGGCAAGACGCGCAACTCGTTTCATGAGGATTTAACTTTGTTGTTCATTGCGCGGTACCATTTCTTGACATTTACATGGTGGCTTAAGAATTGGCAAAAGAAGCGCGATTCGTTTAATTGTACTTTGATCTTGTTATTTATTGTGAGCTGTTATTTCTTGACATTTACATCGTGTTTTACGAATCGGCAAGACGCGCAATTCGATTAATGATGATTTGACTTTGATATTCATTGCGTGCTACCATTTCTTGGTATTTTACATGGTGACACTCTAATTGGCAAGACGCACGATTCGCTCCTCAAGTTTATTTCATGTTGTTTATTGTATGCCACTATTCTAAGATATTTATTATGTAATATTCGAGTTGACAAGTTATGTGATTTGTTTCCTGAATCCATATTGTGTTATTCATGGTGCACAATCCCTTTATGGTATTTACTATATATATATATCTGCAATATGCGCAATTTGTGTTGAAACATTTTAAGAGTACTCAGAAGGCCAGAGTTTCTTGATGGAATATTGTATGGTCCTAGTATACATTCTCAAAACAGGATTTTTATGACTGGTTTAAAAGTTAGTCAGAATGTTTTCTCTGATTCTCATGTGAAGGAAAGTACTTGAATGAGAAAGTTTTCATTTAATTCATCTTGATTCCCTTTCAGGTATCCGGCCATCTTGAAACTTAGGGGGCCATTCTGACTGCGGCGGTCGGCGGTCGCCGCCCGCCAAGCGGTTCCCGCCGAAAGACCGCTCCGCGGTCAAAAGACCGCGGCGGCCATTCCGGCTTTCCCGCTGGGCCGGCGGGCGACCGCCAGAGGACCACCGGCCGGCCCAGCGGGACAGCCCCTTCAACAATGAAGCCGGCTCGGAATGGAGCCGGTGGAGTTGAAGGGGTGCGACGGGTGCAGTGGCACCCGTTTTCACTGTCTGCACAGCAGACAGTGAAAATCTTTGTGGGGCCCTGTTAGGGGGCCCCTGCACTGCCCATGCCAGTGGCATGGGCAGTGCAGGGGCCCCCAGGGGCCCCACGGCACCCGTTCCCGTCATCCTGGTTCTGGCGGTGGACACCGCCAGAAACAGGCTGGCGGGAAGGCGGTCGGAATCCCCATGGCGGTGCTGCAAGCAGCGCCGCCATGGCGGATTCCCTGGGCCAGCGGGAAACCGGCAGGAAACCGCCGGCTCCCCTTTTCTGACCGCTGCTTTACCGCCGCGGTCAGAATCGCCCAGGAAGCACCGCCAGCCTGTTGGCGGTGCTTCCGCCGCACTCCGCCATGGCGGTCATGGACCGCCAAGGTCAGAATGACCCCCTTAGTCATTTTAAACTTAACTCTTAGATTGTTCATGTTTTCAGAGTGACTAGGCTTAGAATGATAGTCTAGTATTGATTTCAGGAGCTATAATTTTCATATTGTGTGTTCTAACCTTTTTCTTACTACAGGTCTCCTTCCCAGCTGTTCCCTTCCTAATCCCCTCTTCCCCTCTTGAACTCTCTCAGTCTCTGTGATTTATCTATCAGAGTCTTGGAGGTGTTCAGTGGTGGACGTGTTGGGAACGTGCACAGACCCTGAGGATCTGTTGACTCTGACACTACTGGACCCATGGACTGGGTGACTGAGGTGCTTGCCTGGGTTTTTGCCACCCTGGCCATACGTGAAGGACGGGGTAGGGGTAGGGAAGAGGGCAATGTTTAAGAGGAAAAGCTTCTTAGGGACATTGGGGCGGGAAGAGGGAGAAGGTTTGGGAGTGGAGGAAGAGGGAGTGGTTGTAGGAGGTGTCTGTCTGCTGTGTTTGGGTGCAGGTGCATGGGCTGGATGCTGTTGTGAGGTGGATGGCTGTTGGGTGTCTGAGCGCTTGCGTTTGTGTACTTTAGGAGGGGGGACAGACACAGTGGGAGAGGACACAGGGGACATGTGCATGGCTGTTGTGGAGGTGTCTGCCAGTGAGGTGTGTGTTCTGCTAGGTGTGGTGGTGATGCTGGTAGTGGATGAGGATGTAATGCATGCAGGTGTGAGTGTAGACGCAACTGGGAGGGAGGTGGAGGAGGAGGAGGGGGAAACAGTGGAAATTGTGGATGTTGGCATGTCTGCATCTGGATGGTGTTTGTGTGAGTGCCTGTGGGATGATGTGTGGTGCTTGTGTTTGCCTGTGCCACTCTTGTGTGCATGCCCGTCTGCCTGTGTGCTTGGGATAGTTTGGGGTTGAGGGGAATGGGAGTGGGAAGAGGAAGTTGGAGGGGCGTGGGTGAAACAGGGACAATGGCTGCCATCAGAGAGGAGGCCAGAGCCTGGATCGATCTTTGTTGGGCTGCCAAGCCAGTGTGAATGCCCACCAAAAATGCATTAGTTTGTTGCATTTGGGCTGCCAGCCCCTGGATGGCATTCACAATGGTAGACTGCCCTACATAGATGGGTCTCTGGAGGTCAATAGCCTCCTCACTCAGGGCAGCAGGGCTCACTGGGGCAGGGCCTGAGGTGCCTGGGGCGAAGGAGATGCCTTCCCTCCTGGGTGAGCGGGCACGGGCAACTCGATGAGGGGCTGCTGGGAGGTCGGTGCTGGTACAGGGTGGCGGATGTACCTGTAACTGGGGTGGTCACAGAGGTGTCCACCACCACCAGGGAGCTTCCATCAGACGAGGTATCAGAGTCTGAACTGTCCCTTCCAGTCTCTGCCGTGGTGCTCCCCTCACCCTCTGTCCTACTGGTGCCCTCAGCGACCGTGGACTCTGCCTCCTGGGTCCTGTGGGATGCAGCTCCCTCCGGTGCCTCTGCTCCTCCACCAGATGATGCTAATGCACATAAGGACAGGGTGACCAAACAAAAAGGGGGGGAAGAGACAAAGGATACACTGGGTCAATGGCTGCACCAACACCACTGTTGGTGTACACAGCACACTCACACACAGGGAACAGCCCTACGCACTATGCATTGCACTACCAGTTATAATGCTAGCCACCAATGCATGGGGAGGGGCACATACCACCAAATGCAGCACACCTAGGACTAACACAGCCCAGACCAGTTGTGGATGCCTACAAGCTAGGTAGCAGGATTATCACTTCAGAACTCTGGCCAACATAGGATCTAGTCTGCAATGTCAGCCCTGGTCTAGGGGCACTAACTGACACACAACCCCCAACCGGATACCACCCTACCATGCGTTAGTTGTAATGACAGGCACTGTACTTACCCCCTTGTGGCTGCTGTGATGCCCTCAAGCGCCCATCCTGCTCCGGATAGGCCACTGCACGTCCTTGGTGATGGCATGCCATATACCCTTCTTTTGATGGGCGCTGACCTGCAGAGAAATACACACAGGAAATGGTATCAGTCAGACCGTCCTGCCTGTTACACTTGTGGCCCACAATACCCCTTCACATCGCCATTTACACACACATGGCCCAGCACATAAGCTGTACGCTGCCCAGGGGACATCCACCCACCCCCCCTACATGAGTCTTTCACACACACCACTCCATGCATTCATGCCACATGCGTCGTGCTCACACTGTACTTACCTGTTGGTCTGGATGCACATACAGCAGTCCGTACTGGCGTAGGACCCAATCCACCAGTCGCTCCAACTCCTCCGAGGTGAAGGCAGGGGCCCTTTCCCCAGTCACACAAGCCGTGGTAGGGTCCAGACACAGGTCACAGCAACACATGCAGTGTAGGTCCTCTCCTAAGGAAGGTCAGGTAGCAAGTGAGTGACCGGATAGAAAATGGCAGTCACGTCCGCAGCGGTGCATACCGTTGCCGCTGGCATACATCACCATTAGCCACTGTACCCCATAGGGCCCAATGTTAACCAATGAGGAGTTGCACGGCGGTTCCCGACCGCCTACCGCAAAGGCGCACAACGTCAACGAAATTACCTCACTTCCATCTGTCCTTCCACACAGGACAGGCGGACGCCGTTTCAGGGGGGTGCAGGGCCTGGATAATAACTGTGTCACAGTTAAAAATTGGATGTACAGGAAAAATAAAACTTACCCATTACAAATTAACATCATTCATTGTACTGTTATTGCTCCGATGTTCAGTTTGTGACTGGATCCTCACTCACATACCCCCGTGTACAGACCCCTGGTGGACTTGGCAACAATGGAGGACAGACATATTATCCTCACCTATAGACTTGACAGGGCCACAATCACAGAGCTGTGTGCCCAACTGGAGCCTTACCTGATATCTGCTATCCGTCACCCCACTGGGATCCCCCCTCTTTTGCAAGTCCTATCTGTGCTCCATTTCTTGGCAACTGGTTCTTTACAAGTGACAGTGGGCTTGGCAGCAGGAATGTCACAGACAATGTTCTCAATAGTGCTGACAAGAGTGTTGTCTGCCCTTATTAAACACATGTGCAGCTACATTGTATTCCCCCAGCTGGAGGGTTTGGCCACAGTGAAGGCTGACTTGTATGTAATGGGACATATCCCCAACATAATTGGGGCAATTGATGGAACACATATTGCACTTGTCCCCCCCGGCAAAAGGAACAGGTGTACAGAAATCAAAAGGGTTTCCACTCCATGAATGTCCAGATGGTGTGCTTGGCGGACCAGTACATCTCCTACGTCAATGCTAAGTATCCTGGGTCGGTGCATGATGCATTTATCCTTAATGGAATAGCAGCATCCCAAGTGTGATGGCCCAACTACAGAGGCACTGTGTGTGGCTAATAGGTGAGCCCCGGTTCCCACCCAGTAGATGTTGGTGTATGGGTATGGTATGGGCTATATAGGATAGTGTGTGGATAAATGTTGTCCCTCGATATTTGCAGGTGACTCAGGTTACCCCAACCTATCATGGCTACTGACCCCTGTGAGGAATGCCAGGACAAGGGCAGAAGAACGTTACAATGAGGCACATGAGCGAATAAGAAGGATAATCAAAACGGACCTTTAGCCTACTGAAGGCCTGGTTCAGGTGCCTCCATCTAACTGGGGGATCCCTGTGCTACTCAACCAAGAAGGTCTGCCAGACAATCATGTAATTCTGCGTGTTGCATAACCTTGTCTTGAGATACCATGTGCCTTTTCTGCAGGAGGGGGAGGCTGGAGATGGCCGTGTGGCAGCAGTGGACCCCGTGGATGGTGAGGATGAGGAGGCAAAGGATGAGGATGAGGACAACAGAACTGCAGTGATTCCACAATACTTCCAATGACGCACACGTAAGACAGTGTTACTTCACATTTCATTGTAATTATTTAGATTATCTTTGGCACTGGCATGCTGTTATTTCCCACTTCTATTACCACTCACTGTACCATTTGGCAACTCATTTTTCAGATGTTGGTGCCCCACTATCGCTCCAGGTGTGATCGCTGCAGCCAACTACAGGTCTTTCCCATTTGAACATTACTGTACATTTGAATTGCAATGTTTGAACCTGGTTTAACTAATACATACTAAAATAAGTTTGACTTACTCCATACTTGTATTTTTTCAAAGGGTGTTTATTTAAGTGCTAAGAAGTAGAGGAGCAAGTGCATTGGGATGGGGGGATGAAGGAGAAAAGTCCAGGGTATTGTTCCAGTCTATTTGTAGCACAGGTGCATTGAGCAATGGCAGTTCAAGGTGGACAGGGTGACAGAGTGGGACACAAGGCTGACAATCAGGAGAGTCTCATTTCCTGGTGGGGGTCATGGTAATAGTCTCTGGCTTCTGCCTGAATTGCAGGGAATGTTTGCAGGGTGGTTAACCTTCTGCAGGGGGAGGGGTGCTGATGGCCTGTTGGTCCTGTGGCGGGGCCTTCTGTCCACTAGTGGCAGCGGAGGTGGAAGGCAGTTCAGATGTCTGGCTAGTGGCAGGGGCCCGCTGTTGTGAGGCTGCCTACCTCATAATGTTGGCCATGTCTGCCAGCACCCCTGCTATGGAGACCAGGGTGGTGTTGATGGCCTGAAAGTCCTCCCTGATTCCCTGGTACAGTCCGTCCTGCAGCCGCCTCTTCCCCTACACGTTGTCCAGGATCTGGCCCAGCATATCCTGGGAATGTTGGTATGCTCCCTGGATCTCTGCAAGTGCCTCCTGGAGAGTCGGTTCACTGGGCCTGTCCTCCCCCTGGCGCACAGCAGTCCTCCCAGTTTCCCTGTTGTCTTGTGCCTCTGTCCCCCGAACCGTGTGTCCACTGCCACTGACCCCAGGTCCCTGATTGTCTTGGCTATGAGGTGTGCCCTGGGATCCCTGCAGTGGTGGACACACTGCTGATTGACGTACCCTGGGGACAGAGGTATGAGTACACTGGGGGGGTGTTGTGGTGGTGTTTCCTGATGGGGGGGCTCTCTGGTGGTGTGTGACTGTGCCTGGGTAACCAACTGTCCAGGGGTCTCTGATGGGCCAGGTTGGTCATCCAGATCCAGGTACCCTGAGTTGGTGCCATCAATGTGGGCCTCTTCAGTTGGGGGACTGGATATTGCTGGCACCTCTTTGCCGCTGACATTGGCTGGGATACCTGTGGGGATGTAAATGCTGTGTTATTGTTTCTGTGTGTGACATATTGTGCATCGTTCGGTTGCCCTCTTTATTTGTAATAGCCCTGGCAGTTTTCACTTGTGTACGTTGGTGTCTGGTGGGATGATTAGTTCTCTCTAGTGTGCATGCTTTAGTGATAGGTGTCCATGCAGGTCTGTGAGTGGTGTCCATGCATTGGTGTGGCATGCAGGGCTTGGCATTGGGATAAGTGAGATGTGATGTTGGGGAGTGTGGGAGGTGGTGGAGTGAGGGTGAGGGTGGGGGTATGTGATGGCATGCATGTAGGGAGGTGATAGTAGTATAGAGTTTACTTACCAGAGTCCAGTCCTCCTGCTACTCCAGCCAGGTCCTCAGGATGCATGATTGCCAAGACCTGGTCCTCCCATGTTGTTAGTTGTGGTCCACCGCCAGTCCTCTGTACAGCGAGTTGGTGTCTAGCTGCAATGAAACAAACCTTCCCCCGTAGGTCGTTCCACCTCTTCCTGATGTCGTCCCTTGTTCTGGGGTGCTGTCCCACGACGTTGACCCTGTCCACGATCCTCTGCCATAACTCCATCTCTCTAGCAATGGATATCTGTGCACCTGTGCTCCAAATAGCTGTGGCTCTACCTGGATGATTTCCTCCACCATGACCCTTAGCTCCTCCTCTGAGAATCTGGGGTGTCTTTGTGGTGCCATGGGTGTTGTGTGCATTGTGTAGGTGAGGGTGTGTAGGGTGATGTGTTGGGGTGTGTGATGTGGGGAGCGTGGACGCTGTATAGGTGTAGGTGTTGTGTGTCTCTGGTTTTGTCTGTTGTCGTGGTGTCTTTCTCGTGCCAATGGTTTGTAGTCATAAAGAGTTGTGGGTAGTGTGGGTGGGTGTTTTATAGTGGTGTGTGTGTGTGTGGTGTGTATGTGTGTCAGGTGTGTGTTTGAATTGTCCAACGTGGTGTTGTTTTGTTTGAGTGTGTGTATTTTGAGCGCAGCGGTATGTACCGCCAATGGTTTACCGCCATTGAATGTCCGATGTGGTGATTCGTGGGTCATAATGTGGTGGGCGGTGTGTGTTTTGATACCGCCAGTTTATCCCTGACCTTTGGTGTGGCGGACTTGTATCTGTGGCTAAATAGTGACGGATTGGTGTGTGTGTGTCATAATATGGTGGACGGATATCCGCCGCCGCGGCGGTATGTTGGCCGCAGTCAGCATGGCGATAAGTGGGATTTACCACTAATGTAATAATTAGGGCCTATGTCTTTTCACGTGTGTCTGGATTAATTGAGGAATTTCTTGACCCATCTAGATGGACTTTGTTCTGACTGAACTGTCTTCTTGTTCTAAACATGGATATTATCACAATATCTCAGTGATTATTTTGGTAGAGCTCACCATTTTCATTTGTTCCTTGTACAGTATAGTGCTTGTGAGCAGTGAGACCTCTTTTGAGTTGCAGTGCTGAATAAGAAAATCTGACTATTAACACTTGTGCGGTCAAAGATGGCCTACAACTGCTCTGTTTGGATTGTGCATCTTTATAGCACACAGTATTCTCTTTAAAATTCAATGTAGCTCTCTTCACCTTATTTACATCCACTAGTTCCTGCCACTTTTTTGTTTTGTGGGCACACCATTCTCTAGAATAACAAATGGTTCTTCCAAATCTCTCTACACCCACAGTTTCAATATTGTGTTTAAAATCTAAAGGTATATACACAACTCTACCCTTAAGTCTGTTCTGAAGCTCAGCGGGTGGTAGTTTCTCAGTCTTCGGTTCCATACGAACTATTGCTTGAAAGGGGTGTATAGATTGGATGAGTATTTCTTCATAAACATTCAGATGTCTAAGTTCCTCTGTAATTTCAACCACTTATTGTGTACTGCTTTGGCAGGCATTTTGTTGTTCTCTAATTTGTCATAGCAATACGTGCTCATGATCTTGCATGTTGACAAATCAAACCTTTCCGCCACAAATAAAAACACTGCAAATTCTAGCAATTTTTCTCTGTTCTCTTCTTCAGTTCTGAAGCACACACAACATTTTGAATTTGGCCTTTGTAGTGGGTATTCCAACAAAAAATACAAACATAGGGCCTGATTTAGAACTCAGCAAACGGGTTACTCTGAAACAACTGTGATGGATATGCCATAGAATATCAGGGGGATTTATGGGGATTTAGATTTTGGCGGACAGGATTGCCATCACCCTTGTAATGGAGTAGCCCGTCTGCAGAGTTCTAAACAAGGTGCATAGTTTGGTTTCTCTTTAGAAATTGCATTCTATTTCTCATCTAAAGTTAGGAGTACTAATATCTGTGCTTTATTCCTCTACACCTGAACAGACCAACTCCTTATTTTGCCCAAACTGCACTTCAGGGCCATGAAATGTAAATGAACATCTTCCCGAGCATTTTCAACCTCTGATACTCTGCCATAATGAAGTGCTTTTTTCATATTTCCTAAATAACAACACAGGACGTTTTACAAAGTAAAGTTTTCTAATGCATGCTGAAGAGCCAACATTAAAAAATGATTAAAATTACTTTTGCACATTTTCCTCAATAGACACACCAATGAGTGTCCTTGTAAATTAGAATATTTCCTCACTTTGCATGGATCTAAGGCTTGTAACATTGCAATTTTCTGCTTTACACTTTTAGATGGAAATTGATGTCGAAAAATTCTTAATGTGTCAATTGATGCATGGCAAATGCTACAAATACCACTGCACTCTCATTTATACACAGGGGCATATCTACACCTTTCTTGTACCTCTTCACCTATCTCTTCCTGTACATTTCTAGGAACCATCTCCTCTTTTGCAATGGGAGTACCGTCTTTAACCCCATAGCATCGGCCAGTTGTTTCAACTACATGCACTAATGTGTTGTGCTGTAAGTAGCTTTCTTCATTAAAGTAAGCCTCACTACTAGACGTGTGCTTCCTTCTCTTTTGACAATGTAACAAAAATTACTTTTATTAATAAGCCTTTTTTGACTTCTTTTCATTTTATAAACAGCACTGTTTATCCAGTGTTTCATTCTGTTTAGTATCAAAATAAATATTTTGCACTCAACCATGATCTCACTATATTTTTTTGTTTTTTAGTGCTGCCCCTATCATCTTATACAGCTTCATGTTTCATACCAAATTCTGTATTACACTACTTCTAAACATTCTCAATCGTATTTCTTTAAATTCTATGTCTCCTTGTCAAATTATGTTTTATTTAAAAATGTTCACATTCAATATGACTTACTCCTCCTTTCTGAGTTGATTGTAAACCTCACTTTCTGTCCTGCATTTTTCTATATTCTGGTTTAACAAACTCCATAGCTCTCTTACCAGCAGCTTGCTCTTTCCAGGATATAATCCATGTCATGTCCATTTTGCTCTCACTTTTAACCAGATATTACTCTTTCTTCATTTTATTTCTCCTTCCTGTCTTTCTCAGCATTGTAAATCGTCCTCTTGAATCACAAGTAGATATCTGAAAAGCAAATTCAGAGTACATTTAACTTTACATTATATACTATTAGATTACATATTATGGGCAAGTGAATAGCTACATAAGTGGTTATGTCACTGTCTTAGAGGCTGTGTAAGTGTCTGAGTATGGGTGTAGAAATGGGGATGTGAGTGGTTGTATGGGTGGGTGACTGTGTGAGAGTGGTTGAGTGGATACGTGAGTGAGTGTATTAATGCCTCTGCGGGTGTGTCATTGGACGTGTAAGGAGCTGTGTGAGTGGGTAGGTGGATGGTTGTACAACTGGTTGTATGGGTGTGTTATTGCGTGTGTAACTGAGTGTCTGAGTGCTGAGTACATGAATGGCTGCGTAGATGTGTGAGTGTGTGTGACAGTGCCTCTTTGTGTGTGAATGACTAAATAAGCAGATGTATAGGTAAGCAAATGGATGTGTGAATGCTTTTATGGGTGTGTGACCGAGTGTGTCAGTGACTGTCTGGCTATATCAGTGATGGTTAAATACATGCATTTGTGTGAGTGTAAGTGGATGTGTAACGGCCTGCCTGACTGTGTGAGTGGATACAAATTAAAAACTATTAAATTAAATTCTATAAGCAAGCACCCACATCTAATTCCAAACAAAACACTTTCTTTCATAATGGCCTAATGAAACACCTACATTTTCAGTATAGCAATTCTTCTTCCTCCTTTGCTGCTCAATATATTTTTAGTTTGGTAGTTTTTGTTTTTGGTAAGCCGTGGTTCCACCGTGAGGCTCAGCGCGGGCCCCCCTTGTGGCCCCAAGTGGAACCATAGATGCAAACAAAAGTGTTTAAAAGCATTCTACAATCTACTGTCTATGCTTTTCATGTATATGTTATTTTGTAAAATATTGGCAATTACAAGATATGCACTCCCTATTGAGCAATTTTTGTACATCAGTCTGCTTTTCAGTTTCACACTGCAGCCTCTTGTGTGTCTTTCCGCCACACTTATTTAGCTCTGTTTCCATAGTAACCATGTTTCCAATAGTCACGGCCTACAAGTAGGTCAAAAAAAAAAATCTCTACAGCATACTATGTTCATATTAACTGTAGTAGGTTCGGTTGACTGTTTTCAATTCCAAGCATATCCCAAATAACATAACATTTTTTATTTTTCCACAGCCAATCACATAATTAGTAACTTTTTTGTAAAGTCACTATCTAATTTTAGTTCTCTGCACATCACCATCCAATCAAATATGTTCTTTTATATTTTCCTTGCTGCCCTCCATTGTAACTGCCTTCCATCTTCAAACCTCATTCTGTTGTAGCCTTTTCCTGTGCGCTACTCCTGCTTGCCTCCCAAATGGTCAGGGTCTGGATTGTGGGCCATAAATTTGTGTTTTGGCCTAATAGAGTGCTAGAAAGAGTGGCATTGGCAGAGACCTAGGTTTGCCTAATGTAGACATTACTTGGGTTCGTAAGAGAGGGTTAAAGAGGCATCCATTTCTGCCTTTTATTGAAAGCATTGCAGATTGCCAACATCCAGACCTCATGATTGTGTACAATGACCTAGGCACATTTACTGGGGTAGGACTGGAAATCCTAATGAAGGATACCTTTGCTAAATTAATGTCACTTTTCCCGCATACTGCCTTGGTGAACTCCAACATTTGCCAAAGACAGAAGTGGCATTGGTCAACCCAATTTTAGAGGGCAGATAGAGAAATCCAGGAAACTAGGAAACGTGTCAATAAATCTGTTTCTGCATTTCTCCGAGTCCACAACATGGGCTTCATATACCATAACAACTTATGCTTTGACATGGATGGAAAATATCGAAACAACAGAGTCCATTTCACAGACACAGGCAACAACTTGAAGGACCACATCCTGTTCTATGTTGAATTTACACACTATAAACACAAAGGTTCTTTTCAAAGCCAACCCTTTTCCCAACACTGATTCTTTTTTGTTTGCAGATCCTTCTTTTTTATTTCTCACACGGATCCGCTGATCCGTCATGGATCTCCAGCCAGGTAAAGGGTCTAATGGATATGTTGTGAGCAGATCTGTGACAGATCCGCAGATCCATTCCTAACCAAATCACACATTCAATACAAAACAACAACACATTTAATACAAACATATCCTATTACAATTTATATAACTGTATCACTGCCTGTGTGAGTAGCTGTGTAAGTAACTTTTTGGGTGTGTGAGTAGCTATCTAGTGCCTGTATAGGTGTGCAAGTGGTTTTCTGGATTGGTGAGTGGGTGTGTAAGTGCCCGCATAGGTGTGTGAGTAGGAGTGTGAGTGGATGTGTGCATGTGTAAGTGGTTCTGTGAGTGGGTGTGTTACTGGCTGTGTCGGTCTGTAAGTGAGTATGTAAGTGGCTGTATAGGTGTGTGAGTGGTTGTGTGAGTGTGCAACTGGTTATGAGTGCGTGGTGGGAGTTTGAGTGGGAGTCTTAGTGTATGTGTGGGTCTCTGAGTGAGTGTGTGATTCATTCTCTTGGTCTATAAGTGGGTGTGCGAGAGGCTGTATAGGTGTATGAATTGGGTGTTCAAGTGGTTTTCTGGGTGTCTGAATGGGTGTGTTTGTATGGGTGTGTGTGTAGGAGGGATAGGTGGATAATTTGCCGAGCAGGCTGCGTTGGTTTCTGAGTTTTGAGGGTTTTATTAATTCTTTAACAAACTAAAAAAGGAAGTGTTCCTGGGTGATAAGTATTTCAGGAATAGGTGAAGTTCATTGATGATGGTCTCTCGCTTCTGTCCTTTTAGGTCCTCCCATGGACGGTGCCACCACTGGCCTTAGAGAAAGAAAGGATGGTAAGTAAGATGTTTGGATATAATTTATATAGCTGTTCACCAACACCCTAGCAAGTCGGTGGTCTCATGCAAGACTATACCACGATATACCCTGGGTAAGAAAGAACTGTGAGTATGGGTTACAATCTCTTAAGTGCTTTTGGAGTCCCAGTTCCAGGTGTTTCCTTTTCACCCAGAAACATACTTTACTCTCCTTTCCCAGTCAGCATCTCAAGATATAGAAAATATTCTTAGAACCAGTGCCACTCCTTTGTGTCCTCTGTTAATCATTTTAGTGCCCAAAGTGATCACCAAAGTGCAAACGCAACTCCGTAATCATAAAATACTTCAATGTCTCAAAATAAACCCAAAAATAATTAGGAACACAATTGTTGGTCTCGTGCACTTTGGTAGTGCTCCACTGGTTCTCCTCCCTCCTGTCATGTGCCCATGAAAACACACCACTGCAAATTCTCTCTGCTCCCCTCCCTCACTCACTCACCTGCATAGCCACAACTCTCCTGAGTTGTGGCGGATGAGTCGGCGTCCTCTGGCAGCATTTACCACTCCTCATACCATGTCTTGGGACACTCGTCGTGATTGCTTGCGGCCTTCTCTTGGCTTCAGGCTTCAGTGTCTCAAAGTGTGCTCACCAGGGCTGTATCTCCTTCCTGTGGCCCTGCCATTATCCGTTCCTCCAAACTGGCTCTCCTCAGCATCTTCCTGTTGTCTGCCCTTTCTCTCCGATGATTAGTTTTTAATAGTTGTCTTTACTGTTTCTTTTTGCTTGTAGTTTCCTCCCCTTCTTACGGTTCATTTCTCTTTCTTTTCGAAGGATAATGGATAATGGATGGCCACAAGTGACAGGAGGGCATCCCCTCATCATTAACAGGTAAGCGATAGGGTTCAGCGGTCTCTTCCTCACATCTTCCCTCCCTTACTTTCTTACTAGTAAGAAATTAATCCTGAGGATATCTTGAGAGATGGTCAGCATTAGTCTGTTTTACATCCTTCCAGTGATACGTATGAAATCGAAGGGGTTGTAGGGACAGGAATCACCTTAGTATTTCATCATTGTTTTCTTTATTATGGGCCATCCACTCAAGGGGAGCTTGGTCTTTATATAGAGAAGACATCTGGTTTTCCAAATAATATCGTATGGACTGTATGGTTCATTTAATTGACAATGGCTTCCCTTACGATTAACGCATAGTTTTGTTTCTGGCTGTATATATCAGCTGGATAACTTTCAGCTTAAATATATATAGCCCGCTCCATTCCTGTGCCAACAGTCTGCAACAAGACAGCCCCAAGACGTACACCCGAGGCGTCCGCTTGGAAAACAAAGGGTTGAGTATAATCAGTGCTCAAAAGCACAAGTTTTGTAGTAAGGGATTGAGCTTTCAACTTCAGAAAGGCATTTACAGTAGACTGGGAAGGATGTTTTAATTCCTTTTCTGCCTCTCTGGATTTTTTCAAGTTATCAGTCAAGGGGGCTGCTAAATCAGAGAAACAAAAGGGATGAATTGACAATAGTATCCAATGAGACCGAGGAACTCCCTGAGGTGTCTCTTAGTTGTTTGAGAGCATATCTGGAATATAGCAGCCACCATTTCTGATTGGGGTAGTATGTGACTCTCTCCCAAAAGAAAACCCAGGTTTTTCACTTTTCTGGTTGCTAAATGACTCTTAGATGTATTTACCTTCACTCCAATGACTCTCAAGGCACAGAGAATGGTTTGGAGGTGCTTTATGTGTTATTCCAAAATAGAACTTTATATGACTATATCATCGATAACGGCAGCTGCATAATTTTCATGGAGTTTTAGGATGGTATTAATAATCTGTTGGAAGGTTGTAGGCCCTATGAAGCCCAAAGGGTAATACCGTGAATTGGTATAAACCTCCCAGTGTAGAGAAGGCAGATTTCTCCTTATCCTGAGGTATGAGGGGAACTTGCCAATAGCCTTTACATGGGTCCAGTGTGCTTATATATTTTGCCTTTCCTAATCTCTCAATCATCTCATCTACTCTGGGTAGAGGAAATGTATGACATTTGGATATCATTTTCACTTCCCAGAAGTCTATGCAAAAGCGAGCTGATCCATCTGGTTTATGTACTAGAACTATTAGTGAGTTCCATTCACTAATAGAGGGTTCAATGACCCCCATTTGTAAAATGTTCCCCACTTCTTTCTCAATAACCTCTCTGCAAGCATGTAGGATCTGATAAGGTTTTAAGCACACTTTGTCCCCTGGGGATGTGTTAATGGGGTATGTTATTATGTTGGTCCTGCCGTGGAGGAGGGAGAATGCCTCCTGACGAGGCTGCAAGTGTTTTTCTGATTCTTGTTCCAGAGTTTCTGGAAGTTCAGGATCATTACTTTGAGCATGTAAGGCTGTTTTCTCATCCGGGGTTCCAAATAGAACATGAAGTGGCAGGAAGTGGTCCCTCTCATTTTTTTAAACGTTTATATGATAAACCAGGAAACTCTTTCTTTTTTGTGTTTGTTTCGATATAATAAGTAACAGGAGTCACTTGATCCTATACTTTATAGGGACCTTGTCTTTGTCCTAATAGTTTATGTTCTGAAGAGGGCATCATTAACAGGACTAAATCTCCTGGTAACAAGACCTGTACTTTTATTTTCTTATCACATTGGTGTTTCTGGGTTTGCTATGCAGTTTTCAAATTACATTTTATTATATCCCCCATCTGATCCAAGTGTGTTTTGAGATTCACAACATATTCCATAAGGGGTTTTGTGTTATTGTTTTCTTGTTCTGGCTCCTCTCTAGCCATGTCCAACAGGGAGCGAGGTTGGAGCCAAAGAGTAGCTCAAAAGTAGAAAAAACAGTGATCTTTTGGACTTTACATCTAATGGCAAAAAGAGCCAGAGGTAACATGTCCTCCCATTTTCTGGCTTCCAGATTCAGTAATTTTTTAGGGTACCATTAAGTCTGGCATTATATATTTCCACTAAACCATTGGTTTGTGGGTTGTAGGAGACTGTGACATACCTGTTTCATCAATCGGGACACAAACGGAGTCCCTTGATCAGTTAGGATTTCTTTACAAAATTCCACTTACGAAAACATGTCTATCATAGCTTTTGCTACTTGACTGGTGATAGGTTATCTCAGAGCCACAGCCTCAGGATAATAGGTGGCGCAATCCACCATGTCAAGGATGTAGTGTTGCGTAGACTCTCATTACCCTAATGTGGCTGCAGGATTTGAGCAGCAGCATCACCGAATCATGGGGAAATGAGTCCAATCCAACACCATGTGACAACTGTCGGCCTAATCCATTTCTGTCCAACTAGCAGCACCTCATCTCTGCCCAAGAGTAGGGATGATTTGTGGCAACCGGGTGCATGACTTAATTACTTCTCAGGGAAATTGTGGTGAATCAGATCGTATCCTTTTCTCTCAGTGACATTAGTCTCACACATGCAAAGATGGCAGAGGCAGGAAATGGTTCAATAAGATGTCTTGATAAAATGGCATTAAATGCAATGATTAGAATGATGAAACATACTAGAACCAAAATGGTGACAAGGAAAGTGAAACACAGGAAAAGTCTCTCCCTACTGTCACTATGTACAATATATGCGATTCCTACCTAAACTATGTTAGAGCACAGCAGGATAAGCCCTAATCTGACCTTCAGGATTCTCCCTGGGAAAACATCATTCCCCATACCTGAGTATGATAGTAGCAGGGAAGCCTGTTGTCTATGGAGGCACCATACCCATGTGGGCCAGGGAACTGGTCGTCTCAGCAAGCAGCTGTAGCGAAGTCAAACAGCATGCAGTTGTGGTCTTCAGGATGGAATCTCCCTCTAACATGCATGGGTCAAGGAAAATGTTTTATAATACAACAGCTGATGTTCTGAGGAATGTCCCTATGTAAGGATACATGTGCTCCTGTGAAGGTTAGAGACACAGTGTACCACCTGTGCCCACAATCCTATCTTGCTGTAGCCTTGAGGAAAGCACAAAGTGAAAAGAATATTGTGCTAAGAAATGTAATGCTTTCTTAGGCGAAAGAGCAACTAGATAAAGAAAATAAAACACCACCACAAATGTGTCTGATTCTAAAATAATAATACAATGTTGTTAGGTTAAAGGGCACAAGCAGCAGACCTACTAGCTAAAATGATGTGCCCAGAGACATCACTAAAAAGGCTATACAAAACCCTCCCCATGTTGGTTCAGAAGTGGTAAAGCAGCCTAGTTCCTAAATAAAAACAACTAAAATGCAATGCTTTAAAACATATATATATATATATATATATATATATATATACATATATATATATATATATATATATATATATATATATATATATATATATATATATATGTCAATGATTAAAAGCTAAAACACACTTGAGCATGTAAAATATTGGAAGTGGTCAATTTAAAAGTTTAGCAGTGGCGCCTAACAAAATCAAAGTATTGTGATCAATGCACCATGAGTTCTGAACATAGTTAAGCTGGTGGAAGCACTTTCAGTCCTCCTTATTGCAATGGGACAGCCATTGCGACTAAAAAACACCAACAGCAAGGCGTCACCTATTATGGCCAAAGTAATTGGAAATCGCCCCCGAAAATACTAAAAAATATTGAGTGTATGGCTGAAGGTATTAAGCCAAATATAGAGTAGAAAGTGAGAATGAAACCAGGACCAATAGCCTTAAAAAAATGTACAATCCCAGTAGTACTAGACGCATTACAAATTTGTCCCACGAGCTCACCAAAGTGTCTCAGAAAGTTTGTATTTTAAAGAGACTATTTATGAAGATGACCTCGCCAATTGCAGTGCATACGTCTCACGTGCAGATATCAGTGCCACGTGTTTTTGAACAATAAAGCCTTTCGTGTGCTCAACTTGTCAAAATTCACATTTGAAGTAGCAATGTGAGGCCAAATATCTGCTACTTTCATCTGTTGTATAGGGGGGAAAAAGAACATTTCCACAACAGGTGACAATTTTGGAGACCTGTACAACATAAGCAATTCTAGCTCGCATTTCACAACAGCTCTCACTCAATTAGAAAGCACCTGGAACGCAGGTCTCATCAAGGGGACTGGAACTCCCTTCAGATAGCAAGCTAAATTCACTGCGAAGCGTCCAAGGACAGCTGCTTAAAACCATCAAATGGCTCACAGAAGTCTTGCATTCACTGCCGCTATGAAAGACCTCTTTCATGCCGTTGAAACATTTGTGCAAAAAGGGAAGCTCCCACACCTCATGGATGTAACTATCTCCTAGCATTTCATATCTGCATATTGTATGTGCCTCAAGCAGGACATGAATTGCAGTGTTGAAATGCAGAAAAATTATAACCTCATTTGGTCAGCAGATGGTATTTCAGCCATAGTAAAAGGCAACTTTTCTAATTTCTTGATGTTTAACATAACATGTCGCTTCCTTCTTAGCCATTATTTGTTGCTGTTGTGTCAAATTAAATGCAGAGAAATATATTCCTCGCGCTGACATATTACCAGGGACATGACCAGATTTCAGCGTTTGTAGTGTTCAACCCAGCTGACTCTGTCCATGTTGTAAAAATGTAATGTCACTTTGTACAATGTCTGTTGCAGATGTCTGTTGCAGATGAGACGTGTTTAAAGGGTATATGTGGTCGGGCAAGGTGTTAATACCATTATCTACAACGGCCAAAGCTTTTTGTAAGTTTTCCTGATCTATTTGCCTTTATCAGGCAGCAGCTTCTTGTTGAGATCGTTTCCAAATTTCATTATAAACTGCATATAAGAAGTGCTTTTTAGATTGTTTTCTGGGGCCTAACAGGAAATCCTGCAAGTCTGTGTTATTAGACAGGAGACTGAGGTGTTCTTTAACAGCAACTAGTGAGGAACTTTTTAACCATTGCTAGCATAATTACCCTACACTGTATGTTGCTACTATACCCTAATGTTCAGATGATACATAGTGAGGGTCTGGTTTATTCATTCTAAAACCACCTGTGGAATTTACAAAACATGCATGACAACCATTTGTGTCGACTGACCACAATATCCACCCACTAGGATGTGAAAGTGATGTGTTAAATGTTCCATTTTGGACCCACTCATTAAGCTGATCTTCAGTTGCATTAATGTATTTTTGCCATTTATAAAATTTAGGAGGGGCAGGGATACTGGGTGCATTCAAATCCCTTATTTTTGCCAAGCCTTAACAACTTGTCTGTTGTACCATTTCATTTAAAAATATCATTTGAACAGGTATCAGGCATGCTCTAAATAAAGCGTCCTTTCCCCTTATTTGCCTATTTTTAGATCCCCAAACACTTTTCAAACCAATCAATTTTAGCCAATATTCATAGCCTTCGATAGTGAATCGGGAAACAAAGGAATCACAATAAATCCATTCTGTATCAGTTAAAGAGATATGATGCATTTCCATTAATGGCAATTTAAAATACTACTACTCACCTGTTTTAATATTGTGCCCAGAAAAATATGCAAACTTTTCAAAGTATTTTTTCAAACTCCCCATTGGCGGAGATTGAGAATGTTCCCATAGTGTGTAATTAAAAATAGTCTTTGGGGTACTTGCTCTGTGAATGTAATGATGTCCATTTATGATTATAACAGAACATATCTCAATAATTTTCTTTTGAGTGATAAACATCTTCACTTTCAAATACAATAAAATATTCTAATTCAGATATCATAGAATCAACTGTTTTCACATCCCAATCATCAGAAACATCTCCAGGTGTTATTACATAATTAATTGAAAGTTAAAATACATATGGAATTCAAATAACCTCAGTCGGGCCATATATATCAAAGGGTACTTCTTCCCAAACAATCCCATCAGGAATTGGTATAGCTGAAAGGTTCACTAGGGACAAGTCTCTGCAGATCTTATGGGAGGAAAGATGTGGTTTAAGGACCTCCTCCACTAGTTCAACTGCAGTGCGTTCAGGAAGGTAATGACCATGTATTAGTAAGAAAAAGATGACAGACGCAATCCAAGGAAGAAAGGCAAGTACAGTTAATAAGAGCATGGATAGTTCCATGGAAGAATGAAATAGTTAATTTTGAGTCAATTTATCAGCTTACTTGCTCTTTACAGTCTTGATGTAGAAGAAGCAGATGAGTCGGAAAAGGTGTCATTGACGTCGGCAAAATATCCAGAAGTATTTCATGCAAAAACTGGAGCCATGTTTGGAAGAGGTGAGCTGGCTGAAGTCTCCCTTGGTGGTTCATAGTAGACTATTCCATCCGTGTGAGTTGAATTTGAGTAAAATCTCTCAAGATCGTTGACATTGCTTCTCACAGAAGAAGTTGGTGGGACTAATGAAAGATTGTTTTCCACCCTCCCCAAGCTCGGAGAAGTGTCAGCATTGCTGCTCAAAACCTGCGGAAAAACATCATGGTCTGTAATGAGAAGGAGTCGGGCACTACCCAGGAGTCCTCTAGGTCTGCTGTGCAGGATCGGCCATGTGATGTAGGCAGCAGTGGTAGAATACCAGTTATGGTACCGTGTTGTCGTGTAGGCTCTCATTATTCTAATGAGACTACTGGATTTTGAGCGGCAGAATAGCCCGCGATGTCGGAGACTAAGGCTCTCATTATGAACACGGTGGTTTACACCGCCGTGTTCATGCTGCCAGTCTTTCTAGTGACCGCCAGCTCCTTGGAACTCCGCCGGCCATATTATGAACAGTCTGCTATGCCGGCGGGCGGAAACATTACTGTAAATCGGGCAGTGACCTACGCGATGGGGCACTGCACAGGGGCTCCGGTACTGCCCGTGCCAAGTGCAAGGCAGTGCAGGGGCCCCCAGGGGAGCCCCAGAGCACTGCTTCCGCCAGCCTTTCCCTGACGGCTAAACCCGCCAGGGAAAGGCTGGTGGAAATGGGATCATCATCCGAGGGGCAGCAGCACTGTCCTGTCAGATAATGATGCTGTCCACCGCCAGGCTGCCTGTCGGAGGCAGCCTGGCGGTGGAGGAGGGCCGCCTATGGTGGCCCTAACTGTCATCATTATGTGGTGGTGCGGGGCCGCCATGCCGGATTTCACGCCACTGCCGGCATGGCAGCCCACACCGCTATGATCATAATGAGGGCCTAAGTCTAACCCACTGCAGGTGACACTTGTCGCTCCAATCCGGGTATGGCTCTGGCCAACTAGCAGTGCCTCATCTCTACCCAAGGGCAGGGGTGACTGGGCAGTCGAGCTCATGACATAATTGGATTCTCAGGGAAGCCTTGGCCACTCAGGTCTCATCCGTTTCTCTCAGTTACATTAGTCTCATATATACAATGACAAACATAGGCAGTATATGTTTCAATAATGATTTTAATAAAACAACTGCATCTTAGATAGCAAAACATGAGCTGCAATAACCAGGATGACACAGCATGACAGTATTAAAATTGTGACATGGAGAGTGAAGCATAAGAATAACACTACCATATTGTCACTACAGTCAGTAGACTAACTCCTACCTAGGCTATAATGGAGCACAGCGTGTTAAGCTCGAATTCTGCCCTTCAGGTTCCCCTGGGAAGACATCATCCCTCATACCTGAGCAAATGACTGCAGTCAGCAAAACAGCTGCAGCGAAGCATTCGGCAATCAGCTTACAGATGTGGTTCTCTGGCTGGAATCTCCCTCTAGCGTGTAAGGGACAGGGAAGTGTTTTTATAATAACACAGCTGATATTCTGAGAAAATTTCCCTACGTAAGGATGTGTGTTTTCTACGAATGTTGGAGACTAAACTTCTACCACGTTCACCAGCAATGTACCGTGAAGAAGCACAGAGGGAGCAAGAATGTCTTGTTTGAGATCAGAGTGCTGGCCTAGGAAAAACAGTTAGAGAGACAGAGAATAAAAGAAGAACGTAAAAGTGGCTATTGTAACAATAATAAAATAAAGCCAAATAAAATATATCTAGGTTAGAGTGCACAGTGGCTTGGACTAGTGTGTTAAAATAACGTGCATGGAGCTATAGCTAAACTGGCTACACAACACCCTCCCCTTGTCGGTTGAAGGTGATTCAAAGCCTAATGATATAAAAAATTGGTACTAAAAAGCTCAACCTAAGATATGCATGTAAAATTTAATGTAAATCATGACAAGTCGAAGGGACACGTGAGCATATAAAAGGACAATTTAAAACGTGAACATGTGGCATAAAAAGACCGAATTTCAAGAGTCAAAGTTATTTTTGAAAAGTTCCAATCAATTCTGGGTCCATGGAGGACAGGAAATCTTCCACTTTGGCAGGTGTTAAAGTTGGAAAGGCATTGCCAAGAAGGATCAAGGAGCAGTTGTGCTCCATAGCCTCAGCATTAGCCAAGGCGGCATTCTGTGGTGTACCCAAAGATGAGTTAAGAGCCACATCCTGCAGGAAGGACAACTCGTAAGTAGCTTCCCTTGGGCAACGGAACCTCAACGCGCATGTCTGGTAATGAGCCCTCAGCAAGAACATCAACAGATCAGCATCCACTGAAAGCAAGAGCTGTGTAGAAATACAAACTTCCATTGCATGTTCAGAAGAGCACCAGAGGCACCGAAACACGGGCTGAACACAATGCAAAACCGGTCTGAATGACAGAGACCAGTCACACTCCACTTGCTCCAGGAGTGTTGCTCCAAAATACTGCATCATGCATTCACGACACAGCTGCGCTGATAGGAGTGCTTTCATTCCTTCTCGTTCCGATGGGACAGCCATTGTACATAAAAAATAGCAACAGCAAAATGCCAGCTAATAAAGCCAAAGTTATTGGAAATCCCCCCAAAATACTAGAGAAAATTGAATGGATGGCCGATGGTATTAAACCGAATATGGAGGAGAAGGTGTGAATGAAACCAGAACCAAAAGCCTTAAAGAACTGTGCGATTCCAGTTATACTGGACGTATTAAATATCCGTCCCTCGAGTTCACCAAAGTGTCTCAGAAAGTTTGTACTTAAAAGGGACTGTATTTCTGCTGATGACCTTGCCACCTGAAGTGCGTAGGTCTCGTGTGCAGATGTAAGGGCCACATTCTTTTGAAACAATAAAGCCTTGAGTCTGCTCAACTTGTCAAAATTCACATTCGAAGTAGCAATGTGAGGTCAAATATCAGCTACCTCTTTTATCTAAGTGGGGGGAAAAAGTACGTTCCTGCAGCATATAACGATCTTAGAGACCGAAACAATATAAACTATTCCGGCTTGCATCCCACAACAGTCTTCACCATTGAGGAGGACATAGCTTCCGTTTGAAAGCACCTGGAACGTAGGTCTAATCAAGGGGAATGGAACTCCCTTCAGATAACAAGCCAAGTTCGCTGCAGATGCGTCACAAGCCCCATGCAAGGACAGCTGTTTACAAACTATCGAATGGCTGACTGAAGTCTCACATTCACTACCGCTAAGAAAGAGTTCTTTCATGCCACTGAGACATTTGTACGAGAAGGGAAGCTCCCACACCTCATGGATGTAACTGTCTCCCAGCCTTTCATATCTGCCTACAGGAATGTGTTTTAAATAGGATGTGAATTGAAGTGTGGAAATAGGCAGAATAATGACCCTGTGTATTAACCATTCAGCAGATGGTATTTCAGCCACAGTAAAAGGCAACTTTTCTAATTTCTCGATGTTTAGCATGACAGAAGTCGCTTCGTTCTTAGCCATTAGTTGTTGTTGTCGCGTTAAATTAAAGGAAGAAAATATGTCCCTCGCGCTGACATGTTGCCAGGGAACGCGACCCGCCTTCAGTGTTTGAAGTGTCCAACCCAACTGTATAATGGACCTTAACTGACTCTGTACATGATGTAAAGAAGACATATCTGTTTGTATAATGTCTATAGCAGAAGAAACAAGTTACTTAAAGTATATATCCGGTCGGACAGGGAATTAATCCTATTATCCACTACAGCTAATGCCTTTCTTAAATTTTCCTGATCTATTTGCCTTAATCGCTTCTTGTTAAGAAAGTTTCCAGATTTCATTATATACTTCATATAAGAAATGCTTTCTGCTGTGTTTTCTGGGCCCTAACAGGAAATCCTTTAAGTCGATATTATTAGACAGCAGACTGAGGTGTTCTCTAACCGCAGTGAGGACGTTCTTAACCACTGCTGGCATAGTTTCCCTACACTGTACGTTGTAACTATACCCACAGGTTCGGATGATATATAGCGAGGGTTTGGCCTATTAGTTTTAAAACTCCCCAATGAGTTGATAAAACATTGGTGACACCCATTGGTATCTACTGGCCACAATAACCACCCGCCAAGACGTGTCAGTGAAACATTAAATGTACCAGTCTGGACCCATTCACTGAGCTGGTCTTCAGTTGCATTTGTATATTTTTGCCATTTGTAAAATTTTGCAGGGGCAGGGATACTGGGCGTGTTTGAGTCTTTGATCTTTGCTAAGCCTAGACAACTTGTTTGTTGTACTGTTTCATTTAAAAATATCATTTGTACAGGTATCAGGCATGCTCTAAATACAGCTTCCTTCCCCCTTATTTGACAAAGTCTAGTTCCCCACACACTTTTTAAGTCAATCGACTTCAGACAATATTCACAGCATTCTACAGTCAACCGGGAAACAAAGAAATCTGAATATATAAATTTTGTATTTGTCAATAATATGTGTATGTCTTTAACCCCTTCGCTGCCAGGCCTTTTCCCCCTCCTGTGCCGAGCCTTTTTTTGGCTATTTGGAGCAGTTCGCGCTTAGGCCTCATAACTTTTTGTTCACATAAGCTACCCACGCCAATTTGCGTCCTTTTTTTCCAACATCCTAGGGATTCTAGAGGTACCCAGACTTTGTGGGTTCCCCAGAAGGAGGCCAAGAAATTAGCCAAAAAACTGTGAAAATTTCGTTTTTTCCAAAAAAATGGGAAAAATGGGCTGCAGAAGAAGGCTTGTGGTTTTTTCCCTGAAAAGGGCATCAACAAAGGGTTTGCGGTGATAAAATCACCAGCTTCCCAGCTTTCAGGAACAGGCAGACTTGAATCAGAAAACCCAATTTTTCAACACAATTTTGGCATTTTACTGGGACATACCCCATTTTTACGATTTTTTGTGCTTTCAGCCTCCTTCCAGTCAGTGACAGAAATGGGCATGAAACCAACGCTGGATCCCAGAAACCGCAACATTTTTGAAAAGTAGACAAAAATCTGAATTCAGCAAGGGGTAATTTGTGTAGATCCTACAAGGGTTTCGTACAGAAAATAACAACTGAAAAAGAAAAATATTGAAATTGAGGTAAAAAAACATAAATTTTTCTCTACGTTTTGCTCTGTAACTTTTTCCAGCAATGTCAGAGTTTCGAAAGCAATATACCGTTACGTCTGCTGGACTCTTCTGGTTGCGGGGATATATAGGGCTTATAGGTTCATTAAGAACTCTAGGTACCCAGAGCCAATAAATGACCTGCACCCTGCAGTGGGTTTTCAATCTATGCCGGGTATACAGCAATTCATTTGCTGAAATATAAAGAGTAAAAAAAAGCTATCAAGAAAACCTTTGTATTTCCAAAATGGGCACAAGATAAGGTGTTGAGAAGCAGTGGTTATTTGCACATCTCTGAATTCCGGGGTGCCCATACTAGCATGTGAATTACAGGGCATTTCTCAAATAGATGTCTTTTTTACACACTGTCTTACATTTGGAAGGAAAAAATGGAGAGAAAGACAAGGGCAATAACACTTGTTTTGCTATTCTATGTTCCCCCAAGTCTCCCGATAAAAATGATACCTCACTTGTGTGGGTAGGCCTAGCGCCCGCGACAGGATATGCCCCAAAACACAACGTGGACACATCACAGAAAACAGAGCTGTTTTTAGCAAAGTGCCTACCTGTAGATTTTGGCCTCTAGCTCAGCCGCCACCTAGGGAAACCTACCAAACCTGTGCATCTCTGAAAACTAGAGACCTAGGGGAATCCAAGATGGGGTGACTTGTGTGGCTCGGACCAGGTTCTGTTACCCAGAATCCTTTGCAAACCTCAAAATTTGGCTAAAAAAACACATGTTCTTCATATTTCTGTGGCAGAAAGTTCTGGAATCTGAGAGGAGCCACAAATTTCCTTCCACCCAGCGTTCCCCCATATCTCCCGATAAAAATGATACCTCACTTGTGTGGATAGGCCTAGCGCCCGCGAAAGAAAACGCCCCAAAGCGCAACGTTGACACATCCAAATTTGTGAAGGAAAACAGAGGTGTGTTTTGCAAAGTGCCTACCTGTAGATTTTGGCTTGTAGCTCAGCCGCCACCTAGGGAAACCTACCAAACCTGTGCATTTCTGAAAACTAGAGACCTAGGGGAATCCAAGATGGGTGACTTGTGTGGCTCGGACTAGGTTCTGTTACCCAGAATCCTTTGCAAACCTCAAAATTTGGCTAAAAAAACACATGTTCCTCACATTTCTGTGGCAGAAAGTTCTGGAATCTGAGAGGAGCGACGAATTTCCTTCCACCCAGCGTTCCCCCACGTCTCCCGATAAAAATGATACCTCACTTGTGTGGGTAGGCCTAGCGCCCGCGACAGGAAACGCCCCAAAGCGCAACGTAGACACAGCCAAATTTTTGAAGGAAAACAGAGGTGTTTTTTGCAAAGTGCCTACCTGTAGATTTTGGCTTGTAGCTCAGCCGCCACCTAGGGAAACCTACCAAACCTGTGCATTTCTGAAAACTAGAGACCTAGGGGAATCCAAGATGGGTGACTTGTGTGGCTCGGACTAGGTTCTGTTACCCAGAATCCTTTTCAAACCTCAAAATTTGGCTAAAAAAACACATGTTCCTAAAATTTCTGTGGCAGAAAGTTCGGGAATCTGAGAGGAGCCACAAATTTCCTTCCACCCAGCGTTCCCCCACGTCTCCCGATAAAAATGATACCTCACTTGTGTGGGTAGGCCTAGCGCCCGCGACAGGAAACGCCCCATAGCGCAACGTAGACACAGCCAAATTTGTGAAGGAAAACAGAGGTGTTTTTTGCAAAGTGCCTACCTGTAGATTTTGGCTTGTAGCTCAGCCGCCACCTAGGGAAACCTACCAAACCTGTGCATTTCTGAAAACTAGAGACCTAGGGGAATCCAAGATGGGGTGACTTGTGTGGCTCGGACCAGGTTCTGTTACCCAGAATCCTTTGCAAACCTCAAAATTTGGCTAAAAAAACACATGTTCCTCACATTTCTGTGGCAGAAAGTTCTGGAATCTGAGAGGAGCCACGAATTTCCTTCCACCCAGCGTTCCCCCACGTCTCCCGATAAAAATGATACCTCACTTGTGTGGGTAGGCCTAGCGCCCGCGACAGGATATGCCCCAAAACACAACGTGGACACATCACAGAAAACAGAGCTGTTTTTACCAAAGTGACTACCTGTCGATTTTGGCCTCTAGCTCAGCCGCCACCTAGGGAAACCTATCAAACCTGTGCAATCTGAAAACTAGAGACCTAGGGGAATCCAAGATGGGGTGACTTGTGTGGCTCGGACCAGGTTCTGTTACCCAGAATCCTTTGCAAACCTCAAAATGTGGCTAAAAAAACACATGTTCCTCACATTTCTGTGGCAAAAAGTTCTGGAATCTGAGAGGAGCCACAAATTTCCTTCCACCCAGCGTTCCCCCATATCTCCCGATAAAAATGATACCTCACTTGTGTGGATAGGCCTAGCGCCCGTGAAAGAAAACGCCCCAAAGCGCAACGTGGACACATCCAAATTTGTGAAGGAAATCAGAGGTGTGTTTTGCAAAGTGCCTACCTGTAGATTTTGGCTTGTAGCTCAGCCGCCACCTAGGGAAACCTACCAAACCTGTGCATTTCTGAAAACTAGAGACCTAGGGGAATCCAAGATGGGGTGACTTGTGTGGCTCGGACCAGGTTCTGTTACCCAGAGTCCTTTGCAAACCTCATAATTTGGCTAAAAAAACACATGTTCCTCACATTTCTGTGGCAGAAAGTTCTGGAATCTGAGAGGAGCGACGAATTTCCTTCCACCCAGCGTTCCCCCACGTCTCCCGATAAAAATGATACGTCACTTGTGTGGGTAGGCCTAGCGCCCGCGACAGGAAACGCCCCAAAGCGCAACGTAGACACAGCCAAATTTTTGAAGGAAAACAGAGGTGTTTTTTGCAAAGTGCCTACCTGTAGATTTTGGCTTGTAGCTCAGCCGCCACCTAGGGAAACCTACCAAACCTGTGCATTTCTGAAAACTAGAGACCTAGGGGAATCCAAGATGGGTGACTTGTGTGGCTCGGACCAGGTTCTGTTACCCAGAATCCTTTGCAAACCTCAAAATTTGGCTAAAAAAACACATGTTCCTAACATTTCTGTGGCAGAAAGTTCGGGAATCTGAGAGGAGCCACAAATTTCCTTCCACCCAGCGTTCCCCCACGTCTCCCGATAAAAATGATACCTCACTTGTGTGGGTAGGCCTAGCGCCCGCGACAGGAAACACCCCAAAGCGCAACGTGGACACAGCCAAATTTTTGAAGGAAAACAGAGGTGTTTTTTGCAAAGTGCCTACCTGTAGATTTTGGCCTGTAGCTCAGCCGCCACCTAGGGAAACCTCCCAAACCTGTGCATTTCTGGAAACTAGAGACCTAGGGGAATCCAAGATGGGGTGACTTGTGTGGCTTGGACCAGGTTCTGTTACCCAGAATCCTTTGCAAACCTCAAAATTTGGCTAAAAAAACACATGTTCCTCACATTTCTGTGGCAAAAAGTTCTGGAATCTGAGAGGAGCCACAAATTTCCTTCCACCCAGCGTTCCCCCACGTCTCTCGATAAAAATGATACCTCACTTGTGTGGGTAGGCCTAGCGCCCGCGTCAGGAAACGCCCCAAAGCGCAACGTGGACACAGCCACATTTTTGAAGGAAAACAGAGGTGTTTTTTGCAAAGTGCCTACCTGTAGATTTTGGCTTGTAGCTCAGCCGCCACCTAGGGAAACCTACCAAACCTGTGCATTTCTGAAAACTAGAGACCTTGGGGAATCCAAGATGGGGTGACTTGTGTGGCTCGTACCAGGTTCTGTTACCCAGAATCCTTTGCAAACCTCAAAATTTGGCTAAAAAAACACATGTTCCTAACATTTCTGTGGCAGAAAGTTCGGGAATCTCAGAGGAGCCACAAATTTCCTTCCACCCAGCGTTCCCCCACGTCTCCCGATAAAAATGATACCTCACTTGTGTGGGTAGGCCTAGCGCCCGCGACAGGAAACGCCCCATAGCGCAACGTAGACACAGCCAAATTTGTGAAGGAAAACAGAGGTGTTTTTTGCAAAGTGCCTACCTGTAGATTTTGGCTTGTAGCTCAGCCGCCACCTAGGGAAACCTACCAAACCTGTGCATTTCTGAAAACTAGAGACCTAGGGGAATCCAAGATGGGGTGACTTGTGTGGCTCGGACCAGGTTCTGTTACCCAGAATCCTTTGCAAACCTCAAAATTGGGCTAAAAAAACACATGTTCCTCACATTTCTGTGGCAGAAAGTTCTAGAATCTGAGAGGAGCCACGAATTTCCTTCCACCCAGCGTTCCCCCACGTCTCCCGATAAAAATGATACCTCACTTGTGTGGGTAGGCCTAGCGCCCGCGACAGCATATGCCCCAAAACACAACGTGGACACATCACAGAAAACAGAGCTGTTTTTAGCAAAGTGACTACCTGTAGATTTTGGCCTCTAGCTCAGCCGCCACCTAGGGAAACCTACGAAACCTGTGTATTTCTGAAAACTAGAGACCTAGGGGAATCCAAGATGGGGTGACTTGTGTGGCTCGGACCAGGTTCTGTTACCCAGAATCCTTTGCAAACCTCAAAATGTGGCTAAAAAAACACATGTTCCTCACATTTCTGTAGCAAAAAGTTCTGGAATCTGAGAGGAGCCACAAATTTCCTTCCACCCAGCGTTCCCCCACGTCTCTCGATAAAAATGATACCTCACTTGTGTGGGTAGGCCTAGCGCCCGCGTCAGGAAACGCCCCAAAGCGCAACGTGGACACAGCCACATTTTTGAAGGAAAACAGAGGTGTTTTTTGCAAAGTGCCTACCTGTAGATTTTGGCCTGTAGCTCAGCCGCCACCTAGGGAAACCTACCAAACCTGTGCATTTCTGAAAACTAGAGACTTAGGGGAATCCAAGATGGGGTGACTTGTGTGGCTCGGACCAGGTTCTGTTACCCAGAATCCTTTGCAAACCTTACATTTTGGCTATAAAAACACATGTTCCTCACATTTCTGTGGCAGAAAGTTCTGGAATCTGAGAGGAGCCACAAATTTCCTTCCACCCAGCGTTCCCCCACGTCTCCCGATAAAAATCATACCTCACTTGTGTGGGTAGGCCTAGCGCCCGCGACAGGAAAAGCCCCAAAGCGCAACGTGGACACAGCCAAATTTTTGAAGGAAAATAGAGGTGTTTTTTGCAAAGTGCCTACCTGTAGATTTTGGCCTGTAGCTCAGCCGCCACCTAGGGAAACCTACCAAACCTGTGCATTTCTGAAAACTAGAGACCTAGGGGAATCCAAGATGGGGTGACTTGTGTGGCTCGGACCAGGTTCTGTTACCCAGAATCCATTGCAAACCTCAAAATTTGGCTAAAAAAAATACATGTTCCTCACATTTCTGTGGCAGAAAGTTCTGAATTCTGAGAGGAGCCACAAATTTCCTTCCACCCAGCGTTCCCCCACGTCTCCCGATAAAAATGATACCTCACTTGTGTGGGTAGGCCTAGCGCCCGCGACAGGAAACGCCCCAAAGCGCAACGTGGACACAGCCAAATTTTTGAAGGAAAACAGAGGTGTTTATTGCAAAGTGCCTACCTGTAGATTTTGGCCTGTAGCTCAGCCGCCACCTAGGGAAACCTACCAAACCTGTGCATTTCTGAAAACTAGAGACCTAGGGGAATCCAAGATGGGGTGACTTGTGTGGCTTGGACCAGGTTCTGTTACCCAGAATCCTTTGCAAACCTCAAAATTTGGCTAAAAAAACACATGTTCCTCACATTTCTGTGGCAGAAAGTTCTGGAATCTGAGAGGAGCCACAAATCTCCTTCCACCCAGCGTGCCCCCACGTCTCCCGATAAAAATGATACCTCACTTGTGTGGGTAGGCCTAGCGCCCGCGACAGGAAACGCCCCAAAGCGCAACGTGGACACAGCCAAATTTTTGAAGGAAAACAGAGGTGTTTTTTGCAAACTGCCTACCTGTAGATTTTGGCCTGTAGCTCAGCCGCCACCTAGGGAAACCTACCAAACCTGTGCATTTCTGAAAACTAGAGACCTAGGGGAATCCAAGATGGGGTGACTTGTGTGGCTCGGACCAGGTTCTGTTACCCAGAATCCTTTGCAAACCTCAAATTCTGTCTAAAAAAACGCATTTTCCACACATTTCGGTGATAGAAAGTTCTGGAATCTGAGAGGAGCCACAAATTTCCTTCCACTCAGCGTTCCTCCACGTATCCCGATAAAAATGATACCTCACTTGTGTGGGTAGGCCTAGCGCCCGCGACAGGAGACACCCCAAATCGCAACGTGGACACATCACATTTTTTCATTGAAAACAGTGCCTACCTGTAGATTTTGGCCTCTAGCTCAGCCGGCACCTAGGGAAACCTACCAAACCTGTGCATTTTTTAAAACTAGAGACCTAGGGGAATCCAAGATGGGGTGACTTGCGGGGCTCTGACCAGGTTCTGTTACCCAGAATCCTTTGCAAACCTCAAATTCTGTCTAAAAAAACACATTTTCCACACATTTCGGTGACAGAAAGTCCTGGAATCTGAGTGGAGCCACAAATTTCCTTCCACCCAGCGTTCCCCCAAGTCTCCCGATAAAAATGATACCTCACTTGTGTGGGTGGGCCAGGTGCCTGCAACAGAATAAGGCCCAAAACTTGTAGAGATAGAGGTAATAGCACAGCAAGTTTATAAGGACATATTCTTTTATACATCTTTAGACTGACTATGTGGGACCCACATAAGTGAGGTGTCATTTTACTTGGGAGACTGAAGGGAACACTGGGGAGTAGGAATTTTGTGCTGGAGTGGTGATCCTACGAAGAAAAGTAAGGAAAATATGCTTTTTTAAGCACATTTTGAGGTTTACAGAGGAGTCTGGGTAAGAAAATGTTGGGGGATCCACGCAAGCCACACCTCCCTGGACTCCTTGGGGTGTCTAGTTTAAAAAAATGTCTGGGTTTGGTAGGTTTCCCTAGATGAAGGCCGCACACAGGACCAAAAACATAGGTGCCCTCTCCCCCCCAAACACAGGTAGTTTTGTAATATATCGTTTTGATGTGCCCACATACGTCCGTGTTGTGCCAAACACTAAAATTTTGAAAAGAAACACACTTAGGTTATGTGAAAAAGACCCCTCACCCACCAACCAAGTTGGTGGCATGCTTCATCATCGGGGTCCCACCTGAGGCACCTAGCGTGTCACAGGTGTGCTGCGACGCCTGATTACAGTGGAGCAGGTTTTGTCATTTTTACCACACATACTGGTTGGATTTGGCACGAGGGTGAGTGATGGTTCAGTGGATCAAATTTTACTAACAAGAGCTTTCACAAAAATGAAATGCACTGTTAGTAACTGAAAGGCAAAAAACTGAACCAATGACTCACAGCTCGTGAGCTGTAAAGCCGCGACAAGGCACCAACCGCTTTACAGTCCATTCACACAACTTTCATACATGACACACACAAGGCCATTCACACCGCCAGCCACGGGCCCAGCACATTACAACACTCACATCGACAGACAGCGCCACTCAAGGGCCCATCACTTACATACGCCCACATGCCTGATACAACAATCACACCAGCTGATGGGAGTGTGTGGACTGGTGTTTGGCTGGCAGTGTGTTGCAGTAGCCAACAGCAAGTCAATATGTACACTCTCAGCCAAGCCCCACTCCACACACAATGGCATCATTTTATTTTTATTTTTTTTAACAGAGGAACCCCTAACTAAGTAGAAAGAATTACAAAACTACAAACACAAAATCTCTAACTAAGAACAGGACAGAAATGCTAACCATGAAACTAAACACATGAAAATACAAAACAGACATGAGTTTACACTCATGGTTGTTCCCAGAAATTCTTCTGGGTGTGGTAATTCTTAAAACAAGCACCGACACACAGCCCAGGCTTTGAAGGACAATCTGGGCAGTACATTCGAGTCTCCTTCCGGATACCTCTTCGAAAACACACTCTACATTTCTTAGCTGGAAAGTCTTTTTTGGGTGTGGGAGGAATGTGCTCAGCAAAGTGGCGATCTTTCAATCTAGCCACATCCTCCACCACTGCTTCTCTAGGAACTCTGGCCTGTTCCACCACAATAAGGCTCTCTATCACTGACTCCTGAAATTTCACAAATGTCATCTTTGACTCTGGAGACCTATCCCTAAACACAATAAAAGCATTGAAGGTTGCTAAGTGGAAGAGGTGAAGTGCTAACTTCTTATACCAAACGTAAGACTTACGAATAGCAGTATAAGGTTCCAACCTCTGGTCAACTCTATCTACACCTCCCATGTGCTTATTATAATCTAAAATGCGCACAGGTTTGCGCACTTCAGCAACCTGGCCCCAAACAGTCACAGGGGAAGTACTCTCATCATGGATGGTACTTAGCATGTAGACATCCCTCTTGTCTGAAAATTTCAAAGCTAGCAGCTCCTCGTTCCGCAAGGCACAGCACTGTCCTCTCTCAAGTTTTTTACAGACAAGCTCCCTTGGATAGCCTTTCCAGTTAGAACGGATTGTGCCACAAGCAACTGTGTCCACTCTAAACAATTCCTTGAACAATTGCACACCAGTGTAGAAGTTATCTACATACAAATGGTGACCTTTATTGAACAGTCGTCTACCAAGATCCCACACAATTTTCTCAGTAACTCCAAAAGTGGGAGGACAACCAGGGGGGTCAATATTGGAATCCCTACAAGTGTACACACGGAAACTATACACATATCCTGTCCTACTTTCAGACAGCATATACAATTTAATTCCATATCGTGCCCTTTTGCTAGGAATGTACTGCCTAAAAACCAAACGACCCTTGAAGAGGACCAAAGACTCGTCCACACTTAACTCTTTGCCTGGAACATAGACCTCCGAAAACCGATCTACAAAATGATCAAGGACAGGCCTAATCTTAAAAAGACGGTCAGAATCTGGGTGATCTTGTGGCAAGGCTAATGCATTGTCAACAAAATGTAGCATCCTAAGAAGAAGCAGATACCGATTACGACTCATGGTCGCTGGAAATATAGCTGTTGCCATCAAGGGACTAGTAGACCAATAAGAAGCCAGTGACGGCTTCCTTATCAACCCCATCAAAAAAGTCAAACCCAAAAACTTTTTTAACTCCTCCAAATTTGTGGGAATCCACTGGGCAGCTCTAGAGTGTGGCCTAAGTCTAGCAGCGTTGTCCCTCAAATGCTGCTCCGCATACAAATTAGTCTGCTCAACAATCTCTTCCAAAAACATATCATCCATGAATAACTCAAAGAAATTGATAGGCATAAAGTTCTCTGTCTTGGCGTTACACCCCGGGAGACCAGTAAAGGCAGGCAACTCTGGCTGCTCCATGTTTGGGGCAACCCAGACATCAGGTCTTATAACGGGAAACCTTTCGGCCCCAGGTTGCTGCACTATTGGCACATCAATGTCCTCCTCTAAAACAGGCCCTTCATCTGCACTGAGTGTGGCTTCATCATCAGAAGATTCCCCTCCAACAGAAACATCACTGCCAGAATGTCTGACTTCCTCCTCTGCCTCAGATGCAGAGTCCGTCTCATAGTCATGATCAGACTGTGACTCAAAAAGCATACCAACCACCTGCTGAGCGGTCATCCTGCGGCTAGCCATGATCTCTCCTGCTAAAATTAACTGGACAAATTCACCACCAACAACCAGCACTGTGTAAGACAAGTAACAAAGTGTAGCTTTGTTAGTAAGAGTTATAAACTCAAAAACTATACCGCTCACTTGCCTGAAAAAGCTTGATTCACCAGCAACTACACAGCAATCACCAATGATATCCCACTAAAAATAAAGAAAGAAAGGCAAATTAGAAATAAGACAAAACAAATATCATTGTGCACAAACCTAAGGACAATTTCACACACAATCCTGCATTTAGTACACCCCCTACAAACATGTCATTCATGCACGGCAACAATACTCCTTTGGAGTAAATTGTTTTTACTTATCTAAAACATGCAACTGTGCAAACTGCAGGTCAACCACCGCCAAAACCGCAAGGAGCCACAGCAAATAAAGCAAAAGCTTTGAACTAGAACAAAAAGGAGGAAAACATTTTTTATCACAAATGCAAAGACTTCTTCAGTTGACAAGCACCCCACCATCAAACATTTAGAAATTGGTGCCTAAGTGGATTCTGCCATAGGGGCAGATGGGCCTACTAAAAAAATAGGCCTGTCTGCCCCAAGGAAGCCAGAAAATACCTTTAGTAGTGTGTCCCCATGGAGAGCGACCCTTGCCAAAGGGGACAGCCCTCAAACAAACAAAAAAACACACACAACACTATCCCTGGTGCCTAAGTGGCTTCTGCCCCCCTTGGGGGCAGGTGGGCCTATGAAAATAGGCCCATCTGCCCCCAGGGGGTGTAGAAATGGCTAACAGGTCAATGCCCCCCTTGGGGGGGCGCCCCGTGACCAAGGGGACGCCCCCCCACAAAAATAAACAAATAAAAAAAAATCCCTGGCGTACTAGTGGTTTCTGCCCCCCTTGGGGGCAGACCAGCCTAAAAATAATAGGCTGATCTGTCTCCAAGGGGTGCAGAAATGGCCTGGGTACATGTGCCCCCAAAGTGGGGGGCGACCCTTGCCCAAGGCCCCCCATCCACTAACACACACACACACACACACACACACTATCCCTGGTGTCTAAGTGGCTTCTGCCCCCCTTGGGGGCAGGTGGGCCTAACAAAATAGGCCCATCTGCCCCCAGGGGGTGTAGAAATGGCCAACAGGTCAATGCCCCCCTTGTGGGGGCGCCCCGTGACCAAGGGGACGCCCCCCTCAAAAATAAACAAATAAAAAAAATCCCTGGCGTTCTAGTGGTTTCTGCCCCCCTTGGGGGCAGACCAGCCTAAAAATAATAGGCTGATCTGTCTCCAAGGGGTGCAGAAATGGCCTGGGTACATGTGCCCCCAAAGTGGGGGGTGACCCTTGCCCAAGGCCCCCCCATCCACTAACACACACACACACACACACACACACACTATCCCTGGTGTCTAAGTGGCTTCTGCCCCCCTTGGGGGCAGGTGGGCCTAAGAAAATAGGCCCATCTGCCCCCAGGGGGTGTAGAAATGGCCAACAGGTCAATGCCCCCCACAAAAATAAATAAATAAAAAAAAATCCCTGGCGTTCTAGTGGTTTCTGCCCCCCTTGGGGGCAGACCAGACTAAAAATAATAGGCTGATCTGTCTCCAAGGGGTGCAGAAATGGCCTGGGTACATGTGCCCCCAAAGTGGGGGGCGACCCTTGCCCAAGGCCCCCCCATCCACTAACACACACACACACACACTATCCCTGGTGTCTAAGTGGCTTCTGCCCCCCTTGGGGGCAGGTGGGCCTAACAAAATAGGCCCATCTGCCCCCAGGGGGTGTAGAAATGGCCAACAGGCCAATGCCCCCCTTGGGGGGGTGCCCCGTTCCCAAGGGGACGCCCCCCCCACAAAAATAAACACATTAAAAAAAATCCCTGTCGTTCTAGTGGTTTCTGCCCCCCTTGGGGCAGATCAGCCTAAAAATAATAGGCTGATCTGCCCTCAAGGGGGGGAGAAATGGCCCTAAAAGACATGCCCCCCAAAGGGGAGCGACCCTTGCCCAAGGGGGCGCCCCCCCATCCACTACACACACAATCCCTGGTGCCTAAGTGGCTTCTGCCCCCCTTGGGGGCAGATGGACCTAAACAAAATAGGCCGATTTGCCCCCAAGGGGGGCAGAAAAGGCCAACAGTTCTCTGCCCCCTTGGGGGTGCACTCCTTGCCCAAGGGGGCACCCCCCCACATAAATGCACATAAAAATATAAATCCCTGGAGATCTAGTGTTTTCTGCCCCCCTTGGGGGCAGATCTGGCTACAAAGTAGCCAATCTGCCCTCAAGGGGGGCAGAAATGGCCCTAAAAGACATGCCCCCCAAAGGGGAGCGACCCTTGCCCAAGGGGGTGCCCCCCCCATCCACTACTCACACAATCCCTGGTGCCTAAGTGGCTTCTGCCCCCCTTGGGGGCAGATGGACCTAAAAAAAATAGGCCGATCTGCCCCCAAGGGGGGCAGAAAAGGCCAACAGTTCTCTGCCCCCTTGGGGGGGCACTCCTTGCCCAAGGGGGCACCCCCCCACACATAAATGCACATAAAAATATAAATCCCTGGTGATCTAGTGTTTTCTGCCCCCCTTGGGGGCAGATCTGGCTAAAAAGTAGCCAATCTGCCCCCAAGGGGGGCAGAAATGGCCGTAACTAATTGCCCCCCAAAGGGGAGTGACCCTTGCCCAAGGGGCCGCTCCCCGCCAACAAGAAACAGGAAAGTAAACAAAAAAAAGAAATCCCTGGTGTCTAGTGGGCATTCCTGCTGCCCGATCGCAATGCAATCGGGCAGCAGGAATGCTCAAAGAGACACCGGGGGAAAGGAAAAGCCTTTCCTTTCCCCCGATGCCTCTTTAGACCAAACCCCCTACCCACCGGGAAGAGGAACTCACCTCTTCTCCGCTCGCCGCACAGGAAGCAAATGGCTTCCTGTGCGGCGAGAACCCCATAATGAAGTCAGCGCGCGCTGACGTCATTATGGGGGGTGGGGGGGTCGGGGTGGAAGGGGAAGGGCTTCCCCTTCCATCCCTGACTTTGGGGGGGTGGGGGGAAGCACACAGAGGGAGCGAGAGCGCTCCCTCTGGGCTGTGTGCCGAGGACGTAGTGGTTACGTCCTCGGCACAGCAGCACTGTGCCGCAGGACGTAACCACTACGTCCGCGGCACAGAAGGGGTTAATAGGTGGCAATTTAAAATAATACGGCTCAGCACATTTAACATTGTGCCCAGAAAAATATGTAAACTTTTCAGAATATGTTTTGGAACTCCTGTGTGGTGGAGTCAGACAATGTTCCCATTGTGTATAATTGAAAACAGTTTTGGGGCTGCTTGCTCTGTGTATAAAATGGTGCCCATAATAATTATAGCAAAACACATCATCATAATTTTCTTTAGATTGATAAACATCTTCGTTTTCAAATGCAGTATAATACTGTAATTCAGTCATCATAGAATCAACTGCTTTCACATCCCAGTCATCAGAAACAATGGCTCGTATTATTTTATCATTCATGGAAAGTTTGAACACATATGGTATTTGAATAACCTCCATGGGACCGTATATATCAAATGTTACTTTATCCCAAACAATCCTATCAGGAATTGGTATTGCGGAAATGTTCAGTAAAGACAAGTCTCTTCGGACCTTGTGTGATGAAAAATGTAGTTTTAGTACCTCATCCACCAATTCAACTGTTGATTTTTCAGGAAGAAAATGACCATATATTAACAAAAAGAAAGTGATGACAAAACCAATCCAAAGTAGGAAAGCTAGTACAGTCAAGGAAAGCCACAGACTGTTTAATGGGAAAAGAAAGTATGTTATTTTAAGCCAGTTCATTAGTTTATGTGTTCTTGACAGTTCAGGCGTTGAAGAGGCGAATGAGTCTGAGACATCATCATTGATGTCAGCAAAATATCCAGAAACAGTTTGTGCAAAAACTGGAGCTGTGTTAGTTGGTGGAGTTGGTGTTTCTCCCAGTGGCACAGAATAAATTGCACCATCCGTTTGTGTTGAAGCAGTGTCGAATTGATCTACTATTTCTGTATTATTTGATGTTAGTGGAACCAATGCAAGGTCATTTTCCACCCTCCCGAAGCTCTGAGAGGTGTCGGTGTTGCTGCTTACAAATTGTACAGGGACTTCTTGACCAGGAGTGAGAGGGATTCGAGAACTACTGGTTGTTCCTTTTCGTCTGCAGTGCAGGATCGGCCACATGGTGTAGTTTGACATTGTCGATGGAGACAAAATGGTTTTCTTTGGCACCTGCCAATGGCAGAAGAATTACAATTCTGGTACCGGGTATCCCCAAGACTGGGACTGGTGCTCGATAAGAAGGACCGAATCCCTTTTTCACAGCGACCTTTTCATGTACTAGATCCCAACTCTAGGAATCCAGCTGGTAGATGTTACAGGTACATCCTTAATTCCTACAGAGGCAGTACTGGCAGAAGAATTGCCGTCACAGAACTGTTGTAATTCCTGTAAGACAGTGACACGGTCATTTATGTCAGAAGGTGTTTCTGCCACCTCCACGCCAGGGCCATCAAGATCTGGAACATACGTTTGAGTTCCAAACAGGCACTCATATGAAGTACGAACCCCCAGGGACCTTCTAGGCAGATTGTTAAGTGCTCTCTGAACTCCATACAGGTGATTAAGCCAACTACGACACGTACCTAAGACTCTGGCTGTTAAGGATTGCTATAAACCACGGTTTAATCACTCCACAACACTATTTCCCTCAGCATGAAATGGAGACGAGTACTGGAGTTGGACTCCCAACGAAGCCATGGCGTCCCTCAATGCCCTTAGGTGAAAGCAGGGCCCTGGTCCGAGTGGAAAGCCGCAACTGCATATGTACCGATAAAGACTCGCAAATCTTTAATAACGGTCGGAGCGTCAGCCTAGCGTTGTGGCCACACCCATAAAAATCTGGAGCAAGAGCCAACAGCGACAAAATATACTTGTATGCACTGTCCGGTGTTAGGGGTCCAAGTACACACATTGTAAAGGTTTATCTGAAATCAAGAGGGGTGTCTGTGGCGGGTGTTTGGCAGTTGAAACTTTAATTTGTTGGCAGATGTCAAAACAAAGGACATATTGCTTGGTCTCTTTGTAGAGGCCTGGCCACCAATAGCGGACTTGTAAAATTGATATTGTAGCCGCCACACCAGCATGGGCAGATGCTACCCCTTTGTGCGCTGCTTTAATCAATTGTGGTCTAATATCTCTGTTGGGAATATCTCACACCCCTACGCCTGGTATCTTAACTTCAGCATTCAGGAACCATCTCATTCGGTAGGAATATTTGTCAGGAAATGCTTTCGGATAGGGCGTATCATCAGCCATAGCTTTCATTCAGCCCATATGTCTGCGTCCGGTTTTGAACTCAAACGAGTTACTGCAGCAACAGCTGCCACAGCCACTTCTGACTTTGCGGCTTCATCAGCCAGTGTATTCCCAGCAACATGTATTCCAACGTGCTGGTGTCCAAGTGTGTATACAACATGGACCTTTGGTAGCGTTTCCTTCAGATCCGCTACTTTCCTCCACAGAAGTCCGTGCTTAATGGTGTTGGCTTTAGAATCTTTGAACCCATTCTGGCGCCAGTAATGGAGGTATTCATTGAAGGACTGAATACAATAGTACGAATCACAAACAATCACCGTTGGCTGTGCAGGATCCCTATGTTCCAGTGCCATCAACAGAGCTTTTAGCTCTGCCAGTTGTACTGTGCAATCCCCTAGGGTTTGCGTGAATGTATGTAGGGGACAAAATGTATTGTCCTCAATATAGCCGCTTATGACTGTGCAAGCAGTGGAATATTGGTGTTTTGTGCCAATGGCAGGTCGTGCAGAGCCATCGGTGTACATGACTCTATGATATTGTTCGATAGGCAATGTGATTGCTGGAACTGGATATTCGAGTTTGTTATTTTGGGTCAAAAATGTAGTCTACATCATTGGCTGTCAAAGATGTGGCCCATTGTAGCCAGCGTGGATGTAATGCTTTTGCGTTTGGAACGCTGGCTTTTGTGACAGCCTCTAGGGCTGGGATTGGAGAAACAACAATTATGCATTTGCCCTGAGCTAGAGGTCTTTCTTTAATGACCGCCATCTGTACAGCAGTGAGTACTTTCTCAGTGGGAGCAAAGCTGCTGCTGAGTACAAGTGTGATTTGTATGCAATCGGGACTGTCTCACCTTCATTAAATGTCACATAGGTGAAACCGATGGCACCAGCAATTACTCTGATAACCAAGTGTGTTTTGTTGTCCCTTGTGTGCAGATGTTGTGCTGCCAGCATGTCTGTCTGCAGATCTCTGAGAATGTGTGTATGTTCAATTGTCCAAAATTTACTTGAAAAATCAGGATGTATCAAGTCATATAAAGGTTTTATGCATGAAGCATAATCTGGAATGTAAATTCTGCCAAAATTTAGAAAAGTCAATAGAGATTGGAGTTTTTTTATGGTGTTTGGAGGTTGTAGTTGTGCGCATATTTCTAAGAATTGTGGCGCTAGGCTCTTTCCTTCACTTGATAGCTTATATTCCAGGAACAGGACGCTAAGGAAGGCAATTTTTGTTTTTTTAATGTTTAATTTTTAGCCAAATTCAGCAAATCTGACAACAGAATTTTTTCTGGGAGCCTAGTGCACTGAAACTTGTTAAGTCTCTACTCTCAGGTGCTATATTCTGGCAGAAAAAAACATTGGAAATATCCATTGTTGTTTTGTGTATTTTACGCACTATGTTGTTCATCAGTGCTGTGAGTTTTGCATAGCATATGTGCGTGTATGACTGTTTAAGTGTTTGTAGTCTATGACTATTCTGCATGGATGGTCCAGTTTGGCTACTGGAAATAAAGGATTATTCATTGGAGAGACACAGGGTTCAATTACGCCCTGGTACTCTAGTTGTGTGAGTATTTCTCTCACAGATGCTTTTGCTTCATGTTTTATCGGGTACTGACGTTGGGGTTGAGGTTCATTTTTAATGGGAATTACATGGTAGGGGGATTCTTTATCCCATCCTACGTGATTGCGATATAACGCAGGTGCCTGTGCCAAAGCCCAATCAATGGCATAGCATTCAGTGAGTTCCTCCGGAACACGAGGCGAGAAAGAATGTTTAATAACATCTTCTCCATGTGGGCAGGTACGGAAAAATTCAGGTGGCCAATCTTGTTCGGCCAACAAGACATCATATATGTTTACTACATGATCCCCAAAAATTGCGTCTATTATGCGCTCAATGTATCCTTCTAACTGTATAACTTTATACATCCTATCAGGCGTGGAGACACGCATGTCCGCAGTTTCTACTTGTAGAAAGTCATCAGTTGCTTTCACCTCCAGATGCTCTAGAAGACTCCGACGAACTATTGTGACCTCTGCCGCGCTGACTATCAGTGCTAGTGTCCACTTCCTGTTCTTTAAGAGGACCCTCTTCTTGAGTGACATGTCGTACTGTCACTGCTGCCACATTTTTCTTTTTAAATTGGGGTTTCTGTTGGGGAGGTTTCTCTTCCTTTTTAACCAAAACCTTCGATGAGGGTTGTGATTCCTGTCTTGGTTTCACGTACTCTGTTCTCCGCTCTGATTGCCTACCTCTCTCACTTTGTTTTTTCCGATGAGTCCTGAAAGGAACGAGATTGGCGTGTATCAGTATATTTATATCTATCAGGCATTTTTATATTATCTCTGTTTCTGAGATTACATCTATTCTGTGGGGTCTCCATGCGCGGAGATTCTCCCCTCTCTTTTTTAGGAGTTTGTTGTTTTTTATCCCAGTGTTTCTTATTACCCTCAGGAGCTTGCTAGGAAAAATCTTTATTTTATTTGCCCTGAAATTGTGGTTTAGTTCGTCTGGCCCCTAGACTATCTCGACCAATGCTAGAATAGGTCTCTGAGATAATGTTGGGCAGCTCGCGTTCCTGATCCTGTTGAGGAACGTCACAGTGCCACATGCACACTGTTAGTGCGACTGCTTCCCCTTTAAGATTACTTAACATAATTGAGGATCCCATGGCAAAATTACCCATCAATTAAATCCCCAAGTCCAGGGCTGGGGCAGCCCCGTATTCATCTTGAATTTGCTTCAACACTTCTGGTAAATTGGCATGTGTCGGTGTACCGTGTGCGGTTGTATAGAGCGCGGCAAATACCATGCCCCAGGTATTACAGTTATCCACTGTGGGGACCATCCCAAATGGTGAGCACATCGTTAGAATTCTATGTTTATCCTGAGGTCCCGTATGGGGAAATACAGTTCCATCGCATTTATTTTTTGTGCTAACCAAAACTGAATTTCCTCTCGTTTGGCAGCTACTTTACCCATGGTCGAATGTACAGTCGCAAGGTTTATACATGTGGATGTGCTTGAGCAGCATGCGCTGGCTTTGTATTTAATGTTTGCATTACAAACTGTACCAATCGTCTATATGTCGCTATTAGTTCAGTATATAAGCGACGAACCTCAGCTACTGCTAAATTTGCTACTGCAGGGTGAGGTGTATAGGTGGCCAACAAAGGCCAGGTAGGACCATTGTTACTTAGAGGACCTAACCTTACTGGTAATATTGTGTGGGGTATGCCGTCATCAAGCCAATTATTATGTTCTTGATAAGAAAAAGGTATTTCTAAATATGCAAATGCCCTGTATTGTCCAGGTACGTTTGCAAGTGTATAGTGATGAAATGTGTTTGTGTTCCCATCAACTGCTGGAAATGTGACCCAAGAATAGAAAAGTTCTGTTCTATAAGCTGGATGGGCATCGACTACACATGTGATGGGACCCCCCTGGGCCGTTAGGCCATTTGCTAATAAATGTGTAGTCAGAGGTTGTCTCATATTGACTACTATTGCTACCTGTTGCAGATTCGCCATGCTAGATCGAAAAACTGTTCAGAGAAGGCACACCAAATAGGGTTATTCCTTTTAGAGTTCAAGCTTGAACGGCCTCCAGCACCAGATAGGATAACCTTCGTAGCTGGGGCGGAAATCCTCTGTACCACGGACGTCTCCGTATACAGTAATGCAGTATCGTTGTATATAATGAGACAGTGATACTATCGATGACCCCAAAAATTAGAGCCTGACCAAAAGTTGGCGGGCCATGTCGCGTAGGCTCTCATTATTCTAAAGAGACTACTGGATTTTGAGCGGCAGAATCACCTGCGGTGTGGGAGACTAAGTCCAACTCACTGCAGGTAACACCTGTCGCTCCAGTCCGGGTATTGCTCCGGCCAACTAGCAGTGCCTCATCTCTACCCAAGGGCAGGGATGACTGGGCAGCCAAGCGCATGACATACTTGGTTTCTCAGGGAAGCAGTGGTCACTCAGGTCTCATCCGTTTCCCTCAGTTACATTAGTCTCATATATACAATGACAAACAGAGGCAGTATATGTTTCAATAATGATTTTAATAAAACAACCACATCTTAGATAGCAAAGCGTGAGCTGCAATAACCAGGATGACACAGCATGACAGTATTAAAATTGTGACAAGGAGAGTGATGTAGGAGGCTGGCCTGGCTTATAGTGGGTACCTTGTGGTACGTACACCCTGTGCCAGGTCCAGTTATCCCTTATTAGTAGAATAGAGGTGTTTCTAGCAGCTTAGGCTGATAGAAGGTAGCTATTGCAAATCAACTTAGGCTGAACTAGGAGACATGCAAAGCTCCTACTGTACCACTTATATTCTATAGCACAATATCATAAGAAAACACAATACTCAGAGTTACTAAAAATAAAGGTACTTATTTTTATGACAATATGCCAAAAGTATCTCAGAGAATACCCTCACTTAGAAGGTAAGCAATATACACAAGTAATATGTACACAAACCCAAAACAGGAAAGTAACAGTAAGAAAAGTAGTGCAAACAATGTAGAATCACAATAGGATGCAATAGGTGAACATAGGTCTAGGGGCAACACAAACCATGTACTCTAAAAGTGGAATGCGAATCACAAATGGACCCCAGACCTATGGGAGCTTGTAGAGGGTTGCTGGGACTGTAAGAAAACAGTCAGAGTTGCCAAGATACCCCATCCCAAGACCCTGAAAAGTAGGAGTAAAGTTACCCTACTACCCCAGAAAGACACAATAGTCGTGATAGGGGGATCCTGTAAGAACCACAAGCACCAGCAAAAAACAGAAGACGGATTCCTGGACGTGAGGACCTGCAAGGCAAGGGGACCAAGTCCAAGAGTCACGATAGTGTCCAGGGGGGGCAGGAGCCCAGGAAACCCCGGATGAAGGTGCAAAAGGGCTGCCTCCGGGTGGAAGAAGCCGAAGATTCTGCAACAACAAAAAGGGCTAGGAACTTCTCCTTTGGAAGGAAGATGTCCCACAGCATGCTGGATGTTGCAGAAGTTTTTTCCACACAGAACTACCAAAAACGAGCCTTGCTAGCTGCAAGGGTCACGGAAGAGGTTTTTGGGTGCTGCTGGGGACCAGAAAGGACCAGGATGTCGCCCCTTGGAGGAGGAGACAGAAGGGGTGCTCAGCAACTCAGAGAGCCTGCGCAGAAGCAGGCAGTACTCGCAGAAGTACCAGAGCAGGCACTTAGAAAATTTGTGAACCGGAGTCACGAAAGGAGGGTCCCACGACGTCGGAGTCCAACTCAGAGGGTTGAGCACTGCAGGACGGAGTGCCGGGGACCCAGGCTAGGCTGTGCAAAAAGGAATCCCTGGAGAAGTGCACAGAAGCCGGAGCAGCTGCAAATCTCACAGTGCACAGGTTTGCTGTCTGGTGTGGGGAGGCAAGGACTTAACTCCACCAAACTTGGACTGAAGGATCAATGGACTGTGGGGGTCACTTGGATCTAGCTCCGGTGTTCCAGGGACCATGCTTGTCAGGATGCAAGGGGACCCAGAGGACCGGTGATGCAGTCTTTTGGTGCCTGCGTTAGCAGGGGGAAGATTCCGTCGACCCACGGGAGATTGCTTCTTGGCTTCCAGTGCAGGCAGAAGGCAGACAGCCCTCAGAGCATGCACCACCAGGAAACAGTCGAGAAAGCCGTCAGGATGAGCCGCTACAATGTTGCTGGTAGTCGTCTTGCTACTTTGTTGCGGTATTGCAGGCGTCCTGGAGCAGTCAGTGGTTGATCCTTGGCAGAAGTCAAAGAGGGAAGTGCAGAGGAACTCTTGCATTCGTTACCTGAAGAATACCCCAGAGGAGAGACCCTAAAAAGCCAGAAAAAGAGGTTTGGCTACCAAGAAAGGAGGTTTGGCTACCAAGAGAGGTAATTGCCTATCAGAAGGGGTCTCTGACATCACCTGCTGGCACTGGCCACTCAGAGCAGTCCAGTGTGCCCCCAACACCTCTGAATCCAAGATGACAGAGGTCTGGGACACACCGGAGGATCTCTGGGCCCCTCTCCAGGGGTACTGGTCAGGGGAGTGGTCACTCCACTTTCCTTTGTCCAGTTTCATGTAGAGCAGGGCTGGGGGATCCCTGAACCGGTGTAGACTGGCTTATGCAGAGATGGGCACCATCTGTGCCCATCAAAGCATTTCCAGAGGCTGGGGGAGGATACTCCTCCCCAGCCCTTCACACCTATTTCCAAAGGTGGAGGGTGTAACACCCTCTCTCAAAGGAAATCCTTTGTTCTGCCTTCCAGGGCCGGGGCTGCCCAGACCCCAGGAGGGCAGAATCCTATCTGAGGGGTTGGCAGCAGCTGCAGTGGAAACCCCGGAAAGGCAGTTTGGCAGTACCCGGGTTCTGTGCTAGAGACCTGGGGGGATCATGGAATTGTCTCCCCAATACCAGAATGGTATTGGGGGACAATTCCATGATCTTAGACATGTTACATGGCCATGTTCGGAGTTACCATTGTGACACTACACATAGGTAGTGACCTATGTGCAGTGCACGTGTGTAATGGTATCCCCGCACTCACAAAGTTCAGGGAATTTGCCCTGAACAATGTGGGGGCACCTTGGCTAGTGCCAGGGTGCCCACACACTAAGTAACTTGGCACCCAACCTTCACCAAGTGAGGGTTAGACATATAGGTGACTTATAAATTACTTATGTGCAGTGAAAAATGGCTGTGAAATAACATGGACGTTATTTCACTCAGGCTGCAGGGGCAGGCCTGTGTAAGAATTGTCTGAGCTCCCTATGGGTGGCAAAAGAAATGCTGCAGCCCATAGGGATCTCCTGGAACCCCAATGGCCTGGGTACCTAAGTACCATATACAAGGGAATTATATGGGTGTACCAGTGTGCCAATGAAAATTGGTTAAATTAGTCACTAGCCTGCAGTGACAATTTTAGAAAGCAGAGAGAGCATAAACACTGAGGTTCTGATTAGCAGAGCCTCAGTGATACAGTTAGGCACCACACAGGGAACACATACATGGCATACACTATGAGCACTGGGGTCCTGCCTAGCAGGATCCCAGTGACACAGGGGCAAAAACAAATATACATACAGTGAAAATGGGGGTAACATGCCAGGCAAGATGGTACTTTCCTACACAATCCCCCCCCAAACGAAGGACAATAAGACTAGCCTTGTCCAGATGAGTCTTTATTGTCTAAGTGGAAATATCTGGAGAGTCCATCTGCATTGGAGTGGGTACTCCCATATCAGACTTTGCCGTAATCGTCCCTGCCACGCACTTTGTTTTACTAAATTACACTCTTCCCATCACTCATGTGGCAAAATGCATTTATTTAACAAGAGTGCTCGGTGGTGGCTTAAGTGTTTAAATTCACGATGTCTTTCAATGATAAGACTACAAGTCCCAGCACCCTTCAGGAGAAGCCATAATTGAGGGTGTGGCTCCCCTATAAAAACCAACCGCACCCAGGTTCCAGTGCTTACTATTTTGGAACCTTGCCCGAGTTGGATTCTTGCGTTCAGTTCCTGCCTTTCCAGCTTGCCGTCGTGTAACAGAGGGCCTCCGGAGTTATTTGTGGAAGCGAGTGGACGGACTCGCTGTGGTGAGAGTGTTCTCTCATAATTCTTTAGCGTCGTTGTTTATTTAGAGTAAAGGAGGAAATCTGTGATATTTCGTTGCCGCTCCAGTGTTCCCTGGAGATTAGATAATTGCTTGGTTGTTACAGTTACAAGTTCATTCTCGGACTGAAAAGATTCTTTGTTTAAAGCAACGTGTCAGTTTCACAAGACGTTAAAGACTTTAATAAAATAACTTTGTTATTTTTATATGCTTATAAGACGTCTATGTACACAAACAAACAAAAGGAACATTTATATATGCGCGAACAGGTTTTTGAAAGGTTTATTGTCGACTTCACTGTGTGTTCTTATGAAAGCATTTTGCACGCACGCGCACAGTTTCTTTAAAAAGGTTTATTGTTAAATTCACTGAGTGTTCTTGTAAAAGCATGTTGCACGCGTGCGTATGGATCAAAGAGGTTATTCTTGAATTCATTGAGTGTTCTTGGAAAAGACATGCTAAACGCGTGCGCACGGATTGAAAAGATTAACAATTGAATTCATTGAGTGTTCTTAAAAAAAGGCCTTTTACACACGCAAATAGTTTTGAAAAGACTAATCATTATATTCACTGTGTGCATAAAAAATACTTAATGGTTATTATGTTGGAAGTAAGAATCAGTAAAAAGAAAGAAGATATTTATTTTATTATTGAATATTAGTCAATGTCAAAACTTTTATGTTTATCTGTATATTATTTACATGATGGAAAATCTTTGTTGAAAGTCTAATAATAGATGTTAAGAAGTTTTGGTATATAATGTAGACTAATTCTATATTCTTTCATTATTATCTGATAATAAATAATGAATAATTATTAATGTCTTTGAAATTGTTCTCTTTGCATTTAAAACATTCTCCGTTTCAAATCGCCTTTCATGTTGATCTCCTTCTTTCTCTTTTGAATATAATATTCGCATTAGGATTATTTAACGGTAGGTCATAAAAAAACAAACACACAAATCCCGAGGAATCGGACTTTGACAGAATAGTAAGCCCACAAAATGTATTTTCCTCTTGGTTTGTGTTATTATTACTAGTAAAATGGCCACTTTGGATACTGTAATGCAAGCTTTAAACCAATTACAAAAAGAATTGCAAGAATCAAAAAACACCACAGCAGCTCACATTACAAAGGTGACACAATTACAAGCCAAAGTAGATGGTACAACAACTATGCAACAAGGAGCCACTTCCCAATCACAGGTAACTCCTTCTCTTAATAACATTTCAGTACATGTTCCTACTCAAATTCCTCTTGCTGCTCCCAAAAGATTCTCAGGAGATTCCTCTAAAGTACACATTTTTCTTACACAAGTGAAGTTACATTTTACTTGTCGTCCAGCTGTTTTCCGGACCAACAGTCGAGAATATCCTTCCTTATTTCATACTTAACGGGTGATGCTGCTACCTGGGCAGTACCATTAGTACGCCAGGACAGTAGGCATTGTAAAATTGGCGTATGTTTATACACTAGTTTGAAAAAGTTTTTGACAGACGATCTGTTACTTTAGCAGCTGATAAAGAATTTTTTGAGTTACGACAAGGCAATAAAGATCTCATCACATATCTCTCACACTTTAATCGCTTGGTTATGGAAACATCTTGGCCTGAAGAGAAAAGAGCTGCACTTTTCTATCAGGGTCTTAAAGAAGAATTAAAAGATATTCTAGCGCAAATTGATCCTCAACCAAAGACTTGCAATGACTTGATAGATCTCACGTTAAGATTGGATCATAGACTTACTGAAAGAAGAGGAGACAAAAAAAGACCTGAACGGAGTTTCTAGCGTTCTGAACGATATCGAAATACATTATCTTCCACCTCTTCATCAGACAATATTGGCGAACCCATGGAAATAGGAACACTTCGTCAACCCTTAACTAAGGAAGAAAAAGAACTTTGTCGCCGTAAGGGACAATGTCTCTATTGTGGTAAAAAAGGACATTTTGTGAGAGACTGTTTATCTAAACCAAAAAATAAGTCGGATTTACTTTCCAATCCAAAGAAACAAGTAGCCATGCTTGAAAATTCTGAGGAAAACTAGTAGGCCCAAGAATCAAGGAAGGGGACCTCTTGGGTACAAAAATGATCCCTTTTGTACATTCCAAAACTAGTCATCATATACCACATTTACGACCTTCTATACAAATTATGGTTCAAGGAAAATGGCAGAAAGTTCAAGCTCTGATAGATTCAGGTGCCACTGGAAATTTTGTGGACTCTCAAACTGTTAAATCACTAAAACTCACGTGTGCAAAAAAACGAATACCTAAAATTGTACAAGCTGTGGACGGAAGTGAATTATCTGGAGGCCCTGTTACTATGCGCACTGTACCTATTCACACAATTTGTAAAAATGTCAATGGTCAAGAACATCAAGAAAGTCTCTCTTTTGATATTATTCAAGCACCCCAATATGGTTTCATATTTGGAATGCCATGGCTAATATTACATAATCCACATATCGACTGGAAAAAACAAACAGTTAACTTTCTTTCAGAATTTTGTCAAAAGACTTGTTTGCATAATGATCAGGAAATCTTTTCACACTGTATAGCTACTGCAGCAGAAAAGGATATCATCTTACCTCATATATATAATGAATATGAAGATGTCTTCAGCGAACAAGCAGCAAGTACTTTACCCCCACATCGAACGTATGATTGTCAAATAGATCTCTTACCACTTTCTGTAATACCTAATTGTAGAATTTATGCGTTATCTGAAAAGGAGAATCTTTTTTTACGAAAATACATTGATCAGTGTTTAGAAAATAATTTGATTCGTCCTTGACGTTTTCCAGCTGCCTCCCCATTATTCTTTGTATCTAAGTCAAATGGTGAGTTAAGACCATGCATAGACTATAGAGCCATGAATAAGATCACAGTAAAAAATAAATATCCACTACCATTAATTCCAGTACTATTAGATCAAGTTAAAAACGCAATAATTTATACTAAACTTGATCTACGAGGTACTTATCATTTGGTTCGCATTCGTGAAGGGGATGAATGGAAAACAGCTTCTAAAACCCGTAATGGCCTGTTTGAATACCAGAATGCCTTTTGGTCTGTGCAATGCTCCTACTGCTTTTCAATATTTTCTTAATGATGTATTAAGAGAATATCTTGATATTTTTGTAATTGTATATATCGATGATATCCTGATCTATTCCACTTCAGAAAAATTACATAAAGAACATGTAAAGAAAGTTTTACATACATTAAGAATTCATCATTTATTTTGTAAGCTTAGTAAATGTGAATTTCATGTAACCACAGTGGAGTTTTTGGGAGTTATTTTAACTCCTAAAGGAATGCAAATGACCGAACGAAAGATCCAAGCAGTTATGGAATTGCCTACGCCTAAATCTGTACGAGATGTGCAATGTTTCCTAGGCTTTGCAAATTTTTATCGACGGTTTATAGATCACTTCTCCCCGAAAGTGGCGCCTATCACTAGACTGTTACGCAAAAACATTCCTTTTTGTTGGTCTGAAGAAGCTAATGCAGCATTCATCATGTTAAAACAAGCATTTACTACTGCACCTGTTTTAGCCCACCCGAGAGTTGCAGACCCTTTTATCGTAGAAGCCGATGCCTCAGATGTGGCAATTGGGGCCATATTATCACAACGTCATCCATACACCGGACAACTTCATCCAGTTGCTTTCATGTCCAGAAAATTGAATGTTGCTGAACAAAACTATACTATTGCCGAGAAAGAACTTTTAGCAATTAAAGACGCTTTTAAAGAATGGAGACACTATCTATCAGGATCAAAGCATAAAATCACAGTATACTCTGATCATCGAAATCTCAAGTTCATGAGTTCAGCTTGGATATTGACTCCTAGACAACTAAGATGGATGTTATTCTTCGCAGAATTCGATTTTATTGTAACCTTCCGGCCAGGCACAGAAAATAGAAAAGCAGATGCTCTCACAAGACAAGACTCTTCTCTTTCCCATGAAAAACAACAACCACAGTCTATTATAGATCCTACCAAAGTGCTCTGTTTAACAGCCGCTGATGACTTTTTGGATCTTATTCGCTCTCACTTTCATATCACAGACTGGCAGAATTAGTTACAACAAAGTACTAAACATACCATTCAACAAGGTTTACCATTATATGACTCTCAGGTTTACTTACCAACTAAAGATTTAAGACAAACAGCCTTCCAATGGCTACACACTCACCCTGTGGCAGGTCATCCAGGACCTCAAAAAACTATGGAACTTTTGAAAAGATACTTCTGGTGGCCCACATTCTCTGAGGATGTTAAAAAATGTATACAATCCTGTGAAGTTTGTGCTCGCTGTAATAGTTCACATAGTAAACCAAAAGGACTACTAATTCCTTTGCCGACTCCAAATTACCCTTGGGAACACATCACAATGGATTTCATCACTGGGCTCCCAGAAGTAAATCATACAAACACGATTTTGGTAGTCATTGACAGTCTTACAAAATACACTCATTTCATAGCATGCAAGGGGCTCCCAACATCTAGCACTTTAGCCAATCTTATACTTCAAAATATTGTCCGTCTTCATGGACTCCCAAATGCAATCCTTTCAGATATAGGTACACAATTTTCAGCTCGCTTTTGGCAAGTTTGGTGTCGAGCCTTACAAATAGATTCCACTCTTTCTACCAGCTACCATCCACAAACCGATGGTCAAACTGAAAGATTAAATCAGACACTGAAACAGTATTTACGTTGTTATGCTTCTGACACTCCCACGATATGGCCCGATCTTCTATGGCTTGCTGAGCTAGCATATAATAATTCCTATCATTCATCTATAAAAGAAACCCCTTTTTATGGTCTATATGGTCGACATCCACAAGTGTTGCCTGTCAATTTACCAGTTGCATCCCAAACGATGCCTGCAGTTCAAGACATTTTATCTCGTATGCAAAAGGTGCATACACGATTACAAGCTAATCTACACCAAGCAAAAAACTATTATAAACTACAATATGACAAAAAACATCAACATGGTCCTACTTACAAAATACATGACAAAGTTTGGTTATCCACCAAAAATTTTACATTCAAAGATCATAATGCATTCAATCCTAAATTCATCGGCCCTTATGAGGTCCTTCGTCAAGTTAATCCAGTGATTTACAAATTGAAATTACCTACATCTCTAAAAATACATCCCGTATTTCATACGTCTTTATTAAAGCCTGCCATGTCATCAAGTACACCTCGGCCAGCACCGATACTGGTACAAGGAAATTGGGAGTATGAAGTGCGTGCCATTTTAGATTCTCGACTCCGTGGTTCTTCCTTATGGTACTTAATAGCATGGAAAGGTTATGGACCAGAAGAAAATTCCTGGGAACCCGCTACACAGGTTCATGCTCCTCGTTTGGTGAACAAGTTTCATCGTCTTCATCCTAATAAACCTGGCCCTCCACCGCGCCCGGGACGGGGGTGTACTGTTAGACTTTGGCGTAATCGTCCCTGCCACGCACTTTGTTTTACTAAATTACACTCTTCCCATCACTCATGTGGTAAAATGCATTTATTTAACAAGAGTGCTCGGTGGTGGCTTAGTTGTTTAAATTCATGATGTCTTTCAATGATAAGACTACAAGTCCCAGCACCCTTCAGACGAAGCCATAATTGAGGGTGTGGCTCCCCTATAAAAACCAACCGCACCCAGGTTCCAGTGCTTACTATTTTGGAACCTTGCCCGAGTTGGATTCTTGCGTTCAGTTCCTGCCTTTCCAGCTTGCCGTCGTGTAACAGAGGGCCTCCGGAGTTATTTGTGGAGGCGAGTGGACGGACTCGCTGTGGTGAGAGTGTTCTCTCATAATTCTTTAGCGTCGCTGTTTATTTAGAGTAAAGGAGGAAATCTATGATATTTCGTTGCCGCTCCAGTGTTCCCTGGAGATTAGATAATTGCTTGGTTGTTACAGTTACAAGTTCGTTCTCGGACTGAAAAGATTCTTTGTTTAAAGCAACGCATCAGTTTCATAAGGCGTTAACGACTTTTAAGAAAATAACTTTGTTATTTTTATATGCTTATAAGACGTCTATGTACACAAACAAACAAAAGGAACATTTATATACGCGCGAACAGGTTTTTGAAAGGTTTATTGTCGACTTCACTGTGTGTTCTTGTAAAAGCATGTTGCACGCGCGCGTATAGATCAAAGAGGTTATTCTTGAATTCATTGAGTGTTCTTAGAATAGACATGCTAAACGCGCGCGCACGGATTGAAAAGATTAACAATTGAATTCATTGAGTGTTCTTAAAAAAAGGCCTTTTACACGCGCAAATAGTTTTGAAAAGACTAATCATTATATTCACTGTGTGCATAAAAAATAATTAATAGTTATTTTGTTGGAAGTAAGAATCAGTAAAAAGAAAGAAGATATTTATTTTATTATTGAACATTAGTCAATATCAAAACTTTTATGTTCAATTTCAATTCAGCTTTATTTCGGTAAAACAATACCATAAAAGCATGCCAACACAAATCATACATTTCTAAAAGAAAACAAAAGCAATTTGGTAAAAACAGTAAAACCAGACCCATCAAAAGATTATAAGAAGAAAAAAAATAAAATCCAGGACTCCCCCTAGGTCATACAGTACAGTTAGATAAAAGAAAAGGAATAAGTAATTGATCGATTAAAACATTATAAAAATACACAGTACACATCATTTTACAAATCACCAAGAATATTATAGAGTGGTCATAAATACAATCTGTGTGCACAAAGCAAATGGGATTGATATCTGACTGTTAATAGCTATGGCTGTGTACTGGCAAGAAAGTTCACTTGGTCTCTAGGACTATAAGTAAGCACAAATAATGACCATTGTAAGAATAGAAATTCGTGCTTCTTTTGTAGGACATTTGTCCTTAGCATACCAAAGTACCTCTAAGAATCTTGGCAATGTGCCTTCCACCATCGCATGTGGTCTTGTTTTACTAGTTTTTAAGAGCTGAAAGGGAATCCCTAATGCCCAACGATTTCTTTTCCCATACATGCCTATGTTCGGCTGAAAGCCATAAAAGGCAAACAATCAAGTATTACAAAAGACACATTATTCCATTAGCAATTAACACTCATTTGGCTACTAAAAGCCGACTGTCTGGATAAAAGGGAATATTAATCTTAAAAGCTATAAATAAGAATCAATTACAGTATTACATTTTTATAAAACCCTTAGAATTTGCCTCCAGTGCCATCAGGCACTTATTTTGCTTAGGTAGGGGAGGACTATTTAAATAAAGTGAATAAATAACTGAATCCTAGAGCCTTAGGCCCGCCTTGTCTCTAATAAATGAAATTGCTAGTAAAAACCGGCTTAAACCAAAGACAACATATGGTATCGTACTAGATCTCAAGAATCTTGCTGCTTCATTATAGTTCCTGATTCCAACGTTCCTGCAGATAGGTCGAAGCCATTTCCTCCTTGGTTTATCATAGGCATTGCAGTTTAAAAGGACATGGTCCGTCGTTTCAGGAGTCTCCATATTGCACAGCCCACAAATCACCTCTTGTGTTCTCCCATTGAAGGGGCCCCATTTAGAAGTAAAAGCCTTAACCTGGAGAGTCCCATATCGAAGCTTCATAAATAAAACTTTTGCTCGTCTAGGTTGGATAGTATCTATCCATTCCTCAGCATACGGTAATGGTTTCATATCCAGGAAACTTAAAGTGAGTCTACCTAGATCCTTGCTGTAGAGAGGGCTGTTTAGGGTAAAGTCCCAAAATACTTGTTTTAGTTGAATCTTAGATTGTTTTGTTAGTGTGTATGGTTCTTCCCAGTAAAATTTTAGGCCAAGAGTGTAAAAGCATTGTCTTATATAATGGAGCCACGGGAGGGAAATTGCCTTGTCCAAGTCTATAATCTCAATTAGCGCTTGCCTATAATGGATTAATTCAGGGGTAGACCAAAGTCTACACCAGTAAAGCAAGGGCCTCAAGGCTGCCAATTTACCTATTTGTTTCATGTTGATATCATAGGTTAAAGGAATCAGTGGAGTAGATGGAGGGAGACCGAGTACCCCCCTCATAAAATTATTTTCCTGGGTAACCAATGGGGTTAGATTTATGAATCCCCAGAGTTCAGCACCATATAGAGCAGCAACCTGTGCTTTGCACCTATAAATCTCAAATACTGGTGAAACAATACTAGACCTTGAGCATTTGTAATTTTTGCTAATTGCCATGGAGCTATGCGCCAAGGAAATAGCAGCTTTATTAACATGCGGTGTCCATGACAATTTGGCATCAAGGAGTATCCCTAGATAATTGAAATTTGTTACTCGTTCCAATGCCTCTAATCCGAATGTTTCTATTGAGTGCTTTATGAGGGTTAACAGTCAGGTATTTGGTCTTGTTTGTGTTAATTTCTAATCCCTTCAGGCTGCAGTACTCGCTAAATTTATCTAATAGAGTTTGCAAGCCCATGGGAGTTTGAGATAATAGGATAGTATCATCTGCAAAGAGGAGGGCGGGGACAGGATCACCGTTCAATCTTGGTGAGTCATGGTTGCTTTGTTTCAGAAAGTGAACCAGATCATTAATGTATAGTGAGAAGAGGGTTGGGGCAAGCACACAACCCTGTCTCACCCCCCTCTTAATAGGTATTGGGTCTGTCAACTCTCCCTTTGGCCCCCACCGAACCTTTGCAAATGTATTCTCATGTAGTCTCTCTAGCTGGCTCAAAAGGTTCCCTGGCATACCCTGTTTCCCTAACGCAGCCCATAGGGAGTCCCTTGGCACTAGATCAAAGGCTGCGCGCAGATCCACAAATGCGATATAGAGATGGCCTTTCGTTAGTCTAGTATATTTCCACATTATCGTCAATAGCCTAAAGGCCTGATCGACTGTGCTCGTCTGGTGTCTAAAGCCGGCTTGGTATATAGTCAGTATGCTGTTTCCATCTATCCAGCTGTTAATCCTATTCAGCAGCTGTCTAGCATATACTTTTTGCGTGACATCTAAGAGGCTAATTGGTCTATAATTCCCTGGTTCATCCCTGGAACCTTTTTTGAAGACTGGGATTATTTCTGCCCCTTTCCATGTCTCGGGGACAAGACCTCCCCTTGCTATAGCGTTACTTAAAAGATTTAGATAGGGTGCCCAAATTTCTAAACTATGTTTGAACAGGTCCCCCGGGATTTTGTCCAAACCGGGGGCTTTCCCCAGCTTGATTGCTTCAATGGCGTTCACCGTCTCCTCCAGGCTAAATTGTAACTCGGGTAAGATGCCCTGAGTAGCTAGTGTTATATGTCGTGAGGGATAGAAATCAAGGCTGGGGGGGTCAGAATAAAGGTGAGTGAAATGGTTAACCCATGTATTGGGATCTATATGATGATCAGTAGAAATTATCCCCTCTTTACTACCATGGGTAACTATTTTCCAGAAGTTCCTAGCGTCACTGGTTTTTGCTGCTTCCAGGAGATCTTGCCATTTTTGATCCTCCCAGTTGCTTTGGGCAGTTGCCAGTGTTTTCTTGTAGCTGGCCCTTGCCTGTTGTATGGCCAATTGGTTCTTTTGCTTTAGAGCCTCTATCAGCTCTTTTTTCCTCTCCCTACATTTAATAGTGTACCATGGGCTGCTTGGGGTGATCTGCACCTTCTCCTTTTTGGGCTTGTACCGTGGCTGTTTGGTCAGGAAGGGTCTTAGTGCAATACTCATTGCTTGGTGGATGGCCGTGATGGGGATATCAGTAAGTTCATTTTCAACATAAGGCTCTAGGAGATTAGAATATGTATGGTAAATATTTGTCATAGTCTCCAGATTGCCTATTATTGCAGGCCATTTTATATCCCGTCTGTTGTTACTGAGGGAAGGTTGTAACTCCACCTTATTATGTTCTGCATATTCCAAATCCAAATCTAGGAGGTGGGCGCTAAGTTCAATTATTAACGGAAAGTGGTCACTTTCCCTTCTTTTATCTATTTTAAAAGTCACTAATCTTCCCCATGTACTTATACTATGTAAAATATAATCTATTTTCGAGGTAGAGTTGCCTCTCTGGAAGGTATCCAAATTAAGGCCTCCTTCACCCACTCTACCATTACATGCCCTCAGTCCATGTTTTAATGTAAGGCCCATAAGTTGCAATGCAGCCACTGTGCCTGGGACGGTTTTTTCTATTGTTAAATAAGGAATTGCTCTGGCTCTATCCTCTTCTTCTGCTAGATGTTCAAATCCAGTTATGGGTTCATAATTACAGTTAAGGTCGCCCCCTATCATAATTGTCTCTCCTCCTGGGATCATTTTAAGCAGATCGTCTAATAAAGTTATTTCAGGCGACTCCAAGTTTGTCCTTCTAGGTCTTATATATACATTGAATAAGTGGGATATTATCTTATTTTTTCCCCCCATTACCAACCATAAAATGTCATCTGACTCTGTGTCTTGCATACGTATCTCAACATTTAGTGAGATTTTCACCCAGACAACCAGTCCCCCCGACGGTCTCCCTCTGGCAGCTGAAATTGCACTAATAAAGTAGGTTTTATATCCTAGCTTATACGGTGGGTCTTTAAGCCAAGTTTCTTGAAAGAGACAGACATGATATTGATCAATATAGTCCTGCCATTCCGGGTCTGTAAGCTTATTTTTTAAGCCTGCTACATTCCAGGAGATCATAGTGATAGGACCCCTCCCGATTGGGGTAATAGCATTAGAAGTAGGGCTCAAATATGCTGTCGAATCTATCCTACGGGGCAGAGACTCCACTATATTCCCTGCCCCTGTTACATGAGGATCAAACCCTATGAGGGGCTCACCTACTATTGGGTCCCCAATTAGTCCCACTTGTGCCTGATCAATCTGGAGTAGTCAATCTACTCTTTCAAGATTGGAATCGGAGTTTCTATTTTGCAGTCCCTCCATGTCATTATACTTAGGCCTCGGGACTAGGGGTTTGGTAGTGTAAGGTTCCGAACTGAACCTCATGGCATTGATCGTGGGGGGCGGCGGTTCTCTGTTCCATGTCGATCAGGCCTCTGGATAAGCTTCCATCCTTAAGTGTTAATGCAATAACATCATGTTGCCCCATCCCCCCTGAGATTCTTTCTGCCCTCTTAATATCTGAATGAATTATGGATAGGCAGTGTATTTTGGTCCTAATCCAATGTGTAAGCTTATTCTTTGAGGAATCTTCGTCTTCACTACTATCTATGGCCAATTTTGGGACATTTAATAGGTATACAACATTGTTCCTAATGGGAAACCTATCCCCCACAGAATGCCGATTCCATGTAGTATAATAGTTACGGTCATGAGATGCTTGGGGATGGATGATCTGGGTAAGCTCCACATTCCCCTTTTGGGGCCCTTTTACCAAATGGGATTCTCTTCGTGGATTCCCTATTTTTTGGCATAGATCACTAGCATTACTTCTAGGGTAATTGCGTGGGCCAGTATTTTCCCCGTTTACCCCTCTCGTATATCCCTGCGGTTGCTGAAAAATCTTGGCTATAGCTGGGGTAGGGTTGGGGTTAGTAGTCAAATTTTGAGAACGTGTGGGTCTACCTTGTGGCTGAAGTGATATAGGGGGGGTCTCCTTTTCGCACTGAGCTTTGTGGGTACCCCTACCCCCCTCCTTTTCCACAATATCTGATAGGGTTTTTACTTCAAGTTTCAGGTCCTTAACTTCCTGTATTAATCCAGAGAGTAGGTCATAGAGGTCTGCTATAGTTCTTGTTGTATGTTTTGGGGGATTCACTGGTTCTAAGTTGCATGGAGAGATCCTCTAAGTACCTGTACAATTGGAATAGTTGGGTATAACTCGTTCAGCAATTCTCCCTCTTGTGTATTCTGTTCTTTATTACTATCAAGTTCTGCCAAGACTGCATATTTATTGGAACATACAACTTCACACTCCTGTATGTGGCCCTTCTTCCTAGTACTATCTATGGAGCATGGATGTCTGGATCGAGTTGTAGCATCCTTAGGGCTACCAGACCTAATATCGGGTGGTACCTCCCCCTCTAGGTGACTAATAGTGTCTATCACTATATCTTCCTTTAGTTCAACTTTCTTTGTGTAGTAAGAGGTAATCTTTTTATCAGGTCCCTCCCGGACAGTGGCCCTACTACATAATAATGACTCTACCTCCTCAATAAGATCATCAATTTCGTCTATAGTGCAATTCTCGCCCGCATTCCTGAGTTTTTTTGTAGATTTCTCTTTTCCCCTTGGGGGTTCTGATGCCTTACGTTTTCCCATGCTTTGAGCAACCTATATGATACTTCAGCTCTAATGAAACCCGAGGACAAATATGTATTTATGGACAAGAGTAGAAATAAGTCTAGTGGGGGTAAGCCTAAATGATAAATACTAACAATGAATATGACAGGTATTTAAGTAAAGGTTTAACACTCAAAAATTACAAGTAAATTTCTTGTAATACAGTAGAGAGACAGCGACCCGGCCCGGACCCACTTCAAATCTAGCAGGTAATAATAAGAAAAGCACTTTGCTGGGAGAGGGTGGCTTCCAACCTAAGGCCCTCTATAAAAGGACCTTTTTGGCACAGTACCTTCAGACGGCCAGCTACTTATGAGCTGCCTAGGCCGAGTGTCTTGATGTGAAAGTTAGGGGGGTGGCCCTGCCCTGCCTCTTCCTGGCAATGACGGGCAAGGACGGGCCCGCCCTTGGCCCGGGCTTCGCCCGGGCGCCACCCGCGCGCGTCCCGCGACGGCGGGAGCGCTGTTGAAATTTAAAGGGCTCCTGCCCCTGGACACACCTCTTGACGCGCTTCCCGCGACGGCGGGAGCGCTGTTGAAATTTAAAGGGCTCCTGCCCCTGGACACACCTCTTGACGCGCTTCCCCTTTTATGTTTATCTGTATATTATTTACATGATGGAAAATCTTTGTTGAAAGTCTAATAATAGATGTTAAGAAGTTTTGGTATATAATGTAGACTAATTCTATATTCTTTCATTATTATCTGATAATAAATAATGAATAATTATTAATGTCTTTGAAATTGTTCTCCTTGCATTTAAAACATTCTCCGTTTCAAATCGCCTTTCATGTTGATCTCCTTCTTTCCCTTTTGAATATAATATTCGCATTAGGATTATTTAACGGTAGGTCATAAAAGAACAAACACACAAATCCCGAGGAATCGGACTTTGACATCCCAGGTCTATGTTCCACTGTATAGTCCATTCCCTGTAGGGATATGGACCACCTCAACAATTTAGGGTTTTCACCTTTCATTTGTTTTAGCCAAAGTAGAGGTTTGTGGTCTGTCTGAACAATAAAGTGAGTACCAATCAGGTATGGTCTCAACTTTTTCAGTGCCCAGACCACAGCAAAGGCCTCCCTCTCTATGGCAGACCAAAGCTTTTCTCTAGGGGTCAACCTTCTGCTGATAAAAGCAACTGGTTGATCCTGGCCCTCAGAGTTCAGTTGTGATAGTACTGCCCCTACCCCTAATTCAGATGCATCAGTTAGAACAGTTTGGAGTAACATGGGCTTTTTAGGACAGGTGCAGAGCACACGGTTGTTTGAGCTCCTCAAAAGCTTTCTGACAGCTGGCTGTCCATAACACCTTCTTAGGCATGTTCTTGCTAGTGAGATCATTAAGAGGGGCTGCTATGGAGCCATAATTCTTGATTAATCTCCTGTAGTACCCTGTGAGGCCTAAAAAGGCTCTCACCTGGGTCTGAGTTGTAGGGGGAACCCAATCCATGATAGTTTGGATTTTCCCCTGTAGTGGTGCAATCTGTTCCCCGCCAACCAGGTGGCCCAGATAAACCGTTTTCCCCTGCTTATCTGGCACTTTGAGGCCTTGATAGTGAGGCCTGCCTTTTGCACTTTCCATAGGTGGACCAGGTGATCATGCCAGGTTGAGCTAAAGACAGCAATATCATCTAGATGTGCTGCACTGAAAGCCTCCAACCCTTGCAGGACTGTGTTCACCAACCTCTGAAAAGTGGCAGGTGCATTTTTCAAACCAAAGGGCATTACTGTGAATTGGTAGTGCCCTCCAATGGTAGAAAATGCAGTCTTGGGTTTAGCATCTTCGGTCAATCTAATCTGCCAACACCCTGCCGTTAGATCAAAAGTGCTAAGATACTTGGCAGAAGCCAGTGTATCAATGAGCTCATCTGCCCTGGGTATAGGGTGATCATCAGTTTTGGTTACCTGATTGAGCCCTCTGTAATCTACACAAAACCACATCTCCCTCTTTCCATCTTTGGTGTGAGGTTTTGGTACAGGCACAACTGGGCTAGCCCAGGGGCTTTCAGAAGGTTCAATCACCCCTAAGTCCATCCTTTTCTGCACCTCTTGTTTAATACAGTCCCTGACATGGTCAGGCTGCCTATAAATTTTACTTTTGACAGGCAGGCTGTCTCCAGTGTCAATTGTGTGTTCACACCAGGATGTTGTACCTGTTACAAGTGAAAAGAGGTCTGAAAACTGGCTTAGGAGATGGATGCAGTTGCCTTTCTGTTCTGCAGTCAGACAATCTGCTAAGACTACTCCCTCCACTAAGGCATCTGCTTCAGCGGTGGAGAAGAGGGAGAGGGCCACTCTCTTCTTCCTGTCCCTCATCTGTTGCCATGAGCAGGGTGAGATCAGCCCTGTCATAGTAAGGCTTTAGGCAGTTTTTTTTTTGTATATTTCTTTATTGATTTTCACATATTTAAATTCAAGTGATACAGAACAGTATAGTGTTACGTCATTTCTTCTTGTCCAGGTGTATTTTGTGTTTTAACAATCAAATCAGTTTCTAGAGGAGTCCAAACGTTTCACCTGTTACCATGGTACATTTCCTGTTTGATATGCAGTTTGCTGATTATACGAACATACTTTTTTTTTTTTTTGTATTAACAAAACCAAACACTGTTTTGCTGAATAGAAGAATGAAAATTTATGATATATATTCAAAAACTGAGATGTAAAGAAAAAAGGAGGAAGAAAAAAGAAAAATATTTAACTGTCACCATGCTTATGTTGTAACATATGTTTGTCATGTTCTGCCTGAAATATATCAAGGTCTATTTTGCAGTGTGAGTGGTAAGTGTTGTAAGTCTGACTCATTCCCGTTGTCGTTCTGTTCCCTGGGTGTGCATGTGAATATATAGGGTGAGTGTGTGACTGTATAGTAGTCCTGTGCTACCCCCAGTGGAGGGTGCTCCATTTATGGAGGGCATAGGTCATTTTTTGCTTCCACCTTCAGAACTAGTGATTCCCAATATTCTGCCCCGAGCTTGCTATGCCCTTTGTCTGGAGCCACTGCAGATGGTGAGCCTCTGCTTTGGACCACAACAAAAGGTCTTTCAACCATTGCGTGGTTGATGGGGGTGTTTGGGATTTCCATGCCATGGCTATCCTACGCTTAAATAGTACAAGTGCCAAATCAATGAACTTGTGGAGGTATTTGTCTTTTTTTTTTTTGGTTCGAATATTTAACAGGCAGAGGGATGGCATCGTGGGTAACATAACATTTGTTATTTCAGAGATTATTGCAGTAATTGCATGCCAAATAGTTTGTAAACTCGGGCAATCCCATACCATGTGGTAAAATCCCACTGGGGACGTAGCGCATCTGGGGAAGGCGGGTTCGTGTGTTGGGTACATATGATTTAGTCGTTGGGGGTCTAAATAGGCTTGATGTATATAGTTAAAGTGGATGAATCTAAATCTGGCATTACGAGAGATCTCCTTTACTGAGCGCAGAGCCAGATTCCATTCTATTGTTGTCAGTGGGTTTGGTAGTACTTTATTCCATCTTTCATGTGTTGTTTGTAGTGGGGTTTCGGTATGTGCCCGAAGTGCTGTGTATGGAGAGGAGATGATGCGTTTAGTTGTCATTGCAGAGAGTATAGCATGTAGGACCAGAGAGGTAGGTGGTTCGATGTTTTCTGGGCCCCATATGTGACGTATACTTTGTGTTATGGTGTGGTAGGTAATAAAATGACCTGGTGTAATTTTGTATTCAGATATCACATCCTGGAAAGATTTAAGTGCACCGTCAGAAAAGAGGTGTTCCATTCGTGTCATCCCCTTATCTGTCCATAGTGTTCGTGTCTGGGTTGGTATATTTTGTAATATTCCAGGTATATCCCATAGTGTTATTGCCAGTGAGTATGGAGTAGGTGATTTTTTGGGACATAGATAACGATGCCAGGACGTATGTGTCATTTTTAGCAGTGGGGTTATAGTGGATCAACCTGTCCTGTTACTAGATAACCACGTGAATAATGGTGTGGAACCCAGATAGCCTTTCAGTTCACGTATCTCAGGGTGTAGTGGAGAAGTCAACCACGTGGTTGGCCATTGTAGCTGTGCTGCTGCGTAGTAAGACTCAAGGTGTGGGGCACCTAGACCCCCATCTTGGAGCGGTCTCTGGAGTACAGATAGTGCCACTCTGCGGCGTTTATCTCCCCATATTAAGTCTAGTAATAAACTATATAGCATTTTGAAGAAGGCACAAAGTACCACAACAGGCAATGCTGAGAAATAATATAGCAACGGGGGTAGAATTAACATTTTAGATATCGCTATTCTGCCCATTGGGGATAAAGGTAGCGACTTCCAAAAATTGAGGGATGTGCGGGCAGACGTTAGCGCTTTGGTTAGGTTGCCATCTAGAAGATTTTTGGTTGTGTGATATATATATATATATACCCCTAGGTATTTGAAGGTGTTGTATTGCCACTGTAATTGTGTGTTGTTCGTGGCAAGGCGCGCAGTGGGAGGGTATAATACTAAAGGGAAGACACATGACTTCGGCCAGTTAACCTGGAGTCCAGATGCCGTGCCGAATTGTGATAGTACATGTTCGAGTTCAGGAAGCGTGGAATGTACATCTCTGAGGTATACCAGGGCATCCTCTGCGTACAATGACACCACATGGAATCTGTGAGAGTCCCATATGCCCCAGGTTTCAGCTTTGGAACGTAGGTAGCATGCCAGGGGTTCCATTGCTAATGCAAATAGTAACGGCAATAGGGGGCAGCCCTGCTGCGTGCCGCGTTGTATATTAAAACAATTAGATATTACCCCGCCCGTTTTCACTCTTGCTAGTGGCTCTCCGTATAGCGTCTTTATCCAGCGTAATAGGCAAGGACCAAACCCCATCTGTTTCAGACAGGCAAATAGGAAGTCCCACCCTAGTGTATCAAAGGCCTTCTCTATATCTAGAGAGACCGCTACGCGATGCATGTCTTCGGTCGGTGTACTATGTATTAAATGTAGGAGGCGTCTGATATTTATAAATGTGGTGTGGTTTGGAATGAAGCCTGATTGATTGTGGTGTACCAATGAGTGCATTATAGGAAGCAGGCGGTTGGCAAGTATTTTACCCAGAATCTTGCAGTCTAAGTTGAGTAGCGAGAAGGGGCGGTACGATTTTACATCTGTCGTATCTCGCCCTGGTTTAGGTAGCACCACAATCAGAGCCTCCATCATAGAGCGTGGCAGGGTGCCCTGTTGAAATGCTTCTTGGTACACCTCTAGCAATCGTGGATAGAAAGTGGTTGGATACGTGGCGTAGTACTCAATGGGCAAGCCATCAGTACCAGGAGTTTTACCGCATGCCATTTGCTGGACCGCGGCCGCAATTTCATCTAATTGCATGGGATCTTCTAGAGCATTGCGTTGTGTATCGTTCAATTTAGGGAGATGTATTCCTCTTAAAAAAAAAACATGTTCTTTCCATATTTAAATCAGTAGGACGCTCATAAAGATGTTGGTAGTAAATGCTAAAGGCGTCGTTTATTGCGAGTTGAGTCGTGGCCATACGTCCATCCGGCAACCTGATGGCCATTGCTAGTGTTCTATGGTTTGCTTCTCGGAGGAAGTACCTTACCCGAGCGATCACCCTGTGCATGTTGTAAGGCCATTTGTGTGCGATAGTCGTAGCGACTCTGCTTCATGCCTGCGTCATCTTAGTTGGTGCAATTGTGTGGGGGGTCCCAGAGGGTTCTGCAGCGTGCATTTCTGCCCGCCGTAAGTCATGCTCAATCTTGGTGAGGTCCCTAATTAATTGTTGTTTAACTCCCCAAGAAGTGGTCATACAATGCCCACGAACAACCACTTTATGTGCTTCCCATTCTGCTGCACGGGTGGAAGTTGTGTTGGCGTTTGTTGAAAAATATTGGCGGGTAGCTTTTGCCAGTGATTCATGAAATGGAGGGTCTAATAAGGCCTCTGTTTGCAGGCGCCAGGTAGGTATGGTGGGTCGTGGTGTGCCCCAAGACATAAGTGCTGTCAGCGGATTGTGATCTGAGTGTGTTTTCGCCAGATATTCTGCGTGCTCTAAAAAAGGACCATTATTGGTGGTGTTAAATAAAATGTGTATCCTGGTGTGAAGGTCGTGTACCGGGGAATAGAATGAATATTCTCGGTTCTGGGGATGTTTTAAACGCCATACATCAACTAATCCCATGTTTGTACTCCAGGTACGAAGATGGCGAGTATTCCTCAGACCGGGGGCTGAGGATATTGGGGGATGGGATCGGTCTAGTTGTGGGTCCATTATGCAACTGAAGTCACCACCCCAGATCGTAGGTGCAAGTGGATCGTTGAACAGGGCTGGTGTGAGGGAGTCTAGAAAGGGGCTCTGGTTATTATTTGGGGCATGAATAGCTTGTATGTTGATGAGTGCGCCATCTAAATTTCCCTCTAATATCACAAATCTGCCTTCTTTATCTATTGTCTGAGAGGTGAGGGCAAAGGGGTCTCCGGGGGCTACCCATATTAGGACACCTTTGGCAAATGCTGAAGTAACAGTGCCATATAGTTGACCACGCCAGCGAGAATGTGCTTTCGCCAATTCGGCCTTTGTAAGATGCGTTTCTTGGAGTAGTGCAATATGTACCTTGTGGCGTTTGAGATATGAGTATATTTTGTATCGTTTAGTGTATGTTGCTATTCCTCTAACATTCCAGGTCATTATTCTATAATGTTGGGCTTGGGTCGGTCGTTGTGTATAAGGCATCATTCCTTAGTTCTTATGCAAAAAGCTACAAACAGTATAGCACATTTGTACATTTCACTTTCCGTAGCAAGCGTTTGTTTGGGCAACTGCGGGGATATGGCCCAATATTTCGGGCTGCAAAGGTGTAAGACATTGCATAGTAGGGAGCATGGTGACATGTATAAAATTAAGAGGAAAAAACTTTAACCTTGAAAACAATCCCTTCCGGGCCGCACCTAAACATTGTGCCGCCCAATATATGTTAACTAGTAACAGGAAACCTGTGTCTCTATGTCGCAATGAACAACGTGTCCAAAGGTAAATCTTGGGGGGTTGGTACCCGGCTTTTAAGAGAGTCTACCCCGTTCCAGGGCCTTTGATAATTGATGCAGTAGGGGATAAAGGATCCATATAGGTGGTGTCTGCGGGGCTGTCCAGGTATTCTATGATGGATTGTCTTGAGAATGACGGGCTTTGTTGTTTGTGTGGCCTGTTATTGTCTATCAAATAATGTCATCTACTGAGCCAGGCGTGATATATGGGGCTTTATTGCTGATAGTCTCAGAAATCTCAGAACCAGAATCTGATCCTGATATTTGTGTGGATTCCGATCGGAGGATATCAAAGGGGTTTTTGCAGCAGCATATGGCTGCCACTACTGCTTGGTCGCGCTCTGCTGCCACTTGTTCTTGGTTTGGACGGGTTTTAGTTGGTTTCCTGCGATGGCGTTTCGTTCTTGGAGTAATCCATGTGTCCGCCTCCGTCTCGTCTTCTGTAGCTTTCACCAGGCCCTTTGCGTGAAGCCATGTCCACACATCTTCATGTGTTTGAAAGACGCATGTGGTCTCTTGGTCTATGACTTTAAGTTTTGCTGGATATAAAAGGGCGTATTTGATTTGTAGGGCGCGGAGGCGCTGTTTGACCGCCATGAATGATCCCCTTTTACGCTGCACTTCCATTGTGTAATCTGGGAATGCTGTTATTGTTGCATTTTCATAGCGCCAAGGCCCTTTGGTGCGGAATAATAGTAAAATCAGATCACGAAAGTTCAAAAGGCGAACTATGAGAGGGCGTGGAGGGTTACCTGCCTTAGGTGGTCTGCCCGGTATTCGGTGGGCCCTTTCAATGGAGAACAGAGGTGGTACATTTTCAGGAAATACCCTGGATTTAAGCCATTTTTCCAGGAATGCTTCTGCGTTCGGTTGTTCCGATCGTTCAGGGAATCCGATGAATCTGATGTTGTTACGTCTCGAGCGTCCTTCTGCATTTTCCGCCCTGCGATGAAGTACATTGAGCTCTTCTTGCATGGTTGCTACCTGCGTTTGTAGCGATTGGAATGTTGGTTGTGCTGTTTGAGTTATTGCTTCCGTCTGAGTGACTCGTTCTGTGAGTTTACGATGATCAGTTCTCAGTAGATTGGCTTCCAATGAGACTGTGTCAATCTTGGTTTCTAATGAAGTTTTAGTGCCTAGTATTGCATGTAGGGTTGACTCAAATTTTTCCGAGTGACGCTGTAATGTATTTTCCAATTGGCGAAACTGTTCAACTTGTGACAGCAGTTCTGAAAGGTCGTTGTCAGTTGTGGCCATAGTTTAGTTGATGGTTTTGTTGGGTCATGATTTCCTCATGGTGGCGGTGGGCGGGAGATTTGTATTTGCGCGATATGTCTTTGTTGTTGTTGGTTTACTGCAAGTAATGGTCACGTTGCGACACTGCTTAATATCTGTGGGGCAGCGACTGATAGTTTTTTGAGGCACCTTAGGTGTGCCCATGTGTCATTTAGAGCCTAGCAGAGTAGATCAAGGAACACCTGGCGATATCTGAATGTTGCGCGTTGGTGGTGCCCAGTATTGAAAAGTGCCAGATTTAGACTTTATGATGTTGTTTAGGTAGTTCGTTGGACATTGGTTACTGTGTTTTCAAATTATCCAAGAGATGCTGCTAAGGTAGGGCTGCAATGTAACAACCAAGATTCTGTGTCCCATTGTACCGCGCCTAGCGGCCGTCGGCAGCGGGAAGTGGGAGTTATGTGAGGCTCCTTAGGTGTCCTTGTGTCGTTCAGAACCTAGGGGAGTGGATCGAGGAACACCTGGCGATATCTGAACGTTGCGTGTTGGCGGCTCCCGGTATTGCCGAGTGCTGGGTTTGGTCTTTATGGTGTTTCTTAGGCAGTTCGTTGGGCGCTGGTTGCTGCATTCTTAATATACCGCGTTCAACGTCCGTGGGCCACAGCTCAGTCCGCACGTGTTGTGCAGGGCCAGGGATTCAATGGGCCCCGGTGTGCCACAGAAGTGGGGGATGAGGGGGAAAGCGAGAAGCCTCTTTATTTAAAAGATTCAGCAGAGCGGACCGCTCCGCAGCATGCGCGATGCACTCACCGCTGTGTTCCAGGCCGCGTCAAAGGTCCGAGGCCGCGGAGGGCTTCCTCTCGGCACTAGGGCACTGGGACGCACCCACGTCGGTGCGTTTACATAGATATTCTTTGCTTATACTGCAGGTAGATTGGCAGTGTAGCCGCCGGCGAAAGTCCAGTTGGAGCTTTCCCGTCGTTTAGAACCCAAAAGAGTGGATCAAGGAGCACCTGGCGATATTTGAATGTTGCGTGTTGGCGGCGCCCAGTGTGAAAAAGTGCCAGTTTAAGTTTTTATGGTGTCGTTTAGGTAGTTTGTTCGGCGCTGGTTACTGTATTCTTAACTTATTCAAGAGATGCCTCCGAGGTAGGGCTGCAACGTATCAACCAAGAGTCTGTGTCCCACTGCACCGCGTCCAACGGGTGCCGGCAACGGCGCCAAGTATTGCAAAGTGCCGGGTTTTGGCCTTTATGGTGTTTCTTAGGCAGTTCGTTGGGCATTGGTTACTGCATTCTTAATATGCCACGATCAACGTCCGTGGGCCACAGTTCAGTTCGCACGTGTTGTGCAGGGCCAGGGACTTAATGGGCCCGGGTTCGCCCCAGAAGTGTGTTGCCGGCAGCGGGGAATGAGTGGGAAGGCGAGCAGCTTCTTTATTTAAAGGATTCAGCAGAGCGGACTGCTCCGCAGCATGCGCGATGCATTCACCGCTGTGTTCCAAGCCGCGTCGAAGGTCCGAGGCCGCGGAGGGCTTACTCCCGGCACTAGGGACGATGGGTCGCACCCGCGTCGGTGCGTTTACATAGATATTCTTTGTTCACACCGCAGATAGATTGGCAGTGTAGCCGCAGGCGAAAGTCCGGTTGGAGCTTTCCTGCAGGGGCGGCTATTGCACTAGTCGGGCCGCCATCTTGACTTTGATTTCAGAGGTGCCGGTTGCAAGCACCGTGTGAGAAGAAATACCTCATTTTTTGCCTCCGCTGACACCACCAGCTTGTCCCTCGTCGGTCCCCGATTTCGAGAGGGGGCCTCCTTTGTATGCAAGGCTCCTCTTACGCGTGATTGTACAGGATAATTTCAGGCCCCGTACAGAGCTCGTTTCTGAGCGTCCTACATGGCCGCCATCTTGGCCACGCCTAGGGCTTTAGGCAGTTGACATGAATCACCCTAAGGGGACTCCTGGCAGTGCCCAGGTCTACCAAATAGGTAACCTCACCCTTCTTCTCAACAATTAGATGGGGTCCACTCCATTTGTCCTGGAGTGCTCTTGGGGCCACAGGCTCCAATACCCACACCTTCTGTCCTGGTTGGTACTGAGTCAGGACAGCCTTCTGGTCATGCCATTGCTTTTGCAGCTCCTGGCTGGCCTGAAGGTGTTTACTGGCCTTTTTCATATACTCAGCCATTCTGGATCTTAGGCCAAGTACATAGTCTACTATGTCCTGTTTAGGAGCTTTTAAAGGTTGTTCCCAACCCTCCTTCACAAGAGCAAGTGGACCTCTTGCAGGGTGCCCAAAGAGGAGTTCAAAGGGGCTGAAGCCCACTCCTTTCTGGGGTACCTCCCTGTAAGCAAAAAGGAGGCAAGGTAACAGAACATCCCATCTCCTTCTGAGTCCCATTATCATACCTTTGAGAGTTTTATTAAACCCCTCAACCAGACCATTTGTTTGTGGATGGCAAGGGGTGGTGAACTTGTAGGTAACACCACACTCCTTCCACATTGCTTTTAGGTATACAGACATGAAGTTGCTACCTCTGTCTGACACCACCTCTTTAGGAAAACCCACTCTGGAAAAGATTCCTAGGAGGGCCTTTGCCACTGCAGGAGCTGTAGTGGTCCTTAAAGGTATGGCTTCAGGATATCTTGTGGCATGGTCCACTACCGCCAAGATAAATCTATTGCCTGAAGCAGTTGGAGGGTCAAGGGGGCCAACTATGTCAACCCCTACCCTTTCAAAGGGCACCCCAACCACTGGAAGTGGGATTAGACAGGCCTTTGGAGTGCCACCAGTCTTGCCACTGGCTTGGCAGGTCACACAAGATTTACAAAAGTCTTTTGTGTCCTCTGACATATGAGGCCAGGGAAACAAGGGGGCAAGCCTTTCCCAAGTTTTCGTCTGGCCCAAATGCCCAGCCAAAGGAATGTCATGTGCTAGGGTGAGAAGAAACTCTCTGTACTGCAGGGGAATGACCAATCTCCTGGCAGCTCCAGGTTTTGGGTCCCTTGACTCTGTGTACAAGAGGTTGTCTTCCCAGTACACCCTATGACTGTCACTGACATCCCCATTCTGCTGTTTGACAGCTTGCTGTCTTAGACCCTCTAATGTGGGACAGGTTGGCTGTGCCACACTCAGCTCTTTCCTGGCAGACCCCCCTGCACCCAAAAGCTCAGCAGTGTCTGCTGCCAGCTCCTCTGGTGTAGGTTCTGCACAGGGAGAGGATTCCTCTTCCTCAAAATGGGAATCATCTGTAGAGGGAGGGATAGTGGGTAGGGATTTACCCTTTCTACCCCTAGCTTTAGGGAGCATTTGGTCCATTGTTCCAGGATCCAAGTTACCCTGTCCTTTTTGCTTCTTGGCCTGAGCCCTTGTCAAAGCAAAAATATGCCCAGGAATGCCCAGCATTGCTGCATGAGCCTCCAACTCCACTTCTGCCCAAGCTGATGTTTCCAAATTGTTTCCTAGTAGACAATCTACAGGTAAATCAGTGGCTACTACCACTTTCTTTGGACCAGTACCCCCCCCACCCCCCAGTTGAGATTCACAACAGCCATGGGGTGGCTAAGAGTGTTGTTATGAGCATCAGTCACTTGGTACTGCTGACCAATTAGGTGTGGATCAGGGTGGACCAGTTTTTCTATCACCATAGTTACACTGGCTCCTGGGTCCCTGTAGGCCTCAACCTCAACACCATTGATTAGGGGAAGTTGCTTGTACTTACCCATATTAAGGGGACAAGCAACCAAGGTGGCAAAATCAATGCCACCATCAGAGACTAAAACAGCCTCTGTGGTCTCCCTAAGAAGACCAACCCCAACTACATTGCCAATAGTGAGCCCAGCTACACCCTTGGATTGGCTATTAGTAGTAGATTTCCCACCACTGCTATTACTAGGGGCACTAGAATTTGTAGCAGGGGTTGTGGTGGTGGGAGGTTTGGTGTTTTTCTTTGGACAAGTGGAATCACTTGCCCAATGGCCTTTGACTTTACACAAATAACACCAAGGCTTTTTCTGATTGTTAGAAGAGGATTTGGACCCACCACCTCCAGAGGATTTTTGTGGGCCTGATGAAGACTCAGAATTTTTACTTTTGTCCCTACCCTTCTCAGAAGACTTACCATCCTTCTTCTTGCCATCCTTGTCACCCCCTGTATTAACTTTTCTGTTCACCCTTGTTCTGACCCATTTGTCTGCTTTCTTTCCCATTTCTTGGGGAGAGGTCAGATCAGAGTCTACTAGGTATTGGTGCAACAAGTCAGACAAACAATTGTTAAGAATATGCTCTCTCAGAATAAGATTATACAGGCTTTCATAGTCAGAAACTTTACTGCCATGCAACCACCCTTCCAGGCCTTCACTGAACAGTCCACAAAATCTGTCCAGTCTTGAGAAGACTCTTTTCTGGTGTCTCTGAACTTAACCCTGTATTGTTAAGTTGCTAAGCCAAATCCATACATGAGTGCATCTTTTAAAACTTTTTAATTATTGGCATCACTTTCTCTGACAGTAAGGAGCCTATCCCTACCCTTTCCAGTGAAAGATAGCCACAAAATAGCAGCCCACTGCCTTTGAGGGACCAACTGTACCATACAGGCCCTCTCAAGTGCAACAAACCACTTATTAATGTCATCCCCCTCCTTGTAAGGGAGGACTATCTTGTGCAGATTCCTGGAATCTTGCTCTCTAACAGGATTGCTATCAGAAATACTGCTGCTGCCACCATGGGGAACTAACCCCAACCTCTGTCTTTCCCTCTCTATGTCTAGGGATTCCCTATCTAAGGCCAGTTGCTGCTGTTTAAGCTTCAGTCTGGTCTCTTCTACCCTGAGCTTTCTGAGTTCCCTTTCCATTACGTTATCCTCAGTGTGGGTGGGTTGGGAATGTTTAGACACAGAGGAAATGTAGGAAGTTTCAGAGGGAGACCTGTCCCTAACTGTCTGGACCCTAGTAACCTGGCCTCTAGGGGTGAAAGATGCCCTACCGGTGTGGGACCCTCTAACACTACCAGTGTCACTAGGTGCCCTGCTAGGGGGCAGGACTTTGTAATAACCCTCCCCAGCTTCTTCAGGGACACCTCTGAGTCTGACTTGGAAGCGTCCCCATTTACTAACCTCTCCTGAGATGGGCCAGACTGGTTCTGGTCATATACAATGAGCATGTTAAAGAGAAACTCTTTTGTAGGATTCTTACCTATACTCAAACCTCTATCCAGGCAGAGACCCCTCAAACTTTTATAGTTCAAACTCTCATATGTTGCATTAACAGTTTTGGGAGTGGGCTCTACAATAGACATGATAGAAAAGATTTAAGGATAGTGAGAGAAAAAGTTTTAGAGCTTTAGAAAGCACAGAGAGAAAACTTTTTCAAACTTTGGGAAAACTTTTAGAAGTTTTCAAAAACTTTTCAGAACTTTGTTAAAAGATTTGGAATAGAAAAGTAAACTAACTTTTTTGGTTAAGTGTACATATACTGAACTATTTGGTATAAGATTTTCTTATGAAAAGCACCAAATGACAAAGTGGTAAAGCAGTTACAAGTACTTATCCCACCGCTGCACCACCAATGTAGGAGGCTGGCCTGGCTTATAGTGGGTACCTTGTGGTACTTACACCCTGTGCCAGGTCCAGTTATCTCTTATTAGTAGAATAGAGGTGTTTCTAGCAGCTTAGGCTGATAGAAGGTAGCTATGGCAAAGCAGCCTAGGCAGAACTAGGAGACATGCAAAGCTCCTACTATACCACTTGTATCATATAGCACAATATCATAAGAAAACACAATACTCAGAGTTACTAAAAGTAAGGGTACTTTATTTTTATGACAATATGCCAAAAGTATCTCAGAGAATACCCTCACTTAGAAGGTAAGTAATATACACAAGTTAGATGAACACAAACCCAAAACAGGTAAGTAACAGAAAGAAAAGTAGTGCAAACAATGTAGAATCACAATAGGATGCAATAGGTGAACATAGGTCTAGGGGCAACACAAACCATATACTCCAAAAGTGGAATGCGAATCACGAATGGACCCCAGACCTATGGGAGCTTGTAGAGGGTTGCTTGGACTGTAAGAAAACAGTCAGGGTGTCCAAGATACCCCACCCCAAGACCCTGAAAAGTAGGAGTAAAGTTATCCTACTACCCCAGAAAGATCCAATAGTCGTGATTGGGGGATTCTGCAAGAACCACAAGCACCAGCAAAACACTGAAGATGGATTCCTAGACGTGAGGACCTGCAAGGCAAGGGGACCAAGTCCCAAGAGTCACAATAGTGTCCAGGGGGGGCAGGAGCCCAGGAAATCCCAGATGAAGGTGCAAAAGGGCTGCCTCCGGGTGGAAGAAGCCAAAGATTCTGCAACAACGAAAAGGGCTAGGAATGTCTCCTTTGGATGGAAGATGTCCCACGGTGTGCTGGATGTTGCAGAAGTGTTTCCACGCAGAATTTCCACAAACAAGCCTTGCTAACTGCAAGGGTTGCGGTAGAGGTTTTTGGGTGCTGCTGGGGACCAGGAAGGACCAGGATGTCGCCTCTTGGAGGAGGAGACAGAGGGGGCACTCAGCAACTCAGAGAGCCCCCGCAGAACAGGCAGCACCCACAGAAGTACCAGAGCAGGCACTTAGTAGATTTGGGAACCAGAGTCACAAAAGGAGGGTCCCACGACGTCGGAGTCCAACTCAGAGGGTTGAGCACTACTGGACGGAGTGCTGGGGACCCAGGCTAGGCTCTGCACAAAGGAATCCTTGGAGAAGTGCACAGAAGCCGGAGCAGCTGCAAATCACACAGTATACAGGTTTGCTGTCTGATGTGGGGAGGCAAGGACTTTCCTCCACCAAACTTGGACTGAAGGATCACTGGACTGTGGGGGTCACTTGGATCTAGCTCCTGTGTTCCAGGGACCACGCTCGTCAGGATGAGAGGGGACCCAGAGGACCGGTGATGCAGTCTTTTGGTGACTGCGTTAGCAGGGGGAAGATTCCGTCGACCCATGGGAGATTTCTTCTTGGCTTCCAGTGCAGGGTGAAGGCAGACAGCCCTCAGCGCATGCACCACCAGGAAACAGTTGAGAAAGCCGGCAGGATGAGGCGCTACAATGTTGCTGGTAGTCGTCTTCCTCATTTGTTGAGGTATTGCAAGCGTCCTGGAGCAGTCAGCGGTCGATCCTTGGCAGTAGTCGAAGAGGGAAGTGCAGAGGAACTCTGGTGAGCTCTTACATTCGTTATCTGAAGAATACCCCAGAGGAGAGACCCTAAATAGCCAGAAAAGGAGGTTTGGCTTCCAAGAAAGGAGGTTTGGCTACCAAGAGAGGTAAGAGCCTATCGGAAGGGGTCTCTGACGTCACCTGCTGGCACTGGCCACTCAGAGCAGTCCAGTGTGCCCCCAACACCTCTGAATCCAAGATGGCAGAGGTCTGGGACACACTGGAGGAGCTCTGGGCATCTCCCCTGGGAGGTACTGGTCAGTGGAGTGGTCACTCCCCTTTCCATTGTCCAGTTTTGCGCCAGAGCAGGGCTGGGGGATTCCTGAACTGGTGTAGACTGGCTTATGCAGAGATGGGCCATCTGTGCCCATCAAAGCATTTCCAGAGGCTGGGGGAGGCTACTCCTCCCCAGCCCATCACACCTATTTCCAATGGGGGAGGTGTAACACCCTCTCTCAGAGGAAATCCTTTGTTCTGCCTTCCTGGGCTGGGCTGCCCAGACCCCAGGAGGGCAGAATCCTGTCTGAGGGGTTGGCAGCAGCTGCAGTGGAAACCCCGGAAAGGCAGTTTGGCAGTACCCAGGTTCTGTGCTAGAGACCAGAATGGTATTGGGGTGACAATTCCATGATCTTAGACATGTTAAATGGTCATGTTCGGAGTTAACATTGTGACACTACACATAGGTAGTGACCTATGTGCAGTGCACACGTGTAATGGTGTACCCGCACTCACAAAGTTCGGGGAAGTTGCCCTGAACAATGTGGGGGCACCTTGGCTAGTGCCAGGGTGCCCACACACTAAGTAACTTGGCACCCAACCTTCACCAAGTGAGGGTTAGACATATAGGTGACTTATAAGTTACTTATGTGCAGTGAAAATGGCTGTGAAATACCATGGACGTTATTTCACTCAGGCTGCAGTGGCAAGCCTGTGTAAGAATTGTCTGAGCTCCCTATGGGTGGCAAAAGAAATGCTGCAGCTCATAGGGATCTCCCGGAACCCCAATACCCTGGGTACCTATGTACCATATACAAGGGAATTATATGGGTGTACAAGTGTGCCAATGAGAATTGGTAAAATTAGTCATTAGCCTGCAGTGACAATTTTAGAAAGCAGAGAGAGCATAAACACTGAGGTTCTGATTAGCAGAGCCTCAGTGATACAGTTAGGCACCACACAGGGAACACATACAGGGCATACACTATGCGTACTGGGGTCCTGCCTAGAAGGATCCCAGTGACACAGGGGCAAAAACAAACATACATACAGTGAAAATGGGGGTAACATGCCAGGCAAGATGGTACTTTCCTACAGTGAACCATAAAAATAATGCTACCATATTGTCACTACAGTCAGTAGACTAACTTCTGTCTAGGCTATAATAGAGCACAGCGTGTTAAGCTGTAATTCTGCCGTTCAGGTTCCCCTGGGCAGACATCATCCCTCATTCCTGAGCAAAGGCCGACGGTCAGCAAAACAGCTGCAGCAAAGCATTCGGCAATCAGCATACAGACGTGGTTCTCTGGCTAGAATCTCCCTCTAGCGTGTAAGGGACAGGAAAGTGTTTTTATAATAACACAGCTGATGTTCTGAGAAAATGTCCCTACGAAAGGACATGTGTTTTCTACGAATGTTGAAGACTAAACTTCTACCACGTTCACCAGCAATGTACCATGCTGTAGCCTTGGAAGAAGCACAAAGTGAGCAAGAATGTCTTGTTTGAGAACAGAGTGCTGGCCTAGGCAACAACAGTTAGATGAACAGAAAATAAAACAAGACCGTGAAAGTGGCTATTGTAACAATAATAAAATAAAGCTGAATAAAATATATCTAGGTTAGCGTGCACAGCAGTTTCGAAAATAACTTGCATGGAGCTATCCCTAAAATGGCTACACAACAGTGTAGCCCAGGGATGGAACTGGTGCAAGATAAGAAAGACCAAACTCCTTTTTCACAGCAATCTTTTCATGCACTAGGTCCCGAACTTTTGGAATCCAGTCGGTTGGTGTTATTAGTACATCCCCTATTCCCAAGGGGGTGGCACTGGTAGATGTGTTGTCATCACAGAACTGTTGTAAGTCCTGCAAAACAGTGACACATTCATTTATTTCAAAAGGTATATCTGCCGCCTCTGCACCAGGATCATCAAGATCTGAAACATACATTCCTGTTCCGAACAGGCATTCATATGGGGTATGCCCTCCCAGGGACCTTCTGGGCAGATTATTAAGTGCTCTCTGGACTCCATACAGGTGATTAAGCCAACTACCACCCGTGCCTAATACTCTAGGTGTTAAAGATTGCTTTAAATCCTGGTTTCCTAGCTCTACAACACAGTTTCCCTCGGGATGATATGGAGATGAATAATAGAATTAGACCCCAAAAGAAGCCATGGTGTTCCTGAATGCCCTTGAGGCGAAAGCAGGGCCCTGGGCCGAGTGGAAAGACACAACTGCGCCAATAAAGACTTGCACATTTTTAATAACAGTTCAAGCGTCAGTCTAGCGTTGTGGCCATACCCATAGAAATCTGGAGGACGAGTCAACAGCGAATAAGATGTATCTGTATGCACCATCCTGTGTCAGGGGACCACAATTGTCCAGGTACAAACAGTGTAGAGGTTTGTTGGAAATTAGGAGGGGTGTCTGCAGTGGGTGTTTAACGGTAGACCCTTTTATTTGCTGACAGATGTCATGGCAAAGGACATACTGCTTGGTCTGTTTGGATAGTACTGTGCTTGTAACAGTGAAATAGTAGCCACCACACCAGCATGGGCAAAAGCAATTCCCTCATGCGCTGCTTCAATCAACTCAGGTCTTTGATGTTGGTTGGGGATCACAGGATCACCCACCCCTGGTATTGTCACTATGGCAGTATTGAGGCTACATATGCAGTAGGAATATTTGGCAGGGTATGCCTTCGGCATGGGCTTACCTTCATCTGAAGCTTTCACATCAGCCAGTGTTTCATCATCCAATCTTGTCTGTGAATGAGTTATTGCAGCAACAGAAGCCGTAGCTACTGCTGACTTGGCTGCTTCATCAGCCAAGGTATTGCCAGTGACATGTATTCCAACACATTAATGTCCCAATATATGAACTACATGGACATTGGGTAGTGTTTCTTTCAGATCTACTACTTTCCCCCACAGTAATTTGTGCTTAATGGTGTTACCTTTTGAATCTCTGAACCCATTCTGGTGGCAGTAATGCAGGTATTCATTGAAGGAATGGACACAGTAAAACGAATCACAGACAATTAATGTTAACTTTGTGGATCTGTGTGTTCCACGCCATCAACAGAGCCTTGAGCTCTGCTAGTTGTGCAGTGCAGTCCGCTAAGATCTGTGTGTAAGTGTGTTGATGTTTAGTGCCTATTGCAGATTGAGCTGAGCCATCAGTGTACATAATTATTTGATATTGTTCAATAAGCAATGTGTTTGTTGGAACTGGGTATTCTAGTTCATTTGTAGAAATTCTTGAGTTTGTAATTTTGGGTCAAAAACACAGCCAACTTCAGTGGCCATCAGAGATGTTGCCCATTGAATCCAGCGTGGACGTGGTGTCTTAGCGTTAGGAACCCTGGCTTTGGTGACAGCCTCAAGGGCTGGGATCGGAGATACAACAATGATGCACTTCCCCTTAGCCAGAGGTCTCTCTTTAATGATCGCCAACTGAACAGCAGTCAGAATTTTTTCTGTGGGAGCAAAGTGCCGTTCAGCTCTGGAATACAAATGTGATTTGTATGCAGTAGGAACGGTATCACCCTCATTGAACGTTACATAGGTGAAACCAATGGCACCAGCAATTATTCTGATAAGCAAATTTGTTTTATTGTCTCTTGTGTGTAAGTTTTTAGCTGCAATGCTCTGAGAATGCATGTGTGTTCGGCTGTCCAGTATTGGCTTGAAAAGTCAGGACGAATTAAGTCATATAATGGTTTAGTGCACTGTGCATAATCTGGAATGTATGTTCTGCCAAAGTTTAAAAAGCCAACAGTGACTTTAGATGTTTGATCATGTTTGGTGGTTGTAGTTGTGCTAATTTATGTAAAAATGGGGGCACTAGGCTCTTGCCTTCATATGTTAGTTTGTATCCCAAAAATAGCACACTTGGGAAGGCTATTTTAGTTTTTTTAAAATTAAGGGGCATATTTAAGAGCATCATTTTTTTACAGTAATGTGGTGTTAGAGGGCCATACGCCACACCGTATTTACAAAATGGTGCAATGCATGCATTGTGCCACTTTGTAACTCTTTGTGGTACATTATGCCTGTGCCAGGCATAATGTATGCAAAGGGGGCGTTCCTCCGTTGGGGGGGGGGGGTTAAAAAATGGTGCAAGGAAATCTAAGAGATTTCTATGGGCCATTTGTTTTGCCACTTTTAACCCCTGCTCAGAGCAGGCGTTAAAAGGAGTCTTCCATTGGTTAAAGTGGGCCTTTGGGTGCTTTGGAGGATTAGCATCAGAATTTTTTATGCTAATCCTGCAAAGTGCCAGACTAGCGTAAAAAATTCTGATGCTAGTCCCCTAACTACCGCCATGGTGCACTGTAAATTAAAACAGCTCACACATGGTGGCATTAGGAGGGCGCTAAGGGGAGCAGGTGTGCAGTGTCACTTTTCTTAAAAATGCCCCTAAATTTGTAGCCTAATTTGGCAAATCCCACATCAATGCGACTCACCCTTCTCACACGTCGAATGAGATCATTATCCCTAAGGTAGATATTGTCTGCGTAGTACAAAGCCTTAGGGTCAATGTCATGTAAAATTGAAGTAACAGGAGCTGGAAACAATCCTGGACTGTTTTGTATCCTTGTGTGGGTCTGCAACATTTTTTCTTTGAGCCTAAGGTGCTAAAACTTGTTAAATCCCTACTTTCAGGTGCAATATTTTGGCAGCAGAAACTGTTGGAAATATCAAAGCTTGTTTTGTATTTTTAGTGCACTATATTGTTAATAAGTGCTGCGCTTTGTGCATTTTGAATGGCAAATGTGTGTGTGTGACTATTTAAATGTCTGTAGTCTAAGACTATAGCAACACAAAAGGATGATGGACGGAGTGCTGAAACTTTTCAAACACTCACCCCCAATCACAGATCTGGGTTTAATCCATTGTTTATTTACTCACTTTGCCATCCCAGTTTGGACCCAGCTATACGCAAATCAGTCTTGACCCTGTTCCTTATGGGAACAGTCCAGCCCGAACTTTCAGGCCTTGTCCTCCTTGGATCAGCAACAAGCACCCTGGAACTGGTTTCTGGGTATCACCCTTCATCGACCAGGCTAGGTAAAATCCAGTGGCACAGTGAGCACAGGACCCACATCTAGGCATACCATTCATACTTAGGGCAACTCTAGCAACACAAAAGAATGCTGGACGGAGTGCTGAAACTTTTCAAACACTATCTCCCAGTCACAGATCTGGGTTTAATCCATCGTTCTTTTGCTCAACATCCTACCCCAGTTTGGATTAAGCCACATGCTAATCAGTCTTGACCCTGTTCCTCATGGGAACAGTCCAGCCCGAACTGCCAGACCAAGTCCTCCTTGGACCAGACACAAGCATCCTGGGACGGGTTTCTGGGTATCACCCTTCATTAGCCAGGCTAGCTTGAATCCAGTGGCACAGTGAGCACGGGACCTATGTCTGGGCATACCCTTCCCACTTAGGGCAACTTTAGCAACACAAAAGGATGATGGACAGAGTGCTGAAACTTTTTAAACACTCACCCTCAGTCACAGATCTGGGTTTAATCCAGTGTTGTTTTGCTTACTATACCACCCCTGTTTGGACCCATTCATATGCAAATCAGTCCTTACCCTGTTTCTCATGGGAACAGTTCAGCCCAAACTGCCAAACCAGGTCCTTCTTGGACCGGAAACAAGCATACTGGGACCGGTTTGTGAGTATCACCCTTCATCAGCTAAACTAGTTTGAATCGAGTGGCACAGTGAGCATGGGACCCAAATCTGGGCATACCCTTACCACGTAGGGCAACTTTAGCAACATAGAAGGATGATGGGCTGAGTGCTGGAACTTTTCACACTCACCCCAAGTCACAGATCTGGGTTCAATCCATTGTTCTTTTCCTCACTATGCCACCCAGTTTTAACCCAGCCAAATGCAAATCAGTCTTGACCCTGTTCCTCATGGGAATTGCCCATTGATTACATCCCCAAATCCAGTGCAGGGGCAGCCATGTATTCATCTTGAATTTGTTTGCCGGAAGATTGGCAAGTGTTGGTTTACCATGTATGGCAGTATAGAGCGCGGCAAATACTGTGGCCCAAGTACTGCAGTTAGACCAAATGGCAAGCACATAGTGAGAATTCTGTTTATCCTGAGGTCCCGTATGGGGGAAAAACTGCTTCCAGCTCATTCAGGCGAATATTTATGGATTTTGCTGCAAAACTGCACTAATGCAGTTTTGCTGGACAATCCATTGCGCCTGCTCACGCCATTCCATAGAGCCGGCTGGGTGCCATATTTATGGAATGGTGCACGGTCGTGCATAGGACAGGCTAGCATCTGAAAAAAAGATGGTAGCCGGTGGGATGGAGAGAGGTGAAAAGGCATGAGTGCCTAGTGACGCTAGGCTGGTTAGCTGCAAAAAATATGCCGCCATTTTCTGACGCACTACCACCCAGAATAGACTTCTGTCTTGATAAAGACAGGAGTCATGCCCTCCACCCCAATGGCCAGCCCAGGGGCCCAGTGTCCCCTGGGCAAAACCATAATACTCAGTGCCAGGCAGGGGGCCCGTGTAAGGGTCCCCCAATGGCACAGAACAAATAAATTACTCAACTATACTTACCCAGGATGGGGTCCTCCATCCTATGGAGTCCCTCTGGTAGAGGTGTTCTTGGGTCTTGAGGTGGGCATCTGTGGGCCATTCAATGGTGTTTAGCCATGGAAATGGGTCCACAGGTCCCCTAACGCCTGGTGAGACCCAGGCGTTAAATAATGGTGCTAAGCAGGCTTTGGTCCGCCTACTCCGTGCGTGTTGTTTTTGCGCTGGAGTATAAATACAGAGGTAGGGGTATATGCGGACCCAAATAATGACGCTAAGCCTGCTTAACATCATTATTTAATGCCTGGGTCTGACCAGACATTAGGGGACCTATGGACCCATTTCCATGGCTAAACACCATGGAATGGGAACGCCTACCTTGCATCTAATTAGCGCATCCACAATATGACACTAACTCCTATATTTTGGCACTAGACATCTAGCATCAAAATATAAATTTGGAGTTAAGTTTGCCCTGTTTTAGCATCAAAATAAATGACGCTAGAATGGTGCAAACCAAGTAAAAAATACGCCCCTTAGTTTTTGAGCGAACCAAAACGTAACTTCACCTCATTGGCGGGTACATTACCCACAATCAAATGTACGGTCGCAGGGTTAATGCCTAGTGTGACTGCATGTGGCTGCACTGAGGCAGCTCGTACTGAATTAGTATTTAATGTTTGAATTACAAACTGTACTAATTGTCTTTATATTGCTGTAAGTTCAACATATAAGCGGTGAACATCAGCTTCCGCGAAGGTGGCTGCATCAGGATGCAGTGTTTATGTGGCCAATAAAGGCCACGGAGGACCATAATTGCTCAGAGAACCTAACCTGACATGTAGTATTGTGTGGGGTAGGGCACCATCAAGACAGTTATTATGTTCTTGAAAGGACAGAGGTATCTCTAAGTATGCATAAGCTTTGTATTGTGCAGGTATTTTAGCAGGTGTGTAGTAATGAAATGTATTCAACTGCTGGAAAAGTGACCGAAGTGTAGAAATGCTCTGTTCTGTAGTCTGGATGAGCCTCAACTACAAATGTTACGGTATCCCCCTGGGCTGTAAGTCCATTAGCTAGCAAATGAGTGGAGAGGGGAAGTAACATGTTTACTGCAATTGCTACCCGTTGCGAGTTCGCCATTGTAAATATACCTGTTCAGAGATAAGGACACCAAATGGGGATTATTCCTGGTAAGGTTCAAGCTTGAACAACCTACAGCTGAGGAGGAGATCCTCAATACCATGGACATCTCCATATATGGTATCGAGGTGCCTTTAGCATGTAGTGAGACAGAGATACTCTGGAAGATCCAAAAATCTGTGCCTGACCAAACTTGTGGTGCCATGTCACGTGGGATCTCATTATCCCAATGAGGCTGTAGGATTTGGGTGGCAGCATCACCTGAATTGCAGAGAACTGAGTCCAATCTCACACTGTGTGACAACTGTCGGCCTAATCTGTTTCCAGCCAACTTGAAGCACCTCTTCTCTGCCCAAGAACAGGGACATTTTGTGACAACTGGGCACATGACATAATTACTTCTCAGGGAAATCGTGGTGGATCAGATCTCATCCTTTGCTCTCAGCGACATTAGTCTCAAACAAGCAAAGACAACAGAGGCAGGAAAGGGTTCAATAAGGTTTATTGAATCAGCTGTGTCTTACATAAAATGCATGAAATGCAATAATTAGAGTGATGAAACATTTAGGAATCAAAATGGTGACAAGGAAAGTGAAAAACAGGAAATGTCCTACTTGTCAATATGCACAATATATGCGAATGCTACCTAATGTCAGGAATCCCCAAGGCGCCTCCTGTGTTATCTGTCAGCATTCCCAGGGATTAGGGTTAAATCATATCTCTGTTCTTGGTTTAACCTTCATGTTTCTAAGTAAACATAATGGGGGTCATTCTGACCCTGGCGGCCGGTGACCGCCAGGGTCACCGACCACGGGAGCACCGCCAACAGGCTGGCGGTGCTCCCAAGGGCATTCTGACCGCGGCGGTTCAGCCGCGGTCAGAAAGGGTAAACCGGTGGTCTCCCGGCGGTTTACCGCTGCCCCATTGAATCCTCCATGGCGGTGGAGCGCGGGGATTCAGACACCCCCTACCGCCATCCTGTTCATGGCGGGAAACCCGCCATGAACAGGATGGCGGTAGGGGGTGCCGCGGGGCCCCTGGGGGCCCCTGCAGTGCCCATGCCAATGGCATGGGCACTGCAGGGGCCCCCGTAAGAGGGCCCCACAAAGTATTTCAGTGTCTGCTTTGCAGACACTGAAATACGCGACGGGTGCAACTGCACCCGTCGCACCCCTGCAACTACGCCGGCTCAATTCTGAGCCGGCGTCCACGTTGCAGGGGCATTTCCGCTGGGCCGGCGGGCGCTCTTTTGGAGAGCGCCCGCCGGGCCAGCGGAAATGTTTGAATGGCCGCCGCGGTCTTTTGACCGCGGTGCGGTCATTTGTCGGCGGTACCTTGGCGGACGGCCTCCGCCGTCCGCCAAGGTCTGAATGACCCCCTATGTGCTGTGTTACACAATTGGTTTTATCAATGTTTGTTTTACCAATGCTTGTTTGTTAATTGAGCAGGTGTAGACATGTGCTTCTAATTGGGCGTGGTGACGTTATTTTCATCCACATGTGGAAACTGAACTGCTTTCCTGATTGGCTATAAATAGCAGAGTGAAGCGTGCCTCCCTGCTTGGCTTTGTTTTGCTTCCTGATCTCAGCATCTGACTTGGCAGTCCAGCCCCTGCTGTCATCCTTATGTTCAGGACTTTTGAGGCAATTATTTTCTTTATTCCTGCACCAGCTGACACCAGGCATTCCTCCAGCACACTGGAAAAGACTGCAGCTAAGTGACTAGTATTCTCCAGGGAGTTTGTTCTTTGAGCTCTGCGCTTTCCTAGAAGAGCTGGTGTATTTCAGACCTTGTATTTTGGCAGAGTGCTTATCTTGAAGATACAAATGCATTTCTGAACATTCTACATGATTATTGTAGTTATTTGCCTAAATGTGCTTCAGGAAATCTGCATGAGCTCAAGTACCACAAAAAGTGACAGTGCAATTTTAAATTTACGTGACTTTTCTTTCCCTAATAGCATAACTCTTGGATTTAAATTGTGTCATTCATGCCTGTGTTTCAGGTTTGGGAATTAGCTTTTTGAAGGGTTTTTCACACACACAGTGAAACCAAACCAAACTGTGCCACCCTAACTGTTTGAACCCAGAGTGGGCATTAGTATTTCTTGGATTGTTTTTGTTCCTTTTAATTGAAACATATGCATGCAGGAAAGTTATATGTGATATAATTAATGCCCTTGATTGTCTTTCTTTAGCATGATAAGTGAAACCACAGTTCTAATTGTAGTGTGCAACAGTGAATCTCTGTGATGCAAGCCCTAGTGTTGCAGTACTTATTGTTATGGTACTCAGTTTGGGTTTTTGGTAATGCAGTGTTAGTAATTGTGCCAACAGTTATTATTATCCAAGAAAAGTGCTGGAGCATCCCACTGTTATTCTACCGCTCCTGTGCCCATATCAGAAAGAGAGATTCAGTTTCAAGGAAGTTGAGTGCACTAACTCTACTATCACTCTGTCAACAATGACCTCCCCCCCCGAAGATACAGGGTGCCTGGCTGGACCGGCAAGACGTGGCAGTGTTTTGTCTCTTTCTCTTCCATTTCCCCTTTCCTTTTGGGACACCTGCCGGGGCTTCTGTGACTACCAGGAAGTCCTGAGAGGCGTTCCAGGAGGTTGGGGGGCATACCATCGCCCCTGCAGACATCCTGCTTTTCAGGTCACTGGCCCCGTCTCAACAGTATGTTAGAGAACAGCAGGATAAGCCCTAATCCGCCCTTCCTGATTCCCCCCAGTGAAGACATAACCCCCCATACCTGAGTAGGACAGCATAAGGGAAGCCTGCTTTCTATAGAGACACCAGCCCCATGCCGGCCAGGGATCCGTTGGTCTCAGCAAGCAGCTGTAGCGAAGTCAAACAGCATGCAGTTGTGGTCTTCCGGCTGGATCCTCGCTCCAACATGCATGGAGTAGGGAAAATGTTTTATAATAAAACAGCTGATGTTCTGAGAAATGTCCCTACTTAAGGATACGTGTGTTTCTGTGAACATTTGAGACTCAGTGTACCACTTGTGAGAGACTGTGTACCACTTGTGCCAAAAATCATATCTTGCTGCAGCCTTGTGGAAAGCACAGAGTGAAAAGAATATCATGCTAAGAAGTATAATGCTTTCCTAGGCGAAAGAACAACTAGATTAAGAAAATAAAACACCTCCACGAATGTGGCCGGTTCCAAAATAATAATAAAACGTTACTAGGCTAAAAGGCACAAGCAGCATGCCCAGTTGCTAAAATAATGTGCTCAGAGACATCACTAAAATGGCTATACAACAGTAGCAACATCTGCTGTTGGAGGAAAGTAGGGGGCCGATAATGTCCATCCCTATTATAGAATGGGCTCCTCAGTTACAAGTGGTGGGAGCAAGGTGACCCTAGAAGGGTGACAGTGACTGTTCTTCTGACACACTGGACATTCCCTACAATACTTCTTTACCTGATGATATATACACCAGGTCAATCAAACGTTTCCATATGATTTTTTGCATTTTCTCTGAGCTAAAGTGGCCCCCAACAAATGGCTATGGGCTTAGAACATCACTTTTTTCTATGAAGGATGTGGGTATTAATGGCTCTGGGGGCTGGGTTTTCCACCTTACCTGTAAGCAACCCTCCTTTCAGGAAAAACTGGGGACTTACTTTCTCAATATCATCTTGTTCAGAGGCCGTCTTCCAGGCTTCTGGAAATTGAGGTTTCTCTCATTGGGTTGCTTGAAAGTTGTGATCAGAGCTCCAAGGAAAGTCGTCTGTATAAACAGGCTTTGCAGCCTGTAAAGCTTTTTTCTCTTCTCTCTTTTGTTTCCTATTTTTCCTCTTTTTAGCTTCAGGCCATTCACAGAATCTTCCATCTGAGAAAATGGGGTATTTGTCCTCCAGGGGTCTACTTTCTTCTAGGACTCTTCTTGCACCACTGTTTTCAAATTAGGGTCATCGGTACCGACAATGAGTGGTTTGGGTAGTTTAGGAATCAACCTACCCACAGAGGAACCACGGGTTCTTCTTTGTGATGTAGGTGAACCTCACTTAGGGGATAGCGTTTTTTGTCCCTATGGACACATTGGATGTTTACTGATCCAGAAGGGTTGCCTACCCCTCCTGAGATCAGTTGTGGTCGCATGATGCTGTGGTGGCAACCAGTGCCCAATAGGGCTGAAATAGGCTCTCCATTATTTTTGATTTGACAATGATACTTAGGACGGGTACCTGCTGAAGCATAATATAGAGATAGGGCCATGCTCGCATCCCTGGGTTTCTCCTTCTGGGGGCAATGTTGAGCTATGTGTCCCAGTTCTCCATAATAGAAACACTGGGGACCTGGAAGAGGAAGTCTAGGAGCAAGCCTGGCCATTAGGGTCACTACTGCTGGCTTCCTGGTAGGAACCAGTTTGTGAGGTCTTACCGAACTGGGACGCATATTTTTCCAACCATTTTCATCTCACCCCTTGTGCAATTCTTGTGCCCGAGTATAGGTGCTCGCAGTTTCAACAGCTCGTTCCAAGTTCAGCTGACTGTTCTGGCACACCCATCTCTGTACAGGGGAATGTAAAGGGGCTAGATATTGTATCAAGTATATCTTCCTGAGGATTTCTTCCTTAGTGGCAGTGGTTAGTTTCAGACATCGGTCAGTCATATTTTTGACCCTATAAAAAAGAGCCTGAGGAGTCTATCCTTTTTAAATCTGCTGCAGACGCACTCTATATGTCTCATCATCCACCACTAATCTTTTGAGAATACTCCTCTTGATGTCTATGTAGGAGGTGGTTCCCTGAGGATTTGAGGCCTGATAGGTTGTTTGTAAGTCTCCTGTAAGCAAAGGGCCTAAATATTGACTCCAACGATCTGCTGGCCAGGCTACGGCTTGTGTCATACGATTGAAATAATTGAAAAAGAAATCCGGGTCTTCTCCACCTGTATACTTTTAAGAACCACAGAGGGTAGGGCAGTATGACCTCTTTGTTGCTCTAGGACATCAGCTGGTTTTGCTATAGCTGTATCTTGTGACTGGGTTTGAGTGGTTAAGGCCCTATTCAGGATCTCTCTGCCCTCGGCATCCGCGGTGAAGAACTGTTGCATAGCTTTTTCAAATTTTTGCTGGCTCTCTGCCATCCGATTCACCACAGCCTCCAAATCCTTAAATCTCTCTCCTGACACCAAATGTAGAAAGGGTGGGCAGATATATTGACGTGGAGACTGAGTTGGTTTCTGAATTTTGAGTTTTTTTTTTTAATTCTTTAACAAACAAATAAGGAAGTGTTCCCAGTGCGATAGGTATTTCAGGAATAGGTGAAGTTCTTTAATGATGGTTCTCTCTCTTCTTTCCTTTTAGGTCTTCCAAAGGGTTGCACCAGAGAAAGAAAGGACAGTAAGTAAGATGTTTGGATATAATTTATGTAGCCATTCACCAACAGCTGTGGAAGTCGGTAATGTCATGGAAGAATAAACCACAATATCTCCTGACTACAAAGACTGGTGCAGCGAGGGTGGATTACAATCGTTTGAGCACCCTAAGTGATCACCAAACTGTATACTCAACTCTGTATTAAGAGGATACTTCAATGTCTCAAAACAAGCCCCAAAATAATTAAGAGCACAATTGTTGGTCTCCCGCAATGTGGTGGCTGTTCTTCTGCTGTCCTCCCTCATACAATGTGCCCATGAAAACAAACCACCACCAATGCTTCCCGCCCCCTTTCCCAACTCTCTTACTCATGTAGCTATAACTCTTCTGAGTTGTGGCAGGAGGGACGGAGTCCTCCAGAAGCGTCCACCACTCCTCAGACCATGTTTCGGGGCACTCGTTGTGGTGGGTGGTAACCTCCTCTTGGCTTTGGGCTTTGGTGTCTCAGAGTTCCCACTGCTCAACAGGGTTGTGTCTCCTTCTTGCGTTCTCACCGCTCTGTTCCTTCGACCCAGCTGTCCTCAGCGCCTTCCTGTTGTCCGCCCCTTCTCTCCGATGATTGGTCTTTAATAGTGGTGGCCCTGCCTCTCTGTCGTAAAACAGTCTGTCTTTACTGTTTCTTGCTACTTGCAGTTCCCCCCTTGTTATGGTTCATTTTTCTTTCTGTTCATAGGAATATGGATGGCCATGAGTGACAGGAGAGCACACCCCAGGGTCATTGGCAGGTAAGTGATAGGGTGCAGGGGTCTCTTCCTCACAGTGTGTATGTGAGTGTGTAAGTGGTTGTGTGAGTGTGTGGGTAGGTATGTTAGTGCATGTATGAATCTGTGAGTGGATGTAAGAGTGGTCCTCTGGGTCTGTAAGTGAGTGTGTGGATGTCTGTACGAGTGTGTTTTTCTGGGCTTCTTCCTGGGTTTATGGTGTGTAACTGGTTTTCTAGGTCTCTGAGTGGGTGTGTGAGTGGCTGTACTGGTGTGTGAGTGGATGTGTGAGTGGTTGTGTGGGCGTGTAAGTGGGTGTGTGAGTGCCTGTGTGAATTTGTGAGTGGGTGGGTGAGTGGTTCTCTGGGTCTCTGAGTGGATGCATCGGTGACTATCTGGGTGTGGGAGTGGATATATGAACGTGTGACTGGGTGTGTGAGAGGCTGTATGGGTGTGTGAGTGTTTTCTGGGTCACTGAGTATGTGTGAAAGTGGTTGTGTGGATGTGTAAGTGGACATGTTAGTTTTGGTGGGTGTATGAGTGGGTGTGCAAGTGGCTGTGTGGGACTTGGGGTGAAATATCAGTGGCTGTAAGGGTGTGTGAGTGGGTGTGCCAGTGGTTTTGCTGTATAGGTGTGTGAGTGGATAAATAAGTGGCTGTGTGGGTCTGTGAATGGGTGTGTAAGTGGGTGTAAAGGGTGTCTACATGGCTGTGTGTGTAAGTGAGTGTGTGTGTGTGTGTGTGAGAGTAGTGCTGTAAGTCCCTATATGGGCCTGTCAGTGGGAGTATGAGTGGTTCTCTGTGTGTCTGAGTGGATGAATCAGTGACTGTATGGATGTGTGAGTGTGTATAAGTGTGTGAGTGGGTGTGCGAGTGCCTGTGTGGGTCTGTGAGTGTGTGTGAGTGGTTCTCTGGGTCTCTGAGTGGATGTTTCAGGGACTGTATGGGTGTATGAGTGGGTGTGTGAGTGGCTGTGTGAACATGTGACTTGGTATGTGAGAGGCTGCATGGGTGTGTGAGTGGTTTTCTGTGTCTCTGAGTGGGTCTGAGTGTGTGTGTAATTGGACATGAGTGTGTGGTGGGTAGGTGTATGATAGTGTCTGTAAGTCGCTGTGTGGGTCTCTGAGTGGTGTGTCAGTGGCTGTATGGGTGTGTGAGTCAGTGTGTCACTGGTTTTACTGTATGGGTTTGTGAGTAGGTGTGTAAGTGGCTGTGTGGCTCTGTAAATGAGTGTGTAAGTGGCTATATGGGTGTGTACATGGCTATGTGAGTGTGTGAGTGCCTGTGTGAATCAGTGAGAGGGTGTGTCTGAGTGGTTCTCTGGTTCTATGAGTGGAAATACCAGTGAATGTATGGGTGTGTGGGTGGGTGTGTGAGAGGCTGTATGGATGCATAAGTGGGTGTGTGAGTGATTGTGTGGGTGTGTGAGTGTATCTTTATTTAATTGGGCCTGTATCCACAGATCTGCCGCAGATTCACACCGGGCTCCGCTGAGCACTGCAGTGGATTTACAGATCCTTCTGTGCCCCATAAAGCATTTTTGGACAATTTCTTGCCCACGAGGGGTCCCTCACAGAACCCTCCATCAGTCCCATGTGGGCAGGATACCTGTATCCTGACCCTTATAACCTACGTTCACTTTATTTCCCCACCAGGAACCGGGCCCTGATTCAAATGGTGGCAGCAAATTTTATCTTAGCTTGCGGCCAGCCAATCACGGCATTGTTGTTGGTGCATGGATCCACCGATCCTCCGCGGTTGATCTACATCTCTAGAAATACGGCAAAACTACTAAACAGATTTACACCTGATTTACACCTTTGTGAACAAGGCTACGGCCAAAACGCATCAATAAATATTTTATGATGGCTGCTTTACTACGGTGTCCGGAATCTCTTTTCTTGGGAGAGTGCTGGTGATATATATATTGGGTTTCCGGGACTCAAACTGGACCGCTTTGAAACGACCTCGGCATTTACCAGAACTGTGCTTTATGGTGATATATATGCTGGTGATATATATATATATATATATACTTTAAATAAAAATATGTATACTTAATATTCATAGTGACAGTTTGGGTGCTCTTAGTGGAGGTGCAAGATAACAGCTATCACTCGTGTTGCACAAACAAACTCGAGACCTGCACTTGTTGGGGAGGCAGTGATTTATTCAAGATAAACCCCTTGCAGTGACCCGACGCATATCGGTATTCAATACCTATGTAACTATAACTTGCACCCCACATGATGTACAGTGTTCTTATCAATAATGTCATTTCGGATGTGGCAGTGATGTTATCATTGATATCATTGGACATGTCATAAGTAATGTAATAAGTTAGGCAATTAGCAGTGCATGGTGAGGGTATGATGTTGTTGTTGTAGGGCACAAATTATTAGTTACTTGAGAAAACTATAACTGGTGAATTTCTGTGGTTTTGTTCATTTAAAGGGGTATGTTTTAATTGAAATTTCTACCTAACAATAACATCCTTTTAAACTTTGGTTTCTTCAGTGAATTTCTAAGGCTTTTTTAAATGTGAAATTACATATTAGTACAATTTCTGACTATAACAGTACTTTAATCTTTGTTTCTTCAGTGAATTTCAGTGTTTTTTAAGTAAGATGGCCATTGACGTGCTTAGCATGGGTTAGAGTGCAGGGCCCAACCCACTGCTTGCGTCCAATACTCCACTGCCCCCCACCACCCTGCTGGCACCCAACCCTCTGCATTATATGTCCTTCAGCTGTGGCCAGAGTAGGGTTGGGCTCAGGGCCTGGGTCCAAACTGACACTGGCACTCAAACTCCTGCTGCACAGGTCTTCAGTCCTGCCTGTTCCCTGTCTGTGGCCAAACCCTGCTGTGCATGGCCTTGGTGTGAAGTTGGGCGCAGGGCACAGTCCCTGCGCACACCCCCCATGGGCGCACACAACTGACTATGTGAAGTTACAATATACAGGGTGTCATTTTAAGTAAGAGAGACCTAGTGACATTTTCAAAGGGCCAGAAAATCAAAATATAAAAAGCAGGCCCATTGCCTTCATATAGGGATCAGCATACAAAAGCATATAAAGAAGCCCTGGTATCTTTATCAAAAAGTCACCAATAACTATAATTAAATGTATAATATATAAATTCACACATTACAATATTTAATAAAAAGTGATTGCCGACATTTGTATTAATAAAGCCTTATTAAAAAGAATCAACACGTCTTTGAGTCTTTCTTTTAACATTTTGCAGTCCACAAAGTGCAGCCACAGAATGCACCCTAAGGGGACCCTACACCCCAGCTTAAGAGCATACAGCTCCTGCTTGGAGTGCTTTAACTATATGGTAAGCTCTCCAGGTGTCATGGATTTAATAACCCAGGAGACCTACTGCGCTTTCTTTTTAATGTTGCAGGGGGGCTACTGCACTCTCTGCATCCCCCACAACATTATAAAAATGGTTAATGGTACCACGCCCCTTCTAGGAAACAACCAGGATCCAAAATATACACAAATAGCCCTCACAGAGCATCAAATGGTGTTCCATGTCTGCAGAAGTGAATAAAGAATGAGCAGCTAATGCCACTCATGTATTGTTAATTTTCTATATTTTAAAATTTTTCATATTTTTGGGTGCTCACTGGGGCCATCCACACCTTTTTTTAATGTGCAGGCCGCGGGGGGGGGGCTCCAAAGGCCCCCATGCTCCTTGCTGCTTTTCCATCCGTGCTGGTGGGATCCAGCCGTTTTTCTGTTACTGTGAGTGTCCCTGTGCTCACCTGGGGCACACACAACATTTTAATAGTTGGGTGCCTGCGGGCCTAGCTATGCCTACCCCATGGTGGCCACCACTGGGAAGTTATAGTTTCGACCACTTGTCCATAGGGAATGCATTTTTTTGGTTTGCTAATAACTTTACGACCATTTGACAAATCTTCACAAAACATTCCAAAGAGAAGTTCATCCACTTCTGCTCCTTCCTGGAAAGTTTCAGGGTAATTCATCAAGTTGGCACTGAGGGAAAATACATTTTCTCCATGCAATTTCCCATAGGAATATGGAACTGTGATTCCACAAAAACATTTGCACAGAATTACACCAGATTTGGCAGATCTTGGAATGTGCTTTTTGTGATAAGGCATAGATCTCTTCAGTAGTTTTTAAGAAATGAAGGTTCAATAACTTTGTATATTTCACGCCATGAAGCTGACAGATCTCAAGGTAAGATCTGATTTGCTGCAAACAAATTAACAAAGATGTGGTGGCAGCCATTTTAGGGCTCTATCCCCTACTCATATCCCCGTATTTTCCTTTTATTGTTATCGGAAATCTGGGGAATATCTGTGGCACTGATTAAAAAAAAAAAATAAGGTGGGCTCCTGCGCTTTTTAAAAGTATGTCCCCAGGGGGGGCTATAGCCCAGGGTATCGGCACAATGTTTTTTATAGGAGATTGGAGCACGGGACCACACCATTCAGGCGAGGTGTGATTTTTTATGGGAAGGGAGTATGTGGCCCCCCCGTTCCATTAAAAGGCTGCGTGGACCCCATGCACCAGCAAGAATACATATTTAGCGGAGGTGGCATGCACGCCCCCCTCCCTGAGCAATTATCAGGACTTGGGGATCCCATTCCCGGGGGCCGCAACTCTTTAAAAATGTATGGGTGCTCCAGTGACCACCCGGGAAACCCCAAAATATAAGCCCATGTTCGATCCAGTCGAGGTGCAGCTGGTGCAAATGAAATGGTCTGCTCCTGGCCAGTGGAAGCAGCTTTTTCTGTTCCTGCTGAGCAGGAGAAAACCTGTGTTCTCTGCCTTCAGGAGTGTGGCCAGGGAGTCGAAGACGTTTTCCCTGCCCATACTCTTGCAGGCAGAAATCTGCCTTGTCCCGGGATTGGGGCCCCCAGGACACAGGTGCCATTAAACCCCTGGGAATGGGGTCCCCCAGTCTAAAGGATGGCTGGAGGAGTGGGATGGTTGGGGGAGGGAGACCCCATGTGTGTGTGTGTGGGTGAGTGGCTGTGTGAATATATGAGTACCATATATAGATAATTAAAAAATTAAAATAGTGAATAATTAATTTTATATGTTTTCCTATGTGTTAGTGCTATTCCCTGCCTTCACTAATTTCTGTAGAAGTTTGTTGCAGGACCAGTTGATGACCATGTTTGGTGCTTGATTTACTCATAGGCTGATGTAGGGTTTATTTCAGCTTTTTTATCAGTAGTACGACAGTAGAACATGTAGGTGTGCATGTTGTGAATTTGCTGTTGTCCTTCTCATTTGTGGATGTGTTTTTGATTTGGCATGTCCGTTCCTAAACTCCTCCTTTAATCTCCCAACGTAATACCTATTTTGTAGTAACTATTCCCCATTTTCCCACCACTACCATTTGTCCCTTCCACTTTACTGCTAAAACAAAACCAACAACTAGGTGCGTGATGATCTTTACCACCAGGGTGGAGATCTCTGTGCAGAAAAGATAGTTGTGCAGGGGCATAACACAGGCCCCTGTAGCATCTGCAATGCAGGGGTGCCCTAAACACCCCAAAAGGGCCCTCACCCTTCACAAGGAGCCCCATTCAGCCCAAACACAATGGATATCTGTGAGATATGAGAGACTCAGGGGCCTCTCATCACATTCTGCAGAGTGGCCCATTATTTTGCATCATGTCACTAAAGAGGTTGTGGTGTGGATCGCCGGCTGGAGGTTATTGAATTACATACTGGAATACGAAAAACAGCTGTGCTTTAAATGCTTCAAAATGGCTTTTGTTATTAGGTCCCTATGTTAAGCTTTTTTCTCTTCTCTCTTTTGTTTCCTATGTTTCCTCTTTTTAGCTTCAGGCCATTCACAGAATCTCCCATCTGAGAAAATGGGGTATTTGTCCTCCAGGGGTCTCCGTTCTTCTAGGACTCTTCTTGCATCACTGTTTCCAAATTAGGGTCATCGGTACCGACAATGAGTGGTTTGGGTAGTTTAGGAATTAAACCTAACCGCAGAGGAACCACGGGCTCTTCTTTGGCTCTTCTTTGTGTTGTAGGTGAACCTCACTTAGGGGATACAGTTTTTTGTCCCTATGGACACATTGGATGTTTACTGGTCCAGAAGGGTTGCCTACCCCTCCTGAGATCAGCTGTGGTCGCATAATGCTGTGGTGGCAACCAGTGGCCAGTAGGGCTGAAATATGCACTCCATTATTTTTGATTTGACAATGATACGTAGGACGGGCACCCGCTGAAGCATAATATAGAGATAGGGCCATGCACGCATCCCTGGGTTCCTCCTTCTGGGGGCAATGTTGAGCTATGTGTCCCAGGTCGCCATCATAGAAACACTGGGGACCTGGAAGAGGAAGTCTAGGAGCAGGCCTGGCCATTAGGGTCACTACTGCTGGCTTCCTGGTAGGAACCAGTTTGTGAGGTCTTAACGAACTGGGACGCATATATTTCCAAACACTTTCATCTCACCCCTTGTGCAATTCTTGTGCCCGAGTATAGGTGCTCGCAGTTTCAACAGCTCGTTCCAAGTTCAGCTGACTGTTCTGGCACACCCATCTCTGTACAGGGGAATGTAAAGAGGCTAGATATTGCATCAAGTATATCTTCCTGAGGATTTCTTCCTTAGTGGCAGTGGTTAGTTTCAGACATCGGTCAGTCATATCTTTGACCCTATAAAAAAGAGCCTGAGGAGTCTACCCTTTTTAAATCTGCTGCAGGCACACTCTATATGTCTCATCATCCACCACTAATCTTTTGAGAATACTCCTCTTGATGTCTATGTAGGAGGTGGTTCCCTGAGAATTTGAGGCCTGATAGGCTGTTTGTAAGTCTCCTGTAAGCAAAGGGCCTAAATATTGACTCCAACGATCTGCTGGCCAGGCTATGGCTTGTGTCATACGATTTAAATCATTGAAGAAGAAATCTGGGTCTTCTCCACCTGTATACTTTTAAGAACCACAGAGGGTAGGGCAGTATGACCTCTTTGTTGCTCTAGGACATCAGCTGGTTTTCCTATAGCTGTATCTTGTGACTGGGTTTTATGTGGTTAAGGCCTTATGCGGGATCTCTCTGCCCTCGGCATCCGCGATGAAGAACTGTTGCACAGCTTTTTCAAATTTTTGTTGGCTCACTGCCATCCGATTCACCACAGCCTCCAAATCCTTAAATCTCTCTCCTGACACCAAATGTAAAAAGGGTGGGCAGATATATTGACGTGGAGACTTAGTTGGTTTCTGAATTTTGAGGGTTTTATTAATTCTTTAACAAACAAATAAGGAAGTGTTCCCAGTGTGATAGGTATTTCAGGAATAGGTGAAGTTCTTTAATGATGGTTCTCTCTCTTCTTTCCATTTAGGTCTTCCAATGGGTGGCACCAGAGAAAGAAAGGACTGTAAGTAAGATGTTTGGATATAATTTATGTAGCTATTCACCAACAGCTGTGGAAGTCGGTAGTGTCATTGAAGAATAAACCACAATATCTCCTGACTACAAAGGCTGGTGCAGCGAGGGTGGGTTACAATCGTTTGAGCACCCTAAGTGATCACCAAAGTGTATACTCAACTCTGTACTAAGAAAATACTTCAATGTCTCAAAACAAGCCCCAAAATAATTAAGAGCACAATTGTTGGTCTCCCGCAATGTGGTGGCTGTTCTTCCGCTGTCCTCCCTCATACCATGTGCTCATGAAAACAAACCACCACCAATGCTTCCAGCTCCCTTTCCCAACTCTCTTACTCATGTAGCTATAACTCTTCTGAGTTGTGGCAGAAGGGACGGCGTCCTCCAGAAGCGTCCACCACTCCTCAGACCATGTTTCGGGGCACTAGTCGTGGTTGGTGGTAACCTCCTCTTGGCTTTGGGCTTTGGTGTCTCAGAGTTCCCGCTGCTCAACAGGGTTGTGTCTCCTTCTCGTGGCCTCACCGCTCTCTGTTCCTTCGACCCAGCTGTCCTCAGCGCCTTCTTGTTGTCCGCCCGTTCACTCCGATGATTGGTCTTTAATAGTGGTGGCCCTGCCTCTCTGTCCTGAAACAGTCTGTCTTTACTGTTTCTTGCTACTTGTAGTTCCCCCCTTCTTATGGTTCATTTTCCTTTCTTTTCATAGGAATATGGATGGCCATGAGTGACAGGAGAGCACACCCCAGGGTCATTGGCAGGTAAGTGATAGGGTGCAGGGGTCTCTTCCTCACAGTGTGTATGTGATTGTGTAAGTGGTTGTGTGAGTGTGTGGGAAGGTATGTTAGTGCATGTATGAATTTGTGAGTGGATGTAAGAGTGGTCCTCTGGGTCTGTGACTGAGTGTGTGAACGTCTGTACGAGTGTGTAAATGGGTGTGTGAGTGTATTTCTGGGCTTCTTCCTGGGTGTATGGTGTCTGAGTGGGTGTGTAACTGGTTTTCTAGGTCTCTGAGTGGGTGTGTGAGTGGCTGTACTGGTGTGTGAGTGGATGTGTGAGTGGTTGTGTTGGTGTGTAAGTGGGTGTGTGAGTGCCTGTGTGAATCTGTGAGTGGGTGGGTGAGTGGTTCTCTGGGTCTCTGAGTGGATGCAGTGGTGACTATCTGTGTGTGTGAGTGGATATATGATTGTGTGACTGGGTGTGTGAGAGGCTGTATGGGCGTGTGAGGGGGTGTGTGAGTGTTTTCTGGGTCACTGAGTGTGTGTGAAAGTGGTTGTGTGGATGTGTAAGTGGACATGTTAGTTTTTGGTGGTTGTATGAGTGGGTGTGCAAGTGGCTGTGTGGGTCTCGGGGTGAAGTATCAGTGGCTGTATGGGTGTGTGAGTGGGTGTGCCAGTGGTTTTGCTGTATAGGTGTGTGAATGAATATGTAAGTGGCTGTGTGGGTCTGTGAATGGGTGTGTAAGTGGGTGTAAAGGGTGTCTACGTGGCTGTGTGTGTAAGTGATTGTGTGTGTGTGTGTGAGTAGCAGTGTAAGTACCTATGTGGGCCTGTCAGTGGGAGTATGAGTGGTTCTCTGTGTGTCTGAGTGGATGAATCAGTGACTGTATGGATGTGTGAGTGTGTATAAGTGTGTGAGTGGGTGTGCGAGTGCCTGTGTGGGTCTGTGAGTGTGTGTCTGAGTGGTTCTCTGGGTCTCTGAGTGGATGTATCAGGGACTGTATGGGTGTATGAGTGGGTATGTGAGTGGCTGTATGAACATGTGACTTGGTATGTGAGAGGCTGCATGGGTGTGTGAGTGGTTTTTTGTGTCTCTGAGTGTGTGTGTATTGGACTTGAGTGTGTGGTGGGTGGGTGTATGATAGTGTCTGTAAGTCACTGTGTGGGACTCTGAGAGGTGTGTTAGTGGCTGTATGGGTGTGTGGGTGGGTGTGTGAGTGGTTTTACTGTATGGGTTTGTGAGTAGGTGTGTAAGTGGCTGTGTGGATCTGTAAATTAGTGTGTAAGTGGCTATATGGGTGTGTACATGGCTATGTGAGTGTGTGAGTGCCTGTGTGAATCTGTGAGAGGGTGTGTGTGAGTGGTTCTCTGGTTCTAAGAGTGGAAATACCAGTGAATGTATGGGTGTGTGGGTGAGTGTGTGAGTGGCTGTATGGATGCATAAGTGGGTGTGTGAGTGATTGTGTGGGTGTGTGAGTGGACATGTGAGTGAGTGTATCTTTTTTTAATTGGGCCTGTATCCACAGATCTGCCTCAGATTCACACCGGGCTGCACTGAGCACTGAAGTGGATTTACAGATCCTTCGGTGCCCCAAAAAGCATTTTTGGACAATGTCTTACCTATGAGGGGTCCCTCATAGAACCCTCCATCAGTCCCATGTGGGCAGGATACCTGTATCCTGACCCTTACAACCTACGTTCACTTTATTTCCCCACCAGGAACCGGGCCCGATTCAAATGGTGGCCGCAAATTTTCTCTCAGCTTGTGGCCAGCCAATCACGGCTTTGTTGTTGGTGCATGGATCCACCGATCCTCCGTGGTAGATCTATATCTCTAGAAATACATAAATCTTTTTTCTTTAATATCGGAAAAACTACTAAACAGATTTACACCAAATAACAAAAAGAGCTCTTTCTAGACTAAGATCTAGCTTTCTGCTATTTGGTGTAATTCCAGTTCAGGCTGTAGTTGTGTCTAAAATTCCTATGGGAAATTGCATTGGGAAAATGTGTTTTGGGAACCCCCTTTTCCTTGGACCCTGCTGAACGAATACCTACAAAACTTTCCAGACAGCAGCTGAAGTGACTGGCACACTATCTATCTATCTATATAATAGAAACTTTCAGAAAAACATATATATATATATATATACTTTCAGAAAAAATAAGTATACTTAAATATTCAAAGTGACAGTTTGGGTGCTCTTAGTGGAGGTGCAAGATAACAGCTATCACTCGTGTTGCACAAACAAACTCAAGACCTGCACTTGTTGGGGAGGCAGTGATTTATTCGAGATAAACCCCTTGCAGTGACCCGACGCATTTTGGTATTCGATAACTATGTAATTAGAACTTGCACCCCGCCATGCACAGTGTTCTTATCAATAATATCATTTCAGATGTGGCATTGATGTTATCAATGATATAATTGAACATGTTATGAGTGATGTAATAAGTGAGGCAATTAGCAGTGCATGGTGAGGGTGTGATGTTGTTGTAGGGCACAAATTATTAGTTACTTGAGAAAACTATAACTGGTGAATTTCTGTGGTTTTGTTCATTTAAAGCAGTATGTTTTAATTGACATTTCTACCTAACAATAACATCCCTTTAAACTTTGGTTTCTTCAGTGAATTTCTAAGGCTTTTTTAAATGTGAAATTACATATTAGTACAATTTCTGACTATAACAGTACTTTAATCTTTGTTTCTTCAGTGAATTTCAGTGTTTTTTAAGTAAGATGGCCATTGACGTGCGTAGCATGGGTTAGAGTGCAGGGCCCAATTCCCTGCTTGCGTCCAATACTCCACTGCCCCCCAACACCATGCTGGCACCCAACCCTCTGCAATACATGTCCTTCAGCTGTGGGCTGAGTAGGGTTGGGCGCAGGGCCTGGGTCCAACCTGACACTGGCACTCAAACTCCTGCTGCACAGAATCTTCAGGCCTGCCTGTTCCCTGCCTGTGGCCAAACCCTGCTGTGCATGGCCTTGGTGTGAAGTTGGGCGCAGGGCACAGTCAGGCCTGCGCACCACTGACTATGTGAAGTTACAATATACAGGGTGTCATTTTAAGTAAGAGAGACCTAGTGACATTTTCAAAGGGCCCGAAAATCAAAATATAAAAAGCAGGCCCATTGCCTTCATAAAGGGATCAGCATACAAAAGCATATAAAGAAGCCCTGGTATCTTTATCAAAAAGACACCAATCAATCAATCACGGATTTATAGAGCGCACTAATCACCCGTTAGTGTCTCAAAGCGCAGGGGGGGGGGAGCTACTTGTCGTAGAGCCATGTCTTGAGGCGTTTCCTGAATGTCAAAAGGTCTTTTGTCTGGCGAAGGTGGAACGGTAGGGAGTTCCAGGTCTTGGCGGCTAGGTGAGAGAAGGATCTTCCTCCGGCAGTGGTGCGGCGGATGCGGGGGATGGAGGCGAGGCTGGCGGAGCGAAGATTGGTGATGGGGGTGTGGAAGGTGAGTCTGTCGTTGAGGTAGGCTGGGCCTGTGTTGTGGAGGGCCTTGGGTGCGTGGATGAGGAGTTTGAAGGTGATCCTCTTTGATACTGGTAGCCAGTGAGGGTCTCTGAGGTGGGGGGAAATGTGGTCACGGCGTGGGATGTCCAGAATAAGGCGGGCAGATGCATTCTGGATTCTTTGCAGTTCTGTGAGGAGTTTGGTTGTTATTCCTGCATATAGGGCGTTTCCGTAGTCCAATCGGCTGCTGACCAGGGCATGGGTGACAGTTTTCCTGGTTTCGATGGGAATCCACTTGAAGATTTTGCGGAGCATGCGGAGAGTGTTGTAGCAGGTAAAGGAGATGGCATTGACCTGCTGAGTCATGCTGAGTGTGGAGTCCAAGATGAAGCCTAGGTTGCGTGCGTGGGTGGAGGCTGAGGGCGTGGTTCCTAGGAGGTGGGCCACCAGGAGTCATTCCAAGTTGAGGGGTTGGTGCCAAAGATGAGGCTTTCTGTCTTGTCTGTGTTTAACTTGAGGTGGCTTGATTCCATCCAGCTGGCGATGGCGTGAAGTCCGTTGTGGAGGTTGTTCTTTGCAGTTGTGGGGTCTTTCGTGAGGGAGAGGATGAGCTGAGTGTCATCTGCGTAGGAAACTAAGTGAATGTGGTGACATCGTACGATGTTGGCGAAGGGGGGCCATGTAAACGTTGAAGAGTATGGGGCTGAGCGAAGATCCTTGGGGAACGCCACAGATGATTCTGGAAGCTTCTGACAGGAACGGTGGGAGGCGGACTCTCTGGGTTCTGCCTGAGAGAAATGACGAGATCCAGTCGAGTGCCTTGTCACGGATTCCAGCGTTGTGTAGGCGTGTGCGGAGAGTGTGATGACATACCATGTCGAAAGCTGTAGAGAAGTCCATGAGGATGAGTGCTGCTGTTTCTCCTTGTCGAGCATGGTCCTAATGTCGTCTGTGGCAGCAATGAGTGCAGTCTCAGTGCTGTGGTTTCTGCAGAATCCGGATTGGAATTATAACTATAATTAAATGTATAATATATAAATTCACACATTACAATATTTAATAAAAAGTGATTGCCAACATTTTTATTATTAAAGCCTTATTAAAAAAGAATCAACACGTCTTTGAGTCTTTCTTTTAACATTTTGCAGTCCACAAAGTGCAGCCACAGAATGCACCCTAAGGGGACCCTACACCCCAGCTTAAGAGCATACAGCTCCTGCTTGGAGTGCTTTAACTAAATGGTAAGCTCTCCGGGTGTCAGGGATTTAATGACCCAGGAGACCTACTGCGCTTTCTTTTTAATGTTGCAGAGGGGCTACTGCACTCTCTGCATCCCCCACAGCATTATAAAAATGGTTAATGGTGCCACACCCCTTATAGGAAATAACCAGGATCCAAAATATACACAAATAGCCCTCATATAGCATTATATGTGTTCCTTGTCTGCAGCAGTGAATAATGAATGAGTAGGTAATGCCACTCATGTAGTATTAATTTTCTATATTTTTTAATTGTTCATATTTTTGGGTGCTCACTGGGGAAATCTACACCTTTTTTTAATGTGCAGGCCGCAGAGGGAGCTCCAAAGGCCCCTATGCCCCTTGCTGCCTTTCCATCCCTGCTGGTGGGATCCAGCAGTTTTTCTGTTACTGTGAGAGTCCCTGTGCTCACCTGGGGCACACACAACATTTTAATAGTTGGGTGCATGCGGGCCTAGGTATACCTACCCCATGGTGGCCACCACTGGGTAGTTATAGTTAGGACCACTTGTACATAGGGAATGCATTTTTTGGGTTCGCTAATAACTTTACGACCATTTTACAAATCTTCACAAAACATTCCAAAGAGAAATTCATCCACTTCTGCTCCTTCCTGGAAAGTTTCAGGGTAAGTCATCAAGCGGGCACTGAGGGAAAATACATTTTCTCCATGCAATTTCCCATAGGAAAATGAAACAGTGATTCCACAAAAACATTTGAACAGAATTACACCAGATTTGGCAGATCTTGGAATGTGCTTTTTGTGATAAGGCATAGATCTCTTCAGTAGTTTTTAAGAAATGAAGGTTCAATAACGTTCTATATATTTCACGCCATGAAGCTGATAGATCTCAAGGTAAGATCTGATTCGCTTCAACCAAATTAACAAAGATGCGGTGGCAGCCGTTTTAGGGCTCTATCCCCTTCTCATATCCCCTGTATTTTCCTTTTATTGTTACCGGAAACCTGGAGAATATCTGTGGCACTGAATAAAAAATAAAATAAGGTGGGCTCCTGCACTTTTTAAAAGTAAGTCCCCAGGGGGGGCTACAGCCCAGGGGATCGGCACAATGGTTTTTATAGGAGATTGGAGCACGGGACCACACCACTCAGACGAGGTGTGATTTTTTTATGGAAGGGAGTATGTGGCCCCCCCGTTCCATTAAAATGTGGACCCCATGCACTGGGCAGAATAAATATTTAGGGGCGGTGGGATGCAATTATCAGGTCTTGGGGATCTCATTCCCGGGGGCTGCAACTCTTTAAAAATGTATGGGTGCCCCAGTGACCACATGGGAAACCCCACAATATAAGCCCATGTTCGATCCAGTCGAGGTGCAGCTGGTGCAAATGAAATGGTCTGCTCCTGGCCAGTGGAAGCAGCTTTTTCTGTTCCTGCTGAGCAGGAGCAAACCTGTGTTCTCTGCCTTCAGAATTGTGGCCAGGGAGTCGAAGACGTTCTCCCTGCCCATGCCTTGCAGGCAGATAACTGCCTTGTCCCGGGGATTGGGGTCCCCAGGACATGGGTGCCATTAAGCCCCTGGGAATGGGGGCCCCCAGTCTAAAGGATGGCTGGAGGAGTGGTATGGTTGGGGGAGGGAGACCCCATGCTCCCATCATCAAAAATATGCTTAGACCTGGAGCAGTGGGGTCCCCGGGACCTTACGAGGCTAAGGGAGAGGGGCCCTATGCCACTCTTCCCAAAAATACAGCCCCGAGGATGGGGTCCCCGGGGCTCTTATGTGGTGTTGGAGGGGGCCCATAGTCGGCCCAGATGATGGGATCCCTAGAGTCTATTGAAGGCGTGGGGAGGGTAGCTGCACACCTCCTTGGCAAAAAATAAACATCAGCCATGTGGGTGGGATCTCCAGGGCCCTTTCATGGTTCAGTGAGAGGAGCCATCTGTCCCCCTCTCATTTACAAAATGGAATCCACCTCAGGGCACAGGGTTTCAAAGACAACAAAATGACTCGGGGAGCTAGGGTGCATGCCCACCTCCCCAAATAACAACACAGGGAATGGGAAATGAGCAGAATAGCCAATTATTATAGATTCACTGCTCCAGCTGTGGAGAACCACCATTAAATATATTTTTTAATGTAGTGGAGAGCAGCAGGGAATGCAGCAGCCCTCTGCAACATTAAAAAAAAATGGTAAGTCTCCTGGGTCATTAAATCCATGACTTCAGGCGAGCTTACCATGTTTTTTTTAAATCACTCGGAGCTGAACCTGTAGGCTTTTCAGCTGGAGTGCGGGGATCTCTTGTGGATAGTGCTATGGTTGCATTTCATGGCCTGAATTTTTTTTTTTATAAAAAAGCCTCAAAGACAGGTTATTGAGTTTTTTATAAAGACTTTATTGAAAATATTTTATGACAGTCACTTTTATTAGAAGTTGCAATCTGTGAATGTATGAAATATACATTTGATTTTGGTTACTGGTACCTACTTGGGAAAGACTTATATATGTTGATATGCTGACACTTTGTTCAAGCTAATAGCCCTACTTTTTATATTTTAGTGTTCTGACCCTTTGACAAATTAGGTCTGTCTTATATAAAATGACACCCTTTATATTGTTACATCACATAGTCAGCCTTGTGTGACCAACCCCATGATGCTCACGGCCTAAGGCTGTGCACAGAAGGGAGTAAGTGACCATAGGGGGTTGGGTGCCCAACCCCAAGCCGGCCATGGTGATGAAAATCTTACATTTAAAATTAGAAATTCACAGATTTTTTTTTTATTAAAGTGATGTTATAGTTAGGAATTGTAATAATATTTTAATTTATATTTAAAAAAAGCCTTTAAAAAATTAACTGAAAAACAAAAGTTAAAGGGATGTTATAGTTAAGTGAAAATGGCAGTTAAAATGTGCCATTTTCAACAAACAAAACCACTGAAATTCACCAGTCATAGTTATCTCAAATAACTGTAACTCTTTTCTTAAAAAAGTCTAACTTGCATCCTCCACCATGCACTGTTAATTACTTTGCATCACTCATGACAAGCTCTGTGACTTCATTGATAATATCACTGCAATATCTGAATCATCTGAAATTACATAATTGCTGAGAACATTATGCATGTCAGGGGCACAACTTATGGTTACTTTAGGGCTGAATGAAACTGGCTAGACAGTCATAAAAGATCATATGGGGCTTTTCAAGATTTGCTACATAATGACATCACACATTTGGCTTAAACGCTGCTTTTTGACATCAAACTATGCGCTCCACGTGACAAAAGGGTGGAGTAAGGTTCTCCAAAATTACAGCTGCAATGCACATTTATAATGAAAAGATCCTGATCAAAACACGCACAGCTAAGGGTGACCATTTATGATTGAAAAACAAAAAGTGGAATGCCTGAAATAAACACAGTCAGTGGTGATTTCTTTAGGCGCATATCAGGCCATTCACTCTGCCACTACAGGCAGGGACCAATTACTGTACTGACTTTGCCTCAAAATTGACCTCATCAGTGAGTTGCAACAGAGTCCTAGGGCTCAGCAAAGTACGGAAAGCTTGCCAAGCTTCCCACTTGTTATGGATCACAGAAAATAAACATTTTTGACATCTTGTGTTACCTCTTTTATTATTTACTCAGACAAGGTATACATTGGAAGCAATTCTCCAAACACAGCAGACATGTTAGTTTGGGCTCTGAAAAAAAACACATCTACTGGCTGTTTTATTTCCATTGTGAAAGAACAGCAGATAGTTTCCATCAAAGGTTATAAATCTAAAATGAGGGCCAAAAGTTTTAGCAAGCAATTTCAATTGTTCATGAGGATGATGGGACAAGCCACACAATTCATTTGTTTTCCTTTTTTTAGATAGTAACTTTAAATATAAAATTAGGATAAAGGGAGGTGAAAAACCTTTGTGTAGCTGGCATTTTTTCAAACATTGAAAGTGAGATAAACAGAGAGTTTGTGAAAATCTTTGTTTTGTTTCCACTTTAGACAGCGAGGTGGTAAAAACACGAGTGAGGTTTGGAGAGTTGCACACACCAAACTGCATCAGCGCTCTAAAGAACAGAGTAGGAGACTGGGCTTCTGCTGTGCTTAAATTTATAATAACCACATTCTCTTATAAAAAATAAACTGCGCACTAAATGTCTGAGCAATGATGTGTTCAAATTTAAAATGCCCACTAAAATATAATTTTGCTCAGGGTCAGATTCTCCAAAACTAGTTCCATTGGTAAGCTTAAATCACAATTGCAAATATTGTTTTCATCAATTAAAAACTACTTTAATGTTCTCAAGGATTGTTAGTGAACTGAGCTAGCCACTATTATTAAATTAATGCTGGTATGGCTGGGCTCTAAAATGCTTTATCAGTATACCTGAAAGGGACATGTCAGTGAATGTCGGGTGCAGGGATGTTTGTATAATGTGGGGCCTAGTCTCAAAGATACGTTTACATGTGGCGATGTATGCACGTGTATTTCTACACCTAGGTGTATATCTCCCCAAGGATGGAATTCACGGTTTCCTTGCGGAGGTCTCCGCCCAGATTTAGATTTATAAGTCTTCACCACCTCAAATTAGGCAATTTTACGAGGTAAAGTTAATTTTAGTAACTTTACACTTGTTTGTGGAGATCTCCCCCATGGGGGAAGAGTTTTCCCTACTACAAGAAACAGACACTTTTACATTTAAATAAGTAAATATTATTTCTTCTAATTAAAAATATTAAAACACATTTCCATAACTCCAGGTCACCTAGGACATATTATTACAATTTAACTCAATGTATTTTTTAAGTTTTAATTCATTTCTTTTTTAAATTAAATTGAATGCTATTTTTTCTTTCCTACATAATTTGTAATGAATGTGTTGCAATGTAAGTTGCAAGTTGTGTATTATTTGATTTGTGATTAAAATTTAAAAATAAGTTATCAATGCCATATACTTTACTGAAATATTATTATGTAAATTACAAAATAATATTTTAATTTTAATTTTGCAAAAATATATGAGTACCATTTTTAGATAATAAAAAAAATTAAAATAGTGAATAATTAATTTTATAATAGTGCTATTCCCTGCCTCCACTAATTTCTGTGGAAGTTTGTTGCAGGACCAGTTGCTGACCATGTTTGGTGCTTGATTTACTCAAAGGCTGATGTAGGGTTTATTTAAGTTTTTTTTGTCAGTAGTACGACAGTAGAAAGTGTAGTTGTGCATGTTGTGAATTTGCTGTTGTTCTACTCATTTGTGGATGTGTTTTTGATTTGGCATGTCCGTTCCTAAACTCCTCCTTTAATCTCCCAACGTAATACCTATTTTGTAGTAACTAATCCCCATTTTCCCACCACTACCCTTTGTCTCTTCCACTTTACTGCTAAAACAAAACCAACAACTAGGTGCGTGATGATCTTTACCACCAGGGTGGAGATCTCTGTGCAGAAAAGATAGTTGTGCAGGGGCATAACACAGGCCCCTGCAGCATCTGCCATGCAGGGGGGCCCTCACCCTTCACAGGGAGCCCCATTCAGCCCAAACCCAGTGGATATCTGTGGGATATGAGAGACTCAGGGGCCTATCATCACATTCTGCAGAGGGGCCCATTATTTAGCATCATGCCACTGAAGAGGTTGTGGTGTGGATCGCCGGCTGGAGGTTAGTGAATTACATTTTGGAATACGTAAAACAGCTATGCTTTAAATGCATAAAGACCTTGGAATTTATGCAATACAGTACGTGAAGTGGTCTGATAGCATGAAGTTCACAAACATCTAATATTTTTGAACACTAAAAGGATACTGTATCAGAACTGGTAACATTTGTGACCCTAGAGTAGCAATTCAAAAGACAGTATCCTAGGTACCTGTAAGGGAACAGTGTCATTTTGGAGGCTCAATGGAAAACCCCATGTAGGCACCCTGGGTATTGAGCAACATAATAGAGAACCTGCAACTCTCACAATGAACCATATAGGTCTCTGGCTTATACCAGCTGGCTAGCCAAATTGAAGTTGGAGGCTGCATGCATCAGGATAAGAAGGGAGCAGTAAAACGGATGAAACAAAAAATTAAGTGCAAAGAGTGGTGTACCTTCCAGCAAGAGCAACCGCCATATCACGTGTGTCTCAGCAGTAAACAACCCAGGCCATCTTCTTCCCTCTCTGATGAGGGGTTCAAGAGGCTCAGCAAATGTTCATGATTATCTGTTGTCACTGAGGATTTTTTTTCAGCATCCTGCCTCCATCTCATCATAGGGCAGAGAGTGGATCTCTTCGGCATTTTAGTTTTCTTGTTTGGTTTGGAGGTTTTCATGCAGGGCAGGGTCTGCAGCTTACTATTCTAGCAGAGCTTCAGCAGGGCAATCAGGCTTAGGGATAGTTGGGGAGAGTGAACCACACATTCTCTAAATGCATCTTCAAGAGCATCTTCAAGAGCATGGTCCACATGGGTCATAGGTCTAAAAAATGTTCATTGAGCTGTAGGGCACTTGATGTTTTTGCTTTGTCGCCCTAAGTGGGAAGGGTATGCCCAGACGTGGGTCCCGTGCTTCCCATGCCACTGGATTCAAGCTAGCCTGGCTGATGAGGGGTGAAACCCCGAAACCGGTCCCAGGATGCTTGTTTCCGGTCCAGTGAGGACCTGGCTTGGCAGTTCGGGCTGGACTGTTCCCATGAGGAACAGGGTCAAGACTGATTTGCATATGGCTGGGTCCAAACTGGGGTGGCATGGTGAGCAAAAGAACGATGGATTAAACCCAGATCTGTTACTGGGGGTGAGTGTTTGACAATGTTCAGCATTCCGTCCATCACTTGTTGTTTTTGCTTTGTCGCCCTAAGTGGGAAGGGTATGCCCAGACGTGGGTCCCGTGCTTCCCATGCCACTGGATTCAAGCTAGCCTGGCTGATGAGGGGTGAAACCCCGAAACCGGTCCCAGGATGCTTGTTTCCGGTCCAGTGGGGACCTGGCTTGGCAGTTCGGGCTGGACTGTTCCCATGAGGAACAGGGTCAAGACTGATTTGCATATGGCTGGGTCCAAACTGGGGTGGCATGGTGAGCAAAAGAACGATGGATTAAACCCAGATCTGTGACTGGGGGTGAGTGTTTGACAATGTTCAGCATTCCGTCCATCACTTGTTGTTTTTGCTTTGTCGCCCTAAGTGGGAAGGGTATGCCCAGACGTGGGTCCCGTGCTTCCCATGCCACGGGATTCAAGCTAGCCTGGCTGATGAGGGGTGAAACCCCGAAACCGGTCCCAGGATGCTTGTTTCCGGTCCAGTGAGGACCTGGCTTGGCAGTTCGGGCTGGACTGTTCCCATGAGGAACAGGGTCAAGACTGATTTGCATATGGCTGGGTCCAAACTGGGGTGGCATGGTGAGCAAAAGAACGATGGATTAAACCCAGATCTGTGACTGGGGGTGAGTGTTTGACAATGTTCAGCATTCCGTCCATCACTTGTTGTTTTTGCTTTGTCGCCCTAAGTGGGAAGGTTATGCCCAGACGTGGGTCCCGTGCTTCCCATGCCACTGGATTCAAGCTAGCCTGGCTGATGAGGGCTGAAACCCCGAAACCGGTCCCAGGATGCTTGTTTCCGGTCCAGGGAGGACCTGGCTTGGCAGTTCGGGCTGGACTGTTCCCATGAGGAACAGGGTCAAGACTGATTTGCATATGGCTGGGTCCAAACTGGGGTGGCATGGTGAGCAAAAGAACGATGGATTAAACCCAGATCTGTGACTGGGGGTGAGTGTTTGACAATGTTCAGCATTCCGTCCATCACTTGTTGTTTTTGCTTTGTCGCCCTAAGTGGGAAGGGTATGCCCAGACGTGGATCCCGTGCTTCCCATGCCACTGGATTCATGCTAGCCTGGCTGACGAGGGGTGAAACACCGAAACCGGTCCCAGGATGCTTGTTTCCGGTCCAGTGAGGACCTGGCTTGGCAGTTCGGGCTGGACTGTTCCCATGAGGAACAGGGTCAAGACTGATTTGCATATGGCTGGGTCCAAACTGGGGTGGCATGGTGAGCAAAAGAACGATGGATTAAACCCAGATCCGTGACTGGGGGTGAGTGTTTGACAATGTTCAGCATTCCGTCCATCACTTGTTGTTTTTGCTTTGTCGCCCTAAGTGGGAAGGGTATGCCCAGATGTGGGTCCCGTGCTTCCCATGCCACTGGATTCAAGCTAGCCTGGCTGATGAGGGGTGAAACCCCGAAACCGGTCCAAGGATGCTTGTTTCCGGTCCAGTGAGGACCTGGCTTGGCAGTTCGGGCTGGACTGTTCCCATGAGGAACAGGGTCAAGACTGATTTGCATATGGCTGGGTCCAAACTGGGGTGGCATGGTGAGCAAAAGAACGATGGATTAAACCCAGATCTGTGACTGGGGGTGAGTGTTTGACAATGTTCAGCATTCCGTCCATCACTTGTTGTTTTTGCTTTGTCGCCCTAAGTGGGAAGGGTATGCCCAGACGTGGGTCCCGTGCTTCCCATGCCACTGGATTCAAGCTAGCCTGGCTGATGAGGGGTGAAACCCCGAAACCGGTCCCAGGATGCTTGTTTCCGGTCCAGTGAGGACCTGGCTTGGCAGTTCGGGCTGGACTGTTCCCATGAGGAACAGGGTCAAGACTGATTTGCATATGGCTGGGTCCAAACTGGGGTGGCATGGTGAGCAAAAGAACGATGGATTAAACCCAGATCTGACTGGGGGTGAGTGTTTGACAATGTTCAGCATTCCGTCCATCACTTGTTGTTTTTGCTTTGTCGCCCTAAGTGGGAAGGGTATGCCCAGACGTGGGTCCCGTGCTTCCCATGCCACTGGATTCAAGCTAGCCTGGCTGATGAGGGGTGAAACCCCGAAACCGGTCCCAGGATGCTTGTTTCCGGTCCAGTGAGGACCTGGCTTGGCAGTTCGGGCTGGACTGTTCCCATGAGGAACAGGGTCAAGACTGATTTGCATATGGCTGGGTCCAAACTGGGGTGGCATGGTGAGCAAAAGAACGATGGATTAAACCCAGATCTGTGACTGGGGGTGAGTGTTTGACAATGTTCAGCATTCCGTCCATCACTTGTTGTTTTTGCTTTGTCGCCCTAAGTGGGAAGGGTATGCCCAAACGTGGGTCCCGTGCTTCCCATGCCACTGGATTCAAGCTAGCCTGGCTGATGAGGGGTGAAACCCCGAAACCGGTCCCAGGATGCTTGTTTCCGGTCCAGTGAGGACCTGGCTTGGCAGTTCGGGCTGGACTGTTCCCATGAGGAACAGGGTCAAGACTGATTTGCATATGGCTGGGTCCAAACTGGGGTGGCATGGTGAGCAAAAGAACGATGGATTAAACCCAGATCTGTGACTGGGGGTGAGTGTTTGACAATGTTCAGCATTCCGTCCATCACTTGTTGTTTTTGCTTTGTCGCCCTAAGTGGGAAGGGTATGCCCAGACGTGGGTCCCGTGCTTCCCATGCCACTGGATTCAAGCTAGCCTGGCTGATGAGGGGTGAAACCCCGAAACCGGTCCCAGGATGCTTGTTTCCTGTCCAGTGAGGACCTGGCTTGGCAGTTCGGGCTGGACTGTTCCCATGAGGAACAGGGTCAAGACTGATTTGCATATGGCTGGGTCCAAACTGGGGTGGCATGGTGAGCAAAAGAACGATGGATTAAACCCAGATCTGTGACTGGGGGTGAGTGTTTGACAATGTTCAGCATTCCGTCCATCACTTGTTGTTTTTGCTTTGTCGCCCTAAGTGGGAAGGGTATGCCCAGACGTGGGTCCCGTGCTTCCCATGCCACTGGATTCAAGCTAGCCTGGCTGATGAGGGGTGAAACCCCGAAACCGGTCCCAGGATGCTTGTTTCCGGTCCAGTGAGGACCTGGCTTGGCAGTTCGGGCTGGACTGTTCCCATGAGGAACAGGGTCAAGACTGATTTGCATATGGCTGGGTCCAAACTGGGGTGGCATGGTGAGCAAAAGAACGATGGATTAAACCCAGATCTGTGACTGGGGGTGAGTGTTTGACAATGTTCAGCATTCCGTCCATCACTTGTTGTTTTTGCTTTGTCGCCCTAAGTGGGAAGGGTATGCCCAAACGTGGGTCCCGTGCTTCCCATGCCACTGGATTCAAGCTAGCCTGGCTGATGAGGGGTGAAACCCCAAAACCGGTCCCAGGATGCTTGTTTCCGGTCCAATGAGGACCTGGCTTGGCAGTTCGGGCTGGACTGTTCCCATGAGGAACAGGGTCAAGACTGATTTGCATATGGCTGGGTCCAAACTGGGGTGGCATGGTGAGCAAAAGAACGATGGATTAAACCCAGATCTGTGACTGGGGGTGAGTGTTTGACAATGTTCAGCATTCCGTCCATCACTTGTTGTTTTTGCTTTGTCAGATTTTGCATGGCGGCTCCACCGCCATGCAATGGCTGGCGGAGACGGTGTGCCGAAGGCCCCATGGGGGCACCTGCACTGCACATGCACTGCTCATGCACATGGACAGACCCCTCGCACTTTTCACTGCCTGATTTACAGGCAGTGAAAAGCGTGACGGGTGCTGTTGCTCCCAACTCATCGTACATTGCCGCTGGCTCGATTTTGAGCCGGTGTCAATGTTCTGGTGGGTATCCCGCTGTTTCCGCCCGCTCATAACAGGGCCAGCGGGTGGAAGACCGGAGTGGCATTCGTCTGACCCAAAGAGTTTGGTAGGCAGCCTCCGCCATCCCCAAACTCATAATGAGACCCTGAGCATCCACATTTTTCACCATTTCCATTGCAGATGCATTTTGATTGTGTGTGTGATTATTTATGGCTGTTTTCTTTGCAATTCCAGTTTTGGTGTAGTTTGCCTTCAAGCACAGTAGCAAACTGCATATTAATGCCATATTTTCTTTTTAAATTGGTTTTGTGAATTGGACGTTATCTTTTCTGTTAGAAATGGGGTCTTTGGTTGACAGTCATTTTACCTCCTGTCCAAGCAAGGACCCTCACTCTAGTCAGGGAAAGGAGAAACACACCTGGTTAACCCTCACTCACGTCCTTGGTAGCTTGGCACGAGCAGGCAGGGTCTGCAGCTTACTATTCTAGCAGAGCTTCAGCAGGGCAATCAGGCTTAGGGATAGTTGGGGAGAGTGAACCACACATTCTCTAAATGCATCTTCAAGAGCATGGTCCACACGGGTCATAAGTCTAAAAAATGTTCATTGAGCTGTAGGGCACCTCCAGCTCATATTCTGGAAGTTGGAGAGATGCCCAGTGCCAACTAGTGATCAGTGCATCCTTCAAATTTCAAAGGCCCACAAATCACGCTGAGCAGTCTTTCCCTCGTCAGAGAGAAAAGTCTGTGATAGGAGGAGCCTGGGTGAATCTACTAGTTGTTCTTTGGGAGGAAACTATGGATTCTCTCCAGACAAGCTGCAATCAAATGACAGATTAGAAATAAGACGTGGGGCTGGGCTGCCTTCTGTGGGCATCATTCATTTCCATCTTGCATATAGCCAATTTCAAATTTAAAGATTACAATGAAAATAGATTCCCCCAAATTGTGTCTCACTAAAGGGTTATTGTTGGGATGGGAATGTTCAGTTCTTTGTAAGTTGGTATGTATACCTGTCCTGAGTGACTGAAATGGTATCCTGACTTTTCTTTGCCCAAACTTTTAGGCCAGCCGACGGCCTGGCGGTGCCTGCCGTCTTAATCCGCCAGGGCAGCGCTGCCCTGGGGATTACGACTCCCGTGTCTGTCAGATTTTGCATGGCGGCTCCACCGCCATGCAATGGCTGGCGGAGACGGTGTGCCGAAGGCCCCATGGGGGCACCTGCACTGCACATGCACTGCTCATGCACATGGACAGACCCATCGCACTTTTCACTGCCTGATTTACAGGCAGTGAAAAGCGTGACGGGTGCTGTTGCTCCCAACTTATCGTACATTGCCGCTGGCTCGATTTTGAGCCGGTGTCAATGTTCTGGTGGGTATCCCGCTGTTTCCGCCCGCTCATAACAGGGCCAGCGGGTGGAAGACCGGAGTGGCATTCGTCTGACCCAAAGAGTTTGGTAGGCAGCCTCCGCCATCCCCAAACTCATAATGAGACCCTGAGCATCCACATTTTTCACCATTTCCATTGCAGATGCATTTTGATTGTGTGTGTAATTATTTATGGCTGTTTTCTTTGCAATTCCAGTTTTGGTGTAGTTTGCCTTCAAGCACAGTAGCAAACTGCATATTAATGCCATATTTTCTTTTCAAATTGGTTTTGTGAATTGGACGTTATCTTTTCTGTTAGAAATGGGGTCTTTGGTTGACAGTCATTTTACCTCCTGTCCAAGCAAGGACCCTCACTCTAGTCAGGGAAAGGAGAAACACACCTGGTTAACCCTCACTCACGTCCTTGATAGCTTGGCACGAGCAGGCAGGGTCTGCAGCTTACTAATCTAGCAGAGCTTCAGCAGGGCAATCAGGCTTAGGGATAGTTGGGGAGAGTGAACCACACATTCTCTAAATGCATCTTCAAGAGCATGGTCCACACGGGTCATAAGTCTAAAAAATGTTCATTGAGCTGTAGGGCACCTCCAGCTCATATTCTGGAAGTTGGAGAGATGCCCAGTGCCAACTAGTGATCAGTGCATCCTTCAAATTTCAAAGGCCCACAAATCACGCTGAGCAGTCTTTCCCTCGTCAGAGAGAAAAGTCTGTGATAGGAGGAGCCTGGGTGAATCTACTAGTTGTTCTTTGGGAGGAAACTATGGATTCTCTCCAGACAAGCTGCAATCAAATGACAGATTAGAAATAAGACGTGGGGCTGGGCTGTCTTCTGTGGGCATCATTCATTTCCATCTTGCATATAGCCAATTTCAAATTTAAAGCTTACAATGAAAATAGATTCCCCCAAATTGTGTCTCACTAAAGGGTTATTGTTGGGATGGGAATGTTCAGTTCTTTGTAAGTTGGTATGTATACCTGTCCTGAGTGACTGAAATGGTATCCTGACTTTTCTTTGCCCAAACTTTTAGGCCAGCCGACGGCCTGGCGGTGCCTGCCGTCTTAATACGCCAGGGCAGCGCTGCCCTGGGGATTACGACTCCTGTGTCTGTCAGACTCATCGTACATTGCCGCTGGCTCGATTTTGAGCCGGTGTCAATGTTCTGGTGGGTATCCCGCTGTTTCCGCCCGCTCATAACAGGTCCAGCGGGTGGAAGACCGGAGTGTCATTCGTCTGACCCAAAGAGTTTGGTAGGCAGCCTCCGCCATCCCCAAACTCATAATGAGACCCTGAGCATCCACATTTTTCACCATTTCCATTGCAGATGCATTTTGATTGTGTGTGTAATTATTTATGGCTGTTTTCTTTGCAATTCCAGTTTTGGTGTAGTTTGCCTTCAAGCACAGTAGCAAACTGCATATTAATGCCATATTTTCTTTCAAATTGGTTTTGTGAATTGGGCGTTATCTTTTCTGTTAGAAATGGGGTCTTTGGTTGACAGTCATTTTACCTCCTGTCCAAGCAAGGACCCTCACTCTAGTCAGGGAAAGGAGAAACACACCTGGTTAACCCTCACTCACGTCCTTGGTAGCTTGGCACGAGCAGGCAGGCTTAACTCAGAAGCATTGCCTCATGAAGAACCACAGCAATTGGACAAAATAGCTGATGAGTACAAGGAATGAAGAACGCTCAGAGCAAAGGAAAATAACTACATTCCCTGGGGTCCTCCTACTCCCACTAAAAGAAAACAACACACTAAGGGCAAGGACTGCAGAAAATTACTCCACATTTGGCATGAAACCTAGGTACAAATGCAGGACCATAACACCTACAGCACAACAGCAATGAGAATATGAAAAATTGAATAAACATCTAGAAGACATGCCATACAGTGCGTGGTATACCAACACACAAGCAGTAAAACACATAAATGGCAATCAGTATTTTTTGTTTAAAGTAAAGTGAGCAAATAATGCTAAAGGTGCTCAGATAGTCCAAATCCAAAACTAGGCACTTAGAAAATATTCTGCCAAAAAGTGCCTTAGGAACTGAGAGTAAACTACGACCTACCTGCTCACCGAACCGCAGAGGGTGCATCACCGGTTGGCCTGACTTTGTGGTAGCTCCTGCTACCTTCATGTCCGCAACATCAAATCCTGATTAACAGCTCCTCTCTGAAAGGTTATCAAGCCCCCTGAATTCTGCATTGGACACAGCCTGTAGCTTTGTCCTGCTGGAGATTTTCAACTTCCACAAAAGAGAATGAGGCCCTGATTTAGAGTTTGGCGGATGGGTTAGTCTAGCGCAAACGTGATATCCCGTCCACTGTATTACGATTCCCATGGGATATAATGGGATCATAATATTGCAGATAGGATATCCGTCACATATGTGACGGAGTAACCCCATCTGCCAAACTCTATATTTGAGTTTGTAAAGGGACATACAAGTAACAATCATTTTTCTCCAAGACCACACTTTTCAATTTCAGTGTCCTTTGTGAAGAACTGTATGATTTTCTCTCAATGTGATGTTTTCTATTACAAATGAAGGAGTCACTGACATTCATATCCTGATCCCAAGGAAGAAGATGGAGATGTTTGAAAAGAAGATATGAAGGCATAAATGTCTCTCCATCTTCAATTAAATTTATCCTTAAAAAGGATCTTAGGTGCAGATAAGCCAGACTGTGGTTATAGTCATTTTGAATAAGTGTGTCCAGTCCTGGATTAGTTATAGAAAAGATTCATGGTGTATGCTGAGCCGTGCTGTTTAATAATGAAGAATTTCATGGCATTCAATATTTAGGATAGGCAGCTTGATAAATTTACCTCATCTAAATAATAAATTATTTGCAAAAATAACCATCTCCATTTCCCAAGTTACTTTGCTAATTAACTTGAACATTTTTAGAGTTTCTTTGAATGAAGTTGTGCAGAAGAAATGTTGTTTTACAAATTATCTTTCTGGAATTTCTTGAACAATTGATATTGCAGGAAATGTGCAGTCTTTGATGAAATGTTTGTTCAGATAATCCATTGATTGTCCCACAACAATTAGCAAGTCTTGCTGAGTGAATGAACTACCAATTTATTGCAGTTCCTCCACTTCATTTAGATGAAGGAGATTTTGCAGACCTTCCACCAGCAGAGTCTAAGTTGGCTCTGCCAGTGGAACCCATTACCTTGCTGTCATGTCTGTAACAGACCTCCCAGACCACAGTGAAAGTCAACTCGACAATCCTTTTCAGGGTGGAGTGTAACGTCACTAAATTTCCCTACCCAAGGCAGTCCCAAGCACAGAAATCAAACAATGATCCCACTACGTTCAAGGACAAAACCCCCTACATCTTAAGGTCGTTGTTTGTTGTTTTACAGTTTTTCAAACATAATTCTCCTCTCTGTGGTTTTGTTTGTGAAAATTAAATGAAGTTTGCGAAGCAAGGCAAAGACAACATGATAGCCACAGACAAATAAACCTTTCAGGGGTGCAACAGTTGTCCCGCCAGATGCACAGAAAGCAGTGATCCCTGAATGGAAGTTAGTGCATCTCATGAAATGGCAGGTGGACCTCTCCCCCAAGGAACCTGAGACCACGGTTCTGCTCTAATCTTACAGCTATCCACAAGGGTGGTTTAACTGTTCAACCCTTAAACAACATCCATACAAATTCATTTCATATTTTGTAGGTGGATAGTTGTGGTCAGGCCAATTTTGATCAGGGGCATATGTGCCTAAGAAGTTATGAGATAGCATATATATCATACACACAAGAGTCAAGGAAAAAAACATATTTTGCTAAATTTTAATTAATCTTTAGTTTCCCTGTACACCAGAATAAACAATGAAAAGCAGACTGTTAAGAAAGAAGTTCGACTGAGCAGGAAAAAGAGGAGTGGCTTTATATCAGTAGTGAAGTCACCTTGCAGGTAGAAATTATACTGTGGCTGAGGAAACAAGCTATTTTTTTCTGGCATTGTTTCTGATTGCAAACTATGTGCCAGATATGACAGACAGGACATGTGTAGAGTGCTACTATATCAGGAGGACTTTTCATACAATTGGCACATGACCACTACTGGGCAGGTATTTGCTTAGCGAGTGCCTCTACCTTTATTGAATCTACTGCTGTGGGTAAACTGCCAGCCTGCCAATGGGGCTAGCTACTGAGATTGTCTGGTTCCACGTTTTCACGCTATGACTGCGTACTACTGACTATACTGTTGAACCAATGTATTTAATTTTGAAGCAGTCACCTTCGATGTATCTATGGTCACTGCAGATATATTAGCACATTGATATTTGCAGATGATATAGCCCTGTTTTAAAAGGTTCTACACAAAAGATGATTAGCAGAGACATGCTGTGGTTGTCAATGTCTTCGTTTTTATTTAGGCATCATGCAAAGATTTATACAGTAGTTTATGATCCTTCATGAATTTTTGGAGTATCTGTCTCTATTTACATACATAGGCATTGCTTTATATAACATTGTTATATACAATGCTTTGTTTACACCACGGTCATCAAATGTGCGTCAACTCAATTCTTACTACTAGTTTTCAAATTTTGTATGAGCATTCCTATTGCTCTTGTCTAAAGCCTTTCTTTCTCTCCCTTTTTATCTATTTTTCCATTCTTTTTTTCTTATTTTTCTCTTTCTCCTCTATACCCTTTTAAAACTCAACAAATTATAAAATGCTGCTATTTTATTTCTAATGCAAGATGTCTTTGAAATAGACATTTGTTTGATACATCTTTATACTTTATTAAATATTTACAAATTTTCCATATTTTTCCTGTAACTATTGTTGGTAATTTTTGGATGCTGTATTTTCTTTTCTAATAAAGAATTTGAAAACAAAAAATAACTGCATCGGTAAGAGTTCTAAAAAAATGACATGGTGGCAGATCTTGAAGGAGGATTGATGTGTTAGTTCAGAAAAAGACGATGAAAAGACACATTATACTATTAAAATGAGCCCTACAGCTGCGAACGGAGTTTCAAAGCTGCTTGAGAACAGTAGAGAGAGAGTGATGGAACATATTTTGGGCACAGTGACGAAGGGAATGTTTGGTAGAGGAGTCCTTGACTAACTGTTGGGACCGGAGACAGAAGGTATGTCCAAATAAGTATTTATTCAAGTTTAAGCAGCAAAAAGCGGTGCCAGCATACAAATGCGACCGTGTCCACCGTCGCCTTCTCAACCGTCCCTGAACCTTCTCTTCCCAACCTTCCATTTCCCGGCCAAGCCCAACATTCCAGGCACACATTCGGTCTTCAATACAACACATCTTCCCCCCAGCAATTTTTTGGGAAAAGAAAAATAAAAATACACAGAACTTAAAGGTTTTAAAATACCAACTGTAAAGGATAGGAAATAATTAGTCATGGATAAACAAGTGATACAAAATTCCAATAATTCCATTATAAATGATACAAAATGGAAATATGTATGAGATAACTAGTTAGTCACATAGTCATGCAAATAGGCAGGTGCCTTCCTATTTCTCTCACTGCGTCGTAGCAAACCATTTTCACCACTCTCATCACTACCCTGGATATTACTATTCGGCCCATTGGAAACATTCTCCATTAAGTACCCATTACACCCTTCTGAACATCCATCATCATCTCTATCATCATGCCTACATATAGACAACCATCTCACATTCCAGACTCTGCTATCATCCAACTTGACTGGGTTCCTCAAAACGTTAACAATTTTCCTCGGTTCTGACCAACGTGGCCTTCCCTTATCAACATTCCCACGTAACTTAACTCTAACACTTTGTCCCACCGACAGCTCAGAACCACTAGATTTCACATCATGGTACAATTTGGTACGCAACTGATAAGTCCGCTTCAAATCTCTCATCCCCTCATCACATTCTACACCAAATTTGGCTTGATTCTTTTCCATCAACCACCACGGAACTAAACTGGTAGATGGTTTCTTTCCTCTCAACAATTCAAAAGGCATCTTACCAGTCACAGAATGAGGAGTCACTCTATACAATGTAAGCATGTTTCGTAGAGATCGTTTCCATGGAATACCAGCCTTTAAAGCCAACTGTATTGTCTCTTTAATTACCCATTTGAACCTTTCCACTTGGCCATTCGAAGACGGATTGTGTAAAGCAACTCTGGCATGCTTTATTCCATACTATGCCAACAACTGTGACATTCTCGCAGAGGTGAATTGTACTCCATTGTCCGATACCAATACCCCTTCCCTAGAAAACACATTCTCCAAAAATTCAATAACAGTTTCCGTAGATATCTTATTCACAAATTCCACCTCAGGCCATTTAGAAAAATTATCCACCAAAACTATGGCATAAGCTTCTTTAGCTGGTGGAGTGGCAAATGGTCCCACAAAGTCCTTTCCTAATTTCCTCCAAGCTCTATTGGGTAACTTCACAGGAATCAAAGGCACTGTGCACACTTTCGCACTGTTGTCACTTTGCACACAGATCGAACAATTTCTCAGAAACCTGTCGATCATTGCATCAATTCCAGGCCACCAGAAGAATTCTTTCACTTTCCGTTTATTCCCTGACATGCCACTGTGATCAATATGACTCTTCCTCACAATGACTTCTCGTAACCCTTTCGGTGAAACAATTCTATCACCTCTAAAAATTACTTCACCACAAATGCTAAGCTCATCCTTCAACTTCCACAAGATGGCACTTTCACCTCTCAACATACATTCAGCAGGCCAACCATTCAATACGTAACCCTTCACAATCTGCATTTCATTGTCTTTTGTCAATTCACGCTCCCATTCCTGTTCCATCAAAACTCCATGTCCCACATCTTCATGAGGTTCTAAACCAGACAGCACATCTTCATAAGCAAAAGCAACGTCACACTTCACTTCAACATTCTCACCCTCAATAGGCAACCGTTATAACCAATCGGCCACAACATTGTACTTCCTATGTACGTACTCCGTCTCAAAAAAATACATTTGTAGCTTAGAAGCCAGTCTTGCAAGTCTTGGTGACAAATTCTTCCCTCCAGCAGGACGTAAGATATTCACCAACAGCTTATGGTGTGTACACAATTTAAATTTTGGTCCCCAGATGTACAACCAGAATATTTGCACTGCCCAAGATGCAGCCAACATCTCCTTCTCGATCACTGAATAGTTCCTTTCAGATTGTGAGAGCGTATGGGAAGCGTAGGCCACAATCCACTTCCCATGACCTTTCTTCTGGGAAAGAACAGCTCCTATACCGTAATTACTGGCATCCACAGCAATTTCACAATCTACATTAGTTACAAAAGGCTTCAAACATAAAGTATGCAATATCTCATGCTTATTATCTTTGAAACAAATCGATTGGTCTTTGCCCCACACAAACGGAACACTTTGGGGGTCATTTCAACGTCGGGGGTCTTTTCACAAGACCGCCGAGGGACCGCCGTGCTGAAGACCGCCAGTGCTGGCGGGTTTCCGCTTGCCGAATTATGACTGCTGGCAGCCCTCTGTCCTTTTCCGGATGGAGAGCTGCCAGCAGCCATACTGGCGGTCGGCGGGGAAGTGGAGGTTGCTCCACCTCCACCGCCCCGTCAACAGAACACCGCCCACCGAATCACGTTACGTGAAGGGATTCTCTGGCACTGATAGTGCTAACCGCCATGGATTTCATGGCGGTTCCCAACCCCATGAAATCCATGGCGGTCAGCCGGGTCATGATACCGCCGGCGGTCTTGTGACGGCCGCCGGGCTGGAGACCCAAATCTCCAGCCCAGGGGTCATCTCCACCCAGGCGGTCGGTTCGGAGAAGTGGCGGATGACCCTGGCGGTAACCGCCATGGTCATAATTCCAATTTTTTTACTGCCAGCCTGTTGGCGGTAAGACCGCCACCTCTCCGCCAACCGCCAAGGTTGAAATGAGGGCCTTTGTCTCAATAGTTTCCTCAATCACTCTATTTTGGTTGCATAATTCTCTATAAAACGAGAATAAAATTCTGTGAGACCCAAAAACGACATTAATTGCTCCCTGCTACTTAGTTCAGGAGCATCCATAATAGCTTTTACATGACCAACCTTTGGACAAATTCCTTGTCTTGAAATAATATGACCAAAGTACTCTACTTGTTTTTGACCAAATGTGCATTTCTCCTTCCTTACGGTCAGCCCATTCTCCTGGAGTATGACCAAAACATCCTTCAACACCTTATCATGTTCAGATCTATCTTTTCCATAAATCAAAATGTAATCTTGGAAAACCCTTGCATTAGGTACCCCACTGAAAATTCTGTTCATCTCCCTTTGAAACACCGCCGAAGCACTGGCAAGACCAAAGGCATCCTTCTATATTGAAATGCACCTTCAGTCGTTATAAATGCAGTGTAATGTTTAGAACAATCATCTAATTATATCTGATGATAGGCACTAGATAAATCTATTGTAGAAAATACAGTGGCCTGACTTACAGATGATACCAATTCTTGTAAATTTGGCAAAGGAAATGTGTTAATCCAAATAGCTTCATTCAAGGACCTCAAATCAACACACAATCTGAGATCACCATTCGGTTTCAAAGAAATCACCACAGGTGAAATCCAATCTGAACTCTCAATTGGGTTCTATGATATTCTTTACACATAAATCTTTCAACATTTCCTTAAGCTTAGCCCTATAATTCACAGGCACATTTCGTATCTTGTGTCTTACAGGAGTAGCATTTTCTCGCAAAATGATTCTGTGTTTGAAATCTTTAAGTTTACCCAAAGATTCAGAAAATACAGCTGGAAAACTTTTATCTAATTCATCATAATTCAATTACTGTTCTAAATCATGTCCAACTACAGTGTACATTGGTGATATTTTTGTCAAATCAATTTTTATGCCAAATGTCTTAATATGCGGCCAACCCAAAATTAACGGCCCCCTCTCAGCCACATACAATTTACCTTTACAATTCCTCCCCTGGAACTGAATCTGTACATTTACATAGCCCAATGTGGGAATTCTGTGCCCTGTATAACTACCAGGGTTCACATCAGTTGGAGACAATTTCCTTCCAGGCCATAACTTATCCATACTCATAATAGGGAACCAAGCACATGAGTCAACCATTACTGTTACCTCTACTGCATCAATAAATAATTTGCACATAGGTAACTTGGAAAGATTCAATTCAACACTGCTAACATCCTCAAGAACACTCAGAACAACTTCCTGAACCCTGGAATCATCCACTTCATCATGGTCAGAAACATAACTAACATTCCTTGTATTGATTTTGCATCCTTTGCTGAAATGGCCAATTTTTTTGCATGCAATACATATTTTACCAAGAGCAGGACACGTCTTTGAATTTGCTAAATGGTACCCAGCACCACACCTATAACATTTCTTTGTACTGTTTTTTTTTCCAGTTCAAGTTCTTTTCAAACCCATTAGAATCCTTGTTCACAGAACTGACAGCGACAGCTCCCGGTTCAAAATCATTAGAATTCTTCCTGACAGTTTGTATACATTTCTCAGATATTTCAATAGTTCTTGCCATTTCAATTGCACCTCTCAACGTTAGGTCACCACTACATGACCTTAATTTCTCCTGTATTTTGCGAGATTTGGCCTTCATTAGTAGTTGGTCTCTTAAAACTTGGTCATAAGATATTTGCTCAAATTTGCAAGTGACAGCTAATCCTCTCAGTGCTGCCACAAATTGATCAATCGATTCATCATCCTGTTGCATCCTTGAATAGAACTTATACCGTTCCATCACAACGTTAATCTTCCTACCATATCGTTCTTGCAGTTGTTTCTAAGCCAGCTGGTATACATTTCCTTCCCCAGCATTTTCAATTTGCGGCAGATTTTTAAATTCACGTGAACCAACCGCACCAAGTCTGTGCTTTAATAGAGCTAAATATCTTTATGGAGAACATTCTTGATCTCCAAAACCTCCACATATGCTTCAAACATATCCACCCATAATTCCCATTGAATGGGTGGTTCACCTGGTTCGGACAAGAAAAATGGAGGAGGTTGAATGCGCCACATAACAGTAGCGAAAAGTGAATGAAAAAAAAAGAAAAAGTGCCACCTTCCTTCCGATTACACTTCACTTCCAAGAACAGGACGATTTGTGATGCACTTCTGTAGCAATATAAACATCAGGCACAGTAAAACTAAAAAAAAAATTAAAAAATAGTCTGAGTGCTTCAAAGCGTTACAATGGAACAATAACAACGAGTGCATGTTAAAATTGCCTTGCAGACTTGGAAAGCAAAGTAAATTCACAACGCATTTAAGGGTTGCTATGGTGATCACATTGATCTGAGTGTCGACTTTAAAAGGCTAATTACTTGTACAATGTGTATATGCGTTGCTTTGGTGATCCCGCACAGTCGGGTATTTCAGGGAAGCAATCAATATAGGAAAACGGCTCGCCTACAAAGAAATTAGGCCACACACCCACAAAATCCAACGTCGGACAACGTATGAAATGACACAACCATACGCGTCAACAGCAAAGTGAATCGAAGACAGTTTCACTCAAGAACGGCTTCACAGCTTCACTGCTTAACCGCCTTTTCAATGCCGGCACCGCTATGAGGCCCATCCTCGTCACCACTGTTGGGACCGAAGACAGAAGGTATTTCCAAATAAGTATTTATTTAAGTTTAAGCAGCAAAAAGGGGTGCCGGCATACAAATGCGACTGCGTCCACCGTCCCCGAACCTTCTCTTCCCAACCTTCCATTTCCCGGCCAACCCCAACATTCCAGGCACACATTTGGCCTTCAATACCACACTAACCCCTACCAGTTGGCATAAAGCCATGCTCGAAATCGAATTAATTAGTCAAGAATCACACAATAGAGATGCAACAGAGCATTTTTAAGAGAGAGAAAGCCTATGAGTTTTCGTACTCTGTCAGTCAAGAGTTGCTTCCAAGGCCGCATCAAGGAGATAGACTTGGTGAGAGCTCACTGACAGTAAGTTGGAGCAGAACTAGAGGAGAATAAAGGCACTGAGTGGAGCTGCTCAGATAGAGAGAAAAGTGACAGGAAAGTGAGGTATCAGTGATGTCCAGATTGACATTGTAACCATGGGTGGCTGTGATCGACTGTGCGAAAGGTGGCTTTCACATACCATACAACCTTGTTGCTGCCCTCTTCTCACCCTCCTGCTCCTTCCCTCGCTACGATATAGCCAGACACATATATTCACTCCATCCAGAAGGCTCCTTTCTCATTTCTTCTATCTTTTTGTCTCTTTCCTCTTCTTTAGTCCCTTTTCTCAACCCCTCAAGCCCCCCTTCAATGCTTTGAGATGTTCATTGGACAGCATAAAGAGATCTGCAAATAACAAGGAGCAATGCAAGAAATTTTGCATGTTGCGGTTAGCACCTCACATGACTACTTAAAACTGATTGCTGTTGGACAGCTCCTGCATATAACCAATACAAAATAAAGATTGTATACCATAACATCAACTTTTATGCACATCATAATCAAATCACAGATCTATTGTATGGGCATGCAAATATTCACAGAAGAATCCCTACATGTGCCCTTGTTCTTCTAATTGCTCAAAGCAGAGGTTTTAGGAGGGATGGTATTTTAAGAGCCAAATTATGCATATAACGTTTTCAGCTCTAAAAAAATATTTGAAAGTGACAGATTGGCTGAGATGCCTTTGCAATCCTGGTTCTGTATACACCTGCCGATTTCCTGATACACTTCACCCTGGCCCACGCTGAAGATTTATTGCAAACTCGTAACGTTGTTTTCTGTGAGTGGGTGCGCCTTCTTCTTGGAAATTCAGGATTAAGTCACACACGCACAAAAGACCTTGTGAATAGTGCCCAGTATGTTCACTGCTAAGTAAGCCCTCCTACACTTGTTGCCACTCATCAGTTGGTGTAAGTGACATACTTGAAGCATTTTACTGTGTGGGATGTAAAGTAGACTATTACAAATGTGCTGTAAGCCAAGACCGTTGCCAAAAACTTTATTTGAATCAGAGTGAGTTGTTTGTTCTGTGGTAAAATTGTGCAAACAGTTGAAGGCAGTGACTTCATGTCTGTTAAATATACAGTATAAGAAACCCTTTCTACAGATGGCATAGAAGCTTACTTAGCCCATTAAAGGCATGCAGCAATAAACTTAATGAATGGACTGGCTGTAACCTCCAGGCTGTGTATTTGCATTTGTGTGCTGTTTATTTGAAGCAGACAGAACTCGTGAGTAAGGAGAACATTTGACAAAAATTTCCACTGTGAATATTAACTCTTTAGGCACCTCTCCAGCCTTCACTGCTGTTGTTGTTAAATATAGTCGTATTGGCACGAAGAACCCAGAACCTGTGTTGTCCTTTGCTGCAGTTTCAATGATACACGCATGGGCAATTTACTAATTTTTTATGCAATGCAGCAGTGCAACCAAATTTGCACAAGGGCTAAACCACAGCTTAGAGCCATATCTAATAAGACAGGTCTCTTACTGTCATCTCCTCTGCTGGCACAGAAACTGGCTCGCCCCATGAAGTGGAGGTTAGTGTGTTCAGTCTGGTTCAAGATCTGTATTTGAAGCACACATTTTCTGCACACATTCCGGTGCCTCAAAAGGATCCCATGCATTGTAAGTGTGTTTCACTCTGGTAATTTCTTCCCCCTTGCTAACGCCTGATTTAAAATGGTGTTACTTTTTGACTTAACGTCCATTCTGGCTATTCTGGGAGATTGGGCTTTGCACCAAAAACTATGGGTGTTTGTGCTGATGTGCCCAACTAGCACTCCCTTTTCGCAAAGCAGCGCAAGGTGCTTTTTATACTGAGAAAATGTCACATTTCCAGTGCAAAATAACTTTTGCACAGGAGGGTAACTATCAGTGCATCACATTGCAACAGCGCAAATTCATTTTAAATCTGGGCCAAAGTACTGAGTTCTTCCTCTAACAATGAATTGGTATCAAGTACTTTAGTGTGTACAGTTCAACAAAGAAGAAAGAACGCTGTGAGATGAGTGGCAGGTATGAAAGTGACTATGTTTCAGGGATACAGCCCTTTTTACCTATAACCCTAGTGAAGAAGCTGTCTATTGGCACCTACCTGTAAAGTTCAGACTGGTATACAACCTGAATTGCCGGTGACCATTTAGGACACAAAGGGGCACATTTAATAAAATGTTGTGCAGTGTAGCACAGCAATTAAAGTTTCTGTGCTGCAGTGACCAAAGGGAGAAACACAGTACAGAGCATATCTACAACGATATGGTCCTGCTGCTGTCTTTCCATTCACTGATACTCAAATTTAGGCCCCGATTTATGGTGGGCTAGCGATGTTCCAACGTCACATTAACGTAATTTTTTTAATGCTATTGTGGCGTTGGAAAGGCAAAAACATGCACTATATTTACAAAGTGGCGAAATGCTTCCATTATGCACTTTGTAACCCCTAGCGTCACATTATGCCTGCGCCAGGCATAATGTATGGAAGGGGAAGTTCTGGCACTAGGTGGGATGTAAAAATGGCGCAAAGAAATCAATGAGTTTCCTTTGTGCCATTTTTATTAGCATTTTTCAATGCCTGCTAAGTGCAGGCGTTAAAAAGAGGCTCCCATTGTGTTCAATGGGCCTCTGGGTGCTTTGCAGGATTAGCGTCAACATTTGTGATGCTAGTCCTGGAAAGCGCCGGACTAGCATAAAAAATTATTAAGCTAGTCCCCTTAACTACCACCAAGCTGTGCCGTATTATGAATACTGTGCACACAAAGTGGCGTTAGGGTGCGCTAAGGGTCGCAATGAAAGTGGCGCTGCATGAGGTGCAGCATCACTTCATAAATCTAGGTCTTAATGTCTAGCGCCACACACCTTTGCAGCACAGCGCAAAGGTGTGTGCGTGATGTTTAGTCAAGATTTTTGTACTGAAGTGTACCCCTCTAGTACAAAAAACAATACTAAATCATACTTTAAAACTCTTCAAACATTATGGCCCATATTATGAGGCTGGCGGTCATCGGACCGCCAACCTCGCTGTGGTGGTCTTACTACCGCGGACCTGGCGGTAAAGACCGCCACATCACGAGTTGTGGGGCTTGGCAGACGCCAAACCTCGACAATGCCGCCTGGCCCTCAGGTGCAGTCACTGTGGTGGTCCCAGGACAATGGGACCACCGCCAAAACTTTCCGACCGATGTGCTCTTTCTGCCCAGGCCTTCTTCTGGGTCACACTAGGTTAGAGGGGGGGCCCAAAATCGTAACCTCCTCCACCATTCGATGTATATTAAAAGTCTTATAGCTGGAACTTTTGTTTTTCCAGCTGAGAGGAGTTTGTGTTATAAGGGCCTTGTTTGTAATAGTATTCTGACAGCCCTGCTAGGCCTCCAAATGTATAATGCAGTATGCTTTCCAGGGGGTGAAGGATTAGAACTGCCCGAAGGCACAACTAACTCAGTCTTCAGACCTGAGATATTTCCAGCAGTGGCATAAACACTTGGGGCCCCCACCCTGTTAGGAGCTCTCAAACCTTAATTAAGCCATCTGCACCAGGGATACAATGTAATTAGAAGAACTTCTGGCAGAGTTCTTTGACACTTTGGAGCATATTTATACTCCGTCTGCGCCGAATGTGCGTCAAAAATTTTGCCGCACATTGCGCAAACCTCGCCCCATATTTAAACTTTGATGCCCGAGCCCGCGGACGTCAAAATTCCGCCGTGTGCGTCATTTTTTGAATGCATTAATCATATGCAAGGTAGGCGTTCCCGTAAAAAAAATGATTTAAACGCCTGTGCGTCGTATTTATGCTTTTGGGCAAAAATGACGCACGGCCGGGAGGCGGAGCCGTAAAATGACGCACAGCCCGATTTGCGTAACAAATTAACACCTGGGTCAGGGCAGGCGTTAAAATGGGGCAAACACACCTGTATTTAATCAGAACACACAGAAGCAACAGCAGAGCAGCAGAGCAGCAAAAGGGAGAAATGGAGGTGCTTCTCATCCAGTGTGCACGCAGACGCAGAGCCCAGCAACAACAACAGCAGCTACCACAACACCAGCAGGGACCCCAAAGGTAGCGCAGAAGGCAGGAGAGGATATTCCACACAAGAACAACCCTTCATGGCCACAGGGAACATGACATCATCCAGAGTTACAGGTTGAACTGGCAGGCCATTCAGCAGCTGCTGCGAAACATAGAGCCACAGTTGGAACCCACCTTGCTGACACCCCGCACCATCCCAACAGAAACCAAGCTGCTTGCCGTACTTCACATGCTGGCAAGTGGCTCTTTTCAAACAACTGGTGCCCTGGTTGCTGGAATATCACAGCCATCATTCTCTGCCTTTTTGCCCAAAGTACTGGATGCCATCATTGGACTCACACCCTGCCACATCTGCTTCCCTAACAAACTGCAGAAGCAGCAGGAAACAAAACAGGGGTTCTACCTCATTAGTGGCTTCCTTGGTGCAATCGACTGCACACATGCACGCCTTGTGCCACCTGCTGCAACTGAACACCTCTACCGCAACAGGAAGCACACACATTCCATCAATGTGCAGGCCATTGTCGATCACCAAGGATTGATCACCAACATCGTGGCAAAATATCCTGGGAGTGTCCATGACTCATTCATCTTCCGTCACAGCACCATCAATCAACACTTCCAGGATGGACGGTATGGAAATGGACTACTTGTTGGTAAGTACAGAAACCTACTTATATACACAATGCACAGCAACCCTCTAGGACACACAACACATACACCACAACAGCAACATGTCGACAGGAACACTCTGAGGTCATGACATTGCTAGCCATGTTTCATAGGTCTTCACTGAACCTGTCACACATCTGAAATTACTGTACAGCCTAATGTTAAGACGTCAATGATCACAACGTTTGGAGTGGGTTGCCTAAGTGTCACCTTCCAAATTGTAAGCGTCTCAATTATGTTTACATTAATCCATTGCATAAGTCTAAAGATAAGGGATGTCCAGGGTACATTGATATGAACATGTTAACAACACTGCCAAATTGAACCTGTGTATGGAATTATCATCTCACCCCCAGTGAAGACCCAGGGACACCTGTATCACAAGTCACAATGGTAGGGAGGGCACACTGTACTGCCAATCCCAAAACATACTGCTGACAACCGGTCAGCAGCCAAACACTCGTTCAGCCAAGGAAACAACACAATGCAGATGGTACATCCTACAAGCCTAGGAATCAACACAATAACACAAAAGGGTCACAGACAATACAAGACACCTACTGCCATGCAAGGTGATTTCAATGGGGCAAGCTACACCATATGATCCCATTCATTTTCTCTTTCAGCTGATCAGGGGTATGGGATCCAGCCATGGATTTTGACACCATTTGGCAATCCAAGTACTGCAGCCGAGCGTGCCTACAATGACGCACATAAGAGGGCACGCAGCATAGTCGAGAGGACCTTTGGCATCCTCAAGTCGAGATTCAGGTGCCCCGACATCACTGGTGGTAGCCTCCTATATTCCCCAGAACTGGTCTGTAAGATCATTCTAACATGTGCCATCCTGCACAACATTTGCATAAGAAGGAACATTCCCCTCTTGGAACCAGAGCCACATATGCCTGAAGAGGAGGAAGAGGAGGATGGTGGCCTGCAACATGAGGGGGAACAACAAAACACGGAGTGCGTAGGTGCCAACATATCGTGAATAATTTCTTTTAAAAATAATCACCATCACCACTTTATTAACTAATGTAAATAAACACCGATGATAATCACCATATCATGGTCTGGCTAATCATTTGTGCTTACCTTTATTTCTAACTATCAGAATAAGAGTGTTGCCTCATGGAGCATTGCTGATTTACCGATCAGGGCACAGAAAATCCCAGAGCAATTGTGATGCGTATCATACAACGGTCACATACACACTCACTGTAAATTACATATTGTCAACACCAGGGCAGTGTGCGCTCTATTGGCGACTAGAATGCAAAAACCCAGCACTCTCAAAACAACGTAATTTATGCATTGTGCTGATATGTTGTTGTTTAACCTTTTGCATTGCAGAGTTCAATCCTGAAGACTTATTTTTAATGTGCTTACAAATGCTGTTCATTTGCAATGTATTGCTGCAGGCTTTCAGAGTGTGTTAGGGTGTGGTCCCTTTCCAGGGCCTTCTAGAGAGTTTCCCTGCAACATGCCTGGGTGTGGTTGTGGGTTGGGCCAAGACTCTATAAAAAGGAGCCAGCCCAGCTCCAAGTACTCACTATTCAGAGGTCTCGGTGCAGAGCAGCAGCTACTTCCTGAGCTCCTGTCCCGGTGGCCTATTTGATCTTCCAGACATCTGACTTTCATTCTTCATTTGGAGATCCTTGGGCTGGGCGGTAAGACGGTGGTTGGGCTGGCCTCCCGACGCTGTTATCGAGAACTCTCATGTTCTTGGGCCTAATTCTTTTATGATTTGACAGAGTACTTTGCGCGTGTGAAATATGCGCTTGAGTGTTTGTAACATTTGCAGGGTGACTTGCGAATCGGCAAGACACGCGATTCGTTTCATGATAATTTAATCTTGTTATTCATTGCACGCTACCATTTCTTGACAGTTGCATGGTGGCTTAAGAATCGGCAAGACGCGCGATTCGTTTAATGGTGTTTTAACTTTGTTATTCATTGCACGCTACCATTTCTTGACAGTTGCATGGTGGCTTAAGAATCGACAAGACGCGGGATTCGTGGTGTTTTAACTTTGTTATTCATTGCGCGCTACCTTTTATTGACATTTACATGGTGGCTTAAGAATCGGCAAGACGCGCGATTCGTTTTATGGTGTTTTAACTTTGTTGTTCATTGCGCGCTACAATTTCTTGACATTTATATGGTGGCTTAAGAATCGGCAAAAGACGCGCGATTCGTTTCATTGTACTTTGATCTTGTTATTCATTGTGAGCTGTTATTTCTTGGCTTTTTACATGGTGACACTCGAATCGGCAAGACGCACGAATCTCTCCTCGAGTTTAATTCATGTTGTTTATTGTATGCCACTATTCTAAGATATTTATCATGTAATATTCGAGTTGACAAGTTATGTGATTTGTTTTTCCTAAAGCCATATTGTGTTATTCATGGTGCACAATCCTTTCATGGTGTTTAATATATATATATATATATATAAATCTACAATATGCGCAATTTGTGTTGAAACATTTTAAGAGTACACAGAAGATCAGAGTTTCTAGATGCAATATTGTGCGGTCCTAGTATGCATTCTTAAAAAAGGATTTATATGACTGGTTTAAAATTTAGTCAGAATGTTTTTTTGATTCTCATGTAAAGGAAAGTACTTGAATAAGAAAGTTTTCATTTAATCCATCTTGATTCCCTTACAGGTATTTGGCCATCTTGAAACTTAGTCATTTTAAACTTAATTCTTAGATTGTTCATGTTTTCAGAATGACTATGCTTAGAATTATAGTCTAGTATTGATTTCAGGAGATATCATTTTTACATTGTGTGTTCTAACCTTTTTCTTACTACAGGTCTCCTTCCCAGCTGTTGCCCTTCCTAATCCCCTCTTCCCCTCTTGAACTCTCTTAGCCTCTGTGATTTATCTATCAGAGTCTTGGAGCTGTTCAGTGGTGGACGTGTTGGGAACGTGCGCAGACCCCGAGGATCTGGTGACTCTGACAGAATAGGGAGCCAACGAATTATTATCCTCCAGGTTTGTGTATGTTCTCAGCATGGCCACGCTGGACGAGTTAGTCAAGGCTATCACCCAGCTCCAGGCAGAGGTGGTATCATCCAAAGAATTGACAACTAGCTTAGCTGAGAGAGTGAGTCAGTTGCAAGATAAGGTAGAGAAGAAGGAAAAAAGTCCCACAGGTGTGTCCTGGCCAGGTACTTCTTCTCAGGCTTCTGGAAGTAATCCGACAAACATTTCCCTAAATGTTCCTTCTGCAATTCCTTTAGCTCCCCCAGAACGTTTCTCAGGTGACCCTTTGAAAGCGCAATCTTTCCTGGTTCAAGTGGGACTACACTTCACCTGCAGACCACATACTTTCCCCAATGCCCAGTCCAAAGTAGCTTTCTTGTTATCATATTTGGCTGGGGATGCAGCTACTTGGGCAATTCCTCTTGTGCGTAAAAATAGTCCCTTGTTGTACAACTGGAGAAATTTTGTTCATGAGTTTGAGAGAGTTTTTGATCGTAGAACTGTAACACAGTCAGCAGATTGTGAATTAATAGATTTATGCCAAGGGAATCAAGACCTAGTGTCATATTTAGCCAACTTTAACCAGCTGGTTGCCGAGACATCCTGGCCTGAAGAAAAACAAGCGGTCTTGTTTTACAAGGGACTCAAAGAGGAACTAAAGATATCTTAGCGCAAATTGACCCACAACCTACAAACTGTCAAGAATTAATAAACCTTGTCTTGAGGCTTGATCATCATTTAGCAGAACGTAAAGGAACGCGCAACAAGATTGAAAAATATTCATGGTGTGTTCATGAAAAAAGAGACTCAAGAACTCCGAAAGAGAGAACGCCGGAACCGATGGAAATTGGAACCATCAGAAGACCTTTGACCAAAGATGAAAAGGACCTACGCAGAAAAAATGGACAATGTCTTTATTGTGGGCGGAAGGGTCATTTTGCCAAAGATTGTCCAATCAAACCAAAGAACAAGCAAGGTCCAGTTCAGAAGGTAGCAGCCAATGCACCAGTCGAGTTGGAAAACTAAAACACCCAAGCTGTAGAAAAGGGTTGCTCTTGGGTGTCACCGTGGACCCTTCACAATCTAGACATCTTAAACTGGAAATAAGAGTTCAGGTCAAGAAAAAGATCTATTTAAAAAAAGCTCTAGTCGATTCTGGGGCTACTGGGAACTTTGTTGATGTCCAATTGGTTTGTGCATGGGGGATCCCATGTATTGAATAGAAGACCCCAGAAATCATCCAGGAAGTCGATCGAAAACTCTTGACTGGAGGTCCAGTAACTCTTCAGACTATCCCCTTGTCGATGATTTGTGAAGATAAGAATCAAAGAAAGAAACATAAAGAGAAAATCATTCTTGACGTGATCCATGCTCCCCAATATGGGATTATCCTCGGCTTGCCATGGTTAACTCATCACAATCCAGAGATCAATTGGGCAGAACGAAAAATCGTGTTCTCATCTGCGCTATGTAACGAACAATGTCTCCAAAAGATTCAAGTACCAAAAGTTTGTAACTCTTACATAGCTACTACCGCGGAGAAAGAAATTAAGCTGCCCAAACAGTATTCATCTTACAAAGATGTATTTGATGAGAAAGGAGCAGAGACTCTACCTCCTCATAGATCTTATGACTGTCAAATTGATCTAGCCCCAGGTGCGATACTTCCCAACTGTCGAGTATATGCCCTGTCATAACATGAAAATCAACATTTACGAAAATACCTAGATCAATTTTTGGAGAATGGCTTCATTCGCCCCTCTAAGTAAACTGCAGCTTCGCCTTTGTTTTTTGTTCCGAAAGCTAATGGAGAACTTCGAACTTGCATCGACTATAGGGGATTGAACAAAGTCGCCATCAAGAATAAATATCCTTTACCCCTAATTCCGGTATTATTGGAACAAGTAAAGAGAGCAAAAATCTACACGAAGCTTGACCTTCTGGTGCTTATCATTTGGTCAGAATGAGAGAGGGTGACGAATGGAAAACAGCGTTCAAGACAAGATATGGCCTTTTTGAATACACCGTCATGCCTTTTGGTCTGTGTAATGCTCCAGCAGCATTTCAATTTTTCTTGAATGACGGTCTTACAGAGTACCTAGACATATTTGCCATAGTCTACATCGATGACATTTTGATCTACCCTGACAATGAAAACGAACATGTCCAACATGTCAAGAAAATTCTTGCAGCCCTTCGAAAGCACCATTTATATTGCAAACGAACAAAGTGTGAGTTTCATGTTACCACAGTTGAGTTTTTAGGGGTTATTCTTACCCCTCAAGTTATGGTGATGGCAGAAAATAAAATAAAAGCTGTATCTGATTGGCCCACCCCAAAGACTGTTCGTGATGTACAATGTTTCCTGGGGTTTCCAAATTTTTACCGGAGATTCATAAATCATTTCTCCCAGACAGTGGCTCCAATCACTAAGCTACTAAGAAAGAAAGAAAAACTTTGTATGGTCCCCAGAAGCTGATCAAGCCCTCTCGACTTTGAAGAAAGCTTTCTCCATTGCCCCAGTCTTGACTCATCCTGATGCGAATTGACCTTTCATAGTGGAAGCTGATGCTTCAGATGTAGCAATAGGAGCCGTCTTATCACAACGAAATAAAGACACTGGTCAACTTCATCCTGTAGCTTATATGTCTCGGAAGTTGAACGAAGCCGAACAGAACTATGTCATTGCTGAAAAAGAGCTTCTGGCGATTTGTGACGCCTTTAAAGAATGGAGACATCATTTGTTGGGTGCCAAATACACTGTCACAGTATATACTGATCATCGTAATCTTCAATTCATGAGTTCCGCCAGACTTTTGACCCCTCGGCAATTACGCTGGATTCTGTTTTTTGCCGAATTTGATTTTGTAGTAACCTTCCGGCCTGGTAAAGATAATCGCAAAGCTGACGCCTTGTCCCATCAAGAGTCTACCACGTTGCCTGCATTTCAAACCTCCAGAGCTATCAATGCTCCTGACAAGGTTCTATGTATCATAAAAACTGAAGATTTCTTTGAAGAAATTCGCAACTCTTTCACTGTTGAAAAATGGCAAACATGGGCCCAAGCAGATCCCAAAAGGTCAATCAAGCAAGGTTTACCCTTTCATGATGCTCGTTTGTTCGTACCCACTACCAAACTTCGCAAGATAGTGTTTCATTGGTTGCATGTTATACCTACGGCAGGTCACCCAGGTACTCCTAAAACTCTTCAACTGATCCAACGCTATTTTTGGTGGCCTACCCTAACAAAAGATGTAAAAGCAATGGTAAACAACTGTGAAGTTAGTGCTCGCATTAAAACAAGTCATTCAAAACCAAAAGGGTTGTTACATCCACTTCCAACCCCAAGTCGTCCATGGGAGCACATTTCTTTAGACTTTATTACCGGTCTGCCAATGGTTCAACAGCATTCAGTAATTCTGGTGGTAGTAGATAGTCTCACGAAATATGGACATTTCATTGCCTGTAAAAAATTGCCCACTTCTAGTGAACTGGCAACTATTTTACTGAACAGAGTGATTCGTTATCATGGACTGCCAAAAGTTATCCTCTCCGATAGGGGGTCGCAATTTGTCTCCAATTTCTGGAAGACATGGTGTAAAACACTCCAAGTGACATCTACGCTATCTACTAGTCACCATCCTCACCTTCCAAATTGTAAGCGTCTCAATTATGTTTACATTAATCCATTGCATAAGTCTAAAGATAAGGGATGTCCAGGGTACATTGATATGAACATGTTAACAACACTGTCAAATTGAACCTGTGTATGGAATTATCATCTCACCCCCAGTGAAGACCCAGGGACACCTGTATCACAAGTCACAATGGTAGGGAGGGCACACTGTACTGCCAATCCCAAAACATACTGCTGACAACTGGTCAGCAGCCAAACACTCGTTCAGCCAAGGAAACAACACAATGCAGATGGTACATCCTACAAGCCTAGGAATCAACACAATAACACAAAAGGGTCACAGACAATACAAGACACCTACTGCCATGCAAGGTGATTTCAATGGGGCAAGCTACATCATATGATCCCATTCATTTTCTCTTTCAGCTGATCAGGGGTATGGGATCCAGCCATGGATTTTGACACCATTTGGCAACCCAAGTACTGCAGCCGAGCGTGCCTACAATGACGCACATAAGAGGGCACGCAGCATAGTCGAGAGGACCTTCGGCATCCTCAAGTCGAGATTCAGGTGCCCCGACATCACTGGTGGTAGCCTCCTATATTCCCCAGAACTGGTCTGTAAGATCATTCTAACATGTGCCATCCTGCACAACATTTGCATAAGAAGGAACATTCCCCTCTTGGAACCAGAGCCACATATGCCTGAAGAGGAGGAAGAGGAGGATGGTGGCCTGCAACATGAGGGGGAACAACAAAACACGGCTGCTGGAGTGCGTAGGTGCCAACATATCGTGAATAATTTCTTTTAAAAATAATCACCATCACCACTTTATTAACTAATGTAAATAAACACCGATGATAATCACCATATCATGGTCTGGCTAATCATTTGTGCTTACCTTTATCTCTAACTATCAGAATAAGAGTGTTGCCTCATGGAGCATTGCTGATATACCGATCAGGGCACAGAAAATCCCAGAGCAATTGTGATGCGTATCATACAACGGTCACATACACACTCACTGTAAATGACATATTGTCAACACCAGGGCAGTGTGCGCTCTATTGGCGACTAGAATGCAAAAACCCAGCACTCTCAAAACAATGTAATTTATGCATTGTGCTGATATGTTGTTGTTTAACCTTTTGCATTGCAGAGTTCAATCCTGAAGACTTATTTTTAATGTGCTTACAAATGCTGTTAATTTGCAATGTATTGCTGCAGGCTTTCAGAGTGTGTTAGGGTGTGGTCCCTTTCCAGTGCCTTCTAGAGAGTTTCCCTGCAACATGCCTGGGTGTGGTTGTGGGTTGGGCCAAGACTCTATAAAAAGGAGCCAGCCCAGCTCTAAGTACTCACTATTCAGAGGTCTCGGTGCAGAGCAGCAGCTACTTCCTGAGCTCCTGTCCCGGTGGCCTATTTGATCTTCCAGACATCTGACTTTCATTCTTCATTTGGAGATCCTTGGGCTGGGCGGTAAGACGGTGGTTGGGCTGGCCTCCCGACGCTGTTATCGAGAACTCTCATGTTCTTGGGCCTAATTCTTTTATGATTTGACAGAGTACTTTGCGCGTGTGAAATATGCGCTTGAGTGTTTGTGACATTTGCAGGGTGACTTGCGAATCGGCAAGACACGCGATTCGTTTCATGATAATTTAATCTTGTTATTCATTGCACGCTACCATTTCTTGACAGTTGCATGGTGGCTTAAGAATCGGCAAGACGCGCGATTCGTTTTATGGTGTTTTAACTTTGTTATTCATTGCACGCTACCATTTCTTGACAGTTGCATGGTGGCTTAAGAATCGGCAAGACGCGGGATTCGTTTTATGGTGTTTTAACTTTGTTATTCATTGCGCGCTACCTTTTATTGACATTTACATGGTGGCTTAAGAATCGGCAAGACGCGCGATTCGTTTTATGGTGTTTTAACTTTGTTGTTCATTGCACGCTACAATTTCTTGACATTTACATGGTGGCTTAAGAATCGGCAAAAGACGTGCGATTCGTTTCATTGTACTTTGATCTTGTTATTCATTGTGAGCTGTTATTTCTTGGCTTTTTACATGGTGACACTCGAATCGGCAAGACGCACGAATCTCTCCTCGAGTTTAATTCATGTTGTTTATTGTATGCCACTATTCTAAGATATTTATCATGTAATATTCGAGTTGACAAGTTATGTGATTTGTTTTTCCTAAAGCCATAATGTGTTATTCATGGTGCACAATCCTTTTATGGTGTTTAATATATATATATATATATAAATCTACAATATGCGCAATTTGTGTTGAAACATTTTAAGAGTACACAGAAGATCACAGTTTCTAGATGCAATATTGTGCGGTCCTAGTATGCATTCTCAAAAAAGGATTTATATGACTGGTTTAAAATTTAGTCAGAATGTTTTTTTGATTCTCATGTAAAGGAAAGTACTTGAATAAGAAAGTTTTCATTTAATCCATCTTGATTCCCTTACAGGTATTTGGCCATCTTGAAACTTAGTCATTTTAAACATAATTCTTAGATTGTTCATGTTTTCAGAATGACTATGCTTAGAATCATAGTCTAGTATTGATTTCAGGAGATATCATTTTCATATTGTGTGTTCTAACCTTTTTCTTACTACAGGTCTCCTTCCCAGCTGTTTCCCTTCCTAATCCCCTCTTCCCCTCTTGAACTCTCTTAGCCTCTGTGATTTATCTATCAGAGTCTTGGAGCTGTTCAGTGGTGGACGTGTTGGGAACGTGCGCAGACCCCGAGGATCTGGTGACTCTGACAGAATAGGGAGCCAACGAATTATTATCCTCCAGGTTTGTGTATGTTCTCAGCATGGCCACGCTGGACGAGTTAGTCAAGGCTATCACCCAGCTCCAGGCAGAGGTGGTATCATCCAAAGAATGGACAACTAGCTTGGCTGAGAGAGTGAGTCAGTTGCAAGATAAGGTAGAGAAGAAGGAAAAAAGTCCCACAGGTGTGTCCTGGCCAGGTACTTCTTCTCAGGCTTCTGGAAGTAATCCGACAAACATTTCCCTAAATGTTCCTTCCGCAATTCCTTTAGCTCCCCCAGAACGTTTCTCAGGTGACCCTTTGAAAGCGCAATCTTTCCTGGTTCAAGTGGGACTACACTTCACCTGCAGACCACATACTTTCCCCAATGCCCAGTCCAAAGTAGCTTTCTTGTTATCATATTTGGCTGGGGATGCAGCTACTTAGGCAATTCCTCTTGTGCGTAAAAATAGTCCCTTGTTGTACAACTGGAGAAATTTTGTTTGTGAGTTTGAGAGAGTTTTTGATCGTAGAACTGTAACACAGTCAGCAGATCGTGAATTATTAGATTTATGCCAAGGGAATCAAGACCTAGTGTCATATTTAGCCAACTTTAACCGGCTGGTTGCCGAGACATCCTGGCCTGAAGAAAAACAAGCGGTCTTGTTTTACAAGGGACTCAAAGAGGAACTAAAGATATCTTAGCGCAAATTGACCCACAACCTACAAACTGTCAAGAATTAATAAACCTTGTCTTGAGGCTTGATCATCATTTAGCAGAACGTAAAGGAACGCGCAACAAGATTGAAAAATATTCATGGTGTGTTCATGATAACAGAGACTCAAGAACTCCGAAAGAGAGAACGCCGGAACCGATGGAAATTGGAACCATCAGAAGACCATTGACCAAAGATGAAAAGGACCTACGCAGAAAAAATTGACAATGTCTTTATTGTGGGCGGAAGGGTCATTTTGCCAAAGATTGTCCAATCAAACCAAAGAACAAGCAAGGTCCAGTTCAGAAGGTAGCAGCCAATGCACCAGTCGAGTTGGAAAACTAAAACACCCAAGCTGTAGAAAAGGGTTGCTCTTGGGTGTCACCGTGGACCCTTCACAATCTAGACATCTTAAACTGGAAATAAGAGTTCAGGTCAAGAAAAAGATCTATTTAAAAAAAGCTCTAGTCGATTCTGGGGCTACTGGGAACTTTGTTGATGTCCAATTGGTTTGTGCATGGGGGATCCCATGTATTGAATAGAAGACCCCAGAAATCATCCAGGAAGTCGATGGAAAACTCTTGACTGGAGGTCCAGTAACTCTTCAGACTATCCCCTTGTCGATGATTTGTGAAGATAAGAATCAAAGAAAGAAACATAAAGAGAAAATCATTCTTGACGTGATCCATGCTCCCCAATATGGGATTATCCTCGGCTTGCCATGGTTAACTCATCACAATCCAGAGATCAATTGGGCAGAACGAAAAATCGTGTTCTCATCTGCGCTATGTAACGAACAATGTCTCCAAAAGATTCAAGTACCAAAAGTTTGTAACTCTTACATAGCTACTACCGCGGAGAAAGAAATTAAGCTGCCCAAACAGTATTCATCTTACAAAGATGTATTTGATGAGAAAGGAGCAGAGACTCTACCTCCTCATAGATCTTATGACTGTCAAATTGATCAAGCCCCAGGTGCGATACTTCCCAACTGTCGAGTATATGCCCTGTCATAACATGAAAATCAACATTTACGAAAATACCTAGATCAATTTTTGGAGAATGGCTTCATTCGCCCCTCTAAGTAAACTGCAGCTTCGCCTTTGTTTTTTGTTCCGAAAGCTAATGGAGAACTTCGAACTTGCATCGACTATAGGGGATTGAACAAAGTCGCCATCAAGAATAAATATCCTTTACCCCTAATTCCGGTATTATTGGAACAAGTAAACAGAGCAAAAATCTACACGAAGCTTGACCTTCTGGTGCTTATCATTTGGTCAGAATGAGAGAGGGTGACGAATGGAAAACAGCGTTCAAGACAAGATATGGCCTTTTTGAATACACCGTCATGCCTTTTGGTCTGTGTAATGCTCCAGCAGCATTTCAATTTTTCTTGAATGACGGTCTTACAGAGTACCTAGACATATTTGCCATAGTCTACATCGATGACATTTTGATCTACCCTGACAATGAAAACGAACATGTCCAACATGTCAAGAAAATTCTTGCAGCCCTTCGAAAGCACCATTTATATTGCAAACAAACAAAGTGTGAGTTTCATGTTACCACAGTTGAGTTTTTAGGGGTTATTCTTACCCCTCAAGTTATGGTGATGGCAGAAAATAAAATAAAAGCTGTATCTGATTGGCCCACCCCAAAGACTGTTCGTGATGTACAATGTTTCCTGGGGTTTCCAAATTTTTACCGGAGATTCATAAATCATTTCTCCCAGACAGTGGCTCCAATCACTAAGCTACTAAGAAAGAAAGAAAAACTTTGTATGGTCCCCAGAAGCTGATCAAGCCCTCTCGACTTTGAAGAAAGCTTTCTCCATTGCCCCAGTCTTGACTCATCCTGATGCGAATTGACCTTTCATAGTGGAAGCTGATGCTTCAGATGTAGCAATAGGAGCCGTCTTATCACAACGAAATAAAGACACTGGTCAACTTCATCCTGTAGCTTATATGTCTAGGAAGTTGAACGAAGCCGAACAGAACTATGTCATTGCTGAAAAAGAGCTTCTGGCGATTTGTGACGCCTTTAAAGAATGGAGACATCATTTGTTGGGTGCCAAATACACTGTCACAGTATATACTGATCATCGTAATCTTCAATTCATGAGTTCCGCCAGACTTTTGACCCCTCGGCAATTACGCTGGATTCTGTTTTTTGCCGAATTTGATTTTGTAGTAACCTTCCGGCCTGGTAAAGATAATCGCAAAGCTGACGCCTTGTCCCATCAAGAGTCTACCACGTTGCCTGCATTTCAAACCTCCAGAGCTATCAATGCTCCTGACAAGGTTCTATGTATCATAAAAACTGAAGATTTCTTTGAAGAAATTCGCAACTCTTTCACTGTTGAAAAATGGCAAACATGGGCCCAAGCAGATCCCAAAAGGTCAATCAAGCAAGGTTTACCCTTTCATGATGCTCGTTTGTTCGTACCCACTACCAAACTTCGCAAGATAGTGTTTCATTGGTTGCATGTTATACCTACGGCAGGTCACCCAGGTACTCCTAAAACTCTTCAACTGATCCAACGCTATTTTTGGTGGCCTACCCTAACAAAAGATGTAAAAGCAATGGTAAACAACTGTGAAGTTAGTGCTCGCATTAAAACAAGTCATTCAAAACCAAAAGGGTTGTTACATCCACTTCCAACCCCAAGTCGTCCATGGGAGCACATTTCTTTAGACTTTATTACCGGTCTGCCAATGGTTCAACAGCATTCAGTAATTCTGGTGGTAGTAGATAGTCTCACGAAATATGGACATTTCATTGCCTGTAAAAAATTGCCCACTTCTAGTGAACTGGCAACTATTTTACTGAACAGAGTGATTCGTTATCATGGACTGCCAAAAGTTATCCTCTCCGATAGGGGGTCGCAATTTGTCTCCAATTTCTGGAAGACATGGTGTAAAACACTCCAAGTGACATCTACGCTATCTACTAGTCACCATCCTCACCTTCCAAATTGTAAGCGTCTCAATTATGTTTACATTAATCCATTGCATAAGTCTAAAGATAAGGGATGTCCAGGGTACATTGATATGAACATGTTAACAACACTGTCAAATTGAACCTGTGTATGGAATTATCATCTCACCCCCAGTGAAGACCCAGGGACACCTGTATCACAAGTCACAATGGTAGGGAGGGCACACTGTACTGCCAATCCCAAAACATACTGCTGACAACTGGTCAGCAGCCAAACACTCGTTCAGCCAAGGAAACAACACAATGCAGATGGTACATCCTACAAGCCTAGGAATCAACACAATAACACAAAAGGGTCACAGACAATACAAGACACCTACTGCCATGCAAGGTGATTTCAATGGGGCAAGCTACATCATATGATCCCATTCATTTTCTCTTTCAGCTGATCAGGGGTATGGGATCCAGCCATGGATTTTGACACCATTTGGCAACCCAAGTACTGCAGCCGAGCGTGCCTACAATGACGCACATAAGAGGGCACGCAGCATAGTCGAGAGGACCTTCGGCATCCTCAAGTCGAGATTCAGGTGCCCCGACATCACTGGTGGTAGCCTCCTATATTCCCCAGAACTGGTCTGTAAGATCATTCTAACATGTGCCATCCTGCACAACATTTGCATAAGAAGGAACATTCCCCTCTTGGAACCAGAGCCACATATGCCTGAAGAGGAGGAAGAGGAGGATGGTGGCCTGCAACATGAGGGGGAACAACAAAACACGGCTGCTGGAGTGCGTAGGTGCCAACATATCGTGAATAATTTCTTTTAAAAATAATCACCATCACCACTTTATTAACTAATGTAAATAAACACCGATGATAATCACCATATCATGGTCTGGCTAATCATTTGTGCTTACCTTTATCTCTAACTATCAGAATAAGAGTGTTGCCTCATGGAGCATTGCTGATATACCGATCAGGGCACAGAAAATCCCAGAGCAATTGTGATGCGTATCATACAACGGTCACATACACACTCACTGTAAATGACATATTGTCAACACCAGGGCAGTGTGCGCTCTATTGGCGACTAGAATGCAAAAACCCAGCACTCTCAAAACAATGTAATTTATGCATTGTGCTGATATGTTGTTGTTTAACCTTTTGCATTGCAGAGTTCAATCCTGAAGACTTATTTTTAATGTGCTTACAAATGCTGTTAATTTGCAATGTATTGCTGCAGGCTTTCAGAGTGTGTTAGGGTGTGGTCCCTTTCCAGTGCCTTCTAGAGAGTTTCCCTGCAACATGCCTGGGTGTGGTTGTGGGTTGGGCCAAGACTCTATAAAAAGGAGCCAGCCCAGCTCTAAGTACTCACTATTCAGAGGTCTCGGTGCAGAGCAGCAGCTACTTCCTGAGCTCCTGTCCCGGTGGCCTATTTGATCTTCCAGACATCTGACTTTCATTCTTCATTTGGAGATCCTTGGGCTGGGCGGTAAGACGGTGGTTGGGCTGGCCTCCCGACGCTGTTATCGAGAACTCTCATGTTCTTGGGCCTAATTCTTTTATGATTTGACAGAGTACTTTGCGCGTGTGAAATATGCGCTTGAGTGTTTGTGACATTTGCAGGGTGACTTGCGAATCGGCAAGACACGCGATTCGTTTCATGATAATTTAATCTTGTTATTCATTGCACGCTACCATTTCTTGACAGTTGCATGGTGGCTTAAGAATCGGCAAGACGCGCGATTCGTTTTATGGTGTTTTAACTTTGTTATTCATTGCACGCTACCATTTCTTGACAGTTGCATGGTGGCTTAAGAATCGGCAAGACGCGGGATTCGTTTTATGGTGTTTTAACTTTGTTATTCATTGCGCGCTACCTTTTATTGACATTTACATGGTGGCTTAAGAATCGGCAAGACGCGCGATTCGTTTTATGGTGTTTTAACTTTGTTGTTCATTGCACGCTACAATTTCTTGACATTTACATGGTGGCTTAAGAATCGGCAAAAGACGTGCGATTCGTTTCATTGTACTTTGATCTTGTTATTCATTGTGAGCTGTTATTTCTTGGCTTTTTACATGGTGACACTCGAATCGGCAAGACGCACGAATCTCTCCTCGAGTTTAATTCATGTTGTTTATTGTATGCCACTATTCTAAGATATTTATCATGTAATATTCGAGTTGACAAGTTATGTGATTTGTTTTTCCTAAAGCCATAATGTGTTATTCATGGTGCACAATCCTTTTATGGTGTTTAATATATATATATATATATAAATCTACAATATGCGCAATTTGTGTTGAAACATTTTAAGAGTACACAGAAGATCACAGTTTCTAGATGCAATATTGTGCGGTCCTAGTATGCATTCTCAAAAAAGGATTTATATGACTGGTTTAAAATTTAGTCAGAATGTTTTTTTGATTCTCATGTAAAGGAAAGTACTTGAATAAGAAAGTTTTCATTTAATCCATCTTGATTCCCTTACAGGTATTTGGCCATCTTGAAACTTAGTCATTTTAAACATAATTCTTAGATTGTTCATGTTTTCAGAATGACTATGCTTAGAATCATAGTCTAGTATTGATTTCAGGAGATATCATTTTCATATTGTGTGTTCTAACCTTTTTCTTACTACAGGTCTCCTTCCCAGCTGTTTCCCTTCCTAATCCCCTCTTCCCCTCTTGAACTCTCTTAGCCTCTGTGATTTATCTATCAGAGTCTTGGAGCTGTTCAGTGGTGGACGTGTTGGGAACGTGCGCAGACCCCGAGGATCTGGTGACTCTGACAGAATAGGGAGCCAACGAATTATTATCCTCCAGGTTTGTGTATGTTCTCAGCATGGCCACGCTGGACGAGTTAGTCAAGGCTATCACCCAGCTCCAGGCAGAGGTGGTATCATCCAAAGAATGGACAACTAGCTTGGCTGAGAGAGTGAGTCAGTTGCAAGATAAGGTAGAGAAGAAGGAAAAAAGTCCCACAGGTGTGTCCTGGCCAGGTACTTCTTCTCAGGCTTCTGGAAGTAATCCGACAAACATTTCCCTAAATGTTCCTTCCGCAATTCCTTTAGCTCCCCCAGAACGTTTCTCAGGTGACCCTTTGAAAGCGCAATCTTTCCTGGTTCAAGTGGGACTACACTTCACCTGCAGACCACATACTTTCCCCAATGCCCAGTCCAAAGTAGCTTTCTTGTTATCATATTTGGCTGGGGATGCAGCTACTTAGGCAATTCCTCTTGTGCGTAAAAATAGTCCCTTGTTGTACAACTGGAGAAATTTTGTTTGTGAGTTTGAGAGAGTTTTTGATCGTAGAACTGTAACACAGTCAGCAGATCGTGAATTATTAGATTTATGCCAAGGGAATCAAGACCTAGTGTCATATTTAGCCAACTTTAACCGGCTGGTTGCCGAGACATCCTGGCCTGAAGAAAAACAAGCGGTCTTGTTTTACAAGGGACTCAAAGAGGAACTAAAGATATCTTAGCGCAAATTGACCCACAACCTACAAACTGTCAAGAATTAATAAACCTTGTCTTGAGGCTTGATCATCATTTAGCAGAACGTAAAGGAACGCGCAACAAGATTGAAAAATATTCATGGTGTGTTCATGATAACAGAGACTCAAGAACTCCGAAAGAGAGAACGCCGGAACCGATGGAAATTGGAACCATCAGAAGACCATTGACCAAAGATGAAAAGGACCTACGCAGAAAAAATTGACAATGTCTTTATTGTGGGCGGAAGGGTCATTTTGCCAAAGATTGTCCAATCAAACCAAAGAACAAGCAAGGTCCAGTTCAGAAGGTAGCAGCCAATGCACCAGTCGAGTTGGAAAACTAAAACACCCAAGCTGTAGAAAAGGGTTGCTCTTGGGTGTCACCGTGGACCCTTCACAATCTAGACATCTTAAACTGGAAATAAGAGTTCAGGTCAAGAAAAAGATCTATTTAAAAAAAGCTCTAGTCGATTCTGGGGCTACTGGGAACTTTGTTGATGTCCAATTGGTTTGTGCATGGGGGATCCCATGTATTGAATAGAAGACCCCAGAAATCATCCAGGAAGTCGATGGAAAACTCTTGACTGGAGGTCCAGTAACTCTTCAGACTATCCCCTTGTCGATGATTTGTGAAGATAAGAATCAAAGAAAGAAACATAAAGAGAAAATCATTCTTGACGTGATCCATGCTCCCCAATATGGGATTATCCTCGGCTTGCCATGGTTAACTCATCACAATCCAGAGATCAATTGGGCAGAACGAAAAATCGTGTTCTCATCTGCGCTATGTAACGAACAATGTCTCCAAAAGATTCAAGTACCAAAAGTTTGTAACTCTTACATAGCTACTACCGCGGAGAAAGAAATTAAGCTGCCCAAACAGTATTCATCTTACAAAGATGTATTTGATGAGAAAGGAGCAGAGACTCTACCTCCTCATAGATCTTATGACTGTCAAATTGATCAAGCCCCAGGTGCGATACTTCCCAACTGTCGAGTATATGCCCTGTCATAACATGAAAATCAACATTTACGAAAATACCTAGATCAATTTTTGGAGAATGGCTTCATTCGCCCCTCTAAGTAAACTGCAGCTTCGCCTTTGTTTTTTGTTCCGAAAGCTAATGGAGAACTTCGAACTTGCATCGACTATAGGGGATTGAACAAAGTCGCCATCAAGAATAAATATCCTTTACCCCTAATTCCGGTATTATTGGAACAAGTAAACAGAGCAAAAATCTACACGAAGCTTGACCTTCTGGTGCTTATCATTTGGTCAGAATGAGAGAGGGTGACGAATGGAAAACAGCGTTCAAGACAAGATATGGCCTTTTTGAATACACCGTCATGCCTTTTGGTCTGTGTAATGCTCCAGCAGCATTTCAATTTTTCTTGAATGACGGTCTTACAGAGTACCTAGACATATTTGCCATAGTCTACATCGATGACATTTTGATCTACCCTGACAATGAAAACGAACATGTCCAACATGTCAAGAAAATTCTTGCAGCCCTTCGAAAGCACCATTTATATTGCAAACAAACAAAGTGTGAGTTTCATGTTACCACAGTTGAGTTTTTAGGGGTTATTCTTACCCCTCAAGTTATGGTGATGGCAGAAAATAAAATAAAAGCTGTATCTGATTGGCCCACCCCAAAGACTGTTCGTGATGTACAATGTTTCCTGGGGTTTCCAAATTTTTACCGGAGATTCATAAATCATTTCTCCCAGACAGTGGCTCCAATCACTAAGCTACTAAGAAAGAAAGAAAAACTTTGTATGGTCCCCAGAAGCTGATCAAGCCCTCTCGACTTTGAAGAAAGCTTTCTCCATTGCCCCAGTCTTGACTCATCCTGATGCGAATTGACCTTTCATAGTGGAAGCTGATGCTTCAGATGTAGCAATAGGAGCCGTCTTATCACAACGAAATAAAGACACTGGTCAACTTCATCCTGTAGCTTATATGTCTCGGAAGTTGAACGAAGCCGAACAGAACTATGTCATTGCTGAAAAAGAGCTTCTGGCGATTTGTGACGCCTTTAAAGAATGGAGACATCATTTGTTGGGTGCCAAATACACTGTCACAGTATATACTGATCATCGTAATCTTCAATTCATGAGTTCCGCCAGACTTTTGACCCCTCGGCAATTACGCTGGATTCTGTTTTTTGCCGAATTTGATTTTGTAGTAACCTTCCGGCCTGGTAAAGATAATCGCAAAGCTGACGCCTTGTCCCATCAAGAGTCTACCACGTTGCCTGCATTTCAAACCTCCAGAGCTATCAATGCTCCTGACAAGGTTCTATGTATCATAAAAACTGAAGATTTCTTTGAAGAAATTCGCAACTCTTTCACTGTTGAAAAATGGCAAACATGGGCCCAAGCAGATCCCAAAAGGTCAATCAAGCAAGGTTTACCCTTTCATGATGCTCGTTTGTTCGTACCCACTACCAAACTTCGCAAGATAGTGTTTCATTGGTTGCATGTTATACCTACGGCAGGTCACCCAGGTACTCCTAAAACTCTTCAACTGATCCAACGCTATTTTTGGTGGCCTACCCTAACAAAAGATGTAAAAGCAATGGTAAACAACTGTGAAGTTAGTGCTCGCATTAAAACAAGTCATTCAAAACCAAAAGGGTTGTTACATCCACTTCCAACCCCAAGTCGTCCATGGGAGCACATTTCTTTAGACTTTATTACCGGTCTGCCAATGGTTCAACAGCATTCAGTAATTCTGGTGGTAGTAGATAGTCTCACGAAATATGGACATTTCATTGCCTGTAAAAAATTGCCCACTTCTAGTGAACTGGCAACTATTTTACTGAACAGAGTGATTCGTTATCATGGACTGCCAAAAGTTATCCTCTCCGATAGGGGGTCGCAATTTGTCTCCAATTTCTGGAAGACATGGTGTAAAACACTCCAAGTGACATCTACGCTATCTACTAGTCACCATCCTCACCTTCCAAATTGTAAGCGTCTCAATTATGTTTACATTAATCCATTGCATAAGTCTAAAGATAAGGGATGTCCAGGGTACATTGATATGAACATGTTAACAACACTGTCAAATTGAACCTGTGTATGGAATTATCATCTCACCCCCAGTGAAGACCCAGGGACACCTGTATCACAAGTCACAATGGTAGGGAGGGCACACTGTACTGCCAATCCCAAAACATACTGCTGACAACCGGTCAGCAGCCAAACACTCGTTCAGCCAAGGAAACAACACAATGCAGATGGTACATCCTACAAGCCTAGGAATCAACACAATAACACAAAAGGGTCACAGACAATACAAGACACCTACTGCCATGCAAGGTGATTTCAATGGGGCAAGCTACATCATATGATCCCATTCATTTTCTCTTTCAGCTGATCAGGGGTATGGGATCCAGCCATGGATTTTGACACCATTTGGCAACCCAAGTACTGCAGCCGAGCGTGCCTACAATGACGCACATAAGAGGGCACGCAGCATAGTCGAGAGGACCTTCGGCATCCTCAAGTCGAGATTCAGGTGCCCCGACATCACTGGTGGTAGCCTCCTATATTCCCCAGAACTGGTCTGTAAGATCATTCTAACATGTGCCATCCTGCACAACATTTGCATAAGAAGGAACATTCCCCTCTTGGAACCAGAGCCACATATGCCTGAAGAGGAGGAAGAGGAGGATGGTGGCCTGCAACATGAGGGGGAACAACAAAACACGGCTGCTGGAGTGCGTAGGTGCCAACATATCGTGAATAATTTCTTTTAAAAATAATCACCATCACCACTTTATTAACTAATGTAAATAAACACCGATGATAATCACCATATCATGGTCTGGCTAATCATTTGTGCTTACCTTTATCTCTAACTATCAGAATAAGAGTGTTGCCTCATGGAGCATTGCTGATATACCGATCAGGGCACAGAAAATCCCAGAGCAATTGTGATGCGTATCATACAACGGTCACATACACACTCACTGTAAATGACATATTGTCAATACCAGGGCAGTGTGCGCTCTATTGGCGACTAGAATGCAAAAACCCAGCACTCTCAAAACAACGTAATTTATGCATTGTGCTGATATGTTGTTGTTTAACCTTTTGCATTGCAGAGTTCAATCCTGAAGACTTATTTTTAATGTGCTTACAAATGCTGTTCATTTGCAATGTATTGCTGCAGGCTTTCAGAGTGTGTTAGGGTGTGGTCCCTTTCCAGTGCCTTCTAGAGAGTTTCCCTGCAACATGCCTGGGTGTGGTTGTGGGTTGGGCCAAGACTCTATAAAAAGGAGCCAGCCCAGCTCTAAGTACTCACTATTCAGAGGTCTCGGTGCAGAGCAGCAGCTACTTCCTGAGCTCCTGTCCCGGTGGCCTATTTGATCTTCCAGACATCTGACTTTCATTCTTCATTTGGAGATCCTTGGGCTGGGCGGTAAGACGGTGGTTGGGCTGGCCTCCCGACGCTGTTATCGAGAACTCTCATGTTCTTGGGCCTAATTCTTTTATGATTTGACAGAGTACTTTGCGCGTGTGAAATATGCGCTTGAGTGTTTGTGACATTTGCAGGGTGACTTGCGAATCGGCAAGACGCGCGATTCGTTTCATGATAATTTAATCTTGTTATTCATTGCACGCTACCATTTCTTGACAGTTGCATGGTGGCTTAAGAATCGGCAAGACGCGCGATTCGTTTTATGGTGTTTTAACTTTGTTATTCATTGCACGCTACCATTTCTTGACAGTTGCATGGTGGCTTAAGAATCGGCAAGACGCGGGATTCGTTTTATGGTGTTTTAACTTTGTTATTCATTGCGCGCTACCTTTTATTGACATTTACATGGTGGCTTAAGAATCGGCAAGACGCGCGATTCGTTTTATGGTGTTTTAACTTTGTTGTTCATTGCGCGCTACAATTTCTTGACATTTACATGGTGGCTTAAGAATCGGCAAAAGACGTGCGATTCGTTTCATTGTACTTTGATCTTGTTATTCATTGTGAGCTGTTATTTCTTGGCTTTTTACATGGTGACACTCGAATCGGCAAGACGCACAAATCTCTCCTCGAGTTTAATTCATGTTGTTTATTGTATGCCACTATTCTAAGATATTTATCATGTAATATTCGAGTTGACAAGTTATGTGATTTGTTTTTCCTAAAGCCATAATGTGTTATTCATGGTGCACAATCCTTTTATGGTGTTTAATATATATATATATATATAAATCTACAATATGCGCAATTTGTGTTGAAACATTTTAAGAGTACACAGAAGATCAGAGTTTCTAGATGCAATATTGTGCGGTCCTAGTATGCATTCTCAAAAAAGGATTTATATGACTGGTTTAAAATTTAGTCAGAATGTTTTTTTGATTCTCATGTAAAGGAAAGTACTTGAATAAGAAAGTTTTCATTTAATCCATCTTGATTCCCTTACAGGTATTTGGCCATCTTGAAACTTAGTCATTTTAAACTTAATTCTTAGATTGTTCATGTTTTCAGAATGACTATGCTTAGAATCATAGTCTAGTATTGATTTCAGGAGATATCATTTTCATATTGTGTGTTCTAACCTTTTTCTTACTACAGGTCTCCTTCCCAGCTGTTTCCCTTCCTAATCCCCTCTTCCCCTCTTGAACTCTCTTAGCCTCTGTGATTTATCTATCAGAGTCTTGGAGCTGTTCAGTGGTGGACGTGTTGGGAACGTGCGCAGACCCCGAGGATCTGGTGACTCTGACAGAATAGGGAGCCAACGAATTATTATCCTCCAGGTTTGTGTATGTTCTCAGCATGGCCACGCTGGACGAGTTAGTCAAGGCTATCACCCAGCTCCAGGCAGAGGTGGTATCATCCAAAGAATTGACAACTAGCTTAGCTGAGAGAGTGAGTCAGTTGCAAGATAAGGTAGAGAAGAAGGAAAAAAGTCCCACAGGTGTGTCCTGGCCAGGTACTTCTTCTCAGGCTTCTGGAAGTAATCCGACAAACATTTCCCTAAATGTTCCTTCCGCAATTCCTTTAGCTCCCCCAGAACGTTTCTCAGGTGACCCTTTGAAAGCGCAATCTTTCCTGGTTCAAGTGGGACTACACTTCACCTGCAGACCACATACTTTCCCCAATGCCCAGTCCAAAGTAGCTTTCTTGTTATCATATTTGGCTGGGGATGCAGCTACTTGGGCAATTCCTCTTGTGCGTAAAAATAGTCCCTTGTTGTACAACTGGAGAAATTTTGTTTGTGAGTTTGAGAGAGTTTTTGATCGTAGAACTGTAACACAGTCAGCAGATCATGAATTATTAGATTTATGCCAAGGGAATCAAGACCTAGTGTCATATTTAGCCAACTTTAACCGGCTGGTTGCCGAGACATCCTGGCCTGAAGAAAAACTAACGGTCTTGTTTTACAAGGGACTCAAAGAGGAACTAAAGATATCTTAGCGCAAATTGACCCACAACCTACAAACTGTCAAGAATTAATAAACCTTGTCTTGAGGCTTGATCATCATTTAGCAGAACGTAAAGGAACGTGCAACAAGATTGAAAAATATTCATGGTGTGTTCATGATAACAGAGACTCAAGAACTCCGAAAGAGAGAACGCCGGAACCGATGGAAATTGGAACCATCAGAAGACCTTTGACCAAAGATGAAAAGGACCTATGCAGAAAAAATGGACAATGTCTTTATTGTGGGCGGAAGGGTCATTTTGCCAAAGATTGTCCAATCAAACCAAAGAACAAGCAAGGTCCAGTTCAGAAGGTAGCAGCCAATGCACCAGTCGAGTTGGAAAACTAAAACACCCAAGATGTAGAAAAGGGTTGCTCTTGGGTGTCACGTGGACCCTTCACAATCTAGACATCTTAAACTGGAAATAAGAGTTCAGGTCAAGAAAAAGATCTATTTCAAAAAAGCTCTAGTCGATTCTGGGGCTACTGGGAACTTTGTTGATGTCCAATTGGTTTGTGCATGGGGGATCCCATGTATTGAATAGAAGACCCCAGAAATCATCCAGGAAGTCGATGGAAAACTCTTGACTGGAGGTCCAGTAACTCTTCAGACTATCCCCTTGTCGATGATTTGTGAAGATAAGAATCAAAGAAAGAAACATAAAGAGAAAATCATTCTTGACGTGATCCATGCTCCCCAATATGGGATTATCCTCGGCTTGCCATGGTTAACTCATCACAATCCAGAGATCAATTGGGCAGAATGAAAAATCGTGTTCTCATCTGCGCTATGTAACGAACAATGTCTCCAAAAGATTCAAGTACCAAAAGTTTGTAACTCTTACATAGCTACTACCGCGGAGAAAGAAATTAAGCTGCCCAAACAGTATTCATCTTACAAAGATGTATTTGATGAGAAAGGAGCAGAGACTCTACCTCCTCATAGATCTTATGACTGTCAAATTGATCTAGCCCCAGGTGCGATACTTCCCAACTGTCGAGTATATGCCCTGTCATAACATGAAAATCAACATTTACGAAAATACCTAGATCAATTTTTGGAGAATGGCTTCATTCGCCCCTCTAAGTAAACTGCAGCTTCGCCTTTGTTTTTTGTTCCGAAAGCTAATGGAGAACTTCGAACTTGCATCCTTCCTTAAAGGAAAAGGAGCTGCACTTAAAAAAAAATCCGAAACCTTTAGTTTCTGTATTTTTTCATGGCAGGTAGTGGTCCCTTGGACCACTACCTGCCCTGAAAAAATAATTTGTGTTCCATTCACAAAGGGGAAGGGGTCCCATAGGGACCCCTTCCAATTTGCAAGTGGGTTACCATCCTGTACATATATCCTGTACATTTTACCTTTGAAGGGCAATAGCAGAGGACCACACCTATTTCACACATACATGTTGTCAACATGGTTCATCGCAGCATATGGCACACAACTAAGACACCATCACTCAATAAGGGGAAAACAAGCCTCATTCATGAGGGAGTTGATGTGCTATTGCATCGGTAACAGGAATGTATGACCAGTCCCTTGACAGCAGTAAGTCCAACTGCATCCAATCTTTGCAAGGACTATTTGTGACTAGAGTTCAACAAAAGCAGAACATAGACAGCACAAGTGCCACACATATGACAAGCATTGCGCACATGACATTCCATGTACATGTCAGCCCATTTCCTAACTCCTGACACACCCATGCACCTGGTCACAACCCACCTGTCTGAAGATGTCCCTGGAATAGTAATATGTGTACCCTGATATTCCCTCCTCTACACACTCAGACTAACAATAGTAATCCAGTGTGCTTCACACTTTCCTATGGTATACCATTGTCATAGTACATCTGACTGCATGGACGTCAGGTCAATTAATACACTGGCTTGTAGTCTCTAAGCCCTGTTATCACCTGTAGATTGCTTCCAGTGTGAAAGGTACTGCTGGCCATTTGAATGCAAATCTCACCTACAGAACTTGTGAGAAACTGATGCAGCCCACACCTGTGATCACCTCCATGCACACCACCCATTTCAAAATGCATTGCCCCTGCTGATGCCTGGAACAGCATAGAAGTTGCCATTTTGTCAAATACACCGTTATGCATTGCTAGTAATGAAGCTGTGTAACACAGCCCTTGGGTTCATGTGTCACCTTCAAAAACACAGGACATACACAGTTTTACATGTCAACTGTCTAGTTCCTCCTCCAACCAGTCTTAGTCAGACCACTGATTATGTAACTTGTGAAATTGCTGGATCCTGATTGACCCTGCATCCTGTCAGCCTGACTGGCACCTGTCTGTGCGTTACCCTAAAGATTCCCTGTGGCTACATATGTACCACACTTGCTTTACCAAACCTCTCATTCCTCAGAGGGTATTTTGTCATGTGCTTCATCAATGCATACCCAAATACATTGTATAGCATCATCTGCATTTTAATTGTACCATATTTGTTAAATTGTCTTTGAATACCAAAATCATGGTCCATCCCTTGTCTGGGTCTCATGTATGCATGAACGACAAAGTGTGACAGTGTCCCAGGGCCATATGCAGGGATTGGGTACGGTGTCTTCAGCAGAACCAGCAACCTCTGATAATGTCCATGAAAAGTCCACACATGTTAGGACCCTGACAGTTCACACGCTGAATCACATTGCTCACAACATATTGATGGGCTGTGCGTGGTGAATAGCTGCGAGAATAATCAGCACAGAAGCTATGATGTTCCCAGATGCAGTGGGAGGCCAACATGTGTACAAATGTTGTAATGACACCTGCCGGAACATGACACCTGAGACATTATCTCACTCAGCACATCAAGGTTGCCCTGTTGACAGTCTCATTACACGTCTTCAGTGACAGGGTGGAACCATCCCCATGTAGGTTCTCATGTCCTCATTGACTTTACTCACATTGATCCCCGAAGGATGCTCAGTAAATACAGGAATAGCTGCCACTGACTCATGATGAGACCTGGACGTAACTGTGACAACATACATCCCTAAAAATATACAGGATCAACATTGGAGCACACACATGAACAAGACACCTCAGTGCAATTGATCACTGGAAATATGTGGACACGTGCTGCCTCATCTGCTGGTCCACCACAGCCACTGGAGAGTTGTGGCTCAGTTATATGACCTCAACTGTGGCGTCATAATACATTTGTGGTTATCCTTTGGCTGTCTGGGCCAATTACATGGTACCCACTTCGTCTATGCATGTTCCTGACTCACTGTGGGATTCACCAACAAGTGCCTAGGATGCAGTTACCAAAAATCTAGGACATGGGATGGCGAAATTGTGGACCATGGACATGTACAAGCGTCTGCCATCTATCTGGTGCATGCTTTTCCATTTGGGGTGTCCACGTTACCCAAAATCGTGGAAGTGCACACAACGGATGTTGCTACATGTATGACTAACACATGTCCACTCTCATTTCCACAATGACTTGCATCTAAGGTTTGGACACATTGACTTCACATTCATACAAGCATATTTGCAATAATACATCTTGTGATGCAAACACACTGGGTCAACAACTACATTAGTAGCCACTGCACACACATTGAGCCATAGGCATTGAGGTATTGTACTTATGTGCGTCACCTTGCTATCCTCTCCTGATGCCAAAAATGCCCAAATTGTGCAATACATATATGTAGGCCACACATATGGCCATCTAGTGCGTCAGCCAAGCGTCAAAATCCTGTTAAGGAAGTAGCGGGTCATGGTCCGCTGCAGTATGATGTCTCACATGTGAACATACACCATCAACACCAAAGTGGGTGCAATCAGCCTATCTCAGTTGTGTCCCAAATGTAACATAACATTAAAATTGAAAAAATCCCCAAAACCAGTTCATGCACTGACATTTTGACGTTTTTAGCGTTATGCGTCATATTTTTTTCACCAATACAGATTATGCGTCATATTTTTCGACGCACAGGAGTGAAAATTAGGCCGCATCCAAATAACTGTTAGACTATTTATTATTATTTGGAAGCTGCCTAATTTTCACTCCTTTGCGTCGAAAAATATGACGCACAATCTCTATGCGTGAAAAAATATGACGCATAATGATAAAAACTGTGGCCATTTTATGCAGGAAGTGATGTAATAGGATATCCTGTTTACAGATTATGTACAGTGGGTGTACTTTCACTTTGCAGTCTGTGAATCTTCTAGACTGTGTGGCTGTGCTCAGAGTGTTGTGCAGTGATTTTGTGCTTTGGTGTCCTGTGTGCTATCTTACTTGTTACTTTGTGAAATAAATATTGTTGTTGTATACTGTCTGAGTGTGTTTTGTTTACAATTGTCCAGTATTGTAGTGTATTTGTTGTTTGTGGGAGTCTGTTGTGGGAAGTGCTAGTTTGGGGATAGCTGGGCTCTTTTAGTTCTTAAGTTTACTTCTTTTTTTGTACTTCTACTTTCCCCCTGTTCTCCTTTCTTCTTCTTTATCCCCTATTCCCCTTTTCAGTGCTGAGATGTTAAGTAGGCCATGTCTTGGCAGGATGGGTGAGGAGGAGCTGGGGGGGGTTTATATGGCTGGTGTGCCATTTCCTCCCACTCATGATCGAGGCAGGGGGCAGGGTGATACAGGGGTATCACACTGAGGTGCGAAGAATCCGGTGGGGAAAGGTGCTGCATCACTTGCAGCATGTGTATGGGAGCCAGAGGAATGACCACCAGCTTAAGCACCGCTGGGCTGACCTCATCACCAGGGAGCAAGATCTGCTGGACCACCTGGGAATAGTGATTGGTGGCCCTTTTGGTGAGTACAAATCATGTAAATGTGCACAATTAAAAGCTCTGTAGTGACATCAGATGATTTGTACAATATCTGCCGGCTCAGTTGCTGACTGTGTGGAATGCTGCGGAAACATACAGGGTCATTGATGCATTATGTGAAGGACCACAATTGCTAGCTCTCAGGAAGCACGTGCTCGGCAAACTTACAGAATACTTTTGCTTAATGTAATTTGGTGCCCCCTTTGTGTCAGACAGCAACACAAAATAGGAGCCAATCATGTCTATATAGGTTACATTTGCCAGTGAAGTATAGATGTACTAAAATATTGGCAACCTTTGTTGACGCAATAGCTAGACTGACTTTAGAAACACTACATGATGCAGAAAATTAGTGCTGGCTTCACTTCAATTGATGATAGCAATATGGCTCAGACATATGTCTCATGTGTGTCTGGTGAGTGTGTAAGGAAAGTGTTTTTGGAAGTTCTATGAATGTTAGGGATTATTGTGATCCTTCATCTTTTTGGATACATGTCAGATCTGGATTTGAAAACATAGGGAAAAGGTGTAAGGTGCCCTCAGCTAACATCTTAGACTGGTATTTGGAGTTTGTTGTGCCACATTCCAATTAGGGATGGCAGTCCAAAGGTATGCGTATGGGTTCATATCTCTATGTTTGGTGCAAATCACCATTGCTGGTCCACATCAAATGAAGAAACTGTAACAACATGAGGGCTTACAATAGTCCCTGTCCCTCTGTACATTGTACCTATATGTCATAAATGTGTCATAGCCACATAGGCTGTTTGACTGGTAATGCAGTCCTCAAGTAACCAGGCTTTGGATGTCTCTCTTGGATGCACATGATGAGACGATTACACACCATTATTATTTCTGCTCACTAATGAAGGAGCATGTTTGCCACCATATGATAGTTAGGGCCACTGCATGTGTGTAGATATGTGTGTAATTGTCACAGGCAGTGATAAATCAAATACAGTATCATCATGTCTGAATGGCTTTTATTACTTATGTCAGCTTACACATTGTTTTTGTCTTTGAAATTGTTGGTCAGTGCATAGATTCTGAGCACATTTTTTCCTTCCATGCCTTGCAGGTGCACCAGTACCCTACACTGTGGGAGAGGTGGCTACATTTGAGGACCCCGACCACTCCAGTAAGTGTTGATATGTCTGTTATGTGTTGTGTTTGCTGGTGATGGACTCCTGTGTGTTGAACACATAGCAAGGTGTGATGCGCTGGCCAATCATTTGTCTTGTTCCATGAGTGGGATTTCAGTTTCTCAACATTTTTGAGTTGGCCAATGCTTATCCTATTGTATTATCTAGGGATTGTAGGTCATTCCTGTAGGCCCCGCAATGAGAACTGGGGTGAGTCAAGTGGATAACACTTGTATCAACAAGAGTCGCACTGGAACTCATCTCAGATTTAGTCTGCCTGTCAGACCCACATTCTCCCGGATTGGTACTGCAAATCGGTTTCCAACAGACTTCTGCTTCCCTATTCACCAAAGTACTTATTAAACTGTAGGTTGAACTTCCTAGCAGCATGTAGATCCACATGTAGTGCTACAAGTATGTGGCACTTGAGTGCAATGGCCGAGGTGTGCATGTAAATCATGATCATGGGTGTTCTTGCAACTCTGTGTCTGTTGTAAGTTATGCCTTACTTGGAGTATATGATGTGGACCGAGGTCTGCATTTCCTGACATGTGTGGCGCTAGGATTGGTCAAGGGTTTGCTGACTCCTAATTGTTGATAGACCTTACCTGTGGTGTGTGTGTGTAGAGCCAAACACGTGTCGAGCTTTCTATACAATCCTGGGTGTCCATGTTGTTTGGCATTGTTTGTTGTTTCTCAACTCCCCCTCAAACACAGGCATGGGTTTGTGAATAGGGTACCTAGGACTGATGCTACCAGTTTGTTACACATACATGTGAATAAGTGAATGTTTGGTCGGAACCTAGTATACACACTCAGGTACGGCACATGAGTACTATACTAGCAAGTCCAATTACAACTTGCAGACCATGTGGCTTTAGATTTCTGTCCCATACACTGACATCTGTAGCCCAGGCATTGGCGGAGGATGTGCTGCATGATTGTTAGCTGACAACTGGCAGAACTCAGATGCCAAATTAATGCCAGTTGTTACCCATCTTGTAGGGTTTGGATGTGCTATGTGTGATATGACCTTTGTAGGCTGGCCTGCCATGTACTTCCTCAGGGACATTCAATCATCTGTATGGTGATATGAGCTGTTACAAGTACAGTAGATGTACTGTCTGATTTACTTCTTGTGCCATTTCACACAATGCAGTTCCTAATGTAAATTGTTTGCCTTTGTCTTCACAGCTGCAAACATGACACCCATCCAGGTCCGTGAGTTCCAGAGGCGGGCCATGAGGTACCAACATATCCTGCTGGTAGAGTCAGGGTTCAGAAGGATGGCCCGAAGATACCGGAATGAACGGGCCTCCGGAGCATGGAGGGCTTTCCCACAGGGTGGCCCTACTTTGCCCACCACCAGCACAACCACCAGTTCCACCCAGGTGGCACCACCCACAGCTGGGACTGTTGTCCCAACGTCTGCAGTTGCTCCTGGCCCCAGCAATGCAACACCTTCAGGGCAGCCCACAGGCATTGGCTCTACACACCCACACACATCCTCCGCCGGTACCCAGACTGCCCCAGCTCCTACAGTTGACCCTGCAGCTTTCCAGGCAATGGAACGTAAAATGGACCGTGTGCTACGGAAAATCAGTCACGTGCAGCGTGATGTTCGACATATCAACAGGTGTGTGCGGTCCATAAAGCGGACCCTCCGGAGGGCCAACCTCTAGACTTTTGGATATGGACATGATTCCCCTCCCCTACCACCTCTTTCCTTGTTCTCATACTTAGTGGGCTTAGGGGGCTTATTGTTAGGTTAGTAGAGGCTGTTAGTTTAGTTAGTGTTAGTGGGTGGGGGTCCTGAATCTTTCTATTTTTACTTATTAAGTGTGTTGGGCTATGTTGGGGTTCTTGTGTGTTTAAAAAAATAATTTAAAAAAAATCACATTTAAAAAAAAAAAATATTAAAACAATACAAAAAAATATACATTTGTTTAGGATAGTATAGTATGTGTTTAGGTTAGTATCTGTTCTCCATGTGTCCCGTCTCATAAAGGGGGTGGAGGGTTGATGTTTAGAACTTCGTTACATGTGATAATGAAGTTTAGGTTAGGTTAGTTACGGACAGTTGTGGGTAATGAGTAGTCAGGGTAGATTAGGGTAGGTAAGACTTTTCCCTCAGTTTCCTCTTCTGTGATTACCATTTAATAAATATATTGTGAACCCTTTACAGCATGTGTTAAATGCTTGTTGACCATGGCCTTGGCATTAGTGTACATGAATTTTGTTCTATTACATTTGTGTCCTATGCTACGAACAAATCCCAACTGAGCTGTAAGATTGGCAACTACCCCAGAGCTACCTTGCAAAGATTCCACCATTCGTTGCAACCACCAATCACAGTTAATATGGATCCCAACGTGTTTTTGTCAATAAGTATGTTTTCTAAGTCACAAACAGTGCTTCCAGATTTGGTATTGGGGGAACAGTTTTAGGTCTGACTGCAGTGTGATGTTCAAGGACACCCTTATAAGATGAGTTGTCGTAAGCACTCTTGTAGTATCGTCTTCATGACTCACATAGATCATTTGTGACACTGTTCAGCAAGATTACCTATTTGGATGTAAACTCAGACACCTTCATTCATGCAGTTTTTGGAGAATTTGCTTAGATTTGTGTGCACTGTTATATGTGTTAGTATTGCATGGTGACAACATTTTGCTGCCACTATTTGATGACTTAGATATCCCTTGAGGAAGCATTATTCTGTCCAACACAGCATGATGGTGTATGGTTTCTCACTTCATCAGATATTACCCTCAGGAAGGGCAGAGTATGATGCAATCCAGGCCACTGTGCAGATTTATCTGACTACATAATTTCAGGACAGTTGTGTTGACAAGCTACTTATTTGACAGGAGGCACATTTCAGTTATCTACTGCACAGTTGATGTGTCACATTACACAGAGACAAATTTGTTGTGTAAGTGCTATTTATTGAAAAGTGCTGTAGTGCTATATGTACATTGTCCATGATTGTGAGTCCATTATAGTGACATCTTCCATTGTGATCCGACACAAGGGGTAAAGGAAAATGCTTTTCACATGCTGGGGTGATGTGTCAGACAGTGCAGAGGGACAGGATTTGCCAATGAGTAAGAGAGAGACAAGCACTGGGCAGGCTGACAAGATATACAGTGGTTAGCGGAACAGTCATTGAGTACAGTTGTTTTAAGACTGGCATGTTACAAAACGCTGGACCTTGGTAACAGTTGGCCATGTGGCAGGGACTAGTGCTTCCGGGTACTTTCTGTGTGAATGTGATCTGTTCCATGTCTTCTTCTTCTGATGTGTGTGTTGCCTCCTCTGTCCTTGGTGGTGGTGGTTGTGAAGGGGCAACACACACCTCAGTGTTAGAAGACGTGGAGTCAGACATCTCGTTCACTGCTACCTGTGAAAGTCTTAAGGGCAGTACTGCTGCAAGGAGGATCTGCTGATTCTTAAGAATAGCAGCCACATCACGATGGTAGGCAGCCAGGTTTGGGGTGCGAGGTGTTGTGGCAACTCCCTTACTGCAGTGGTGAATTCCTTGACAGTTTCTTGTATTCCTTGCAGGATGGATGTTAGGGCTTGCATGGCTGCTGCCTGATCTGCAGATGACATCATGCACGAACACACCCCGTCTAGGCTGGCTCGCATAGTTTGCATCCCCACCCGAACCTCATTGGCCAAGCCCCGCATTACCCCAGCTACAGTTCTCTCAAAGCTGGTGCCTGTGTCGTCTGAGTCCTCAGCTGTATTGGAGCTGGCAGGTCTTACATTTGGGGTGGTGGGTGGATCCTCTGCAATGGTTGCTTGTTCTGTGCTCCTCCTTGTGACTGAAAGTGGGGTCTGGAGGGTTCCAAGGACATCTTGGATGGTCTGCTGGGGAATGTATGTCAGCTCGTCATCCATGTCATCAGGGTATTCTGGGACAGGCATATCCGCAGGAGATCCATTGTCCTCTGAAATGAAATGGGGTACAATTAGTGTGTGTGTGTTGTGACTTTTGTGATGTGACATGCCTGCCTTGTGATGATTTCACATTGTGATCTTGTTTCCTGTTCATTGCTCCAGTCTTTCAGATGGGCATTCTCCCAGGCCTATGGCCCACCTGCATGTCACATGTTTAGTACTAAGTTATTGGACTTCTCAGCATCATCTCCTCTAGTCTTGTTTTAGGCCGAATAGTGAATTGCCACCTTCTTGTCCTACTCAGGCCTCCATCTACATCCATTCTCATGGTGAGACCTTTCACTGGCTGCGGGTGCTCTGATGGCACTAGCAGCACACTTAACAATCTGGAATAGCCCCAGTCTCTGATCTTTCACATCCACTTCTATATAGTTGACATGTAGCGTTTCCTATGCATAGCATTGTTATGGCACGATATGGATGTTGGCATTGGTAATGTGTACAGCTGATGTTAGGGAATGGAGGTACATTGGATTGCCCTGATAGTCGTAGCAGTGTCCTATTTCCTCCTCTGACTATGCAGGTGTATTTCAGTGACCAGTTACATGTGTCCTCCCCCTCAATGCTGTTGTCTGAGCAGTATAACATTTGGGATGTTACATTGTGACCCAGGCACAGGATGGACCCTGACATATGCAGCATGGGTGTGACCTTAGTGCTGTGTACCTCCTAATGTTGATGGCATTGGCTGATGTTTGCGACAACTATGGCCATTGACATTTGACAGGACTGGAGCCTTTGTCTTGTTTCAGGGGATTATTGGAGTTGTCATCCTCAACCCTCTAATTTAGGTGTGTATGATCCATGGGGAAGTTACTGCCATTGGCTACTTGAACTGCACACAGAGCGTAGGTGGTAGTGGCAACTGGTGTCACTGTTACATTCCAGTTGTCCGTATGACTAGAGGTTATTAATTGGGCCCTAGTTAATGTAGGGGGTATAGTGGCTGACGTGCGCCAGGATGTCAGTTTGACGTTGTGCCCTTCCCTCCTGGCGTGGCTTTACCTTTGCTCCATTGTTGGCATGGCAGCATGCCCCCATGGGACTGTTGTTGGTGTAGTGTAATGGTGTGCCCCAGCTTCTCTCTGTGCAGGCCATGCTCCCGTGCCATCCCCCTTTACACATGCCACTTCATGTATATGACGACTTCCATGCATTTTGTTTTCGGTATCCCCCCCCCTCGGTTGTAGTTGACACTAGTGCATTTTAATTCCCCATGCGACTTACCCTGCATGTGCGTTGTCTCCTGGTAGTCTGCGCTGTCCTGTCCTTGAATCCCTGTGACGATCTCCTCAGGGATGACGGCTGCGACCATCTCCTCCATGTTGTCCAGGGCCTCCTGGTGTGCTGGACTCCCACCTCCAGTCTGCAGTGCTGCCTTCCTGTTCCTGGCCATCTTTTCCTTGGTCCTGCGTTTGCAGTAATGACAGCGTCAGACATTGCAGCGCCGGTCTGACGAGGAGCTACCCGATGATGAAGCATGACATCCTCTCTGATGTGTGAGGGCTCTTGCTCCTGAACTTTAATGTTCCCCTAGTGATTATATTTTTCCATTTGGAACAGTGTACACCTTTTTTGTATGTTCAGTTAATTGGGAGACCGTACACTGGACCAACTAATCTCCCAGTCCCTCCTTTTGTTGAGACTCTACAGGGACATCTAGCCATGACCAGTGGTACTGCACCTTCAGCTGTTGCCTCTACAGGGACATCTAGCCATGACCAGTGGTACTGCACCTTCTGCTGTTGACTTTACAGGGAGATCTAGTAATTGCCCCCGCACTGCACCCTTGTGCCGCTGACTCCACAGTTAAATGTTATTTAAAGGCCTGCTAGGCTTGAAAATGTGACTATATGGTTACATGACCATGTTTCTTCCTGATGCTATTTTTAATGTGGTGCTCTGTAGGGGCTTTTCGGACCATTAAAATCTAATGCCAAGTGTATGAAGGAATGCACAAACACAGTTTATTTCTGATAAAGGTTTAATGTGTTGCATGGCTAAATATTTCAGTCATTTCACTGAGAACCTAGTACTTCACCAGCCGTTTCCAGGTTTGGGGGAAATTCTGAGCTTCTGATGTCAGAAGAACTTCTGGCAGCGTTGTGTGACATTGTACTCTGCGTGGTTTTGGATCCACAGGGACATCTAGCCACAACCAATGGTACTGCAACTTCTACTGTTGACTCTACAGGGATATCTAGCCACGCCTAGTGGTACTGCACCTTCTGCTGTTTACAGGTAAATCCAGCCACAACCAGTGGTACTGCACCTTTTGCTGTTCACTGTGCAGGGACATCTAGTAACGACCTGCGGCACTGCACCCTTGTGCCACTGACTCCACAGTTATATGTTATTGAAAAGGCCTGCTAGGCCTGAAGATGTGTAATGCACTATGCCCTCAAGGGGCTAATAATATAGTTCCACTGCAATGTTCTTTGTCATTCTTTTTTCATGTGATTATGCCCTCTAGGGGCTTACTATATGGTTATATAACCATGTTTCTTCCAGATAGTATTTTTACTGTGGTGCACTTTAGGGGGTGTTCTGACCATTACAGTCTAATGTCAAGTGTATGAAGGAATGCACAAACACAGTTTATGTCTGATAAAGTTTTAATGTGCTGCATGGCTAAAGGTCAGATTGCCATTCTCATTTACAGCGCCAACAGCTCTTACTCTTGCTAATGTGAGGCCTATTGTATTGCAAATGCTTGTTTTCACTGTTGCTGGCCTTTCTCTGGCATCCAGAATTCTGTGACTTCAGCAGTGCTTCTCAAATGACCAAAATAGCTTTGCTCATTTCTGACTGGCTTAAGCTGTAACTATCTGCCTGAAGTCTGATTCTTTACAACAGTAACGTGGTGTATCATCAGGACATATTGAAGTTAATATTTGAATGCATATTTGATTGACCACAAGATATTTACAAATTACCAGAGTTGCTTTAGCAAATTGTGGCCTAGTTTCTTTGATGACTTTAAAACCCTGATCTTTCCACCCTCCTGACCAAAGGTAACGAGAGATTCACTTTTTTGCTAGTTGTTAAAAGACACTCTTGCTTAGTTAGAGACCCAAGCAACCAATTTTAAACCTAGCCATTTTCCTAGACTATCTTCCCAGACAGGAAAATTATTTGTCTGTCGCTTTCTGTATTTTAACCAAACTAAAGAAGTCACTGGGATGGTCATAGAACCAATAGAATGTGGTGGGTTGTGATACTTACCTGTGGACAAAAAGGGCTTGAAATCAAAAAGTGAACAATGTCTTCAAATAAATTATTTGGGACCCTTTGTGGAGGAGCACTAAACCTAACTGAAGTAGTAGTAGGATTCACATAAAATTGATCGGTATGACTAAACTGAAAGGACATTTCTTTTTTTATTTGTGGAAGACCCTATCTAAAGGAAGAACAATTAACTATAAGGCAATGACATCAAGGGTTCCATTTTAGTACTTCGAATCAATTACTTACTCAACTATTAATCCCACTGGATTAATAACTGAGTAATTAATTTCCATACCTACTTAAAACATCAATTTAACCTATGGTTTTTCGGTGAGTTTCAGTTTTTGTAATGTAAGCTAAGATCGTATTACCATTCAAACTATAACATCATTTTAACCTTTGTTTTTTTCAGTGTTTTTTTAATGTAAGGAAAGATCTTATTTTGATACCCAAGTATAACCTCACTTTCACCTTCGTGTTTTTTCAGTGAGTTTCTGAAGTTTTTTTAATTATATTTAGCCAGCTCCCCATCTGCAGAGGGTGTTAGCTCTGTGCCCAAGCCCCCGTGGGTGCCTCCTGGGCAGTCAACTACCTCCCCTAGCTGTGCACCTCCACTTGGATAGGCTACATCCAACCATCCCCTCCCCCCACCGGTGGCCAAATGCTAGCCGTTCATGGCCTTTGGTTGTGTACAGAGTGAGGGTTGGGTGCGCCCAACCAGCCATTGACAACAAACCAAGTGCAAATTAGTAATACCCTGCGCCCCCTTCCCCTGCCCACGGATGTCTTTTCCCTCATGGACACCTCCGTCACATTTGCAGGACAAGGGGCCTGAGTCCATGCGTTCTGTAATGGCAGCCACAAATGTATTACCGGATTTATGGCCAGCCAATCTGTAAAGAGGAGATATTCAGGCCCATATTTATACTTTTTGACGCTAAACTGCGCTAACGCAGTTTAGCGTCAAAAAATTTAGCGCCGTCTAACGCCATTCTGAAGCGCCATGCGGGCGCCGTATTTATGGAATGGCGTTAGCCGGCGCAAGCAGACCGGCGCTGCCTGGTGTGCGTGGAAAAAAACCACGTAGACCAGGCAGCGCCGGCGTTGGGAAAAAATGACGTTAGGGCGTCTTAAAATGGGGCAAGTCAGGTTGAGGCAAAAAAATCGCCTCAACCCGATTTGCGCCATTTTTTTACGACGCCCAGACGCCATTTCATGACTCCTGTCTTAGTAAAGACAGGAGTCATGCCCCCTTGCCCAATGGCCATGCCCAGGGGACTTGTGTCCCCTGGGCATGGTCATTGGGCATAGTGGCATGTAGGGGGGCACAAATAAGGCCCCCCTATGCCACCCAAAAAAAATTTAAAAATATAAAAAATTATACTTACCTGAACTTACCTGAATGTCCCTGGGGTGGGTCCCTCCATCCTTGGGTGTCCTCCTGGGGTGGGCAGGGGTGGCAGGGGGGGTCCCTGGGGGCAGGGGAGGGCACCTGTGGGCTCATTTTGAGCCCACAGGCCCCTTAACGCCTACCCTGACCCAGGCGTTAAATAGTGGCGCAAATGCGGGGTTTTTTGACCCGCCAACTCCCGGGCGTGATTTTTGCCCGGGAGTATAAATACGACGCATTTGCGTCGCCGTCATTTTTTTAGACGGGAACGCCTTCCTTGCATCTCATTAACGCAAGGAAGGCGTTCACGCAAAAAAATGACGCTATTTGCCAATACTTTGGCGCTAGACGCGTCTAACGCCAAAGTATAAATATGGCGTTAGTTTTGCGCCGAATTTGCGTCGAAAAAAACGACGCTAATTCGGCGCAAACGGAGTATAAATACGGGCCTCAGAGTCCAAAAGGTAAGCAGATTCGTTGTGAATTTATTAGTAATTAGGAAACCACCCTGGCGACATACACTCGGGAAGCTCCTTCATCGCAGCTTCCTTCCAACGTCCCCGTTTTGTCAAAAACAGCTTATCACACAAGGAACGTTCGCCGAACGCGTCTTGTGTTGAACCGGTTCGCGAGAGCGGCACGCGAGTAAAAGAATGTACTGCGTGCCGATGCTGCGAGCCGGTATCAACAGAATATTACACAATCATATTGCTCTGTACTGTGAGACCATTACTGGTCTTTCAGTGCCGAAAAGACCAACAGGAGAAAAGACTCCCTTGGCCAATCAGAGTCCAACTTTTTAAATTTACTATACTGCAGGAGTAAAGGTCCCGATATATCTAATAGATTAACCTCCTCAAGCCCAAACTCAGCACCTCTTTAAATGCAAGTTTCTCGAAATCAGATGAATGGGTGTGCATGAAATCAATAAATGTGCCAAGGTAGGTGTAAGTCTTTTCAGGCATTTTTTTTCTGTATCGAAGAGCAAAGTTTCCTTTGGGAAATCATTATTTTGGGACCCCCAAAGTATGGGATATTTATAGCATTATGTAACACGGAGGATATGTTTACGGTGCTGTGTAAAGTTCCATGCTAAATTTACTGGCAATACATGAATTACCTTAGCCCAGTGAACCTCTGCTCAAGGACCAGATGGTATATCAATGAAAGTACAAAAGCCAGCTGTAAAACATAAGGTGAAACTGAGACCCAGTTCATTGAATAGTGTAGTTAATAAAAAACTGGCCTTCACTTTTGATGCCCTGGGCAAATTATTTTATAAGCGTTTACTGTCTCATTTAAATAAACTTGAAGAACAAGAGAATTAAATGCACCAGAACAGATTGGTTTTAAGCGTAACCAGTCGGGAGTGAACAACGTACACCTGCCACAGACGATCTGTCACAAATATACGTTCAACAAGAACAAGGCCTTGCGTGCTGCTTCAATAACTTTTACAACGGCATTAGATAAAATAGATCGCCCAACTCTTTCAAGCAAATTGTCAAGATGTGGTGTTCCTTGTGGACTGGTTTCCCTGTTGATCGCAATTCATGCAGGAACATATGTTGAGGTATTAACTAGACCTATACATGATTTTACAACTAAAATATCCATTGATAATGTTTTTTGTTAAAGTTGCATTTTAAGTTTTAGCATCCTTGCAGTTTTCTGTATATATAGTGCTGTGATTATTATGTTTTTTTCTCTACTAAGTATCCCACTTAAAGGTGTCAAGGCACACGGTGTGGACTCTTACCTTACTAGTTCAGGACGTGGCTTTGCAAAGATGATATAGACCCAAGTATTTATGCCTAACCTCTCTTACTTGTGAAGTTATGAACAACAAGGAAGATTAATGAGGGCTAGGGAAGAGGGTCTTGCTTGATGGTGCTGAGAGAGAGTAGCTTATATAATCTATATTAACATGAAATGTTTATGAATTAATGCATGATAATGCCGCATAGAAACTGTAGTAATGAATTCTTGCTTAAACGTGCACTTGAAATGTGACCACGGGGAGTGGCCGCCAATGTATACGAGAACTAATAGAAATTACTAATATTGATAAAATATCTTATTAAAGTGTGGTTTTGTACTAATTATTAATGATTACATTATTGAATTTGTGCTGAAATCCTTGTAGGCCTTAAGTTAGCATGAGCCGAAGCTTAGCTGCTAGGCTCTCATATTAAACGTATTTTTCCTATCTTGCAGTGTGCTGACTCGCAAAAGGACATGACCACTTGTTTTCTTCAAACTAGAGGCTGAATGTAACCATAGTAGATCCATTCTCACTAAAATCCACATTGCTTGTAGAAAATATTAGGCAAAATGCAACAGTGTAGATTAATGTAATGTACAAGGTCGTTTAAACCGGTGAAGACAATGGAGCTACTGACCAAAAGATGTGCAAAGAATTACAGAAGGATGAAATCATACCGGACATGCTACCTCTGAAGACGTCAATCACATGGACCAATAAAATGTCTGTAAAATAATATGGGGTGAAAGATTAATGACATAATCCGTTTTCTAATAGGGTAAAGATGGTGAGGTATAACTGTAAGCCAATAAAATTGTAGGGGAATGTACTACGAAAAAGGGATAAAAACCCATGACATGGGGAACCATGGGGCATTAGGTAGGGAACGCTATCGATTTTTATCCAGAACCTTTGTCACTCTGTTTGGTGACTTTGCTGATTTTCTTAGAACCATCCTCTTCCTTAGATTTGCCCATTTTACACTTTGCCTCCTTATGAGTAAAGTGCCCGTTTGTTCCCCGGAACTGAGTCTTAACTGTTGGAGATTAGACTGATGTCCTGAAGACGAAGACTGAACTTGAGTGCTGACCTAAACCTTGGAGGGTAACTATGACAATGCAAATGTGATTTGTCTGTTTGCTTTTCCTTTCTAGGTACCAACTGCTTACTTTTGACAGGGACCATAGTTAGATGTTTCCAAATTGGTGTTCCAAATTATTTTGCATGAAGTCCAACATGCTAATGCTAATCAGTGGGTAGGACAGGGGTTCACTAAAACTGAAGCATATAGACAAATGACTGAATCCATGCTTTGTTGAACTGACGCGTTATTGACATTCTGTTAAACTGATCTATGTTCACGCTGTGTTATGTTTTGATGTTTATGATTCTTGCTTTAATGAAATCTTATCAAAGTTGCCATATCGTGACTATGTTATTATGTTTTTTGGTTTTGAGACTAACACACCTGCTTTTAGAATTGTAACTAATAGGGAATACAATTCATACAATTCTACTAAACTGGTGTTGTTTTTCATGACTGAAAGGTCATGGTAGTGTTTTGAATTTGGTTAATGACTTTGACTAAAGTGAAATGTATTGTTATGATAAATATTGATTACATTATTGACGTATTGATTGACATATTGATTAGCTATCTCGTCCTAAGGTGTCTCTCAACTGGGTCAAAAGATTCATTGGCCTAAAACGAGTCCTAATGTGTAATAAATTATCATAAAGGGACGCTTTACCAGTTCTGTCAGCAGAGCTTCGGTTTGGCCCTTTGGGGCCCTAGGACGGAGAATTATTGTCTAGATTGTTTTTCTGAGATAATGCAAATTGGAGGTATGATGTGTTTCTAAATTCACAATGACTTTCCCGGGATCTCAGAGCCTGTCTAAGTGAGTTGGGGATGTTCTCGGCGTCTTAGCATCTGTGGTGTAGAACTTGCACTTGCTCAGCTTTTGCAGGTGATTTGTGAAGTTGTGTGTGTTTAGGCCATGTAATGTCGTTTTACTAGGAGTGGGCGTACTCCACAGTATGAGAGTAGGGAAGTCAGCGTACTTCATATGAGTGTGGCGCTTTGTGCTCAAAATTATCCACGTGGTTGGTTGTTAATGTACGGACCCATCGCGGTCTAAGATTCCGGAGTATATTGACAAGTGTAGGAGACACTTGGGTTTATGTTGTAATTTGTGCAGTTTAGTAGGTCAATCGGGTGTGGTTGACAAGTCGTGTTTGAGTCAATTGTTTGAATGAAACCTTCGATGGAGATTTGGAAAGTTCTAAAGTGCACTAGAACAAACCATTGACAAGTCGAGAGTAGGATTTGCGGGTTGAATTCTGCTTGCGGGTGTGGGAACTGAGAAGGAGAGAGTAGCCACTGAGGCTTCAAGTGAAATCTCTGTAAAGTTCTAAAGCGGCTGTGTACCCTTCCTGTAGTAAACCGGCAAATTTGAGTTGTTGTTGTTGTTAAAGGTGCTCGCAATATGTTGCATTAGTTTGGTGTGAATCCAGTGAGGGGCGGACAAGCTGCAAGACTTTGTCAGCTGCAGTGTGTTTGAGTGTGATGTCAGTGGTGCAGCGCTGAGATAGGTCAGTTGCCGAAAGGGGTCACGCACGGATTGGCTGTCGTCCGTGAGTGGCAATAGGTTGAGAAAGGTGGTTGAAGAGAGTCCTGGGAATTAAAGTCACTTCCTAATTAAATACAGACAAGAGAAAAAGACGCAAAAATGAATTTTATCAAAGCTTTTAGGAGCGCTCTGAAAGGAGACGCATACATTATGGCGAGTGAAGGGGAGCCTACACCGCCTGAGGGTACTCCAGCTTATATAGTCATGAAGGAAAAGGGTGTCGCGCCTTGCTTATAGATGAAACAGTGGCACAAACTGACAGAAAAAGAGGGATGTTTGGCGTTTCCGGAGCACGGAACGTTCAATACGAGAATTTTAGAGAATTTGAGGTGGATGTTAAGTGTACAAAAGCCACCTCTGAGGCCAGCTCAGTATGAGGCATTAGCAGTCTGGGATTTAATGGCTATTAAACAGAGACAACAGAAATTCGAGAGGAGAATGAAAAGGGCAGAAAAGACTTTAGCAGAAGCTAGATGGGACAATGAGAGCAAAATGTGGAGACGGGGAATAGTTGACGGACTAAAATTGTTTCCAGCAATAGCACAGGGAGACGAGATCCAGGGAAATAAAGCCACCTGTAAGACAGACAAGGACTCTAATAAGCTTAAAGAGACTAAGAGGTCTTGGATAGAGGAAGATGACTCAGACGATGAAGAGTTTCTTAATCAGTTATTGCATGATCGCCCGCCACCTTATGCAGTTGGCGACAATGTCCCGAGCACCAGTGTGGTTCCTGGGAACCAGACGCAGGAGAAGGGAGTTACTGATACAGTACAGACTAGTGACACAGGTTTGATACAGAATGGTGTCAGTGTACCCACTGCGCGAGACATGCAGATACAATTGCAACCTCCACCGCAGATACAGAGAATCTATCCAGACGTCCCAGTACTGGAGACTACTACAAATCTGATAGTGCCGCCTGACCCGATATATACAAAATCAAGGTTAGTGCAGATTGAGCCAACCCCACAATTGCTGCCACAGCCGCAGCAACAGCTGATACCAGGGTATAGTCCAGCAGCAGGACCTCCATTAGTACCTGCTCCAGCCTCAGTGAGTCAAGCTTTGGGAGTTACTGCTCTGCGGGGTTTGGGACCAGGTCAGACACCAGCTGCCATATCATTACCAATTACTGTCGGTCCACCGGTGCCATTGTATGCGCAAGGTAAGCCTGGTATGTGTGATCAGGGAGTAATGACCCAAGATGCAATAAGAGGAGGGTCCATAGGAACTCCCCAGTTAATGGCCCCGGGAGAGCAGTCAGTAGAAGGACCACGGTCCTTGTTAGACCTTAGCCCGGTTGAAACACCTTTGGAGGCAATGAGACAGGCAGGGCTAGGTGTGCTAACCCCACAGACAATAAGTACGAATGCTTCACAGTCGCCAATGATGCATGCAAGGAATATTTCACTGCAAGGTTTTTCGGTGCAACAGTTAAACGAGTGGTTAGAAAAGACTTATGCTTCACAAAAGAATGCAGTAACTGCGGAGAAGCCAGAAAGGTCAGAGAAAGATGAGTACCTGAACTTTGTGAGACTGGGTGTGGAAGCTGCTGAACTGGTGGAAGGGACAATAGGGGTAAACAGATTAGAATCGTACACAGAAGCAGAGTTAAGGTATCTGTGCCCCAAGAATACTAAAGAAGTGGGCAAAGTGCATCAGAGGTTGGCGAACCTGGCAGACAAATACAATATTGACATTGAGAATACTGAACATTTGAAAAGGAGTTACAGATTAGACTTCGACTCTAAAGATTTTGACCATATGAGGCTGGAATAAAAGCGCATCTTAAAGAAATACTGCAGAGTGCGCAGATCTGGGGAGCCTTAGAAAAGTAGGAAGGCAGATGGGCAAAGAAAAGAGATAAGGAAAAAGGCGACAGTCCGGGATCGAGTCCGACTAAAGCCTCACCGGACACCGGGACAGTGAAGATATTACCAATGAGAGAAACAGCTGGATAGGTTCTAGTCCATGTACCGTGGACTACAGGAGACATTTTGTCATTTACAAACGATTATCCCAGGTTGAGGGAAAAACCGATAGAGTGGTATCAGCAGACAGACAGGTTTGTGAAGCTTGCAAAGTGTCTCTGGGAGGACTTGAATACCTTGTTTGAGATTATTGTCCCACCCGACTTCTGGCTTGAGTACAAGAGAGGTGTAGACTGGCCGACACAGGAGCCGGCAAGGGATAAGGCGACCGGAGCACCATCTGAGGAGGTGATGAAGTACTTTCATGAACTAATTGAGTTTTTGAAGCAAAAGGTTTCACCGAAAGTGACCGATTGGCAGAAAATCGACCGGACCTCACAGGAGGTTAAAGAGTCAATCCATGCTTACAATGGGAGGTTATTGAAAGCGTTCAAACATTACAGTGGCACTGAGACTATTGAGCCGAAAGACATGAACCATCTTGTGTTTAGATTTGTTGAAGGGCTGAGACCAGAGGTTACCCAGATGATTTAGAATCTTTTGATCTGTTGGCAAGCGAAGCCGATTGATGAGGTGTTGCAATATGCGAAATAATGCAGTGACGAGATTGAGCTGAAGCAGAGAAAATTGAAGGAGAAAGTGATGGTGATTCAGATAAGGGCAGCGCAGGCAGGTATGCAAGGGAATGGAATCCAGCAGATGGTACATCAACAACCGCAAGGGAATGGCGTGTTTCAGGCGCCACCTAGAGGCCGAGGTCGAGGTTTTGTGAATCGCGGTCCAGATTTGAATACTGTGGTGGTTCAAAATGACTTACAAGGGATGAAAAAGATGTCACCATGTCACGCGTGCGGGGGCATGGGGCATTGGAAGCGGGAATGCCCGAATGCCGTGCATGATGGTGTCGTTCAACAAAGCACTGATGTCGGTACATTTCAAAATATGAGGGGTCCAAAACTGAGAGGTCAAAACCAGAACCTCCAAAATAACATGGTTCAGATGCAGGGGTTACAGCCCATGCAGCAAATGCAAATGCCGCGTGTTCAACCAGCACAAATGCAGCAGGTACAACAGCAGGTTCCCATGGTACCTAGACAGCAAATGCAATTACCTTTAGCCCTAATGGGACAGCAACAGGTGATGCTTCCTCAGCAGGTCACAGGTCAAGTAGTAAGTCAAAATAATACAGTACAGCAGTTCCCATTACGTGGTGAAGATGGAATGAATGATGAATGGTCGGATGAGAGTTCAGACAGTGAAGAGTGCAGGCTTGCAGCGTCCCTAGAAGTAGACCAGAGGGGACCCTATGTAGAGGGAAAGGTGATGGGTCACAAGGTTTCATTCTTGGTTGACACCGGAGCAACACGCTCTACAGTCAGAAGTGCAGAGGTTCCGAAGCTGCCACTTTCAGGGCGTACCATAGGAGTAGCAAACCAGTACTTGACAAACCCGATAACAGATCCGGTGAAAGTTGATATTGGCAACTTTCAGGGACTGCATAAGTGTCTAGTCTGCGATTCAAGTCCCGTGTCCCTACTGGGAAGAGACTTACTGTGCAAAACAAAATGTTCAATTACCTGTTCCAACGATGAAATTGAGGTGCAGACAAACAGTGATGATGAAGGGGATGATGGTCAGTTCTCAGAGTTAGAGACAGAGACCACGAATGAGGATTACCCTTTGATAACCTTATTCCCGATGCTTACAGTGACTGACTTACCAGCCGAGTTACAGGGAACAGTGACAGAGAAAGTGTGGGACTTAACAGGAAAAGAAGTGGGACTGATAAAAGGATTGGAACCAGTTAACGTACAAGTGAAGCCAAATGCAGTGTTTCCATAGGTGCCGCAGTACCACATGGCACAAGATGTCCTTATTCAGGTGTCACAAATAATTGCGGATTTTGTAAAGCAAGGAGTTCTGAAAGAGGTATTGAGCAGCCCATGTAATTCACCAATAATGGGTCTGAAAAAGCCTTGTGGTAAGGTTCGAATTGTGCAGGATTTAAGGAAAATAAACGAGATTGTGGTAAAGTGTTGCCCCATAGTGCCGAACCCATCAGTGATTATGTTTCAGTTTCCGTGTGATGCAGAATGGTTCACAGTTGTGGATTTGTCACAAGTGTTCTTTTCGGTGCCTCTTCATGAGGACAGCCAATTTCTATTCAGTTTCAAATTCCTAGACAAGGTGTACAGTTGGTGCAGAATTCCTCAAGGGTTTTCTGAGTCACCGTCCATCTTCAATCAGATATTGAAGAAGGACTTGGAATCATTAGAACTGCCTTTCAGTTCGACTCTGGTGCAATACATTGATGACTTACTGATTGCGTCCAGGACAAAAGACGACTGCAGGTATGACACAATTGCCTTACTGAACCATTTGGGAAAGAACGGACATAAAGTGTCTCCAAAGAAGCTGCAGTACTGTCAGAAAGAGGTGAAATACTTAGGACACTTGATTGAGAGAGGGTCCAGGAGAATATCAAAGGAAAGGGTGATGGCTATTCTGCAGATGAACCCCCGACAACAAAGAGAGATGTCAGAATATTTTTGGGAATGGTGGGCTACTGTCGCCAGTGGATTCCCAACTTCTCGATTATCTCAAAACCATTGATAAAGCTGACAGGCAAAGAAACTAAGGATGAACCGTATACCATAACTCTGTCCAAGGAAGAGCTTGAGTCATTCATGGAATTGAGGGAGTGCATGTGCAGAGCATCAGCTTTAGGTATGCCTGATTACACGAAGCCTTTTCTACTGTTTTGTCATGAACGTGATGCTTGTTCTTTGTCTGTCTTGACACAGGTCCATGGAGGTGCAAACCCCCCTGTAGCGTATTTTTCAGCTACCTTGGACCCAGTCGCAGCAGCCTTACCGGGTTGTTTGTGTGCAGTTGCAGCAGTTGGTCAAAGCGTCACACAGTGTGAAGGCATAGTGATGGGACATCCCTTAACAGTAATAGTTCCACATTCAGTTGAAATTCTATTGACTCGAACTAAAACCCAGCACATGACAAATGCCCGACTTACCTGATATGAGACAATTATTCTGGGGTCACCAAATGTCTCCTTGAAGCGATGTACTGTATTGAACCCGGCAACTTTACTTCCTGTTGAAAGTACTGAGATTAGTAATGAAGAGGAAGTGGAGCATGATTGTCTTGAGGTAACAGAACTATGTACCAAGCCCCGATCTGACATTCAGGATGTGCAGTTAAAAGAAAATGACTGCATTATGTTTGTTGATGGATCCTGTTTGAGAGCCTCAGGCGGAATACTGAGAGCCGGTTATGCTATGTGTACAATCGCTGGTATTAATGAAGCTTCCTGACTCGAGAGAGTGTATTCTGCACAAGTGGCAGAATTAATTGCCCTTACTAAAGCATGCCATGCCGCTGAGAACCTGAAAGTCACTATTTATACCGACAGCAGATACGGATTTGGCATTGTACATGATTTTGGCCAATTATGGTCACAGAGAGGTTTCATGACCTCTTCCGGTTCTCCAGTGAAAAATGGCGAACAGATTAAGGATTTGTTACATGCGATTCAGTTACCTCTTGAAATTGCCTTGGTGAAATGCAATGCTCATGTTAAATCACAAGATTTTGTGTCAATGGGAAACGGCTATGCAGATCAAGTTGCAAGGTTTTGCGCATTGAACTGTATATCGTTTAAGGATCAGTGGGAATTGTTACCGCAAACTGAAAATGAAACATGTTTGAACTTTGCCCTAAGAGTAGTTGATACCTTAGATGAGTTAAAATCACTGCAGGGCCGTGCAAACAGGGAGGAGAAACGCTCTTGGCAGAGAATACAATGCGTACAAAGAGCTGATGACTTGTTGGTCTCAGAAGAGGGGAAACTGGTTTTGCCAAACAGTCTCTTGTCACAATTTGCAAGGCTTTATCATGGACAGACACATCTTGGGAGAGATGCAATGATCAGGTTATTCAAAATCGACTGGTTTAACCCGAAATTCAGACAAGCCGCAGAGGTTACTTGTCACAGGTGCATCATCTGTCAGCAGATGAATGCAGGAAAAGGGACTGTGGTAACTTTGAGCCACATAGGGAGAGCTGGCGGTCCATTTAGCAGGATGCAAATGGATTTCATTGAGATGACTGTTTGTGGAGGATTGAGGTACGTGTTGGTAATTGTGTGTGTTTTCAGCCACTGGATTGAAGCTTACCCCACACGTAGGAATGACAGTCTCACAGTTGCTAAGCTGTTGCTTAGAGAACTAATACCCAGGTTCGGTTTTCCGGTCTCTTTAGAATCAGATAGAGGCAGACACTTCGACAACGAGGTGATTAAGCTCTTGTGTGCTGCGTTAGACATTGAACAAAAGCTGCATTGTAGCTACCGCCCTGAAGCATCAGGAAAAGTAGAACAGATGAATGGTACCTTGAAGTCGAGAATGGCAAAAATGTGCGCAGCTACTAATATGAAATGGCCAGATGCACTGCCTTTAGTGCTGATGTCGATGAGAAACACCCCTGATAAGAAGACAAGACTATCACCCCATGAGATCCTTATGGGCAGAGCTATGAGGCTACCCGGAGTAACCGCAAATGCTCTTGTGAATATCACGGATGATATGGTGTTGGACTACTGCAAAGGTTTGGCTGATGTGGTTCGCTCTTTATCCCACCAGGTGGAAGCCAACACATTGCCACTGATCCAGGTCACAACCTGCAAACCGGTGACTGGGTGGTTGTCAAGAAGCACGTGAGAAAGTCGTGTTTGGAGCCGTGCTGGAAGGGGCCATATCAAGTGATACTGACAACAACCACTGCTGTGAAATGTGCAGGCGTTCCTAACTGGATACATGCCAGTCACACAAAGAAGGTAACATGTCCGACTGATGAGGAACTTGAAATTTCCGACTCAGCAATTCCAGAGAAAGAAGTCTCAGGGCCAGAAAACAGCCAGGGGAGAACTGAGACTACAGGAGAGCCCACTGAGGACGGCCTAGTCCCCCAAACAGTAAACGAGTTCGAGAGAGGTGACAGTGAGCCTATCTCAGTAGAGGCAGCAGGAGAACTAAATCAAGGAGAGGTTCTCCCAGAAGTAGACGGGTACGGGTTAGAGCTTGAACCTGTTACAGACCCAGAAGAAGAAGAAGGGGAGATAGTTGAGAGAAGTCAAAGCACACCGGCATCCCCTGAGCCAATTGCAGGTCTGTCAAGAGAAAACACCATAGCACAAGAGGAGGGTGCTGTTCAGCGTCCTGAAAGGCCAAGCAGGAAGAAGACGCATAAAGATGATAACTGGCCAGAGAAGCAGGCTGCGAAAGAAAAGGTCGTACCAGGTTAAACAATAGCAGAAGAAATCGATACAACCCGAATAGAGGACCTAGGTGAAGGAGAATTGGAAAGTGAACGCAGATTGAAAAGAAAAAGAACTGCAAATCGAAGGTACGCAGGTCCTGAATGGGCATATGCAACAACATCTGAGTGGCAACAAGAATTCTTGGCGTTTTGCTTTGATCGAGAAGTACCAGGCCAATACTACGGTACCTGAAAACACCTTAAACAAAATACTGTGTTAAAATTGAAATTGAAATTGAAAGCTGATAACTGAGAAAAGAGACTTATAAATTACTGGATGTGTCACTTGAACCTGAATTGACTTTAAAAAAACGAATATGACAAGCTGCTAACCTGATTTGACAAAAGGGTCCTGGGGTGAGCGAAACGCTGTAAATATACGCAGAGAGAAAGAAAGACTTTGAGAAAGAAAAAAAAGAAAAAAGAGCTTTTATATTGTCCTCAAGTCGATTGTTTGTTTTGAGTTATTCTGCTATCTGATTCTTTACAGACCATGGCTCATAATGGAGGTAGTAGCAAGAAGGGCAAAGTGTGTGGTTGGTTAAGTGTTATATCAGGTATTGTGTGTGCAATAATAATTGTGGGTGTGATTGTGGGAATGCCGTGGTTGGATAAGAAAGCGACTAACAATGCTTCAAAACCTGAGACTACAACGCTAACACCATGGGAAAAGTTTGAGCAAGATACAAAACACTTGCATGAGGGAACTAATTCAAAAGGGGAACTCTCCACTAACGTCTTCTATTGCTTGCTGAATGAGTATGTTGAAACCATGAATGCAAGAAACTGTTATGTGTGCACAAAGATTCCTTCATCAGTAGAAAAAGGGGTCACCTATCATAGTCTTCCACTAACATACGGGATAAGTTGTAGTTTGCTACTAACAAGATTTTATGACCAGGAGCATGTGCATTATTTTTACTCAAATTTGGATGTGGTGTTTTCTTTTGTGCCAGTGATTGAGTTCCTGAACAAGTTAGCTAAGGAGCATAGCATAAAATTAGTTAGAGGTTTCTTTGAACCGACACTTACATTTGGGACAGCTTATGCACACCGCAACAATCTGACTTGCTTATTAACACCCGTAGAGAAAAGCTTCTTAGATCACACTGATGATAGACGCAAAGCATTGAAAGAGAGACTAGAAAAGGGGCTAGAAAAACACACATATGCAAATGATTATGCTTACATTGCAATAAAGATGCAAGGCAAATTAGCTATAGATGCACTACATGTAGGTAGACTTTGTATATGTAGGCCAAAATCTGAACATGACACTTTATTTGTGGGAACGAGTGAATGCAGGCATGTGTTTTTGTTTCAGAGTAAATGGACATTCATGTTAAATGGACAGGATCCAGCGATCCCTGGGATCTATTACATCTGTGGACTTAATGCTTATTACCGTCTCCCTAAGGGATGGTATGGGACATGTTATTTGGGGATAGTTTTACCAAAGATTTACCAGATTGATGACTTAAAACAAATACCTAAAGCGTCTGAATTACAACATGCTAGACAAAAACGAGAGACAGCGGCTGCTGTCGTTAGTGACATAATTGAAGCCATAATTCCTTCAGTAGGGGTTATCTTAAACTCCATAAAGATTTGAAAGTTGTCTACTATTGTGGATAACATGCTGACAAATTTTACAGGGGCTATACTCCTGATGGATACTGAACTTGCTGCGGAAAGAGCTATGACTCTTCAAAATCGGCTTGCTTTAGACATTCTTTTAGCAAAGAGCGGCGGAGTCTGCAAGATGCTCAACGAGCATCATTGTTGCTCATTTATACCGGACAATAGTAAAAAGATTAGAGGTATGCTTACTAACCTAACTAGAGATAGTACAGATTTAAAGGATTTGAAGGAACCTGGAGTGTGGGAGAAAGTGGGAAAAGGAATTGCCAGAGTAGGGAGCTGGTTTAGCAACATTTGGAATGGGGTTCTTGCAAAAATACTAGGGGGTGTATTAATTGTTCTGGTCTGTTTATTAGGTTGATGGGGAGCATGCAAAATTAATGACAAAATTAAAAGAAATTGGACGAAGAGAAACAAGAGAAATGAGGAAAGTGAAAGGGAGAAAATGTTCAATGAAATTTGGGAAAGCTCACACAAGGGACAAGATGTTGAAATGCGCATTATGCGCAAGGTGAAAAATTAAAGGTGAAAGATCGAAAAGGGAAAGATTTGTGTGATGACGAACGTCATCAGAGGAGGGACTGAGAGAGCGTAGCTTATATAATCTATATTAACATGAAATGTTTATGAATTAATGCGTGATAATGCAGCATTGAAACTGTAGTAATGAATTCTTGCTTAAACGTGCACTTAAAATGTGACCACGGTAGTGGCCGCCAATGTATACGAGAACTAATAGAAATGACTAATATTGATAAAATATGATATTAAAGTGTGGTTTTGTACTAATTATTAATGATTATGTTATTGAATTTGTGCTGAAATCCTTCTAGGCCTTAAGTTAGCATGAGGCGAAGCTTAGCTGTTAGGCTCTCATATTAAACGTATTTTTCCTATCTTCCAGTGTGCTGACTCGCAAAAGGACATGACCCCTTGTTTTCTTCAAACTAGAGGCTGAATGTAACCATAGTAGATCTGTTCTCATGAAAATCCACATTGCTTGTAGAAAATATTAGGCAAAATGCAACAGTGTATATTAATGTAATGTACAAGGTCGTTTAAACCGGTGAAGACAATGGAGCTACTGACCAAAAGATGTGCAAAGAATTACAGAAGGATGAAATCATACCGGACGTACTACCTCTGAAGACGTCATCACATGGACCAATAAAATGTCTGTAAAATAATATGGGGTGAAAGATTAATGACATAATCCGTTTTCTAATAGGGTAAAGATAGTGAGGTATAACTGTAAGCCAATAAAATTGTAGGGGAATGTACTACGAAAAAGGGATAAAAACCCATGACACGGGGAACCATGGGGAATTAGGTAGGGAATGCTATCGATTTTTATCCAGAAACTTTGTCACTCTGTTTGGTGACTTTGCTGATTTTCTTAGAACCATCCTCTTCCTTAGATTTGCCCATTTTACACTTTGCCTCCTTATGAGGAAAGTGCCCCTTTTTTGCCCCGGAACTGAGTCTTAACTGATGGAGATTAGACTGATGTCCTGAAAACGAAGACTGAACTTGAGTGCTGACCTTAACCTTGGAGGGTAACTATGACAATGCAATTGTGATTTGTCTGTTTGCTTTTCCTTTCTAGGTACCAACTGCTTACTTTTGACAGGGACCATAGTTAGATGTTTCCAAATTGGTGTTCCAAATTATTTTGCATGAAGTCCAACATGCTAATGCTAATCAGTGGGTAGGACAGGGGTTCACTAAAACTGACGAAAATAGACAAACGACTGAATCCATGCTTTGTTGAACTGACGCGTTATTGACATTCTGTTAAACTGATCTATGTTCACGCTGTGTTATGTTTTGATGTTTATGATTCTTGCTTTAATGAAATATTATCAAAGTTGCCATATCGTGACTATGTTATTATGGGGGTCATTAGAACATTGGCGGTAAAAGCTGCTTACCGCCGTGCAGAAGACCGCCAACATACCGCTGCGGCTGCGGAATCCCGCCACAGCTATTATGACCCACATCTCGGAAACCGCCGAAATTCAGACACCCACACAAGTCCGCCACACCAAAGGTCAGTGATAAACTGGCGAAAACAAATCCTCCACCGTCACGCCAACAGAAACACGCCCATGCTATTACGACCCACGAATCCACGCGGCTGTCTTTCAACCGTGGTATTCCATTAGCGGTACACACCGCCTCGCTCAAAATACACACACATCTCCAAAACACCGCCACATTGGACAATTCGAATTACACACACCTGATACACATACAAACACCACTCCCACACACCCAACACAATATAAAACACACACCCACATCACCCACAAACCCTACGACCAAAAATTGTAGACGAAGGCCGGAGAGTGAGCACAGCAATAGACAAACCTACCACACAGAGGCACACAACACCATCACCCACACAACATCCACAAACAAAACACCACACACCACACTCATCACCACATACACCACCCCACACACATCACCTACACCACCCAATGGCACGCCAAAGACACCCCAGGTTTTCGGAGGAGGAGCTCAGGGTCATGGTGGAGGAAATTGTACGGGTATTTGGATCACAGGTGCAGCAAACCTCTATAGCTAGGAAGATAGAGCTATGGCGAAGAATAGTCGACAGGGTCAATGCTGTGGGACAACATCCAAGAAATCGAGAGGACATCAGGAAGAGGTGGAACGACCTACGGGGGAAGGTGCGTTCCGTGGTCTCCAGGCACAACATCGCGGTTCAGCGGACTGGCGGCGGACCCCCACCTCCTCCCCCACAAGTAACAACATGGGAGGAGCAGGTCTTGACCATCATGCATCCTGAGAGCCTCGGAGGAGTCGGTAGAGGAATGGACATTGGTAAGTCTAATCTTAACTATCATATCCCCCACCCTACCTGCATGCTATCACACACCCCCACCCTCGCCCCATCCCCTATCACTCCAACTCCTCACTAATGTACTAATAACACAAACCACCCATCCCAACAACAAGCCCTGCATGACACAACAAAGCATGGACACGCATCACTAAAGCATGCCCACTGCACATACCCATAACAACCCCTAACCATCATCACACAAGCCCCCACACAGGAATGCTAGCACTGGGGTACACGCTCACCCACCCATTGCACACCATGACACACACAGATGCAATAATAATGCTTTTATACCCCTGCAGGACCACTACCTAACGTCACCAGACAGGAGGGTCCAGACATCTCTACCCCACCCACAGAAGAGGCCCACAGTGATGACAGCAGCTCTGGCCAACTGGATCCAGATGACCAGCCCGGACCATCGTGGGCCTCGGGACAGTCGGTTCCCCTCGCACAGGCACAGCCCAACACTGACCTTCCACCCTCTGGAAACACCAGTACAGCACCCACCCAGCGGGCCCATACCTCCATCCCCAGGACACGTCAATCAGCTGTGTGTCCACCACTACAGGGAACCCAGGATAACCCACCACCCCAACAACAACAGGGACCGGGGGGCAGTGGTAGTGGGCACACGGTCCAGGTGACGGAGGCACAGGAACACAGGTGAACTGGGAGGGCTGCTGTGTGACAGGGGGCGGACAGGCCAAGGGAACCCACTCTCCACGAGGCCCTCTCCTCCATCATGGGGGCATACCACCACTCCCAGGAGACGATGGCTACGGTCCTGGCCAAGTTTCAGGAGACCCAGCGCCTGGAGGAGGAACAGTATTTGGGCTTCAGGGAGGAACTCAGAACCATCAGCTCCGCCCTGGGCACCATCGTAGGGGTGCTGAAGGACATACAGAACACCATGAGGGACACCGTGGCACTCCAAGGGGCCCCTGACGCTAGCATGGACGATGAACTGCCCACCACCTCCGCCGGTGCTAGTGGACAGGACGCCCCGCCACAGGACCACCACACCAGCACCCCACCCCCTGCAGACGGACAACCACCCCGCAGGCGGTCCCTGAGATCCAGGAACAGGACAGAGCACGATGGCAAGACCCCCGCCAAGAAATAAGACCACCCTGATTGTCATCCCACTGTCCCACTTTGTCACCCTGTCCATATTGGAACTGCCCCAGCTCCACTTCCTATGCCCATATGGGAAGTGCACCTGTGAGACTAATAGACTGGACTCTGCCATGGACATTCCTCCACCATCACCCATCACCATTTTACCACCCCCCTCCAATATTTAGCACTGCAATAAACACCCTTGAACCACAAAACAATCTGGAGTCAGTCTGTGATATTGAAAATGTGTATTAGCTATAACAATGACAAAATCAGTTCTCAATAGTAATGTCAACATACCTATGTCACACGTCACAAGTCCATGAAGGATGCAAGCAGATGACACACGTTGGTAACCACACCTGTGAAACCGTAATGGAAATGTACAACTCAGGTACCAAATACTGCTTGAAATTTGCAGACAGGATAGAGGTAGAAGTGTGAAAGTAAAAGTATTAGTAAAGAAAGTGTTCTCACCTGTGTGTCACTGGAAATATTGCTGTATGACTGAGTCCCTGTTGTCAATGTCTCCTTCCTCTGCTTCCTCCTCATCACTGTCCACAGGCTCCACAGCTGCCACAAAACCGTCATCTGGACCATCCTCCTGCAGAAAAGGCACCTGGCGTCGCAAAGCCAGATTGTGAAGCATGAAGCAGGCGATGATGATCTGGCACACCTTCCTTGGTGAGTAGAATAGGGAACCACCTGTCATATGGAAGCATCTGAATCTGGCCTTCAGGAGGCAGAAGGTGCGTTCGATCACCCTCCTAGTCCGCCCATGGGCCTCATTGTAGCGTTCCTCTGCCCTGGTCCTGGGATTCCTCACTGGGGTCAGTAGCCATGACAGGTTGGGGTAACCAGAGTCCCCTAATAGCCACACCCGGTGCCTCTGGAGTTGACCCATCACATAAGGGATGCTGCTATTCCGCAGGATGTAGGCGTCATGCACTGAGCCAGGGAGCATAGCATTTACCTGGGAGATGTACTGGTCTGCCAAACATGCCATCTGTACATTCATGGAATGATAACTCTTCCGGTTCCTGTACACCTGTTCACTCCTGTGGGGGGGGGGGACCAGAGCTACATGGGTCCCATCAATGGCACCTCTAATGTTAGGGATATGTCCCAGGGCATAGAAGTCACCTTTAACAGTAGCCAAATCCTCCACCTGAGGGAAAATGATGTAGCTCCTCATGTGTTTCAGCAGGGCAGACAACACTCTGGACAACACGTTGGAAAACATAGGCTGGGACATCCCTGATGCCATGGCCACAGTGGTTTGAAATGACCCACTTGCTAGGAAATGGAGCACTGATAGCACCTGCACTTGAGGGGGGGATTCCTGTGGGATGGCGGATTGGTGACATCAGGTCTGGCTCCAACTGGTTAGACAGTTCCTGGATTGTGGCACGGTCAAACCTGTAGGTGATGATTAAATGTCGCTCCTCCATTGTCAACAGGTCCACCAGCGGTCGGTACACCGGAGGATTCCGCCATCTTCTCACATGTCCCAGCTGACGGTGCTTAGGAAGGACAACAGCGACCACAGAGTCAAGCATTTCAGAGGTATGTACCCACAGCTACACAGAACACGAAACAAATTCCAAAAAAGTTGTCTGTAAGTGTGTGTAGTCCAGGCCTCGGTATGTGTGACGCAGTAGAAAATGAAGCCATGTGGGCCCCTGAAATGGCGGATGCCTGACCTCTAAACTGGGACAATGGGATGTGAGGTAACTGCGCTGGCGTTATACACCGTCGCGGTAGGCGGTCGTAGACCGCGGCGCAATGCTGCATTGGTTAACATTGGACCCTATGGGTCCCAGGAGCCAATGACGAAGTGCGCCGGCGGTGATGATACGCACCGCCGCGGACGTCACAGCCGCGGACGTCACCGCCGCGGACGTGACCGCCATTTTCTATCTGTTCAATCACTCGATACCTGATCTTCGACAGGAGAGGACCTATACTGCAAGTGCTGCTGTGACCTCGGTCTGGAAGAGACAATGGCACGTGCGTCTGGGGAACGGGCCCCTGCCTTCACTGCACAGGAGTTGGAGAAGCTCGTGGACGGGGTCCTCCCCCAGTACATGCTACTCTACGGTCCTCCAGACCAACAGGTGAGTACATAGGGTGCAAGTTGTATGGGCTATGCCTGGGTGGAGAGGGCTGGATGTAAGAAGGAAGGGGGCACAGTTCAGCGAGCATGAATGAGTGTGAATGCATGTGCCACATGGCAAGGGCAGGGTTGTGGGCCACACACTTCGACGGTGCAGTTGTTAATGACTTCTCTTCTTCCCCTGTACATGTCATGTAGGTCAGCGCCCACCAGAAGAAGGATATTTGGCGTGCCATCGCCAAGGACGTCTGGACCCTGGGGGTCCACCAGAGATGGAGCACCCACTGCCGTAAAAGATGGGAGGACATTCGCCGCTGGAGCAAGAAGGCGGCGGAGTCTCAGCTGGGGATGGCCTCCCAACATGGGAGGGGTGCCCGTCGCACCATGACCCCCCTGATGTTCCGGATCCTGGCGGTGGCCTACCCTGAGTTGGATGGGCGCATGAGTGCATCACAGCAGACACAAGGGGGTGAGTACACTCTCATTCTGCTGACTTTGCGCGCAGTGGAGGGGTCTGGGTGGGGGAAGAGGGCTGTGGGTTTCCCTAGGCCAGGGCGAGTTCCGTAGGCTAAGCCCCTCCGTAATGCAGGCCATGTGGCACCCCACCCCACCTCTGTAGAGTGCCAAGTACAAGTACTCATGCCCCTGTGTCATCTATGTGTGCAGATGTCAACCATAGCCATGTAGGCCATATCCCAGGAACTGCATCTGTAGAGGCCAAGAGCGCGTCGTAATGCAGGGGGCTGCTGTGTTTGTATTGTCCGCCAACGGTAGCGGTAAGCCATGCACTCAACCTGTCTTTCTTCTGTCGTACCCCCCCTTTTTGTGCTCTCCCTGTTCTTGTGTGCATCAGCATCATCAGGCGGAGGTACAGTGGCACCGGAGCACGAGGGGGCTGCATCCCACATGGCCATGGAGGGCCACACCACGGACTCTGAGTACACCAGTGGGACGGAGGGCGAGGGGTGCTTCACGCCGGTCACCGGATCAGCAAACAGTGACACGGACTTGTCCTCCGATGGGAGCTCCCTTGTGGTGGCGGCACCATCTGTGCCCCCCACTTCAACAGGTACAGCCGCCACCCCCCCTACCAGCACCGCCCTCCCAGCAGCCCCTCAGCCTTCGGCCCGTGCCTGCTCACCCCGGAGGGTGGGCATCACCTTCGCCCCAGGCACCTCAGCCCCTGCCCCTGTCACCCCTGCTGCCCTCAGTGAGGAGGCCATTGACCTCCTCAGGTCACTCAATGTTGGGCAGTCTACCATTGTGAATGCCATCCAGGGTGTAGAAAGGGAGTTGCAACACACTAATGCATTCCTGGAGGGCATTCATTCTGGTCAGGCTGCCCATCTTCGAACCATGCAATCTCTGGCCTCAGCACTGATGGCAGCCATTGTCCCTGTGTCTAGCCTCCCCCCTCCAACTTCCTCCATCCAGACCCAATCCCCTGTACCTCTGCCTATCCCAAGCACACTATCAGACCAGCCTGCATACACCTCAACACAAAAGGGCAGCTCAGGCAAACATAGGCACCACACATCCCACAGGCACTCACACAAGCATCACCCACATACAGACACAGCAACATCCACTGGCTCCACTGTGTCCCCCTCCTCGTCGTCTCCCTCCTCCCTCCCAGTGTCGTCTACACTCTCACCTGCATGCACTACCACTACAGCCATTAGGACTCGCACCAAAACACCCATCACCACACCCCGCTCACCTGCACTCACCACCGCCACTACCATTTACAAGTCCCCTGTGTCCTCTCCCAGTGTGTCTGTGACGCCCCTCCCAAAGTACACAAACGCGGGCACACACACACCCAACATCCATCCACCTCACGACAGCCTCCAGAACATGCACCTGCACCCAAATCACCTAAAGTTACACCTCCTACAACCACCTCCTCTTCCTCCACTCCCAAACCCCCTCCAGCTACCCGTCCCAGTGTTCGTCAGAAACTTTTCATGAGCAACGTTGACCTCATTCCCACCACCCCCCCCTCCAATTCATCGGTCCCGTAGTAGCACCTCAGCCCAAAAAAGTTAGAGGTATGAGGAGTGCACCGGGCACCAGGGCAGCCAGTGTGACACGGAGCCAAAGCACAGCCAGTCCCCCCCCTGTGAAGCACCAGAAGTTGGACAGTGCCCGATGGGAGAGGGTGAAGGCTCCTGCCGGCAAAGCCGCTCACAAGGGTCCTGGGGGGAGTGTCGAGTCAGCTGTGACTCCTCCCAAGGTGGGGAAGGGGCAGAAGAAAGCGCCAAAGTCTTGGAAGAGCAGCACGGCGGAGAAGGCCGCCATCATCCCCGCTGCCCATGACGCCACCGCCAGCACTATCGTCACAGGTCAGGAGACCACCGCCAGAGTCAGTGCCCTGGAGGGCAGCACAATCGTCACTGGTCAGGAGACCACCGCCAGAGTCAGTGCCCTGGAGGGCAGCACTATCGTCACTGGTCAGGAGACCACCGCCAGAGTCAGTGCCCTGGAGGGCAGCACAATCGTCACTGGTCTGGAGACCACCGCCAGACTCAGTGCCCTGGAGGGCAGAGGGCAGCACAATCGTCACTGGTCAGGAGACCACTGCCAGAGTCAGTGCCCTGGAGGGCAGCACTATCGTCACTGGTCAGGAGACCACCGCCAGAGTCAGTGCCCTGGAGGACCCCGGCAGCCACAGCCCCGCTGGGCAATGAGGGACCGCCATGGCACACACCGCTGAACAGGTCAGAGACAGCAAAGTGAAGCACCGCTGAACAGGGCAGAAACCGCCATGGCAAGCACCACTGAACAGGGCAAGCACCGCCATGGCAAGCACCGCTGAACAGGGCAAAGACCGCCATGGCAAGCACCGCTGAACAGGGCAGAAACCGCCATGGCAAGCACCGCTGAACAGGGCAAGCACCGCTGAACAGGGCAGAAACCGCCATGGCAAGCACCGCTGAACAGGGCAAGCACCGCTGAACAGGGCAAAGACCACCAACTCAAGCCCCGCTAGCCCATGGGCGGCAGGGGCAGTGACGCAGCTGGGACCGTCACGGGGTGAGTGATGCACTCTGGGCACCAGTCCCCCTCCAGAACCAGTGGAGTCATGCATCCACTACCTCTGTCCTTCACAGGATGAAGCACTCTGGGCACCAGTCCCCCTCCAGAACCAGTGGAGACTGTTATCGACTTGAAAGTCTGTGGCTTTGCACTCCCCAGGATGGTCCAGTGGGCAACCCACCCACTGTAGAGACTTGAGAGACTGTGGCTTTGCACTCCCCAGGATATGGCAGTGGGCAATCCACCCACTGTAGAGACTTGAGAGACTGTGGCTTTGCACTCCCCAGGATGGTCCAGTGGGCAACCCACCCACTGTAGAGACTTGTGAGACTGTGGCTTTGCACTCCCCAGAATGGACCAGTGGGCAACCACCCACTGTAGAGACTTGAGAGACTGTGGCTTTGCACTCCCCAGGATATGGCAGTGGGCAACCCACCCACTGTAGAGACTTGAGAGACTGTGGCTTTGCACTCCCCAGGATATGGCAGTGGGCAACCCACCCACTGTAGAGACTTGAGAGACTGTGGCTTTGCACTCCCCAGGATATGGCAGCGGGCAACCCACCCACTGTAGAGACTTGAGAGACTGTGGCTTTGCACTCCCCAGAATGGTCCAGTGGCCAACCCACCCACTGTAGAGACTTGAGAGACTGTGGCTTTGCACTCCCCAGGATGGTCCAGTGGGCAACCCACCCACTGCAAAGACTTGTGAGACTGTGGCTTTGCACTCCCCAGGATACATCAATGGGCATGGAGCCCCGTCGTGGATCTGGCGTGGTGCTGTCATCCGGCTGAGGTGCCCCCCCCTTCCCTTCCCCCTGAGGTGCCTGTTGTATTTCTATCTGATGCCCCTGCAGTGTTCTCTCCGTTTCTGGACAGGTATCTAGTGTGGGCCTCGCCCATACATTTTGGGCCCAGTGGTCCACGGACATTGGATGGTGCATACCTGCACTACTGATCGTGATGTATATATTTTGGCATTTGTAAATATTTCTGTATATATTAGCTTACTGTATTTTGATACATTACAATGGTTGTAGTCATTTCCTTTTGTCTTTGCATTCTTCCGGAGGGGTTGGGGTTGTTACTGTGATGTTTGGAAATGCATTGGTGTGTGTGTTGTAGTGTGCGAGGGTCGGGGTGGGGGTGGGGGTGTTGCGTGTGTGTGTCCCTGACTTTTGCCTCCCCCCTCCCCTATGTCGTAGGTGCAGTACTCACCGTTGTCTTCTGCGCCGCTGATGTTCGTAGAGGAGCAGGAACACTATTGCAGGGAGTATTTGGAGTTCCAGGTCCATGGTGTCCTCCTTCCTCGTGGAGTTTGTTGAGGTGAGCGTTTTCCCATTGAAATGTCTGTTTCTGCCGTGTTTTTATCCATGGTGAATCTGCCCCGGAAAAGGTGGCGGATTGGCCTGTTGTAATACTGTGGGTGGTACTTTGTGTTCCGCCTGTCTGTTGACGGTGACCGCCGTGCTGTTTGTCTGTACCGCCGTGGCGGTCGGAGTGTTAAAGTGGCTGTCTATGTTGGCGGTTTCCGCCACGGTCATAATTCCCTTTTTTTTTATGCCGGCCTGTTTGCGGTCTTACCGCCGCTTTAACACCGTCCGCCAGAGTTGTAATGACCCCCTATGTTTTTTGGTTTTGAGACTAACACACCTGCTTTTAGAATTGTAACTAATAGGGAATAAAATTCATAAAATTCTACTAAACTGGTGTGGTTATTCATGACTGAAAGGTCATGGTAGTGTTTTGAATTTGGTTAATGACTTTGACGAAAGTGAAATGTATTGTTGTGATAAATATTGATGACATTATTGACGTATTGATTGACATATTGATTAGCTATCTCGTCCTAAGGTGTCTCTCAACTGGGTCAAAAGATTAATTGGCCTAAAACGAGTCCTAATGTGTAATAAATTATCATAAAGGGACGCGTTACCAGTTCTATGCGTAACCTTTCCAAGTAGCAGTTGAACCTTGAAGAGAAAGGAGAACTCTTTAAAGCCCTAATAAGGTAAATACTCTTTGAGTTTCTTACTTGATTTATTGCCTAATCATTGCTCTCCCAGGATCTTAGGGATCTGCACCGGGTTATGGATTTCTGGAGTCTCCTCTCTTCATAGTTATGTGCATTTGGTCAGTCAGGTTACCCACTTGTTTTCACGTAACCTGAGATTTTCAGTTATCTAACAAATACTTTCAATCATTATCACATGCTAACATGAACAGCAATAAAACAAACTTACAATGCTTAACTATGGATTACTCTCAGTCGTCCTTGGGTGAGGACTGGGACACCTAGCCTCTTATCAGTTCTTTCCTATAGTGTTCCTTCACACGTGTAGAATACTGTACGTTCTGAAAATTGGTGTACTCTGAGTCCTGCTCGGATTCCTTTCCCATCGTAATAAGTGTCTTGAGAATCGGCTCTTTAGTCCCTGAGTTGTCTCAAGTATGAATAAAAGGTACTTGGGACCTCTGAGACATGAACTACTTGGATTTAAATTGCATTTAGAAATCAGGACCTTTCATTTGTTGCTGAAGCTTCCCTTTTACTTCTTACAGTTTTGTAGAGAAGATGATGTACGTTAAGCTGGCAATGACTCCATGGCTAAGGATGAAGATCACATCTGGAACCTTCTCAGGTGAATAGCTGACTGAGTTGAAGTTGAGTTCCTCTTGGGTCGGTGGCCCAGAGGCAAAGCATGGACCAAAGTTTGGGTGCTGTTTAAAAAATGGATACACCTAAGATGGCCACCAAGGTTTGGATAGATATTGCAAAATCGTGGCAAAACCCATTAAAGGCATCTGAGACTACAGAAATGTCTCAAATGAAGCACACAATGGAAAGTGCTCAAGGCTGAGAACAAGTGCAACATTACACGACTAGTAACCCGCACGGGGGCTGAGACATATTAGGCAACATTACATCATCACTTACCAGCTCTGAGACACATAAGGCTAAACCACATCATAGCCTACTTGCTCCCAACCTTGATACCAGTGATGACATAGTTCCAACTCACAAGTGCTCCTGATCAAGCCACCAGGAGCTGAGTGGTAGGTGGTGGGGGGAATAATAGCAGTGTGTGAATCATGGCAGATGGGAAATCAGGGGGAAATGGAGGCAGGTTGTGACAGTAGGTTACACATGCTAATCGTGTAGAAGTGAATGTGTGATTGTTATAGAATGCGTATTTGTTTTATGTCGTTTTTCTTTGCAACGTGGTAATCAAATGTGCTTTAACATACTTGCAGTATTTAATCTGAGTTGACTGTTCTTTTCTAAATAATTGCTACTGAGTTGTCAACAAGCTTTCAGAGAAAGCTGATAACTAGATGTCTTGTTTATTATTCTGGTTTAAAGAACACAGGGGGTCATTTTGACCTTGGCGGACGGCGAAGGCCGTCCGCCAAGGTACCGCCGCTGAATGACCGCACCGCGGTCAAAAGACCGCGGCGGCCATTCAGACATTTCCTCTGGGCCGGTGGGCGCTCTTCAAAAGAGCGCCCGCCGGCCCAGAGGAAATGCCCCTGCAACGAGGACGCCGGCTCAGAATTGAGCCGGCGTAGTTGCAGGGGTGCGACGGGTGCAGTTGCACCCGTCGTGTATTTCAGTGTCTGCTTAGCAGACACTGAAATACTTTGCGGGGCCCTCTTACGGGGGCCCCTGCAGTGCCCATGCCATGGGCATGGGCACTGCAGGGGCCCCCAGGGGCCCCGCGGCACCCCCTACCGCCATCCTGTTCCTGGCGGGAGACCCGCCAGGAACAGGATGGCGGTAGGGGGTGTCAGAATCCCCATGGCTGCGGAGCACGCTCCGCAGCCATGGAGGATTCACAAGGGCAGTGGTAAACCGGCAGGAGACCGCCGGTTTACCCTTTCTGGCCGCGGCTGAACCGCCGCGGTCAGAATGCCCTCGGGAGCACCGCCAGCCTGTTGGCGGTGCTCCCGTGGTCGGTGACCCTGGCAGTCACCGGCCGCCAGGGTCAGAATGACCCCCACAGTCTTCTAGTATGTATATTGCCATCTGCTCAATTGTTTATCCTGAAAGATTCAACAACAGCTAAATAATGTTATACAAGATAAGCACAGACTTTGAAGAGTTAGAAAGGAACTTCATGCCAAGCGACATAGAAGAGACAGACTATGCAGAGTTGTATCACCTACTTTAGCTGGAGGCTAAAGGGAGGTATTTAGCCTTTACTTCTTAGCTTATCAGCCCAGCTGCCAGCACAGGATGAGAATAGCAGACTCTTCTGACATAACGGCTTATTGTTCAAACAATGATGTGGGTGTGAACAATCTCTGAAACTCAAATTAGGATTTTCTGTTGGTGCTAGGATTATTTTAGTGAATAGTAGAATGAGGTTGTAATTTTTATAAAACTATACAGCCAATATGTTGGAATATTTTTGTTGTTTACGCTTTTGGTAAATGTTGCAGCTACCATTTTCTATTATCTTTATTGTAGTTATAATTCATATCGTGGGCACTGGGATAGGACTTTGATTTAAAACAAAACTTCAAAATGTATCCATTGTTTCTTATTTTCGTGAGTGTACATTTCCTTTATGAAAGAAGATGTAGTTTCCTCTAACTATCCTTGTGATTTCTCATAGGATGGTTAGTTACTTGAAACGTATCTCACTCAAATATTGCATAGTAGGTTGAAGGCCAGTTACAGTCCAACTGGCTTTATGTCTTGAATGGACACATTGATAAAGTCCTTAGTGCCAAGGGTTCTAGAAAGCTGAGCGTGTTCTTGAAGATAATATAGAAAACTTAGCAATAGAGGATCTTCACGATTATTTTTCTGGAGTTCGAAATATATTTCTCAAGATGAGTAAACACAAAAAGCTGCTTACCATTTTGTGTCAGCCTGGTGGTGACGGGCAGTAAAAAACAGCTATATGTATGCCCATTTTAGTTGGGAAGTCTGAGAAGTTTGGCCACTGTAGAGATGGAGTAGTGTCTGCTGTGGCCAAACTATGGCCCATATTTATACTTTTTTGGCGCTGCATTTGTGTAATTTTTTGATGCAAAAGCGGCGCAAATTTACAAAATACAATTGTATTTTGTGAGTTTGCGCCACTTTGGCATAAAAAAATGACGCAAATGCGGTGCTAAAAAAGTATAAATATGGGCCTGTGTTCTGTCAGCATCTACATTTGGCGGGAAGATTGGTATATTGGCAGTAAGCATTGTTGAACAGAGTATGCCTGCCACCAATATATAAATAGGGCCCAGAGTTCCATGTGTAAAAGAGAAAGTACACCTTTTTTTGATTTTGAGATAATATCTATGATGTGTCACATAAGAATATTTTTCACTGTTCCAGATTTATTTCTGAGTCTCTACTGATAACATATGTGAAAAAAAGAAATGGAACAGAGAACTGGAGCACAGAGAATCATTTGTGCAGTTCTTCCACGGACAGCATGAGCTGTTTGTCGCAGTTAGCATTGACTACAATACAACCCCTTGCTCATGGCCGAATGATTTATTTTTGTCCATCTCAGTTCTTTGCTCTTTAGTCAATGACTTTCCTCCCTCTTTTGTGTTTGTCGTGCCTGTGAATCATACCTGGCTTACCCTCACTATTGATTTAATGATTTCCACTGCTGACGTCAGAGAATTTTTTTTTCTTATTTTAACGTTTTAATTTCTAGTTTGGTCTTCATGGAGGGTGTATTTCTGACTTCTTCATATCATGCTCTTTACCATACTTCCCTAGATCCTCACCATGTCTCTTTCTCCTCCATTTTTTCCCTTCTCAATGCCACCGAGCACTTTTACAATTTGGTGTGATGCTCTCTCTCCCCTGTTTTGCCTTTCACTCCCATCCTCTGGCTTTCTGTCCCTCCTCAGCCGGTCACCTGCCATTGTTCTCCAACGAGGTCAAAGCTGATGCTCATAAAGTTGCACTGGCAGTCACAAAGCCAATGAGACCGGCCGATGTGAAAATGTATTTTCCAAACTTTCAGGACGGCTGCCATGTAACATGACACAACATGCCATGCGGCAACATAGAATCCACTATGATAGCACAAAATTGTTACCTTCTGTACTTTGAAGATGACTGCCTCAATGCGAGATGCAACATGGCATGACACAGAATGGTGCACATCTTGAAAGTATAAAAAACATTGATTTCTAAAATGGCGACCGTTTTGCACACCTCATGTTATGTCATGCAATGTATTGGATATCTTGAAAGTACAAAAAGTTACTTTTCAGTATGGCCAATCCATTGTGTAATGCCACACTGCTTAATGCAGTGGTGGCCATCATGACACTATAGATTTAACTTTCAAAATGGCCCGCGGCTGATATCTCTGCCAAAATGTCTGTGTAAAACACATATAACTTATAGTTCTGGTTGGTCTAATAACTTCTGTTACCGGACCCATTTGAATTTATGGGCCACTCAACATTAGGGCCTTAGTGTGTGGGATTTAACAAGGCCACGTACATGACATTTTTGACTCTGTCAAATAGTTCCACGATTTGGGAACATTTATTGTAGACCACCCCCCAGTAAGTTGTATGCAAAATGCACTCCCTAGGAGCAGTGCTCCTCCATCATATCTGCTGTTATAGTGCATGTGTCAGGGATGTGGAGAACATTTAAAGCAAATGAGAGAAATCCTCCTCTGAAATGCACTGATGGAGGAAATGTTACGGTGCATTTCATATTGCCAAAAATGACTAGTTGAGTAATCATGCACTATTACTGCAGTGCCCGTTAACAGTACTAACCCGCCGTGGAACAGAGGTTTCTGGTTTTGATTAATTTTGCGATTGAGACATTTGTTCAAATGATGTATTAGAAAGTGTGCATTGTTTGCACAGTCCAAGCCAGTGTTTGCCCTGGGATGTAAACTACCAGTGCATCTCGCTATTATATAATTTGCCATGTGGTGAAGATCCTCTGTCAGCACATTCTCAGAGTGTAGACTCTAATATCTATAGTGACTTTCCCTATTGAAATGGGGATCTCTTGTTCTCGAAGATGCATGTTTCACAATGGGATATGAATCAGGGGAAAATGCTTCACCCCTTAGCGAGCAAATTATACACCATACCTGGAGCGATGTACATTTTGCATCACCCCAAGATAGGACTGTTAATGGAGTCAAATAAGGTCCTTTAACAGTCTGATGAGTTTATTCCATAGTCAGAGGATGCTCTCTAGGACTCCAAATGTTCCGTGTGTCCTTCCGGCATAGACATGACTTCTTGCCTGTCACAGGCATGCCAGTGAGTCCGGGGCAGAACACATGTTAGTTGGTAAAGAATTGCCTTTATGTGTACCATGCACAACTTTATTCTATGGTGAGTAAGCGCCCCTGCTGGCTGCCATTGTCTCTCTGGAACCGGAATCCCTGTGTTCCATCCTTCCTGGGCGTGACATCCAGATGCCTGGTCTTGGTGACAGACTGTGGTGAAACATGCATAAGCTAAAATCATGAAACTTCATCTACCCTTGCAAAAGGAGACATTTGCCGTCATTGCCCAACTTCATGGGCGAAGTGATATACTAGTAAATCTTGCACCAGAATGTTTTTGATAACCTTATTTTGTGCCACGAAGGCTTTCCCAACATAAGAGGAATATTCATCTGCATCTGGTGTGGGTACCTTCTGTTCCTTCTATAAATATCATGGCATAAATCCCCTTATGTGAATCTGTTGCAAAAATATACAGGCCTGCATTTGAACCCTCAATGATGAGTGGGTTTAGTCTGTGTTTAAACATTTACTTGTTGAAGCATGGGACTTTGGAATTATTTTTAAACACAAATACAATGTTTAGGGATGGTTGACTCGGTGGGCATGATATTGTAATCTTATGAAGCTAGAGGCTAGATCCATAATATGTTTAGCCTAGACGCAGGTGCTTATTGACATACACAACCCCTGTGTAGTGCATTTCAACCATTAGGTCCAGTAGCATATGGGAAATGTGATTTCTTGTTAGCTTTTTGTTATTGTGACTAATGACTTTAACTAGGAAATATTGGTGACATGGTGGTCAAAGTAATTATTCTGCATTATTATATGTACAAGTTATTTGTAAATTAGCTAGATACCTACTTCAATAAAGATCTGCAGACTAGAATAATATGGAGACGGCTCTGGCTTACTAACTATGAAGCCAGGAGTTTGAGAGACCCAGTGTTAGAGGAATAGGTAACGGAGCCAGAACACCTTCAAAAGACACCACTGAAATACGGGACGTGTAACATCCAGGTAGCAGGTGACACAATTTCATCCAGATTTCCACTCTTGTTCATAATATTTGGCAGCAATACATGTGTTTTTGCCTCTAGCTTATACAGGCCCTGAGTGGTTAGACAACTTTAAGAGGGTCTTTCTGTAAATTGTATACAGGTATATAGTTGGTAAAATGCATATGTTGGCTTTAATATGACATTATTGCACAACAGCCACTCACCTTCCGGGGAAGGGAGAGCTGTAGTACAGTATGGGCTCACAGGGATGCAAACATTAATCATACGCCGTTAATTAGAGTTGTGGAAGATTTAAGTTAAACATGAGATTGTATTACGCACACTTAATAAAAGAGTTTACACCCACCTCCCATTTTTAGCCTTGTCTTTAAAACACACAACGCTTTTCAAACTGTCTAAAACTGGAACACAAGGAGGCCCAACATGCAGACACATAGAGATATGACAGCCATAGGTTGCCCAAAGACACCTCTTCTGAACTCCTTACTAGTTTCACTATGGGAAGAGAGTGCATTAAGGTACTGTATTTTCAATGATAGTAAACAGTTCATAGCATTCAATAGCAGTGACAACAGTAGATGCCAGTACACCTGCGAAAGTTACTGTAGTGCTACAGAAAAGATACCATTCCCGCTTCCGTTGAGCTGAAAAAGTAAATTGGAGTGAGTGTATTTAAAAGTGTCTAATCTACACATCATATTGTTAATAGTAGGTATCTCTTTATGCTAACAGCATTTATGTCAGTGCTAGTCAGTTTTTCAGTGCACATTAGTTTTCATACTCAAAGAAGACTTGAGAAATCCCCAAAAGACTATGGCCCTTATTATGAGTCTGGCGGTCTTAAGACTGTCAGACTCGCGGTGGCGGTTTTACCACCAACGGGCCGGAGGTAAAGACCGCCATATTACAAGTTTGGCAGTTTGGCCTAAGCCAAACCACCAAAACGCTACCCGTACTGTGACTTTTGGGTGCTCCAACAGGCTGGAGGCGAGCACCTTCGGCCCAGTGGCAGCAGTAATATCGCTAGTGGTATTAAGAGGCAGCAGACCGCCAGCATTTTCTTGGCGGGTGCACCACCACGAAAATGCTGGCGGTCCTGCACCCGGGGACAGGAATCTTCATTCCTGTCACTGGGAGACACATCCCCACGCGTCCACACATGCACACACATGCACCCACTTCTACACCTTACAAACACTCATGCACTCGCTACATATGTGCCCATCCACTCGATCAACCAAACTCAAACACGCACTCAGAAACACTCATTCATGCACGTACATGCACTCAGGCACACTCATGCAATCGCCCACACGCACGCAAACACCCCCATTCATGGGCACACATGCACACATAGTTTCACATTCACTCTCATACACACGCACATACACCCCCCCAACCCCTCCACATACATGCACGCATACACCACCCCTTCCACCTCCACATACACGCACGCATACACCACCCGTCCACATACACACACAGACAACCCATCCCCTCCACATACAACCAT